>NC_060234.1:11273870-13673870 GCF_021155775.2 Neodiprion pinetum
TTGTAAAAAAACAGGTCACGACGCCAATCATTGTTTTCTAATTGAGAAAATTAGTGGAAAACCGATGCAAGGTTCGAATCCAAATTCGTATAACTGGCGTAAGAAAAACATAGAAATAGGGGAAGCAAATCCTCAATTGAGTTCTTCAACAGGAACTCACCCAAAAAACTAATTTCAGATGATTTGTCAGGGCGGAAATCATCGCAGATTGTTGGTAGTGAAAGCCCTCTTAGAGAACAGTTTTTAATTAGAAGTCTGCGACAGTCTGGTCTTTACGCGCGTGGTACTGTTAATGGCGTCGATTGTCTGTGGGTAATAGACACGGGCGCAGAAGTAACCGTAGTTCGATCGAATCTCTTTAAATCCGATGACCAGATTGTTCCCTCTTTTTCTCTGCGAACAGCCACTGGAGAGACGACCCCGGTTTTGAGACAGGCTACTGTCCAAATTAACCTTTTTGGGTGTATCGACTCTCCACATAAGGTTTTTATAGCAGATATAGAGGATGAAGGTATTTTGGGAATAGACTTTCTTACAGCTCATAACTGTGTTATCTCGACTAAGAGAAATTCACTAGCTTCAAACAATCGCGAAATAACTCTTTGTACAAATAGGAATAGAATTTATTGGACTCCTCCCAGAATTCGAGAAATAGAACTGTCGGAAGATGATTTGCAACAACATTTTCCTCTTCATTTACGGAGCCTTGTTGAGAAATCTTCGATTTCGTTAAATTCAGCTCAGGAAGAATCGTTTAAATCTCTTTTGCTAGAATTTAAAGATTCTTTTGCCACAGATAGTGGTGATAAGGGCCGATGTACTTCTGTCAAGCACAAGATCGACGTCGGAGAGAGTTCACCAATTGAACAAGCTCCTCGAAGACTCGCTCTCAACGCCTGAGAAGAGGTGAAGAAGCTTGTGGAAGACATGTTAGCGAACGATGTGATTGAGCCATCGTCTAGTCCCTGGGCTTCACCAATCGTCCTTGTTAACAAAAAGGACGGATCCAAACGATTTTGTATCGATTACAGGAAGCTGAACGATATAACGAAGAAAGATTCTTACCCTCTACCCAGAATCGACGAGACCCTCGACCTGATAGCTGGTGCAACTTGGTTCAGCACCATAGATCTTCAGAGCGGATATTGGCAGGTCGAAATGGATCCTCTAGATAAAGAAAAAACAGCTTTTGTTACGGGTTTAGGAGGATTATGGCAGTTCAAGGTTATGCCGTTTGGTTTGAGTAATGCCCCGGCTACCTTTGAACGAATGATGGAGGCTGTTCTCCATGGGCTCACGGGCAAAATATGCCTCGTTTATTTAGACGATATAATCGTTTTTGGCAAGAACTTTAAAGAAGAAGTTCAAAATCTTAGACAAGTTTTCGCTAGGCTGAAGCAAGCAGGTCTGAAAATGAGCCCGAAAAAATGTCATCTGTTCCAGAAAGAAGTAGGCTTCCTCGGACATATCGTATCAGCACAAGGTGTGAAGACCGACCCATCCAAAATAGAGAAGGTTTCTTCTTGGCCGACACCTAAGAATAAAGAACAAGTTCAAAGCTTTTTAGGCCTTTGTACATATTACAGAAGATTTGTAAAAGGTTTCGCTAGTATAGCTAAACCTCTCCATCATTTGACCGGAATCAAGATTCTTTTTGACTGGACCCCGGAATGCGAAGAGGCTTTCAAGAAATTAAAGGAAAATCTTATTTCTTCGCCGATTTTAGCTTATCCAGAGGTCGAAATTCCTTTTATTTTAGATACGGATGCATCTCTTTCAGGAATAGGCGGGGTTCTGTCACAAATTCAGGGAGGTCAAGAGAGAGTGATAAGCTATTTCAGCAGAGTTTTGAGTAAAACCGAGAGGAATTATTGTGTCACTCGTAGAGAGCTTTTAGCTGTTGTTAAGACCGTAGTACATTTTCACCATTATTTGTACGGCAGGAGATTTTTGATACGTACAGATCATGCTTCTCTCAGGTGGCTACTTTCGTTTAAATCTCCCGAAGGTCAGGTAGCTAGATGGTTAGAAAGGCTCGGTCAGTACGATTTTGATATTCGTCATCGAGCAGGAATTCATCATGGAAACGCCGATGCTCTCTCTCGAAGACCCTGCGAGGAAATGCCAGAGTGTAAACAGTGTGCACGATTAGAAAAAAATCGTGACCCCTCTCTTATAATACGGAAGATTTCTTTTGAAAATAACCAGGAGGAATGGAGAAAATTGCAACAAGAGGACGATACTTTGAATCAAGTGAAGTCTTGGAAAGAAGCAGAAACTCGCCCAGACTGGCAGGATTTATCTTTAGCCAAGCCAGATTTGAAAATTTATTGGGCTCAATGGGATTCTATTCTTTTAATTGATGGAATTTTATACCGAAAATGGGAATCTGCCGACTTGAAAGAAATCAGGTGGCAACTTTTGGTTCCCAGGTCACGAGTTTCAGAGATTCTTGCTCTTTATCATGATTCTCCTGCAGGCGGACACTTCGCGTCAAATAAAACTCTGGGCAGAATTCGCAACTTCTACTTTTGGCCCCGTTGCCGGATGGACGTTGAAGATTGGTGTCGAAGATGTCGAATCTGCACGGCAAAGAAAGGACCTCGAGCGAAGGGACAAAGCTCTCTTCAAATTTACAATGTGGGAGCTCCATTTGAAAGAATAGCGATGGACATTCTCGGACCTCTTCCGATAACCCATTCTGGAAATAAATATGCTTTGGTTATTGCTGATTATTTTACTAAGTGGCCAGAAGTGGTTCCTCTCGCTGATCAAGAAGCCTCTACTGTAGCACAGGCATTCGTTAAAGAATTTATTTGTAGACACGGAGTTCCTCTAGAACTTCATACTGATCAAGGCCGAAATTTTGAGTCAACCTTAATGAAAGAGGTTACTCAGATTTTAGGGGTTAGAAAAACTCGTACAACTCCTTTGCATCCACAATCTGACGGCATGATAGAGCGTCTGAATCGGACTTTACTACAGTATTTGTCGTCCTTCGTAGAGCAGAATCAGAGAGACTGGGACTCCTGGATTCCTTTCTTCCTCTCATCTTACAGATCTGCGATTCATGAGACGACGAAACAGACACCAGCCCTCATGCTTACTGGAAGAAATCTTCGACTTCCGTCAGATTTAGAGAAAGGCCCTGTTCCTGTGCAAAGACAGCATCAAACAGATTATGCCTTTTCATTACAACAACGTTTAGAAGAAATTCATCACTTTGCTAGGAATAGAATTTCTATGGCTTCAGATAAATTGAAACCTCGTTATGATATTCGAGCCAGAGATTTAAAATTTAATCCTGGGGATTCTGTCTGGCTCTTTCAACCTCGAAGACAGAAAGGACGATGTCCAAAACTACAAAGAAATTGGGAAGGCCCTTACTTAGTGGTTAACCGGATAAATGATGTTGTTTATAGAATCCGAAGATCTCCTCATTCGCGTCAGAAAGTGGTTCACTTGGATCGTCTTGCTCCTTTCGAAGAGGATCAACCTGGAACAGTCTCTCCAAGACCAGGAACATCCTTCGAGGTTAGATCTTCAAACGAACACCCTTGACGACTGTGATCGATTTGGCCTTCTTTACAGTCGGTCATCGATTGGGAGAAGAATTTACCTTTCGGAATTCATTTGAGTAAAACTCGACCGCTTACGATTATTATAGAAGGAAATATCGGATGCGGAAAAACAACTTTCACCAAGAGGTTTTTAGCAGATCGCCAGGTCTGTGCACTTTTAGAACCTCTTGAAGAATATCGAAATGTAGCTGGAATTAATCTTTTAGATTTGATGTATCAGAATCCAGATCGTTATTGCTATTATTTTCAACATTTCGCTCAAATGGTTGTGTTAGATAGACATCTGCAGACGACTTCATTGCCTGTAAAGGTGATGGAAAGATCGATATTCAGTAGCAATTGTTTTGTAGAAGTTCGTCGAAGGTTAGGTAATTTTCGCGACTTCGAATCCTATTTATTGACAAAAAATTTTGATCTTCTCATTCGCTCGTCTGAGCTCAGAGTAGATTTGATTGTTTATTTGCGAGTTTCCCCAGAAACTTCTTTTGCTCGAGTTAATTCCCGTTCTCGTGAGGAAGAATCGAGTATTTCTTTAGAGTTACTCAGAACTATCCATGAGGTTCATGAAGATTGGCTAGTAAAACAAACCTTTTCTTCTTTATCGGCTCCTGTTTTAGTTATCAATGCAGAAGCTACGGCCGATCAAGTTTTCAAAGATTTTTGTACGTCTATGATGTGCGGGGGTTAATTCAGATATGAATAATGAAGAAGTATTCTTAATTAAGAGAAAAACGAAAAACAAAGTTTAATTTTCTTTATTAAAACAAGATAAAAAAAAATAAAAACGAATGGTGAAATAAGAGGTTACATATGTAAAAAAAAAATTAAGTTTCAAAAATTTGTTCCGCTATAATCTTTAAGGCGGACTTGACCTCTGCACAGTCGTTGCAGTCTTCGGTGGAGTTTGTTGCGAGTAAATTATTCCGAGTAAATTATTCCGACATTCGCGACAAGCTTTGCCCTCTCCCGCGAAGGTAAGATGGGTTTCCTTGAGCTCGTAGAAGTTCTTTATGTCCGCGCTGAAATAAATCAGACACGGGGAACTTATATATATTTTTTTTTTTTTTGATTAAAATTTGCATGAGAACTTACCGAGTAATCCAGCAGTTTAGGCATATTAGCCCCATTTTATGTTTTTCTCTTACGGTCTCACCCCGACCACATTTCAGGGTCTTCCACTGATTTTCAAAATAGATCTTGAATTCCTCTTGTGACATATTTTTTATGTCCTCCCACGGAAAACTGGAGGTAATTACGCCCGCATTGATGAGGGCGGAAACGGGTGGAGTCTTTATGATTGACATTTTTTTTGAAAAAAAAAAAAAAAACTAATTGAGTCTGTCTTCGACAAGAACTTTTCTTGTAATGATTTGTTATTTCTGCGTTGCTAATCAATTTGAGATTTGTTTTCTTCGGTTATTTCCTTCTAGAAATTTCTTCTTCAGAATCGAGTTTTGTGTCGGATAGGCTTTGGTTTAAGGAATAATGTGAAAAGAGCCACGATTATTTTTCGAGGTCGATGAGCGATTGCTTGATTTTCACATTTTATTAACCTTAAGTGTCAGTTTTTGTGAGTACTTTTCAGGTTACTCGACACAGCCTTTTCCCATCCAATTTTTCCCCGATTCCTGAGGATGACTGGTGGTTTTATTTTGAAGAAGGACGCTGAAATAATTCAGATAAGATCGTTTCTTTTCTTTTGAATACATATTCAATTTATTTTATTCAAGTATTCTCCCAAATTCACTCAGTGAATTTGAATTTTTATACCACCACTCACATTTGTCCTCCAAACTCTAGGGTGTGCTGTCTCAGAAGAAGCTCTGGATTCAGTCACCCCCCGATTTCCTTATTTCCTATGAAGAGAAGTCTGTTTTCGTCTTATTTGGTCCTGGAATTGTCGGTTCTCGGTTCGATGTTTTCATCCGAACCTGTTTCGAAGGGATCCTTCATGAAGAAGATTGAATTTCTTCCCGACATCAATCTGGGCCGTTGCGGATAACTTTGAATTCATGAAGTCACATAACACTTAATAACACTAACCTTTATAAAACATGGCACATAAATTTTTGAGATTATTTAACGCTCAACCATCTGCTCAAGGTTTTCTGTGGTTTACCTTGAGTCTGAGGGCAAATGCCAGATAGTAAAAAAGGGAGTTCTTAAATTTTTAGAGCCACAGCTCCAACTCACCTTTGAGCACTGACTACTAGAATACTTTTATAATTATTTTATCTTTCCCGAGTCGGGACGACTCTTTTTCTCGGGGGGGAGTAGTGTTACAAAAGGTGAAATCACCCGTTTTGCCCCCTCTTTAATGATCTAGTAGTCAGCATAGATAAAAGACGTTTATAAACCTCTTATGTCTTTAAAAAGAATAAGGTTGCTGCGCCAACCGATATTATTGTAAAAACAGTCTTGTTTCAGACTTTAAACAAGAAACACGTATATTGCATTAAAAGCATTTATCACGATATTTTTGTTCACGCCTTTGATTTGATAATAAGTAAACTCGCGGATCCATATTTTATTAACGTAACGCCTAAATCGTTACAATACATTTCGTAATCTGCAACGGAGATGCGAAGGTGCAGAGGTTGGGATAAGCATGAGAGAGAGAGAGAGAGAGAGAGAGAGAGAGAGTAGGTAGTCAGGTTAGTCGATTGAGATCCGACTCGGACTGGAGAATTATAATATCAGGACAGCCTTCTTTCCGAACCTTGACAACACCCCGATTAGCCCACACATGGCTAAGGTTGAGTTCACGAGCTTTGGATTTGGCTAACAGTAGAAGCTTATGGATATTTGTTGGAAGCAATTCACTAATGTAGATGCGGTCATCACGGTTCATGGAGAAGATATCACGGACGGTAAGGACCCTTCTAGCCGACACTTTTTCTAGGACAAAGTCACGAGTTACCGATGATTTCAGGCGAACCACCAGCGATCTCTTGGACACAGCGCTCGAAGTGGAGTTACGAACGTGAGGATCATTAGGCTGGCCCGTTTTGGGTTTCATGACGCGTGAATCAAGAACGTCACCTAAGAGCTGAGAGACACCCAGAGTGGAGAAGATGGCACTCACAATCTCAGAGTCGGATAGGGAGAGCTCCAATGGTAGACCACGAACAACAAATTCCGTTGTCGTAGATGAAGCTGGTGCAACAGATGCCCGTGACAAAGATGCATTCGAGGCAATAAAGGAGGCCAAATCTTGCCTAATTGCAGATGTTTCTTCGACTTGTCGTTGTTTTATTGAGGAGATCTCCTCAGCCGACACGAGAGCTTGGCATTCAACACCCGCAACTCTCGACAAGATGGTGCTCTGAGCAGCAGATAGGCCAGCAACATCCTCACGAATGGTGGAAATTGTTTGGATAACTCCGGCCACTGTGCCTTGAATATCGTCATACCGCTGCATCATGTCATGTTTCAAGGTTTCAATTTTTTGGTCGAGTTTGGCATCAAAGGCAGTAGTGAGGTCCATTTTGAGCTTATCGATTTTTTTATCAAGTTTAGAGTCTAGGGCCGCCGTATTAGCCTGTAGTTGGAACATCACATCGTCAATAGTGAAGCGAGGTGCAGCAGTAGACGCTGCAGTCGCAGTGGTGGCCATTTCAGTTGCAGTAGTTGGCGCTGCAGCTGCTTGCATCGAGATGGGAAGCTCCAAGTTCAGATGATCAGGTGATGATGTGGGCGAATGCTCGAGTAATGTTGACCGACGTCGCATGCATAGTTCACATTTAAATGATGAAGAGCCAAATTCCGTGGGGTCGAAATTATGTGCAGATTTAATGCATGAGAGGTGAAAGTCGCGTGAACAAACACCCGTACAGGAGGCAAAAGGCTCTTTGCGTTTGACAGCGACATTGCAGATCGCACAGGTTGGAGCCATGGTGATGCAAAGGAGAAGTACTTAATCGATCGATCAGCGTGTTCGCAAGTAGATAATTTGAGTCTTTGAAGTCCCAGATGACAAGTGAATGATCCGATTATCGACAGAGCTCGTATCGATAATTGCTCATGAAATGAAAAATGAATCCCGACAGATGACGCCACCAGTACACAACGGAGAAAAGGCGGGATTGACAGGTGAGCAGAAAGCGTGCCAATGAGTGACCCGAATATTGAGGTTAGGAAAATGAAGATTGATGCCAGTTACAGTGTATTGTTTCCGAGAGATTCCCTAGCGGTCGTCCAATGGGAAGAGGGAAGGTAGCGTAGGTATTGTAAACAGCAAATCGTCTGTCCGTCAACTGCCAAGTCGTTCCAGTCGAGAATGTTAGGTTATAGGATACCAGTCTTCAGTTTATTGCCTCATCCCGTAGCTCAAAAGAGAGAGTAACGACGATTTTTAGCTCAAATTTTGCGTGAGCGACGGGGGAGGAAAAAAACCTGGAAGCAGAGCCCGAAAAACGGGCAGGGAAGAGCAGAAAATGGGCAGAACAGGAGAGCGATAGAAAGTTAAACTGACAGGTACTCACCAATCCAAGAGAGAGAGAGAGAACGAGAGGAAGAGAGAACGAGAGAGAGAGAGAACGAGAGAGAGAGAGAGAGAGAGAAGGTGAACGAAGCGAGAAGCGGGACGTCCCCCCACACAGCCACACCGACACGACGACGATACCCTCACCGACCGACGACGATACCCTCACCGACCGTCGACACCAGGTTAGCCTGCGAGCTACAGCCGATCTGCATTCCCCCATTCCTCTCCCCGCAATACTGACCCTTCCGCACTCACACTCCCCGTCGCCCTACACCGCCTCCCCCCCCCCCCCCCCCCCCCGTGCGTACCTTTAAGCACATCCAACGTCTACAACCACTTTATATATCTCTTTTTATATTTTTAAGTCGACTCCCCGACGATCTCAATGAATATCTATGCTCACCAAAATACACACACAAAGTTTAACCTATCCACTCAGTCTTGACTCTCTCGCCCCGTCTCTAATTGTTCCTCCCTTCCACATATTTGGTGCGGACTCAAAACCCGTCACAAATCGGCGCCCAACGTGGGAAATAAGGTGGAGTTAAGACAACGACTCGAACGGTGAAGGTAGAGTCAAGTTTTCCGATAGCTGAGCGTTGCGGAAATGAAGTTAGACCTTTACGGTAGGTTGACGGTAGCTGAAGACTGTGGAGGTAAGGTAGAATTCAGACCATGACTTGAACGGCGAAGGTAGAGTCAAGTTTTCCGGTAGCTGAGCGTTGCGGAAAATGAAGGTAGATCTTTACGGTAGGTTGACGGTAGCTGAAGACGGTAGAGAAGTTAAATGAACGGTAGATGAACGATAGCTAAAAACGGTAGGAAATGTTAACAAACGGTAGATAAGAAAAATCGGTAGTGAAAAATGAATTTAAATGGATTTAGCAAAAACTGGACGGTCGAAATAGAATTTTGAATCAGATAGGCCGAAATAGAATTTAGAAAAATCTTTAACCACGGAGACACTTAGGGTGGCGGGTCCTTAAGGTCACGGCGCTGATATGGGCCGGTTAGGTGTTTGTTGTCCGCCTTGCGGGGCCAGACCCGGTGGCGTTCCATAAAATCAAGCGCCCAACCGGCGCGGCATCGAGGACATTCGGCCTTGGTAAAGCCGGGCTGTTTGCAGCCGTCGCGAAATTTTCGCCTCGGCTTCGTGCACTGCCTGGCCAGGTGCCCCACCTCATCGCAGTTACAGCACGCCCGGGGGTCGCGTACTGCCGGGACTAGTGCTGGTGCCGGTGTTGATGATCCGGGCCGTTGCGGAGCAGCTGCTCTTCGGTCCGACGGGGGAACTCTAGGTACAAACCCGAAGTCCGGTGACAGTGAGCGGGGTGGCGCTGAGCTGGACGTGGGCTCGTCCACGGTGGTAGCTTTACCGAACGTCACCGTTCGTCTAGGTTTTACGATAGGCGCCGTCGCTTCAGGAGAGGGTGATACCCATTTCGTCTTGTCCGATAGACTTTCCAGCTCGTCGATCACTTCGATAGAGGAGGTTGAGGAGGAGGATGAGGAGTGAAGGGGGACGGTAGAGTTGAAAAGATCGGTAGAACGGGTGGAGTCGGGGGAGGCGGTAGAAACGGTAGAAGAGTTAGACTCGGTAGAGGAAGTAGGAATGGGAGAGAAGGTGGACAGAGGTGAGACAAGCGGTATGGTGACGGCCGGTTCGGTAGCGGGATCGCGACAGCGGCAGAAGCACGGCGGACAAGCAACCGTCTCAGCCGGTGGTGTTGTTTGGACGGCCTGGTCCACGCCCTCCGGCATCTCCCGCACGGTTCCCCGGGCCGCTTGGGCCGATTGGAACGTCCGGTAATCTTCATCGGCCTCGATGTAGGCGAGACGGATCTCGCGAGCGAGGTCGGGGTACCACATCGGCAGGAGCTCAATGAACTCGGCGAACCGTTCCAGTCGGCGCCAGCCGTGCAGGACATAAGCAGGCGGTGGAACCTTGTCTCCCATGATCTAGTATGTTAAATTACGAAGGCTAAGTTCTATAGGTCTTTGAGTCTTTTACATGCACTTTTCCCACTACATTATTCCCATCTACCTGTTGTAGTTCAACCACCACCGGAGAGAGAAAACGGGAGATTCGGTAGGGTCCACTAAATTTTGGCGCCAGTTTGGCAGCAACGTGTTGAGTAGCAGACGACAGCGTGTGCTGTCGTTTTAGTACAAGGTCGTTCACAGCGAAAGCTTGATCTCGCCGTCGGAGATCATAGTATCGCGCTTGTTTAGCGAAGGCGTCGTCAAGGTTTTCCGTGACCCAGTCCCTAAGTAGTTGGATATGTGTCATTCGCTCTGCCCATAATTTTGGAGGTGTGGGTTCTATCTCGATTTTGTCGGTAGCTGATCGTCGGTAGGAATTAATTGGTTCGGGTATGCGGCCCAGATTTAGGAAAGCGGGACTTGTATTGAGTGAGGTATGGTGCGCGGTGTTGTACGCGAATCGGAAGTCTGAGAGGTGTCGGTCCCATTCTCGGTGATCGTCGTTCAAAAAGGTAACTATCATGGTCTTTAGAACGCGGTTAACCCTTTCGACCGGGTTGGCTTGTGGATGATACGGTGGTGTCGTGGTATGTTTTATGCCATGGGCCTCCGCAAGTTCCTTGATTGTACGTTTATTGAATTCTGTTCCATTATCCGTGAGCAATACCTGGGGAGTTCCCCACCTCGATAGTACTAAATCTTTGAACGTTTCACTAATCTTTTGTCCGGTAGCTTTTCTAAGGGGAGCGCATTCAATCCATTTGGTGAAGAGATCTTGCATTACCAGTACGTACGCAAAGCCAGATTTACTCGGGGGAAACGGTCCCATTATGTCGGCTGCTACGATGATCCAAGCTTGTTCTACGATGCGCCTTCCCATTAAACCCGCAGGGGCAGCTAGGGTCACTTTACATCTTTGACAAGTATCGCACTTTCTCACGTATTCGGTAGCGGTATGGTACATTCCGGGCCAATAATAACAGGTAGCTAAACGGCGGTAGGTCTTCTCTATTCCCGGATGACCGGACTGAGGGTCATCGTGAGCTTCTTGTAAAACGGTTTCGCGTTGCTCTTCGGGTATGACTAATTTCCAGGCGTTTCAGTCTTGTACTAACGTACCGATTAAAGGGTCCGTGCGTCGAACGTATAGGTGACCGGTTTCTATTTTCCAATCCGGGAACTTTCCAGGAGTGTTTTCGACGTCGCGTTTCCGGCGATCGTACCAGGTTAGTTAATCTGGTACGATAGTGGCGGTAGCTTCATCGGCGGTAGAAAATGAATTTAAAGCGACATCAGGTTCCGGGATTCGGGAGAGTGCGTCCGGCACGTGATTCAAGGCGCCTTTACGGTATACGGTAGTGAAATCATAGCCAAGTAATTCAAGTGACCATCTAGCTAATCGACCGGTAGGATTCTTTCGCTTGTGAAGCCATTGGAGGCTGCTATGGTCGGTCACGACCGTGAAATGGTACCCTTCGATATACGGGCGGAATTTTCCGATTTCCGAGATAACGGCGAGGCATTCTAGTTCGGTAGCGGAGTACTTCCTTTCGGCATCCGATAGGGTTCTGCGCGCGTATGCGATCACGTGTTCTCCGTCTTGGTCGGTTTGAGTTAGGACAGCGCCTAGTCCGCAATTACTAGCGTCAGTTTGCACGACGAAAGGATTATTAAAATCGGGGCACGATAGCGTCGGAGCGGTAGTTAATAGATTTTTAATTTCTTCGAAAGCGAGAGATTGCGATTCAGCCCAAGTACATAATTGGGTTTTTCGCAAGAGCCGCGTCAGTGGTTCGGTTATCGAGGCGAGATTTGGGATAATCCTTCGGTACCAAGAAGCCATTCCTAAAAATCGACGTAGTTGTTTCACCGTATGTGGAACCGGATAATTTACAACGGGAGCTATTTTGTCCGGATCTATTTGTAATCCATATTCGTTAACTAGAAAGCCGAGATATTTAACTTCAGAGCAACAGAATTCGCATTTATCAGGGTTGACCGTGAGGTTCGCGTGTCGGATAGTTCGTAAAACGCGTCGTAACCACTCGAGGTGTTCGTCAAATGTTTTTGTGGCGATGATAATATCATCCAAATAGGCAAAAGCGTATGGGTCCATGTCTGGTCCAATTAAGCGATCTAACAACCGTTGAAACGTAGCCGGTGCTCCGGTTAATCCGTACGGCATTCGCGTAAAATGAAAAAGTCCTTTACCGGGAACAATGAAAGCAGTTACTTCGCGACTCGCTTGAGTTAAAGGAATTTGGAAATATGCCTGACTTAGGTCGATAGTGGAAATATATCGGGCGGATCGGAGTTTGTCCAGAATGCTGTCCATTCGCGGTAGCGGATACGCGTCCTTTTTGGATGCCTAATTTACTTGCCGGAAATCAATACAAAAACGGTAGGAGCCATTTGGTTTTTTAACCATTACAATCGGACTTGCCGATTCGCTGTGTGAGGGTTCGAAAATTCCGTTAGCGAGCATTTCGTCAACCTCCTCATCGATAGCTTCTTGTATTTTCGGCGGTACTCGATACGCTCGTTGCCTAATCGCGGGATGGTCACCTACGTCTATGTGGTGGGTGGCCAAATTAGTCGTACCTATTTTGTCGGACGCTGGGGCCACCTCTGCTTTTAGTAAGTTCCGTAATTTGACGGTTTGCTCGTCGTTCAGAGCTACAATTCCGTTACATTGTGTATCGGGAGTAAATCGGGAGTGCGTTTGAAATTTATAAGTTATGGGAGAATTATATTTGAATGACCAGTTAGGTTCTGTAAAATCTACTGTTATATCAAATGTGTGCATAAAGTCTAAACCTATTATACAATCAAAGCCAAGGGAAGGTATAACGCGAACGTGAATATCGCAGATAGTCCCTTCCAATTCTATCGGCACGATTACTTCACCCGTGACTTTAGTCTTCCGGCCGGCGGCCGTTACGACTGCTCCGCTATGAGATTTTTGAATTAGGAAACCTCTCGATTCGATCAATACCGAAGTTTTTAAGTTTACAAAGGTTCGTGATGAACCGCAGTCAAATAAAGCCGTTACACGTAAGTCGCATATTTTCAGAATCAGAAATAGCAGTGGTTTCCGGTGAAGTGGGTAGACTGGACTGCAGAAGTCAATTTGCTCAGTAGGTGGACCGGTGGTAGTATCAATTTCGGAAATACCAATAAGTTCGGTAGTTTTAATAATTTCTTCAGTAGAACAAGGTCTGATAATTTGTTCGAGCTAGGTTTCGGGCTCTATTGTGGGTCTGGGTTCCGAGGTTGCCCTTGCACGCGGTTCCCGTGATAGTTTTCCGCACACCGGGTACATGTAGCTCGGGTGTATCCGGTCAATCCGCACGTGAAGCAAAATTCCGTGCGCGGCGCGGTGTACTGTCGCTGATGATGTCCAGGTTGCTGGCAATTGTAACATGCAAATCCGGGACGTGCGTGTGCAGTTGTTTGTCCCGTGGTCGGTAGAAATGGATTGGAATCGGTAGACGGGACGGTAGATGAAGCAGTAGAAGTTACGGGCGAGTTAACGTTACTCGGGTTTTCATTCTGGCGGTAGTTATTCCGGTTGCTGATATTATTCCTAGGTGGTCGTTGGTTATTACGGGTGTCAGGTCTAGGATTCGAGGGTTCTCTATTGGACGTTTGATAAGCAGCATCAACGTTATCCGTTGGTTCATCCTCTAGATTTAGATTGGCCAACGCGGATCGCGATCGACGGGAGTTAGCGCGAGTTCCGCGATATGCTAGTTCCGGTAGCAGTGAGTTTTCGGGAGTCGGTGGTAATTGATATTTATTATTTGCCGCAAAACCCATCTCCGATTGTCGGGCGGTATCCTCTAAATCATCGAGATCTTCAAGATCTCTCCGTTTTATTAACACTTCAAAACGCGGTAGCAGGTTTCGATAGACATAGTCCATCTCCTCGTCGTGGGAGAATCTGGGATTTAATCGATTGAAATACGCACGCATATATGTGAGGTAATCGGCGACTGGCTCGTTTTCGCCCTGCGTACGTTTACGGATCTCTTCACGCAATGTAAACTGTGAATTTGGATCACCGAATCTATAACGCCAAGCGTGTTCGAAATCGGAGAAACTGTGCCATTGGGGTCGTTTGCTTCGGAACCAGTACAAAGCTACTCCAGAAAGAAAAAACGGGAGACTGTTAAGGATGTCAGTATCGCGTAAATTAAATAAGATTCTACCCTCCTCTGTTTGCGTTAAGAAGGCTTCCGAATCTTCATTACGCGTTCCTGCAAATTTTTAATTCTATTTTCGCATAACCTCGTATGAGGCGAGCGTATTTGGGGTGGTGTTATTGAAACGCGGCGGTTGAGCCAGAGATGAGTAGGGAGATCTCCAACGCTTGGCTTTTCGTGATACCAGCTAGATTGGAGCGTCGACGTGACACCTAGGCGGCCACGCACCGAAGGTGGCCCACAATCGTGTATACCGGGACAATCTCTTGAAACTATACATATAATGCGCATGCGCGAGTTTTATCGGCTGCTCGGGCAGGCTGGCCACTCCGAGTTTCAGCTGTCAAACTCTGTTTCTGGCGGCGGCGTAGTTTATACGAATTTTTGAGGTTAGAATCTCAAACAGTCGAGGCACTGACTCGGAAAGTTGATGCTAATGCTCTTTGAAAATTGGCTTTATTCGACTAAAATGAGAAATCTATTTAAATGTTGGGTGCTTGGAAGAACCGCAGCAGGTAGGTGCGAACACTTTATTTAATCATTTTTATTATTTCGTACATTAGAAATAACAATGGAACTTTTATCTATCAACAGGTGATACGGCCAAAATAATTACATCTCTGATATTCACTGTTGTCTGCCCATTCAATTTGTCAGACGTACAAAGATCATCGCCACTTTCAAGCAACTAAGCAACTTTCTCACTTTTTTGTGATTTCAGGGGGTAATATTGAATTGTATCACTTTCGAAAATGAGACATTAAACCGAGCGTTCAAGAAATTTAAATATCTCACTATCTGTAACGGAACTGTGAATCTTTTTTTTCTTCAAAATAGTTCAACAAAATTTACGAATAGTCGATAGCCAATGTATTTTTTCCGATTAACAAATTATTGCTACTATTATTTAAAATTTCCGAATGATTATCAGAATTTATTTCGCAAATTTTCAATGATGTTCGATTAAATAAACGAAGAGAACCTAATACTCAAATTGAAAATTCAAGTAATATTAGATTTATTAAAATGATTTCTGTATTTCATGTTAGTGCGGTTCGAAACATAGAAAATCTAATCGAAAGCGTAGAACTCAGGAACGTAAATCACATCCTGTGACACAAGTTGAAAATCAAGTTTCTCAAAATGCGCCTCAATGTCACAATTAGCTTCAAGGACAATCATGTTTTATAGTAATGTCAGAACATTATTACGAGGATCTTGACTTATCGGATTCAAGATTGTGTCCCTTGTTCTATCAAAATAAATGAATATCTAATTTTTAACCAAGTTTATGAAGATTTTTTTCCAAATAATGTAATCCGATACAATATCTTGTTCTTAGTCCTCCGAACATCACCTTCTAACAAGGATATTTGGAAAGAGTCCCTTTGTTGCAGAAACCATTATAAAATTCTTGGTTTTCAATTCGTGCTACTGAATAACTCTGTGTTTCAGGTTCCATTTTCAATCTCAAAATGGGATTTTTCTTGCTCCAGATAATGCTAACATGAAATTCAGAAATAATTGCGTTACATGGAGATTCACAAGCTTTCAGTCTTAGCGTCGGACCCTATAAAGAGTGTAGAATTGAATTTGGTTTCAAGTTATCGTGCAACTAGCTAGCCAGATGACACCGTCAACTAAAATTAAATTTAAAGACATTTTCAACTAAACTTATTCAACAGTTCTAGATTTAGATTGATTCAGTTTGCCCAGTAAAATTCAACCCTACAATCTAATTGAGGACTTGAAAAACTATTTATCTGAATTCAATGCCAAAGAGAGCAAAAGTAAGCTTTAAAATAAGATACCAAATCAAATGGTATAAAGTTTGAAAAACAATGCTGGTCAATAATAATGCCTAAATTACAATGGTGCACAGATCGATTCCTCGGTAGAATGAATTGGCAGCAACGGTTAAGTAACAAACTTATCGCTATTGGCTCGATCAAAGTAAAATGATGGGATATTCAGCCATTATGATCTGTAGTATGTTCCGCTCTTCAATTGTGCCTCAACTGATGTTAAGAAGGTGGCGATGGCCTGACAAAATTCACTCCGGCACCTGATGTCTGACGAAACAACCTGGTTCAATGGTTCTAATGATTGCACCGCTCGAGAAACCAGGATCCTTGCCACCTAAACGTTTTGACCATCAGATAAGGCATAATTTTCCTCTTGTTAATTAAAGTTTAAACTTCGAGCCTGCTGAAAAAAAAACGAATTTTATCATTGAATCCATGTTAAAATATTGTCATTGTCAAAGATCACGTAATTGGAAATTTACTTACATGCTTCGATGCCTGACAAATTTAGTCCCGCTTTGACAATGAATTATTTCGTACCTGAAAATATTAGAAGCTATTATTATCAAACAGGATCTTTTGATATTTTTGAATACAACTAATTTCCAATAAAATTCACAAAACACAAAACGTTAATGAGACGCATTGCCACCAGACATAACCTGGCTTAATGCTCGAAAATTACAATCACAAATTACTGATCGTTATATATCGTTTGACGTATTGCTTTTGTGAATACCATTTACACTGAGAGAAATTGAGTTCGATTTTCGGGTATTGTAAGCCCGAAATCTAGGTTTTCATTACCCAAATTTGTATAGCAGTTGAGGGACACATAAATATTCTGGCAACATATGACATACACGCGCAGCCATATTTCCATCAAGGTTTTTAGCGGATTGTCCTTATATGTATGGCAAACGATGCATTGCAAGACATCAGACATCACTTGAATGAGTATCTGAAAGTGTACAATGCGTACTTCACCGAGATGTAGAACTGTGAAGGAATGGTAACATATTTGATTAGCATCATTCACTGGTTTGATAGGATAAACTTCGCAGTAGTGTATGTCACTACACAGTATATAAGTATGTGACTTAATACGTCTCTCACTTGCAGCAATTGCCTTCCAATGGTGAACTATTCGTACCCACACCTTGTGACTATACTTTACGTTGCATGGCAATATCTACGTCAATAATATATGAGACAACACATTTCTGGTGATAGTAAGATTTGCTATATGTATGTGGAGTAGTTCCTCATATACGTAGAGTGATGATTGATATTCTTCGAATAGATATTATTAATCGGTCTAGTAATTACCATTTTTCACTATTCATATTATCCAAAATTTAGTCATCCAAGTCTAAACAAATATTCGATCGATGTATATTCCATAATTATCAGAAGTTTCAATTGAAACATATATCAGCAAATATTTAGTTAGAAAATTTATTTCTTGACGTGTTTCCAATCGCAAGCGTTATCGTTGTAGACAAAAACAAAACTTGTATTAACATATGCTTAAGAATGTTATATTTTCTCTTATATAAATTTGAGGAAGTGAAGGCAGAGATCAAAATACAATTTTTTTGGCGTATGGTTTATTTACAAAAAAGTCCGATGCGTCCAAAATAGAACCATTATCTATTGAACAAGCTGTATACTCGTATGTGTATATACTATGCAGGTACGTGTTTGCAATACTTATACTATTTTTAAAAACTAATACCAGTTCTTTATAACATAGGAACTGCTGTTATTTGTCGCAACTATATGCGATATTCGAAATGCATACCGAAACTGTGACCATGTAGTACAACACCATGAATCTTCATCTGTAGGTATAACCTTATAGGCTTGATAATGTACATCGAAAAAGCATTGTTCTAAAGTTTTAGCCACCAGAACAACTTGATTTTCTTTTTCCAGGAAAATAGTTTTAATAATAAAAAATTTCGGACCAGTTTTGGAAGCGCTCACTAATACCGAATTAGTCTTTAACCGTTGGCCTGAAAATTCTATCCATTCGGTAACATTCACATCTTGACTGATATTTAATGGCAATGCGGGACAAAAATCTGCATAGTTAGGTAACTTGGTCAAAAGGACATTCCGCGTCAGGCCATGGGCATATTCAGCGTAGGGAACATAATTCATTAACCGATGATTTAGTTGAAGTTGATGTTTAATAGCTATGGTTCTACAAACATTAACCCGACTGATCGAAACGTGAGATGTGATTTTTCCCTCTCTATGCTTACTTTCGTACCGCATTGAAGCCAGTTTCCATAATGGACCCATTTGAGCATTAATCCGAGGGTAATGAAGTAGGAAGTGGTGTTTTGGTGTCAGAGAATTCGGAAACAATTCGGAAACTAGTGTCAAATATTCAGTGATCAATGTTTCCAAATAATCATGTGTTGTCGGTTGGTGTGCTTTGCTCAAAATAATTTCAATTATGGCTTTTAATTGTATGATTATTTGCCAGTGTATATTTCCTTCCGGAACTAAATCACCGATAATAAGTGGTAAATTTCGAACAAAGATGAACATTTCTGAAGAACTCATCGACAAAGAACCGCTCTTCAAACGTGCGAGAGTGATTTCAGGTGGTTTGTTTGATTTGTCGTGAAAACTATAATGGAATCCATTAATTCTCGAATTGAGTTCTTCCAAGGTAAATAATTTGACAACACATACGAAGTAATGTAATACCTTTGAAACGTCACGTGGACATATACCTTCACCAAGATCATGCATTGGATCTACAGATCTGTTGCGAGTTGAATGAAAATTACCTAGTTCGTGAAAAACACATTCCTCCACGATTCCTGTACGACTTACATCATTTAATGTCAAACCATAGTCATAATTACAAATATCTCGCAAGGCGCAGGATCGTTCATCAAAAGTGCTGTTGATTTGATCTCTATGAACCAAACAAAACCTACACGGAAAGTTCGCTCGGAAGCACTCCACGAAGCCCAACATCCCATGCATACCAAGATTGTCACCTAATATTAATGCCAATTCAAAGTACATGTGTATATTTCCAATTGGAGTAGACACCGTTATACCCTGTGCTCTAAGAAATTTAAGTTCATCAATAGCTCGAGAAAAAATTATTTTGTTTTTGAACACTTTTCTGTCAATGGTATTGAATAGAATGAATAAGAAAATATTTTCAAGTTTCGATTGATATTCAGCTGGCAAACAAGGTATACTCAGATACACAGCACCACACTTTCCTATTCCAGCATGGCTCCCGAGAGGATTGTTATTTTCATAATCATCAAAGTATAAGAACAGAGGTAAAACAATTTTATTTTCAAATGCTGACATTTTCTCTTTCCAAAATGAGCCTTGCACAAAATTTGAAATTATGTCCGAATTTTCGTGAAGACGTTGAAGGTAATTCATCGTGTCCCGAAACACGTTTGGCATCTCAAAAAACTTTTTGAATACTTGGCGAATGGGTACGAACTCGGCAGTGACAGGAATATGTATCAATTTTTGTACACCGTTCTCTTCTCTATATTCATTTCTTTGACCAAGTAGAACTTGTTCCGGTAGAATTAAGTTTCCAGATGAAATAAAGTATTTGAAACGAAAGTACTCAGTTTCGAAATTTTTGAATGGATTTGCGAGTTTATCGAACAAAGCAGTTATTTCGGATAAATTTTCAGGATTTTCATTCAGAGCTTTCAAACGACTTAGTACATGGTCTCGTACCACATATGCAGCACTTCCATTGGCTAGGTTGGTGACTTCCTCTACTATGAACTGTACTCTCTTTCTTGGTAAATCGGACAAATTGTATAACTTGCTTACGAAATGACTTGCTTGTTCCATTAAATATTTACATAATTTCTCTGTGAGTGTGTCCGTAGATATACTAGGAGTGACAGAATTTGAAGGTACTATCAAATCGGGTTCTTCATCATCAGACGTTCTGGATGAACAGTCTGAATTGTCTAACGCATGCAATACCTCCGCAATACTATCATCACCTAATTCGTTCGACGCACACTGTGACTGGAAGTCGAAATTTTTTGAATCAATCTTTGATGTGGAATTTGAATCGTTATATTGATCGATCGTACCTTCTAGGCTACTGACTGAAGGAAAGTTATTGGGCACTGTTAAAGACGAGGAAGGCGTACTTGCCCAAAAATGTGTTCTATGTCTGTGTTTACGGAATGAATTAAATAAAGAAAAACCACGCCGACAAGAATCTTCGTTACATCTAAATACAGTGGACGCTGGATGTGAAAGTCTTATGTGCCGAAGTAGTTCGGAGTTACTAGGAAATATACACTGGCACACAAAGCACGACATTACGGTATGTTAATCTAGAGGGCTTGATTATAAGAGAGCACTTCTCCAATGAGGGTATTTATATTGGTACCAAATTTGTCACCCGTGTTTGTGATGTCATATGCTACCTTCTGAATGAAGAGCCAAATGTGAAACGCATGGATTGGATACTGGCAATCGGTAGCGTAAAATGTTTTAAAGGTAAGATCTAGTGCCCTCAGCGGAGACGTCGTCGTGTACCTGACATCATCTACCACTACATAGCTGGCTTGAATATTATCCAGCGGTCCGACAAGCACTATGTGGGGTTGCGCCGTTAGTCCTTGCTGTAGTAGCTGTGCCTTTTTATTAGCTATTGCCGGCTCCACGGACGCAGCATTCTGTAACCCGTTATAAATGAAAATTAATAATCAAAGTAATCATTAGTTATAAATGACATGTAAAAATCAACTGCCTCAAATTTGTGAGTTACACACACATTATAGCCAAATTCATAAGAAGCACTCGTGTGTAAATTCAGTAACATTCCATGTCCCGGTAAACGTCACAAATGCTTGTGCCATGACGTTGGAATGTACCCTTTCGTGCGCAGCAATATACTTACATAGACATGTAAAACAAATGCTTCCTGTGACTCCAAGGTTGACGGTTTTTTGTTTCGTCCTTTTCCTACGCTGTTGCAACTGCTTTCTGAATCCGCGATTTTTCGTTTCTTGGTCACTGGCTGGTATTTAATTTGTGTCGCTTTAACCAATGTTGGTAGAAGGTATAATATCAGGGCATCTTGATTCTCTGCAAATATTTCTAATAATATGCTATTTGGCGAATTCCACGCTAAATCGACCTTCCAAATTGAAAAAGAAAATTCAGACGAACACCAAAATACGTATCTAATGGTTTTATATTATATATTTCATGTAAAAAAGAGTGTGAATCGATATAAGAGACATACCAAGTCATTTCTTCGACGATTTGAAGTGAAATTCCCCGCTTATTATACCTATGTATGTGTATACACCTGCATCGTATAGTGATTCTATACAGACTTTTAATTCCACACTTGACTAATTTTACTGTCCACGTACCATTTAGATACATTACTTACCAGGACTCAACGTTTTCAGTTTATTAACCAGCAGTTCGTTATCCAAACCTTTCGGTTTGCGGGGACCCTGTAATAATTCAGAAAGCCGTGTGCGAATAGCATCCCATCTGTTGAGCAGCGAATCACTTTTTCCAGGATAAAGTTTTTCAAAATCACGATGTATCTGAAAATTCATTCGATATTTATAGTTGTTATGTGTGCAGTTCATATATATATATATATATATATATATATATAGATAAAATATAGGTGTATATATATATATAGATCTTCGCGTAATATAATAGATATAGATCGGATTAACGTTTTGGCTTTCCCATTGATCCATACCAATTCAGCTCCCAGCTCTTGCCGCAAGCAGCGGTACGTTTTTATATAATCCGCAACGGATGTATTATCTTTGATTAAATTGCGCCTTCTGATGTGATAAGTTCTGTCCCAATATTCCACCACGTGACCCCACGGTTCAATATAAGTTTTCAGCCAGCTAAGTTTATCATTATCCTCATCTACAACAATTCATAAAATACATCTAGACGTATCACTCACCCAGAAAAATTATGTCAGTAATGGTGCAAAAAATTAATCATTATTTAAATCAAAGCACCTGTAATTTCGCATGTTTCTTCGACGTTTACTTCCGGCTTCGTGTATTTATGTTTGCGCTTATTGCGTAACAGGCCACTCTTATGCAATAAAGTTTTGGTGTAGTGGAAATGTTCCCAGAGCTTTCCGGATGCACAGATACGCTGTCCTTGTACTTTTGCATAAGGGATCTAATACGTTGCTATTGATTCAGTAGGAAAAACTTCGTGGATTTCTTTTGCCCAGCTTTTAAATTCATCTGTTGTAATTCTGTCAATATAGAATTGTATTTATATGGATTTGCCCAGATCAGTCTTTTCGTACGTCATGTAGCCTGTATAAACACGTGAAAATCCCTCATCTCCGCAAAATGCCATACAAGAAATCTAGAGTAATGCACATTTTAGACTGCTCAATCTATAGGAGAATCGGTATACAAGAATTCGTTTCAGGAGTGGTGGACTACCCCATATACCTACATTGCAATGACACCCGAATTAAAAAATATACCGTGGTTAACAATTCAATGTACCTGAACTCAGGAAGTACTTCACCAATAGAAATATCTTCAAAGGCTTCGTCTTGTTTGCATTTAATTATTTTTTGAACCAAGAGATTTCGAAGGCGTGATGTTAAATATCCTGTTTTACGGTACACCATTAAAATAGCTTTTCCATCGCTGTCCTTTTGCAATAATGTTTGTAGATCCTATAAAAATTGGTATGTAAAGCAGACTGTAACAATTCCAAAATTAAATTTAAAACCATCTATGAACGGCGTACAATTGTTGTACGAATATCGATTCCGTAGGACGTAATAATTTCGGCATATTCGAGGTAAATACCATAACGTTATATAAGGGGAATATTGATTGATAAATATAAAGCGTCCAGCGTCTCCCTTTAGAAAGGTGAACATTATTCTGCAATTGTAGATACTGTTACATCCTCGATCTCCTCTGCCCCTACCCACTAGTTTTATCTTTTTTATTACCTCTTAATTTAATACATTTATATTTTATATTTTTATCTTTTACTTTTATTTTTGTGTCTCCGTATGCATTGCATGCATACGGCTCTCTTTATCACCTTTTTATAACTTCTGGAAATGAACACGTGCAACGGATAGATCCGTATGGGTCTATCTCAAGTGTCTGTTTGGGCAATATTGGCCCGAACATTAAAATAAGGATATCTTTATTATATACAAACATAAAACGGAAATTCCTACCCGCACGTGTGGTAAAGGCGGGATAGTTAATGATAAATTCTCATGCTACACCGTACCTGATGGGCGGGGGTAGTCTTGACGAATAGAAAAACTCAAAATTTTATCAGGCCCTCCTGATTGGTCCAGCATCCCTTAAGGATACTGGTAACCAATCAGGAAGTAGTTCAGACAAGACCACCCGAATCTTTTAAAAGAGAGTAGTCAATGAGTAGTCAAACGGTAGTCGATCAAGTAGTCAGTCAGCTTTTAAGAAGAAGTCTTTCTCTCAGTTTTTTATTACAAAATCCAATCACGTCAAGCGCTGAGCGAACTCCGCGTTATTTTACTCAAACACAAACTTCCTTTCTACCATAGTACATAACTAACCTCATTTTTATCGAATAAACGTATAATTGTAATTAAACCCATATCGAGTGTAAACCAGTCATTTAATACCGTATACCTCCTCGCCGAGCACGCAGAGCCGCCCCACAGAGCCCGAAAATCAACTGCTAACAACAAAGGTAAGTGACCATTTTTACATCAAAGCCAGTTTAATTAAGGGGGGAACGGTGTCAACAAATTCAAATAATATATCCGGAAAATTTAGTCTCAACTAAGCGTTATACGTATCGAGTGGTTTGGTCTTCAGCCGACCCAGCTCATAACAATACCTAATTGGATATTTTTGATAAGGTCTGTGAAAACATACCAATCTTTTGACCGGGTCGGAATTTGACGTCGATTGTGCCGAATCAGTAGCTGCGATACTTATTGTGCCGCTTGTACAGGGTATTTGTTTTTCACGCTGTTCAACTGATTTTAGTTCCAGAAGAGTGGAAGATTTACTGGTAGTCTTTTGCGATAACTCTAGACCTTCAGAATTGGGTACTGCATTCGTTGCAATATTTTCCTGCATTACAATAGTGGGCTCTAGCCCTGTACATATTAACTCGCTTGAGTCTACATAGAAAAAAAAAACAATATCAAGTATCTCGAAATCAACCCGAAAAATAATGTGGATCTGCAGCTATCTATCTCAACTAAACAGGGTGATTCCGAATTCTTGACGAATCTTTCACAGGCTCACTTGTTGTCAAAATTGAGATAAAAAAAAAACAATTCCTCTGAAAGGCGACTATTTTTTTAATTGAAAAAAAAAAACAGTACCAATCATAATAATTTTTCTCAATTTTTTTCCAATCCTCATCAAAATTAAGATCCAAAATTCCGTTTCAATTTCTTCATTTCATCATTTTCAACTTCAAGGATTGACATTGTGAAACGTTCGTCGCGAATTCTGAATCACAGTGTATCATATATATAAAAATATGAGCATGACTCGTGTACCTGGCAGTGTATCAAAATTCTGCGGGTCTATTATTGAGTCGGTTAACGAACAATTTTCAAAATGAAAGGATGGAAGGCTTCCAGCGCTCCACTTTGCCACCCTCTGGTTAATCTGACAATAATATGAATAACACACTCAAATAAATGCACCTTCAATTAAGTACATTATCTTATTCTGTGGAACATCAATTATTCGTACAGCATGACGTATGCAAATATTACGACGATGGATATGCCACCTCACATGCAATGAACATTCAGTGCGTTTTTATATTTTTTACAATTATACCTAAGTATATAGACGTATGAAATGATAAAATCACCTATTTATAGGATAACTCAGCAACGACAGTAAGGAGTAGCGTATAAAAGTATGAGAGGATAAGGAGGATTAGTAGTACCTGCGGTTCTGAATTAATCTTACGCCACCCTTCTAGTTTTTCGAAGAAGTATACGAAATCGTTGACATTCGTTAAAACGTGTTTGAGGTCGTCGAATTTTAGGGTCGGGAAATCGGATAGGGATATTCCCGCAGCTGAATTGGAAAATAACACAAGCAATTGAAAGTAAATAAGAAATTGACAAAATCATGCAGATAATGACTGATAAATATGAAAACAAAAGTGTAATTTCAAGACAATGTATGAAAACTATACGTCGATCAAATAGTATTCGCAAAGTATTCACATAACAAACAGAGGCAAAAGAATCAACATGCAAAGAGGCCAGCAAACTGGAAACACCAATATTCATTACATTCCGCGAATGAGCTATGTATATACAAATATACGAAAAATATACAATCAGTGAATTTTACGATTCATACTGGAAAAAATCGATAGTTAAGAAAAAATCGGACGATTATTTTGTATAATTGTATTGTACATTGTATATTTTTCGCGCAGCATACGATAATATAAATGCACATGTTTTACTATACTGAAAATGTACATATGTATACATTATTTTACAAACTTACCCGTGGAAAGCTCAATTGAATATACTAACAAAGAAATTGGCACAGCTTTGTGTTTGTACCTATAATATGTGTACAGCAAAGTGAAGAGATCTATAGATCCTACTCTAATAGAACTGCATATATACGTATACATAGGTATATGAGACTTGTATATCCTATTAGGGTGCACATATGAATAATGGTACGTCTATTAGGGATTCAAGATAGCTGCACGAATTAGTGAGTTAATATGCTTGTGGAAATATAATGAATGTTGTGTTCGAGGTGTACGGTGAATAAGAAAAAAAAAAACTTTTAAACTATAAATTTTAAACTAGGAACTGCGGATCGTATTCGAAAAAGGAAATACGAAATTAAGCACTTGCGTACCTTGATAATTGATGATAAAATAATAACAGTGCTGTACTCACCTTTGAGAAGGGATACGATGTGTTCCAAGCCCCACTCAGCTAACAAGTGATCCATTTTGATGCTCTTCTTCACACTGTTCCCACAAGAATGAGAAATACTTGTATTTCGACCGTTAGAGAATGAAATCGAACTGGCACTGCTAGCCTTTTATTTGGCACGCGATACTATTCGCTTAGCAATTAGTACCCATATGAATGGGAAGAATCGCCATACAGCTCAGCAGCAGACGCTTTTCGTCCGGGAAAAAAGACGTCGCGCGTTAGCTTGATTCGACCAATAGCGTGGCAACGCGAGCCACATTCGATTGACAACGTTTAGTCTAGTCAACAAGCACCTTTTTTTACGACTTTCAGTTACAGTTTTTCTAAAAATATGGTTGAGGTGTCATTCGAATCGGAATCGCGTCTAGGTACTTTTTTAGAAAATTCAAGATCCGCAACAAAAAATTACAAATGGTATAAAGAATTAAGTAACAAAAAAGGGTTTTCGTTTTTCGCGAATATCACGAAAACTATTTCAGATATCGCAAATATAAAAAAAGATTCATAAAGAGCAGGAAAGGGCATAGCCGGATAAGCAGGTCGAATCGGCCCCCGCTGAATTTTTTGTCGGTACTTCAGGGATCAATTTGGACCCAAATGAAAATAATTCAGTGAAAATTTCAGCTATTAATCTTAAACGGTTTCCGAGTAATTGAAAAAAAACCTATTTTTGAGTATTTATTTTTTTTTTAATAGTAAAATTAAAAATTTTGTTTTGCTGATTTTTTTTTAAATACTTACGAGTGAAAGCTGTGAAAAAATTTTTTTTTTATGATTTCTAGACTAATAGCCGATTTTTAAACTAAAAAACAAAATTACAATTATTTTTTTTATGCCTATTTTAAAACATGCAATCACCAAATTTTGACAGAATACGTCTTTTATACCCCTCTGTACTCAGGAATTTTTTCAATTTTTTTGGTTTGGTGCAACGTCATGAAAAAAATTAAAAACCAATTTTTTGTTAATTATTTATATTTCAACTGCTTAGAACACTACTTACAACTAATTATAAAATGTATTTATTCATAAAAATATTCATCAAAAACGTAAGTGGTCATCAAAACATTTGTTAATATTTTCGTCAATCTTCATCACTGTCTTCATTAATAACTACACAGCGCCCGGTATTATTGAAAATGCGACTTAAAATCTCTGCCGGTCTTACAATTCTCGATAAATATCTAGCATGTGATAGGTAATAAATAATAGCTGCTACATGCGAACAACAACCAACTGTACGCCGACCGTTGGCACAATCACAGCAATATCGAGAAATTCCGTTAACTCCATTTTTGCCACGATGATACTTAATGAAGCAGCGATATGTTTTTGCATTAATATGCCGAGATCTTACTTGAAATCTAAGAATGTTTTCAGCCGATCTTACGTACTGAAGGCTTATATTATTATCTTTGTCCATCATCTCAGCTAAGTATGACACTGCTTGAGAAAGCTGGTATGATCCTTTTAAGTCGCATTTTCAATAATACCGGGCGCTGTGTAGTTATTAATGAAGACAGTGATGAAGATTGACGAAAATATTAACAAATATTTTGATGACCACTTACGTTTTTGATGAATATTTTTATAAATAAATACATTTTATAATTAGTTGTAAGTAGTGTTCTAAGCAGTTGAAATATAAAATCATTAACAAAAAATTGGTTTTTAATTTTTTTCATGACGTTGCACCAAACCAAAAAAATCGAAAAAATTCCTGAGTACAGAGGGGTATAAAAGACGTATTCTGTCCAAATTTGGTGATTGCATGTTTTAAAATAGGCATAAAAAAAAATAATTGTAATTTTGTTTTTTAGTTTAAAAATCGGCTATTAGTCTAGAAATCATAAAAAAAAATTTTTTTCACAGCTTTTACTCGTAAGTATTTAAAAAAAAACCAGCAAAAAAAAATTTTTAATTTTACTATTAAAAAAAAAATAAATCCTAAAAAATAGGTTTTTTTTCAATTACTCGGAAACCGTTTAAGATTAATAGCTGAAATTTTCACTGAATTATTTTCATTTGGGTCCAAATTGATCCCTGAAGTACCGACAAAAAATTCAGCGGGGGCCGATTCGACCTGCTTATCCGGCTATGCCCTTTCCTACGGGAAAATCCCAACTCCCGGAATTCTACCACCAATATTTATAATTTTAATCTGGAGGTAAAAATAGGGCTGAAAACGGATGATGTGACGACCGTGCGCTCGGCACGATTCGTTCATATTTACAACAAAAAATCTTTCAACCCATTAAGTATGAATATGCAGGAACGAAAAAATTCAGGTACCATTTAGACATATAAATGAACACTGATCCTTAAAAAAATAATTTTCCCCAATTTTTCAATTAATCATGCTCTTGTTAATCAAGTCGTTTCTATAATTTGTGAATCAACATAAAAACTCCTGTCATTTTCAAACTAAGAACCTGAAGGAGATCCCCATTTGTAAACTTTTTGAATACTCACTATACTTCATTTAATACTTGGTATCTGAAAGTTATGGTTAGCTTGAAAAAAATGGCTACCTCGAGGACATGAGAATATTTGAAATGATGTAAAAAATGGGAAAAAAGTATTTTCATCAAAAAGTTGTGCAGGGTTGTTTTCGTGTTTTTTGGTAGTACATGAAGAAAAATATAGTACGGATGTTCATTTGTTTATAACAGATTGTTTATTAAATGAACAATAAGGATATGGACAAGAAATCGTTTTTTGTCAGAATATGAAAGAGCACTGATAATAATGATTTTTAAAGAAATAATGGTTTCTTAGCATTAATTTTCAGCGACGAAAAAAAGGTGTTAGTTAAAAAATGCGTTTTAAAATTATAGGGAATTAGTTTTATGAAAGGATTTTTTTCCTAAAAATCATTGCTTTTATCGACTATCTATTCGTCAAAAACAAATTTTCGATAATCTCATAAACAATGCACTTGTTTATAACAATATTTTAAAGAATCAAAGTAAAAAAAAATTTTAATTATTTTTGTATATTTTTCAATGATTAGAAACTGAAATAATCGAAACATTTTGAAAAAAAGTTTTTTGGTAGCTCTGTTTGATTTTTAAAAATTTTCATTCTTTAAATTTTTGATTAAAACATGAAAAATCGAAATTGAAAAAGTTTACAAATGGGGATCTCCTTCAAACCCTTTGAAGAAAGAATTCCAAAAGTTAAAAAAATTTTCTGGTCTTAGTTGGAATATGACAGGGGTTTTTATGTTGATTCACAAATTATAAAAACGACTTGATTAACAAGAGCATGATTAATTGAAAAATCACGGAAAATTGTTTTTTTACGGATTATTGTTCATTCATGTGTCTAAATGGTACCTGAATTTTTTTCGTCCCTGCATATTCATATTTAATGGGTTAAAAGATTTTTTGTTGTAAATATGAGCGAATCGTGCCGAGCGCACGGTCATCACACCGTCCGTTTTCAGCGCTATTTTTACCTCCAGATTAAAATTATAAATATTGGTGGTAGAGTTCCGGAAGTTTAGACTTTCCTGTAGGAAATTACTTGCTCCTTATGAATTTTTGTTTACATTTGCGATATCTGCAATAGTTTTCGTGATATTCACGAAAAACAAAAACCCTTTTTTGTTACTCAATTGCTTACAACCTTTGTAATTTTTTGTTGCGGATCTTGAATTTTCTCAAAAAGTTACTTGATGCGATTCTGAATCGAATGACACCTCAACCATATTTTTAGGAGAACTGTAATTGAAAATCGTAAAAAAGGTGCTTATTGACTAGACTGGTTCGCTACTTTAGTACTAATTACTACCCTGCGAACAGCAGAAATTGCCATGCAGCGTTGTAGCAGACGCCTAGTGACGATTAACAATGCTTGTATCACTTGGGCATTAAAATGGCCTTATACATGTATCACGCAATCTAAGAAGATAGTCAAGGATTGCCATACAGTATCGTAATCAGTGCTTCACACTGGCCAAATATACTATTCACTATCGGTTACCTCTCGCCATGTATACCAGAATCGTACCTATACCAGCATAGAATCTGATACGTGTCATAAAGGAGCACATAATGGGATTCCGAGTTTTGAAAATTATGATTGCTAATGGAAAATATGCCACAATCAGTAGCAAAACTAATTAATGCGTAAAACATCAGTTACTATTCGACTTGTTAGTATTTTCTACCATACTAGATTAGGTTTCAAGCAGTGCAAAGAATGGTACACCTTCCGAGTGTTACATTATGTGATGCCAAACGTGACTAGCGATTTATGTCATTTATAAATATTGCCATACTAAAATCATTATTCTCTATTTTTTTTGTACGAAGTCATATGCGTAAAGGGTATGTCGATAGAATTTAGCATTAGGTACCAGAATTCTGAACTTCATTTCTCTCAGTGTATTGAATTTGTATTGTGGAGTTTTTTCATAGTCCATATTTTTTCGAAATCAACAAAATTCTTCGATTAGCAAATACACAATATGATCGCGAATATCACGGTATGATCGCGAGGTTACTGAAATTCGTTCACCTGAACCGCTGAATACGAGGTGAATAAACATCGCCGATCACATCGCGAAACTATTTCCTTGTTTTCCTACGTAATGATGAAGAGGGACATCGATTTCTAGAATTGAAAGTCAGAGACAGATCACCACGTGGTATTTAACCAGATAGTTCGTATCCTAATTCTGTGCATACCGGCGACACTGGGAGGGCGCGAAAACCACGATTCTGGTGATACCAGAATTTGATTGGATGAGGGCAACGATCGCGACTGGTATCAGCCAATACAATCATCTTTCTTCAGAGTTTCGTAACTTTCCCACCCGCGAATATAAACAACCCCGCCCGCGTAAATTGACCACTTTGCAAAAAGATCGCGCAACTTCAACCACGTGTCTGGCAACTACCTCGATCTTTTTGTGAATTTTTTCATCGTGTTCATTAGATGAAAAAATGCCTAATTACAAGTTTTCTGTGCAGGAAAAGGTGGAGTTAGTCAAGCATCATTACCAGGGCCTGTCTTACCGGGAAAATCAGGCCCATTTCGCCGTCACACACCCGGATCGACCGACACCCTCGTTAGCGACCATCAGGAATCTGGTTCTAAAATTTGAAAAATCCGGTAGTGTCGACGAGAGGACCAGGAAAATCTCTCAACCAAACCGTCAGCTGAGCTGGGATACCAAGCTGGACATCTGCTTGACCGTCGAAGAGGATCTATTCAAGCCTATCAGCCGCATCGCCCAGGACTTGGAAATATCTAACGCGTCGGTCAGAAGAGTATTGCGTGAAGCTAAGTACAGATCGTACAAGTTTCAAGTCCATCAAGAACTCTTGGCTGGTGATAACGATAGTCGTCTTCGCTTCAGCCAAGAGTTGATGGAACGTCTGAACGCAGACAAGGGCTAGTTGAGTTGCATTTGTTTCTCAGATGAAAGTACGGTGATACTTGTCGGGAAACCGAACAGGCAGAACACCAGAGCCTGGTGTCGAAACAACCCTCGCCTGTTCATTCAGGCGGGCACGCAGTACCCGTTGAAGCTCAACGTCTGGCTTGGCGCGATTGGCAATCGGCTGATTGGGCCATTTTTTATTGATGGAAACCTCAACGGCGAGAAGTATCTCTGGTTGCTGAGAGAGGGGATTGTACCGGCTCTTAGGCTGATTGAAGAAGAAATCGTGAGTGTATTTTATCATGTAGAGCTGGCGTTATTATTAGCAGAGTGCGTATGATTTTCAAATGAATAATTTTACGCTTACTACAAGTAACGTATCATTTTCTGTGTTTAGGGCGAACCTGTTTGGTTTCAGCAGGATGGAGCCCCACCGCACTTCACACGTGCGGTGCGTGATTACCTCGACCAACAATTCCCTGGACGCTGGATTGGCAGGGCAAGCCCGGAGGTCGAGTGGCCAGCCCGTTCACCTGATCTCGCTCCCTTGGACTACGGCTTGTGGGGCCATTTGAAAAATGTTCTGTATGCCCAAGGTAGGATTGAAGACCTTGCCGCACTGCAAGCTAGGATCTTGGACATTCTGCAGAACCTGTCTCCGGATATCATATCCAACAGCTGCAGCTGCTGGAGGGTATTTCGAGCACTTTTTGAAAGGCAACCAATGGCCAGACGAGGGGTGATCAGAAGAGTGGAGATTGGTCTCCCAGTGTTTTCGGACGATTGTCTTGTAAGTTATTGTTTTGTTTCCTAATTTTTCATTAATAGCATGATTTACACTGTAATATTAACTGTTGTTCTTTTTCTCTTTTTAATCTTGGATATCTGGTGAACCCTCTTTGTTAACGGAACATTGATTGTTGTACAATGGAGCTGCAAAAACTTTGTCAACTAATCCATGATCTCGGCGAGGGTTTCTGTGAGTATTGCGTCGGGTACGTTTTCTGTTAATTGCTACTCTTTGTCCTCCTAAGCTTCGTGTTTAAGATGAATAATTTCTTTATTCCTGGTTACTCATTTCTTTTATTTATTTCATGTTCATCGGCACTAATTACTGACTTCTGGAGCACTGCACCGTAACGAATCTACTCTGGAAATACCTTCTACTGGGTCTCAACCATTCATTTATTTTTAATTTTATGTAAATAAAGAATCTGTTCACAATAAACATTGTTTTTACTTACTCACCTCTGTTTGTCCAGACTCCCACTTGTTAATGACATTTCACGTTGAATTTCAGATTTCTTCTTTCAATAAATAACACCGAATTTCTGTATCATTTGATATTTGCTTTTCCGTTAAATTCTTTATTGCATCGGTTGAATATCTTCCGAAATCAACCACGGTATTGCTGAACGATACTATTCTTCTTAGACAATTCACGCTACGTAAAAATAAACAGCAGCATAACCTTAATCCACGGCTTTACGCGCGAGAGAATTACAGCTTTTGTTTCATTTTGTGTACGTTGGCGCCTTGCTCAGCAGAAGAAAACATCACCGCGGCACGATTTCACCGACCAATGAGATAAAATTATTTGACGCATGCGCGTTATATGTATAGTTTCAAGAGATTGTCCCGGTATATAGATATACTCGGTCGCTCGAGCAAGTGGTTGCCAATCGCATCCTTGGCCCCGCTCGCACAGGTGTTTCCAGGAATGCAAGAATTGAGATTTTTCTTGTTTCAATTATGAATGTCAGTGAATAAAAGTATCTCCAGATTTGATAAATTTTGGATTCAATTAGCGGACGCTGAACCAAAATAATTAACGATTCCCAGCCCGAATACTTTTTTTTTTTTTTTAATAAATACTATTTTTTTATTGATATGAAAATATGTGACGCCTGGTGTTCTCGAATATTTGTACACGCAGTCTATGTAAAAATATACGAAGCCAGCTCGATAACATTTATGCAAAATATGCAATGGGCAAGTGGTTTGGGAAATTATTTTTTTCTCGAACTGAATCTTCCAAAGAATCATCAGCGGATTCCGAGCAAGCTCCGTAAACATATCGAGCAAACGCGCGTACACGGACGTAGCTGTAGCGCAGCTGAGTGGATACTGCATGAGGATGGAGTATGGCGGGACACGGGTTCGATCCTGGGTCGCTTTTTATTTTTTTATTTTGTTTTTTATTTATTTTTTTTTCTTTTAGAAGAGAACGAATAATTGAACCAATAAAATACCGAGAGTGAATCGATTTGTTCCCCGTTTTTGGCGCCTCTTTTTTTTACTTGACCCCGCCCCTTTTTTATTACGGGTAACTCAGAAGAGAGAAAATAAATGAAAGTGAGAGTGGACCGACTTTTTTTTTCCTTACATTTTTTTTTATTTGATATTCTTACTTAATCCCGCTTTCTTTTTTGTGTTTTTGATAACCGAGAAGAGAAAAAAGAATGAAAAAAAAACAATTCCAAGAGTGTGTAGATTTTTTTCTATTTTTTTTTTTCCGTTTCGTTATTTGGCAACCCGAATGAGAAAAATTTCAGCTATCTCTCTCGCAATCATGTGTCGGCTGATCAATCCTCGCGTGCTCTTAGAAGAAAATGTATATATATATATGCCACCCTAATATATGTATATATATATTGTGACGTGGATTTTTCTGCACCTCGATCACTCGGAGAAAAATGACCGAGAACTTACCTCGTACACAATAAATCGGCGTCCCCGATGTACCCTGGACCTAAAACAATACCGCGAGATTTGTTGGGCGCCTGGCGTGATTAACACGCCTCGAAATCGGTAATGCGAAATATCGCGACCATATACTCGATAGCTCAGTACCGCGGAGAGGGGAGGGGTAAATTTTGGGTAGAGAGAGATGTCACACAAGTAAGCCAATGCGTGGTTTGGCCAAATCACAAAAAAAAATTCCAATATATTTCTCGTTAGCGATGGTACAAAAAAAAAATTAAAAATAAAAATAATCATACGACTGCGCAAGTCGTCCTTCGCGATTTCAAATACAACGGGTTAAATTTAATCCAAAAGAAATAAGAAAGGGAGAAACAAACCAAATAAAAAAAATAAAAAAAAATGAATAAATCCAGGAGACCTCTACGGCCTTCTTGCGCTAGTCGCCGTCTTAACAATACCTTAACTCGCAAAAACCAAAAACAAAATCGGACTCGACGCGCTGCCCGCGATCGGCCTCAACTACGACGCTAATCGTCACTTAATTATAAACTGCTAAACAAAAACGTAATCTAGATCGTACTCGACGCGCTAATCGCAGTTCTGATTAAATCTAGCTGGTATCTTATTTCTACGGGCGCTAGTCGCCACTTTGTTGATGCACAATAATTCATAAACTAAATCAAAAAGGACGTGCCTCGACGCGCTAATCGCGACCAAATTAATCACTCTAGAACGCTTTTCTAATCGCGCGAGTGTATAGCGTATTACGACGCATCCGAGCTCAAGTCGTAGTCTCTATTCCCTCTAAGTTCACCACCCTTTTTACGTACGCAGACTCGACGAGACCCTGTGCAGCGGAATTTGGCCGCACTCAATTTCACTCCGAAATTGTTCCCCACGCGAAACCGTGACTCTTCGCGTTATCGCGAAAACTCAGGCTACGGTCATCCTCAAGGAGATCGGCAAACAGATTTCGAGCGCTACTCTAACTCTAACATTGCGTGGGCCGACCGTTTATCGGTGTGCCAATTTAACTGGCGCTCGAAATATGCCCGCAAAGAATTATAAGCGCTTACCGCTCCTCAGCCACACCAAAAATCCTCCGACGTCCGTCTCCGCCATAACAATCGCACACTATCTTTGCTTTTTTTTCTGTTTAATTTAAAGTTTCTCGCCACGCAACTACCTCAACTGTCGCCAGGACTCAAGTGCCGGGTCCTGCAAATCGGAGCCGCAATTCGAACATGCCCCGAACATAGGCGTCAACCCTAGTCAAAATTTTCCCGCTCGCATTGGGGTTCTCGTTACGCAATTCTTACAATCTAGCGTATCGCTATCGTTGGATTCCGCTGTCGCGGGGTGTTGATTGGCTGACCAGTCTCGTGTACCCCGTAGCTTGACAGTGGCGGGGTGATGACTTCGCGAGGGCACCTGTCGTCAGTTGGGCGACGGAGGGGGGGGGGCTACGGCTCGCCGGCCACCAACGGGAATCTCGTCCGCCTTGGATTCCCTCGCGGCAGAGCTCTCCGTTGACGCTCTCTCCGTAGCCTCGTGCGAGGCCCTCCTTTCGTTGCGATCCGCCGCGATTGCCATCCGGTAACATCGTTCGAATTTGCTGCCGATCCCCTGTCCGAAGCCGCATTTACTCGCCACCCAAAAAAAAATAAACAAAAATCCTGAAAAGTCTTATTCGCTAAACCAGCGATGGTCCCCTCTTAGAGTCTCGGATGCGTGACTATTGTCCTGGCGCTCTTTTTCGAAATAAGCCGCGGTCTACTTCGCGTGCTCCCTAAGTCTGTGGTCCGTCTAGAGTTCGGGGAGCCGTGTGGAACGCGCAGTAAAACTGCCACGTTACAATATATATTGTAACGCTAAATTCTGTTACCCTCGGATGAGGACTTACCGTTGACACTTTGGCGCGATTCTCTACTTATCCGCAATATCAAACTATAACAAAATAAGTACGTTGGGCGCCAGACGCGTTAACGTCGATTTTCAAACAATAATGCAAATCAATAAAATTAACACAAAACCGTACAAAAGAGATAAATAGAGAACCCGTTGTATGGCTGGCTAGGCACAGGTACGATCGCGTACAGCCCGGTAGAGTGGCGGAATTCAAGGCAGCTAACAGTAATTCCAGAATTAAAGAAAATAACAAAATAAAGAATAAACTCCAGTCAAAAGGGAAAATGAACAGGTCAATCGATCATATATTGTCGAGAAGGTTACATGAGTGAGACAGGCAAATAAGATGGTATCGACAGCGGTAGTTAATAAAATAAATAATCGTTGTTCACAAAAATTTCGGTAGAATAGCAGTAAACGGTAGCTTTAAAACGAGAGACGGTAGTTAACAGAGAAAAATGGACGTAGGTCGGGAGATGCGATATAATGCAAGAGTTGACTTAAAACTACACGTCACTGGGCGACGTGATCTTACCCAAGTTGCAAATGACGCTACGAAAATTATTATTCTGTCAATTAGAACGAGAGAACTTTACTGCGATCCGTAGAAAACAACGTAACGATAGTTCGGTAGATGATACGACAAATTTACCATAAATGATAACCAGTATGAGAGATTGACATTCAGTAGAAATTTACCAAGTCGGCAAACGATCGACTAGATAGCCTTCGGTAGAATCATTCATAAACGGTAGATTCGATAATTTATAATTATTACGTACTTGAGGAATTAAATAGTAAATTCCTAAACATAACTTTTGAGAGAATACCAAAATACAAAATTATGAGAGAGTGAGAATTTCGGAGAGTTTACAAAATAAAGAAATACACTAAAATACGCCGCAGTACAAAAGAATAATTCACAGAACTTAATTTAACAAAATACAGAGAAATAAATAACAGGCAAAAATAGTATAAAATTGTCAATAGCAATAAAGAAAAAGTGCGGTAATATCTAGGGGTGATTCTACGCTCGCTTGTACTCCAAGGAACTCGATATATGATACAATAGGCACAAAAATAAATAAAAATATAATAAGCAATAACAGAAATAAAATATAAAGCACACTACTATTACAAAAAAGTATGAAATGAAATATAAAGCCAATGGGGCTCAAAATACGATAGCAAGTACAGAAGCAGGCTAATAGAGATTCACAAATGATCAGAAAAATCATAAATACAGAGAAATAATTATTCGGCAGTTACGAGGTCGCTCAGATACAAAGATAATAAATTACTGAAATCATGCAGTCACACGGCGGCTTACTGCAACTTTAAACCGTGGACCATGATTCACACAAAGTCGATAAATACCATAAGAAAGAATAGAAATTATGAGCAACTTCGTAACGGTACAATTCAAAGGCAGAAGCCTTACCTTGGCGGTTGACTTCAGGCACACAAACTGACTCTAATTTAAATTATACGTTATTTTAGCAAAACTGAGAGGGAAGGGAAAAAGAATGAAAAGAGTTTAGAAGGATAAAGTTTTCGGTAGGATAAACGATAGAACGATAGCGATAGAAGGAAAGGTATCGGTAGCCTAAATCGGGAGAGTAATCGGAAGAATGCGAAAGCAAAGCTGTCTCTCAGCAGGTCAACCGTAGAATAGCAGGTCGTAGTTCAGCTCGCCGATCTCGCGGTTGTCGTGAGGTGATTCTTCTTCTTTGATTGGTCAGTTGACCCCCACCGCAAATAAGCCATCCCCCTGTGGCGAATATTGGTTACTGCGTGGTCATACGTTTTCCAAAATTACCGCTAGATGTGGCGTGACGTGCTGCTCGCGATTTCGTCGTTGACACCAACTCGTACGATTTTGTAGCTGCTTCGGTTACAGTCCAGGCTGCCTATCATCGGGGACTTCTTTGACAGAGGCATACACAGGGTGCCTCTCGGTCAAAGTTACCGGGTGGAGAGTGACGCCTCATTGTTCACCTCCACCGGCTTTTGCACAGACAGTAGCTAGCTGCCTGTGCCTGAGGTCGTGCAGTCAGACGGTTGGCCAAACCGTGGACCACGACCCACACAATTGGTCCCTGCCGATAGGAAGGCAGCGTCGATCCTCGGAACGATGGCTTTATCACCCTGAACGTAGTGGTTTGGGGTCGGTCCGGCACCAGGCCGGTAAGTCGGAGGATGGCAGGCTACGGTCTGCCCTTCACGCCATCCTTACGGCATCCGATAGAGCTGGCGGCTGGTTCCTCTTCGAGAAACGGTGCCCTCGGCCGCCGGGAGGATTTTTATTTCCCTGTTCACCGGCAGTCGAGGCGATACGGAAGGTTCGGGTGGACGCTACCTCAGGTGTATATAAAGGTGCACCAAGGTAGCCAGTGTAGTCTGATGAGACCGTCAGTAGGCGAAGTCGTCGAGAGCTGCAAACGGTAGCTAGTGGTCCCTTGTTGGTCGGGATCGTTGTCGTCTGAGTACCTTATTAGCTTGCGCCGAAGCGCGAAATAAAGAATTTACAAAAAAGAATTAGTTAAAAGTAGTTATTGCCTATTTTGTATCGAGTTCGGTTGGAGTACCCTGCTGAGGACGCGTAAACTAAAAATAATAGCGGTTGTGTACCCTTGTGACGGGCGACTCTGAAACGCCACGTCACAATATATATATGCCACCCTAATATATATATATATATATATATATATATATATATATATATATATATATATATATATATATATATATATATATATACTCTTTGCAGCTCATCTTCATTTTTTACAAATTGTAGATACTCCTGCATCATTGAAACACCACGCTCAGCAATATCATTAACTAAATGTAATGCACGAACCGTACTTAAACTTCTTGAGTAAGACTGATTTGAATTCCAGGTTGCAGGATATGTTTCGAGGAAATCGTCACCCAAGCTTAAAGCTTCGAAAAAATATCGTGTATTTTGATTTACGAAATGGTGAATTTATTTATTTTCGATTTCTTTTTCTTCAATTTGAATACGATTTAACGGCTGCCGTCCAGATTGTGTTTTTAAAGCAGACACCATTTTAATCTTTGTTTAAATTGAAATTTCAGAATCAAAAAATCTCAATCCAATTAAATAGTCACTAACATACCACAAAAGCCTTGAGAAACTTTTTAATGCCGCAGAACCTAATTTTTTATTTATTTTTTGTATTGCACCAGATCTTTAAGTAACTGTAAATCGATTCTTGGGGCGATCGTAGGAATTTGGCAAAGAAACCAGGCTTTCAGATATATGTTAATCACAAATGCATTAAATTCTTCGAGTTCTTTCAAGACTACTTTAGAAAGTTTAAACTGACCCTGGAAAAGATATATTTTCAAACAATAAATTATTTTGGACATCCACCTAGCTCGATGATATGCCCCAGGCTTATTTATTGGAAAATTAGTAGACTCACCAAGATAAATCAGGGATAAAGTTAATAACTCCCTATAATCATCTCTTGCATGTTGAGTTTATAATTGACCAAGGATAAATTCTTTAATTCCGTTTTCATCTTGAATGTTTCCACATTTAGTTTTTTTTTGTCAAGATTTGGCCATTCTTTCTTGAAACGCTCAAATAATTTTATTTGGGGACCACTCGTGACGGGTTCTAATTGTGAAGAAAATGTTGCTGTTAGAATCAGTTCTCGTATATGGTGCCTACAAGCGAAATGAAGCAGTTTTTTCTCCAACATTGTTTTCAAATGAACGCAAGCTCCTTCATGTACTCCTTTGTTACTTGCAGTCGTGTCAAAGCACAGAGACCGAACTTGATCAGCAATATCCCACTGCAAAAGTGAATTGTAAACAGCTGTTGCTTGATTCCTACCAGATGATCCATCGATTAAAGGAACAGCCAAAAGTTTCGATGTGCCTTCTCCTGTAACTAATACTGCTAATCTGTCTTCAGCTTCGAAAGAGTTTGACGTTCTCATTAATTTTGAGTCCCAGTGCACAGTGAGACATGTATTTGGTTTAAATGACTTTTTTATGAATTCACAGGCCTTTGCTCGATGTTTTTGGCGTGTACGACGGATGGTGTCTTTACTGACACTAACTTTTGATAATTCTTGTTTAAAAGCTACAGATGTTGCAGCTACGATAAATGTTGCGCTACGATGTGAAGTTTTTGTTCGATCTAACATGATTGATAATGCCGGAGTTGTAATATTTTTTCTACGCGGTTCACTTATTTTTCTTTTTTTAGGCGGAGAAGGATAAAATTCGTACGATGACACACTACAACCTGATGCATTACTTTTTTGAGACAATAGTACAGGTGGTTCTAAATTATTAAGTAACAAATTGTTTTTAGAATGTGGAACAGGTTTTGTTGTTAAATTGTTTTTTTCTGTTTGAAGTGTACATTCAAACACGTCGTCTAAAAAATTTAGAAACGTGTCTTCGTTTTCACGCTGGACTTGTGAATCCCTCAAACGATTCTTCTTTAACTTTTGCCAAGTATCAAATATTTTTTTAATTTTTTCTTTGATATGAAAGTCCTTGATGGTTACTGTTGGTTCCCAGCACTGTTGAATTTTTTGAGTAGTCAATTTCAAACTATCAGCAATTGTCAATTTATTTTCACAATGTTGGAACAAGAAAAAGCTGAGTACTTCACGACGAGAAGGAAGTTTAGTGGTTATGAACTATTTATGGTATTCACCAATTAACCATTCACCAGAACCAGATGGTTTTGTTGATCTCAATTGTCGTTTAGAGCACATTTTGAATCTACGAAAGAATAACATGGAAAACAGTCAAAAACCAGAATACAGATATATTTCAGTTGCAAATTTTGAATAAAAATACAAAAATATTTACAAAGTAACTAGATATATTGAACTATTTTGAGGTTAGCACAAAAAGATGACCGAAACAATATAAATAATAATAAAACATACCTTTTTATAAAGCGAAGACATCAAACACTGTTATATTGAAAAAACTCATGAACTGACAAATTAGAATTTGTATTTAAATGTGATTATCTACTAGATTCTTTATACAGGATAAAAAGTAAACAGAAAATCGTGGAGTAATTGTTTACAAACAAGTTCTGTATTTGGAAATAAAGTGAAAAAAGCGCTGACCTAGAATGGTGTTTAAAAAATGAACTAATAACTTTGCTACGTCGGTAAAAAGAATTTCTGTCTGGCTGAAATGAAAAGAAGTAATTTTGGATGGTTTACTACTGAATTAATCATAATAAAACAGGATATCAAGAAAAAACTATTGATTGTAATATTACTCCTTACGTAAAATTATTGAGTTGAAAAAAATTATGTTTCTTTCTATTTTGTTTGATTTTCAGTTCATCTCGTGGAAAATTATTGTCAATTATATTATTAAATGAAAAAAAAAAAATGTATGAAATTTTAAATTGAATATTAAAATGTCGCTCAAACAAATCCAAAGTCATGCACTAATAAATAAAGAAAAATTCTGAGTGACCTTTTAAAATTCAAATTTTGAATTGAAACTTTCAGAATCTTATTTTTTGTTGGTTTACAAGATTATACCGTAACGAGAAAAAAAATAAAAAAAAAAAAAATTCGATTTTCGATGGATTTTGAAATTTAAAAAGATTTGGAGCGACCTCTTAAAAATTTTTTTTTGAGCTGTCCTTTGGAGGAGGCTCTTAAAACATAGAAAATTATCATTTTTTCACGCGAGACTCAGAAATAAAAAATAGTCGGTTTTTTTGAGCCACCCCAATATATATACACATTCCCGGTTTATTGTTTTTTGCAGTATACTTCGACTTCGCCGGTCGACTCTCGATTCAAATATTTATGAGAAATTTTGCATGTATATCTCGAAATATATCCCGAAATGACGAAGTTTACAATGTATTACCATAAAAGTTTCAATCAAATATCGAGGACCCTGATTTGGAATCAGTAGAATCACCCACGTATCATTAATTGTCATTGCAGTTGATTTCTACTTTTCCTAAATATCATTGAATACCCTGAAAATGTTCTGAAAATATCCTTGAATTTTTTATGGATTCTTTAGTAGGCACCACGAATAAAATGCGTATGCTCTATACGAAAGGGTGACCAATGTAAAGAATGTCGCACGAAAGCTGCTTGTGTTGGGATAATGGTCAACATGGAGTCGAATGCACCATGTCCACTCCTTGTGCTGTCATTTCAAACAGAACAATCACTGGGAAGACGTTAGTGCACTTGGCCAAACAATCAACGAACGTACGTCAGAAAATAGAATAAATGTTGTCGTTACCCAATATTATTATTATTCTTATTATTGTCAGGATATATCATCATTACTATTATTAGTCTTTTTTGTATTGTTTTTATTTTTACTGCATCAATTTTTATTACATTCGATTGAGTATCGTGTTCACCACTACCGCTAATGCGCGTTCCTCCGTCGTCCGCGGGTCCGAAGACGTCTGCTTCGGCGGACCGTCAGTGCGAGTCTTTCGGAACCGCGGATTCCGAGAGACTCGCTTGTCCCGCTGGTTCGGGGTGGATCTGGCCACCTTGTGGAGTTGCGCAGTATCCGACGCAGGTGCGGACTTTTTTTCTTTTTGTTTCTTGGACTTTTTTTTATCTCACAATCGCCAATTTTTTTTTCACTTCTTATTCTCGTTCGGGGTAGCTGCAAAAGCAGAACAACACAATTGAGAGTAACCTATTGCAGTCCATTACAATCATCTACGCAGGTTCGCGTGGAAAATTGAAAAAAAAACCATATAAGGTCGTATGCGACTTCACCCGATTTCTTCTTAACTTTCTTTGAAGTATTTGTAAAAAAAAAATTGAAAGTAAAAGTTGTAGTTGTCGATCTTCTTTTTAATAACACTAGGGGCTTCGCGCCTCACTATTTCCTTACGCATTGTCTAGTAAACAGGCGAATTCCTTCATGTTGATTTGATGACAGGTCTGCACTTGCTGTCCACTTCAATTCCTTCTGTGCTTACTTTTCTTTTTTTCATCAATCTAAGCTTCCATTCGTTGGTTGAAAATTGGTGTTCCTTCTCTATTGATATCGATCTATCTCCTTGACTTGCTGAATTATTTTTGCTACCGCTCTGCCCGTTGTTCTCCAAAATCACCTTCTTTATATTATTTTTTTCTCTATATTTGCGTTGCTGTTCATTCCGCAAAACACCTCTTTCTCTTGTGGTCAACATCGATCCTGGTCGTCCTCTTACCTGGTTATACGAATATTTGATGGATATTATTCTATGGCTTATTTGGTTCTTCGCACTTACAATTTTATTTTCCTCTTTCTTTTGTGATACTTCCGACCATCCACCATCTTCATCGCCTTGTCTGCTGCTTGAAACGCCTCCTTTCTCCACTGTCATCGTAAATCCTGGCTGTCCTTTTGACTGTTTGGTGATATATTTAGATTAACTATTATTTGATTGTTACTTTTCATACTTATTACTCACTATCTGAATTTTATTTTGGTACTGCAAGACATCAAAGTGTCCACTGTCTCCGTCGCCGGTGAAGAGTAGCGAGAATTGTGTTTCATTTTGTGATCCGATCCGGTGTGGATGAATTTGTTCTTCGCGATACACGATTAAACATATCTTAAAAATGTCCGCAGCTGCAGCTAATTCTGCTTCTCCCCTGTATATTCCATTTTTATTCATATGTGATTTGTAATCACCAGGTGACCTAATCACAGCACCGTTTGACTCATTACCTGTAATAAAATCCGCAAATGTAGACCAATTATCCACTATATTTGAAACGATACTCAGTCTCACCTCTGCGTGTCGATCTTGAGTGCCGTGTACACAATACGCCAACGCGCGAAGAAGACAATTCCCGTCGGGAATCATTTTGATAATTTTCGTTTGCATGTTCATTTTTTGCGCGTCAGAAACAGATACCTATAAAGATATTTGTCAAAGACTGTCATAAACAGCCGATGACAGCTGTCAAAGGGTTTGCTAGATGCTTTTTGTTTTGTTTTCGGCATCTCACCCCACCGCCAACTTCATGCGTATACTATTGTTATTATAATCTTTTTTTTACTATTGTTATTATAATCTTTTTCTACGTTCATTTGTTTGAAACTTTTTTATTAGATAGAGAGATTTGCATTATAATTTTGACGGCCCTGTAAACTCTATTTTCCATGAAACAATTTTTTTTTAATTGTATTCTCCAGACAGACCACTTTTCCGTAAGATTCCATAAAAACTCACCAGATCGGGCCCGCCTAGAGTTCTGGACTTAAAAAGTAAATTCTAAATCAAATCATGCGACTGTACGATGTTTTTTTTAGAGTCCACAACCCTACACGCCGGCATTCTGACGATTCTTTTACTGAATCTACACATTTGGCCGAAGATTTACTAAAGTTGGTAACAAAATAAGTGTATTCTTTTTATTAAAAAAACAATCTAAATATGCAAATTGCATAAAGTACCCTTTCGCGAGCAGGGCTTGCTATACCCCTTACTCTTTCGCAATACCGAATGGAAAACTTACAACCTTCCCCAGCATTGTCTGTGTGAGCTATGTGTAAGGCTCCACTGTATGTTTGGAACGCCGATATTGAAATGGTGAATAAAAAAGCGCACCGCATGCATCACACAAGTACTTACGATTCGGAGTTTTTGGGATCTCCGCGCTGTCCGAGGCAACACCAAGTTGACGCGTTGTACTTTCATTCATCCTGCAATGAATAAAATATTCTTTGTACAGATGAGGTGTAGGGAATAAGACCGGAATAAGTCGGGATGCGAACATGTCGGGTCAATTGTTATTGAGGAAGAGGGACTCTGCATAGAGGCCTTAACATTTTTTTATTTATGGAAACAAAAGTCGTATCTACAATCCGAAACGATAGATTGTTCGAAATGCTTTAATCGGCGTGTTAGAAAAATCGAAATTGGTATGTAACAAATTGTCGGAAGTGTTGTTTAGGAAATATTTTTTTTTGTTTAAAAAAAATGCATCTCCTACAATTTATTAGATTCCGATGTGAATATTTGATGACATGATTGTTGAACGGTTACCAACAAACGCTGATTTGGGATTTCCAAAGCGATTTGTGCGCGTACTCACATTTCGTCCTGTTTAACGATCCGGGTTAACGCCTCCATCTCAGTCGCCAAGTTGTCAACAGGATTCGTCTGTACATAAGACAAGGAATGTGAGATAATTCTGTTTGCAGCATTCAGTTTATTACGACTGCCATTGTTTCGTCCTATGAACGATTAAAATGCTAATCGACAACGCATGCTGAAATGTTGATACAGGATATTCTTTCTTAACTCTTCCGATTTTGCGTACGCGGGTTAGCGATTTTACCGTTCGTCTGAAAATTACTTTCGTTTTACTATGTACACAAGGGTGGTCGTTAGATGGCTTTTTTTGGAATTTCAATGTTGGATGGTCGTAGATCAGCTTGAAATATATTTTTTTTAAATCTCTAATTTTTAAAAATTTTTATTCTGAGCCCTTAGTGACCCTACTGGCCCGTAATTTTCTTCGCTCAAAATGAAAATCCGAAAGAGATGAAAAATTTTTTTTTTATATATTTAAAGCCGATCTACGACAATCTAACATTGAAATTGCAAAAAAGCAATCTAACGCCCAATCTAATATCTATGGGGCATTCACCATCAAATTGCAACCAATGTACCTCACCTCTTCTCATTTTGATAATTTGTTAGTAGGATCTTGCAACCGACCCACAAGGGTCTAGGAATTTTTTTCAGATTTTTTTAGCCACTGGTGAAATTTAAAAAAAAAACGGAAAACCAATTTCGAGAACGATATTTTTAAAAATCTGAACAAATTCACACTGATTTTATGATTTAAAATACGATCCCATTATCGTGTCGTGCTTACAAATCATATTTTTAATTATAAAATCAGTGTGAATTTTTTCAGAATTTTAAAAGAAGCGTTTTCGGAATTGGTTTTTCAATTTTTTTCTATTTCAGTGGTGGCTAAAGAAATCTGCAAAAAATTCCGACACTGTTTTAAGTCGGTTGAAATCGTGGTTGCAACATCATACAATGATCAAAATCTAAGAGGGTGAGGTACATGGGTTGTAAATTTGACGTGGAATGCCCCATATACAATATATATCTATTAGGATGGTCGTTAAACGGATTTTTTACGTTAATGGCTTCGAATATAAAAAACCACCTCTAATTTTTTCAGATTTTCATTTCGAGGTTTTAGTGGCCTTATTGGTCAGTGATTTTCTTTTTAATCAGAAAAAAAGGGAATTTTATGATTTCCGGAATCTTGCCTATCGACAGTTGTCTCAGATAGGAAATATCTTCAGGATTACGGCAAAAATAATTTAAAAAATCCCACCTGTGCGCAAAATTGTTAAGAATCGATTTGAATACCAAAAAACTAAGGATATTTGGAAATTGAGGAAAATGTTTTCCCATGTTACGTCCAGCATACCACTTCTCTCTATTTTTCCTACTCGCTAACTCTACCACAGTTCTTACATTAATCTCATGGTCTCTGTATAGTCGAAGCTTCTTCATAGGCGAAGTTGCCTCGTAGTTTTGAATTGAACCTTTTTTATTAGTGTGAAGGATAGAGGTTGAGGTTTTCTTGAATAAAAAACTCTCGCGTTTGAGCCATCGAATTATGAATGTTTATTGGCTCTTGTGGGAAAAGCCTTGCGGCATAAAAACCCACGAAGTATGAACGTGTATTTGTAAACGTATAAAAGCATGTGTCGATCGTGTATATGAATGGGTATATTAGGGTGATTCAAAAAAAAAAAATTAATTTTTTTTTTCTTCCAAACAGGCTCAAAAGTTTCTTTTGGATGTAAAAAAATTATTGTGAAAATATGAGCCCTTAATATTAATATTAAGATAGTCCTCATCGCATTTTTGTAATTCCCATAAGAATAACATGGGAAAAATTATTTTTGCTTCTTCTGATTTTTATACCGTTCATACAACTGATTGACTCATAAATTGCTGTTATAATCTTTTTAGAGAATTGAACGATCTACAAAAAAGGTTTGATAACATTTTTTTATTAGTCCACGCGTTCAAAAGTTATTGAAGATCGAAGTTCAATTTTTTAAAAATTTGATCGAATTTAGTGAATTACACCGAAACTAGTTGATTGAGAAAGTAATTATGAATTGTAATAAACACTTACCAACAGAATCTACAACCATTAGATCTTGATTTTCATCTTCTTCTTGTGTTAAAGATTTATTTTCAATAAAACCAAACCGATTTTTCGATCTTTGCCCAGCCAAAAACAACTTTTTCTCTTCGTCAATGTATTTATCGACATTCAGTTTGGCGATGTCAAATAAATTTTTTAATTTTTGAGAAAAATTTGACTCTTTCTTCTTTTGTGCTACTGATTTTTTGCGCTTACAATTCCTCTGTAACTTTTTGACCTCTTCTAATAAATTTAAAAGCTTTTTTTGCGCGAATACCTCACCACACGTTGGAATACCAGCTTCGGACCACTTTTCTTGAACTTTAGTGATTGTCAAATTGATACTGTGTTTGTGTTGAAATTTTAGAACTTTCTTCTGGTAGAGAAATACCGACATAACCTCTGTCAAACTGGGAAGCTTGCGTCCACTAAAACTTTCGATTGGATCACCGACAATACGACTCAAGTAATCCATGGCCAAATTGCAATTGAACTCAAATAATTTTTTAACTCAATATTATGTCAGAGATAATAATAACAGCGAATAACTGAGTTTGTTAAAATAAAAATTATAAGGACACAAATTTTACGGTTCAGTATGTTTACCATAATAATAACATAAGTCTGAAGCTCTGAGCTCCATCTATTGGGAAATAATTCTTTTATCGACGGAGTAAGAAAACAATAGTGTTTATCGACTGAAAATTCAAAAGAAGAAATTCGCCATTTGTATCTGAAATTATAAAAATTTGTTTGAAAATATTAAAGATAAAATACTGAAATTTTTGAGACGGAAACTCACAAAATTAATTTTATAATTAGAAATAAGATTAAAATTGAGAATACCTGTCTTTAATGTCTACTTAAATTGAAATCAACATGATTTTTGAACCTAATATAAATTTTTAGCTCTAATTCTGCAAAAAAATTCTTTAAAAGCATCATATCTATTGAATTGAACAAAAAAAATCAATGGTCAACATTTATTAGAACTCCAATTTATGTTTGACAAAATATTTGATCCTTAACTTGTCACCAAAACCAACAGTTTCGGTGTAATTCACTAAATTCGATCAAATTTTTAAAAAATTGAACTTCGATCTTCAATAACTTTTGAACGCGTGGACTAATAAAAAAATGTTATCAAACCTTTTTTGTAGAGCGTTCAATTCTCTATAAAGATTATAACAGCGATTTATGAGTCAATCAGTTGTATGAACGGTATAAAAATCAGAAGAAGCAAAAATAATTTTTCCCATGTTATTCTTATGGGGATTACAAAAATGCGATGAGGACTATCTTAATATTAATATTAAGGGCTCATATTTTCACAATAATTTTTTTACATCCAAAAGAAACTTTTGAGCCTGTTTGGAAGAAAAAAAAATTAATTTTTTTTTTTTGAATCACCCTAGGGTATATGCCGGTTACAGCCCGTTTGGTTCATGCCACCGCGATCTCGAGTGCGTTTCGTATTGCGATTTTTGTTTTATTCGATTCGATCGAATTTCGTATGATTTGCGTTTGCCTTACTCCGAGGAGCGAACGTGTATGAGAGTATGATTGGTGTTGGTAGTACACCAAGAGCGCTCGGGCTCGTTGTATGATGGAAGGGTGCAAGACCCTTGGTATGCGTGTATGGGCACTCGGTCCCGTGTAGAATGAGAGACACTCGGGCCGTACTCATCTACCTTACTCCGTAGAGCGAACGTATACGACAGTATATTTGGGCCTCTCGTCTTTTGGTCGTGGTACGAGAGAACGCACGGCGTCACTAGACGGACGACTTAACTCGACTGTTTTAAAAAATGCGTGATGCGCGCTCGCCTCCTCATCTACGCGAGATTTGGCATCCCTGCGGAGACGAATCGTTCGAGCGCGGCTCGCACGCAGATCGCAATGACACGGGCACAAAACGACGCTCAGGCACTGAACAGTCTCTGTCCTATCCTCTTATCTCTACGTAGCCTCACGCTATTCACTATCGCGCTTACTCATCAAATTCCATTCCCTACTTCTAGCATTGTCGCACCTTTTCTGCGCCCGTACGTTTCACGTCTCGAGGGACACTCCTATTCTGACTCTCGACAACTCCACATCTAGACTTCTTACATATCTTTTCGTACCACACAATTGATTCCTACCGGTATCTCAAGTTCTACGCAATAAACATATAATTTATACATCAAACATACTCAAGTTTATTCAATCCTCATCCTGATTTCCGGTTGACCTGAAACGTAAAAGCGAAGCCAACCAGGTTACTCCTTCCGCTCAGGAGTAAACTCTACTCACGGACGTAACAGCCCCATTTTTTTTCACATTTTTTAATTTTTTTTTATTCCCTATATTTTTTTACCCTCAGGATGTTCTATTTTTAGCAGTGAACACCTCTTTGCGTGTGATACTGTTCGAAGCAAGGGAGTGCACACAATGCAACTTGATACTTACCACAACAATATTTTGTTCGTCTCCTTACTTTTGATGCACGGCACATTGCACATTCTTCTGTAGACTTTGATTGAGTCGGAAAATGTCGACCTGTAAGTCGGGAAGGAGGGGGTTCAAGTTCTGCTTGGACTGTGCTATCAACACCTAGCAAAGACGATATGACTTTGATTCAAAAATCGGCGAACGAAATTGCTCCTTGCAATTTGTACAAAGCATGGGTATTATCAATATGAGATCAATGAGATGGAAAAATAATTTCCTGTACCATTTGAGAGATTTCGTAATTGACGCAGTTATCGCTAACTGCCGGTCAACATTATCAACTCCCATATTCTTATTATAATCAATGATGCAACTAAGTTTTATCTCTTCACCAGTTACAAAATCTTGCTTGCCGCTGGAAGCGTATTTCAATCGGGATACCCTTCTAATAATCTGGACCTCTTTTTTCTCTTGCCATTTCGATGCCAACCAAATCATATTGTGTCCTACTTGAGTTTCCCCTTTCTGTAATTTTTCTGTGAATTTCGGTAGTCCAGATCTATTTTTTTCTCACTGTGCCACATAGACCTGTATCTTTTTCGTGTAAAAATTCAGCTAGTGCAGGGGAAGAGTACCAGTTGTCCACAAAAACAATATGACCCTTACCAAAATAGGGTCTCAAAAAATGGGCAACGACATCCCCTGAAAAAATGCCCAAGCCAAATTTGTCATAGTCTGTGTCTGCCCCGGTAGAGACTATAAAACCCAATACGAAACCACTCTGGCAGTCCACTATTTCGAAAATTTTTATTTCGAAGCGACTTCTCTTCAACGGTAGAAACTGCTTGAAACGCAATCTCCCTTTCCATAAGAGGAGGCTTTCATCTATACACAAGTTTCTCCCTCGCCGCAGAAAGTTTGCAAATTTTGTATTCAGATTATCAATGATGGTTTTGATTTTTTCGGTGGGTGATTCAAGAGGGTTACATTATTCTGGAAATGTAAAAATCGTAGAATTTGTTCGAACTGATTTCGAGGCATTCTTTGGTGGAATATAGGAGTAACCAACAACGGATTGCGGCTCCAGTAATCGTCGAGGGCAACTTTTTTGACGTGCTCCATCAAAATAGTTGAGCCCGAAAATTTTTTCAACTTGTCTTTTCCTAAATCTTCCCAAGCTTTCATTTTTTGGCGGGCCGGTTCAGGATTTTGGGACTAATGGAGATTTGTTTCTCGGACAATGACTTCTAATAAATTATCATCCATAAACAGGTCAAAATAATCTATGGTGTGACATTTTGAAATATTTACGGGTGTAGAGAATTCACGTTGTCCCTGTTAAAAGTTTCTGTAATAAATCCACAAAATTCATCCGAATCCGTTCCAAATCCTGTGGATTTGCAGGATTCCTATACGACCCCATCGAAAATTCGAACGAACCAAATGGATTCCATCGGACATTTGCACTAGGGGTGATTACAAATTAAAAATGCGGATTATTACGCATCGCTCTTCTACCTGCTGTTCATTTGACCGCACTATAGTATGGCCAACACACGATTCTAATTACTGTCGCCACTTATACATTGTACGCGTGTAGCATATTCGATCAAATTGTATGGTTTGATGAAGTAGTCGGATTGCAGAACAGTTTTCATCTACAGAATAAGGCAGGGCATAAAAATCAGTTACTAGATATAGTTTATACGAACATATTTATTTGTACTTTCAAGTTTATATTTAAATGTATGAATTTAAAACACATCACATACATTTACATGGAATATACAGATTCATATTTGCACAGTCCTGGATGCTACATATATATATCTTAATATATATAAATCTCGTGTCACGATGTTTGTCCTCAATGGACTCCTAAACCACTTAACCGATTATAATAAAATACGCACACCATATGCAGTTCGATCCAACTTGAGAGATAGGATAGTTTAAATCTCAAATTATAGTCGCAATTTTAATTTATTGCTAATTATTTGTCTGTTATTATTTGACAGTCACAATTATCTGTTAACTCCAAATGATTCTAACAGATGTCGATACCTTTCGACTGGGTTGAGTAAGTAATCAATAGATGGCGCTGCTATGGTAAATCTACGAACGTGTCATATAAGCTACATTTTAACGGCATAATTACCACGTGTTGTTGACGCTATAAAATTAATTAAATTTATTTTGTAGTGAACGAAATACCGTACAATTCAATTATTTCCACTTTTTAAATTTTTGGTGTTAGCATAGCCGGCCACGTGTTACTTAGACTAAAGTGTAAATTGCATTCATATTATAATGAAGATAATACAGTGGAATTAATCCTGTTTTTTACTTATTTGTGCTTCATTGATCAAAACTTTATGATTTAATTTAATTTGAATATATGTATGTAAGTATTATCACATAATTATAAAAAACTTTAGCCACAGCAACGCGTGGCCGGGTCAGCTAGTATATATATGTAATAATCTGGATAATTGTACTTCTACTCCACTTTTAAAATAAAAACTCAAGTTGGATTCTGAAATAAAAACAGTTTATTTTAGTATTACAATCACAACTTCTACAGTTAGCTAAGATATCAATACAATGTTACTTACCTGAAATAAAAACAGAAAACAACATTAAAAGTTTTTACTCCAGGTAATGTACAGTAGTTTGTTCAAGTTTTAATAATATCCTTAATAAAATGCACAATTATTGTAGTCGTAAATTCACGTACTTATTAGGTTAGAATTTTCAATATCACATAGCCCATAGAATCAGTAATCACAGAGTACGTTATAATGTATGATGACGATAGGCAACTCCCTCTATAACACTGGTGGTAATGGCGGCAGATTCAAATTGAAGTAAATGAGAGATGTCATTTTCTTTATATCTCCCCCCCTTGGAGGAGAACAATCACAAGGAAACGATGTGACTGTTCGTCAGTCTATCATCCGCTGCTGGAATTAATTTTGTTATATGGAAAAGGTTGGATTCTTTCTTTTTGTGTCCTGTATCGACTTCATAGATTGAGTTAGATTTTCTTTTTATGATTTTGTACGGTCCGATTCTTATTTCATCCAGCTTTTTCCTATTGAGGCGGTTCCCATTTTCCACATACACTAAATCTCCAGTATTTAATATAATTTCTTGCCTGTGTCTGTTGTATCGTTCTGCATTTTGATCATGGGACTTCTTGGTGTTCTGTAAAGCTAATTTTCGATCTTTTTCTAGGTCTTCCTTTGTACCCTTTGTCTTTAATTCTGGTGGCAAAATATCGACACTTTCGCCCTCCATCAAGTACTTGGGAGTGAAGCCAGTGACGGTGTGTTCTGTTTCATTGTATCTTCTCACACATTCTTGAGCGATGGCTGTCCATGCTTTTTTTTTGTTGTTCTCATTTACTTTGCATCTTATTTCATTTACCAGAGTCTGGTTTAGTCTTTCATTGAGGCCATTCGAAAATGGGGCATCTACTGCAGTAAAAATCAACTTTATTTTGTTCTCCTCTAGAAAATTTTTAAATTGTTTAGAATTAATGCCAGGATATTGGTCTGATAATATTGTGTCTATATCATTACTTTCTGTGATTTTTGTAACTAGTTTTATGAAGTCAGTGGCGTTTTGGTTTTTTGACGTTAGTATGTAAGCATATCTTGTAAAGTGATCAACTAATAGATGCAAATACTTTTTCGTTGATCGCGATCCTCCAAATCCTCCAATGGTATCAATGGACATGATTTGAAATGGGTAAGTGGCTGGACCTAGATGTGATAGATGCCCATATTTTGTTTTATTTCTCGACTTGTTTTTCTTACATATAGAACAATTATCACACTCTTTTTTTATATTCATTATCATATTTCTCGCAGAATAAAATGGGGTTATCTTGTTAATCATTTGCGATCTTCCCAAGTGACAGTAAGTCTCATGTATATCTTTTATTAATATTTTACTTAGATTTTCAGACAATACTATTTTATTTCTACTTTTTAATTTTTTATAATAAATGTCATTTTTTAATATAAATTTTCTTTTCTTTTCCTGTAATTCCATGTTCTGGTTTTGGTCATTTTTTATGTCTTCCAGACTTACTAGATTTATGACTTTCAGAATGTCATCTGTATTATCATCAAATTCTAAAACTGGATTTCTGCTTAGGCAGTCAGCTTCCTGATTCGATATTCCCGGATTGTATTTTATTTTGAAATCATATTGTGATAGGTAATATGTTAAATCCCCCAATTCTTCATCTGTTCTAGATTTTACATTTAAGTTTTCCAAAGGTTTGTGGTCTGTGTATACAGTGAATTGTTTTCCAAATAACCAGTGTTGCCAATATTTCACTGCTTCTTTAATTGCTAAGCATTCAAGATATATTGCTTTTTTCTTTTTTTGAGCGTCATTCAGTTTTCTTGAAAAATATGCTACTGGTTTATAATTCTTATTTTCATCTTCTTGCTTCAGTACAGCTCCAATTCCATTGATACAAGCATCAGTATAAATTTTGATTGGAATATTGGGGTCAAAAATTTTTAGTACTGGTTCCGAACAAAGTAATGTTTTAATTTTCTCAAATGATTCTTGACAATCTTTTGACCAAACAAAACTTACATTTTTCCTCAGTAGATTGTGTAATGGGTCTGAGATTTGTGCCAAGCTTGGTATAAATTTATGGTGATAGTTGATTTTCCCAAGAAATTGTCTTATATTTTTCCTTGTTTCCGGAACTGGAAAATTTTTCACTGCGATTAGGTAATCTTTCAGTGGTCTTACTGAGTTCTTTTCAATAATATGACCCAAGTATTTTGCATAATTTTTAGCAAATGAGCATTTTGAAAATTTTAGTCTAAATCCCTCATTGTGAATTGCTTCTAATAGTCTTGATAGATGCTGTATATGCTGACTAAAATCTTGTGAAAAAACTAATACATCATCTATGAAAGATACTACAAAATCATTAAGTTTGTATTTTCTTATTATATTATTCAATATTCGTTGGAAAATTGCTGGTGCTGTTTTTAATCCAAAAGGGAGACAGGACCACTGAAAATGGCCCTCTTGTGTTACAAATGCTGTTTTAGGTCTATCTTGAATCCTTAGGGGAATTGACCAAAATGCAGAATTTATATCTAATGTTGTAAAGTACTCACAGTTTACACTTTTTACTATCAAATCCTCTATAAGTGGAAATGGCTGTGACTGAGGAGTAATAATTTTATTTATATCTCTGAAGTCTATACACATTCTGGTTTTTTTATTTTCTTCTTTCTTAAATGCCAGAGTAACTGGAGCAGCAAAAGGGCTGTATGATTCTTCAATAAGCCCCTTTTCCAGTAATTTTACCACTTGATTCTCTATTTCTTTTCTATCTTCGAATGTGCATCTGTAAGGACGTTTATAACAGTATTTTTCTTCCATTAGATCTATGTGAGCTTCATATTCTTTAACAGTACCGATATCACATTTGTCTTTAGCAAATACTGACTTGTATTTCTTCAATAATTTGTCGATTTCAGACTGTTTATACACATCTAAATGATTTACTATCATTTTAAATTCATCAGTATTTAGATGTTCGTTGAAATTTACTTCATGTTTCCTAAGATTGTTTGTTTTTACTTCTATGTCACCTGATAACACAGGAATACTGACATTTGTGTTATTGTCAACCTCTTTATTTAAGTTAATTTCATTTTTCTGTGTTTGGAAATCTTTTTTTTGCAAGATCCTTAGATCTTCAGTCTGGGTCAACTTAAAGTTTTCAATACAGTCTAAGCCAATCAAAAAATCATAATTAAAGTTGTCACTGTCTACGATAAACACTTTCATAGTTTTCTCAATATTGTAAATTTTTACTTTTAAAGTTATCATACCTTTTGTTTTTCCTGCACCATTAATAGTTTTCAAGCTTATTCCTTGTAAATTATCTGTGTTTTCTTGTTTAATTTTTAATAATTTTGCATTTATCAGTGACACATTTGATCCCGAGTCATAAATACCGGTGGTTTCTAAAGTGTCATTTAGTAATAGCTTGATTTTTATTAATGGTGGTACTTTAAGTTTTTTGGATCCTCTGTATTTAATTCCACCTCTAGTTCTGAATTGTTCACAGATTTTAATGGTCCCATCTTGTTATTTTTGTCTTCTTTTTCTCTAAACCAGCAATTTGTTTCAGAATGAAAACGTTTACCTTTGTTTGCTTTTACACATATTTGACATGGCTCTTTTTCTTCACCTTTTTTCAGTTTAGAATCAGAAAAGGTTTTCCCTTTTTTTTCATAACTATATTTTTTTACAAGATGTTCCAATTTACTCATTTCATTGAACAGATCTTGAGTTTCTTGAAGTGTTTCTCTGTCAATGTTGTCTGATACAAAGTTTGGTAAACCGATAGTAATAAGGTCAATAAGCGTTGCAGTATCCATGGATTTTCTAATTTGAAGTAGTAATTTTTCTTTTTTTAGAGCATACTCCAGCAAAGATCCAGATTGATATTTGAAATTAAAGGCATATCTAATAGGAGACCAACCTTTGTTCCCGAACGTTTCAACAAATATTTTTTTCCAGTTGTTCCATTCTGATTCTATTGAGTATTTTAAAATCATGGAAGTGTACCAGTCAGCACTACATTTTTCCAGGAAAAACTTCAAGATTTCAATTTTTCTCCTGTCTTCTATCACTGTACAGCGCACACATTCTTTTTCAAATAAATTAATCCATTGGTTAGCGTTGGAGGTTTTTTCATCAAATTTATCAATCATGAAATCTGTAGCGATTTTATTTAAGTTTTTAACTTCAGAAATTTGTTCTTTAGATTCTAGAACTTTTTCTAGCAACTTCTTAATTGTATCTTCTGAGGTGCTTGTGGTAGGTGTTTCAGTTATTTTTTCTGAAATTTCCTCTAAATAAAAATTTTCAAATAATAAGTTATTGTCTTCATCAAAATAGACCTTTTTCAAATTTTCTGTTAAGGTTATCCAGACTTTCCTGAATTGATTCCTTTTTACCAATGTGTTTTTTATTCTGATATACACCTGTGAGGTTATTAATTCTTTGTGGAAAGTCGTTGGTTGGTATTCATCTGGTATTGCAAAAGAACGACCGTCTAGCGTGCCGATTGAGATTAGGCACAATATCGTTGTTTTTCCATCTGACGCCCCTCGCATTTTAAAATCAAACCTTAGTTTGTCCATTTTCTTGAAGTATAATTAATGTTGTTTTGTAATAATCTGGATAATTGTACTTCTACTCCACTTTTAAAATAAAAACTCAAGTTGGATTCTGAAATAAAAACAGTTTATTTTAGTATTACAATCACAACTTCTACAGTTAGCTAAGATATCAATACAATGTTACTTACCTGAAATAAAAACAGAAAACAACATTAAAAGTTTTTACTTCAGGTAATGTACAGTAGTTTGTTCAAGTTTTAATAATATCCTTAATAAAATGCACAATTATTGTAGTCGTAAATTCACGTACTTATTAGGTTAGAATTTTCAATATCACATAGCCCATAGAATCAGTAATCACAGAGTATGTTATAATGTATGATGACGATAGGCAACTCCCTCTATAACACTGGTGGTAATGGCGGCAGATTCAAATTGAAGTAAATGAGAGATGTCATTTTCTTTATATATATATATATATATATGTAGGCCAATAATTATATTGTTAGGAAGGAATGAAGATTAGGGTGATAATCGACACATGTAAGATGCAGTTAACAACTGAAATATTAAAAATATGTACAAATTAGTGAAATACAGAGATATTACCATTTACTAATAATCTTATAGCTAACCTGAATCTATACAATTGCCGATAGCGAACCCTTGTATACATCAATATAATAACATTGATGCTAACAGCTCGGAGTCTTGTTACATACTGGCTCTCACACGCGTGTCAATAAGCGACGCAGCCAAGCTTGATTACGCACAAGCTTACATCCCCCCTTTTTAAGACCGAGGGTATGTTCCGTCGGTGTAAGGAACCAACTTACTAGCATGAAAAATATTTGATTCCCTTTTTCTCAATCTACTGTCTAACAAGAACATTACATCAGAAATTTTCCCTTTAATTTTAAACGGACCTACTCTAATTGGATCTATTTTATTTTTATTTAATTTATTTACATTTTGTACATAAGCTAAGTCTCCTACATTGTAATTTATTTGCTTTACATTCTTATCATAGTATTCTTTATTTTTGTTGTGAATTTCTTTTGATTTCATAAAAGCTATTTCTCTATTGTTGACTAAGTTTGTTAAATTATTGTCGTTCACTTCTTTGGGTAAAAATGAATCGTTTAATCCTGTCAGCAAATAATTAGGAGTGAATCCGGTCGAACTGTGAATTGTGTTGTTGTAATCCTTTACACATTCTTCCGCCACCTGAGGCCATGATTTATTTTTATCATCATAAATTTTACATCTTATTCTGTTTACCAAATCTGATTTGTCCTTTCATTTAATCCATTAGAGAATGCGCAATCCACTGCTGTAAAAACTAATGTTATTTTCTGTTTATTTAAATACTGCTTAAACTGTGCTGAATTTATACCAGGATGCTGATCTGATAAAACTAATTTAACGCTTCCATTTTTTTCTAGTTTCTTGATTAGATTTATAAAATCTTTTGCAACTTGAGTCTTTGAGGTTATTATGTATGCAAATCTTGTGAAATGGTCCACCGCCAAATGTAAATATTTTTTTTTTTTTTTATTGCCTTTGAAACCTCCTACTGTGTCTATAGACACTATTTCGAAAGGTTCTTTTGCTGGTCCAAGTTGAGATAAAGGGGCTTTAAAGATGCCTATTCTCGATTTGTTTTTAATACATGTTTCACAGGCTCTACAAGTTAATTTTATGTGTTTATACATATTTTTGAAATAAAACTTTTGGCCAAAAGTTAAAATTAACTGTTTTGTGCCTATATGACCTTGATCAACATGTACCTTGATGATAAGAGACTTTCCAAATTCTTCAGTGATCCATATTTTTTCTCTATTATTTAGAATTTTATAAATTATTCCCCTTTTAATAACACATTTATCATCAGTTTTTAACTTTTTTTGATTTTCTTTGATATCCTCCAATTTTAGTAAGTTTGTAGTTTTTATCACAGAATCACTTATTGTATCCTCGTGTGATTCCAAAACCGAATTTCTAGACAAGCAATCGGCTTCAATGTTTTCTTTACCTGGATTATACACAATTTCAAAATCAAAATGTGAAATGTAATTCAAAATCTGAACTAGTTCCATATCATTACTTTTTTTTATATTGAATTTTTCCAATGGTCTATGATCAGTAAATACAACGAACTTCTTGCCTATCAAATGAAATTGCCAGTATAAAATGGCTTCTTTAATAGCTAAACATTCTATAAAGATAGCTTTCTTCTTTTTCTGAGCTTCTGTCAACTTTCTAGAAAAGAAAAACACCGACTTTAACGAGTTATCTTCCTGAGGCTGCTTCAATATTGCCCCAACTCCTTCGATACTTGCATCAGTGAAAATAAAAATTGGAGCCTCTGGATCAAAAATTGCCAAAGCGGGAACTGTGCACAAATATTCTTTTGTTGAATTAAAACTGTTCCTACACTCTTCAGACCATTCTAAGGATACATTTTTCCTTAACAAGTTTCTTAAAGGATCTAGTAAGCCAACATGATTTGGTATAAACTCCAGATAAAAATTTATCTTGCCTAGAAACTGTCTAATTTGTTTTTTTGTCGTAGGAATTGGAAACTTCTTAATAGCCACTAAATTAACGTTTATTGGTTTAATCATATTCTTTCCAATTTCGTGTCCCAAATAAGTTATTTTTTCTTGGGCGAACTGACATTTATTTTTATTCAATTTGAAACCTTGTTCATACAATGCTTGCAGTACTCGCTCCACATGATATAAATGTTCTTCGGAGGTTTTGGAGAACACCAATATATCATCTATGTAGTTCACTGTGAAAGCATCTAATTTATTTTTCCTTATTACGCTTGCTAAGACTCTTTGAAATATAGCAGGGGCCGATTTCAGACCAAAAGGTAAACATCTCCATTGCCAGTGTCCATGATGGGTTACAAAAGCCAATTTATATCTATCTTTTGCACGCACCGGAATCGACCAAAACGCCGAGTTTACATCAAATTTTGAGAAAAATTTACAATTTCTGGCTCGTATTGTGAGATCATCTATCCTTGGAAAAGGTTGTCTTTCTGGCACTACAATTTTGTTTAGCTCTTTAAAATCGATACACAAGCGTGATCTTTTTCCTTCTTCTCTCTTAAAAACCATGGTTACAGGAGCTGCATAAGGACTGCTTGACTCCTCTATTAAACCTGCATTCAACAAATCCTCTATTTGTCTCTCAATCTCTAATTTATCTTGGAAAGAGCATCTGTAAGGTTTCTTTGAAATATATCTATTTTCTGTCAATTTCACTGTGGCTTCATAATCTTTTACTATTCCTATATCAAACTTTGATTTGGCAAATATTATTTCATGTTTCTTTATCATATCCTCTATTTTATTAGTACTTATTTCATTATTGTTACTTTTCTTATCTAAGTTTTTATTTTTCTGTTGTTTCTGTGATATACACAAATTTTCGCTCTGACAGAGTTTGAATTTTTTTATTGAATCCAATCCCAGTAGAAAATCACAATCAATACCTTCCTTAACTATGAAAAACGGAAAATCTTCTTCTAAGTTACCAATTTTAGTACGTATTATTGCAATCCCTTCTGTTTTCGCCGTTCCAGCTACACCTTTAATAGTATCTCTCCCACCTATTATTTGTTTAAAATTTCTTTTATCATTCAAAAAAAAACCGTTAACCATAGAAATGTTGGATCCTGAATCATATAAACCAATTGCTGGGCAACCATTTGCAAACAGCTTAATTTTAATAAGTGGGAGAACTATTCGTTTTTTGCTTCCTCATAACTTGCTACTACTTCCTGTAATTCATTATTATTTGTAACTTTTATATTTTCATTTTTAAAATTTTTAATTTGCCTATCTTTATTACGGCATATATTTTCTGGATGTAATCTATTTTTGAAACCTAACTTCTCACAAATAGTGCATGGTTTTTTTTTTTCACTTTGCATTCTCTTGTTTATGTTATCATTTTTCGGATCGTTGATTTTACCTAGTTGTTTTAATTTTGACATTAAATTTTCTATATTTGCGATAGATTTCCTATCTAACTTATTTTGAATGAATTTTGGTAAACTGATTACAATCATATTAATTTGTGTGTTTGTAGATAAGCTATCATCCGCTTCCAACAACAATCTCCTTTTTTTTAACGCATATTCTAATAACGAGCCGTTATAGAATTTAAAATTATAGGCATACGCTATATCCGTCCAGGATTGTACAGAGAAGGTATCAATGAAGGCGTTATTCCATGCCTCCCAATTTAACAAAGAGTTCTGCCTAAGAAATACATTATACCAATCTAAAGCGGATTTCTCTAAAAACAATCGTAATACTTCAGCGTATTTATTTTTTACAATCCCTACTCTGTCACATTCCTGCACAAATAAATTAATCCACACACTAGCATTTATATTTTCCGTGTCGAACTTTTCAATCACTATATCTTTTATCAAATCGCTAGTTTTTCTTTCAAATGTGATCGTTGACCGTTCGTTTACCTCTGACTCTTGCTCTGTTGTGATTTCTTCTAAGTATTCATCAAACAACACGACGTTTCCTTCTGTATCCAAGTAAATATTCTCAAGGTCTTCAGATAAGGTCAATACCACATTGCGAAATTTATTGCGGATCTTCAAACTTTTAACAACATTCTTCACTATTGGATTTTCGAAAAGCTCTTTATGTTGAGCACTAGTCTGCTTATCTGCCGGAAACGAAAAAATTTCCTCGTGGCCGAGCAGCTGTATTCTTTTCACTTTAACTACGGTGCTTTTTGAATCTACACCAGCCTCCGAGACAAAATAAAACTTTGCTTTACTCTCCATTGTATAGATTTGTAGGCCAATAATTACATTGTTAGGAAGGAATGAAGATTAGGGTGATTATATTACGAGTCTCGTTTTCGAGATTACATCGTAGTACCGTCTACTTCACGTTAGTGTCACACGAATATTCAGAGCTTATAAAAAAAAAAGAGAGCGCCTGGCCCCCTGGCGCTGCGGTTGTTCCTTCTCCAAGTCATAACGTTTTTCGTGCGTAAAAGTGTAGCACGTTTAGAGCATTGTTCCAGTTTATTAATCAAGAAAAATCATGGGAAAATCACACAAGAGGAAGAAGAATAAGGAGAATAAGAGCGAGAAGTTCTTTAAAAAGTTGAAGAAGATAGTTGATGCGATGCCTGATAGCTCTTCAGATACGACCTCGAGTAGCCCGAGACGCGAGGTTATGCAAACAATTGCTGGCAATCAGGAGGCATCGACTAGTCGTCAAGGTATTTTCTTCTGTTTTTCTTTCGTTATTTCCGTAGACCGGGCGGCTTTGCCGTACGGAGACAAGTTCACAGAAATTGTCTCGGGTCGAACAAAACCTAAAAAGGTTTGAGCGGGTGTCGCTCGCGGAAATAGCGGGCCACAGACTCGGCGGTTTTGTCCGTACGAAGGCAGACTCTCAGAGTTCTGCCTTGAGTCGATTGTGAATGTAATTCGCAAAAATGAATGATTATTGCATATTCCGCATTTATCATGGCCACATGACTCGGCGGCCCAGGCCGTACGAAGGAAATCTCTCAGAGTATTTTCTTAGAGTCGAACTGTACGATTCTCCTGTATGGAGAAATCGGCAGATGGCCCAAGGTTACGGTCGCGTAACTCGACGGCTTTAGCCGAACAAAGATTGAGTAATTTTGTCAATCACGAGGCTGTTGCGAAATGAGACTCGTTTGCGTAACAAATACGAGAGGCTGTCTTTATCGCAGGTTAATCCATTGCAGGCTTGTCACCAACGAACGACAACAAGAGGGGAAATATTCTCCCCGTCGCATCGGATGATCCATCGCGAGATACCGAAGGACAAACTCCAGCGGATGCTGACAGTCAGGCTACAGAGGACGCAGCACAGGCTTTCGACGAAGAGACGCTGCGTATCCTGGGTGCCCTTGAAAAATCTGGTGCGCCAGAATTACAGCTAAACTCAACTTTGGCACAAAATTGGGAAAAATGGATAGCCGAAGGACTCAAGAAAGACGACCTAGAGGAGTTGTTGTCAAAGTATGCGCGAACAGGCAATTGTCGCTTGGAAGCGCCAGTGTTAAACGCAGAAGTAGCGTCATCGCTCTTCGAGTCGGCCACGAAACGTGACAAATACTTGAGAAATGCGCAAAATATTCGCGGTTCAGCTATGGCCGCATTGGGTGCTGGAATTTCGTTGCTGTTGACCCCCAAGGAAGACGGCATTGACGAGTATCAATTGTTGGAGTATCTTGCCGACGCGGGTCGACTGCTGGCACACGCTTCTCGTCTGGACTCGATTACACGAAGATCGTGCATTACGCCGTCTCTCGACAAGAAGATCAAGGGAATTCTGGACGAAACTAAGCCCGACGCTTTTTTATTCGGCGAGGATTTGCCCGGAAAAATAAAAACGGCAAAGTCGATCGAAAAGGTGGGCTTGGAGTTGAAGGCTCAACCATCGGTGCCCAAGACGCCTCTTCGTAACTCGAATTCGGGAAACTGGAAAGGCCCGTCGTCCAACTCGTTTCGAGGGGGATCTCGGGCGGGCGCGAACCAGAGAGGATCGAGGAAGACTGTCAAATTTGTCCCGAAGTCGAATCAGTCGTATCAACAACGAGATCAACAACGAGCTTGGAGCCAGAGTCGCAAGCAGAGCTCGTACCAACGCTCGCGGGACAGGCCTTAGAGGTAAATAAAGCAGCGGGGCGGCTGCAAAAGTTTCTCCCCCAATGGGAAAAGATCACGCGGGATCGATTCATTTTAAACTGTGTAAGAGGGTACAAAATTGAATTTGACCAGTCAGTACACCAATCTCTACCGCCCCTCCTCAGCAAAAATTCAATTCTGGGATATGAAACTGGCGAACGCCAAATTGTTAGATCTGGGCGCAGTCAGACCCTGCTTGCCATGCCCGGGACAATTTATTTCGTCGTATTTCTTAGTACCAAAAACAAACGGAAAAATGAGATTCGTGTTAAACTTGAAAAAGCTCAATAACTTTATAGTCACGCAGCATTTCAAGTTAGAGGACATTAAAACTGCGACGAAACTAATCTCGCGAGGTGATTTTATGTGTAACATAGATTTACAAGATGCATATTTTTTAGAATCTATGCACGTGGAAAGCCGGAAATATTTGAGATTCATTTTCGGGGATATAATGTACGAATTTGTATGCCTCCCGTTCGGTCTATGCACAGCGCCGTATATTTTTACAAAAATCCTAAAACCGGTAGTGAATTATTTACGAGGGAAAGGATTCATCTCGACAATTTACTTAGACGATATCCTCTGCATCGGCTCGAATCTTAACGCGTGTCGCACAAACGTAGAAGTCACTATTAAAGAACTGCAGTCACTAGGGTTTATAGTGAATTATCAAAAAAGTAGCTTGATTCCCAAGAAAGATTGCACTTTTTCAGGATTCGTTATCAACTCTCGAAAAATGAGATTGGAGCTACAGGAAGTCAAGAGAAAGAAAATGGTAGCCGTGATCGACGACTTGAGCAATCGCAAGTTTTGTACAATTTGGGAATTCGCTCACCTCATCGGGAAGTTAGTCGACTGTTGTCGCGCAATTGAGTATGGATGGTTACACACCAAGAGATTCGAACGAGAAAAGTTCTTCGCCCTGTTAGTCAGCGGGGGGGATTACGATGCACAGCTCGAATTATCCGCAGATTTGCAGATCGAATTCGATTGGTGGAAACAAAATATTACAACGTCATTTGGTCCGATAAGACGTTTTCGATTTATTAAGGAGATTTACTCGGACGCGTCAAAAACGGGCTGGGGCGCGTATTGTTGTAATGAAGGCACACACGGTTTTTGGAGTGACACCGAAAGGGGGCTGCACATTAACCAACTCGAACTAATTGCCGTCTTTATGGCCCTTAAGTGTTTTGCAAGCGAATTGTACGATTGCGAAATTTTACTAAGAATCGATAATACGACAGCTATTGCATATGTGAATCGAATGGGAGGAGTTCAGTATGCCGCACTTCACGGGATAGCAAAAGAGATTTGGCAATGGTGCGAGTGTAGGAAAATTTGGATTTTCGCATCTTACATAGCGTCCAAAGAAAACGTCGAGGCCGATAGGAAGTCGAGGATAAAGAATATAGACACGGAATGGGAACTGTCGAGTTGGGCATACGAGAAAGTAATTTCGGAATTTGGCAAACCAAAATTGGACCTGTTTGCATCCAGGATTAACGCAAAATGTCAAGCTTATTGTTCGTGGCACAGAGATCCTGATGCCTTAGCTATTGACGCGTTCACGATCAACTGGAAATCGGAGTATTTTTATGCATTTCCACCGTTCGCATTGGTACTCAGGTTCCTTCGAAAAGTTATCGCAGATCGCGCCTGTGGGATTGCGATAGTGCCGAATTGGCCTTCGCAACCATGGTTCCCTATATTTATGGACCTTCTCGTAGAGAAATCGATGATCTTCGCTCCCGCTAAATGGCTTTCATTGTCTCCTTGTAGGTCTCTCCAGCATCCATTACAGAAATCACTGGCTTTGATTGCCGGGAAATTGTCGGCGAATCTTACCGCCGCGAGAAATTCTCGGACTCAGTGATCGAGACGTTGTTGGCTTCTCTCGCCGAGAGTACATGGAAGCAGTACTCAGGACCCATTAAGCTATGGGCGAATTTCTGTCGAGAGACGGAAACAGACATTTACAAAGCGAGCGCGAACCGCATTCTCGAATTTCTGCAAATGAGATACGGTTCAGGAGCCTCCTATGGCACATTAAACGCGACGCGATCGGCGATCTCGTTAATATCGACGAACGACATGACTAACGATCGGATTATCAGTAGATTTTTTAAAGGGATTCTTCGGCTCAGACCAACGAAACCTCGATACGACGAAACATGGGACGTCGGCATCGTACTTACGTACATTGCGAACTTATATCCTCTCGAATCATTAAACAATCAACAATTGTCAGAGAGATTAGTTACGCTGTTAGCTTTAGGTACGGCTCATCGAGTGCAAACTTTCTCGATCATGAGACTTGACAATATTTCTCACTCGGCACAGGGCTTCGAGATAAGGATCTCGGACATCATTAAAACGTCGAGACCAGGGGCTTTCCAGCCACTTTTGTTATTGCCGTACTTTCGCTAACAGCCTAGACTGTGCATAGCGAGCACGTTGAAGAGATATTTGGAAATAACAAAACCACTCAGAGGCGATTGCAGTAACGTACTGATCACTTCGAGAAAACCCTTCAAATCAGCGAGTACCCAGACAATAAGTCGTTGGATCCGGTCAGTGTTGGCAAAGAGCGGCATAGGACCTGAGTTCACGGCGCACAGTACAAGGCACGCGTCTACGTCGGCTGCCTTGGCAAAGGGGTTGGATATTAGCGCGATAAGAAATACCGCGGGCTGGTCAAAGGACTCGCAGGTATTTGCAGAGTATTATAATCGGCCGATTAAATCGGGCAGAAAAGACTTTGCGGCAACCGTGTTCTCATAATATTTATAAGTTATTGCATAAGATATCATTAATTACATTTTGTTAGAATCGAAGTAAGCGAATAAAAAACCGCTGATTCTTGTTCTCGAGAGACCACTGGTCTCGATAAAAGTTACGTTTTTGTTGCCTGAGGCTGTTTAGAAAATAATAAAATGATTTTTTCTCCGAACATCTACGATGTAATCTCGAAAACGAGACTCGTAATATAATTAAACGATCAAACGAACTTACCTGTTGTGAAGTTCGATCGTAATTATATGTAGAGTCTCGTTTGAGATGATTACATCCCACCCATTAAACGTTTTATTTCCGTTCGTTTCTATCATTCCCTCCCACTTTATTTATTCAATTGTGTTTGCTTTATTATTTTCAATCCTTATGGAGTACTTTGAACAATATGACTTGGAGAAGGAACAACCGCAGCGCCAGGGGGCCAGGCGCTCTCTTTTTTTTATAAGCTCTGAATATTCGTGTGACACTAACGTGAAGTAGACGGTACTACGATGTAATCATCTCAAACGAGACTCTACATATAATTACGATCGAACTTCACAACAGGTAAGTGTTAGGTATGTATTGATAGCGTTTAGGCAAGTGCGAGCGAATTCGCACGTATGTGTGTGTGTGAGTATGTGTGGGCAGGAGCGTGCGGGCTGCTCGGCAACGCGAGCGCGGGCAGACGATATATGGCTATCGTGCTCGCCACCACTTGTACCTAGAGTTACGTCAGAATAAATCTATGATATCTATGAGATACGCAATTTGTTACATATATCCTCCTCTCCTGCATCGGCCATATTTTGCACATACACAACAAATTGGCGACGAGGATCAACATTTTCATTATATTTTCGGTGCCAAAAACTTGAAATCTAACGGTGTTTAGTGCTCCAAAAAAGTTTTTTGTTTGTTGCTGTGTGTGTTTTCGCAAGCGCTCGTGAGCGCGGAAAGTTCATCTCAATCTCTCCAAAATTGATTTGTTCAAATCTTTCGCGAAGCTTGGAGGCGGAAGCACTAGCGAAAGCGAAAGTGTTTGTGAGAGTGAGACCGAAAGTAAACCTTTGGCATCGGTCACTGAAATGTCAGCACCACAGCAACCTGCCCCAGCAGCCGGAGCGGCAACCGGAGTAGCAGTTACGACTTCAAATGCATTACATATCACACCGTTTATCCCGGGGGAGACGTCTTGGGCTCGTTGGTTGAACAGATTCGAGGGCGCTTTAAAAATTATGAAAATCGAAAATTCAGATAAAGTAGTGTATCTGCTCCATTTCGTCGGCGATACAGCTTATAATGCTTTGTGTGATACTTTTGGTGAAACGCAAGTCGATCAGAAGTCCTACGCCGAACTTGCGGCTAAGTTAAAAGAACTGTACGCTCCTCCGGTGTTAGAAATCGCCGAAAACTTCAAATTTAATTCGCGCAAACAGCTACCTGGTGAAAGTATTCAAGAATTTGCAACGGCTTTGACAAAAATGAGCGCCAACTGTGGATTCGGCGATCACACATCAAAAGCCTTACGTAACCAGTTTGTGTTTGGCCTTGCTACGCCTCGTATACAAAGCAGGCTTATTGAAACCAAAGATCTCACCTTCGAATCTGCCCTCTCTACGGCTCTTACAATGGATACTTGCGACCGTGAAACTTCTTGTATACGTGACAGTGCGTCAGCCGTTAATTACCTTAATGCTCAAAAGAAGAGATCTGACGCATCGAAAAAGAAAAAAATTGCAAACTCTGCTCCAAAACAGCAAGTTCCTCCGGTGGATCTCACTAAGCCCTACTGTTTCAGGTGTGGAAATCCAAACCACAAAGCCTTCACTTGCAGACTACCTACGTCTACAGTTTGCCTTTCTTGCCAGAAACCTGGACATCTATCCAGAGTTTGCAAATCTAAATTTAATCAAGTACACCAAGTTGAAGATACCGAGTACACTGATGAGGATTACTACGGCGTGGAGATCGTGGACATTCAAATAGTGGATTCTGAGGACATCAACTGCCTGGCTCTCCGTGAAAAGTTCATCAAGCAATTCATCGTCAATAACCAGAAGGTCGAGTTCGAGTTAGACAGCGGTGCAGCGGTCTCACTGATGTGGCTCGAAGACGCAAAGAAGCTTTTCCCAAGATCCCGGTTGCAGCGCGCCTCAATACAATTGGTCACATACTGTAAGACCAATCTTAATGTACGCGGTCTTATTAAAGTCATTGTAACGTTTGAAAACACTAAATTCAACTTAGACTTGTATCTTACTGATGTAAACCGCCCTCCGTTATGCGGTCGCGAATGGATACATAGTTTCATAAAAATGCACGGCGCGCAAAGCCTATTTACACCTATACTACAAGTTAATGCCAAAGAAATTTCCAGTTTCGATAAAACTGCGTTTACCAAAGAATTGTCCGTTAAATACAAGAATGTAGTTCGGCAAGATTTTTCCCCTATTATAGGACTGGGGCTTGTCTCACTAAAACTCAAACCCGACGCCAAGCCGGTGTTCTACAAGGCTCGGAACGTGCCCTTCCGCCTCGTCGAGCCAGTCGACTCAGCCCTGGATAACTGGGAATCTTACGACATACTTGAACCGGTGCCCGCCTCTCTCTACGCAACTCCTATCGTCCCAATACTGAAGAAGGATGGAGATGTCCGCATCTGTGGCGATTACAGTGTCACCATTAATCCTCAACTCATCATCAACGACTGCCACATGCCTACTACAGACGAAATGTTCATGGATCTGGCGGGTTGTATCTGTTTCGCCCGCATCGACTGTTCTTGGGCCTACATTCACATGCCTGTCGATGAGGCTACGGCGGACCTTCTTACCATCAACACGCCCCGCGGATTGTATAGGGTAAAACGCATGTTATTTGGTATAGCTGCTGCGCCAGCTATTTGGCAGGAAAGAATGAATTTCCTTTTCCGCTCTATAAAAGGCGTTTGCGTCTTCCAGGATGATTTGAGGTTGGCTGCCAAAACTCTCCCCGAGTTAATTGCTCTAATTCATGTAGTGTTAAAAATTTTCGATGAGCACAACATTAAAATTAATCTACGTAAATGTTCCTTCTGCGACTTGGAAATTTGTTTTTGCGGTCACGTTATTAATGCTCAAGGTATACACAAAGATCCTGCCAAATTCGAGGCAGTCACTGATATGCCCCAACCTCAAAACATCTCTGAATTGCGTACATTTATCGGCATGGTGATGTATTATAATCGCTTCATCAAAAATGCAAGTACTGTACTAGCTCCGTTATACAATCTGTTGAAAGAAAACTCCAATTTCTCTTGGACAAAAGAATGTCAAGATGCTTTCGAATCCATCAAACTTGCCTTTACTAAAGATACTTGCTTGACATTCTTTGACCCAAAGAAACCGCTTATTCTTGCGACCGATGCAAGTCCAGTCGGGGTCGGTGCTGTCATTTCCCATAGCTTCGAGGATGGTACCGAAAGGCCTATTCAATTCGCTTCTCAAAAATTAAACAAAGTTCAGCAAAAGTACAGCCAAATCGATCGTGAAGCCTATGCCATTGTTTTCGGTGTTAAAAAATTTTATCAGTACCTATACGGTCACAAATTTACTCTCATTTGCGACAACCGTCCTCTTGTACAAATCTTCAGCCCAGATAAACCCCTACCAGCGTACAGCGCCATGCGCATGCAACATTACGCTATTTTCCTACGCGGGTTTTTCTACGATATCAAGTATCGCAGGTCGGAATCTAACAGTAATGCTGACTGCCTTTCGAGACTACCTCTAGCTATGGAGGGTGACACGCCTCACACCTTAGATGTTATAGAAGTCTATCACGCGCAGACCCTACATATAATGTCTGTTGACGTGTTCGATATGCGAGAACTTGTAAAAAATGATGCGAAAATTCAATCGGTCATCGAAAATTTGCGTGCTGGTAAAAATTTATCTCCTAAAGACACCTGGAATGTCGACCCCAGAGAATTCTCTGTTGAAAATAATCTTTTATTCAAGTCCGATAGAATTGTCATTCCAAAAAAGCTCCAACAGAGAATTCTTGAGGAACTGCACGTCGGCCATTTCGGCATCGTGAAAATGAAAAGTTTAGCGCGAGGCCATTGCTGGTGGTCCAATATTGACAAAGATATCGAGAACTTGGTTCAATCTTGCGAGTCTTGTCTGCGCAACCGAAATAACCCAGCAAAAGTGCCTATTCATTTGTGGGAACCTGCCACCAGACCATTTGAGCGAATACATATTGATTTTGCAGGCCCCTTCATGGGCGTAATCCTGTTCATTCTTGTAGATGCCTACTCCAAATGGCCAGAAATCCGCGTTGTCAAAAACATGTTAGCCTCAACTACCATAGATGTTTGTACCGATATTTTTGCTCAATTCGGCTTTCCGGAAGTACTCGTTTCTGACAACGGCGGCACTTACATTTCTTCAGAATTCGAATCATTCCTAAAACTACACGGTATTGCTCATAAATTCTCTGCACCCCACCATCCCGCCTCAAATGGTCAGGCTGAAAGGTTCGTTCAAATGATCAAATTTGCTTTAAAAAAAGTCGACGATAAAAAGAATGTGAATGCTAGTCTAAGGAAAATATTAATCCAATACAGAAACACACCGCATAGCATTACCGGTAAAACTCCAGCAGAACTATTTTTAGGGCGTAAGATAAGATGTAAACTGGATTTGTTGAAGCCAGTAGTAGCCAAAGAACAAGCTACCAATGTAAAAGCTTGTAAATTTTCTATAAATCAAAGAGTACTAGTCCGTAATTACACTAAAAATAATAAATGGGTCTTCGGTAGGATTCTAGAACACAGGGGCAATCTGTTATTCAAAATTAAATTAGACGACGGAAGAATCTGGATTAGGCATGCTAATCAAATCTCTGCTATAAAAGGTACCTTGAAACAATGTAATGATTACGACTACTTCGTACCTGTATCGGAGCACGTTTCTCTGTATGAACCTAACAATGCCTCCGCAAGCGTGCCCACGACAAACCCAACTATTGTAATTAACGAGCCAGATGCTTCATCTGATGATGCAAGCAATTCTAGACCTAAGCGTAAAACCAAAGGCCCTACCCGCTTCCCGGATTCTGAAAATTACTTTGGTGATAAAAGCTCCTAAAGCTTTCCTTTCTCACAGGGGGAAGTGTTAGGTATGTATTGATAGCGTTTAGGCAAGTGCGAGCGAATTCGCACGTATGTGTGTGTGTGAGTATGTGTGGGCAGGAGCGTGCGGGCTGCTCGGCAACGCGAGCGCGGGCAGACGATATATGGCTATCGTGCTCGCCACCACTTGTACCTAGAGTTACGTCAGAATAAATCTATGATATCTATGAGATACGCAATTTGTTACATATATCCTCCTCTCCTGCATCGGCCATATTTTGCACATACACAACAGTAAGTTCGTTTGATCGTTTAATAATCGACACATGTAAGATGCAGTTAACAACTGAAATATTGAAAATATGTACAAATTAGTGAAATACAGAGATATTACCATTTACTAATAATCTTATAGCTAACCTGAATCTATACAATTGCCGATAGCAAACCCTTGTATACATCAATATAATAACATTGATGCTAACAGCTCGGAGTCTTGTTACATACTGGCTCTCACACGCGTGTCAATAAGCGACGCAGCCAAGCTTGATTACGCACAAGCTTACATATATATTGTAACGCTAAGCCTTTTCGGGCCCCTCGTCGCCCATCAATTTGTAACGCTAAATTCTGTTACTTTCGGATGAGGAATTACCGTTGACACTTTGGCGCGATTCTCTACTTATCCGCAATATTAAACTACAACAAAATAATTACGTTGGGCGCCAGACGCATTAGCGTCAATTCTCAAAGAATAACATAAATCAATAAAATTAACACAAGACCGTACAAAAGGGATAAATAGAGAACCCGTTGTATGGCTGGCTAGGCACAGGTACGATCGCGTACATCCCGGTAGAGTGGCGGAGTTCAAGGCAGCTAGCAGTAATTCCAGAATTAAAAAAAATAACCAAATAAAGAATAAACTCCAGTTGAAAGGAAAATGAATAAGTCAATCGATCATGTATTGTCGAGAAGGTTACATAAGTGAGACAGGCAAATAAGATGGTATCGATAGCGGTAGTTAATAAAATAAATAATCGTTGTTCACAAAAATATCGGTAGAATAGCAGTAAACGGTAGCTTTGACACGAGAGACGGTAGCTAACAGAGAAAAATAGACGTAGGTCGAGAGAGACGATATAATGCAAGATTTGACTTAAAACTAGTCGTCACTGGGCGACGTGATCTTACCCAAGTTGCAAATGACGCTACGAAAATTATTATTATTCTGTCAATTAGAACGAGAGGACTTTACTGCGATCGGTATAAAACAACGTATCGATAGTTCGGTAGATGATACGACAAATTTACCATAAATTATATCCAGTATGAGAAATTGACATTCAGTAACAATTTACCAAGTCGGCAAACGATCGACTGGATAGCCTTCGATAGAATTGTTCAGAAACGGTAGATTCGACAATTTAGAATTATTACGTACTTGAGGAATTAAATAATGAACTCCTAAATATAACTTTTGAGAGAATACCAAAATATAAAGTTATGAGAGTGAGAGAATTTCGGAGAGTTTACAAAATAAAGAAATACACTAAAATACACCGCAATACAAAAGAATAATTCACAGAACTTAATCTAACAAAATACGGAAAAATAAATAACAGGCAAAAATAATATAAAATGGTCAATAGTAATAAAGAAAAATGCGGTAGTATCTAAGGGTGATTCTACACTCGCTTGTACTCCAAGGAACTCGATATACGATACAATAGGCACAAAAATAAATAAAAATATAATAAGCAATAACGGAAATAAAATATAAAGCACACTACTATTACAAAAAGAGTATGGAATCAAATATGAAGCCAATAGGGCTCAAAATACGATAGAAAATACGGAAGCAAGATAATAGAGATTCACAAATAATCAGAAAAATCATAAATACAAGAAAAGTAATTATTTGGCAGTTACGAGGTCGCTCAGATACGAAAATAATAAGTTACTGAAATCATGCAGCCACACGGAAGTCGTGGACCATGATTCACACAAAACGGCACCACACGATGCAACCAAGAAACAATAAATATAATATTGATGACCGAAATCATGCAGCCACACGGCGGCTCACTGCAACTTTAACCGTGGACCATGATTCACGCAAAGTCGATAAATACTATGAGAAAGAATAGAAATTATGAGCAACTTCGTAACGGTACAATTCAAAGGCAAAAGCCTTACCTTAACGGTTGACCTCAGGCACACAAACTGATTCTAATTTAAAGTAAACTTAGAAATAATAAAACGAGAGTAGAAAGAAAGGAAAGGAATTGAATGTATAGGAAGAAGTGAACGGTAGTACAAGGATCGAGAGTATAAAAAGAAAACGGTAGATTGCGATAATAGTAAAATGAAAGGAAGAAGGATCGGTAGCTGAAATCGAGAGGATAATCGGAAGGATGCAAAAGAACGACGCTGTCACTCGGCAGGTCAAGCGTAGAATAGCAGGTCGTAGTTCAGCTCGCCGATCTCGCGGTTGTCGTGAGGTGATTCTTCTTCTTCTTTGATTGGTCGGTTGACCCCCACCGCAAATAGGCCATCCCCCTGTGGCGAATATTGGTTACTGCGTGGTCATACGTTTTCCAAAAATTACCGCTAGATGTGGTGTAATGTGCTGCTCGCGATTTCGTCGTTGACACCAACTCGTACGATTTTGGAGTCGCTTCAATTTACGGTCCAGGCTGCCTATCATCGGGGACTTCTTTGGCAGAGGCATACATAGGGTGCCTCTCGGCCAAAGTTACCGGGTGGAGAGTGACGCCTCATTGTTCACCTCCACCGGCTTTTGTACAGGCAGTAGCTAGCTGCCTGTACCTGAGGTCGTGCAGTCAGACGGTTGGCCAAACCGTGGACCACGACCCACACAATTGGTCCCTGCCGATAGGGAGGCAGCGTCGATCCTCGGAACGATGGCTTTATCACCCTGAACGTAGTGGTTTGGGGTCGGTCCGGCACCAGGCCGGTAAGTCGGAGGATGGCAGGCTACGGTCTGCCCTTCACGCCATCCTTACGGCATCCGATAGAGTTGGCGGCTGGTTCCTCTTCGAGGAACGATGCCCTCGGCCGCCGGGAGGATTTTTATCTCCCTGTTCACCGGCAGTCGAGGCGATACGGAAGGTTCGGGTGGATGCTACCCCAGGTGTATATAAAGGTGCACCAAGGTAGCCAGTGTAGTCTGATGAGACCGTCAGTAGGCGAAGTCGTCGAGAGCTGCAAACGGTAGATAGTGGTCCCTTGTTGATCGGGATCGTTGTCGTCCAAGTACCTTGTTAGCGTGCGCCGAAGCGCGGAATAAAGAATTTACAAAAAAGAATTAGTTAAAAGTAGTTATTGCCTATTTTGTATCGAGTTCGGTTGGAGTACCCTGCCGAGGACGCGTAAACTAAAAATAATAGCGGTTGTGTGCCCTTGTGACGGGCGATTCTGAAACGCCACGTTACAATATATATATATATATGTAAGCTTGGGTACGTTACCAAGCTACGTAGCGCCGCGCGTTGGCTCATGCGCAAAGAGTCAGTATGAAAGATGACTCCGAGCTACGAGCACTAATGACAATACAAAAGTCATAACAAAGGTTTGCTATCGGCAATTGTATTGATTCAGGTTAGTTTGTAAGTGTGTGCGATTAATGTAAATAACTTATCGTTTTGTTAACTCTTGTAAATATTTGATATTACAGTTGTTTACTACATCATACAAGTGTTGATTAATAACCTCAAATCCACTCCATCAAAGTTCCTTGTCTGTCGCTTACATATATATATATATATATATATATATATATTGTAACGTACTTTGACGTTACGGAAAATAAATATGGATCCGCGAGTTCAATTATCAAGTCAAAAGAAATCAAGAGCGCGAATAAAATGTTGTGAAAAATGCTTTAATGCAAGACATGTGTTTCTCGTTCAAAGTCTGAAACAAGACTGTTTTTGCAATAATGTTAGTTGACGCAGCAACCTTATTTTTTTGAATGGCATAAGAGGTTTATAAACGTCTTTTATCTATGCTGACTACTAGATCATTAAAAAGGGGGCAAAACGGGTGATTTCACCCTTTGTAACAATATATATACCGGGACAATCTCTTGAAACTATACATATAATGCGCATGCGCGAGTTTTATCGGCTGCTCGGGCAGGTTGGCCACTCCGAGTTTCAGCTGTCAAACTCTGTTTCTGGCGGCGTTGTAGTTCATACGAATTTTTGAGGTTAGAATCTTGAACAGTCGAGGTAGTGACTCGGAAAGTTGATGCTAATGCTCTTTGAAAATTGGCTTTATTCGACTAAAATGAGAAGTCTGTTTAAATGTTGGGTGCTTGGAAGAAACGCAGCAGGTAGGTGCGAACACATTATTTAATCATTTTTATTATTTCGTACATTAGAAATAACAATGGAATTTTTATCTATCAACAGGTGATACGGCTAAAATAATTACATCTCTGATATTCACTGTTATCTGCCCATTCAATTTGTCAGACGTACAAAGATCATCGCCACTTCCAAGGAACTAAGCAACTTTCTCACTCTTTTGTGATTTCAGGCGGTAATATTGAATCTTATCACTTTCGAAAATGAGACATTAAACCGAGCGTTCAAGAAATTTAAATATCTCACTATCTGTAACGGAACTGTGAATCTTTTTTTTCTTGAAAATAGTTCAACAAAATTTACGAATAGTCGATAGTCAATGTATTTTTTCCGATTAACAAATTATTGCTACTACAATTTCAAATTTCCGAATGATTATAAGAATTCATTTCGCAAATTTTCAATGATGTTCGATTAAATAAATGGAGGGAACCTAATACTCAAATTCAAAATTCAAGTAATATTAGATTTATTAAAATGATTTCTGTATTTCATGTTAGTGCGGTTCGAAACAAAGAAAATCTAATCGAAAGCGTAGAACTCCGGAATGTAAATCATCCTGTGACACAAGTTGAAAATCAAGTTTCTCAAAATGCGCCTCAATGTCACAATTAGCTTCAAGGACAATCATGTTTTAGAGAAATGTCAATTTTAAAGTAATGTAAAGATTGTGTCCCTTGTTCCATCAAAATAAATGAATATCTAATTTTTAACGAAGTGTACAAAGATTTTTTTCCAAATAATGTAATCCGATACAATATCTTGTTCATAGTCCTCCGAACATCACCTTCTAACAAGGATATTTGGAAAGAGTCCCTTTGTTGCAGAAATCATTATAAAATTCTTGGTTTTCAATTCGTGCTATTAAATAACTCTGTGTTTCAGGTTCCATTTTCAATCTCAAAATGGGATTTTTTTTTGCTCCAGATAATGCTAACATGAAATGCAGAAATAATTGCGGTACATGGAGATTCACAAGCTTTCAGTCTTAGCGTAGGACCCTATAAAGAGTGTAAAATTGAATTTGGTTTCAAGTTATCGTGCAACTAGCTAGCCAGATGACACCGTCAACTAAGATTAAATTTAAAGACATTTTTAACTGAACTTATTTAACAGTTCTAGATTTAGATTAATTCAGTTTGCCTAGCAAAATTCAACCCTACAATCTAATTGCGGACTTGAAAAACTATTTATCTGAATTCAATGCCAAAGAGAGTAAAAGTAAGCTTCAAAATAAGACACCAAATCAAATGGTATAAAGTTTGAAAAACAATGCTGGTCAATAATAATGCTTGAATTACAATGGTGCACAGAATGATTCCTCGGTAGAATGAATTGGCAGCGACGGTTAAGTAACAAACTTATCGCTATTGGCTCGATCAAAGTAAAATGATGGGATATTCAGCCATTATGATCTGTATTATATCCCGCTCTTCAATTTTGCCTCAACTGATGTTCAAAAGGTGGAGATGGCCTGATAAAATTCACTCTGGCACCTGATGTCTGACGAAACAACCAGGTTCGATGGTTCTAATGATTGCACCGCTCGAGAAACCAGGATCCATGCCACCTAAACGTTTTGACCATCAGGTAAGGCATAATTTTCCTCGTGGTAATTAAAGTTTAAACTTCGAGCCTGCTGAAAAAAAAACGAATTTTATCATTGAATCCATGTTAAAATATTGTCATTGTCAAAGATCACGTAATTGGAAATTTACATACATGCTTCCATGCCTGACAAATTTAGTCCCGCTTTGACAATGAATTATTTCGTACCTGAAAATATTAGAAGCTATTATTATCAAACAGGATCTTTCGGTATTTTCGAAGGCAAAAAAAAATGCAGCACGTTTTGAAAGGCAACCAATGGTCAGACGAGAGGTGATCAGAAGAGTGGAAATTGGTCTCCCAGTGTTATCGGACGATTGTCTTGTAAGTTATTGTTTTGTTTCCTAATTTTTCATTAATAGCATGATTTACACTGTAATATTAACTGTTGTTCTTTTTCTCTTTTTAATCTTGGATATCTGGTGAACCCTCTTCGTTAACGGAACATTGATTGTTGTACAATGGAGCTGCAAAAACTTTGTCAACTAATCAATGATCTCGGCGAGGGTTTTTGTGAGTATTGCGTCGGGTACGTTTTCTGTTAATTGCTACTCTTTGTCCTCCTAAGCTTCGTGTTTAGGATGAATAATTTCTTTATTCCTGGTTACTCATTTCTTTTATTTAATTCATGTTCATCGGCACTAATTACAGAGTTCTGGAGCACTGCACCGTAACGAATCTACTTTGGAAATACTTTCTACTGGGTCTCAACCATTCATTTATTTTTAATTTTATGTAAATGAAGAATCTGTTCACAATAAACATTGTTTTTACTTACCTACCTCTGTTTGTCCAGACTCCCACTTGTTAATGACATTTCACGTTGAATTTCAGATTTCTTCTTTCAATAAATAACACCCAATTTCTGTATCATTTGATATTTGCTTTTCCGTTAAATTCTTTATTGCGTCGGTTGAATATCTTCCGAAATCAACCACGGTATTGCTGAACGATACTATTCTTCTTAGACAATTCACGCTACGTAAAAATAAACGGCAGCATAACCTCAATCCACGGCTTTACGCGCGAGAGAATTACAGCTTTTGTTTCATTTTGTGTACGTTGGCGCCTTGCTCAGCAGATGAAAACATCAACGCGGCGCGATTTCACCGACCAATGAGATTAAATTATTTAGCGCATGCGCGTTATATGTATAGTTTCAAGAGATTGTCCCGGTATATATATATATATAAATTGTGACGTGGATTTTTCCCGCTCTTCGGTCACTCGGGGAAAATGACCGAGAACTTACCTCGTGCACAATAAATCGGCGTCCACGATGTACCCTGGACCTAAAACAATATCGCGAAATTTGTTGGACACCTGGCGTGATTAACACGCCTCAAAATCGGTAATGCGAAATACCGCGACCATATACTCGATAGCTCAGTACCGCGGAGAGGGGAGGGGTAATTTCTGGGTAGAGAGAGATGCAACACAAGTAAGCCAACGCGTGGTTTGGCAAAATCACTATAAAATTCCAGTAATGTATTTCTCGTCAGCGATAATACAAAAAAAGAATTAAAAAAAAATAATAGAACTACTGCGAAAGTCGTTCTTCGCGATTCCAAATACAAATGCCTCAATTTAATCCGAAAGAAACAAGGAAGGGAGGAACAAACAAAGAAATAAAAAAAACAAAAGCCTGTAATATCTTGGTTGCAATGCGCTATTTCGTCCCTGTCGATGCTCGGGTGCGTGACTCCAGTTTTGGCGCTCTCTAGGATTATTTCGCGACTCGATTTTCGAAACCCTGATTGCGGGATCTCGCCCAGGGTTCGGGGAGTCTCTTGTAACGGGCAGGCCTAACCGAACTGCCACGTTACAACTCCCCCCCCCCCCCTCCCCCCCAGACGGAACGTGGGGTGCTAGAGCGCCAGCGCTGCATCCCGCGAGCCGAACTTCGCGAGGTGACCGCAAGCTCGAAGTAATCACACGCTATTGCGCGGTACTCACCGAGAACCCCCTCACAAGAGGACGATAAAACAACAAAAAAAACACAAAAAAAAAACTTTTCTCTTCCGTATGGCCAGACGCCCACTCGCATGCCCTCCGGGATTCTTCGCGAGCTCAACTGGTCCCCTTCCTTACGCCAAGGTTGTCTAGGGGAGCCCTCTACTTCGCTACCGGACCTGAAATTTCTCTCAAAGCCCGCCACCTGAGGTCTAGGAAAGAAAGCGGACGCCATTTATATTCGATAAATCAATCTTTATTCTTATTGTAAAAGGTCAAAAAAAGTTTCGCGTGGCCTAGCCGCGTCGTCCCGGCCGGCCTCGATCCCGGCCCCGGCCGGTCGCGGACGCTACAATCCGCCGTCGTAGGGTCTCCGCTTCCCCGACGAACTCGTCGGCCCTCGCGAGTGGGGGGGGGGGGGGGGTTCGGCGGGGCATCCTCCCTCGCTATAGGGGATCGCGGGACCGGCGTCTCCCTCGCCACTGAGGCTGGTGGGACAGGCGTCTTCTTCGCGACGGGGACTGGCGGGACTACCAGCGTCATCAGGGTGGGGATTGCATGGATGGCTGGCGGCGAGGGAAAGGAGCCCCTGACGGTCGGCTCGGTTGATCGTGGCAGCTCAGGCAGGAGGGCTTGGCACAGCCCGGCCACCCGCACCAGCGGCAAAAAAGCCCCAACTCCTCCTCGCAATCTCGGTAGTCGTGCGCCCGCCACCAGCAGTTCCAGCACCCGCCGGGGGCAGCCACTGCCGCCAGTTCGGGGGCGCGAGGCGGTCCCCCTTGTGGTCGCCTCTGGCTGGTGGGCGCGGGATCCCGGCCCACTGCAGTAGGTCCCGGACCGCACGGACGTCGTCTTCGGCCGGTTCTATCCCGCCTCCAACTATGGGAAAGAGTCAGTCAGGATCGTAGCTCTCGCCTGTCACCCCCTTCCTCTCGCCGAGAAGCCTGTTTCCCCCTCACTGTTCCTCCCCGTTCCTATGCGCAAGTGCCTCAGACTCCACGTACCGCTTTAAATCCTTGACGTGGTGCCTACCGAGGCCCCGTCCTTCGCTATTCTCTAATTCGTACACGACGGGCGAGATAACCCTCGCCACGCGAAACAGACCGGCGAATTTGGGGGCTAATTTTGCAGCTACCTGTTGGGCGGCAGACGATAGAACTCGGTTTCGCTTCCACACCCTATCCCCAACTGCGAAACGGATATCCCGGTGCCCTTGGTTATAATACTGGGCCTGTCGCTCGTGAGCCTCTTCAAGGTGTTTGGTCACCAGGTCACGCAATTCATCTAGCTTCGCCATTCGGTCCCCCCACACTTCGGGATGGGGAACGGGGATTTCCGCGGGACCTTCCACGAGCCGACGCAACTGCGTCCGTGGTTTAGGATCACGACCCAAGTTTAAAAACGCGGGACTGACTCTCAGTGAGCTATGCACGGCGGTATTGTCCGCAAATCGGAACTCGTGAAGGTGTGCCTCCCAGTCTCGATGATCGGCCTTGATGTATGCTACGATCATCGTCATTATGACGCGATTCACCCTTTCCACGGGATTGGCTTGCGCGTGATACGGTGGTACCTTGGCGTGGGTAATATTGTACGCGACGCATAGCTCGTCGACAGCCTTATTCGCGAATTCCGTGCCGTTGTCCGTCAGGAGCACCTCCGGAGTACCCCATCGGAACAGCACGAGATCTTCCAGTGCGGCAAGAATATTCTTCGCGTTTGATTTTCGCAAAGGCGCTAACTCCACCCATCGGGTATACAGATCTTCGAAAACTAAAAGGTATTCGAAACCGGCACGACTTCTGGAGAATGGACCCATGACGTCCGCCGCAACTACGGTCCAGGGCGTGTCGACGACCCGTCGACCCATAAGGCCCGCCGGTGGCGCCTGTTGCACCTTGCACTCTTGGCAGCGCTCGCAAGCCCGGACCATCAAAACGATATCGCGATACATTCCGGGCCAGAAGTAGTCGGCTTTCGCTCGCGCGTAGGTTTTTTCGACGCCAAAATGCCCTGCCTGGGGGTCTCCGTGGACTTTTGTGAAAATTCGCGACCGCTGCTCCCTCGGGAGCACTAATTTCCACGGCGCCAAGTCCGCTAGTATTGGTTCGACTAAGGGGTCCGCCCGCAGATAGTATATCCGCCCCTCGACTACCGACCAAGTCCGGAACTTGCGTGGGTAGTCCAGGACGTCCTGGACGCGGCGTTGGTACCAGGGATCGACGACGGCTTCTCAGGCGGCCTTACGCTCCGTCCCTGGCCTGTCGTTCCCAGCGACATCGAGGGCGGCCAGCGTCTCCGTCCCCCCGTCTTCGCCCTCGTACATCCGCGATAAGGCATCTGTCACATGGTGCATCGCTCCTTTTCGATGTTTAATTTGGCAATCATATTCGAGCAAGTCGAGCGCCCACCTAGCCGGCCGACCCGTCGGATTCCGCAATTCCCGCAACCACTTTAGACTCGCGTGGTCGGTTATCACGGTGAAGTGATACCCTTCCAAGTACGCTCGAAACTTCTTGACGGCCCAAATCACCGCGAGGCACTCCTGTTCGGTTGTGGAATACTTACGTTCCGCGTCTGACATGGTCCGACTCGCGTACGCGATCACACGCTCAATTCTGCCAATAGTCTGTGTCAAGACGGTGCCAATACCAAAACTACTCGCGTCGGTCTGCACGACGAACTCATGCACAAAGTCGGGACACGTTAGAACCGGAGCCGACGTCAACGCGGCTTTTATGCGTTTGAACGCCGTTTCCTGCTCGCTACCCCAGCCCCATTTTTTATCTTTCCGCAACAACCGGGTAAGGGGCTCCGCCACACTCGCGAACTCGGGGATGAAGTTCCGATACCACGAAGCCATACCCAAAAATCGCCTCAATTGCCGTAGATTTTTCGGCGCGGGATACTCTAGAATAGGTTCCACCTTGTCGGCATCGACCTGTAGGCCGTTCTGGTTCACCTTGAACCCTAGATACCGGACTTCGCTACGACAAAACTCGCACTTTTCCGGGTTGACGGTAAGCCCAGCCAACACTATCCGTTCGATAACGCGAGATAGCCATTTTAAGTGCGAACGAAAATCGGTGGTCACTACAATAATATCGTCGAGATACGCGAAGGCATGTGGCTCCATCTCTGGAGTAAATAATTCGTCAATTAACCGCTGGAAGGTGGCTGGGGCTCCGGTAAGTCCGTATGGCATTCGCACGAACTGGAATAATCCGCGACCTGGGACCGTGAACGCCGTTATTTCGCGACTCTCGCGTGTCAAGGAAATCTGGTGGTAAGCTTGACTCAAGTCTATAGTCGAGATGTATTGGGCTGACCGCAATTTATCCAATATGCCGTTCATGAACGGTATCGGGTACGCATCCTTCTTTGAAACGCTATTTACTTTTCTGAAGTCCAAGCAGAACCGATATTTCCCGTTTGGCTTCTTGACCATCACGATTGGCGTCGACCACGAACTTTGGGAGGGTTCGATTACTCCATCCGCGAGCATGCGATCTACCTCCTCGTTAATAGCCTCCTGCACTTTCGGAGATACGAGATAGTACCGCTGCTTGATAGGTGCGCTTCCCTGCACGTCTATTTCGTGCTTCGCGAGATGGGTGAGGCCCAAGTCTCCCGAGACTTTCGGTAATTCCTTCGCTAAGAATTCTTGTAATTCTCGATTCTCGCTATCCGCTAGCTCTACGATGCCGATACAACCTGACGCATCGACCCTCCTCAAATTTTCCCTCGTGTTCCGGAACATTCGCAATCCTCCATGATTCGCGCGCACCGTCAATCAGAAAGCCAAATTTTTGTACAAAATCCATGCCGAGGACGCAATCTCCAACTAAGGTGGGGATAATCCGCAACGAAAACTCAAGCGCGACACCCAGCAACGTTATCGGAAGCTCTACCTCTCCGGTTATTGCCTCTACCGATCCATTCGCCAATACGACACTAGGACCGCCCGGTGATTTTACTTGTCGTCCGTACTCTAACGCGATCTGGTGTCCGACCGTTCCGAGAAATATTCGCGATGAGCCGGTGTCTAACAACGCACAGACCCATCTACCCCCGATACATATCCGCAAAAACCAGCGTTGGCCGAACTCCATGGTCTGCATCGGAAAGCACGTCGCGATTTCCCTCTCGACGCCACGCAATGCCGTGGTGCCTTCCACTCGGGGCGCCGCGTCGACACTGAACGAGGCTGCCCGTCCTGGTTTCCCGAACACCGCGGACAATCGGTCGAATACACGTCGTCGTATCCGCAATGATAGCAAAAGATCCGCAAAGGGTCCGGACAGCAATTAAACCGGTGACCGGGACGATGGCTATTCATGCGCAAGTTAGCGTCCCACACCTTGTCGCTACGAAATTGTACGGCCCGGGGCATGCGCGTGGCTGGCTGGTTGGCCGAGGGGGCCGCTCCCCTGCTCGTTCTTCGCGCGGGTCGCTTCGGCGAGGTCGGCCTCGTCGAAGCCGGGCTTCCGCCACTTAGCTGTGCGCCGCTCGATCTGTTCCTCTGGGTCGCTATTGCCAGTGCCTTCAACAATTTCTCCACGAGCCCCTTCACCTGGGCCGCTAGCAGCTTCTCTATTGTCCGCGCTACGGTTACCTCGACCCCCGGCTCCGCGATCGCGGCTAACCCGGACTCGCCCCGAGTCGCCGCGGTCTTGGTCCGGCACGCTAACTCGCTAATGAACGATTCCTTCGGCGGGGACGGGGGGCGGTATTCGCGAGATAGCGCCAGATTTCTTTCCCGCTCCGCGGCGAGATAAATCAATTCGCTCCACGTCCGAATTTTCCTTCTACGGAGGACTTCGCGAATTTCGGGACGCAAGTTCTTGAAGGCCAAATCCAATTGCTGCTCCATCGTATGCGGACGCGGCATCCGCCTCAACAACCCCCGAACGCAGGATAAATATTCCGTCCCCGACTCGACCGGTCCCTGAGTTCACGACCTAGCCTAATCCTCCACGCGGCTTCCTACTGTCCCGTCCCCGAACCACAAACGCAACGCCGCGCGAAACTCGTCGTACGTGACCCAGCTATCTCTCTCGCAACGCAACCATTCCAAGGCTACGCCCGAGAAGATTATCGTAAGCGAACTCAACACTTCATTTTCGCTTAATTTCGACAGACTTCGCCATTCCTCCAATCGCGTCAGGAAATCCTCGACACTCGGCTCGCCAATTCCCGAGAACTTGAGGTTCCAACCTCGCAAGGCCCTCGGGATGTCACGAATCGTTTTCCGGGTACGCGATTCCACAATTCGATCCCGGGCCCAAGCCGGCAGGGCAGCGGTCGCCATGTCGCGAGGAATTGTTGCGGGGTCGGCCGGTAGCGACCGGAACTCGACCCGCGGAGCTGACGTCCCTGCTATCAGTTGGGTGGAATCCACTATGGGCTGTTCATGCCCCTGTCGCTGCCCTTGGATTGGGGAGGCCTCTCCCCAGTGCTCCTGGGCTCCGCTCGCCATTGAAAACGGTATCGAATGGAAGGGTTTCCGTGTCGGAACTTGATACGCTGTCGGCCGCGAAGCCCTACCATACACCGCGGAGGTGGTGATAGCCGCCGAGGCGACGGCTACGCTCACCACCGTACTCGTCGTTGCTACCGTGGTTAGCCGGTTTGCGAAGAGCCCAGCGAATCTTATCAATAAATCCCCTGCGAAAAAAAGGGGGGGAAAAATCAGATCTTACCGCAGCTGGAGAGCGACAGCTGAGGGAGAATCCGGTTGGGATGAGGGAACGGTATGAAATATCAGACTGCAAGGTACGAATGCGATTTCGCAAAGCGCGTGACCCGGTAGGAAAATCTGATTTCCCCCCGAGTGCAAATCTCTCGTTTGTCAACACCCTCATCCGACTTTTCTTAGGTGCTCTACGCTATGCGGTATATTTATATACAATATATACATATATCGTCCGAAGTGCGGCGGCTTGTCGACATTACAAATTTTGAGTCAGATTGCGAACCCTGCACATTAGTGAAGAAGAAAAAAAAAAAAGAAAAAAAAAAGCTGATTTTAGAAATCAGTTTTCCATGTGCGATGAGATGTTGTATCAAGAAATCCTGAAACTAGATTTCCGGAAGAACCTCTTTATAGGATCATGTCGTCAGGTTCACAGATCATGGTTTATTTTTTTCTTTTCACATAAGGTGTATTCGAGAAAAGTGCGGGGCACGGAAAATTGATATAATGGGCGTCGAGATTTCGAAGGATTTATTCTCGAGGCTCGTCAATTTCGGGAAAGATCGTTTGCTTTTCTTGTAGGTCGTTTGCTTTTCTTGTTTATGGCGGATACAAATGGAATGGTCCATGGGTGCCGTATAAGCGAGACGCTGCTGATGGATTAGTGTCGAAAATTGTGTTTTCCTCGTCCTAATTCTTCCCACTTATTCTTCTTGTTCGTACCTCGTCTTTATTTCGTGTCTAATTGAGCGATAATTAAAAGCTGTAATCCGGTGACTCGGCCAAGCGGAAAACGGAGACTCGACATGCAACAAACTCATTAACGTAGCCCGCGATTCGCCGACGAAAACACGATGAACTTTTCGGTTAAGAAAATTTTCTCTTGGCTGTTTATCCCTTAAATTTGATCTTCGCTGCCGATACACTTTGTCACACAGCAATTGTTCATTTTCCTCACCATTTCACCGGAAACTTATACTCACTTACTATTTCACAAGCTATTCTTTGTTCTATCCTAATATATAGTGACAATCGTCGCGTTAAAATATTTGTAAAAGCGTGATCAACGAGCGTAACTTTTTTCTGTTTCACACCCACTTTCCATCCTTCATATTACTGGTTTTGTAAACTTACAGGTTTCGATTTTTCAAAATTTCTACATATTTTCTATCAGATGCGATTTAGAAATTTAATCAAATCTCAATCAAGAAATCATGTGTTTTTCAGTGTTCTGTTAACTGTCCTTAGTAAAGATTTTCAGCTCTTTCAAGGAACGGTAGAAAAAAAACAAACAATAACAAAACAAAATATGCCTACACAGCCTTTGCGCGTAAAGGAGAAATCACCAACATTGTACCGATTTATACGTTCATTGTGATTGCGGTTGCCGGTTGGTAACGTACAAGAACAACGGGGTTCATTGATTTAACCTCATCGCGTGCTCAAAGTGCGCGCTGCTGTGAATTTTTTTCACCCCTTTTTCCTCTCTCCTTCGTGTCTTGTCCATGCAGCCTAAGTCCCAACGTCCTCGCGGATTTTCTCTCTCAGCAGATATTTATCTCTCTCTCTCTCTCTCTCTCTCTCTTAGCTGCCTTGCTTCGGTTTATTTAAAGCGCGCCCGAAATTGCGAGGTGGAAGCCACGGCTTTGACGCCCACTAACGTCGCCCTTGTTGCATGCTTCACCCATTCCCCAATTATCCAAAACTAATTCTTATTCAAACCAGTCGAGCAAAACACAAATTTCAGAGTAATGTGCGGGCGTAGCTTTTGAGTTTCGTATCGAGTCTCGCTCTCTCTTCCAACGGAATCTCAAGTCACGTAGATGCCTCGAATCGGTATCAGAATTCATAAAAATCGTCGTGATAATATCAGTTTGGTATAGATAAGAAATCATCAGCACTCGTCACATCCGCGTTCTTCGATCCACGCGAGATGCTAGCCGTAGGAATACTTGGCTTACGTGATAAATCCTGGGTTTGAATTCTGATATCCGCCCACGGAATATTATATGACACGCAAAAACGACGAGTCTGCAGTTCACAGTTCCTGCAGCAGGGTCGGAGAAGGGTAATCTGTAATTAATCGCCTGCGCAAAACTGTCCGGTTCGTTTATACAGTCGGAAATTTTCTCGATCCCAGAGCGACTTTAGAAAAATATCAAATCCTGGAATGCTGGAGTTGAAAAACATTTTTCCTCCGCTGATCATCGAGGCGTGAATTTCAGTGCTAGGGGTCGCTAATCAGGGACTAGGGGTCGCTAATCAGGGAATAATGATCGTTAAATGAACAATCCGCCCGGCAGAGCGTCGGCTGCAGGTTGAAATTTGACTAGGTCGCAAAAATGGCGATAGAATCGGAAGTTAATTAGTTTTGGGGTTGAATTTTATCGATCGTAAAAATTTATCACCCCCCAGTAAGGATACGGGGTGGGCTGGATTAACGTTGTGACTTGGTATATTCCCGTAATTTGAGCAAGTCGGGGAACCCTTCAAGTTGAAGGCTTTAACCAAGTGCGAGCACTTCGTGATTAAACTTGTATACCCACAGCGATGTCTAAACATTCCGTATGAATTATAAACGGAATTCCGGTAAGCTCGCGGAGCTGATTCGGAAACCTACGACCTTTGCGGACGAAGCAGGCGTTTCGCACGCCTTCTAAATGCCACGATAATCATGGGCGCTGAATTACGACAAAACGATGGAGTAATTGGAAAATATCGGTAAATATTAATTTCTCATTTCATTGCGTTCCGTTTCAGTTTTCATTTTGTACTCATGATTTCTCTTTCGAGACTTCTATAACGACCCATTTTTGCCGCGATAACACACTTTGTTGCACAGGTGATATTCTTTCGTTTGAGAATACCAGGAACCGAAAATTGAGAAATTACATTCATTCATAATCACATTTGAACTGACTTGCATAAATAAAGTAACGCACTTTTGCGCGAGAAAAAGTATTCTGCAGTTTCAACATAATCTCTGAAAATTGTTTGTAACCTACAAGGAGGATTTTCAATTATCCCATTTTTAGTAGCATTATTTGTTGCATCTACGCAGTTACTGGTTTTAAAGTGCTTAAAATTTGGACAACAAGATCATCCTCGTACAAGAAATACGCATTTGAAGTTGGTTCAGCCACATTGACAGATAAAAATGTTTCACACTTGGGCGTCTCCCATTTTTAAATACTTCGGTTCAAGCTTCATTTTGGTTTGAGCTTTCCGTCCGAGTTCAATATTCCCGTCCTATAGAATCTGGTAGCCAATTTTTTCTGCATGGCAAATCAATCGGACGAACACCCGATATGGGAATTTCGCGTATCGCACCCGCACGAAATGTTCGGTCATATAGCCGTTTTTTCGCTTCTCCGGCTTCCCATTGACCGTTTCGTCTCGCGTATCGCACGACCCGACAACCTACGCTTCGTCTATGACGCAGATTTGCTTCCCTCTTGCGGTATCTCCGACGTCCTTGGGCAAGGATACGAAGGGCTGGGAGAAGAATCAATGCGACGGCGCTAAGGAGACTGGCTCGAATCCTGCTCTTTGAGTTTCCAGCACACTCTGCGTCAAGATTTGCCCTACAGGCTGGCTACCCCTCGTTTTAGTGAAATCGCGCGTTCGGGTTTCTACCAGAGAATGCTTGATGCCTTCATTTCTGAGAAAAAGCACTAAAACTCTCGTTGAGCTCCCGGTTTGCCCTAAATTGTTTTATTCGTTGCTCCGAGCCTTGCACGATGCCTATATACATATACTCGGTGAAAAGGATGAGTCAAGTTCTTCAGAGCCGCTTATCGCGCGTGAAATCCAATTGTTTCGAACCCACCTCCAAATCAAAACATGAATTATTCGCCACTGCATGGTCTTGTTTCCCTTTAAAATACGTCTCGGCGATTACCAAAAGCAAAAAGTTAACGAAATTCAGGGAAATCCTGCTACACAACTACATGTGAGAATGCTTTAGTGGTATGCATTGAAAATCTATACCATGTGCGGATACTTTTGCGTCGTAAGGGTGGAATGTTGAAAGGGCTACCAGGCGCCAATGAAATTTCGCCTGAAAGAAAAGTGTCCCGTATTTTCTGTTCACGCGATCGCTATACTAAATTGGGTATTTAAAGTAAGAGAGGCACTTTGACTCAAAGTCCAAAACCGGCAACGAGGGTGATCGTTCTATAGGGGATAAGGTTAAAAAGCCGAATTACGGTGAAGTCCATGCGTGACGAATATCTCACTTACGTTTCTGCTCAGAAGTTCACTATCGCGTTGAAAAATCACCGTGTCATATGTTCGGTTAGCTAAAGTTTCGTAAGAATGAGCTTTCGAATCTGAGGTGAATTATTTTGATAGTTCAGTTCCAGCTGTTGGTCAAGACGAATTAATTTTTTTTTAAATTAAATTGAAATTTAGAAAAATTGAAAAAAAATGCTCGTCTGGATAAGGCTGCCAAAAGAAGTCTGTAGGGAATGTGAGAATATGTCTGACAATGTTGACGCGGCGACGGTGTGAAAACCGCTAAGAAGAGCAAGCCGTATACTTGGCTGCCCAAGCATTGATACCCCCTACTGCGAAACTTGGTTCTACTATGTATCTAGACCGAGACTATCGTGTGGCTGGAATTTTTGTGCGCACCTCCCGCTGTGGATAGTAACCGTCTCAAGGCCACCGATGTCGTCTGCTTTTGCCTATACATATAACCTGTACATCAGACGAGGCGAGTCGTTTTGAATCGTCGGAATGGGCATCAATGCACGAAATTTAGAAACAAATCGATTTTCGAATAATATGGAATATTCCAGCTCAACTGAGACAACTGTTTCCCTCACTGTCGCTGATTATAGATTTCCATAGTGGAAAACCTGACTCCTCGTGTTAACAAAAGACCTAATTTTTTCAAATTTTTCCTCTACCCCTTGCGAATCTGAGATTGCAAAAATTCAAAGACCACTTGGGCTGTTTTTAAACTTCTTTTTTGCATTTTTTACCAAAGCTCAACTCGGGCTTTCCGTATTTACTGTTTTGTTCATTATTATCATCATTATTATTATTATTATTATCATCATCATCATCATCATCATCATCATCATCATCATCATCATCATCATCATCATCATCATCATCATCATCATCATCATCATCATCATCATCATCATCATCATCATCATCATCATCATCATCATCATCATCATCATTATTATTATTATTATTATTATTATTATTATCATCATCATTATTATTATTAGTGTTATTATTTTTTTGTGAAATTTCGACGTTGGCGATAATTATTCGACGGTTTGGAAGTGAAAAGAGAACTTTTTAGGTTTGGCAAGTAAGAAAAAACATTTCAGAAACACGGTTTCAAACGAAATTCAGTTAGGGCGGGATGTAGGTACTTTGTTGTTGTCTCGATTGAACTGGAACACCGCACATACATTCACTCAAAAAAATATTAAAACAAACAGTTATTGAACCGACCTGTACAATAAGGTTGATTAAAATTTCCCGCTGAAGTCTATTTTGAACTGAAAATACTTTATCGGAAAAAATATTTTACTGGACCGATTAGATTCAGAATTTAATCATTTATGACTTATAAAAAAGAGCGTGTTATATGAATTACTCAAAGACTACTCAACTGAACAAATCCGGAACCTGATCACTTCTAAGTTGAAGCGAGAGGAAAAGCTCTGAAAACTGAATTTTCATTTTTCAGACTAAATAGATTTATTCCGAATTACGCTACGAGCTCCTAATTTGGAGTTCCAAAAATTTTATAGGAGTCGACGTAGACAGGTTTGAACGGCATTTTTTTTCCGAACTGTGCGATTCGACTAAATCCGGAAGTTTTGGCGCCTGACAAACTTGAAAATCAGCATCAAACAATCGGTTAATTTGGATGACTTCAACGATAGAATAGTTGGATAAAATATTATCTAGTGATGAGAAAATTTTGGTCTACAATCAAATGATAAATGATGTGTTGAAGATAATCATTTCTCGGTCTGGATTTCTCTTACCATTTATCGATCCAGTTTCAATCGGAAGTGATCTCAAAAGCAGTCTAATGTTAGTAAATAATGTTTCAATAGTTTTCATTTCATTTTTGTTTTTTGATTAAATTCGTTATTTTATCGGCTTTGTTTGTCTATCTATCGTTTCAATTTCGCGAGTTTATTTTTTGGGGGCTTATTTGTTATCGATATCTGAATCAATCGTCGGATTCGTCTCCGAGTCAGTGCGTGGATTTGTTTGCTCGGGAGTTATTTCGCGTGTTTTTTCACAGTGGTAAAACACATAACGTGGGATGTATTGAACGTCCGCTGTTGTCTTTGCACGGTCAATGCGAAATGGGGTGTAATATCACCCCGCTGAAAAATTAACTACGTCTAGGGTTCTGTGACGTTGTCCGAGGCTTGGATGTAGCATCTGGTCTACGTTCCGTTACACGGCTTTATTTCATTAGGCTGGAGATATCGAATCGCGCGATGAAAATAAATATCTGCGTATATTGATGCGCGAAATGGCAATTAAAAGATTGGTATATGTATATATTATTAATGGCTGCAGTGCGTTCCGAATTCGTTACAAAATACGGGCAATTGATTTCTACGATTGTACAATTTCAAGGTATCATGTATACGTCGCTAAAATTTCATGGAAAGATACCGAGTTCATATTTTAGATCGTCGATAAAATACAATTTACACTACTGCGGTTTTAAATAATTGCCAATACAGTTTTAATTTAAGTCTGCAGCAGTAAGTAAGCGCGAAAAATATTTAGGTGAACTTAATGTGTCGAATAAATCTACTGTGAGTTATACTTACACTTGTATGATCTTTATTGTTAGTTATAAGACTCGGTAACCGAGTACTCTATTTGAGGTTTTGTTTTTTTATAAGAAAATGTAATATTTCTAAAATCGAATATTTTAATCTCGACCCGAAGTTCACTGACAACAAAGTGAAAGAGAATACGTTATTGCATGCTTGTTCGGTAGGGTGTCCGTTATTTCCCAAATCGATTTTTTTGTAGCTATCGCCCACTGAAGTTTTAGTTTCAGACCTAAAAAAAATTATCCACCCGAAATCAGCTCTTAATTTTCAAATTAAACCGTGCCGAAATCATGTTACTTTTCCCATTTAAATAACATGGGATTTTTAGACTTTTTATTTTTAATTTTTTTTCTCAGAAACAACTGAGAATAAAAACCTAACCAAAGCATATTCCGGTGTAAAATTGAACGCTCTACAAAAAGTATCTCTTATGAATTTTTGATTAAATCACTCCTTCAGAAGTTATTTAAGGTTAAACTGGTGTTTAATTTTAATTTTTAATTTTTTTCAATTTTGTTTTCATTTTTTCCTTTTTTGACTCCGAAATCTTTAAAATAAAAAATAAAAATTGTGCTAAGTAGAGCGCTGATGTTTATTCATGTCGATTCTATGGCTTAAACTGAAAATTTGAAACAAAAAAAATTGTTTTTTGAGAAATGAATGAAACAACATACTTTTCCTTCCACAGACGGACTTTAAAATGGATAAATGGACATTGGTGAGATAAAAACGTCGAAAATTTCTTTGTTAATCATGTGATAATGAGGTTTATTATAGTTTTTGCTGTTTTTACAATTTTTTCGTTCAGCAAGCTTTGGTCGCATTAGGATATTTTGATTTATACCCACTCACAACTTGTATCAAATACTGTTTTTGGTCTTCTCGTGTTGTTAAAATGTTAATATACTCTTGGGTTAATTTAACTGCTCTTTCGGCGACATCGTTAACAACTTGGATATTTTTAACAATTTGTAAGCCCTCCAAATAGTCATGATTGCTAGCCCACTCATTAACATCCAATTCCAAAAAATTTTTATCAATGTTAAATCCATCAAAAAATTTCAAGGAATTTGAATTAATAAAAAAATCAATATTTTTTTTTGTAAGCTTGCAATTTCACTAATCGTATTTATCCCATAGCGTTTGGGAGAATCAAAATCCTCACTTTCATTTTTTTTTAAAGCCTTTACCATGTTCCGTTTGATCAAAATAGATATGTTATGATCAAAAAATGAAAGAGCAGCTGTTTCACTATTCAAATACCATAGGTGGTTTTTAAATTTATGTAAGACAGCTTCGGATATGTCTTTGTCAATTGTCTTATATTGATACACAGCTTTCAAGAACTTCAAATCTTGATTCGGAGCTAATGCTGCAAGAGGTGCTTCAAACCAAAACGGCACATAAATAAAGACGACAAATAAGCAAATATCCAAAAGATTTCTTTTCGTCTCATCATCTAATTCAAAAATATCTCGAAAAATATATATTTTGAGTGAATAAATCGCTTTAGACATCCAGCGGGCGTGGTGAAACGCTCCTGGCTTGTAAAATTTTACTTTTTCGGTATCCATGGTTCCAAGGAATATTTTACATAACTCTAAGAGTTCCTTATAGTCATCACGAGGCAAAATCGTACCCAGAAAATGTTCAATTTTACGATTTATTTCTACTACCTTGCCTAATAATTTTCGAGGAATTTTATTACCTACTAATCCATTTTTGTACTTTGTTTGATCAGCTGTACTCCAACTTTCTTGAAAGCTCTTAAATAGTTTATCATTTGGTCCCTCTGTGCCTGGTATTTTAGTTGTAAAAACACAAGATAATACCAACTCGTAGATGTGGTGCCTGCATGGTAAATATAAAAGCTCAGTTTGGAGCATTTGTTCGATGTGTATCGCCGCTCCATTCCGACAACCAAGATTTGAAGCCGTAGTGTCACAACAGATCGCTTTAATGTTTTCAGTAATTCCCCAATCTTGGACCGCTGTAAAAATTGCTTCTGCCTGAGTCAATCCTTTTCCATCTGGTAATGCTGGCACATCTAAAATTTTTTCAATTGTGTTACTTCTCATTATTATCGGAACTCGGTCAACCTTTTTACACGTTAAACCATCAGGTATTAATTTTCCATTCCAATGGATAACCACTGCACCAACATCAATGTCACCAAATATCATTTTAATTTTTTCAGCAGCAGTCTTTCGGACTTTTGATCTATATTCATTAAAGGAAGTCTTATTAAGAATTAAATCATTGGTATCAAACCCTAGAGCTGTCGCAATTGATGATACCACTCGTACAGAATTCCTGTAAGAAATTCCGCAACTATCTAACGTCGCAACGACATCTTCAGTGAAAATATTTATTGTTCCTCTCTCATGTTTTGGTTCATAACTTCGCCCTTGTGATTCGAATGTTGACGATGTGCTTTGCTGAGACGTAGATGTTGTTTCGCCACTCATAATCTGCTCGCTTATACTTTTTGAACTAGATGGTCACGTCAGATCTAAGATGTAAATAAAAAAAAGTTATTACTACATTACTCATATTTGGTAGATAAATTTTGTTTAAACAAATATTTTGATAAATTACCTGACATTGAGCGATCATCGTTTTCTTTTGAATCAACACCGTCGACACTAATTTCGTCTTGATTGACAGATTGGACCACCGTGATATCGTCGTCTTCTTTAAAAATTGAGTTTTCTAGAATTAATTACATGACAAATGAATCAAGAAATCTCTCACTGATCAATTACAATATTTTTTATTAAGTCCTATTCATTGTTTGTTAACTACAATTTATAATTTAATCGCAACTTACCAACTGACTTGCTAGAATCTTTGTCTCGTTCATAAATGTGCAAATGATATTTTCTTACTGTTCTTTGGTCATCTAAAAATTTCAAAACGTCACTGTCGACTTTATTTTTAACATCACCATGTGCAATATCAAATAGCTCGTCTAAATATTCTGAAAACTCTTGCTTGAGCTCCGCATTCAAACTTTTTTGTGCACTTCTGTAAGTTTTGTAAAGTTCATCTAATTTTGCTACACATCTTGCATTATATTGCTGTGGAATTCCAGCCCTGTTCCAAAATTTTGACACCTCATCTATGACTATTTTTAAACTTTCTTCGAGTGCTTTTTTAGATTCTCTAGTATAATGAAATAATAACTTCAGCACTTGTTTATTTGTCGGTAGTTTATTACCACTGATTGAGTCAGTTGTTTCACCCAAAAAAACCATGGGATTTCGTAAATTCATAGATATATTCATTATGACAGCAATGACAATTAGGAATTTGATGAAGTAAATAGTTTGTGTACTCTAAGAGGTTAGATTTTGATCATCAATGAAGAAAATAAATCTTCAACTAAATTCATTAACTTTGTTCATGGATTAAATAAATAAGGTTTTTTTTTGTTTCAATCTCAACTTACATTAGAATTTGTAAACAACAAACGAACAACACTGCACGAGTTTATTTTCTACTCTTCTTTCTTTCTCTTGACTTCTACTGATGGATCGATCGATAAATCAACTCAATGAAAATAACTTCTTTACGTTTTTATAAATTTCTCATAGATGGCATTAGGCGAAATAGTGAAAATTTGAATTGGAATTGCAATTTCTTTTATTTTCTTCAATTGACTGGCATAAAATTCACTAATTGAATACAAGATACAAATTTAAATACTAAAATCCATCGTGTATAAATTGAATTTCACATTTATTGCAAATTTAGAGTTATGTTGTTTCATTTATTTCTCAAAAAACGATTTTTTTTGTTTAATTTTCAGTTTAGGCCATAAAATCGACATGAATAAACATCGGCGCTCTATTGAGCACAATTTTAATTTTTTATTTTGAAGATTTCGCAGTCAATAAAGGTAAAAATGAAAATAAAATGGAAATTATTAAAAAATTGAAATTAAACACACGTTTAACCATAAATAACTGTTGAAGGGGGGATTTAATCAAAAATTCATAGGAGATACTTTTTGTAGAGCGTTTAATTTTACACCAGAATATGCTTTGGTTAGATTTTTATTCTCAGTTGTTTCTGAGAAAAAAAATTACAAACAAAAATTCTAAAAATCCCATGTTATTTAAATGGGAAAAGTAACATGATTTCGGCACGGTTTAATTTGAAAATTAAGAGCTGATTTCGGGTGGATAATTTTTTTTTGGTCAGAAACTAAAACTTCAGTGGGCGATAGCTGCAAAAAAATCGATTTGGGAAATAACGGACACCCTATTGTTCAGTATAATTACTGATATAATATTCAGGGAAGAGTTTTTTTCAAATATTTCAAGTGAGAAATTCACTTGCATTTTGATGACTTACTGGTAAAATTTTACAATTTAGATTATAGATTTAGTCTGCAAGGATAATTTTATAAAATCAACGAAAATATCCTAATTTGCAATTTCTAATCCGGCCGTCTTTCAAACGATGAACGAAGTGAAATAATAGTATCGGAAATACAGATTTTAGTATTAGACATTTATTTTTCAGTTCAATCATTTACAATGACAACAGAGCGTTACAAATTAAATATGCGAGTTCTTATCATTACATACATACATCATTATATGAATTACGTTATAATCGGTTCAAAATTATCATCACATTCTAATGAATGCATGATGAATTTCATAGAAATATAACATTACATGTTTTAAACCTATATGTTACACCTATCCTTGTAACATAAACACTTGGAAGAAATTTTTTTTTTTCTTTTCATGTTTAAAAGTTTTTTTTTTCTATTCTACTATATCGCTAGTATTATTATCAAATCGTTCACGTTACTTTGACGGCCTTCAAAATTTATTGTCAATCGAAAGAATTGCTAGTTGCCGTCAAAGAAAAATGAAAAAACTTTGAAATATGTCTAAGGATTAAGAAATTTACAAAAATGGAGAAACTGAAAAATGCTTAAGAATTGAGATATCGATACAAGCATAAGTCTTAGTCAATAACTGGCGTACCATTTGTCGTAAGATGAAATAAGCTCCTTCGAAAGAGACGCTTAAGTCATGTCAAAAACTTACACAAGTGTCGTGCGCTGCATGTGGCGATCGGATGTGTCCGGTGCGTCATTCAAATTTCCTCCGTTTCCTGATATGTTGTCAGTCTCGTTTTCGGTGCACGTGGTATCTTTTTTATACAAGGATAACCCGTTCAGTAATGAACTCACACAGGGAACGGCTCGCGAACCTTCACAGAATCCTGAATCGACCACCAGTGGGTCGCGGAACCTGACCTTCTTGGGACTGGCTTTCCTGTTTCGATCGAAGGTCCTTCCCCAGCCGTCTTGCCCGTCAGCCTGCGGCGAACGGATGCAACTTCCGCCTCGCTTTTGACCATTCTTCTTCTTGTCTTTTGGTACCGATATCCAGATCGCACCGTCTTCCACGGTGCAGGTCGTAAACGTTATCTCTCCGTTTCTGTCCCTCCCTTGCACTACGTAGCTGTAGGATGAACGTTTGGTTCTCGAACCCGACGCCTTGTGGAAGCTACAAGAGGGACGTGGTTTGCTCGAACACAGAGCCTTTGAACAGAAACTGCTGCCCGAACTCTTGGCGGGGATCGAGATGGGCCGATTCTCTATTTCGTCGTCCTCCTTGCATTCCAGTGCCTCCACCAGCTTCTTCACGAAGTTCGCAGAAGTCGAAGATAAGTAGCTTGACATTGCCTTCTCCGGATCACGACATTTCGCGTTCAGTTCGTCGATTATTTCTTCTACGAAACTTCTGGTCGGCGATCGTTGCTTGTGTCTTTGTATAATCTTTTCCATCACAGTCGACTTCCTTGACTACACGAAGAAGCGGTTGTGGTCCTCCGCGTCCAATTCGTCTTCGCGAAAATTGTCCCTCTTTTCTGTCTCTTAGGATTTCATTTCGGTATCGGTCAGGATCTCCTCAATATCACTCAGCCACCTTTCGCCCTGCGTTTTCACCGGGCAATTAAATTTTTTCGGAGTCGATGTGGCGAATGGTAGTATTTGCTTAATGTTTTCGAGGCTCGAAATTTCCGACGACGAGACTTAGTTACAGTCCATGTTATCCTCGGGCGGTTCCTGGTCTTCCGAACTCGACTTCTTCGCCGGAGCGAATTCCTCGACGCGAATTACGCTGTCGGTGCTAACGACCATCTCGTCTTCCTCCAGGTTGTCCAGTTTCTCCGTAGGAACAGGCGGAAGGACCAGGTTCAAGTTCTCTACCTTCCGTGACCCTGACATTTTCGGCAATGTCTTACTCACGTGCATCTTCGAGTAAGCCGCTGACAGTTTCATGATCTCCCCACGCATGTCTAATTCCGGGCGTGAAGACCATTGTGCGGTCCTTGTCAAAATCGACATCTCACCGGCTGTAAAAACAACATGATACAATTTTAAATAAGACACCGTTTGTCAGCCGCCAAGAAATTGATTTTTCTAAAGAAACGAGACGTTAAATTCAATTTATTTCCCGAATTTGAGAATCAAGTTTTTCGAAAATCATGAGGTTAAAATTTCTAATTTTTCTTTTACCTTTATTTTTCATACAAAGGTACGTTCGTTGCAAATATTTCAATACCCGGAACATAGATCCTTGAGACGATGAGTATGGAGCATTCAATTGAAGATTTGAACCGCGTATCTAACTGTCGTTTAACTTGGTTCGTTTACACCGCTTTTTTGTAATGACACATCGATTCTTACCTTCCATTGCCGCCATGTGCTTTTTGCAGAGTTCGATCAAGTGTGCCTTAGTCGATTGAAAGCTCTTCCTAGTGGATGGGCGGCTCAGGATCGGTCGTGGGGCAGTCATCCTACCTCTACGCCTATTCTTAAAGCAATCGGGCATCGTCAGCCGCTCGAATGATTTCTTCGCCCTCATTTCGATTTCGCTCGGTCGACGTGGCTTCTGAAAAAAGTAGGAAAGAAACATGGTTATAATCGTGTCATTTATTCGGAAAAAGACGAACACTCGAAAGTTCTCAAAACAACCATTACGTCTATCAATATCGTTGAAACATCAACGTCTCTGTCAAATTAGCAAAAGAATAAATAAAAAAAGTTCAAAACTTTTCAACTTACGTCTTCTTCGTCGTTTTGGCAAGTTGTGTTGCTGGAACAGCAGGGAACAGACATCGAATCCATCGTAGTCGATTTTTTTTTCCTACTCAACAACTAGACAAATCAAACTTTAAATCCAACTGGACTTGAACAGATTCCGTTCGAAACTTTAACTCGGGATACCTTGCAACGTCAAGGACTAGCTCAGACTCTACAGGTGTTACTACCTCTGCGATTGACTGAGGAATAATGCTCATCGGGTCAAGACGTGCGATATTTATACTCTACGCTAGAAATACCGTTATCACCGCCAGTTTCAGGCTGGCCAATCAGGTGCCGCCCTGATGAGCAAAGGGACTACCTGGCCGGCCGAAGGGTGTTTGTGATTCGACGGTCCGCCCGAACCTCTGCTGCACTTGCCTTGCAGCAGACTTTTCGAAAATGTCGGGAGGGGGGCGGTGCGGTATTCGATTTTAACATTTTTCGATCTGGGTAAAAAATTAGAAATATCGAAAAATTGAAGGGTCGCAATATCAAATATCCAAAAACGTGAAAGCGTAACTCTTACATTTAAATAATGTAAAAAGTCGAAGTGTGGAATAAGGCGAAGCACAAGATATGGATTTGAATCATGACGATTGTATGTTCCGGTCTTAATCATTCCGAGGACTTTATATTTTGGCATTTCTACATTTTTAAATTCTATGAAATAGATTTTCGCGGTTTAGAAAATTCTATGCTGTGAAGCTTCACCATTTTTATCCTTCAACCGAAAAATTTGCGTACATCTTCTATCCAGGGAAAAGAAGAGATTTTGTGCCATTCTTATCATGGTTATCGGACGAAAATATTTCTCAAGTCTATCGGAAATGAATTCCGACGAATCCCGTTCTCGTACGTATTGAGCGGTGATGCTTTTTTATTCATTTAACTTATTGTGTTTGTTATTGTTCAGGCTTCTAATTATTGACTGGAGCATTTTCTTTCACACGATTGTCCCAAGTTTAAAACAAGTTTATCATTTTTCTTGGATTTGTTTTTCTACAACGATTATACTCGTTTATGTATCGTTGTACGAAGCTAAAAAAATGCCGATTTTGAACACGTTGAAGAGATTTTCCACATTCTTTGTCGGCAAACGATCATTTCGAGCAATCGTCCAATCGCGAATTATTTTTATTCCTATTTACACGCTTCTGATTCCGAAAAATGTTCTTCTATTCGTTTTTCGAAATACGGACGAATTGAAAATGAATAATACTCTTGAAAAAAGGTACACTGAGAAAAAAATGTTATCGGATTTAATAAATATTAATTGATCCGAATAATCCATGCGTTTGTAAAGTCGTGAGACCACATTTATTCAAAGCGACAATTTATAAAGTTTTTAAATTACGTCCGAACACGTAATGTACTACTCTAGGGCATATAAATGTTGTGTAAATTTGCTGGGCTACATAATTTAAGATTTTTTTTTCAATACGTTTTGCTATTGTTATTGATTGCCACCGAACAAGTGTAGCAGCGTCACTCCAAAATAGTTTTTGGAAAACATGGCTGGATCAAAACTATAACCCAACATATCGCTTCGGATACCCTCACGAAAAAAAACCCTCAATATGGGGGTGAATTCGTACCCTCAATTCTTTACTTATGGGAATTCAGCAATACCTATAAATTAGGGGTACGAATTGACACCCAAGTTGAGGGTTTTTTCCGTGAAGGTATCGTTGGTAGATTCGTATGAATCTAGATTAATTTAATGCGAAGGATTCGGGTACACAAGCATTTTTGAAGCTTCTTTTCAATCGAGGAAGCTTGCCGTTTACAAGTGATTGAAATTGGTACTACTTCAAATCAATCATTATTTCGATTGAAAAATGTGAAACATGCACGTCAACGTCGTGGTGACCACTAGTCAGGGAATTCTGGAAAACCTGGAAAACCTGGAAATGTCATGGAATTCTGCAATTCCCGCATAGTCAGGGAACCGTTTACTATATACTTTTTTCATACAAATACGTCCCGAAGTTTTTTTAAGCTTTAGATAAATTAGATCGAATACCAATTTTCTTACCATCACCGCAAGGTTCGCTTCAAACTTTGATTATTCCTGAATTTTACATTACAAACGACTGCGCATCGGCTAGCTGTGACAGTGTAACTGAGTTACAGTTCGTACTTTCGTTTAAAATAAGAAGAAGAAATTGTATGGAAAATACGTATATGTTTTGACGAACATATTCAAATGTTTCAAGGAAAATGATGAGATTTTTGTCTGGAAAACCTGGAAAAGTTGAGGAATATCGTGATGGATATTCACTGGCTACGCTGCAGCTTAGTCAGACCGAGTAAAGTATGATCGTACACTCTTGGATATAGTGGTAAAATGGTTTACATGAATTCCAAGTATGACTCGTCGAGTCAATACATTGCCGGAACTTATTCGGGTCTTTCGATTATTCTCGCTTCAACATTGTTCCTGGAACTTGTGTGGTCGACTCCGTTCGCAAATTATGTTCCGAAGTTCATCGGCGTCGCTTTATTGGGGGTCAGGTAAACTGGACGTCTGGCAGCGTGACTCGTACCCCCGGGGTGACTCTTTCTTGAGAGCGATTCCTGCCCAGTGCAATTAAAAATTCACTACCTACCCCGGTCAGGAAAAGCGAAAATCATGTTGGGGAATTGTAAGCCGCTCGATATTGTCGGGTTAATAACCGCATTTCCGTTGACATTCGAGACTTATACCTGCATCCTTGATTGTCGGATTTGGATTATGGACTTTGCCCGGGCTCGTCTATTTGAAGAAGGACAAATTGGCGGAGTATCGAAATAATTAGCTGCGAGGGCACTAAATTCCAGTCAAATATTGCTGTAAGGTTGTCAAATAAAGGCCACCGCTGCACACTTCTGGGAAAATGGAGTCATGATGGCTTTTTGGTCGATCCATAATCCTTAGCTGTAATTGAGACCAGAAAGGATTTTGCTTGTTGAAAGGAACGAAGTGAGTCTCTTCGTTGAATGTCGGACCAGATCACCGGCTACAACTGAGAAAACAAAATTTTTGAAAGTCGAATTTTTGAACACAGCGCTTATGACGGTTTCAGCCTTTTTTTTTAACTGAAATGCTATCACAATTATTAGATAAAATTCGTATACCTTGACGAAGAACGAGATAATCGGCCTCAGTTTTTTTCGTTCGCGATAAATTTCGACATTCGGTTTCACACAAGTCTCGTATTCGCGGTGTCGCTTTTTCACGAGCCGCTCTACGGCTTGTGCAAAGTTTGAAGCCAGCTATCGCGCTTATTCGGCAATTGGCATAAGTGGATTGAACCAGCGTAAAATATCTATAAGCTGCGTTTCCACGTAGGAAATTTTACTTTATATTCTCGCTGATCGAATAAACAATTGATCGATATAAACGCCTTTACTTTATTTAATCAAAACGGTTGTATAACAGTCAAACAAGTTTCAAAACTTTATTCACGAATTTTTAGCGCGTATTTAAGCCGTTGCGAAAATGTCGCCCCGAAATGTGGGACGGCTCGAGGACTTCGCATGGCAGTGTGAAGAAATAAAACCGATTTTGAACCGATATCTTTACCCTTCCTTCCTCGAACGTTTGCTCAAGCTTACACCTCCCACTGATTCGGGAATGCATTTTGTCTCTCGTACGGCTCAGGTAAGTCATTTATACCCTTGTATCGAGCCCTTTGACTGTGAACAACTCCAAATGACTGAAAACTGACTAATGCCAAATCCAAAACGCGAGCCCATTAAACATCGGGGGGTTGATATTCGGTTTATTGAACGACCGACGCTTAGGTATACCTATACCGATGACTCACACTGGTGTGTTTCCAGGTTTCGGAGCGAAATTTTTCTTGGGCTTTCACTTGTAAAACTCTTTTCACATACAGCCGGAAGGAATCCTCACTAAAAGATATCTCTTATGAAACCAATTTCGAAAGTACGATCGTACTTTACTCGGTCTGACTAAGCTGCAGCGTAGCCAGTGAATATCCATCACGATATTCCTCAACTTTTCCAGGTTTTCCAGACAAAAATCTCATCATTTTCCTTGAAACATTTGAATATGTTCGTCAAAACATATACGTATTTTCCATACAATTTCTTCTTCTTATTTTAAACGAAAGTACGAACTGTAACTCAGTTACACTGTCACAGCTAGCCGATGCGCAGTCGTTTGTAATGTAAAATTCAGGAATAATCAAAGTTTGAAGCGAACCTTGCGGTGATGGTAAGAAAATTGGTATTCGATCTAATTTATCTAAAGCTTAAAAAAACTTCGGGACGTATTTGTATGAAAAAAGTATATAGTAAACGGTTCCCTGACTATGCGGGAATTGCAGAATTCCATGACATTTCCAGGTTTTCCAGGTTTTCCAGAATTCCCTGACTAGTGGTCACCACGACGTTGACGTGCATGTTTCACATTTTTCAATCGAAATAATGATTGATTTGAAGTAGTACCAATTTCAATCACTTGTAAACGGCAAGCTTCCTCGATTGAAAAGAAGCTTCAAAAATGCTTGTGTACCCGAATCCTTCGCATTAAATTAATCTAGATTCATACGAATCTACCAACGATACCTTCACGGAAAAAACCCTCAACTTGGGTGTCAATTCGTACCCCTAATTTATAGGTATTGCTGAATTCCCATAAGTAAAGAATTGAGGGTACGAATTCACCCCCATATTGAGGGTTTTTTTTCGTGAGGGTATCCGAAGCGATATGTTGGGTTATAGTTTTGATCCAGCCATGTTTTCCAAAAACTATTTTGGAGTGACGCTGCTACACTTGTTCGGTGGCAATCAATAACAATAGCAAAACGTATTGAAAAAAAAATCTTAAATTATGTAGCCCAGCAAATTTACACAACATTTATATGCCCTAGAGTAGTACATTACGTGTTCGGACGTAATTTAAAAACTTTATAAATTGTCGCTTTGAATAAATGTGGTCTCACGACTTTACAAACGCATGGATTATTCGGATCAATTAATATTTATTAAATCCGATAACATTTTTTTCTCAGTGTACCTTTTTTCAAGAGTATTATTCATTTTCAATTCGTCCGTATTTCGAAAAACGAATAGAAGAACATTTTTCGGAATCAGAAGCGTGTAAATAGGAATAAAAATAATTCGCGATTGGACGATTGCTCGAAATGATCGTTTGCCGACAAAGAATGTGGAAAATCTCTTCAACGTGTTCAAAATCGGCATTTTTTTAGCTTCGTACAACGATACATAAACGAGTATAATCGTTGTAGAAAAACAAATCCAAGAAAAATGATAAACTTGTTTTAAACTTGGGACAATCGTGTGAAAGAAAATGCTCCAGTCAATAATTAGAAGCCTGAACAATAACAAACACAATAAGTTAAATGAATAAAAAAGCATCACCGCTCAATACGTACGAGAACGGGATTCGTCGGAATTCATTTCCGATAGACTTGAGAAATATTTTCGTCCGATAACCATGATAAGAATGGCACAAAATCTCTTCTTTTCCCTGGATAGAAGATGTACGCAAATTTTTCGGTTGAAGGATAAAAATGGTGAAGCTTCACAGCATAGAATTTTCTAAACCGCGAAAATCTATTTCATAGAATTTAAAAATGTAGAAATGCCAAAATATAAAGTCCTCGGAATGATTAAGACCGGAACATACAATCGTCATGATTCAAATCCATATCTTGTGCTTCGCCTTATTCCACACTTCGACTTTTTACATTATTTAAATGTAAGAGTTACGCTTTCACGTTTTTGGATATTTGATATTGCGACCCTTCAATTTTTCGATATTTCTAATTTTTTACCCAGATCGAAAAATGTTAAAATCGAATACCGCACCGCCCCCCTCCCGACATTTTCGAAAAGTCTGCTGCAAGGCAAGTGCAGCAGAGGTTCGGGCGGACCGTCGAATCACAAACACCCTTCGGCCGGCCAGGTAGTCCCTTTGCTCATCAGGGCGGCACCTGATTGGCCAGCCTGAAACTGGCGGTGATAACGGTATTTCTAGCGTAGAGTATAAATATCGCACGTCTTGACCCGATGAGCATTATTCCTCAGTCAATCGCAGAGGTAGTAACACCTGTAGAGTCTGAGCTAGTCCTTGACGTTGCAAGGTATCCCGAGTTAAAGTTTCGAACGGAATCTGTTCAAGTCCAGTTGGATTTAAAGTTTGATTTGTCTAGTTGTTGAGTAGGAAAAAAAAATCGACTACGATGGATTCGATGTCTGTTCCCTGCTGTTCCAGCAACACAACTTGCCAAAACGACGAAGAAGACGTAAGTTGAAAAGTTTTGAACTTTTTTTATTTATTCTTTTGCTAATTTGACAGAGACGTTGATGTTTCAACGATATTGATAGACGTAATGGTTGTTTTGAGAACTTTCGAGTGTTCGTCTTTTTCCGAATAAATGACACGATTATAACCATGTTTCTTTCCTACTTTTTTCAGAAGCCACGTCGACCGAGCGAAATCGAAATGAGGGCGAAGAAATCATTCGAGCGGCTGACGATGCCCGATTGCTTTAAGAATAGGCGTAGAGGTAGGATGACTGCCCCACGACCGATCCTGAGCCGCCCATCCACTAGGAAGAGCTTTCAATCGACTAAGGCACACTTGATCGAACTCTGCAAAAAGCACATGGCGGCAATGGAAGGTAAGAATCGATGTGTCATTACAAAAAAGCGGTGTAAACGAACCAAGTTAAACGACAGTTAGATACGCGGTTCAAATCTTCAATTGAATGCTCCATACTCATCGTCTCAAGGATCTATGTTCCGGGTATTGAAATATTTGCAACGAACGTACCTTTGTATGAAAAATAAAGGTAAAAGAAAAATTAGAAATTTTAACCTCATGATTTTCGAAAAACTTGATTCTCAAATTCGGGAAATAAATTGAATTTAACGTCTCGTTTCTTTAGAAAAATCAATTTCTTGGCGGCTGACAAACGGTGTCTTATTTAAAATTGTATCATGTTGTTTTTACAGCCGGTGAGATGTCGATTTTGACAAGGACCGCACAATGGTCTTCACGCCCGGAATTAGACATGCGTGGGGAGATCATGAAACTGTCAGCGGCTTACTCGAAGATGCACGTGAGTAAGACATTGCCGAAAATGTCAGGGTCACGGAAGGTAGAGAACTTGAACCTGGTCCTTCCGCCTGTTCCTACGGAGAAACTGGACAACCTGGAGGAAGACGAGATGGTCGTTAGCACCGACAGCGTAATTCGCGTCGAGGAATTCGCTCCGGCGAAGAAGTCGAGTTCGGAAGACCAGGAACCGCCCGAGGATAACATGGACTGTAACTAAGTCTCGTCGTCGGAAATTTCGAGCCTCGAAAACATTAAGCAAATACTACCATTCGCCACATCGACTCCGAAAAAATTTAATTGCCCGGTGAAAACGCAGGGCGAAAGGTGGCTGAGTGATATTGAGGAGATCCTGACCGATACCGAAATGAAATCCTAAGAGACAGAAAAGAGGGACAATTTTCGCGAAGACGAATTGGACGCGGAGGACCACAACCGCTTCTTCGTGTAGTCAAGGAAGTCGACTGTGATGGAAAAGATTATACAAAGACACAAGCAACGATCGCCGACCAGAAGTTTCGTAGAAGAAATAATCGACGAACTGAACGCGAAATGTCGTGATCCGGAGAAGGCAATGTCAAGCTACTTATCTTCGACTTCTGCGAACTTCGTGAAGAAGCTGGTGGAGGCACTGGAATGCAAGGAGGACGACGAAATAGAGAATCGGCCCATCTCGATCCCCGCCAAGAGTTCGGGCAGCAGTTTCTGTTCAAAGGCTCTGTGTTCGAGCAAACCACGTCCCTCTTGTAGCTTCCACAAGGCGTCGGGTTCGAGAACCAAACGTTCATCCTACAGCTACGTAGTGCAAGGGAGGGACAGAAACGGAGAGATAACGTTTACGACCTGCACCGTGGAAGACGGTGCGATCTGGATATCGGTACCAAAAGACAAGAAGAAGAATGGTCAAAAGCGAGGCGGAAGTTGCATCCGTTCGCCGCAGGCTGACGGGCAAGACGGCTGGGGAAGGACCTTCGATCGAAACAGGAAAGCCAGTCCCAAGAAGGTCAGGTTCCGCGACCCACTGGTGGTCGATTCAGGATTCTGTGAAGGTTCGCGAGCCGTTCCCTGTGTGAGTTCATTACTGAACGGGTTATCCTTGTATAAAAAAGATACCACGTGCACCGAAAACGAGACTGACAACATATCAGGAAACGGAGGAAATTTGAATGACGCACCGGACACATCCGATCGCCACATGCAGCGCACGACACTTGTGTAAGTTTTTGACATGACTTAAGCGTCTCTTTCGAAGGAGCTTATTTCATCTTACGACAAATGGTACGCCAGTTATTGACTAAGACTTATGCTTGTATCGATATCTCAATTCTTAAGCATTTTTCAGTTTCTCCATTTTTGTAAATTTCTTAATCCTTAGACATATTTCAAAGTTTTTTCATTTTTCTTTGACGGCAACTAGCAATTCTTTCGATTGACAATAAATTTTGAAGGCCGTCAAAGTAACGTGAACGATTTGATAATAATACTAGCGATATAGTAGAATAGAAAAAAAAAACTTTTAAACATGAAAAGAAAAAAAAAAATTTCTTCCAAGTGTTTATGTTACAAGGATAGGTGTAACATATAGGTTTAAAACATGTAATGTTATATTTCTATGAAATTCATCATGCATTCATTAGAATGTGATGATAATTTTGAACCGATTATAACGTAATTCATATAATGATGTATGTATGTAATGATAAGAACTCGCATATTTAATTTGTAACGCTCTGTTGTCATTGTAAATGATTGAATTGACAAATAAATGTCTAATACTATGGGATTAATTTCTGTTCCTGGTGTTATTGGAACATACGCGCGGGTAATGACGAATTCATGGGGGTTGATGAAAAAAGAGGAAAATACTTTATTGAATTGAACAAAGAATCTTACGATGCTAATTTCGCGACGTCGACTTTACTCTTCGACTGCCTCGTGTCAACTGCCTCGTGGCTCTCGCGCGCTCTCTGGCGGCGATCATTTCAAACACGCACTCTCGCACACACACACAAATCATTCGCACTCGCTCGTGGCGCTGTCGCCGTTTTTCCAAAATCCTACAATCGGCCGTCCTGAAATTTTTCATCCGCCCTCGGATGAGGCTCTTCGACATCTCCTGCGTCGTCCTCCGAATCTTCGTATTCGACCCATGGCTTGACGTGATCGGCTGCCGTGGAAGTCTGCTGTGGGCCCTCGTGTTCTCCAACTTTTCGGACCAGATATCGATCATGGCGCAACACGCGACTGATCTCGTACGGACCAAGAAATTTCGACGCAAATTTCAGCCCTGGACCCTGCTGTGTCCTCTTGATTGCGACCAAGTCACCTTCCTTGTACGTTCTCGCCTTCTTTCGTTTTTTGTTGTAGCTGTTTTTGTTTTCTTCTTGGATCTTTTGCACTCGTTCTTTTGCTTGACATCGGATCTCGTCGCGCTCTTCTTCGAATGACGTGATGAACTCTTTTTCTACCATCTCTCGAAGCGAAACGTCTTCTCGTAAACGCGGACGTACTCCAAACATCACTTGGAAAGGCGAGGATCCGATGCTGCGATGGAAAGATGTATTGAGATACTGCTGCGCTAGACTCAAGTATCGAAACCATTCTCCTACTTTTGGCGCTGCCAACTTGGAGATCAGAGGAATTAACGTTCGATTAACCCTCTCTACTTGACCGTTCGCTCTGGGTATTCCTGTCGTCGTTAGAACGTGTTCAATTTCTTCCTTCTTGCAGTAATCTTCGAACTCTTTCGCGGTAAACGCGGTACCACGGTCGGATATTATCCTACGAGGATTGCCAAAAATTGCGGCTTGCTTGCTCAGACGATCGATGACCTCAAGCGTTGTCGTAGACCTCGTTGCGTAAAGCCACGTGAACTTCGTGAATCCATCAATAACGACCAAAATGTGCTTATAGCTCTTCTTTGTCGATGGTAAGGGACCGAGATGGTCGATGTGGAACGTGTCCAATGGCGTGATCCCTTTCGCGATGGCGTTGAGATAGCCCTCTTGTTTTCCTTGTTTACGCTCTGCCACGATACAATCGACGCAATTTCTTATTATCTTTTCGAGTTTTTCGCGTAACCCTGGAATCCAATAGTCTTTTACCAAAATTGCTTCGGTCTTGGCTACCGAAAAGTGTCCCTTCTCGTGTGCACGTTTAATAATCGTCGAACACAATGATCGAGGAACCACCAAACGTATATCGTCGTCAACTCCTTTGTAGAGAACTCCTCCGCGCATGACGTACCCCGTCTTCGCTCCGTTCTCGACATTTTCAATAATTTTCTTCAAATCTTCGTCTTCACGCTGCGTTTTCTTCAGTTTCGCTGCAAGACCGTCTTCTCGGTCGTCGATCAGCAGGCAAGTAGGCAGCGGATTCCTGCTTAACGCGTCGACGTGCATCATGTTTCTTCCTGGGCGATGTTCGATTTTATAATTAAAGTCTTCCAAATAAAAAGCCCATCGCGCAATACGCAAACAAATGTCTTTCTTTTTCATCGTAAGCGCAAACGCTCGACAGTCGGTTACAATCTTAAATTCTATCCCTAACAGATAAACTCGAAACCTTTTCAGAGCTTTCACGATCGCCAAACATTCCAGTTCGTAACTAAAATATTTCTCCTCGGCTGCGGTCGTCTTGCCGCTCGCGAAATACACTGGGTGCCACTTGTCGTCGTCTACATTCTTTTGAATTAACACCGCGCCGTACCCGTGTTTTGACGCGTCCGTGTGCAATTCAGTTTCAGCATTCGTCTTGTACAAATTCAAAACTGGGCGAGTTGTCAAAGCGATCTTTAAATTCTCGAAAGCATTTCGTTCGTCGTCTTCGAAACGAAATTCTACACCGTTTCTTAAAAGATTTGTCAGCGGACGAGCTATCAAAGAATATTTGGGAATAAATTTGCGAAAATAACCTGTAAGCCCCAAAAACGCTTGGACTTGTTTGATGTTTGTTAATTCCGGAAATTTACGCACGGCTTCCGTCTTTCTCTCTGATGGTCGAACTTGTCCTTGACCAATCACGTGACCCAAGAATTCTACTTCGCGTTGCAAAAAGTTACATTTCGACCATTTAAAAATCAAATCCGCTTCGCTCGCAACTTGAAACACGCGTTCGAGGTTCTCGATTCCACTCGCATCGTCTTTCGACGGAATTATCAAATCGTCCATATACGTTAACACAACGCGCTCTTTAATCAACTCTCGGAAAACTGCGTTAACGAATTTCTGAAAAACTGCAGGTGAATTGCAAAGTCCGAAAGGAACTCTGCAGAATTCATATTGTCCGTCTGGGACAATAAACGACGTGTATTTCCTGCTCGCTTCTTCAACTTGGACGTGGAAAAATCCATTCCGCAAATCTAACGTCGTGAAAACTTTCGCTCCTTGCAAAAGATCAAGCTGATCTTCGATAAGCGGGAGTGGGTAGCGATCTTTAATAATCTTTTGGTTTAACAATCGATAATCGACGCATAAACGATTCGAACCATCTTTTTTCTTAACTACGACGATCGGGCTAGCGTAATCGGAATGCGATTCGCGCACGATCCCGTCTTTCATCCACTCTTGTATTTGTTCGTTTACCTCGCGCTTTTCCGCTTCGCCTAGCCTACGCGCTCGTTGATATATCGGCACATCGTCTTTCAAAACAATCGTCATGCAAACACCCACTTCGCGTCGTCTTTCCGGCTTGTACTCTTTAATCATTCTTGCAATCTTTTCTCGATTTTCGTTCACACATACGTTTGACAAATCAGCTGTGTCGCTGTCGTTCAACTCGATCGCTTGAATTCGCAAAACTTCAGGCACACTTGCACTCTCATCATTCACATCGTTTAATGGTTCGATTTTGTAAATTCCGCGGGATCGGAAAAGTTTAACGCAATCGAGAAAATCGGTACCGATCAGGAGTTTGTGGTCTAACAATTCTTTTTTAACCACGTACAACCGAACCTCGTATTCGTGCTCGTCAATTTTCATTGTCGCGTTAAAAAACCCGACCGTCTTGTTTACTTCTTTCCCCACGCCACGGAATGGCGTCGGTTCACCTACGAGTTTTGGTTTTCCCAAATCGTCGTACTGATCTTCTCGAATAATCGTAAGATCGCTCGCAGTGTCGATAATCGCATCTACAATCATTCCATTCACAACAACACGCTTCGCTTGCTTTTGGTTTTTCGCCGAAGTGTCTGCAAGCACGCACGCTTTCTTCGTCTCACTCGCACCGGGACATGCCGCCGCGATATGTCCAAACTTTTCGCACTTGAAACACTTTCGACCCAATTCTTTCGACGGACACTTTGGGCTTACGTGATCTCGCTCACCGCAATTAAAACAGCGCTGTGCAACAGCTCGATCTTTCTTATTGACACTTGGCACTGTTTCGCGTCTTTCGCTCGATCGGTTCGATTCACTTTTCGCCGGTGTCTTCGTCGCACTTTGTTTGTTTTCACTTTTCGCCGTACTTCTCGTCGTGTCGCTGCGGTCGCGCAGCGTTATCTCTTCGAAGGCCTGGAGAAGCCCCGCTTTCGTCGTGAATCCGTGAATGCGCGCGGCGTCGCGCAGGTTGGCATCCGGAATACCGTCTACGATGTATTGCAATATCTCTTCTTCCGGCAAACCCAATTGGTTCGCTAGGATCGTTTTCTCGTGTGCGTAATCATTGAACGTCTCCGTCTTCTTCCATGTTCGCTCCTCGAAGCGTCGTCTCACAGCGATTTTGTTCGGGCGTTGGAAAAACATTCCACGCAACTCACGCAACAGTTCGCCCGTCGCCATTTGAATGTGTTCGGGCTTAGAGTGAAACCACTCTAGCGCCCTCTCTTTCAGTCTCATTCCAATTAATATTTTCGTTGAATCTTCGTCTAGTCTATACGCTTCTTTCAGGAAAAGCACTTGTCTCTCCCATCTCTCGTACGCTTCGTTGTTTCCATCGAAGAAACTCAACAGATCTGCGAGCATCGAGAGACTCACGCGCGTGGGGCCTTGATCGTTGTGAACAACCGTTCTGCTCGAGGTCACCGCGGGCCGTTGTTCCGCGCTCGTCGCACCTCGTGCCTCGTTGTCCGTCTGCCTCCGCTGCGCCATCTCGAGCTCTCGTCGTAGCAACGCGACTTCGCGTTCGGCAAGTTCTTTCTCTTTTTTGTACAGCTCCAACATGCATTGCATCGAAGCGGCACCTTCGTCGTCATTTTCGTCTTGATTTGTTTCGGTATGACCGTCGGATCCTTCCAGAGTCGACATATCGAAACCTTCGGCTCTCGTCAAACGTAGCAACAGCTCGGCTTTATTGCCAGTTGTCGGCAAGTCCAAGGACGCCAGCGCTTCTTTTAACGCTTTCGTCGTACACTTCTTCGGGTCTAACATTTTGCTGTTCGTGTCTTTGTCTTTCACTCGTAGCACTTTCTCGAACGTTCTTTACTCTGACGCGTGTTTACACTGAACGCGCCTCGCGCGACCTCTACGTGTCCTCTATGCGTCTTGGGCACACGCTGTACGCTCGACACGCGGTTGCTACCGCGTTTCAACACGTTCGATCTCGTCTTTTCGTCGTTACCGTCCTTTGTCTTTCGTCTTTTCGTCTTTCCGTCGTTTCGTCGTTTCGTCTTTTCGTCTTGCGTCTTTTCGTCTTTTCGTCTTTTCGTCTTTTCGTCTTTTCGTCTTTTCGTCTTACCTCGTCTTACGTCTTTGTTTCACACTTTTTCTAAACGGCGGTTAGAAAATTCGCCATACTGCGCGTCATCCCGGTTGAGCCCCCAAATTTATGGGATTAATTTCTGTTCCTGGTGTTATTGGAACATACGCGCGGGTAATGACGAATTCATGGGGGTTGATGAAAAAAGAGGAAAATACTTTATTGAATTGAACAAAGAATCTTACGATGCTAATTTCGCGACGTCGACTTTACTCTTCGACTGCCTCGTGTCAACTGCCTCGTGGCTCTCGCGCGCTCTCTGGCGGCGATCTTTTCAAACACGCACTCTCGCACACACACACAAATCATTCGCACTCGCTCGTGGCGCTGTCGCCGTTTTTCCAAAATCCTACAATACTAAAATCTGTATTTCCGATACTATTATTTCACTTCGTTAATCGTTTTAAAGACGGCCAGATTAGAAATTGCAAATCAGGATATTTTCGTTGATTTTATAAAATTATCCTTGCGGACTAAATCTATAATCTAAATTGTAAAATTTCATCAGTAAGTCATCAAAATGCAAGTGAATTTTTCACTTGAAATATTTGAAAAAATCTTTTCCCCGAATATTACATCAGTAATTATATTGAACCAGCATGCAATAACGTATTCTTTTTCACTTTGTTGTCAGTGAACTTCGGGTCGGGATTAAAATATTCGATTTTAGAAATATTACATTTTTAAAAAAAAAAAAAAACACCTCAAATAGAGAACTCGGTTACCGAGTCTTGTAACTAACAATAAAGAACATACAAGTCTAAGTATAACTCACAGAAATTTTTCTTGGGCTTTCACTTGTGAAACTCTTTTCACATACAGCCGTAAGGAATCCTCACTAAAAGATATCTCTTATACAACCAATTTTGAAATGTCGCTCTGAGAATTCAAAGTTTTCCCTATTTAAAATAACATGGGGAAGATATTAGATTTCTTTTTCTCTAAATTTGATTCACCGTCTAGTTTGTTAAATAAACGCTATCAAAAATCATTTTTCTGGGGCACGTTTTCTATACTCAATCCGTGAGAGACTCTGACTTCATTTACATAAGTAATTATAACTAGAGAACGGATATTACCATTTGTTCGAAAAGTGAACACGATGTTCTCAAATATATAAAGATCATTTAAAACAAAAAATGAAAATGTTTGATTATCTAGTTTCGGATTAGTCGTCTTTCCCAAGTAATAATTTGCAACCGACACTGAACGTGGAGGAGAGTGATTGTGACGATGTGGCAACGATGTAAGGCGGCAGCGGGCAAGATGCGCGCGAAATTTAAATCGATAGAGCCCAAGTTTTCTGTTTTAGGCAAGATGAGGGAAAGAATGTTCGTTTGTTCCTAAACGATTGACAAAGATTTATTGAGATTGTAATGAAATAATGAGACATAAACTTTTATTATAGAAGAACAAAGTATTAACGAAGATTATACATTAAATAACGAAAACTCAATATTTTTCGATATACTCAACAGTTTTGAGTTAAGACCTGCGTCGCAGGCGCGCTATGATCTTATCAATAATTTTTTTCATTTTGGTGACGCGTGGTTTTTTTGCAGTCGTTTCTTTGGCCAATAATTTTCGAATTGCAGCTTCTCCGCCTGTAGAGTGAACTTTTGTCAGAATTCCGAAATCGAACCCAGCGCTTGCTATTTTTTTTATTATTTCGTCCGAAACTACGCCTTTCAAATTTTGCAATGATGGTGCACAAATTTTCATCAACACTGAGTTTTTATATGGTTTACAGTGCAAACAAAAATTTTCTTTCTTGATAAGCAGATGGCACAACTGCTCTTATATTTCAACATCAAATAATGCTTCGTGAAATTCGTCACTTATTTTTAATTCTAATAAATCACGCGCCAACGTCTCCAGTTTAAACATTCTATTTTCTTTTTTTCTTTCAGGTTAAACTTTTCGCAAAATCGCCAAGCTGTCTGAAAATCCCGCGATCTTTTGAAAATTAGCAATCATTCCATTTTCGATAATATACCGAAGCAAATGACCGGAATCGAACGAAAAATTATGGGCTACAAAAATGCAAGGTTTGGACGAGAAGTCGATAAATTCTTGAAATGATTCTAAAGCATCCCGCGGTGACATCGACGGGACTCGTTTGCCGTTAAAAAACAGATGTCCCTTTATGAACTTCAGTCCTGTAATTCTGGACGCAGTAGAATCAATAGCTTTTGATGGATTGACATACACACTGAACTTTCGATCCTTAAATTGTGCTGCAATTTGTAAAATTTCTGAATTTTTCGACAACCCAGATGTTTCGAGATCGAAATAGATGATGTTGCAGTCATTCTTAGATAAAAAAACATCGGGTAAATTTTCAGCAGTTTTTCTCAGTGGTACATTAATACTTGTAGAATTTTGAACGTCGATATCCATACCACAATTTCTCTCGTATCGTGTCCCTTCAGACTTCTCCATTGATTTTCTACAAGTTTCTGTCTTTTGAGCGAGTACATTTCGACGTGCTTTACTTGAAGCCAATTTTGCCTTTACCGCCCTCTTTTTTTTCTTCTGGTCCAACTTCTTACTGAAAGATTTGGTGTATTTTCCAGGAGAAAGATTCAAATATTTTGAATTGACGTTCAAAATATACATTTCTCCTTCGTTTTTCGTGCACACGGTACTGGCTAATCTATAATCCGCTGCTTCGCTCAGACTATAACAACAGTTTTTCGGCGTTTTGTGAGCCATCGTGTTGTTAAAACTTTCGTTCGGCTGACTTGAAGCGACAACCGAAAATTTAGCAGCGTTGCCCGCATATTTCTCGAATATTTCCGATAATTTTGCGTACAGTTGTACGTTTCGTAGCACTGTTTTGTGCGGCTCTTTGCACCACGTTCCACAATTTTCATGGCGACCGAAGAAATGCTCGGGAATATTGCAAAGACTTTTGGCTAAGTTGGCGCTGTCCCCTTTATTCTGAACCAAAGCGTAAGAGAAACATTTCTTCAAATGGGGGATAACTTCCTTATCCCTCATTTCTTTGAAATTTTTTCTCAAATCGTATAATGTGCTCATAAAATTTTTCCTCAGATGATTTGCATCTGTTAATTTATGAACTGACTGAGGATTGCCTTGTCGTACTGCAGCGATTGTTGAACTGTCTTCTTCACCGATAAGCACTTTGACGTTTAATCCAGTTTCTTTGAGGATCGTACTGTCATTGACCAGAGTTGCTCCTACATCAGGCTCCATCGCCTTAGCACTACCAGAAAAGTTTTGTCGGCAATCATGGTCGGATTTATCATGACCAGCGGTGCAACGTCTGCATTTCCTATTACGCGCTGCAACATCTAGAACTTTGCCACTTAGGAATCCGATTATGGTACCATAACCATTTAAGCTATTATAGCTCCGTCCGTTGCCGCGTTTGCTCCAACCCATATCATATGACACGATGATGTTGACGATATTCCCAACGCCTGCATGAAATGTTTTTCTTTTCTCCAAGGCGTCCTCTGTACCTTCAGGGTGCTGAACGTCAACACTAGTTGAAGCTCTCAGAGACTCCATGAAAGGGAAGATCTCTTGGACTACGTCTTTTGGCCTGATTACGGTAGAGAAAAAAAAAGAAAGAGAAAATCTGTAGGATGCTTGAAAAACTATGAAACTCAAAAATTGTCAAATGTTCCCGTTTATTTGTCAACATCCACTACAATTGATAAAAATACAAGTATTTGGTGAAAAACGTCTGTAGGTCAAAAACCAGAGAAAAATCGTATTATACAATTATTCACATACAAAATTCCCATAAAAGTAGCTGTAAAATGCTATAAAAATCTAATAATTAATTTATACAATAAATCCTATTGTTGCAGCTCTGGCTTTCCAATAATTGGTGTCAAAGTACTCTATAGTTCCCCAAATTAGAAGAAATCATAGTCAAGAGTAATGATAGCGAAATTTTGCACTGCGAGGGAAATTAAAAAATGTACTATAGCGTTGTGGGAGATAATTAACTTTGATCCACCGTCGAGTTTCTTTTTGAATACAAACATTTCCTATTTCAGAATTTTTTTAAAAAAATTGTTGTGAATACAGAGTAAACTATCTACGGCCATCTAACCGCAGCAGAAAATTTTGTAATTTCTTATCTCCCCCAGTATCTAGTCTCATGATTATCACTCATTCTGCGAAGAATGTCTTCTCAATATTTTTTACTCACCGTAGCCAATGCTTTTGTTAAAAAGCTTTACTACGCTGAGGAAAAAAATATGAAACTTACATCTCCTGACATAACTTGTCGACATTAGCTATCACTAATTGTTTTTCTTCCTCCGCAGCTTTCCGACATGAGTCTTTTGCAGCAGCTTCTATAGCTGGCCCGATTTCCCGTTCATATCTCTTGTACAGGTTTGCTGATATCGGAGGAACATTCGAACAGGCCAATAGCTTGTTCAAAGCGGTTTCCCCAATGCCGGAGTAAACAGCGCCTAAAAAAATATTTGAGATATTTAGGTTCTACCGGTTCTACTTAACTCATTTTGGATTATCAAATAGCATCCTATAATTTATAAGAATAATTTACTTACCCAACACGGCTTTCGTATTGACGTCGGCTCGATTTTTATTTTCTCCTGTACCATGCACTTTTCCGGTGTGCACTTGTGTCACCGTTGAACACCCTTCGCAGCAAATATTTAATATACCGTTCAGACCCATTCGCGATTCCTCTACCGTATTCCTCAAGAAAATATCTTTTTTGCATTTGATGCATTTCAGATGGTCCGTAAGATATTGTAGGTCAACAATACGCCTACCGTCAAACGTAAATTTGAGGTTAGGGGGCATCCAGAAATTACGTAAGGTGTTTTTTTTTTATTTTCTTTCCCTCCCTCCCCCCCTGGTGAGATGTCGTGAGATTTGACTTAATCCCCTCCCCCTTCCCCCAATCTCACGTGAGATTTTTCAAAATGTGGGTTTCTTACGTAAACACGTTAGATTGTTATTGTAAAAAGAAAACAAAATTTGCCTTGTGCTTCTATTTACGACTAGTTAAGACTAGTAATCAATATTGCTGAGCGTTTAATTATAAGTGTAATAAAAATTTAACAATAGAATACTTAAATCGTAACTACTGTGATTAAAAAAGGAATATCTACTCTAATTCAGTCCATGGAGAATCATGCGCGGTCTCAAGAGAGACTATTGGAACCAACATGTCTATATGATTTTCAGTAAAATCATCTGCTCCTTCAACTTCGTTATAATCTCACCACTCTAAGCCGTTGGCGCTTGCGCACAGTAACTCATTAGCTCGTCTTGTGACAATCCGTGAGGGTCGTACTTTTCGGAACATACGCGCTTGCTTAGCTGGTGCAATGTGGGCTGCTCGCCTGTGCTCTGCAGCTCTTGTGCTAGATGCAAAGTAAATACCGCATGTACTGCAGCATCTTTTCTCTAAATCATCTCGGACACTTGGGCGATAGAGATCATAAGGCGTGCTGATGACGGCATTCAGCGGTTGAATCGGTAGGCAGTGGTGTATCAGAAATGGAGCAAATGACTTTCCGTCATACTCTTTAAAGTCCGGAATTGTCAAATGTCCATCAACTTGAGTGATAGGGTATGGAGGTGGCAGAAAACGGTCGTGAAGAATCATATGCAGATCACTCCGGCGTGGGTTGCAGCACTTTTGGTCATCGCATTTCACAACCTGAAAAAAAATTAAAAACAATTTCCCTCAGTAAATCTTAATAAAAATTGGTTGATATTCGTGCTCGTTAAAAAATTTAAAAAAAATAAAATAGGCACGCATAAAAATTTGATATGAACCAACTGCAATGTACCTGGAGTAAATATTGGCTCTCTCTAACGTGCTCGGTGTACCATTCTTCGGCTGGCAGGTCTGGAACGCTAGAAGTGTCATTATTCGGGTCTATATATTTAGCGACTACTTCGTGTCCGTCAATGCACACTGCAGACCATATTTCAGCCAAAATATCCCCTGCCTTCTTGAAATTATCCTTTTCGAGACTTTCGTCTAATGTTCTGCCGCTGGAGTCAAGATGTGTCCCAAAAAAATTATGGGGAAGAACAACGCCTGTTAGTTCTCGACTGAATGGAGCAATGCGTCTCTCTACTCTGTTGAATGCGCTCCTGCCAGGGGCATTAGTCACAATAAATACTGCGTCTAAATCATATTGTTTAAAATGCTCTATGGCGTGTGCGATCACTTTGCGATATCGCGGATTCTCGTCAGGCCCACCGTCACTTGAAATTATAAGAACAGGTTTAACTTTGCTGTCTATATTCTTTATAAATTTGGAAAAAGTCTCAATTGTTAAAAGAGTGTCCAAATCTTGAGCGTGACTAGTTGCAGTTGACGAAGAGTGCTTGTCACTTCGTATTGCTATGTAAGTTTGTCCACTATATGAAACAGCTTCTGGTCGTCCCATCTCATTGGGTTTCACTTCACATGAAGCATATACGCTTGGAATTAATTTGTGCCTCCGGCCTCGAAGCAATCACAAAGTCGTGATCTGGTAACGACACTTTATAATCAACGTGCATTAATAATGGCGCCTGCTTGTTCGCCGCTGTCAGGCCGATGGGGACGCGGGCTTTGTCATCCTGAGATAAAAAAATTACGGAGTCAGGACCAAGTACTGAGGCTATCGTTTCCAGCGACCTTATGGAGGCCACAGAAAAGCATTGGCCTTGGTGTGCGTTATGATGGTCAGCTTCAGGACGACTCAGCTTCACCGGCACAGTCACTACATGGCGCTTAGCTCCTCGTGTATTTACTCGTCTAGGCAATAGTCGAATATAAGTAGCACTTCGTGAAATATTAAATCCCAACTCGCTTAGTGTATTTGTAAGTTCTGAAAGCGTATGGACCGTTCGAACTATCTCACAACGACGTCGCTCTTCAGCAGAAGCACCAAACAGGGCTAAATCACTTATTGTTTTTAGCAATTCAGACTGTTCTTCTTCTAAACGTGGGCGCCCAGGGCCAGCACGAGGCGTCAACGACTTAGCTGCATTGGGATTCTTTGAACATAATTCAATTATTTTTTGTTTTTGATTTTGTCTGTGCGTTATAGAGTACACTCTGTTTTTCTTTAAGCTTGAGCTTCTTCTCACAAATGTCAATTTCTCGCCGCAAATTACATGCTTTATCGAATTCAGTGCCGTCAGCTACAAGAGACCTTTTGCGCCTTTCCGTTAAGTCAAGCTCCATATGCAGCTTAGCAATATTTTGCTTCATAGTATCTTGTGCTGGAGTGGGACGTACGTTGGATGGTGTAGTGTTCGACATAGCTTCATCCTCATCATCGCTGATCACAAGAGGCTGATTTTTCCGTTTCGAAGCGCCTGTGAAATGCAGCAAACTTTTATTTAAAATAGGACAAAATGAAGAAAACGTCACCTATAGAAAGAAAGACGAATACTAACCTGCCGGTTGAAGACCAACGTCCAAATTTTGATCTCTTGACTGCTGGTCATTAATCTCATCCTTGATCGCAGATTCCGCGTGTTGAATATTATGATCGTTGATCTGAACCTGACCTGCACATTCCATGTTTGGAACACTCGCAGTGCTTGTCCCAGCCTGAATCAAAGAACTGTTAGAGATCTTAGTGTTAGTCTGAAATCAAAGCATCATAATAGAGAAATGAATCTAATAAAATAAAAAGATAGATTAACACAAAATTAAGAAGTATTGAATTGTGTGAAAACAGTAAAGGAAGTGACCGCGCTAATATTTTGTAGTTATGATTTTAGCATATTTTATCAAAAGAATTTCACTGCTTCAGTTTTTTTTATGCTATTAATTGTAACAATAAAGTTTATATAAAAAAAGTATTTTGTTAAAAAAAATATATTTAACCTACCTTTTGAAGGAATGCTAAGGTAGACCGAACTTTTCACTCAGTGGCTTCCCTGAGAAGCCGTTCAATCTCATGTTGAATGTGATGTATTAACTCTTCTTTCTTCGGGAATTTTTGCTTCGCTGTATTCCATAATTTTATCACATCGTCTTGACAGGACTTCTTCGTCTTATAGACGTATCTTTTGACGTATACGTTATAAAAATCTTGATAACACATTTTAAATAAGTAATAGCATGCACTGAGTCGAGCAAAACATTTACAGGAATAAACAAGGCAGGTTGGAACCTGTCCGTGTGTCACTGCCACTCAGCTCGTACGCTCTCGTTCATCGAGTCGCGCGTTCGGCTGACAGTGGCGCGAAAACAAAGGACGGGCTACACTGTACCGTAAATTCGGATTAAATTGAGCTATTTGGTATAAAACAAATATGGTGGTTTGACAGTTAGTAGATGTATAGCGTCGAAGTATGAATGAAATTATTTTCTTTCGAACGAATTAGTGAATGATCTTAATCGTATTACGATTACGCTTAAGAATGAATCTTAAGCATGTACAATCTGGATTAAATGGACCAAAATAGTATAATTATTTTTTGTTTCAATCAGAATAAAAATTGCGTGATATTTGCCGGGACCCCACCTCTCTCCAACGTAAGATTAGATGAGATTTGACTCGACCCCCTCACCCCCTTAATCACCTCTCGTAATTTATGGACGCCCCCTTAGGCGGGGAACCTGGTGCGTTTTTAGACAGATGCACTTGACGCATAGCCGCCACGGCTTTCACTTGTTTGTCACGCACTTTTTTCCTAATGAAACGACCCTTTAGCCGTACTCTATATGACATTTCTTTCAAATTTTATAAAACTGTTGAACTGTTTATAAAAGTTGGGAATCGCGCTGTTGCCGCGTTCAGCGTCGCTATGCGTCTATGTGTGAGTGGCCATTTGTATATGACTGTTCTGTGTATCGACGTACAGTCTCTGTTAAAAATTTTTGCCCTACAGCCGATTCTAGAAATAGGATGTAACTGTACGGAACGGACAAAACTTTTGGCTCATATGTATACCGATAGAACTGCCTTAAGACATATTCTCACAATGTCAATCAAATTGGTTTGCAATTTATACTGCTATAGTTTAAAATATGAATAGATCGTAATTTTTTTTATCGAATAATTGCTCAGTCTATTCATTGGCGAGATTTCTCTCGACCGTATATTTTTTCCACATAATTTCTCCACATACTTGTTGTGCAACTGTTCGAAACAATGACTTGCAGACAGTGTTGACGCTGTGCCACTTTGCCATCTTTTGTGAAATGACGCCGAACTTTAAATTTCAAAAGGGCCATCCTGGATCACTTCTCCTTGAGATCGAAACAAAACATTTTTTCATCAAGGCGAGGCTCACTACGGACGATAAAAAGCTAGAGTGCGGGAGAGCTGATGCAATGCGGTTCGTACAAGACCGATACAGAGGGTTTAGCCGGGTGAACAAAACTCCGAAGAAATTTTCACGTATTTTTCTCGAAAACGCCTTGGTGGAATAAAATTAAGACCGTGTACCGAATCTCGCTCATGCGCGCATTCAGCGCAAAACAGTATAACGTGCTCTAATTTTTTGAGGTTATGTTGTCCTTATCCTTCGTCTTGGTTCTCTCCAGCGATTTATATATCTAAGTATATTTTTTTATATTTAAAATGATCTTACTATAAAATCATTACGGAGGGAAGCTTTTCGTGAAATGAGTTTTGTTGCGTTGCGGAGAGAGTGAAGTGTCTCTCACGCAATGGCGACTCCGACCGACGAACCGACCACGAGGCGCACCGTTCTCCTTTTTCTCCTGTATTATCTCTCCATCCGTTTTGCGTACTATAAAAAAAAAAAAACTGATATCGAAGCAAATATCGAAGAAAAAATATCGATATACGCTGATAGACCATGACCTATAATTCGATTCGATATTTCGGTATATCGAATTAACGATATCGATATATGTAATATCGAACTGATGTCGCCCGTCCCTAGATAGTAGTGTCTTCCACTGATATATATATACACTGGATTGGATTAAGCGTGGTCCCGTCACGCCAATTGAACGGTAGCCATTTTGTACAGATTCTTGTCACTTCAGATATGTATATATATATTTATACATATATATATATATATATATATATATATATATATATATATTTGTTCTTCATTTAATGTATCAAACATTATTTTACTCGTCAAAAACTTTTTTGTGTGACGAATATATCGTTAGATCTAAATAGCATATATTACGCAGTTCAAATCTAGCGAGCATTTTGTGACAACTTTCTGTACAAGATGGCGGAAATTCAATTGTTCAATTGGACGCATGAGCTTACACGCAGAGTATACGGTAATATCCAATCCAGTGTATATATATATCAGTGGTGTCTTCACCTGCCTTCGTGACCTCAATGTCGCGTTGGGGCCGATTTCGTAACTTTTGAACTATTCCTCCGTAGCGATATTCTGTAGACGAGATTCGGTAGCTAACGATATCGTTAACCGCAATTATCGACGAGCGTTGCTGCGAACGATTCTGTAGGTAGAAGATAGCGATGTTTATCGCTGAAGTGTAGCGCTACTTCGCAAAAAGTATCGCAAGTTTTATTTATCGAGGGATCTCGGAGGTCTTGACAGTGTTTAGTGACGCTTGATACACATATTTGTGAGCGATAATTTAAAAAAAAAACAGGCGCGCGTATGGTTATGTACTCAAGTCTTTAAAGCATTGTGCAGATATTGTGAAATTATTATCGTTATATAATATTTTTTCGAATAAGTATAATATATTTGTTAATTATCCAATTAATCATTTCGATGTACATGTGGAAATGTACATCTTTTGTAGGTTATGTACTCTGGAATGTTTTCCCATTAAATTGCAGCATATGATATCATTTTTCAAATCTTGTATAATATTCCACGTATGACGACTTGTGGAAAAAATTGCCAATTGCATATACTGTAATCCTCTTGGTAGGACAGAATGGCAGAGGGGCAAGAAACTGAAATCTTCAGCCGTGACGACTGGTGGAAAAAATTCGAAAATATTGTAAAATGTATGCTTGATGCAATTAAAATAGAAAAGCAATCAAATCAAATTCAAACCTCAGTTTATTTCAACTGCAAGGCGTCGCAGGTATGGAATACACAAAGAGTACCATTAAATATCTCTAATCCGGAGTTAATTGGGACGGAAAGCTGCAAGAATCTGCCATTTTATTACACCTGTAGGACTTTCCGCCTCAGTGACCTCCTTAGTCTAGTGACCATAAAAGTACAATGAATGCAACTTCGCAGAAATTGTAAAAGCGAAGAGATTAACCATGTCTGTCTAGTGTTTTTCATAGTGCATGACGCACAATAAGACCCGTTTTGATTGCTTCTAACCCTTAGGATGAAAGCGATTTCCATGCAGCAGCCGGAGTCGTCAAAGTGAATTAGGTGTATGGTATTGGTAAGCAAATGGAAAAATTGATTCTCAATAATAATATATATCTGTCGATAATAATTCGATGCAACCTCAGGCGCTTTCCGAATTAGGTATTGAACGATGCCGACATCGTGGAAACGCCATATCAATTAATTTGTATACATTCGTGTGACTGATGCCACATTTTCACGTGTCTGGAGTGGCTTGGGACGTATGTACAATACATACACTTCCATTGTTTAATTAATCATTATTTTTGGTTCTTATTGTGAATATTGACAATAAATGAATACATCTATAAACCTAGAAGCTAGAAGTATTTAGTTCTTTTGTTCGCCTGTAAAGACTTCGAAGTTTATTTTCTGGGATCATGAATGAATTTGAGGCATTCCGCAATCTTCGTCGAATTCTCAATAATCTATTATTTCGATTTGGCATGAAAAATACGACCACATAATTATATTTTATTTCTTACGGCAAATGTTCAATGCTTGTGGCTTGTTAGGTTAACAGTCAAGGCTGACGCCGACTGGACCGCGGCGGACGGCGGTGGACGACGCCGAAATTTTCGCTCATACAGTTATCCAGACAGATGTTCATATTAGACGGCGGCGCACCGCGGCGATTTTTTGTGAGTTCCAGGTTGGGAATATTTCGGCTGTGCGCCGCGCGTCACCGCGTATCGCCGCCATCTAGTGTGAACACACAACCGATGCGGAAATTCACAAGTATGAAAATAGGGCAACCCGCGTTACTTTGGTGTAAGTGGTTATGGTTTATAAGGATTCTTCTCTTTCCGCTATTCTTGCGAATAATAAATGTTACGTAAGTAATTACTTCATTTTTATGGAAATGTACGGAAATGTGAGTTTTAGAACGACAAGTCATAAACAACGGATTATTTTATGTGAAAATATTTTTTTTTATTGTCTGGGTATAATGCCGATTTCGTGAAGACTATTTTTGATTTTGAATACTTATGAATTGGAAATGAAAGAGTATATTTTGAAATAAAATTTATTTCATTTTTACCACACATATATCATATATAAATATATTGACACTGTTCAAAACGGTCAATTTACTACACATGTACTGTGCAAAAATGTAACTCAATATATTATACTTGTACATTTACTGTACATTTGCTATACAGCATTTGGAATTTACTAAACATTCTGCTAGAATTCACGCAATAAATGTACAAATAAATTTGATTACAGTCTGTTGAAATGAAAAATGTATCGCAGCAGAAGGAGTTAAGTTCCTTAGTCAGATTTCGAATTTCCCAAATCTTAATTCTGAAATCACCCTGGAGAATTTTAGTTTTAGTCGACAGTATGTCACGCGTAATGTATCACAAGTTTTCTCCGATGGTTTCTCAATAGATTTTGGAAACTCACGGAATTTTCTTGTGAATCTAGTCAAGTTGTGCGCGTATAAACTTTACACAAAATACTTAACAGTATCAGATCTCAGCAAAGCCCAAAGAATTACCACGTTAATTTTGGTGTGAGTAATTTTTCAATTTCAGATAATCACACTGTAAATTTACGGACTATCTAACAATTCACTAAATTTGAAAAGAGAATGCTTTTGTAAATTCATAGAAAATTGTATTGTGAGTACGAATTCTGAAATTATAATCTTATTGATGAGTTTTCAGTGACTGCATTATCTGTCATACCTGTCTGTAGACCGTGCATTGTATTAGCAATAACATAAAGTCATGAATCCTACAAAGTAGTTTGGCGTAGTAGGTAGGATACCCGAATAGTAAACTTTAACACTGCAATCGACGGGGTTCGAGCCCCGATTAGCACAAAATACTGCGTTACGTTTTCTAATAAATGTAAAATGCGTTATGATGAATGTTATTTGCTAATAAGTTGTTTAAATGCTATTTGTGCTCACAAAAAATATTAACATCAACAATGTTTTTAATATTCTTTTTTATAACGGCAAATCCTGGATAGTTACCGTACAGCGCAACTGGGCTTAGGCTGTCTAGCCGAGCTTAACATTGTAACGGACTTTTCTTATCACGGTTTGTTCCGACAAAGATTTAAAGGTAATTGAGGAGCCTCTCGCAAATAACAAAATTATGCGTTATCATTTTTTTGTTATCTATTTGCCTTACAGGACACAGATTAAAACGAGACTTACTTAATGTTTCAAATGATTGGAACGGAATTTAGGGCATTCGGTAAAAACCAATTACATGACTATTAAACCGAAAACCGAATGAAAGAGACGAATAAATATTTAAAAAGACGATGTAAAGAAATTGTACAACTAAAATTGGTACGACGAACATCTATCACGATAATAGTTCAATAAAATGTATACCAATAAAATTACTGAAATAACATGTCAAATTATAACTTATCATAATCGTTTCTTTTTGGATATTTTTCCATGTTCCGGCTTCCATTTCCTCTGTTGAACTCACTAATTCTTGGCCTGGCCAATAGAACTCCCATCGTCCGTCATGTTCTGGTGCGATTTATTTTTGCTGATCCTTCAAAATTTGGTCGCTGATAGTTTCCTTTCTTTGTAACCACAAGTTTAATCAATACGCGTGAACTTTATTTTGTTAAATTTTCATCTATTTCTGGATTTTCGTTCTTGAAGAGCGCGCTCGAATAAATCTCGATCGTTCAATCGTCGTCCAAGGAATCCCTTGAGATCTGGAGAATCTATCATCCCAATAACCGCCCTGGTCAAGGCTTCTCCTACGGGCTTACCTATTAATGAGTCAAGTTGTCTTTGTTTTTGGCGGGCGTATTCAAACTGTTACAACATTACTGTCCGGGAGCTGGCCGGAAAAGCTGCTCAGCGCCCGGTTTGAAACCTGGAGAACTGACCGGTACCCGACCAGTTCCCGGTTTAAATTCGCGCACCGAATATATTGTATACCTTTCGACCCCTAGCATACGGACTATGTCTGATCCATCGCCACCGGTGAGTTGCAAAGGGCTGAAACTCGGTGGACTATCGAATCTGAGTACGAGTTATGAAAGACCGAAATTTTTGATCGAATTTCTGACGTCCCATTCATTTGTCGTTAATTGGTGGAGTTACCCATATGTATAATCTATTTTTTTTTTAAATCCATGAACAAACAATAACACTTTTAAATCCGCATCGGACGCAGAAGGACCTCAAGGTGTCTGATGAAAAACAAGATTTTGAGGGTGTCTATTAAGGGTTGTGGGGAAATTGATATTTTTATAAAAGCATGCTTGTCTGATACTAGAGAGCCAACAAATTATGAGAAAAACGTTAGTTTAGATCGGAAAATGACTTCTTAATTTCAACGAATCTCTATTGTATTCGAACACTTCTTCATCTGAGCTATCTATAATGACGAACCAAGAAGTAGTGGCAAATATGCATGATTATTTATTGTGTACCCATGACAACTGAGACAAATGGCGGTCATCGGATAATCGATAAATATCTCTTTACTGATGTGAGTCTAACTGTAACTGTGTGATCGATTTCAGTGTCTAGCATCTGGAAATTTCCACGAGGTACCGTACGACGTCACAAACCCTTGAAATCTAGTGTGCACTATATTTCCGGCATTTTGATTGGTTACCGCTCGACCGCGCTGCGCGCTATCACGCCTATGTGAGCAATAGAACTAGTAACGTAAAACCGGTGTGACGTCGGAACGGTACCTGGCGGAAATTTCCAGATGTTAGACATCGGAATCGTTCACACAGCTACAGTTAGACTCACATCAGTAGTTTGGGTCACCAATTACCGATAAAGTATTGAAATACACCGGACAACGGGCATTCTGTCGCTCTAATCGAACGAACCGAGGAAGGAGTAATTGTAGGATCAAAGATTTAATTAATTGGCTCACCTTTTGAGAATAATCTCGATATGATGACTTACAGCGTAGATTGGTGAGAGAATTTAACGGAATGAGTGATTTTAATGTATTTGGATACTTTGATTAACTTGGATTTATTTTATAAGTTCAATATTTCGAGTCACAAACAACGGAGTTACTTAGTGTAAAATCTTAAATTAATATGACAAAATGGAGCTGAAAGCTCGCTAGACTTTTGGGCAGAGTAACGTTGTACGAAACGTTTAAATGCAGAAGGCGAAAGGATTTTACCGTGAGACTGTACCGGAACAAGATTGACGAATCTGGTGGTAGAAACCAAGAGGACGATCAGATGATCGGTCGCCGTTTTTATAGGTGTCGATCGTTGCGCAAAACGATCCCCTTCTCTAGATTTTGTCAACTTTTGCGAACCTTCCCCCTTTTCCTAGGAATTAGAATGAGGGCACGACATTTTCGCCGCATTCACGCCTGTAATCTTAGTTCTTTAGCTATTACTATGTTGCAAGCTTTCACATATGGTTTAACGCTGCGCTGGTGCGGTGGTGTAGGTGCATGGTCGTTGCTCTGTAATTTTCCATCCGGCGTGGGCTTTGGTGTTGGGGCAGCAAGCCCACCTTGGCCCCCCGGCTACCGTGCTTCTTTCCCCCTGTGGGCGTTAGGACCCGGGCCGATTTTAGCAGCTATTTCCTAATATGGTCATCGCAGTGCGTATGCGCTAGAGGTGACCCATGTTTCGTGGTGTATGTTAGTGCCGTGTGCATTTTCGGTGTCACGATGCGCTGAATTTTAGTCGTAGTTTACTTCTTAAATATTCATACTATCCTGTTCGTTACAAAGTATATGTATATATTAAGATTGTCATATCGGTTACTCGTCGTTTGTTAGTTTTATAGCGTGTAAATATGTGAAATTGCATATGTATTATAATTGATTACTGTCGTTATTCACCTGGGGTACAATAGCGATTGTTTATGAGACATAAGTTGCTATTTGCCTAACATTATTAGGATCGCGCTGCTGCGAATATTCCTAGGTGTGTGTGTTATAACTATCTCAACAGATTTAGGGTATTTAACAATTTGATAATTCGTAGTTTTAGAGCAGATTTACATGTGTGCTTTCGTATATAATTTTATTTTGTAATCATTAATTCTCATATTAATATAAATCGGCTTGTAAGCTTCTAGAACGTTTTTTTTATGTTTGTTGGTTGCCTGTTATTGGGCGTTGCCACGTATGCATCTTTGAGTTTATTGCGAGTTGATTTACCTTCAATCGTTTCGTCGCTAAGTTTCTTAATTTGTTTTCTATATGTAGCTCCGTACGGCTCCATATTGAAGATCAGCAATTTCACTAGCTTGAATCATAGGCGGAGCATTAGGGTGATTTACCAAAATGCCACCCACTGTCCCTCTTATAGCTAAAAACCTTTCAAGCATGTGCAATTAAGAATTCCACCGTGTTGAAACATAGCGTATCAGGTGTTTAATTTTTCCTTCCGGTACATTTTCAGCCTTTTGAGAATTCGTCAATTGGTCTGCACCAACTCCGCTCTGATGGAACCATTGTACAATTTTGCGAACTTAATAATGAATAATTTTATTTTTATCACCATGACTGAATTCTGCACAACAAGGTTTAACGTGTGTGCTGTGCAACGAATATGCTTTGCTTTTCCAAATGCTTATTCAATGGTTTTTACAATATTTGCACCATTGTCGGTAGTGACGGCCACAATTTTTACTTCAGGTATTTCCCATTTTTCGCAAATATTTTTTATGGTGGTTGATAGGTATTCGGCGGTATGACTCTTTGCAAGCGGCTCACAAGCTATATTGAAAGAAACAATCTTAAAATTTTTGATAAAATGAATAGTTACTCCCAGATAGCTTTTCATTTGCAAATCTTTCCATTCGTCAATCGTTAAACATATATTGGTAACGGATTGTAACTTGTTGATTATAATAGCTTTTTTCTCTTCGTATTTTCCATCAATCATGCCGGTTATTGTTTTGCGACATGGGATTTTATATAATGGTGCAAGTAATTTAATCAATTTTCCAAACCCTTCTCCTTCGATTACGCTGAAAGGAAGATTATCGCGGTATATCAATTGTGCTATAGCGTCTGTAATCTGTTTGTTTTTCGAACCCCCTGATCCAAATTTTAATATTTTAGAGAATGATGCTTCTATGCCCATTTTTTGTCGTTTAGGAGATGAAGGCCCTACAGGATCTTCAATTTGAGATGCGGAAGTGGTCGGCATCGTAATCATAGAATCTTCAGAATATGTAGATGTAGCTGCTATTAATTCTTCGTGCCAATTGTTTCCCGACTTGGCTGCATGATCCTACAACAAAATTAAAATTGTTTAAAAATATCCTTTAGCAAATGGCCACTAAACCAAAAAAATATTACATATCATAAATAGCCAATTGAAATGAAAATCAATTTTGACTCGATTAATCACTGTTTAGATCGTAAATTGATTTATTATCTGAATCGGTAAGTATATCTTTCGATTTGTAAACACTCAACCCTAAACTACAACTGTCAAAATGAAACTTTGACTTGCATGTCATTATTCATATTGCCCGGGCATTTTGAATAGTACCCTGATTTATTATTTGATTGGTTCAAAGCAGAAAATAGTAGGTACTCACCTCTTTATTTTCAATACTACTTATGATACTAGAGTGTTTCCTTTTCATGTGTTGCTTTAAATTGGTTGCATTACTACAAGTTGAAAAATTTTAGGGCAATATTTACATTTAGCATTGCCAGATTTATTGTCAACATGAAAATATTGACGCCAACTACTTGTCGCTTTTTTGGTTGTTGACATTGTTAAAAACAAGATTTTTAGAAGTACTAATTTTTTTTTGTCGCAAAAAACTTTCAGAATTGTCGTTTTAAAAATGGAGTTTCAATAACGAATAATGAATCACATATCAGCCGAATGTTGGTAAAATAAATGGTACAATCGTTGCCTAGCTCCTGCGACGTGGATTTTTCCCGCTTCTCGGTCACTCGGAGAAAATGACCGAGAACTTACCGCGTGCACAATAAATCGGCGTCCACGATGTACCCTGGATCTAAAACAATATCGCGAAGTTTTGTTGGGCGCCTGGCGTGATTAACACGCCTCGAAGTCATTAATGCGCTATTCCTCGGGCATATGCTCGATAGCTCAGTACCGCGGAGAGGGGAGGGGTAATCTTTGGAGAGAGAGAGAGACACTCGAAATACACGCGCTATTTAACAAAAGTAAAATAAAATCTTATATTTCCCAATAGCGGTGATACAAAACAAAAAAAAATTTAATCCAAAAGTCGCTCATCGCGAGTCTAAAATTAAACAGAAAATTACACGTTACCTATTCTATTTCTTACTCTAATGAGCTCGCGGCTCCCTAACTAAAACGTCACTCAACGATCACAAAATCCTCATACGCGGTTCTGAATTTGCAAATTCGCCATTTGTTCTCCATGGCGATTATTGCTCAAAACGAAACTAAAACTAATTATTCGACGGTGCGCCGTCGGGCTACCGAACAAACGGCGTCCTCAATCTCACCCGAGATCTCACTCGACTCGGAGCTTCGACGCTACCGCGAGCTGTCCTAAATCTAAACGAATCCGCAAACGTTACTATATTTTAAACGCAACCAAAACTCAATGCTCAAACTTCTCGTCTCAACTGCTGCTCAACGCAACGGCAATTTCGACTATACATCACCTCAATTCGACTAAACACTATCTTAACTAAACAGCAACTTAACTAAGCGCAAGCACCACTACATTTAACTTCAACTAAACACAAGCTCAAGGTAACGCAACTCAATCTACATTATCTTAACTAACGGGTACGGAACTCAATGCAGGCGCAACTGAACGTAACCTAAACTATACGCAATCGCAACGCATCCGAAATCAAATCTTCAAAATCCTCCAAAACGTTACCCGCTAATCCGAGCACTCCAATTCGGCACTTCCCGACCTACTCGAGAGGTGATACTTAAAAACCCAACCACGCGGCTCGACCCGGTACAGCGAAATTCGGCTATACTTGATTTAACTAACGAGAAAGACTCAACTAAAACCCGTGACTCTACTCAACTTTCGCAGGAACTCAAAATTTACTCTACTCTAACACGCGTACTCAGGCTACGGTCATCGAGCAAAAGAATCGGCAAAAGAATTTCGAGTACTTCTCTACAACGCAAATCCAAACGTGACGTCATACCCCCAAGAATACGCAATAATCGATCCGTCATCGATTTCGTCGATCGCGCAACTCGACGCGCACCTTCGATAGCATCGCTGCGCAGAACTTGAAGCTAGATCGCAATCTCGTCTTCCACGCAGCTCCGTGACGTCTTGACGGTGAGCGTGGTGCTCCCTCGTCGCTAGTCGGTCCGTCGCAAGTTCGTCGGTCAATTGTTGACGGGGTGAAGGGGGAGAAGCTGCGGCGCGCCGGCCGCCAGCGGGAAACGCGTCCACCTTGGATTCCCGCGATGCGGGGATTTGCGTCGGCTCCCCCTCCGCAGCCTCGACATCCTTCCTTCGCAATTTCCTCGAATTCGGTGTCGATTTCTTGCCTGATGCCGTTGTAGCTCGAAAAATAGAAAAAACAAAAAAACCTGAAATATCTTACGCTATTCGCTAAGGTATCCCCTCTCGTAGTTTCGGATGCGTGACTTTAGTCCTGGCGCTCTTTTGCAAAAACTTAGCAACTCAATTACGGAAATTCCTAAATTTTGGTTTCGCCCAGGGTTCAAGGAGCCCCTTGTAACGGACATCTAAAATGCCACGTTACACTCTATCTAGAAAATGTTTGATTAGCTAAATTAATGAAGTAATGTTTCAAAAGCACAGAAGGGCTGTCATCGTAGACGCACAGATGGCGCTAACGTAATATTATCTCCATGGAGATAGTATTCTTTCATAGTTCGCGCTCCGGGTTACAAAAGACCAGGCCTAATGTCGGGGGGTGGCAGATAAAAAATCGACTATGATTGATTTTTTATTATATAAAAAATCGATTATCAATCGATTATTTGGAATATGAAAAATCGAGTATAAAAATCGATTTTTACTTAAAAAAAAATCGATTCCAATCGATTATTTTCATGATCGATTATTTTTTCACATCCCTAGTTTCCACGAACAAGAGCTCCTCAAGGTTAAACATCCGGATATCTATCTGGTGTAAAAGGTGCTCAAGACGCGTGGAAGAAAAATATACGTTCAATGGTTAGGTTTTGACAATATTATACACACAACAGTTGGATAAACGAATCGAACATGTTACATCGAATAAATGAATTTTTTGTAAAAACGTATGTGCCTCTTTATTTTATATTCGACACATCACAAGTACGCATCTTTTTTTATACAATCGACAGACATATGCATCTTTGTACAAATTTTTATATTTCGGAGCGTTCTTATCCACCATCTTACATAATAATGTCACAGATGAGTAAGGAGATCTCCAACGCTCGGCTTTTCGTGAAACCAGCTAGATTGGAGCGTCGACGTGACACCTAGGCGGCCACGCACCGAAGGTGGCCCATTTCCGACCTGACACCTAGGCAGCCATGCACCGAAGGTGGCCCACAATCGTGTATATATAGACATACTCGGTCGCTCGAGCAAGTGGTTGCCAATCGCATCCTTGTCCCCGCTCACACAGATGTTTCCAGGAATGCAAGAATTGGGATTTTCCTTGTTTCAATTATGAATGTCAGTGAATAAAAGTACCTTCAGATTTGATAAATTTTGGATTCAATTAGCGGACGCTGAACCAAAATAATTAACCATTCCCTGCCCGAATACTTTTTTTTTTTTTTCAATTAATGTTATTTTTTTATTGATAAGAAAATATGTGACGCCTGGTGTTCTCGAATATTTGTACACGCAGTCTATGGAAAAATATACGAAGCCAGCTCGATAACATTTATGCAAAATGTGCAATGGGCAAGTGGTTGAGGGAAATTATTTTTTTCTCGAACTGAATCTTCCAAAAAATCATCAGCGAATTCCAAGCAAGCTCCGTAAAAATATCGAGCAAACGCGCGCACACGGACGTAACTGTAGCGCAGCTGAGTGGATACCACATGAGGATGGAGTATTGCGGGACACGGGTTCGATCCCGGGTCGCTTTTTATTTTTTTATTTTGTTTTTTATTCATTTATTTTTTTCTTTCAGAAGAGAACCAATAATTGAAACAATAAAATACCGAGAGTGAATCGATTTGTTCCCCGTTTTTGGCGCCTCTTTTTTTTACTCAATCCCCGCCCCTTTTTTATTACGGGTAACTCAGAAGAGAGAAAATAAATGAAAGTGAGAGTGGACCGACTTTTTTTTTCCTAACATTTTTTTTTATTTCATATTCTTACTTAATCCCGCTTTCTTTTTTGTGTTTTTGATAACCGAGGAGAGACAAAAGAATGAAAAAAAAAACAATTCCGAGAGCGTGTAGATTTTTTTCAATTTTTTTTTTTTTCGTTTCTTTATTTGGTAACCCGGATGAGAAAAAATCTGAAGAAAAAAAATGGAGACCGGGTCGATTGTATAAAAACTCTCTTTCAGCTGTTTAATAATATTACCCCCATTCAGCCGTTTCCCCACCGGAAATCTTGAATCCAATCATTGTTCAATGAGATGATGTACAGTATTTCAAATCCTGTAGAAAAATCTGATTTTTGGAAGAATATTCTAAAATGACTGTACAAAAAGATCAGGCGGGTCCCCGAACATTTAAAGAAGAAACTAATTATTCAAAATTAGACTTTTTCATGGCAGCAAATGGACCGTGACTTTCGAAAACAATTGAAGAGGTCGTAAATGCTGGGAAAAAAGTGAAATCACTTACGCATCCGATGAACATTGTTCTTGTTATGAGTCTTATGAAAATGTTAGCTAGCCGCAACTTCGAGGACAAAATCATGAATTATTAACCGTTACGACTCATGACTTCCGGTCTCGAGGTGAGGTTATGCACTTGATAGCTGGCAAATTGACGTTGTCAAATTAACTAGTAAACTAGTCAAATTTATACTAATAACCATATTTTTTTTCATGCAACAACTAATTACAATAAACTAATTCATCATTCATATTAATTTTTCAATCTACTCATTTTGAGGGGATTATCACATCAATCCGCAACGATAAAAATATACTACAGTTGTTCAATACACGCGTGGTTAGCATGATTTCATTAATGATGGCGTAATGGGATTTGGGGAGCAAACAAAGTGAAGGTAAAGTCATGTAGAATTGTCAGATGAATGTCCGTAAGAGTTTGTTTTTTCCGAATATTGAAGCACTCATGAACAAATATTATTTAAATTTTTGTGACTGAATAACGTCTGGATTTCACAGAACGTCAATAAGAAACGTGTTGAAAGAATTCTGTGAATCATACTTTTGTTGATTGTTCAGCCGAGTGCACTATAGTTGGAATGAAATTAATAATATTCCAAACTATTCTTGAAACAGGATAATATAATAAGCATGAACATTTAACTTAGTATTCAGCAAGAAAAATTAGTGTACTCGTTTTCGGGGGGCACCACGAGAAGGCAATCAACACCACCCCCCGTTCCCGTATTTAAATTTTTGGGTTAATTATAGAAATATTATGTATGGAGCCAGTGATTCTCCAGTTAAATCATTATAGCATGTAAACTAGCTAGCCATTAGCTCTATATGCCATTTTCCGATATTCAACCAAAAAATTTATACACGGGGTGAAGCGCAGCTCGCAGAGCCTCTGTTAATTGCCAGGTACGACTTCAAGATTTAAGCTCGGTCTACAATAGACGCGTACGTTCCCGTTCCCGTGGGGAGTTTAAGTACATGAAACATATAGTACCGTCTACAATTAAACGCACACGCGATTGTGGACGTTACTATGGGTTTCGTATACTTCAACTCTCCACGGGAACGGGAACGGGAACGTTTCCGTCTATTGTAGACCGAGCTATAAAATACATGGAGCGCAGCCCACAGAGCCTCTGGCAATCGCCAGGTACGACGTCGAACCAAAAAAAGGAAATACATGAAGCGCAGCTCATAGAGCCTCTAGCAATCGCCAGGTACGACTTCAATAAGAGAATACTTGATCGCAACTCACTGAGCCTCCCCGGGTACGTCTTCACAACAGAAAGTGTCATGAAGCGCAGCTATGGAGCCTCCGGTTGACGTCAGGGTAGATCCTCGCATTAAGAGCTTTCGATTCAATTTAAATACCTTTAATTTTTTGTAACTTACTGTTCGGCTTGTGCGTAGTACGAGCTGATCCGGACTGTCGTACTGCCCGATTGTTGAATGTAGTCCGAGCGAAAACCTTCAATTTGACCATAAAGCGTAGAAGCTCTATGCGATGCTGAAGGCATTCATCACCTTCGTGAAACCAGTCAGGATACAATCTGGCAGTATCTGTAATAATATCATCTATAAGATTGATCAAAAGACCTTTGCAAGCCCAGTGCGTCTTCCACAATCGATAAAAAGCTTCGAGTTGCGATCTGACGATGCTTTCGAACTTGTCTGTGGGCCGGCTCAGATATGACACCGATGGCGCATCAGCGTCAGCATGTTCATATTCCCGAAGTTCAGTATACACCTCATTCGGCGATGACGCTTCCATCGGACTTTTAACAGTTTCAGAACATCATCGATCGCACGGAAATTTGCGCAGGTTGCGCTGAGCTACGTAACCAACAAAATAATTGATTGCACAAAGTTCATAACTCGGTAACTTCGTTTCTTTCGACGTCTCCGCGTTCGACATTTCTGTTTCCTGCCCTTGCCTCAGAGCTTCCACAGCATTTTCTACTTCTGCCGTATCCTCGTCGAATTCGTGTTCGGTGGGATCCGCAGGCATATTCTCTGGCGTATCGAAAGCCCGAGCTACCATCGTGCAGGGTTCTATCAAAGCAACGGCTTCAGGACATTGTACATTTCCTCTGCTGCCGCTGCCGATGTATCCGGTAGAAAGGATGTGTCTCAGAGACAAGCGAACCATCCGAGCCGTGGGATTTGGGTTGTGACCACCTCGCTGGCGAAATTTCGAGAAGAGGTGTTCGACGGAATCTTGGTTGCACAGTCCGGCTGCCAACTCGAGTCCGGGATACTTCTCTTCTATCGTCATATACGTAAGTAGAATAGCTCTCACTGTCAGAGGCAGACCTCTCAGACAAGGCACCTTTTTCATTACCGGTGGTTGCGAAGTATTTTCAGCCGTCCCCTTCTCCTTGGGTCGGCAATCGTCCATTCCGAAGAAAACTTCACGAACTCTGTCAGCGTTTCCTCGATCTCGGGATTCTTGTCGGCAAGCGGGCGCTCATCAGGATTTCGGCACAAAAGCTCGTAGGCATTGCACGAACCGATGACTTTATTCATACGCTCAGCAAAAGCTGCGCTAGCCTGCCACGTTTCCGTGTTGAGCCCGTGCGGATCCTTGCCTGCAGTTGTTATTGCTGCTGAAAAACGGCGGCTAAAAATTTGAAGAGCACGTACGAAGCGATAATCCGACCCCTCCAGTACAGTATTTTGTGTGTTCGCAACGTGCTCAAAAGACGTTTTATCAAATGAGGAAATTCGAATGAAGCAAAGTAATTTCGACCACCGCTCATAAAGCACGGACTCTCCTCTGACACTTTTAAACAAGAATTGAACAATTTTTGGTTCGAGGGACCCTGATGACATTTGACGAGGTGAACTACGGCTCCAGCTTCATGCAATCGACGGAGGCATTCATCGACCAAGGTATGAATCTCCTCGGCCTTCATGCCAGTCCCGGAAAGAAAATACGCAAGTTGTTGCCGCCATGATTGATTTGCGTTCAAATGTCGAGGCAAAAAACGAAGACGTAGCGCGCGCGTTCATCGCTTCGACCGAGTGGGCCGAGATCAACCAGACCTTCGATGCAATCGAATTTCTCCGAATATTCTTCAAATTGTTTGATTGTCATCTCGTCCCATTTTAGAGCGCATACCCTATTTTCGATAGGCAACTCTTCAATTTTGACTTTTAACTTCTGGAACATGAATTCACAGAAGCCGGGTTTTATGTTAACCTCCGAGATCCAATTGCGCACGGTACTTTCCGCCGGAAACATGCATCCTGCATATCTCAAACGCGTATATGCAGACGCTGAGTAGCAAAAAAGCTGCTTTGCAAGATCTTTTTCTTCCTCCGAGTGAGGAGCATTTTTCCGGTGCAATTGGAGCTTTGTTCTTGCTGCCGGCTATCAACTCTTTTGCTGATCGAGAAAACTATCGAGGGACAATTTTTTTTTCTCCACACATGCACCTGTCCTCAAAGCTCGTTTCAGCTTCTGACGGAGTTGTCTAATCGTTTTCGTCTTTGATGCATTTTCCCGTGTCAAAGCGGCATTTTGTTTACGCAGATGACGCAACACTTTTGCATGAAGTGACGGATCACCCTGTAAGATTTTACTTTCTGTCTTTCTTATTCATTGACAATAAGTCCCACACATACACACACACATTCCATCCATTCGTATCATCTAAAAACTTATTGTAAATAATTGGCGGTCGATTTTTCTCGTCTTTGACGAGACGTCACATGGACGTTAACAATTCAACTATTTTTGGAGTAGATTTCACTTATCGTATCAATTTTCGGTCCCTCGGTGGCTCTCTCCCCGGGACCGGAGGTTTCTAGTGATGACGGGATTCCGCAGAGTCGACGATCGTCTCGTTTTGGGCTGGCCAGTTTTTCCCTTGGAGGACGTTGTCGCGGAGATGTGCCTTGAACCGGTTGCGTTGACGTCCCGGGGTTAAGAGAGCGAGATCGGGTCGAATTCTCCACCACTCGATCTCGATTTTGATTTTGGAGTGGGGCGCCGGCTTCCCCACTCCATTTTCAAAAAAGGTGTCAACCGTGATCCCTCCCAAAATGAGGGGATCACTGATACTTGCATTTACAACGGTTCGGAATAGGAGATCTTACAATTTCCCCCCTTTTCACGAAAGTGAGGGAGACAAACGATTGGGAAAAACTCGATGCATCAAAACTCCAAACATCACAATTCTTTTTAAATCGGCCATTGCCTTTCGTGGTTCTCTGATACATCCATACACACACTATCATACAATTCACTCAAATTCATTCGCAAGGACATTTTCCAACATATTGAAGAACAATATAATAAGCACAACATGGCGAATCAAATGTAGATTCATATAAAACATTCTCGACATATAAAAACATATTTGTACACAGAATCAGCAAATTTCAAAGGGTGATTCTTCTTTCTATTCCTTCATAACACGCATCAGACAATCATCAGTTTTACTTAGATGCATATACAATATTTTCGACAATGGACACCAAGGCCGTTCTTGATAAACAATTTACCTAGGCAGAATAAGACATGTAACAAAAGAAAATACATAAAGATTATTACATTTCATAACAAGCACATATATTCACGAGTTTGATTTCCGTCACCGGAAACTATGAGGAACGTTTAGGTACTTTCGTAAATTCCATCGATTATAAGTCCCTACTTCGTCATAATTCCTTTTTGGATCGGCCAAAATGAAGGCGTTGTCGCCAATCTTACGGACTATTTTGTAGGGACCCTCGTAGAGGTGGAAAAATTTTTTCGTTACTCTATCCAATGCATTAGACAGATGTCGAACTTGGAGCAAAACAAGATCTCCGATGTCAAGTTTTATGACCGAAACTTGGCCCTGTTGTTTAAGTCTATTTTTAAACGACCGCGTCATATTCTCACGGGCGAGCGTAATTAAGTAATCGTGAGAGCGCTCTTGAGGTTCCGGAAAATTCAGGACTTTCAAAATCTTATCCTGAATCGATTTACCAAAATGCAATTCGTAAGGAGAAACTCCCGTACTTTGATGAACAGTTATATTAAGAATTTCCTCCATTTTTGGGATAACTTGAACCCACTTTGTGTGCCGGTCCGAGCACCAAGTGCGAAATAGCCTGCCTAACTCCCTCATCACTCTCTCAGTGGGGTTAGACTGGGGATGACGTATCGAACTGTATAAAGTCTGAGTTCCTGCTTGTTCAAGTTCTCTCCGCCAAATTTCCGACGTAAATTGTGTCCCATGATCTGCTAAAATGCGTTTTGGAGTACCGAGACTTGGGACGAAGTCCTTGAGAATCTTGTTAACACAAGCTCTCGCAGTTGCCTTTCGGATGGGGTAAAGTCGGACATATTTGGAGAAAACGTCAAGAGCCACAAAAATATATTGTAAACCCCCTCGTCCAGTTGGAAGGGGGCCATAAAGATCCACGCTAATCAACTCGAGCACACCCTTCGAGATTACGGGTTTATGCGCTCCTTCCATGGAAAAAGTTAGGTATTTTACACGCTGACAAATATCGCATTCGAGAACAAATTTCTTTACCTGAACGCCCATCTTTTTCCAGTAGTAAAATTGCTTTATTTATTTTATTATAATTTAACATGAATGTTTTCGATAGGGGGACGTTGCACCTCTTTGGGAATCACGACTTTCCATGACAACGAAGCCTCTTCACGATGAAAAAGAACCTGATTATGCATGAAAAAATCATTAGGAGGATTGGTTGAAGAACAATTCTCAATAATCTTTGCAAGGGCTTGGTCCTGGACCTGCCATTCGCCCATTTTCTTAAAGATACGAAGGAGGCTCGCATCGTAATCAAGCATGGCGACTGTAATTAACGATGGGAGCTCTTTGCTCTTCTCTGGCAATAGATTTTGAGACAGCGTTGCAACCATTAACCGCCGTTCATCATCCTCGTGAAAACGATTATCCGGGTTTCGGCTAAGAAAATCGGCAACTAAATTATCTGCGCCGCGACAATGAGAAACAGAAAAGGAGAACTGCTGAAGAAAGAGACACCACCGAGCTATGCGAGAATTACCGAAAGAAATTGAATTCAAGAAAGTTAAACATTTATGATCGGTGATTATTTCAAGATGCGTTCCTACGAGATAAACACGGAATTTTTTCACCGAATAGACAGACGATGGCCAGGAGTTCCTTCTCTGTTGTAGTGTAGTTCACCTCGCATTTGGTTAAGCAACGTGAAACCACACCCACAACGTTATGGTCTCCCGTTTCCGTCATTTGATAAAGAATACCGCTTATTCCTCGATCGCTCGCATCGGTCTGCACTCGATAAGGCGCATTAGGAATGATATGTTTCAAAGAAATACATTTTACGAAATCTTGTTTCAAATTCGCGAACGCTCTCGCGTGTACGGGAGTCCATTCCCAAACTGCATCCTTTCTCAACAGTTCCCTCAACGGGGCCAAGGATTCGCTATGGCGAGGATTAAATTGTCGATAATAGTTGCATACGCCTAAAAATTGTTGCAATTGACGTTTATCGTTCGGCTCCGAGAACTGAATAATAACTGACAAGCGCGATGGGTCAGGCACAACTCCACGCTCAGATAGCATAAACCCTAAGAAGGGAATCGACTCTTGGAAGAACAAACATTTTGATATTTTTAAGGTAAAATTGAATTGCAAGAGACGTCGAAAAATTTCTTCCAATACATAAATATGTTCCTTTGTATTTTTTGTTCCGATTAATATGTCATCTATATAGCACGAGATAAATTTGTCCAAATCCTTCCCTATGGCAAAACTTAATGACCTAATAAAGCCGCTACCAGCAGTTTTCAAGCCGAAAGGAATACGACGAAATTGGTACAAATTTGAATCAAATAAAAATGCAGTGTACGGGCGAGATTCTTTGCGCAAGGGTACTTGCCAATACCCGTGGGTTAAATCAATTTTCGAGAAGTATTTGGCTCCATGAAACTTTTGGAGTAAATCTGACACAAGAGGTGGAGACTCTTGATCATCGTCAATGACTTGGTTCAAATGTCTCGCGTCTAGACACAATCTTACGGAGCCATTTTCTTTTCTTACTATTCTAAGCGGATTACAAAATTTACTAACGGTCCTTTCAATCACATTATTTTTCAACATTTGTTCGATTTCTTGAGCTACCGCAGGACGTAATTGATGAGGAATTGGATACGTGAAGCGAATTTTCGGGTTCTCGCAGTTTAATCGAATTTCATGCTCATACCCACGAGCACAACCCGGTTTGTCCGAAAATAATAAGTTATATCTCTGTAAAAGATTCGCGAGATTCCGCCTATCACTATCCCCTAGCGATAAAAGTTTACACGCGAATGAGAGGGGGGTGACAGAAGCATCGGGGATGTTCACGGGAAAGACGCTGCGTTCGTACATTTTTTCTGGATTATTTGCTTGGGCACCTTTAATCGTTAAAGAATTTTCATTATAACTCGATTCTTCGACGCTAATTATATAAATATGCGTTCTTTCCTTTTCTCGCGAACACACTAAGGCCTCTGGCGCCCCCCTGTCAAATATCGCAGTTGATTCCGACAGGCAAATTCCTTGAACCTCGATTTCTATCGTTCTGTAATTGATAACGGTTTCGTTCCGCGACATCCAATCATGACCGAGTATAACGTCTGAGGTTAAAAAGGAGATTACCAAAAGCAGCGTTCCAATTACTATATTCTCTATTTTTATTGGAACGAAAATTTGTCGCTTTATGACTGTCGCCTTTTTCCGAATCGCCGTGGACACTACAATGTTTGAAACAGGCAATTCTTCAACTTTATGTTTTTTTATTAATCGATTGTACAACCGTTCAGAAATCGCGGAAATTTGGCTCCCTGTATCAAACATAACAATCACATCCATTTCTAATATTTTCGTACGGGCATGTGGGCTTTTGGCGATACGAGTTCCCTTTCTACACGCATGTTCTATTCCTTTCTCGATTCCATCATCTAATTCTTCTATAAAATCATAATGTTGTTGGCACGATGTCGGACCGGAATACAACGCGCCCATGTTCAGTTTAAATGATTCGAATTATTCGAATTAGCAGTTTCCCACGGTTGATTATTTACATCTTGTGACGGTGGGGAAAGCGAGTGTCAGGCATCGCGAACCCGTGTCCGCTATGATATTGCTGGCCTGATCTCCCCGTATTGTTATGATAACTTGTCTGTTTACGGCCTCGACGATTAAGCCTTTCTTGCTTTGTTTTCCTCTCTGGTAACCCGTTAGAGTGATGATTTGAACTCATACTATTTACTTTGACTCCGTTATTTCTGGGATAATAACTATTGCCTGATTTTTTATTTTGTCTCTCGCGCTCTAGTCTAATAACGTCAAGATTTCCCAATGTTTGTACGATTAGATCTGTATCCGCAAAGTTTAGCGTTGAAAGAGTTTCTTTTACCCACGGAGAATATTGTTGAATGATGTTGTAATTAATTTCGAATTCCGAGAGTTTGGGTACAAAATAACAAGCTTCGGCCAGTTGCTCATAAAAATAAGCTTGCAGTGATTTTACGCCGCTCTCACATCGCTTTTCTGCCCAATTCTTTTTATATCGAACGCGAATGGGTATTGAATAAAATTCCTCTACAAACTGATTCTTGAATTGTTGAAAATTTTCTATATTTCCTCTTAATTTAAACCATGAATTCGCCTTCCCTTCGAGAGCGTGTTCGATTACTATTAATTTTTTCTCTTCCGGGACATTCTTAATCTTAAAAAACTTTTCCACCTCATCCACGAATTTAATGGGATGAGTTTCAACCTCATTGCTAAATTTTGGAATCGATATGTCAAATTTAATACCATTCACGTTACTCACAATCGCGGTGAGGCCCTCCGTGATGTTCCGTGCATTTTCCAGGTCTGCATTTTCGTTTACAACACGTGTCGATGGTTGTAATCGTTTTTCCTGGGCTTCGAGACTCGCTTTTAGTTGTTCCAGTCTTATTCTCTCTTCGTTTAATCTCTGCCACTCTGCCTCTATCTGACTCGCTCGCGACGTATTGCTCTCTTTCTCACGTTCGTCCTCTCGAGTGAGCACCATCTTTTTATTTACTGTAAAATTTAAACTTTCAAATTTCTGTTTTACAGGACGACCCGATTTCGTAACGTACGTTTGATCGTTTTTATCTCCCATTAACTAAAATATTTCCTAGAGAGTTCTACTAGTCAGTTGTGACAATTTCAATAAATTTCGCAAGTTTATCGTCACTCGTCAAATATAACTTATTCAAACCACATAACCATCACCGATTCTCAATATACGATAATATAAATTATTGATTCAATTTTCTGAATAGTTGTTAACCGTCATTCTGTAATAAATATGGAATTCAGGCCTCTTTGTTGGGCGCCATTTGTAAGATTTTACTTTCTTTCTTTCTTATTCATTGACAATAAATCCCACACATACACACACACATTCCATCCATTCGTATCATCTAAAAACTTATTGTAAATAATTGGCGGTCGATTTTTCTCGTCTTTGACGAGACGTCACATAGACGTTAACAATTCAACTATTTTTGGAGTAGATTTCACTTATCGTATCAATTTTCGGTCCCTCGGTGGCTCTCTCCCCGGGACCGGAGGTTTCTAGTGATGACGGGATTCCGCAGAGTCGACGATCGTCTCGTTTTGGGCTGGCCAGTTTTTCCCTTGGAGGACGGTGTCGTGGAGATGTGCCTTGAACCGGTTGCGTTGACGTCCCGGGGTTAAGAGAGCGAGATCGGGTCGAATTCTCCACCACTCGATCTCGATTTTGATTTTGGAGTGGGGCGCCGGCTTCCCCACTCCATTTTCAAAAAAGGTGTCAACCGTGATCCCTCCCAAAATGAGGGGATCACTGATACTTGCATTTACAACGGTTCGGAATAGGAGATCTTACAACCCACAGATGACATGTGTCCCTCAGGCATCTGACATGCAGGGTTACTATCATCGGGTTGCGGTTCTACGCTCATCCAGGTGCAATTTTTGTCATCCGAATCAGCAAAGCTCACCACTGTCTTCGTATACTTACGCGCATGCTCCGCAACGTACATATCTTCTTCACCTACGCCCGTAGACACACACGCCGATGCCAACGAGTGAACCGTATCAAAGGCGGACTCACCTGTGCCTTGTACCTCTACAGATTCACAAGGCATAACAAGTACCGTTTCCGTCCAACCCGAGGAAACCTGTAAAGTTTTGTTCTCGTAAATTTCGAATGCTTACAACCACGGTAAGCGCAGAGATCGCGCGCACGTTGCAGTTTGTTTTCATCCATTTTTGTATGTTTTTCGAAGCAACAAAGCACATACAGAAGTCACTCCCTTATTACGAGATTACGATGTTGAGTATTCGTAACACGAGTTGCGACTGACGATCGAAAAATTGGTAGATAGATTTGGGGGAAGGCGTGATCGCATACAAAGTAATACATTGTAAACTTCGTCGTTTTGGGATATATTTCGAGATATACATGCAAATTTTCTCATAAATAATTGAATCGAGAGTCGACTGGCGAAGTCGAAGTATAATGCAAAAAACAATAAACCGAGTCGATTGTGATAAAAAAAAAATCAATGAGCTTTCAATTTTTGGATCCAACATTTTCGGTGGGTAAACGACCAAAGGGGGGTATGACACCGCCTAAAGGGAGGAAAATGTTTAATATTCCATATGATCATATATGTATATATATATTAGGGTGCTTTTTTTCGACTTTTTTTTTCGGTCCCATCGTGAAATTTTTTTGGAAAGACAAAAAAAAAAAAAATCCCCTGAAAGTTTAAGCCCTTAATATTAATATTAAGACCTAGACCAAGGCGTGTAAAGATTTCCCATTGAAAATACACGGAAACTCGGATTTTTTATCTTCAACATTTTATAGCTCAGCGGCATTTCATGGCATTGCTTTGACCATAGACAAGTATTTCTCAGAATTAAACGCTTTACAAAAGTGCCCATTGCGGAAAAGTCGTAACTCACACCGGCGAGGTAGTACGGGCCACTAAACCTGATTTTTCCATGAAATTCGCGTTTTGTCGCATTTATCTCGTAAACGACAAGAGATACAGAAAATTATTATTGAAAAACAATACATGTGTTTTTAGTAATCTTTATTTTCCATTACTGTCAAAACTTTTTGTATAGTCGAAGCTTCTTCATAGGCGAAGTTGCCTCGTAGTTTTGAATTGAACCTTTTTTGTTTGTGTGAAGGATAGAGGTTGAGGTTTTCTTGAATAAAAAACTCCCGCGTTTGAGCCATCGAATTATGAATGTTTATTGGCTCTTGTGGGAAAAGCCTTGCGGCATAAAAACCCACGAAGTCTGAACGTGTATTTGTGAACGTATAAAAGCATGTGTCGATTGTGTATATGAATGTGTATATGCCGGTTACAGCCCGTTTGGCTCGTGCCACCGCGATCTCGAGTGCGTTTCGTATTGCGATTTTTGTTTTATTCGATTCGATCGAATTTCGTATGATTTGCGTTTGCCTTACTCCGAGGAGCGAACGTGTATGAGAGTATGATTGGTGTTGGTAGTACACCAAGAGCGCTCGGGCTCGTTGTATGATGAAAGGGTGCAAGACCCTTGGTATGCGTGTATGGGCACTCGGTCCCGTGTAGAATGAGAGACACTCGGGCCGTACTCATCTACCTTACTCCGTAGAGCGAACGTATACGAGAGTGTATTTGGGCCTCTTGTCTTTTGGTCGTGGTACGAGAGAACGCACGGCGTCACTCACGATCGTCACTAGACGGACGACTTAACTGGACTGTTTTAAAAAATGCGTGATGCGCGCTCGCCTCCTCATCTACGCGAGATTTGGCATCCCTGCGGAGACGAATCGTTCGAGCGCGGCAGGCCCTGGTCACTCTATGATTTATAAATGAAGCAGGATAGTCGCGATCAGCACCATCTGGCGTAGTCTCCGATCCCTACGATAAGATAATAGATGACTGTAGATGATATGCAGATAATTTGCAGTTAACGTAATGAAAGACCCGAAAGACCTGCATTGAATTGAGAAACCAATAGAAATTCATAATTGATGATTTCTATGGGTTTCATCAACAGAATATATTTGTCGAAGAAATGGGCGATACTAGAAGTATGTTTGTAGTGTTTTTTATTGTACAATTTTATACATTTGATTGCATATTTTTTTTTTTTAAATATTTGTCTGTATCTGTACGACATAATAAAAACTTTAATAATTTTATCAGATAACGTATATTATTAATGAACATATATTGTTAGATGCATGCACACTTTCAAACTTTAAAAAAAATAATGTTCTTAAAGTAGAAAACGTAAACTTCAATAAATCAGCCTAAAAAACAGGCATAGTTGTGGCATCTGGTTTCGCGACTTTTGATTCTGTTTTCGCAGCGTTCGCTTGTCATTGTTTCGTAGTTGCTTTTTTTGGTTCGTGAGTGGGTTCATTTATTTCTCGCGGTCTCTTGTCTTGACGAACTGTTTTCAAGTAGCATTGATAAGCTACTTTGACAGGTAACGAAAGTCGATTGGTATTTTTGGGTACGATTCGTCCTCGGAGAACTCTGTTAATATACGTCAAAACAGTTTGCAAATACTTCGCTACACAAATTTTTTTGAAAAATTTGAACACCTCCCTCTTGTGTTCGCCGCATATAAAGAAGGATAAATTTAGCTTACGCTGAAGCACGCGTTTAGACTTCAACCCGAGTTTAACGTGTGAGATGTCCGTCATGAAAATTTTACCGAGAATACGTTTAGCATGTAAATGCATATCCCTAAAGCAAGTACTTTCGCGTCTTATAGAGGACTGTTTTCCAAAACTGTGTAAACAGACGGAGCATGATTTTATCGATGGTAAATTTATTTGCAAGGATTTTATTATGTCGCCAGAGTGGCTGAAAATGTGACTTTTTTGTGGGATTTGATTTTTTATTTCATTTTGATGAAAATCTTGCGCTTCGTCATTTCCAATAAGATTATCCTCCTCATCTTCCTCGAAGAAATCCTCGTCGTCTACCTCGTGTGGTAAATACTCTGTACCATCGACCAAACTTTTACATTCTGAAAGAATAAACGCTCCACCGTCCTCTTCACAATTGTAACCCGGCGAGTGTTTGGATGCTAAATTTGTAATAAGTAACGATTTGAATATTGCTTCGAATTGATAGCATGTCGGTTTGTTGGACCTGTAGTCGTGGCTCTTTACGTTTCCGAAAAAATTTTCCAATGGATCCTGATTGACATTTCGCGTGTCAAAACTGTTGAAGCCAAGCGATTTTAATTTTCTCCACAACAATTAGAAACCCTGAAGCGTGTCAATCAAGTTTTGGAGACATGGAATATCAGTTTTTACAGGCTTATGACTTTGACTATTAACAAACCGCATGCTTTTCAATTGCCTTTCAGCGTTAGAAAAAAATTCTTGGTGGTACGAATTATCACACCACGGAATGCGCTTGGGGTGATCATCGCCGTGACTAACGCCATTTGTTTCGTCTCCGATGCCATTCATTAAGTGGAGGATGAAGGCTGTATGAATTCCCTCGGTTGGCATCGTTCTGTTACCAATGCTGGTCTTAAACTCTCCTGAAAAAATTAAATAATAAAGAACCACGTCGAAATAACACAGGTTAATGTTGACATTTACAAATTCCACACACAGATTCAACAATAACAAATGCAACATACACACAAATTCAACGAGTCTAATTATTAGATTAATAATCTAATAATGTAGAATAATACCATAATGTTGATTATGATATTGAATAAATTAAGGTACCACATTCAATGCAATCTTCGCATCGTCAAAAGTAACCACTATAAGAAAGTAAACACTATCTGTAACCGATTGACACACACACAAATTCAATACAATATCACATTTATATCAATTATACATTTTTTTAATCCCTATTGTAACGATGTAATAATGTTCTCGAAATTAAATTTGAAATAAATTAAATTTTTTCTACGTTAAATCAATAACGTTGGAAATTTTGAAAAAAATACAACAATGTAGATTAATACCATAATCCACGTTATGGTATTAATTTACATCATTAGATTAATAATTTGACTAATATAATTAGTTACACTTATTAGATTAGTCTAATAATAAAACTAATCTAATCATTGAATTAGACTAGTTGAGTTTGTGTGTGTTGAATTTATTTTGTGTTATTTAGACATGTAACCTAAATTACTACATATCCGAAACTTTATTACTGATAGGAAGAAAGACATCAGTATGGTAATTTTTTTTAACTATGCCAGCCGACTGGCCTGATCCCAAATACACAATCACGACTGTCAGTTGAACAAGTAGTATATCTTACCACCGGATCTTGCAAGGATGTCGATAAAACGAAACATTTTCTTGCTGAAAACCTGCATCATGAGCTTCACTCTCATTTTATTCATTTTTTCTACATATACGTGTTCTTCCGTTAAATCCGGGACGTTTCGTTCCAAGAATGAAGCGTACACGTCTACTTCGTATGCGGTTATAATATGTTTCCATGACGCAAACCTTCTATCCTTGTCCGCCAAGTTAGGTCGATTAAAATCAATCTCGATGTCCTTCGTGAGGAGATTGTTCCGTATACACTTCATCAAGTGTGGTGGATCGTATAACGGTACAATTTCGACATCATCGATGAGAATCGTCCAATCTTTAAAACAAAAAAGTGGTCAGATTATTGGAGTACGCGTATTTGAGTGAAAGTAAGTAAATATTTTAAAAAGAAAATTACACTTCTCTATTCCTTTCTTCTGTCTAATTCTGTCTGTGTCTGCTTGCATTGTTTTAATCACCTTCATATTGGAGGAGCCTTGGTCGCATACTGTTGCTGCAATCACAAAACCTGCTTCGGTTACAGCTCGTACGACCTCCTTAATGCAGATAGCAAGTTGTCCATGAGTCGTTTGAGAAGCACAGAAATTGTAGGTGATGGGGATCTTCCAGCCAGTTTTTATGCCTCGTAGCATGAATACGAGTGCGTGATCGGCATATTTCGAGGTACGGTTTGTGCCCCAATCCTCGAGACCAATAATCTTGTCTTTTTCGGCGCAATACGTCAAATTCAGTTTTAGGGAAACTTCGTCCCACATCAGCACACACATCTTATCTAGCCTATCAACCATTCGGTCAGCTGATTCCTTTAAACAATTTTTCACAGTTTTTGTGACTCCGCAATCCAAGCGGATCTTGGTCAGTAATTGTCGAACTCTTTTTGGACTTGGTATAGGTAAAAAAGTGCATAGATATCTGTACGCAGATGCAGATCTTTCGTAAATAGAAAGGCACAAAAGTCTCTCATCTGGTGTGTATCGTCGACCATTTTTTGACTTGCTTACGTTCCGAAGTATCATACTCACGAAGTGTCTCTGCAAAGTACTAAGTTTGTCTAAGTGTACGCTGAATTCCGCAGCCTTCACATTCTCCAAAATCTTTCGCAGCCGATTAGCATACCTACATACGAATTCGTTTTCAGTTGCCAAGTATTCATAATCAACTATTTTTGTGAACAACATCAAATTTCTGACGTTTAATTGAAAGCAATTTTGAGTATATTAATCATCTGAATAAAATATTCAGTATTTCCTCATCCAAGCTCTCAAATTACTGATTGTTCATAAATTCAAAGTTAATCATTATTTTCAAACACTGAGGCAAGCCTCTCTTAATACTAAAATCACTATCAAAAGAAAAAAAAATTACAAATAAAGTACTATGCTTGAAAAAGCAAGTACTACAATAATCAATACTATATACAAGTATTGCTCCTTTGTCAAAAGAGTTGAAAAAATGTAAATATTTAATTCTATAATCAATAGGCTTCGAAGCGATTAAACACATTGAAATAAGTCACAAACCAGTATTGTTGAAAAAAATTAATACTCGACGTAGAACAAAACAAATACTGGATGAAATACCCCATCAAAACGTACGGGAGTAATAATTCGAATTTTCCATTCCATAAAAATTCTTGAATTGCTTTTTTTTCGAAAATTCACAATATTTTGAAAAATTAACCAAATTAGGTGTATTCTTTTTTTGAAAATCTGTGTTTTTAATCCTTCGACTGTAAACCTGGGTCTTCCATGTCCGGGCCAAAACGGTTTCGGTCAATAATTGCTTCATTTGTTTAACAAAAATATGTATGAAAAAATTAATTTTTCAACAATTTGATGATTGATATATCAAGTTAAAGTTTCCAACATTAGCATGATATTTTCGGAATTTTTTAAGTGTATTAACAGGGTGAAAAAACGGTCGGACGTGATATACCCAGGTTCACAGTTGGGAGGTACCGAAAAACGTTTACAGACGAAGTATTAACTATACTTTAAGAAAAAAAACACAACATACGTGATTATTATCAATTGCGGTATGATTTTTTCATTTAAAGTGCAAATTTCATGATTTGGAGAGGCTGCACCTTTTTTTCTTCTAATTCTCATAAAAAACTTTGCTTTTTTTTCATAAATAATATCGTCGGATTTATCGTGCGGTCACATATAATTCTATTTTTTTTCCTGATTCAAAGTCTTTTTGCGTAAATGTATGATTAATATTGACAATTACTATAAATTTATATTCAAAGTAAAGCCACAGGCGTAAATTCAATCGTATTGAATTTCTAAAAAAATTCAAAATAACAATTCCGTTCATTCTTGTAGCCTATGGCTTTACTTTCAACATAAATTTATATTATATCTACATATTCTCACTCCAAAAGTACACTTCAGGACTGCATTTCTGTTCTTTCTTGAAAATGTCTATTGAAAACTTATGTTAATAAATCTCATATATGTAAGGAATTACAGCCGATCAGAATTGTTATTATTTCGGAATATTTGTTTGTTACTGAAAAACTTTGCTGTATTTAGTTTCAAATTGAAAATTTTGTAATGAATATCCAAAAGAATACCGTAAACTTTTAGTTCTGTATTTGTCACGTTCCTTCTTTGCGTTTAACACGTGCTGGTACATCGTTTGCGTATTTTCATCAAGATCCTCCCTTTTCCACACTAAGCGTTTACAAGGCTTGAATTTCAGTGATTTCCCTGTATCTTCCAATTTTTTATTGGTGTCTCCTGCTTTGACGTTTTCAGAAATAGGTCCAGAATCTAAATTTTCATCTTCCAGTTCACCGTGCAAACTGATGCCAGAACTAGGTTCAGGGACCGTATTGTCTTTTGCGCTCGTCTCAACTTTGGCTCCGTTGACAATGTCTTCTGTTTTTTCAAAGAACAATTGTGTCATTAAAAATTCACCCCTTGATGATTTTGGCGTTGACGGGAAGTATAAATCACTGGATCCAGGAGTTTCGAGCAGAGAGCTTCGTCTACAAGAACTACTTCCTGCCGATTCGCGCACCCAATCACGGAAAGCCAATGGTGAAAAGTTTGCTGTTGACGGAGTTGCGTTGATTGCTGCTGTCGAATTGTCATTTTCATCTACATCAATTTTTTGATCACCAGCTTCTTTTGACACGATAACATTATTTTCATTTCGCTGAGGCAGTATCAGCGAAGGTATTGCTCCTTTTTTGAGTTTTTTCCGCATACCACATTGATAATCGTCGACTCGAAAATGCAAACAACAAATTCGGTAACGATTGGTATATATTTGTTTATAGGTTAGGTCTAATAATCGCGGATTACCCGCAGCTTCGACCAACTTAGAACCGGTAATTTCGCATTTTGGAAAGTGATGAGATTTTTCACGCCGACTAGAGGAACAATCAAGAACACAGCACCTCTGCTTATCACTTGGAATTGGTTTCGGCTTCATTGGCTTCATCTGTGATTACAAACTTATCATCGACAAATTAAAACCAATATGCCAATATTGTCGTTGATTTGCTTTGCTTGTCGTTCGCTGATGCTCGGGAATGTTCGAGAAGGAGTGCGAAGGAGAACATGAGAGTAAAGGCGACAGGTGCAAGTCATGGTCGACGGGGTGAAGCACGGGGAGCTTGAAACGCTGCGCCATCTAGCGTAGGCTCAGAGCAGGATTCGGATATAATAATAATGGTATTACTTCAAGACCACCTATACTAGTGACCAGGGCCTGGAGCGCGGCTCGCACGGAGATCGCAATGACACGGGCACAAAACGACGCTCAGGCACTGAACACTTTTCCTTATTAAAAAAACATACGCCCATTTTATATCAGTCTTGACGAGCATTTCTTAAGAATTTTGAGAGATGCGAGATCGAAACGACAAAATTATTTCAGTAGCAACAATGTATGGACACCTCTCCTTTTCTGATATAGGCAGCCAGTTAAGAGGCTTCACAGTGTTCAGTTTAGTGCCAGCTCTCGAGGTATCAAGATAGTAAGTAAATTACATAATTATTTTACATGTATGGAAAAACCGGCAGGTTTGACGCTTGTCTATTCACTTAGATTAAGAAGAGAAAAAAAGGGAAGGACCTGTAGTCGTATTTTATATTTTATTTAATTTTCCTTGAATTGGCAAACGTTTTTATTTTTGATTGTATAGGAAGAAGATGTATGGGGAATTCCCTTCTAATGCCCAAGAATATAGTACACATTTTCGATCATTGTTCTTTTTTTTTCTTTTGAGAAAACATTTTCCTCAATTTCCAAATATCCTTATTCTTTTGGTATCCAAATCGATTCTTGACAATTTTGCGCACAGGTGGGATTTTTTAAATTATTTTCTCCGTAATCCTGAGGATATTTCCTATGTGAGACCACTGTCAATAGGCAAGATTCCGGAAATCATTAAATTCCCTTTTTTTCTGATTAAAAAGAAAATCACTGACCAATAAGGCCACTAAAAGCTCGAAATGAAAATCTGAAAAAATTAGAGGTGGTTTTTTATATTCGAAGCCTTTAACGTAAAAAATCCGTTTAACGACCATCCTAATAGATATATATTGTATATGGGGCATTCCACGTCAAATTTACAACCCATCTACCTCACCCTCTTCGATTTTGATCATTGTATGATGTTGCAACCACGATTTCAACCGACTTCAAACAGTGTCGGAATTTTTTGCAGATTTCTTTAGCCACCACTGAAATATGTAGAAAAAAATTGAAAAACCAATTCTGAAAACGCTTCTTATAAAATTCTGAAAAAATTCACACTGATTTCATAATTAAAAATATGATGTTGAGGCACGACACGATAATGGGATCTGTATATTTACTATTATTTTCGCAAGTTTTCAGTTTTCTTGGATCTTGGGATAACTTAATAAAAAAAGAACGAAATGGTATGAACTATATTCAGGCCTTCTGGCATTTCTATGAATTTCAGAAAAATTGAAATCCATTAATAATAGAGAAATTTATGACCGAACAAATAAATAGAAACTCCAATTCCGGCATGAGAAAAAAAAATTGCTAGAAAAGTAGTAAATGTTGAGATCCCGTTATCATGTCGTGCTTACAAATCATATTTTAAATCATCAAATTAGTGTGAATTTGTTCAGATTTTTCAAAATGTCGGTCTTGAAATTGGTTTTCCGATTTTTTTTAAATTTCACCAGTGGCTAAAAAAATATGAGAAAAATTCTGAGACCCTTGTGGGTCGGTTGCAAGATCTTACTAATAAATTGTCAAAATGAGAGGAGGTGAGGTACATTGGTTGCAATTTGACGTGGAATGCCCCACAGATATTAGATTGGTCGTTGAATTGCTTTTTTGCAATTTCAATGTTAGATTGTCGTGGATCGGCTTTCAATATTGTGACGTGGATTTTTCCCGCTCTTCGGTCACTCGGAGAAAATGACCAAGAACTTACCGCGCGCACAATAAATCGGGACGTTGGCAATTCATGCACAAGTTCTCGTCCCACACCTTGTCGCCACGAAATTGTACGGCCCGGGGCACGCGCGTGGCTGGCTGGTTGGCCGAGGGGGCCGCTCCCCTGCTCGTTCCTCGCGCGGGTCGCTTCGGCGAGGTCGGCCTCATCGAAGCCGGGCTTCCGCCACTCAGCTGTGCGCCGCTCGATTTGTTCCTCTGGGTCGCTATTGCCAGTGCCTTCAACAATTTCTCCTCGAGCCCCTTCACCTGGGCCGCTAGCAGCTTCTCTATTGTCTGCGCTACGGTTACCTCGACCCCCGGCTCCGCGATCGCGGCTAACCCGGACTCGACCCGAGTCGCCGTGGTCTTGGTCCGGCACGCCAATTCGCTAATAAATGATTCCTTCGGCGTGGGCGGGGGGCGGTATTCGTGAGACAGCGCGAGATTTCTTTCCCGCTCCGTGGCAAGATAAATCAATTCGCTCCACGTTCGAATTTCCCTTCTACGGAGGACTTCGCGAATTTCGGGACGCAAGTTCTTAAAGGCCAAATCCTGTTGCTGCTCCATCGTATACGGACGCGGCATCCGCCTCAACAACCCCCGAACGCAGGATAGATATTCTGTCACGGACTCGACCGGTCCCTGAGTTCGCGACATAGCCTGATCCTCCACGCGGCATCCTACTGTCCCGTCCCCGAACCACAAACGCAACGCCGCCGCGCCGCGCGAAACTCGTCGTACGTGACCCAGCTATCTCTCTCGCAACGTAACCATTCCAAGGCTACGCCCGAGAAGATCACCGTGAGCGAACTCAACACTTCGTTTTCGCTCAATTCTGACAGACTTCGCCATTCCTTCAATCGCGTCAGGGAATCCTCGACACTTGGCTCGCCAATCCCAGAGAACCTGAGGTTCCAACCTCGCAAGGCCTTTGGGATGTCACTAATCGCTTCCCGGGTACGCGATTCCATACTTGGATCCCGGGCCCAGGCCGGCAGGGCAGCGGTCGCCATATCGCGAGGAATTGTTGCAGGGTCGGCCGGTAGCGACCGGAAACCAAACTATTCGAACCGAGAGACAAAAGCCGTAGGTAGAGTCTGAGCGCAAGCAATAGTACCCGGTATGGACACTTCCGCGAAACTTGTTAAATTAATTCGCTATTATCCACAAGCCACAGCAGAGCGTGAGAGAGATACTTCCTCGTATTATCGAAATCACCGCTAATATATTAGCGATATAAGTATTTGCGAAAGAAAAGCGCCAGCAAAAGAAATATCGTACACAAAAAAAAACAACAAAAAAAACAAACGACGGGCTGAAAGAAAGAAAAAGAGGAAAAACAGATATTGTTGCACCAGCAACAAAAAAAAAAATTCAACTGAAATGCTAAAAATCCGTCGTTGAAACACACAAAAAAAAAATTTTCGAAACCGCAGAAGACAAAAGAAAAACAAAAAGAAATCAGAAATCAAAAACAATAACAAAAGAAAATAAAAATGACACAAGCAAGAGACAGGCGATAAAGGCAGGTGATCTTATTCCTATTATTAGAAATGGGAGGTGCAGATATACGCGGTGTACTTTTTCGTCACCCGGTGTATTCGTCAACTCGTAGCCTGAGTCGTAAATCGCAATTTTCTGTGTTATTCGCCACCCTTTGTATACAATTCTATTTTCTCGCTACGTATTCACAATTGTCTCGCTGTACTCCAAACGTCAACACGCTTGACCGAAGTGTCTCGCGACCTCTCTCTCCCGTATTCTCCGAACGCTGTTGTTTTCGTTCCACGAGCGCTATCCGTTACCAAGTCGAAATTTCCGAAACGCGCAATGCTACTATCTTTCTCGAATATTTACAGCGGAAATTTCGCGAAGGCCCCACGTTGGACGCCAATTTGTGACGTGGATTTTTCGCGCTCTTCGGTCACTCGGAGAAAATGACCGAGAACTTACCGCGCGCACAATAAATCGGCGTCCACAATGTACCTTGGACCTAAAACAATATCGCGAAATTTGTTGGGCGCCTGGCGTGATTAACACACCTCGAAATCGGTAATGCGAAATACCGCGACCATATACTCGATAGCTTAGTACCGCGGAGTGGGGAGGGGTGTTACGTCCGTGGGTAGAGTTTACTCCTGAGCGGAAGGAGTAACCTGGTTGGCTTCGCTTTTACGTTACAGGTCAACCGGAAATCAGGATGGGATTGAATAAACTGGAGTATGTTGATATGTCGTTTATAAGTTTATTCCGTAGAACATGAGATAGCGGTCGGAATGAGTTGTGTGTTGCGAAAAGATATATATGAAGGCGAGATGTGGAATTGTCGAGTGTCAGAATAGGAGTGTCCCTCGAGACGTGAAACGGACGGGTGCAGAAAAGGTGTCACAAAGCTAGGAGTAGGGAATGGAATTTGAAGAGTAAGCGTGATAGTGAATAGCGTGAGACTACGTAGAGATAAGAGGACAGGACAGAGACCATGAGATTAATGTAAGAACTGTGGGAGAGTTAGCGAGTAGGAAAAATAGAGAGAAGTGGTATGCTGGACGTAACACCCCCCCCGTCAGAGGGAGCATAGCGGTAGGTATGGTCCCGAATATGGGAAGCAAGAAGGTGGAAATGTGAAACATGATTTTAAAGTATGTGCTTAAAATTAGTTTTACAATTTATCTTATTATAGGTAGTGTATAGTTTATATTCTGGATCACGAATGAGCGTAAGGCATATAGTTATAATACTATGGTTACATAATGTTGTTTAAAGCTAGGCGCCTAGGGTTAATGCGCATGGAAGCGGGTTAGTACACTTAAGACTAAACAACAATGATTTCTCTGATTAGCTGGGTACTAAGTAATACTATATTTTTTTTTTCTTGATATATCGAGATACAGAGTTTGACCTATTCGTACAATGATATCGGTTATGAGTGTAGATATATTTTGGGCTAATTGTAAACTAAGGGTATAAGATCGTCATTACAATCATTTTAGTGCAGTAGTGTACACAAGTATTTACTTTACTTGTGTCTGTTTGACAGCGCAACAGCAGATCTTGGTAGCAATATAGTAGTTGCTATTGAAGGGGTTAATGTGGGATTTTACTATGTATGTGCGATTTTCAGTTTATTGAGATGAACTATTTTAGTTTTGTTTAGAGTAAGGTATATTTCGGCGTTAACGTCATCTATTATTCGTTTGATTACATACGGGCCTTTATAATGATCTTGGAATTTTGACCTTGTTTCGTTCAATAGGTAGACAGTTTGTCCTACTTCAAATCGTTGTGGGTTAATCGTTCTGTCGTAGTGTTCTTTACTTTTCTGTTTAGCTTGTTTCAGGTTCAACGCGGCGCGTTTACGGATGTCTGTGAGATTCGCTATTAGATCGAGGAGGAATGTATCGTATGTATGCGTGGATGTGTTGCTTAGTATCGCGTCTGTCGGTAGTTTAGCTTCCGAGCCGAAGATCAGCTGGTGAGGTGAATAATGTGTACTGTCGTGTTTTGCTGTATTATAGCAGAAAATGGCGAAACGTATGAATTCATCCCAGTCTTTACCCTCGTTGGTGTAATGTTTGATGTATTCGGTAATTACAAGGTGACTTCTTTCTAATGAGCCGTTTGATTGCGGTCTATAGGCGGTTGTTCGTAGTTGTTTAATTTTGAAGAGTTTACAAAGTTGTTTGATGACTGTGCTCATAAAATTCTGTCCTTGGTCTGTAAGTATTGCTCGAGGAGCACCGTAACGTGTAATGTATTCTTTTGCGAATGCTGCGCCTATAGTTTTGGCGGTGGCATCAGGTAAAGGGATGGCGTCCAGGAATTTTGTCAAATTGCATTGTATTGTCAAGAGATATTTGTTGTTCGATTTAGTAAGGGGTAGAGGTCCAACAATATCTAATGCCACTTTGTCAAAGGCCTCTGCGGGCGTGTCAGTGATTGCCATGGGTAATTTTGTTTTGATCCTGACTAGTTTTTTCCTCTGGCAACTGCCGCAAGATCTGATGATATTTTGAATTTGCTTTTTCATATTTGGCCAAAAATATTTTTCTCTTATTTTATTAAAAATTTTTGTAACGCCTTGGTGTCCTCCGATCAGTGACTCGTGGTACTCTTTGATCATGTCTTCGCGTAATCGTTCGTCTGGTATAATTGTAGTATTTCTACAAAGTGTTACTCGAATGTCTGAATCCGCAAAAATGTGATAAATCAGTTTTTTAAAGATAGATCGTAGAATATCATCAACTCCTGGTCCTGACATGGGGAATGATATGGACCGAATGTCTAGTCCGGACAAGATAATCCTCAAGTTAACTAACGTGTAGAAAATGTCGTCAAGTCTGCCCGGGTCTGATTGACGTGGTTTCACTACGAGGGTAAATATGTATTTGTTGTTTTTCAACCGAGTTTTAATTACGTCAGATATTTCTGGATTCTGGTTTTGAAAGGATTCCATGCTTACTAGATTTCCGTCTATCAACTGTTTTTCTAGTCCTTCTGTCCAACCACAATTAGCTGATACGAAATGAGCGTAATTGTCGCACAACATGAGAAGTCCGTCATTAGTTTCGGTTACGTTGGGTGTTGGTAATATGTCATTTTGATTTTGTATGAAGTAATCTAAGCAACAAAAGTTGTCATTGTCAATATGGGGGCGGTCCGGTTTTCGCTCTTCGGGATTCTCGCGACGTTGTGAGCCTAAAGGTGGTAGCGTTGCCGTAGGTACAACGGAGGCATCGCTATCCGTGTCTTCAACAGCTGACTCCGGATCATGTATCACGGAGTCACTCTCCGAGATATCAGTTGGGTAGCGCGAGGGAGTAGAAACCGGAGCATGTCTTGGAGCTGACCTAGTGCCGGTCCGACGCATTGGCCGACGAGTTACAGGGGGAGCAGGGATTCTGGGTGTTGATGCGTCTGCTTCAGATTCAGAAGATGTCGAGTCATAAGTCGGGTTTTGATAATTACAAATGGTGATCTTTATGTCGGAGTCTTTAAATATGTAATGGATCATCCGATTAACAAGGTTCCAGTCTAACTTATCTAAGCCGCAGCCTAGTCTTGGAATCGAGAGCGATTTGACTTTGTCTTGTTCTAAGCAATTCTTTAGATTTACTAGGGCGTTGAACAGTGTTTCTTCAGTTGGTTTCTGGTAGTGGTATTTTTTGGTTACTAGATTGTAAATGAGGCGGTTACCATGTGGCAGTGTCAATACGTTCGTTACTTCAGGGTCTAGTTGTTGTAGTTGATCTCGGGTGATTATTTTCCTATTGATTAGTTGTCCCGCGACTCCTCGTGATGTCTTGCAGTCTGCCGAGATGCAGTGGGCTAGGTTATCTTGTCTGTCGAGGAGATTGGCGCGTATCTCTTGAATAAATTTACTATGCGTTAATGGTAGGCGGTTAAGATCTGTTACGAATTCCGTGAATCGAGGGGCGTAATTTCGTCCTTTACTGGTAGTGGCTTCGGGTGTCGGCTTATTCAGTGTGTCGGACTGTTCTTCACGTATTTTAACACTACGACCCTGGGGCTTACCGGAGTTTTGGTGTGATTTACATGAGGTGAGTGGTTGAACTCGTTCCGTAGTTTGCTTGATCGTTTTATCGACCACGATCGGTACCTCCGTTGCGCTGCTATTGTCAGTCATACTGGCACTTGAGTCAGAGGTAACAGTAGAAGTCGAAGTGTCTTGTAATGCTTTGTTTCGTCTTCGTGGGGAAGGGCTGGTGGATTCATGTGCAGATCCATGCGCTTGTATTGGGTGTTGGTCTACATGTTTCATTCGTTTGTGAGCGCCGGTAGATGAAGATAGCGTATCCGGTTCGCGAGCACGTGTTGGGTGTTGGTGAGCTATTTTGGTGCGTTTGTGAGCGCTGGTAGACGAAGATAGCGTATCTGGTTCGCGAGCACGCGTTGGGTGTTGGTGAGCTACTTTGGCGCACTTGTGGGCGTCAGTAGATGAGCATTCTGTATCGGGTCGTGGCCGTTTTGAGGTAATAGGTAGAATTCGGAAAGAGTCGCTAGGTGGATTTCTGGATAGCGCGTCCGCGTTAGAGTTCGCTATTCCTTTTTTATGTTTTGTGACGTACGAATATTCTTCCAACTTCAGTCTCCAGTGCATTAAACGAGAAGTCGGGTCCCGTACGTTTTTGATCCACTTTAGTGGTTCGTGGTCTGTTACCAGAGTGAAGGTTCTACCGTAAAGATAAGGACGAAAATGTTTGACGGCATAAACGACTGCTAAGAATTCTTTTTCGGACACCGAGTAATTGATTTCGGCCTTTTGTAACACCCTCGATGCATACGCGATTGGTAAATCCTCGCCATCTTTGTCTTGACTAAGTATTGCTCCTATTGCATACTTTGAAGCGTCGGTTGTTAGGACGAAGGGTTTTTCGAAATCTGGATACTGCAGTATTGGTTCTCGACACAGACTATCGCGTAGTGTTTCGAACGCAAATTGATGTTCTGCTGTCCATAGGAAAGGGCTATTCTTCTTTAGCAAATTATTAATAGGTCTAGCAATTTTTGAAAGGTTAGGAATGAATCTTCGGTAGTAGCCTATCAAGCCTAAAAATTGTTTGATCTGTTTAGGATTCTTGGGAACTGGGTAGTTTTTTATTGCTGATATCTTCTCCGGATTAGGTTTCAATCCATTTTGAGTGATGACGTGACCTAGGTATGCTACTTCTTTACGCAGAAATTCACATTTATCTGGCTGCAGGGTTAGTCCTGCATCAGACAATCTCTTCATGAGTTTCCGAAATTTGGTTTCGTGCTCCTCCAAGGATCGGGAGTAAATGACTATATCATCCAAATAGACAAACATATCTGTACCCTGTAATCCCGATAGAACCTGATCTATTAGACGTTGAAAGGTGGATGGGGCATTTTTTAAGCCAAATGGCATTCTAGTATATTCGAAATGGCCGTGAGGAGTCGAAAAAGCGGTCTTTGCGCTGTGATCGGGATCCATTGGGATTTGATGGAACCCGGAAGCCAGGTCGAACGTTGAGAAATATTTTGCGGAGCCTAGCTGATCTAGGATATCGACGATGTTTGGTAGCGGGTAAGCGTCGCCAATGGTTTTTTCATTCAGTTTCCTGAAGTCAATGACCATTCGCCACTTCTTTTCGCCGCTAGCATCTGATTTCTTGGGGATGATCCAGACCGGAGAATTGTAAGGAGATGAAGAATGTGTGATAATGTTCTGATCAAGGAGTTTGGTCACTTGTTTTTGTATTTCGTCCTTGTGTACTCTTGGGTGTCTGTATTGTTTGGTATGAATTGGTGCGTCATTGGTAGTAGGGATCGTGTGGCTGACTAAGTTTGTATGTCCCAGGGTGTCACCCGGGAGGAAAAATAAATGGTTGAATTCGATAGCAAGATTAACTATCAATTGTTTTTCTTCGTCGTTCAAATGATCCAATCGTAAGTTTTCTTTCAAAATCTCAAGGCGTTTCGAATCGTAATTTGGGGATGTGGGAAGAACGCGATTCTCGATCCTTTTTTGTTTTTCGTGTAAGACCTGTGCTAGTAAGACCTGTCCGCTGCTTGCAGTACTTGTATGCGTTAGGTGTGTTTTTGCACTGAGCGTGGCGGTGCTCGCGAGTTCATCGACTTCTTCTAGTGTTACGACTGGTCTTCTTATTTCCACAGCTGATTCGTTGGAATTTATTGCATAAACGTAAGCAAACCCTTGTTGGTTGGTAACCAGGGCCTGTCCCAGGAATATGTTAGCGCCTACTTCCAACTGTTCTATGAATCCCGTTTTTACAGAGGGATTCGAAATTTTTAGTGCAATCACTTGAGCCGTTCGTGGTGGTATCAATATGTAGTCTTCGTTTAGGAGTTTGAATGGTTTGCTAGTATTGTTCGGTATTATTTTTTCTGTATCGAAAGATATCGTTGCATTTTCGTTCCGTAAAAATATCGATCCTAAGATTCCGTTTTCTTGTATCGGAAACAGATCGTCGACTATATGGAATATATGAAGGTTGTCACCGATTCGAATGCTAGTTGTTCCTATTACTTTTATTGGCTCATGTATAGCACTGGTAACGTGGATCTGACCTTCGAGTAATTTACACGGAACATGCGGATGTATTGCTCCGAGTTTAATTATGTTTACATCAGCACCGGTGTCAACTATAAATGTGCTGGGTTGTCGTATGAGTTCACCGGTGGTTATTCGAACCTTCGGTGTTTGTGTGACAGATGTTATGAGGATACGCGGTGGTGTTTTTGTGTTGGTTGTATGCCTGTTAAAGGGAATAACGCCGGTTTCGCGAGAGATAAGGTAGTTGTTTTTGAAACAGATAGTCGCCTTTTCCGAACGTAAAAAGTCTGCACTTAGTATACCGTCCTCGATGATAGGGAAGGAGTTATCGACAAGATGGAATTCGTGGCGTGTATTAGCTAACTCGATGTAGAGACTTCCTATTGTTCTGATGGATTCTTCCGTTATCCCTGAAATCTGCCTAATGTCCGTCTTTGTGACGTGGACTCTTGGGTCGATTTTATCGATTTTTAACAGATTAATATTAGCGCCAGTATCTATTATTAGTGTCACGTACCCATTCAAAGACTGCGGGCATTGTGTTCGAATCTGTGGAGGGCCAGATTCTAATTGTACGGAGCTGACATTTGGTTTGGACGCTGCTCCGGTTTGAGGGAGGTCGATGCGTCCGCGCGGCCGTCCCTGAACTCGTTTAAATGGCTCGCGTTGCCTGAATATTCGCGATGTTGCTTTGCTTCGTATGAAACTTCCGGGTGGATGCCCGTATCGCAATTCTCGTTCGAGTAGTCTTGTGTTACGAAATTAACCCTGAAGTTCGATCGTGAAGGATTTGGTGTGTTATACTGTTGTGAGCGTTGACTGTCATTTCGCGTCTGGTCTAAAGGTTGGTTTGTCGGGTCTCTTGCTCGATATTGGGTATTGGGATTGTTTTGTTGTTGACGATTAGTGTTACTTTGGAAAACTCTTGAATTTTGGTAGAATTTTGGATTCTGGTGATATTGGGAACGATTTGAGCGGCAATTATCGTTTGAGTGGCCTTTGCCACCACACTGCGTGCAAGTTGTGTTGTTGCGCTGCCTCGTTCTGCACTCTTCTATACTATGACCTGCCTTCTTGCAGTATCTGCACACTACTAATAGGGAAGGTTGTTCAGGACAATATTTATCGATGTGATCGGTTAATTTACATATACTACATTTTATATGGTTTTGTGTTTCGTAGTTAGTATCACGGTATGAGGCTAGTTTAAGTCTATCTGATAATAGTTTTTCAGTCTTGGTGGCCGTGTCTATAGCCATTTGTAGGGTTTGTGGATTCTCATGAGCTACTCTTATTTCTAATTCGTCTAGTAATCCTTTGATAAATCTTAGTCTTGCGGTCTCTTTGATATTTTTCTTTAGCACTTGAGCATCACTGATAGATTCTGAGGCATCTATTGATTCGCACGCTTGTCTTAACAGATGTTTTATTCTAGCACCGTAATCTAGAACACTCTCGTTTCGCCTCTGTGCCGATTGTGCGAGGTCTAGCTGGATATCTGGGAGGTGTTGTTTAGACGCGTAGGCCTGTTTTAGGCAGTATAGCAAATCTCGAAGAGAATCCGGATTATCTGACTCTATATATTTACTCGCGTCGCCTTCGATTTTCGTGCGAATGAGTGTGGAGAATAAATTCAGTTCTCTGGCTAAGACAGCTTGTTTTGCGCATTCTACTTTAGTTATGAATTCGGATACGGGCATATTAGTGCCATTGAACGTGGGAATCAGAGCTAATGCATCTTTAAGAGGCAGGTGCGGAAAAGTGCCTTCGGTAGCCATGTTGTAAATTTTAATCTAGGATTTGTCGACTTACAAAGTGAAGATGAAGAGGAGGAACGGAATAAAATGTTGCATTCTTCCGTGAGGATGTTGGTCCAGCGATTTCGTGTCTGTAGTCGGTGATGACGTCGGTGTGCGTTGTGTCGTACTAGAAGTCGTGAAGAATGAAGATGTCGTCGTAGTAGCAGCAGGAGATAGTCTTTCAGCAATATCGATTTGGAGATACGGATTTGTCTGTGACGTTCGTGTGAATCAGAGATCGTTGATTGCGTTAACGTAGAATATGGCTTTCAGAGTGTCTTCAACACTATCACACAGTGGTATTACTTTTTTATTAACATCACTGAGCTTGCACACTTCAGAACCGGTCTATCAGATGGCACTTCATGCGTAGCACACACGTAAAATTGTATCACTGAATTTCCGGAAAGCGAAGGCCACCGCTGCCACCAATGTTACGTCCGTGGGTAGAGTTTACTCCTGAGCGGAAGGAGTAACCTGGTTGGCTTCGCTTTTACGTTACAGGTCAACCGGAAATCAGGATGGGATTGAATAAACTGGAGTATGTTGATATGTCGTTTATAAGTTTATTCCGTAGAACATGAGATAGCGGTCGGAATGAGTTGTGTGTTGCGAAAAGATATATATGAAGGCGAGATGTGGAATTGTCGAGTGTCAGAATAGGAGTGTCCCTCGAGACGTGAAACGGACGGGTGCAGAAAAGGTGTCACAAAGCTAGGAGTAGGGAATGGAATTTGAAGAGTAAGCGTGATAGTGAATAGCGTGAGACTACGTAGAGATAAGAGGACAGGACAGAGACCATGAGATTAATGTAAGAACTGTGGGAGAGTTAGCGAGTAGGAAAAATAGAGAGAAGTGGTATGCTGGACGTAACAGGGGTAATTTTTGGGTAGAGAGAGATACAACACACGTACGCCAACACGTGGTTTGGCCAAATCACTGTAAAATTCCAATAATATATTTCTAGCCAGCAATAATACAAAAAAAAAAATAAAAATAATAATAATACTGCGAAAGTCGTTCTTCGCGATTCCAAATACAAATGCTTAGATTCAACCAAAAAAAAAGAAAGAACAAACAAAATAATAAAAAAAGTCGGTTTTACGGGCGAAGATTTTACGTGACAACGTCTTTTTCTCGGTAGAATATTTATTGATATGGATATAATTAAATTGCACAATAGGAACAAGGAATTGAATGAAAATAAGAATTGCACAAATTTTAACTATAGAAATATATTTTGTTTACTAAAACATTGTACATGTAAACTTAAACTTAACTAATTCCTATTTGAGTGATTTTGTTGAGGATAGGACGATGATAGGAGAAATATGAAATGAAAGGAAGTGTTTCTGCTGTAATGTGTCTTGCGAAAGTCAAGTCGATAGTTGTTCCTTTTAACGTAGTTGACTTAGAAACGTTTGATACGCATTGTTGTAAATGACGAATCTAAGCACTCCACATTTTCACTACAGACACAGCTGACGATACTTTAACCACACGTGTGAACTTGTATTATGACGCTTTCTTGTTTTTCCAACGCCAAGAACGTTCGAGAAAGACAAAGACAGAGACACAAGCATGCGCCGATTCAATGCGCCTAATTCTCTAGTGCTGCGCGCGCGGCAGACCGATCATAGTTGAGTGGGAGAGAGACGCAAGGCATTCGGCGGGCCTCTCTCTCGTTCGGTGACTCATCGTAACGTTACCGGGCGTTACACTTTTTCATAAGTGACTCCCAGCCGCAACCTAATTTAAGACGTTGTCACGTCAAAAAAATGAATAGATCTGGAAGACCTCTACGGCCTACGTGCGCTAGTCGCTGTCTTAATAATACTAGACTGGGCCAAAAAAATTGACTATTTTTTTTTTTGAAAAATATATTGAGAATATCATTCAGTATGGCAAAAAAAAAATTTCACGAAATTTTAAGCCCTTAATGTTAACTTTAAGAGGTCTATCATCGCTATTTTTGATTTTTAGTAATAATTTGATGTTTTAGGTCAGAACTGTCGAAATATTGAAGTGAAAAAATTTATGTTCACTTATCCCTTTATAAAATTGAATTCCCTACAAAAAAGGTCTTCTTATAGATTTTTGTCAGACAAGCCGTTTCCGAGTAATTAAGCTTAATAAATTGATATAATTTCTCGAGAATTAATCGAGAATTAATCGAGAAATTATATCAAGTTATTAAGCTTAATTACTCGGAAACGGCTTGTCTGACAAAAATCTATAATCAGACCTTTTTTGTAGGGAATTTAATTTTATAAAGGGATAAGTGAACATAAATTTTTTCACTTCAATATTTCGACAGTTCTGACCTAAAACATCAAATTATTACTAAAAATCAAAAATAGCGATGATAGACCTCTTAAAGTTATTATGAAGGGCTTGAAATTTCATGAAATTTTTTTTTTGCCATACTGAATGATATTCTCTATATATTTTTCGAAAAAAAAATAGTCAATTTTTTTGGCCGAGTCTAAATAATACCCTAACTCACAAAAACCAAAAACAAAATGTTGACTCGATGCGCTGCCCGCGATCGTCCTCTACTAACCACGCCGCTAATCGTCACTTAACCATAAACCGCTAGGCAAAAACGTGATCGAGATCATAATCGACGCGCTAACCGCGATCGTTACTAAATCTAGGTGAGGTCTTACTTCTACGTGCGCTAGTCGCCACCTTACTGATACACAATAATTCATAAATTAAACCAAAAGGACGTGACTCGACGCGCCAACCGCGACCAAATTAATAAATCTAGGAAGCTTTTATTTTCGTGCTTGTGTGTAGCGTATTATGACGCATCCGAGCTCCAGTCGTAGTCACTATTTCCACAAAGTTCGCAACCCGTCCCGCTAAACCGAGCATCTACGCACAGTGATACGCGACTCACTCGAGAGGTGACACTTTTTGCATACGCAGACTCGACGAGACCCCGAGCAGCGGAATTTGGCCACACTCAATTTCGACCCGAAATTGTCCCCTACTCGAAACCGTGACTCTACGCGAGACTTTACAGGGATCAACTTGACTCTACGCGTTATCGCGAAATTCAGGCTACGGTCATCATCAAGGAGATCGGCAAACAAATTTCGAGTGCTACTCTAACTCAATAATCAAGTGGGTCGACCGCTTACCAGTGCGCCAATCTAACTTGTACTCGTAATATGTTCGCAAAGAATTGCAAGCGCTTACCGCTTCGCATCCATACGAGGAATTCTCTGACACCGGTCTCCGCCATGTCACACACAATTTGCTAGCTTTTGATTTATTCTATCGTGACCACCGCGAAACGTCGCCAGGACTCAAGTGATGAGCCCTGCAAATCGGAGCCGCAAATCGAACATGCCTCGAACATAGTCGCTATCCGTAGTCAAAATTCTCCCGATCTAATTGGGGTTCTCGTTACGAAATTCTTACAGCCTAGCTTATCGCTATCGTTGAATTCCGCTGTCGCGGGGTGTTGATTGGCTGGCCAGTCTCTGGTAGCCCGTAGCTCGACAGTGGCGTGGTGACGACTTCGCGAGGGGGCCTGTCGTCAGCTGGGCGACGGGGGGGGGGCTAAGTCTCGCCGGCCACCAACGGGAATTTCGTCCGCCTTGGGTTCCCTCGCGGCAGAGCTCTCCGTTGACGCTCTCTCCGTAGCCTCGTGTGAGGCCCTCCTTTCGTCGCGATCCGCCGCGATTGCCATCCGGTAACGTCGTTCGAATTTGCTGCCGATCCCCTGCTCGAGGCCGCATTTACTCGCCACCCAAAAAAAAATAAACAAAAATCCTGAAAAGTCGTATTCGCTAGACCGACTATGGTCCCCTCTCAGAGTCTCGGATGCGTGACCGTTGTCCTGGCGCTCTTTTTCGAAATGAGCCGCGGTCTGCTCCGCGGGCTTCCTAATTTTGGGTTCCGTCCAGGGTTCGGGGAGCCGTACGGAACGAGCCGTGAAAATGCCACGTTACAATATATGAAAAAAAAATTTTTAATTTCTTTCAGATTTTCATTTTGAGCGAAGAAAATCACGGGCCAGCAGGGTCACTCAGGGCTCAGAATAAAAATTTGCAAAAATTGGAGATTTAAAAAAAATATATTTCTAGCTGATCTACGACCATCCAACATTGAAATTCCAAAAAAAGCCATCTAACGACCACCCTTGTGTACATAGTAAAACGGAAGTAATTTTCAGACGAACGGTAAAATCGCTAACCCGCGTACGCAAAATCGTAAGAGTTGAGAAAGAATATCCTGTATCAATATTTCAGTATACGTTGTCGATTAGCATTTTAATCGTTCATAGGACGAAACAATGGCAGTCGTAATAAACTGAATGCTGCAAACAGAATTATCTCATATTCCTTGTTTTATGTACAGACGATTTCTGTTGACAAGTTGGCGACTGAGATGGAGGCGTTAACCCGAATCGTCTACCAGGACGAAATGTGAGACGCGCACAAATCGCTGTGGAAATCCCAAACCAGCGTTTCTTGGTAACCGTTCAACAATCATGTCATCAAATATTCACATCGGAATCTAATAAATTGTAGGAGATGCATTTTTTTGAAACAAAAAAAAATATCTTGCCCCCGTTGATCATTTTCGCGGTTTGCCGCAAGATGGCTATTTTGTTAGGATTTGACACTCTCACACACACACACACACACACACACACACACATACACACACACGCGCGCACACCCCTGCGGCAGAGGAGAAACTGCTACCAGGCGCGTCTCCCCGTAGCGGATGGGTTGACACTCGCTGTCCTTGGATGACACTAGGTCTCCTAGCTGATGAGGTACAGAGGGTAGGAGCTAAATGAAATACGCTCCCGTGGACAAAACTCCCCTTTAATGGGTTGGTCACATTACGTGACCTAACAAGACGATCGTTCCCTGCTGCAACTCATTGGGAGTGTCCGGAACCCGTGTCGATTATTTCCGACGATGCGGGCCACGGCTGATGTGAGCTTGCTCTGCCGAGGTGTAAGTTGCGACAGTGGATCAGGAGCCAGCCACTTCGGGCCCTGATCAGGAAGTACGCAGTGAGTGTTAGAGATCGGAATTTTCACCGCCCCGAGCGAGTCTAGTCCGTTCGTGTATCCCGGGACTGGCTAAGTGTCGACTAGGCCTTAGGGAACTGGGGTAGGAGTACTATCTCCGAGGGTACACTCGTTCCTAGTTATGACAACCCGCTCCACTCCGTACGATGCGCTGGTAAACCAAAAAAGTATGAGTAACTTACTGGAAATAAACAAGAGTGGAGACGGGCTTCATGCCCAACAAGCAGCGATTGACGCAAGCGCTGTAATAAAGCGGTCGCAAGCGCTCGAACGCCTTAAAAAACTGACCGGTGAGTTGAATGATTTCGTTCAATCAAAGGTCAACATTCACAAGGAGATAAAGTCCAAGACGGCTAGTGTAGCTAGCGCCCTACAAAGGTTTGAGAAACTGGACGCAGAATGGCGCTCATTATTGCAGCGCATTTTCCGTGCTACACCGGAGAAAACCTGCGAAGCTGACGTCGGAACTGACGAAGCAATAGACACCGGAGCCGAAGGTGACAGTGAATCAGTCGCTGAAGACGGGCGTGAAACTTTCGGCAAGCCTGGTAAGAGAAAAGAAAGACCCTCTCCAGACCCAACATTCAGGCAAGCAACATAACAGAAGGACCTGAAGGAAAGCCCTTTGCAAAGAGCAGCACTGCCAAGCGACGAACAGATTAAAGCGCCAGCTTGGCAATGAGTTCAGTCTAAAAAAGAACAGAAAAGACAAAGGAAAGTGCAGCTCCCAAAGCAACCGCCGAAAGAGCCCCGGCCAGAACCTAAGCGGAAGAAACCTCGAAAGTGGATCAGGCCTGACGCTCTGATCATCCGTCCGGTCGAGAAGGAAAAGTAGGCCGAAATATTGCGTCGTATAAAGCAGGCCGTCCCTGACGAACAGGTCCGCACAACCGTGGAAAAGATCCACAAAACCAAAACTGGGGACATGCTGATTACGCTTTCAAAGAAGAGTACTGACAAAGGCCAAGCCTTGCAAAAGGCTATCACGGACATTCTTCAAAGAGAGGCCGAAGTCATTTGCAAAGGACCGCAGGAGATCATCGAAATCCGAGACATTGATTATGACATGACGAAGGAGCACATTCAGACTGCCCTGGAAACGGAAACCGGAGAAACCGGCGAAATACCACTAGAGGCTATCAAGATCCGTAAGGCCTACTGAGGTACGCAAACGGCCACATTGACACTACCAGCAGCTGCAGCACAACAGCTACTGGAAAGAAACGGCAAAATAAGGATTGGCTGGGTCAACTGCCGAATGAGAGCAACAAAGAAGCCGATACAATGCTTCAAATGCTGGCACTTTGGGCACTTTGTATCCCAGTGCAAAAGTAAAATCGACCGATCTAAGCACTGCATAAGATGCGGAAGAGGAGGACATAAGATTACTGAGTGCAAAAATCCAGCCCAATGTATATTATGCGCTGACGATCAAGGTGCGCAGGACGCTGCCCACCATACTGGCACATACAGATGCCCGGTTTTCAAAGAGGCGCTCGAGGAAATGATAAATAAACGAGCATGAAAATACTGCAGCTCAACCTCAATCATTGCGAGGCTGCGCATGACTTGCTCATACAAACCGTGCGCGAACTAGAGCTTGACTTAGTACTGATAGCAGAACCATATAAACATCTGAGTACCCTACCCTGGGAATCGGACAGTACCAACAAAGCTGTCATTTGGTCCTGTGACAGATTACCATTCCAGAAGGCAGTCAACAACAGAGAAGCCGGATTTGTAGCAGCATGGGTAGATGGAATTCGTTTCTACAGCTGCTATACCCCGCCGAGTCTTTCTTTGGAACAATTTATCGATTTTCTTGATTGTCTGACCGAAGATGCACGGCAACACTTTCCCGTAGCAATAGCAGGTGACTTCAATTCCTGGGCAGCAGACTGGGGCAGTAAGCTCACCAATGCACGAGGAAAGGCTCTACTTGAAGCGATGGCCACACTAGATGTTGTCCTCCTTAACACTGGTGAGACACCAACATATTCAAAAGGAGAGGCAAGCTCTATACTGGATCTTACGTTCGTCAGCAGTAGTCTTACGAGAGGAAGCTATTCTTGGGTAGTTATGAACACCTACATTGCCAGCGACCACTACGCCGTCCTTTGGGAAGTATCAACTGGCCAGAGCCCTCGAAGAGCAACCAGACAAACTAACGCAGTTGGATGGAAAGTCAAAGCTCTTGACCCAGCTACTTTAATCATAGCTTTAGATAGCAACCCAAATACCACAGGGAGTGCTGAAGAGAAAGATGGGAAATAATGAAGGGAGTGACCCAAGCCTGCGTCGCTTGTATGCCCCGGAAACGTGGCATGAATCATCGATCTCCGGTACACTGGTGGAACAATAACATCAGCACTCTTCGTAAAGAGTGTTTTAAAAGAAGAAGAATATCTCAGCGTGGCTACAGTCGACCTAACTCTGCAGGATTGGTGGCAGAGTACAAAAAGGCCCGTCGATAATCGAATAGAGCCATCAAGGATAGCAAAAGACGCTGTTGTAAGGAACTCGTCGAAGAGGTGGAGAAAGATCTGTGGAGCAGACCGTACAAGGTGGTCATGACCCACCTGAAATGTCAACCAATGCCGTCACCTACATGTCCACAGCTACTAGAGAAAATCGTCTGTACGTTGTTTCCTCAGCCACGTGAGTTGACCTATTCGTTACTGCAGCCTGACCCTGAAGACATGCCACCTGCCACAGAGGAGGAAATGATGGAGGCATGCAATCGTGTAGGGAATAATAAGGCGCCGGGATTGGATGAAATTCCAAACATTGCTTTAAAAACATCTATCAAAGCAGTACCGGCATTATTCATAGATACCTACAATGTGTGTCTCAAGGAAGGAGTCTTTCCTGAAAGGTGGAAGCGGCAAAGACTTGTACTGCTCCCGAAAGGAAAGAAGCCAACTGACGAACCATCATCTTACCGTCCACTCTGCATGTTAGACACGGCGGGTAAGATATTAGAGCGGATAATTCACCAAAGAATAGAAACATTAGTTGATCCACTCCTGGCAGACAACCAATTTGGTTTCCGAAAAGGGCGGTCAACCCTAGATACAATCAACCTGGTCGTCAACACAGCTAAGGATGCGATTGCTGGAAAGAGATGGAATCGCTGCACAAAAAAGTATTGCTTGGTGGCTGCATTGGACGTCAAAAATGCTTTCAACTCTGCTAACTGGGACTGCGTAATGCGCGCCCTTGAAGAGAAACGAGTTCCAGGGTATTTGCGTAGAACGGTAGCAAGCTACTTCACAAACAAAGTCCTCAAATATGACACAAAAAGTGGTCCTAAGGAGTATGATATTACTGGTGGTGTACCACAGGGCTCAGTTCTAGGTCCTCTGCTATGGAATATCATGTATGATGGTCTCCTGAAAATAGCATTGCCAGCAGAAGTGAAACTGGTAGCGTATGCAGATGATGTTGCCGTGCTGATTGTCGCGAAGCATCTTGAAGAGATAAATCTGGCCTTCGACATTACATTTAGACGGATTAACTTATGAATGAATACGGTGAACTTGTAACTAGCTAAGCATAAAACTGAAGCAGTGCTCATTACCAGCAGGAAAGCGATGGAAACCATCAAGTTACAAGTTGGGGAACTTGAGATCACATCACAACCGTACATTCGGTACCTGGGAGTGATACTTGATGCTCGACTCAATCTCAAGCAACAAGTCGAACATGTGACTGCCAAAGCATCAGTAGTTAGAGCGAGTCTAGCACGACTCATGCTTAACGTTGGTGGACCAAAGCAGAGCAGAAGACTACTGCTGTCATCAGTAGTAACATCCGTGCTCACATATGGTATATCCATTTGGGCTGATACATTAGAGACGCAAGAATCATGGAGAAAAGCGGGTCCAATTTATAGACAGAGCGCTCTGAGAGTTGCCAGTGCCTTCCGCACAATATCAGGAGAAGCGGTGTGCGTCATTGCTGAAACCCTACCGCTTAGAGTACTAGCAGAGGAAAGACGGGCCCTTTACCAACGAAAAAGGTCAACTGCACTGAGCCCTGAAGAACTTGGAACAGAAGAACGGCAGCACAGCATCTCGCGATAGCAACTTGAGTGGGACGCCGCAGCAAAAGGAAGATGGACACACCGCCTCATACCAAAGATCGATGTTTGGCTGAGCCGTAACCATGGCGAAGTCAACTATTACCTAACTCAGATGTTGTCAGGACATGGGTGCTTTCGAGAGTACCTGCACCGTTTTAAGCACGACGATTCTCCGGAGTGCCCGTCTTGTCCGGGGGTTATTGAGGACGCAGGGCACGTTTTCTCTGTGTGTCAACGATTTGATCCTCAGCGAAATAAGTTGGAAAGGATCCTGAACAGCAGAATCCGACCAGACACAATAGTAGAGGCGATGTTGTCGAGTCAAACTGCTTGGAACGCTACCAGCACTTTTGCCACAGAAGTCCTTACAGAGCTGCATTCCATTGAAAGAAAAAGAGCGAATGATAGAAACTAGAAGGAAGGAAAAATGACACCTTAGCCACCAGAAGGAAGAGCAGTAGCTAGATCCTCCCTTCACGAAGTAATGCCTAACGGCGGTTTCCATGAGGGATTAGAGGAAAGAAGGAAGAAGGGGTTTAGCGTTTAGTGGGTAGGGGCGTTAGCGTCGAGTTTTAGTGTGACGCTGCGTCGAGTCGCCACATATCCAGGCCAAACAGCTATGCCTGGAATCCGTGAAAATGATTCACCCCCCCCCCAAGGGAAAAAAAAAACACACACACCCCTGAAAGAAGGTTTAAAATGGCGTTTTGAATGCTTTTAACAATTTTTTCATTCAACATCAATTACATTTAGTTTTCTCATTCTATTCTAAATTATCTTATTCTAAATTTTAACGAGTAAAATTATACATATTATTTTCAATATCTGTATTAATTAAGCATATTATTATTCCAAAATTGACTTATACCAATTTTTTAACAGTACTACTGATCAGATTATATTCAACAATGCGATCATGCAAGATCATGCAGTAGGCAGAAGTGTGTAGTGGGAACGTAATGCTACAGTCACATTCCAATCGAATGTCCACTGGTCCAGTTTTCAATGTTTCGTTCTGCTTGGAGCAATCGATGACGATGAGGAGAGCCTGGTTTATAAATTCACGCCTCGATAGCAAAGGCTCAGCTTCTTCGTTATAGTAGCTCATTTAAAACCGAACATACATATCATAGAGAATGGCGTATTGATTATTGTATATATCAAGATTCATATTTCCGTAGGGATAGCACTGTGAGATGAGGAAGAGTTTGACATCTCTGATCCGACAATGATCAAATACGCCAGCATTTTTCAGCGGCTCGTTTCTCCTTGCAGTTTGAAATCCTAGAACGACATATCTGGGCTTCTCAAGCTGCGTCGATGTCTTGACTGACCATGTATGCCGCGTTGTTGATGTGAGCATCGGATACACGTACGTTTCCCAAGAACGAAAACTCATGGATATGGCCGGATTCTTGGCGATGTAGTTGAGTAGCTGGATTTTCGGTTTATCTGCCAGTTTGATGTAGGGCAACAACCACTCGATTTTATTCAGGGTGATTTCAAAGTTTTCCGTCGCCGAGGTCTGAATCACGGCATTCAAATCAGTGTTGAAACGTGTGAGAATTAACTCATGTTTAGCATTGACGATGACTCGACGATAATCTTCGGCGAAGCCTAGCACGTAATTTAACGGTGAAACAACATCGAAATTTCCAGCGGCATCGGTTAGTTCCTTATCCCCACTAAACCACCCGGTATTCTCCAGACTATATTGCTGGCCTGGAGTCAAGGATACGTAACCCTTCATAGTGCAGGTGATGCCAACATTTTTATTCCGATCAATCTCTACACCGTTTAACTCGTAGCGAACTTCCTCAAACAAATGACAAACGGCCATATTGATCAATTTCGTAAACGTCACCGCAGCCACACCATCATCCTTTGTGATTTTTCCGTGAATGTGTAGAGAGCTTTTACTGGGCAGTAGACACAAGTCTTGATGTTGAACAACAATATGGATTTCATCGTTGTTCTGGAAGGTGGATGATGCAAACGGCTGATGAGCATGAATCTCAGAGTGCGCGATGAATTCGTCGAATACCACAGGTTTCTGTATTCTTATTATTTCTTGCATGGTAACTTACACACACAGGATGCAGCGAACACGAATTCTTATTTTCCAATATTTCCACGTAATCGAAGACCCAGGCTCTGAAGAAACCGAACGTTCAGATGTGTCAGTCTCGTAGGCGGTGTAAACGTTGTCAGAGGTGTCGGGTGACTGATGATTTTTGGCCATGACGTTTGACTTTTACAGCTTTTCCCAACTTTCTCGTCTCAAACACGATTCCCATTATTTAAGTGATTTCACGTGTAAACGTACAGTTATCGTTTCGCCGCGAAAATTAATCAGCTCGTCGTCTTGATCGACTATTCTCAGCTGTAAATGATGTATCGACTGTACGGCGATTGGCAGGTAAATGACGTTGGTAGGCACTTCGACAATCTTATATCCCGATAGAACGGTTGGGAAAAATTCGTGAATCGTGTGAGCTCAATGCTCGTTTATGTACGCCCCTGTGGTTATGCTACACTCAACGCGTAAAGTATTAACCTTCAGTGTGGCCACGGGTGATTCAGATTTATAAGTAACGTTTCGTGATAGCTCAATCGCCTTAAATGCCAATAATCGGCCGATGGAATCTTCGGGCTTAAAGTCCACCACATGATTGCATGTGACTTCACTGTTCAGCTCGTTGTTGTTAGCTATCAGACTGAGGGTGATGTCGGAGGGTAGCTCCTTATGCGAAAAATTTTCAATATCCTCAATTTCATAGCTTCCCGTGTGTTGAATCCGCGCTGTAAATTAGCGGCATTCTTGTTCACGTTTTACAGTCGTTAATCCTAATCTCTGCGTGGACATTTTAGTCACGTTTTAAGGTCATAAACTATTCAACTGCTGGAAGTTCCCATCCCTTATGGACGAATTGCGTCGACTGATTTGCAAAAAAGGATACTCCTTACGCCGGTCTGCCACATCTGGCAGCCAGTCTTGCAATCTCGACAAATTCTCTACTTTCTACTCGTAAATACCTTCGCCTACCTACCAATCCTCTAATCTTCACTTTTCGTTCCTTGTTTTTTTTTATGACGTGTATCCTAAAACGCCCGCACGTGCATCGCACATTGGGAATGTACGTTTCTGCTTCTGGCTCACGTGCTCACTCCCACTCCCAAGCAAAATTCATCCCTTCTCTCAAGGGACAATCCTACCCCTTCCAGTAGTTTTTTGGCCATCGGAACTTAGCTAATTTTTAAAACCTACCTTTAAGATCAGATTCGTTTCGACCAACGCGAAGAGAAGACCAACTTACTCTACTGCCACAACGTCTTCTCACTACCCCGCGTGAATCTCATACAACCGAACTCAACAGTGTATTCAAATTATTTCAAGTCTGTTAATAAATATATTTGTTGACTAAACCCTACAACATTGAATCATCTTTGAGTCAAACCCGATTGTCTCAAGGAAGCCAGTGCATCGAAAATCTTTCCCGATTGGTTTGACGAGGATTTACGACCCTCGTTAGTAAAAAATTTCTTACCGCCATCGATGCCGAGCGCAAACACCGTGGGTATCGCGATGCTCTCTCTTCTGTTGTCCGCTCATTTCAGGTAAAATTTATTACACCTCTCATGCATATTGGGTATTTAATTGAATGTCAGGAACTCGACGAGTCTGAGAACATAGTTCTTCTCTGGTGATAACTCGATTGGGGGGAAATATTGAGCCTCCAGCACGGAGGATGTGCCTGACAGTGTCAACGTCAACGATTCCGACATGACTCATGCTTGCTCATGTAACACCTGTCTTTTTATAGTTGTTCGCTGAGAAATTTGAGACACTAGTGGCCACAAATCACAGTATCATATTCTTAATACCTCTTATGATTGTATTTAACGCTACCAACACCGAGATACCTCATCAAATCCTTAGGCGGTTTCAAATCACCGAAACTATCGAAATACACAACATGGTCACCATTTTTCTTGTACGCAACCCAATGTGTCCCTGGACCGTTTTTATCATCAAGATTAATAATTGCGGATTCTCGCATTGTTGGTCCTGATTTCGGCAGATCATTCCGCATGAAAACACCACGAAAATGCGAAATTTTCATATTTTTAGCATAGTTGCGTAAATCAATGTTGGTGAGAGCTCGGTGTGGTAGCTTTACTAGTTTTTTGCCGGACGTAAGTACAGGCCCATTCCGCTGCGGTAGGGTCGCAGGTACAATCCCTTGCCCAAAGCAATCGCCTCCATTGTTGCATTGTGCCGTTTGGCCTCATTCAACTGATGTTGGTTGACACTAGCTTCATTGACAGCTTTAGCTATACCCGCAGCACCACCCGCAAGAGCCCCAGTAGCGCTTAGAGCGGCCAGAATTGGAATGAGAAACGGCAGGATGCCGCCAATTTCATCAGGCACAGGTATAACGCGAGGCATACGAATATTCTCCCCAGTCCCACGCGCAGCCGCACGAGCACCCGCCAACGCCGACTCGACGGCTTTATAACCCGGTCGCATGGCGACCTTTGCTGCTGTGATGATGGATTTGAGATTCACAGTTCTCTTCCGCTGTTTACTCTTCCCGCCAGTTCCAGATTTCTTCTTCGCAGCCACTCCAAGTTTCGACCGCTTTGCAGCTAAGCCCATTCCGAGTTTAGATTTAGCTTTCATGGTGTTGGTGACTCCCCAGGCTACAGCCTTTTCACCCACACTAGCGTCCTTGGCCAAGACGCGATTCCACGCCTTCTCAGCGAGCGCTTTGTCGGCAAGATTTCTCGCTGCGATATCGCGATTCTTTGCGTATGCAATGTCGTGGTCTTTACACGCGGTATCCAGCGGATTGATCTTCAAATCTCCACGAGCTAACCTCTTGGCCAATTTCGTTCCAGGTCCGCAGTACTAATGCCCTGGCACATGCAATTCAACTGGGAAATGATTGATGATTTTATTTAACAAACCACCACCACGTTTCTTCCATGTGCACATCCTCATAGTCGGGCAACAACTAACGCGACTTCTATAAAAGGCGGAATTTATATACCGTCATCTCAGTTTTCGTTGTCATGCTAACGAAGCATCATGAGATTTCAAGATCAGCCCGATAAACTACCTATCGCAAATTTCGATAAAATGGTTCGACGTGGTAAGAGGAAGATAGGAAAACGACATGCAAAATTGCTGCCAAATACCGTGAGAGCAATTTTTTGCGGGCCATCCAATTGCGGTAAAACTAACGCTCTTCTCGCACTCATCACCCACGGCAATGGATTGCGATTCGAAAATGTGTACGTCTATTCGAAATCTCTCATCCAACCAAAGTATCAATTCTTGCAAAAGTTACTAGAACCCGTGCAGGGAGTGGGTTATTTCCCGTTTCACGAGAACGATGAGGTTGTAAAACCGGAAGATGCTCGCCCCAACTCTATTACGATTTTCGACGATGTGGCTTGTGAAAAGCAGGATAATATCAGAGCATACTTCAGCATGGGCAGGCATTGCGATATCGATAGCTTCTATCTAAGTCAAACGTACGCGCGCATTCCAAAACACCTAGTGCGTGACAATGCAAACTTATTGGTGCTATTTCGGCAGGATGATATGAATCTGAAACATATCTATAACGATCATGTGAACACGGACATGACGTATCAGCAATTTAAAGACTTGTGCTCGGCATGCTGGAATGATGGCAATTACAGTTTTACCGTAATTGACAAGGATAACGAAATCAATGGGGGGCGATATAGGAAGGGGTATGACTGCTTTATGAGCAAAAACTAACATAAACTTGCACAGTTTCGTTGCAACAATCGAGCCGGCAACATGGAGAGTGCCAAGATTCGCAAGCATAGCGATACATTGAGTAAAATATCAAAAGCATCCGATGTCATACGGCGGAAGCATAAAATGCTTAAGTTGGACACGGACACGACCGAACAGGTTGTATGATAGGTATTCAAGCCTTTAGTAACACCGCTGCAAAAATTGGTTGATACCTCAAGACAGCAGCAGCAGCATATTAATCGTGAAATTAAAACGGAACTACCGGATGTGACAATGAACAAAGAAGAAGAAAAAGATGACGAGAGTACCGGGGATGATGATGATGATGATGATGAGAAGGAGGATGAGAATATGGATGAGGGGAATTTCATGGATGCAAATGATAATACACTGAAGTTTGGTGAAATTTCTATTACAAGTACACCTGTGAAGAAAACAACGGATTCCACGGCACAATATTTGAAAATGTTCAGCTCAAGTGAAAAGAGGGATTTGGACACCACATACGGTGTTCGAAAGGTGATAAACGGTATGATGATTGGCGATACACCGATCAATTTCACTGATAATCTGGTCAATGTGGGGGATAAAAGTTATGAGAGAACACCTGGATTACTCGAATTACTGTTTAAAAAATCACTCAATGCATCGGTTGTCAATGACGCGGACAAGAATAATTATGTAAAAATTGTAACGACGAAAAATGCGCATCGAACACGTTACCAAGCCGATGGAAGCCTTCGAGAAGATTTAAAAAGCGCAAAGTATAGAAATTTCATTGCACAACACGTTGGCTCGCCGAAAAAATCAGGCAAAGGCTTACCCGACTGTAAGATTGCGCGAAAGGAGGGGCAAGATGTCGATTACGTCTACTGGGATGATCCAAATGAAATTGTAGATCGTCTCCGGCTGCTTATGGCGTCACAGGCTGCAGGCAATACCAGCCATTCCAACGAAATAGTTCCCATTATTGAGGAGTTGCGCGAGGCTGGAATCGTGTATTAGCGGCGTGTAAACATAAAATCATCAATTGTTCAGTGACCGTCCAGTAATGAGCATAGACATATTCGGGCGACACTCGGAGCGTGGTGGGGGTGAAAAATTTATTCGAGGGCCTTCGGGTGTTGGATTCAAAACCACCAACGACAATCTGTATGATTTGGACGGTAAACAATTGTGTAACATAGCTGATCCGCAGCACTCCACCGACGCCGTTTCCTTAAAAGTTCTCAATACTGCTTTACAGTCTATGGCTGTGGATATTGTGGATACTTTTCAATCAAATTTTGAGAGTTTCGCGCATAATCACAACGAGCGGTTGAAACAGCTACGCATAAATAACAAAATCATTGAAAATACGTTGAATCGCATCAAACATATTGGGGAGCAGGCAACACCAACGTTGGGACAGACCGGCAGGAAATTAGTATCGATTGAGAAACCAGAGTGGTTGGACAGCAATTCGAAGAATTGATAGGTGAAGAGTTGGGAACAATGAAGACTGCAATGACTGCCGAACTTCACAGATAGGCTCGACGCAACTATCCGCGCCGATTCGTAGATGTACGCGGACTGGATGAGACCTGGCAAGCTGATCTCGTCGATATGACCGCATACAGCTCGTGCAACAAGGGATACAAATACCTACTAACAATCATCGATATATTTTCCAAGTACGCGTGGGCGGCGCCGATAAAGTCCAAGAGTGGGAAAGATGTTGCCGCTGCCATGAAATCTGTACTGATCCAGAGTCGTATACCTACACATCTGCACGTTGATCGAGGCGAAGAATTTTACAACAGCGAATTCAAAGCCCTCGTGAAGCATCACAATATCAACATGTATTCGACATTTAGCAACTTAAAGGCGTCGGATATGCGAACGTTTCAATCGAACATTAAAGAATGAAATGTGGAAGCGGTTTACTCTCTAAGGATCGTACGAGTGGATTAATATTTTGGACGATTTAATGAAGTCCTACAACAACACCAAACATCGCACGATTCGGATGAAACCGGTGAATGTTAGCACGGAGAATGAAAAACAGCTGTATCGTAGCGTGTACAAGCCTCGGCAAATCAAACGAAGTGATCGAGCGCGGAAATTCAGTGTAGGCGATCGAGTTCGAATCAGCAAGTACAAGAATGTATTCGAAAAAGGCTATACACCCAATTGGACGACTGAAATATTCACCGTGGGTGAGGTGAAAAATACCAATCCACCCACCTACAAACTTACCGATTATCAAGATCATCCCATCGAGGGGGGCTTCTACGAGAAAGAGCTCGCCAAAGTGAAATATCCCGACGGCTACCTTGTGGAGAAAGTATTACGCAAACGGGGGAATCTGTTCTATGTGGAGTGGTTGGGTTTTGATAGTTCGCACAATAGTTGGATAAATAAAACAGACATGTAACATAATTTGCATGTATTTTCCGGATGACAGTAAAAGATTTTGAATATACAAATATTTCCACATTTTATCTCCTTTGTACGCACATGTGCCATACTCTGTACTACGAATTCAATAATAATAATAATAATAATAATAATAATAATAATAATAATAATAATAATAATAATAATAATAATAATAATAATAATAATAATAATAATAATAATAATAATAATAATAGTGATAATAATAATGATAATATGCAATTTTGCCATACGATTATTACACATTTTATTTTTTGGAAAACTTTTTTTCATTTTCTGATAACTTTTCTCGTGGTAAACAAATCAATATAAATAATTGCTTGATATATTAATAATAAATGAATAAACAATTGTTGAGTATATGAATTCGCATTTTGAAACTTCAAATCCATTAAATATCGCATTGATCATGAAACGTTTCCGCCCGATGGTGGATCGTTCGAGGCGTCAAACATCAAATATTTACATCAATTCTATGTCTATAGTTTATCCTATAGCTATTGGGGGGCTGGGACGAACCCCCAAGGTACGGTGTCGGTCTGTCCAGGTATCAATTGCCGCTTGTCATCCTGCCAACTCAGAGCCAAATTTTCTTCGTACGATCGTGCTTACTTCGTGTTTTTTTGCTGCGTATTAAACACCGTGGAAGAGTCAACTCTCGGTAAGCCGTCAGACAGCGCTTATAATCATCAAACGTGATGCTATTTATCGATGAATTTCTTACACCCTTGGCGCGCTTACTTACTTTTACGCCACCGTCATATTTTTCCCCATCCTCACCCATCGTAGTAAATGTGTACAGCTTCGCTCGCAGTCCCACAAACTCTGTCATAATTTTACCATTGTTTTCATCCTCCATTAGCCCTAGTTGTTTTTTGTTTTTAAAGGGAATACCATACACATTGTCGGGCGGATAGTCAGAGGTATCAAACATTGTATCTACATCACGTTTGATGATATCGTAGATATTAGGCACATTGAATTGATAAATAAGGCTGTCTGTGTCGGTATACATCAATTTAGCTTGTTTATTCGAAAAGTTGGTTTTAATATAATTATAGTGGAAATCGTAGGGAAAGATTTTTGACAGATCTAGAATTGATGCGCCGACGTAAATAGGTTTGGCGGAGTGAACTTTGACACGATTCATTTCAATGATAACCATATCAGTGCCAAATATGGTGCAGCTGTGAAAGTTTGCTCGGGCAATAAGCGTTCTCGCACCACCTCTTCCCTCCCATTTTGTAACCAATTTAACATCTCTATGATTTCGCACATTCTCCATAGTCTTGCCGAACATCGCGTTATTCATGAGTTTGTAAAAGTTTTTCTCAAATTCATTCCTAGACCGCTTACGCATGTCTGTGTTGAGAGTGATGTAAGGCTCGAGCCATGGAGATTGTGCAAACTTCAAAATTCTGTGCACTTTCATTACTTTCGATCCTAAACTCAAACACTTTTTCAAATTTCTATAGTGCAATATTAGACTGGGCCAAAAAAATCGACAATTTTTTTTTCGAAAAATATATTGAGAATATCATTCAGTATGGCAAAAAAAAAATTGCAATCAATTTTGAGCCCTTAATGTCAACTTTAAGAGGTCTATCATCGCTATTTTTGATTTTTCGTAATAATTTGATGTTTTACGTCAGAACTGTCGAAATATTGAAATGAAAAAATTTATGTTCACTTATCCCTTTATAAAATTAAATTCCCTACAAAAAAGGTCTGATTATAGATTTTTTTTCAGACAAGCCGTTTCCGAGTAATTAAGCTTAATAAATTGATATAATTTCTCGATTTGAGTTTTTTAATTTGGAATTTCGTGACTAACGAATCAATGAATGTATAAAAAAGATCATGATAGATTCTTAAAGGAAATTTAATGTTCTACAAAAAAGATCCCCTAATATTTTTGACTCAATTTAATTTTCGGAAAGTTATTCTCAATTAAAATTGAAGAAAAAATTGAATTTAATTGAGAATAACTTTTGGAAAATTAAATTGAGGCAAAAATATTAAGAGATCTTTTTTGTAGAACATTAAATTTCCTTTAGGAATCTGTCATGATCTTTTTTATACATTCATTGATTCGTTAGTCACAAAATTCCAAATTAAAAAAGTCAAATCGAGAAATTATATCAATTTATTAAGCTTAATTACTCGGAAACGGCTTGTCTGACAAGAATCTATAATCAGACCTTTTTTGTAGGGAATTTAATTTTATAAAGGGATAAGTGAACGTCAATTTTTTCACTTCAATATTTCGACACTTCTGACGTAAAACATCAAATTATTACTAAAAATCAAAAATAGCGATGATAGGCCTCTTAAAGTTAATATTAAGGGCTTAAAATTTAATGAAATTTTTTTTTTGCCATACTGAATGATATTCTCAATATATTTAAAAAAAAAAAATAGTCAATTTTTTTGGCCCAGTCTAGTGCAATACATACTTTGTTTTGGGGTGAAGGGTGGTCGCGAGTTTGGCATTTTTACTACCTGGAGGAGTAGATTGTTCGGGACAAAGAGGTAAGTCTTTGTGATCGTCGTGGAGTTCCACAGAGTAGTCCAAATCTACCTCCAGAAAGTAGCCGATCGGCGAATGGTCCGGATGGTTCGTTATATCGATGTGCTGATACTCCCACTCGAACGAACCGATTGGTAAATGCACGCTCAGAGCTGCACCGTACAGGTTATTCACGTCAAAATACATGAGATACGATTCCGCTTTGTTTGGATCAAAATCTTTTCCCCTGAATCTATTATTGGCCCGAGCGTGTCGATTGGAACATTGCGCTACGCCGCCTCGAATGGCTCTTTCAATGAATAACACCATTTCAGCGTTGTCTAAGAGTTGCAAATTTACATTAGTATGCTTGAGCATCGCGTCAAAAGCAAGTCCCGGTGCAGTGTAGTAGTGAAACGGATCTAAATTGTATGTTTTGAAGCAGCTAACGCGGAAATTTTCGAAAATATCGGCAAGCAAAAGAACATCGGTCTTCAAATATAAATCTGAGTAGCCCCCCAATGACTTTAAATGGAATTCCCTCCAAACAGTTTTCGCGTGCTCGTAATCGGTGTCTGAAATATTTGCATCGCAGAGGCGCGAGTAGAAATGCGTCTTTGCAGGTAATCGCGGTTCATCGAGTTTCCCCCAACAATCGACGTATTCATAGGGAAGAACGCCTTTGCGGGTCATCAAACTGAACTGAGTCGGGTTATTATAAAATTTTCGTGTTATGCGTTTATCGGTATCGGTCAAATATGTGGAAAGTTTATCGATGCTGCTAGCCATAAATCGGAACGAATCGATGAATCTCAAGTGCATCATTGTTCCATGGACGCGTTTGGTGAAGGATATATATTTTTCCTTATTTATGGGTAGCAGTGTAATTTTACCGGGAAAAGTTGACGCGAGGGATTTTATTGAAAAGTGAGAATCGTAACCGGACAAATTGTGGAAAACTATTAGAATTGTGTGCGACTCTCTGAAATTCAAATTACATCGATTATGACCAGGAACACGATATTTACCCGTGAAGTGACAGTGATCGTAACACTTTTTCTCCTCAGGGGTAAACGGTTTTTCACAAATATAACAATTCTTTGCGCGCATGTGACGATCGCGTTGCACTTGGGTAAGAGACCTCATCGGAACTATGTTTTTGATGCGTGACTCTACTTGAATTGATAAATCGTTGAGCTGTTTCATAAACCAATCTATGCAATCGACACCGCGTTTACCGTGAAACTCCGACAAAATCTCATCGTACGCGCAATGTACATAGTACGCCACACTGTGCGGGATATGCATTTGAATTTCACAAGTCTTACGAGTTTCAAATTCATCCACAGGTTCAGGGATTAATATAGATTCGAGATCGGCGTATACGACAAATGGAACGGTGCCTTTGTTTTGAAAATTGGAAAATACTAAATCTTTACACTTGAGAAATTCCATGCGTACTATATTTAGCGTAACACAATCTTGTCGGTGATTGTCGTAGACATGTTTCGCGCTAAAGTGGCACAAACATCTGTCACATAAAAACGTTTTGTGTTCATGAATGGACAATTGTTTGCTCACCAATCGGGAAAGATCGTTAATCCAAGCAAAGTGGAATCTCGGTGCAAACTCACCAGTCATATCGTCTTCCGGATTACTCTCAACCATTAGAAGATGGATCGTGTCAATGTTTACGCTATGCAAATTTTTACTCAAATAAATCGGCACGATGACGCTTGTATTTGATTTCGCATGATGCGAAAAAGTTTGAGATTCTATACCATATACATTGATGCGCAAATTATTCAATCTCTTAAGCTTCTTCACATCATTTAGAGTAGCAGGGAATTTGATACCTGTACAGTCCAACTCGGAAATATATCGATGATGACGGCTAGTCCTATCGGTGTGGGTGTTGACCGGGTGGAGGGCTGCTGTGACGGACCAGAGAAGGCATCTTCCGTCCTCGTTCCTCACGTTGATCACAGCCTTTTTATGTCGAATGTCTTGGGGCAGCTCGACGAATGTTGAAGCCCCCGCGGCGAGAGGCTGGTAGCGATTGATATTTACAGCGAGGTTAAGGATCTCAATCATACTCCAGCCGGAATCGCGTTGCTCGAAATCTTCCACCTTTGACTGCAGATCACCCCGTGCACGTATAAACCAACCATTTATATCGCTTGATGGGAGGAGAATCGCCACGTTGGAGGTGTTGAAACTCTTGACTTCGGTGGAGATCTCTTCATGCTTGGCATTTTCGAATTTGCATGATAATATACTATGATGTTAACCTTCACATTTCCCTCCTCGCGCAGTATCAGCTCCAACTTCTCGGTGACGACGTGCTGCACATCGTCCAGAAAGGCGTCCAAATTTTTATGACGGAGATTTGTGACAACCCCCGTTCTGATTTGGCTGGCGAAAGCGCTATCCACGTCGTCCCATTGTACACCCGCAGGAGTACCGATATTTCCACCCGTCACCACTGTGCGCTGCTGCAACTGCTCGATCTTCGTCACCCAAGATTGCAGAAGTGCGATCGTATGTTGAATCCGTATTTTCGCACCAACGGTTGTTCCTCGTTGCATGGAAATATCGCGCAGAACTTGGATATTCGCAATTCCAATATCAACCCAATGATTGATGACGGCGTCATTCTCTTCTCCGGGTGGTTGCTCTCTCAGCAAATTGTACGTCCCCTCCATCTGCTCTGCAAGTCCCATATACGCTTCGACTGCCATGACTTTAACGGTTATAGGTAACAATTGTATGTCAGAGAAAATGAAAATTATAGGCTTTCGACTTGGAAGTATCGTGTAAGACTGATGAGTCTGCATCGGATGCGTTGAGCTTATATACAGGCCGATAGATCGCAAGAATTTGGGAACGGTGCGCACTGCGTTCTGTGCATATCGGAGGGAAAAATGACGTCAGAGATGCGATGCGCACTGCGTTCTGCGCATATCGGAGGGAAAAATGACGTCGGAGATGCGATGCGCACTGCGTTCTGCGCATCTCGGCTTGATCGGCTGGTATGTATTGTGAGGTGGATTTTTCCGCTCCTCGGTCACTCGGAGAAGATGATTGAGAACTTACCACGTGCACAATAATTCGGCGTCCTTGATGTCCCGTGAACCTGAAATAATACCGCGAAATTTGTTGGGCGCCTGGCGTGATCAACACGCCTCGAAATCGGTAATACGATATACCGCGACCATATGCTCGGTAGCTCAGTACCGCGGAGAGGGGAGAGGTAATTTTTGGGTAGAGACTGATACGCCACACGTACGCCAACAAGTTATTTCACAAAGCAGCAATAAAATTAAACAATATATTTCAAAATACCGATAATACAAAAAAAATAAAAATAATAACAATACTGCGAAAGTTTGTCCTCGCGGTCCCAAACGCAAACGCTTAGCTTGAAAAAAAAGGAACGAGCAAACAAAATAATCAATAAGAAAAAAATGAAGGGATCCCGAAGACCTCTACGGCCGATGTGCGCTAGTCGCTATACTAATCGTGACCGCTAATTTACACACAGAAAGAAACCAAAAGCAAAATCGGACCCGACGCGCTGCTCGCGATCGTCCTCTACACAATGGCGCTAATCGCCAACTTAATACTAACGGATTATGCAAAAAAAAAAACTAAACGGAAACGAGGCTCGTCGCGTCACCCGCAACTGGCCGAAGCGGTCCGCGATCGGCAATAAATTAATCAAACGAAAAAGAGATGAAATTTCTAATGCCTACGGGCGCTAGTCGCCAACTTATTACTACCGGATTATACCAAAAACCAAACGGAAATGAGGCTCGTCGCGGCACCCGCGACCCCCCTCTATGAAAGAATATTTTTACTAGCGCGCACCCGAGCTCCACTTTCTCTGCGACGGCGGGACGCGGTCGCGAATTCGAATGCTCCCCGTGAGACTGCTCGCGACCTATACGAGAACTGAGGCTGTATCGGATGAAGTTAAAATGACCCCGTGTAACGGACTTCAGTTACACTCAAACTCGAGGCAATAATGTCTCGGCTCAACCCGTGACTCGACTCGATCTCCTCGATCACCCGAAATTAACGCTACTTCCTTACGCGCAACTCAGGCTACGGTCACCAAGCAGATGTATCGGCTAAAGAATCTCGAGTACAGTCGCTAACGCCATTCCTCACTGGCTATCCGTCCTCGGCAAGCCTTTACGAATTATCTCTCGAGATTCTCTCGCAAGAAGGTTAACAGCGCTTACCGCTCCACATCCACGCGATGAACTCGCCCACTCCCTAGTGATTTTTCCCAGTCATCTCGACTCGCAACCACTCTAATCTTCGGAAACCCTCGAAACAAACGCATCAATCACTGTTTACTGGAGCTTCCGCTAACCGCCAGAACTAGAGTGGTCTCGAATGGTCGCAACGCCGATCTCGTCACGCTAATCCTTCGTGACGTCATCATCCTAAGAATGCGCAACAATCGATCGGTCATCGATTTTGGGGATTGCGCAACTTGCCGCGCACCTGTCGTCGCTAAGCGGCGCAGAACTTAAGGCTAAATCGCGATGTCGTCTCCCGCGCAGCTCTACGGAGTCCTGGGGTTGGGCGGGGTGGTGCTCCCTCGTCGCTAGCTGGTCTCTCGCGGGTGCCTCGGTCGGGCGTAGGCGGGGTGAGCGGGGAGGCTGCGGCGCGCCGGCCACCAGCGGGAAACGCGTCCGCCTTGGATTCCCGCGCTGCAGGGATCTGCGTTGCCTCCCCCTCCGCAGCCTCGGTGTCCTTCCCGCGAGATCTCCGCGGTTTCGCCTTGCCTCGAAAGATCTTCAGCGTCTGGGTTGGTCACTGGAGGGTAGCCGGTGCACTCAAAAAAAAAAAAAAAAAAAAAGCCTGTAATATCTTGGTCGCAATGCGCTATTTCGTCCCTGTCGAAGCTCGGGTGCGTGACTCCAGTTCTGGCGCTCTCTAGGATTATTTCCGACTCGATTTTCTAAACCCTGATTCTGGGATCTCGCCCAGGGTTCAGGGAGTCTCTTGTAACGGGCAGGCCTAACCGAACTGCCACGTTAATGTGCACACACAGTTTACGGTTTTACGACTCTTTATAGCGAACAAGTCCGAGCCTGCACATCCCCCGCCATTCTCTATGGTATGTATGTTCGGTTTCAAATGAGCTACCATAACAAAGAAGCTGAGCCTTTGCTATCGAGGCGTGAACTTATAAACCAAGCTCCCCTTATCGTCATCGATTGCTCCAAGCAGAACGAAACATTGAAAACTGGACTTGTGGACATTCGATTGGAATTTTACTGTAGCATTACGTTCCCACCACACACTTCTGCCTACTGCGTGATCTTGCATGATCGCATTGTTGAATATAATTCGATCAGTGGTACTGTTAGAAAATTGGTATAAGTTGTGACGTGGATTTTTCCCGCTCCTCGGTCACTCGGAGAAAATGACCGAGAACTTACCGCGTGCACAATAACTTGGCGTCCACGATGTACCCTGGATCTAAAACAATATCGCGAAGTTTTTGTTGGGCGCCTGGCGTGATTAACACGCCTCGAAATCATTAATACGCTATTCCTCGGGCATATTCTCGATAGCTCAGTACCGCGGAGAGGGGAGGGGTAATTTTTGGAGAGAGAGAGAGACACTCGAAATACACACGCTATTTAACAAAAGTAAAATAAAATCTTATATTTCACAATAGCGGTGGTACAAAACAAAAAAAATATAATCCAAAAATCGCTCATCGCGAGTCTAAAACTAAACAGAAAATTACACGTAACCTACTCTATTTCTTACTCTAATGAGCTCGCGGCTGCCTAACTAAAACGTCACTCAACGATCACAAAATCCTCATACGCAATTCTTAATTTGCAAATTCGCCATTTGTTCTCCATGGCGATTATTGCTCGAAACGATACTAAAACTGATTATTCGACGGTGCGCCGTCGGGCTACCGAACAGATGGCGTCCTCAATCCCACTCGAGATCTCACCCGACTCGGAGCTTTGACGCTACCGCGAGCTGTCCTAAATCTAAACGAATCCGTAAACGTTACTATATTTTAAACGCAACTAAAACGCAATGCTCAGACTTCTCGTCTCAACTGCTGCTCAACGCGACGGCAATTTCGACTATACATCACCTAACCTCGACTAAACACTATCTTAACTAAACGTAAACTTAACTAAGCGCAAACACCACTACATTTAACTTCAACTAAACACAAACTCAGAGTAACGCAACACAATCTACATTATCTTAACTAACGGGTACGGAACTTAATGCAGGCGCAACTAAACGTAACCTAAACTATACGCAATCGCAACGCATCCGAACTTAATTCTTTTCAAAATCCCCCAAAACGTTACCCGCTAATCCGAGCACTCCAATTCGGCACTTCCTGACCTACTCGAGAGGTAACACTGAAAAAAAATCGATAACGCGGCTCGACCCGGTACGGCGAAATTCGGCTATACTTGATTTCACTAACGAGAAAGATTCAACTAAAACCCGTGACTCTACTCAACTTTTTCAGAAACTCAAAATTTACTTTACTCTAACACGCGTACTCAGGCTACGGTCATCAAGCAAAAGAATCGGCAAAAGAATTTCGAGTACTTCTCTACAACGCAAATCCAAAACGGCTATCCGTTACTCGGCAAGCCCTTTTGCAATTATGCTCGAAATTCAATCGCGGGGATAGAAGCAGCGCTTACCTTCTACATCCTTGCAACCCCCTTTCCATTCCCCTCGCGATTTTTGGGCGACTCCATTGCTTCGCGAAACTCCCCCAAAACGTGGCTACTAATTACGACCGCCAGAACTAGAGTGGTTTCAAAAACCTACTACCTGCCGCAACACGGATCTCGATACGCCATCCCACACGTGACGTCATACCCCCAAGAATACGCAATAATCAATCCGTCATCGATTTCGTCGATCGCGCAACTCGACGCGCACCTTCGATAGCATCGCTGCGCAGAACTTAAAGCTAGGTCGCAATCTCGTCCTCCGCGCAGCTCCATGACGTCTCGGCGGTGAGCGTGGTGCTCCCTCGTCGCTAGTCGGTTCGTCGCAAGTTCGCCGGTCAATTGTTGGCGGGGTGAGGGGGAAGAGGCTGCGGCGCGCCGGCCGCCAGCGGGAATCGCGTCCACCTTGAATTCCCGCGATGCGGGGATCTGCGTCGGCTCCCCCTCCGCAGCTTCGACATCCTTCCTTCGCAATTGTCGCTAGTCCGGCACTTCGCAATTTCCTCGAATTCGGTGTCGACTTCTTGCCTGATGCCGTTGTAGCTCGAAAATTAAAAAAACAAAAAAAAACCTGAAATATCTTACGCTATTCGCTAAGGTGCCCCCTCTCGTAGTTTCGGATGCGTGACTCTAGTCCTGGCGCTCTTTTTCAAAAACTTCGCGACTCAATTTCAGAAATTCCTAAATTTTTGGTTCCGCCCAGGGTTTAAGGAGTCCCTTGTAACGGGCATCAAAAATGCCACGTTACAAAGTCAATTTTGGAATGATGATATGTCTAATTAATATGGATATTGAAAATAATACGTATAATTTTACTCGTTAAAATTTAGAATGAGATAATTTAGAATAGAATAAGAAAACTAAATGTAATTGATGTTGAATAAAAAAATTGTTAAAAGCATTCAAAACGCCGTTTCAAACCTTCCTTCAGGGGTCATTTCCTGGAATTTTTTCAATAGATATAGCGGGTTTTTACCCTATCCGATGTATGTGCGGCTTTCCTGCGCCAAACAAGTGTCGACAGGAATTATTTTGTGTGTGTGTGTGTGTGTGTGTGTCAAATCTTATGAAAGCAGCCATCTTGCACGCCGAGAAAATGATCGGCGGGGGGGGGGGGGGGGGGGGGGGGGTAGCTCCGCGGATTAGCGGGGGGCGGAGGGGGGGCGGCACCGCAGTTGGGGGGGGGGGGGTTGCGCCGCGGATTGAAGCGGCGAGGGGGAAGGAGGGAGGGGCGGGGAGGGGGGTGGTCCAGAACCGGCATATATACACTACTGATTAGTATGTTAACAAAAGTTTTTTTCGATTTGTTTTAACTTTTCTGTATTCCCTATCATCATATCCATAAAAAAATCCTGGAACAATTTTAGAATCATATCGAAAAAATACGAACGGACAGAAAAGGGGGCCATCAGACTCCCTACCCCATTCACCAACACGATCGCCGACATAACAGCGGGTGTGCAGAGGGGCGGCTTATGATGAGGAGGATGATGAGGATGAATTGACTGATAGTGATGCTGACACGCTAATTATCGACCCCGAGCGATGTATTGACGACGTTTTTTTAACACTAGTTGGTGATGATGCTCGCGAGTTTGAACATAATTTGGCTGGCGAGCATCATCTAGAATCATCATCATCATCGAGTGATGTGGAGGATGAGAAGGAGGAGGAGGAGGCGGAGGAGGAGGAAGCGGAGGTGGAGGAGGATGAGGAGGAGGGGGAGGCGGAGGTGGAGGGTGTTTGGAATGGCGGTGATGGTGATGAAATACGCATCGGATTCGGTTTACTTCTGGATGAGATTGAACAAATCCGTCAAATGCTGGGAGACATCGACAGGGCTGACGATGATGGTTATTATTCGGACGAGGATTGTTGTGTAGCACTACATTACAATAAAATTCTAGTATTTTTCACACCTTCTCCGTATCACTCATTCTGAATAGGTGGAAACTTTTTTGAACGGAGATTTATCATGCATATAAATGATTAGTGCAGCGGCATCAACTTTTCTATTTCGGCTTGCTCTCTTTACAGACTTTTCATCGCGAATCAATTTTAGAAAGGAAAAAATGTCATCTCATTCAAGTGATGATGACGATGAGTGGTCGATCGTTGATTGGGGCGAGGATGAGGAGGCTGAGGAAGAGATAATCGTAGGCTTTTCCGAAGTAACACGTGAGTTCTCGTTGGAGGAGCTCCGGGATCTCGTTGAGGATGCGCGAGCTGCTCGAGTGAGACCAAACAGCCGACATTGTATAAATTACGGTGATATATGTATGGAAATGATTGTAGAAAAATGGGCGAATGAAACTATCGTAATAATTATAGATGTCGAAAATAGCGATGATGATGATGATGTTAGCGAACAGGATAACGATAATGATTTTATGGATTATTTCGAGGAATAAAACACGCTAAATTCATAATTATTGATTATATATTTTTCACAAGTAAAAATTCATAACATTCACATTTTGTATGACGAGAATGGGTGAAAGTTATAAAGATATATATTTGTAATGTATCCTATTTCTAAATTATAATTTTATTGAATAGTAAATTTTTTTAATTCTATGTATAAGCTATGACATAATTGAGTTGGGACAACACCACTGTGACAGCTTCAAAAAATCGATTTTTTGAAAACCATCTAGGAAAATCTAGAATACATTTAGGAATCGAATGCCGTTGGTTGCAGGTCGAAAAAATAATTATTTTCGGAGATATTGAATATTTTGTGGAGCGGTGCAGTGCTCCGTGACGCTCGGGGTCCCGCGCCGCCTCAGCCAGGTGCGGGTCTCAACCGGTCGGCTAGTATTCTTTTGTCTCCCTTCACAAAAGCCGACTATGGTCATAAATTTCGTTTCGAAATAAGATATAGGTGGCAATAGTTGAGAAATTGTCAAGGCAGGTATAGGGATAGCGTCACAGCGACAGTTTACGAATAGAAACCACGCTATTCGCATCTAAACGCTCCGAATCGTTTCGTTTACAAATATCGAACGCTCAAAATTATTCTTTTAACATTGAAATGAATAACGAGAAAGTGTACGCGGGGAAAAAGGGTACGAAACGGAGCTATCCGACGAGGTCTCGATAGAAAATTTCGAATCGAAAACCTCCGAACCGTTATAGCTCTGAAAATCGTTCTGCAGAGAATGTGAGCACGTCGGCGAAAAAGTTAAAATCGTCGGACGATTTAGAGATCGGTGTTACTAACGATTTTGGTTATCGTATAGTACACCTCTTTAATGCATTGAACATTATATCGACGTTAGTGAAGTGCAAAGTGTGTGATCACGATATAAAGTTCACTGAAAAAAGTTTGCGCGGACTCGGATTCAAAATCGAGGTCGATTGCGGCCATTGTGAAAAAGTGCAAATTAATTCGTGTCCTATGATTGACAATGCATACGAAATAAATCGTCGGATCGTGTTCAGTATGCGTCTTCTTGGCGTCGGTTTGAATGGCCTGATGAAGTTTTGTGCATTTATGGACCTACCGCGCCCCATATTTCAATCCTTCTACGATCGAATCGTAAATTCGATTTCGATTGCCACTCAAGCTGTGAGCGCAGTGAGCAAAAAAAAGGCTGCACTTGAAGAGAAGAGAATTTCGTTGGAAAATGGGATGGAGGACGGAATTATCGTTTCAGGCGATGGATCGTGGCGAAAGCGCGGTTTTAGTTCGCTATCCGGCATAACATCGCTTATCGGCTGGTACACTAAAAAAGTGATCGACGTTGTTGTGAAATCGAAATATTGCAAAGCTTGCCAGCATTGGGAAGCAAAAGAAGGCACCGCGGAGTACTGGGAATGGAAAAGTACCCACGACGATGAGTGCCAGGCGAACCATAGCGGCTCCTCCGGAAAAATGGAAGTCGACTCAGCTGTCGGAATGTTTCAACGGTCTGAAGAGCTCTATGGCACAAAATACAAATATTATATTGGTGACGGCGATTCCAAAACGTTTTTGGGCATATCGAATAGCGATCCATACAATGGTTTCGAGATAAAAAAAAAAGAGTGCATCGATCATGTCCAAAAACGCATGGGGACTCGCCTCCGCGAAATCGTGAAAAAACAAAAAGGATTGTCCGGCAGAGGAAAGCTCACTGGAAAATTGATCGACGAGTTGAGCACATATTACGGCTTGGCTATTCGGAGGAACAGCGATGATGTTGAAAAAATGAGGAAGGATATTTGGGCAACTATCAAGCATAAAATATCCACAGATAGTAAGCCACAACATGACGATTGCCCAAAGGGAGCCGAGTCGTGGTGTTCGTGGCAGCGAGCGGTTGCAAGCGGAAATATTTCTGAATATCGCCTTAAGCCGCCTCTTCCTAAGGAAGTATTGGAGGCAATTACGCCAGTATATGAAAATTTGAGCAGAGACGATTTGCTGCAGCGTTGTTTGGGCGGCTTTACCCAAAACAACAACGAGAGCTTCAACAAATCGGTTTGGGCAATAGCCCCCAAGTGTCAGTCCGGGGGAAAAAAAATCATCGATATTGCCGCTGATATCTCAGTATTATTATTCAACGATGGCCTGAGAAGCCTCATGAAAGTTTTGGAGACGTTGGGGGTAACCATCGGCCCAAATTGTTTCAATTTCTGCGTTGAAACCGACGCAGCACGGATCGAGCAGGCGGAGCGCTCGCTCACGGATGCTGCAAAAGAGGCAAGGAGAGCCTCTACCAGTTCGAGAAAAGTTGCTGGAGACCGTGATTTGCTTCTTGAAGGCCAGCTATATGGTGCCGGAATCGCTGACTAGGTAAGAAATTTTTTTTTTTCAATTTATCGCATAAAAACGAACTTAAAACTTTGAACGCGTTTTTCTCAAAACCACTTTTTTGAGTGCGGCACGCAGTAGAACTCGAGCAATTCTTATCCGATCGACTTCAAATTTGGACTGCATCAATAAAACTAGATTATCTAAAGAAGTACAAAGGATTTTTTCAATATCTCAATAGATAAATAAATTATAGGCTTTTTTCGACGAGAAATTTTGCTCGAAAATCGACTTTAAATTTCAAAAGCGTCCCAATTTTTTAAAAATCAATATTTTTTCAAATCCCTATGCACTTCTCTTCAAAATATCATATTATTAACGAAAACACTCGGTATTTTTTTTCAGATCGACTTTGAAGACAGTTCTGCTGCGTGCCGCGAATCACTGCAGAAGCAACGGCACCTGACGCGGGAGCTTCCCCAGCGCCACCATGGGGCGTGAAAATTTAAAAAAAATTTGTTATGTATCTTTAATAAACAACGAACAAAGCAAAAAAAAAATTTTGGAAATATCTCTTTTTTTTCCCACAAAAAAAAATTCTTGAAAAACGGCAACAAAAACAGGGGGTCACAGTGGTGTTGTCCCTTTTCTATTGAATATTCTACATATAAACCCGAATATAATTGTGTATATTGTAATAAATTCTATTGTTATTTTGGTGAATATTGTCCATATTATCTATACACACGATTGCAACCTAGACAGTCTTTAATTAGAGGATTCGGTCCATCCACGATATCGCCATCGGGTCCTGGTGTGTAATGTATGCTACATCTGCGGAAACTTGCGATGACGTAGTCCATTTTCATATTCTCTGGTAGTTTATCCCACGCATCATTGATGGAGTTTGATGCGAACGTGCGAATAAATTCTTTTGGTAAAAAAGCTATATCCTCGGACATCATTGCACTTAAGCCGCCCAATTATTTGTACAGACGGAAGGATTTCTCGAGGGAGCTGGTACACTCCTTCAAATACCAACTCCTTAGTCGCTGCACATTTTCAAAGGCGCAATTGTATGCCGGGATGTATTCAGAGTTGTCATCATACCAAATTGAGCCTAGCGCTGTTGCTTGCTGGAGGTAATTCGCTGGAGAGTATCCATGGTTCACGTCATGCTACGGTGCCGCTTCCATATACCTCAATTTTTCCATTGCGCGGGGTATGATATGCAAATCTTCCATATTAATAACCCTCGTTGTACCATCGACGATCTCCGTCAGCCATGCTTTCTTCTCCGCCCCTTTGACGTATACGTAACACGCATTTCCAACCATTTTTCTCACAATCTTCGTCACACCCTCGTGAGATTTGTTGCCCGCGTTCCATGATATTCCGTGGTGATTGCGTGTCAACCATACATCGGTAGCTCTAAATTCAAGTGGTAAGCTTCCAAATCGTAGGGCGGCTTGAAAATGATGTAATCCAGACCCGACCCGTTTACATTCATGACTGCGACTTCCTTGGGTACAAACTTCATGTTATGACCGATAAAACATTGCACGTCTAGGATCATCGCCATGTTGAGGAGTGGGTATATTGCGCTCGATTATATACTGACGGATGGTATGTGGAAGGCTGACGAGTCTGCATCAGATGCGTTGAGCTTATATAGGCAGATAGATCGCAAGAATTAGGGAACGGTGCGCACTGCGTTCTGCGCATATCGGAGGGAAAAATGACGTCAGAGATGCGGTGCGCACTGCGTTCTGCGCATCTCGGAAGGAAAAATGGCGTCAGAGACGACTGAGCCCAGCCTTTACCCATCCCCCCATCTCCAAATTTTTGGGTTTTATTGCTCGTTTGAAGTGACCCGCTTCCGCAGCTGCATCTTGCCTAAAAGCGTGTTGGAACAGGTTTTCACCCCCTCCCACTCTCCGCGAACCCACCGCCGCCGACGATGAATGCCCACCCAAGTATAAAAATCCGCGCAAATGCTGCGAGTAAAGTAGCAATGTACTCGTATAGTTTCCCAAGCATGTAATGGAAATCGGTCAACAAAAAGCAGGTAGTGGGCGGTGCAGGTATGAAAAATCGGGGCCCAGAGCCCTTGCCCCGAATACCTACGTTTATGACGTTCAGCGGAAAACAAGTCTCGACAGGAATTATTTTGTGTGCGCGCGCGTGTGTGTGTGTGTGTGTGTGTGTGTGCGCGCGCGTCAAATCCTATGAAAACAGCCATCTTGCGGCAAAACCCGAAAATGATCAACGGGGCGCGTAGCGTCGCGGATTGGGGTGTCCCGCCGCGGATTGGGAGGGTAGGCGTCGAGGGGGGGGGGGCCACGCCGCGGATTCGGGGGGGGGGGGGGGGGGGGGGGTGGTCTAGAACTTTCATATATACGCTATTAACGTAAAATCAGTTTGTTCCCTTTACTGTACTTTTTCCGTTGAATAAGGCTTTAGCGTCAATTTGTTATTGCACAAGCATTGAATTTGTGCAACAGTTAAAAGAAAACATAGTCACAGTGATCATAACGAGAAAGAATAGTAACGGATACTAGACTTTCTGGCAACAGCTAGAAAACTACTTTTCATTCTTTACCTAGAACTATATTTTTCGATTGTTGTTCCGTAGGAGGAGTAAAAACATAAATATATATGTTGTAACGTGACAGTTTTACTGCGCGTTCCACACGGCTCCCCGAACTCTAGACGGACCACAGACTTAGGGAGCACGCGGAGTAGACCGCGGCTCATTTCGAAAAAGAGCGCCAGGACAACAGTCACGCATCCGAGACTCTAAGAGGGGACCATCGCCGGTTTAGCAAATAAGACCTTTCAGGATTTTTGTTTATTTTTTTTTTGGGTGGCGAGTAAATGCGGCTTCGGACAGGGGATCGACAGCAAGTCAGAACGACGTTACTGGATGGCAATCGCGGCGGATCGCGACGAAAGGAGGGCCTCGCACGAGGCTACGGAGAGAGCGTCAACGGAGAGCTCTGCCGCGAGGGAATCCAGGGCGGACGAGATTTCCGTTGGTGGCCGGCGAGCCGTAGCCCCCCCCTCCGTCGCCCAACTGACGACAGGTGCCCTCGCGAAGTCATCACCACGCCACTGCCAAGCTACGGGGTACACGAGACTGGTCAGCCAATCAACACCCCGCGACAGCGGAATCCAACGATAGCGATACGCTAGATTGTAAGAATTGCGTAACGAGAACCCCAATGCGAGCGGGAAAATATTGACTATGGATGGCGCCTATGTTCGGGGCATGTTCGAATTGCGGCTCCGATTAGCAGGACTCGTCACTTGAGTCCTGGCGACAGTTCGCGAAGGTGGCGTATCGAAAAAAATTGGAAAAACAAAAGAGAAATAGAACTTGTGTGTGAGATGGCCAATACCGGAGTAGGAGAATTCCTAGTGTGGCTGCGGAGCGGTAAGCGCTTATAATTCTTTGCGGGCATATTTCGAGCGCAAGTTAAATTGGCACACCGATAAACGGTCGGCCCACGTAATCGTAGAGTTAGAGTAGCGCTCGAAATCTGTTTGCCGATCTCCTTGAGGATGACCGTAGCCTGAGTTTCGCGATAACGTGTAGAGTCAAGGGGATCCCTGTAAAGTCTCGCGTCGAGTCACGGTTTCGCGTGGGGAACAATTTCGGAGTGAAATCGAGTGCGGCCAAATTCCGCTGCACAGGGTCGCGTCGAGTCTGCGTACGTAAAAAGGGTGGTGAACTTTGGGGGAATAGAGACTACGACTGGAGCTCGGATGCGTCATAATACGCTATACCCTCGCGCGATGAGAAAAGCTTTCTAGAGTGATTAATTTGGTCGCGATTAGCGCGTCGAGTCACGTCTTTTTGATTTAGTTTATGAATTATTGTGCATCGGCAAGGTGGCGACTAGCGCCAGTAGAAATAAGATACCAGCTAGATTTATTCACAATTGCGATTAGCGCGTCGAGTATGATCTAGATTGCGTTTTTGTTTAGCGGTTTATAATTAAGTGACGAGTAGCGTCGTAGTTGAGGCCGATCGCGGGCAGCGCATCGAGTCCGATTTTGTTTTTGGTTTTTGCGAGTTAAGTTATTATTAAGACAGCGACTAGCGCACGAAGGCCGTAGAGGTCTCCTAGATTTATTCATTTTTTTTATTTTGTTTGTTTCTTCCTTTCTTATTTCTTTTGGATTAAATTGAAACCGTTGTATTTGAAATCGCGAAGGACGACTTGCGCAGTCGTATGATTATTTTTATTTTTAATTTTTTTTTTGTAACATCGCTGACGAGAAATATATTATTGGAATTTTATAGTGATTTGGCCAAACCACGCATTGGCTTACTTGTGTTACATCTCTCTCTACCCAAAATTTACCCCTCCCCTCTCCGCGGTACTGAGCTATCGAGTATCTGGTCGCGATATTTCGCATTACCGATTTCGAGGCGTGTTAATCACGCCAGGCGCCCAACAAATCTCGCGATATTGTTTCAGGTTCAGGATACCTCGCGGACGCCAAATTATTGTGCACGCGGTAAGTTCCCGGTTATTTGCTCCGAGTGACCGAGGTGCAGAAAAATCCACGTCACAAATTGGCGCCCAACGTGGGGCCTTCGCGAAATTTCCGCTGTAAATTTCCGAGAAAGATAGTAGCGTTGCGCGTTTCGGAAATTTCGACTTAGCAACGGCTAGCGCGCGCGGAACCAAACAACAGCGTTCGGAGAATTCGGGGGAGAGAGGTCGCGAGACACTTCGGTCAAGCGTGTTGACGTTTGGAGCACAGCGGGACAGGTGTGAATACGTAGCGAGGAAATAAAATTGTATACAAAGGGTGGCGAATAACATCGAAAAGTTGCGATTTACGACTCAGGCTACGAGTTGACGAATATACCGGGTGACTAGAAAGCACACCACGTATATTCATACCTCCCCTCTCTAACCATAGGAATAAAATCGCCTGCCGTTATCGCCTATCTCTTGATTGTGTCATATTTTATTTTCTTTTGTTATTATTTTTGATTTCGGATTTCTTTTTGTTTTTCCCTGTCTTCTGCGGTTTCGGAATTATTTTTTTGTGGCTTTTTTTTGTTGTGTGTTCAACGACGGCTTTTAGCATTGCGGTCAAAAATTATTTTTTTTTGTTTGTTACTGGCGCGACAAAATATTTTTTTTTCTTTCTCTCTTTTCATTTCTTTTCTTTTTTTTGCTTTTTTCTTTCAGCTCGTCTTTTGTTTTTGGTTTGTTGTTTTCTTTTGTGGTTTTGTTTCATTTTGTGTACCATATTTCCTTTGCTGGCGCTTTTGTTTCGCAAATAATACTATCATTAAAATATTAGCGGTGATTTCACTAATACGAGGGGTCCCTATTGGATACCCTTGCTTGCGCTCAGACTCTACCTACGGCTTTTGTCTTTCGATCCGAACAGTTTGATTTTGCGTGCTTGTACTTTCATCACTGTTCCTTCTTTTTTTTTGTGCGTGCTTTTACCTTCAGTTCTGCTCTTCATTTTCGCGGGTAAAGTCAACATGGCGGAAGTACCCGTTGGCGCGTGGTTGTACGACATGACCAGCGATGAGCTCGAGTTGGCGTTAGTGACCGCGAGGGTAAATTCCACCGGTAGCCTACTGGTGCGTCGTGATCGGTACGTACGACACCTCTTGCGCGAGCGCGGGGATTTGACGGTCACCTGGGAACCAGAGGACGAGGATGTCTTCGCGGGGTTGGCCGAATTAGCGACCGTTACGGAACCGGTGCGGGAACAGCCCCGAAGGGCTAGCGATTCGCGGCTGTTAGAACCCGTGAATATTACCATCGCGACTCGGCTAACCACGGTAGCAACGACGAGTACGGTGGTGAGCGTAGCCGTCGCCTCGGCGGCTATCACCACCTCGGCGGTGTATGGTAGCGCCTCGCGACCGACCGCGTACCAGGTTCCGACGCAAATACCCTTCCACTCGATCCCGTTTTCACTCGCGAGCGGAGCCCAGGGGCACTGGGGAGAGGCCTCCCCAATCCAGGGGCACCGACATGGGCTCGAGGAACCCATCGTAGATTCCACCCGGTTAGTGGCGGGGGCACCAGCTCCGCGGGTCGAGTTCCGGTCGCTACCGGTCGATCCCGCCACAATCCCTCGCGATATGGCGACCGCTGCCCGGCCGACCTGGGCCCGGGATTCAAACATCGAATCGCGTACCCGGGAAACAATCCGTGACATCCCGAGGGCCCTGCGAGGGTGGAACCTCAAGTTCTCTGGGATTGGCGAGCCGAGTGTCGAGGATTTCTTGACGCGATTGGAGGAGTGGCGTAGTTTGTCGGAGTTGAGCGAGAACGAAGTGTTGAGTTCGCTCACGATGATCTTCTCGGGCGTGGCCTTGGAATGGTTGCGTTGCGAACGAGATAGCTGGGTCACGTACGACGAGTTTCGCGCGGCATTACGTTTGTGGTTCGGGGACGGGACAGTCGGAAGTCGCGTGGAGGACCAGGCTAGGTCACGAACTCAGGGACCAGTAGAGTCAGTTACGGAATATCTTTCCTGTGTTCGAGGGTTGTTGAGACGGATGCCGCGTCCGTACACTATGGAACAGCAACTAGACCTGGCTTTTAAGAACATGCGTCCCGAAATTCGCAAAGTCCTCCGTCGAAGGGAAATTCGTACGTGGAGCGAATTGATCTATCTCGCCACGGAGCGGGAACGAAACCTCGCGTTATCTCGCGAATACCGCCCCCCGCCCACGCCGAAAGAGTCCTTCATTAGTGAATTAGCGTGCCGGACCAAAACCGCGGCGACTCGAGGCGAACCTGGATTAGCCGCAATTACCGAAGCAGGGATCGAGCCAACAGTAGCGCAGACGATAGAGAAGCTGCTAGCGGCCCAGGTGAAAGGGCTCGAGGAGAAATTATTGAAGGCAATGGCGGTGGCGACCCAGAGGGGTCAAGCGAGCGGCGCACAGCCAAGTCGCGGAAGCCCGGCTCCAACGAGGCGGTCCTCACCAAAGCGACCCGCGCGAGGACCAAGGAGGGGAGCGGCCCCCTCGGTTAACCAGCCGGCCCCTGGCGTGTCCCGGGCCGAACAATTTCGTGGCGACAAGGTGTGGGACGAAAAGTTATGTATGAATTGTCATCGTCCCGGTCACCGATTTAGCCGCTGTCCAGACCCCTTGCGAATCTTTTGCTACTATTGCGGATACGACGACGTCTATTCGACGGATTGTCCGCGGTGTTCGGGAAACCAGGGAGGGCAGCCCCGCTAAGTGTCGGCGCGGCGCCCCGAGTGGAAGACACCACGGCCTTGCGTGGCGTCGAGGGGGAAATCGCGACGTGCTTTCCGATGCAGACCATGGAGTTCGGTCAACGCTGGTTTTTGCGGGTGTGTATCGGGGGCACATGGGTCAGTGCGTTGTTAGACACCGGCTCATCGCGAACATTTCTCGGTACGATCGGACACCAAATTGCGTTAGAGTACGGGCGACCGGTAAAATCACCCAGCTGTTCGAGTGTCGTATTGGCGAATGGATCGGTAGAGTCAATAACCGGAGAAGTAGAGCTGCCGATAACGTTGCTGGGTGTCGCGCATAAGTTTTCGTTGCGGATTATCCCCACCTTAGTTGGAGATTGCGTTCTGGGCATGGATTTCGTGCGAAAATTTGGCCTTTCAATTGACGGCGCGCGCGAATCATGGAGAATCGCGAATATTCCGGAATACGAGGGAAAATTTGAGGAGGGTCGCCCGATCCCCGTTACCGAGGTGTCAAGTTGTAGCGGTATCGTAGAGCTAGGGGATGCCGAGAATCGCGAATTACAGGAATTCTTAGCGAAAGAATTACCGAAAGTCTCGGGAGACTTGGGTCTCACTCATCTCGCGGAGCACGAAATAGACGTGCAGGGAAGCGCCCCGATCAAGCAGCGGTACTATCTCGTATCCCCGAAAGTGCAGGAGGCTATTAACGAGGAGGTAGACCGTATGCTCGCGGATGGAGTGATCGAACCCTCCCAAAGTTCGTGGTCGACGCCAATCGTGATGGTCAAGAAACCAAACGGGAAATATCGGTTCTGTTTGGACTTTAGAAAAGTGAATAGCGTTTCGAAAAAGGATGCGTACCCGATCCCGTTTATGAACGGGATATTGGATAAATTGCGGTCGGCCAAATACATCTCGACTATAGACTTGAGTCAAGCTTACCACCAGATTCCCTTGACACGCGAGAGTCGCGAAATAACGGCGTTTACGGTCCCAGGTCGCGGATTATTCCAGTTTGTGCGGATGCCATACGGGCTTACCGGAGCCCCGGCCACCTTTCAGCGGTTAATCGACAAATTAATTACTCCCGAGATGGAGCCGCATGCCTTCGCGTATCTCGACGACATTATTGTAGTGACCACCGATTTTCGTTCGCACTTAAAATGGCTATCTCGCGTGATCGAGCGGATAATGTTGGCCGGGCTCACCATCAACCCGGAAAAGTGTGAGTTTTGTCGTAGCGAAGTCCGGTATCTCGGGTTCAAGGTGAACCAGGACGGCCTACAAGTCGGTGCCGACAAGGTGGAATTTATTCTAGCGTATCCCGCACCGAAAAACCTACGGCAATTGCGGCGATTTTTGGGTATGGCGTCGTGGTATCGAAAATTCATCCCCGAGTTCGCGAGTGTGGCGGAACCCCTTACCCGGCTATTGCGTAAGGATAAGAGATGGGACTGGGGTAGCGAACAGGAAGCGGCGTTCAAACGCATAAAAGCCGCGCTAACGTCGGCTCCGGTTCTAACGTGTCCCGATTTTGAGCACGAGTTCGTAGTGCAGACCGATGCGAGTAGCTTTGGCATTGGCGCAGTCTTGACACAGACTATTGGCGGAGTTGAACGTGTGATCGCGTACGCGAGTCGGACCATGTCGGACGCGGAACGTAAATATTCCACGACCGAACAGGAATGCCTCGCGGTGATTTGGGCCGTCAAAAAGTTTAGAGCATACCTGGAAGGCTATCACTTCACGGTGATAACCGACCACGCGAGCCTAAAATGGTTGCGGGAATTGCGGAATCCGACGGGTCGGTTAGCTGGGTGGGCGCTCGACTTACTCGAGTATGATTGCGAGATTAAACATCGAAAGGGGGCGATGCACCATGTGCCCGATGCACTATCGCGGATGTACGAGGGCGAAAACGAGGGGACGGAGCAGCTAGCCGCCCTCGACGTGGCTGGGGACGGTAGACCAGGGGCGGAGCGTAAGGCCGTCTGGGAAGTCGTCGTCGATCCCTGGTACCAGCATCGCGTAAAGGACGTCCTGGACTACCCACACAAGTTCCGAACTTGGTCGGTAGTCGATGGGCGTCTATACCATTTCCGGGCGGACCCCTTAGTCGAGCCAATACTAGCGGACTTGGCGCCGTGGAAATTGGTGCTCCCGAGGGAGCAGCGATCGCGGATTTTTGCGGAAGTCCACGAGGACTTCCAGGCAGGGCATCTTGGCGTCGAAAAGACCTACGCGCGAGCGAGGGCCGACTACTACTGGCCCGGAATGTATCGCGATATAGTTTTGATGGTCCGAGCGTGCGAGCGTTGCCAGGAGTGCAAGGTACAGCAGGTGCCACCAGCGGGCCTTATGGGTCGACGGGTCGTCGACACGCCCTGGACTGTGGTTGCGGCGGACGTCATGGGTCCCTTTCCCCGAAGTCGCGCCGGGTTCGAATATTTGTTGGTTTTTGAAGATTTATTTACCCGGTGGGTGGAGGTAGCGCCGTTGCGGAAGTCAAACGCGAAAAACATTCTTGCCGCGCTGGAAGATCTCGTGCTGTCCCGATGGGGTACCCCGGAGGTGCTCCTGACGGATAACGGCACGGAATTCGCGAATAAGGCCGTCGACGAACTGTGCGCTGCGTACCATATTACCCACGCGAAAGTACCGCCGTACCACGCGCAAGCTAACCCCGTGGAGAGGGTGAATCGCGTATTAAAAACCATGATCGTGGCCTACATCGAGGCAGATCACCGGGATTGGGATGTGCACCTTCACGAATTTCAATTCGCGTATAATACCGCTGTGCATAGCTCACTAAGAGTCAGTCCCGCGTTTTTAAACTTGGGTCGCGATCCCAAACCACGGATGCAGTTGCGACGACTCGCGGAAGGTCCCGCGGAAATCCCCGTTCCCCGTCCCGAAGTATGGGGGGACCGAATGGTGAAATTAGGTGAGCTGCGTGACCTAGTGACGAAACATCTCGAGGAAGCCCACGAGCGACAGGCACGCTATTATAACCAAGGGCACCGGGATATCCGTTTCGAAGTAGGGGAGTGGGTATGGAAGAGAAACCGAGTTCTGTCCTCGGCCACCCAACAGGTCGCTGCGAAGCTAGCCCCCAAGTTTGCCGGTCCATTTCGCGTTGCGCAGGTAATCTCGCCCGTCGTCTACGAATTAGAGGATAGCGAAGGAGGGGGTCGCGGTCGACACCACATCAAGGATTTGAAGCGGTACGTGGAGTCTGAGGCAAGTGCGCATAGAAACGGGGAAGAACCGTGAGGGGGAATTAGGCTTCTCGGGGAGAGGAAAGGGGTAACAGACGATAACTATGATCCTGACTGACTCTTCCCCTTAGTTGACGGAAGGATCGCGAGGACGGAGGACGACGTCCGGGCAATAAGGGACCTTCTAGTCCTGGCGAAGGTCCCTCTCCCCCCGGCGACCATCAGCTGGGGGAGAGCCGCCCCAGCAGGCCCCGAGTGGCGACAGTGGCTGCCAGCGGGCGGCTGCTGGAATTGCTGGCGGGGTTACCATCCATACCATGACTGCCCTTGGGTACTCGGGCTATTCTGCAGACGGTGTGGATGGCCCGGGTACCCGAAGACGAGGTGCCCCGCCTGCCACGACCAGGCGAGCCGCCCCAGTAGGGGGGGCGTTCGTGAGGGGACCGGGCCAGCAGCCAGCCTTCCCTCCTTAATGGCGAGGGAGATTTTCCCCCCCCCCGGGGTATTCCTCCAGGGCAGCCCCAACGTTCCCGATAGCGAGGGAAGCCACCCCCCATACCCCCGTTGCGAGGGGAGTCGTACCCCAACCCCAAGTCGCGAGAGGATCCTTCCAGGACCCCCCCGTTGCGAGGGGTGAAGAGGACAATAGCGAGGAGGTCGAGATGCTCCGCCGGCGGGTCGTGGCATCCGCAACCGGCCGGGGCCGGGATAGAGGCCGGCCGGGGCGGCGTGGCTAGGCCAACCGCCACCAGATTTTTTTTTTTTTTTTTCTTTTTCTCCTTGTAATCTTTCTTTCTTTTTTTTTTATATAATAAACTCTTAGTCATCGACTATAAATGGCGTCCGCTTTCTTTCGTAGATCCCAGGTGGCGGGTTTTGAGAAAAATTTCAGATCCAGTGGCGAAGTGGAAAGCTCCCCTAGACAACCATGGCGTGAGGAAGGGGATCAGTCGAACTCGCGAAGAATCCCAGAGGACACGGGAGTGGGCATCTGGCCACACGGGAGAAAATTTTTTTTGTTTGCTTTTTTTTTGTTGTTTTATCGTCCTCTTGGGAGGGGATTCTCGGTGAGTACCGCGCAATAGCGTGTGAGTACTTCGAGCTTGCGGTCACCTCGCGAAGTTCGGCTCGCGGGATGCAGCGCTGGCGCTCTGGCACCCCACGATCCGTTTAGGGGGGGGGGAGTTGTAACGTGGCAGTTCGGCTAGGCCTGCCCGTTACAAGAGACTCCCTGAACCCTGGGCGAGATCCCGGAATCAGGGTCTAGAAAATCGAGTCGCGGAATAATCTCAGAGAGCGCCAGAACTGGAGTCACGCACCCGAGCTTCGACAGGGACGAAATAGAACATTGCGACCCAGATATTTCAGGCTTTTGTTTTTATTTTCTTTTTTCGAGTGCACCGGCTACCCTCCAGTGACCAACTCCGACACCGAACATCTTTCGAGGCAAGGCGAAACCACGACGATCTCGCGGGAAGGACACCGAGGCTGCGGAGGGGGAGGCAACGCAGATCCCTGCAGCGAGGGAATCCAAGGCGGACGCGATTCCCGCTGGCGGCCGGCGCGCCGCAGCCTCCCCGCTCACCCCGCTTACGCCCAACCAAGGCAACCGCGAGGCACCAGCTAGCGACGAGGGAGCACCACCCCGCTCAACCCCAGGACTACGTACAGCTGCGCGGGAGACGACATCGCGATCTAGCCTTAAGTTCTGCGCCGCGTAGAGACGACAGGTGCGCGGCAAGTTGCGCAATCCCCAAAATCGATGACCGATCGATTGTTGCGCATTCTTAGGGTGATGACGTCACGAAAAATTAGCGCGACGAGATCGGCGTTGCGACCATCCTAGATCACTCTAGTTCTGGCGAGGAGACGAGACAGTCGTTCTTTTCTTTTGCGTAGAGTTACTTGGTGCCCGTTGAGAAATTGTTTTTTTTTTTGTTGTTCGTTGCGAGGAAGAAGGATGAGCCGTCACGAGGGAGTCGGCCAATTTGTACAGTGGATGTGGAGCGGTCAGCGTTGTTAACATTCTCGCGATCGAATTTCGAGGGTAATTGAGTAAAGGCTGATCCGATAACGGGTAGTCGTTGTCTTTTTTTTTAATTTTGCGTGTCGAAAAGTACTCGAAATTCGTTTGCCGATTCTTTTGCTTGGTGACCGTAGCCTGAGTTGCGCGTAAGAGAGTAACGTTAATTTCGGGGAATCAAGAAAATCGAGTCGAGCCACGGGTTGAGCCGAGACGTTATCGTCTCGAGTTTGAGTGTGACCGAAGTCCGTTACACGGGGTCATTTCACGTCATCCGGCACATCCTCGATTCTCGTGTAGGTCGCGAGCAGTCACGGGAACATTCGAATTCGCGACTGCGTCCCGCCGTCGCCGAGGAAGTGAAGCTCGGGTGCGTGCTGATAAGAGTATGCGTTTTTAGAGGAGGATCGCGGGTGTCGCGACGAGCCTCGCATCAATTTGGTTATTTAATATTAATTTTTTTTTTCTTCTTCTCTTTTTTTTTGTTTGCATTATCAGTTAGTATTAAGTTGGCGATCAGCGCCATTTGGTAAAGGACGTTCGCGGGCAGCGCATCGAGTCCGATTTTGTTTTTGGTTTTTATGAAGTAGGGTATTGTTAAGACGGCGACTAGCGCACGTAGGCCGTAGAGGTCTCCTAGATTATTCACCTTTTTTTTTGGTTAGTATTTTTTATTTTTATTTTTTTTTTATTTGGAGTATTTCTACCTTTCTTATTTAGTTTAGATAAACGTAACATTGTATTTGGAATCGCGAAGGACGGCTTGCGTGGTCGTATTATCATTCTTTTTATTTCTTTTATTATTTTTATTTCTTTTTGCTTTTGTATTATCGCTGATGAAAAATATACCATTGGAATTTTATAGAAATTTAGCCACCTCACGCGTTGGCGTACTTGTGTTGCAATTCTCTCGACCCAAAAATTTACCCCTCCCCTCTCCGCGGTACTGAGCTACCGAGCATATGATCGCGGTGTGTCGTATTATCGACTTCGAGGCGTGTTGATCACGCCAGGCGCCCAACAAACTTCGCGACATTGTTTCAGATCAAGGATACCTCGCCGGACGCCAAATTATTGTGCACGCGGTAAGTTCCCGGTTATTTGCTCCGAGTAACCGAGGTGCAGAAAAATCCACGTCACAATGTATATGATTATATAGTTATACATATACATATACGCGTAGATCCGTCTCGTGAAACTGTAATCTGTTTTTTCTGAGAACCCTGTGGGCTATCAAACCCGAAAGCATTGCACAAAAAGATCGCTGCGTATTGGACACAGAGATACTCGTGACAGCAAATATCATTCGCCGAATACCTCTACTGCTCGGGCTACGACACCTTACGAAGAGAAACGTGCGGACGAACTGACTCACACGTATGCGCAGTGGGGCGCCTCCGCCAAGCAGCTAGATACGAACTAATAATACTCGAGTACAACCGTAGCGCCACGCGTGGTCAGCAAAGGCGATAAAGTCGAGAGAGAGAGAGAGAGAGAGAGAGGATCAGCTGTTACAATGTATGTACGTGTTACGTCGCATTTTTAAGCGAATGTTCGAAGTAAATACAGTAGTAATTGCTTTCATATATTTGATATGGTTACCTACAACAATTTTTTGAAGTATAAGCTTGAATAATTATATCGCTTCGAATATACGCTAGCCCTAATAATAAGGTTTGAAGATACGAATAATATTCTTTGGAGAATAATAGAGTTCTTTTCTCTGAAAAAACTGCTACAGTTTCTAAAATTTTATTGCTTTTCGAGTGGTTACAGGAATGTTCTGGAGGCCATGTGTTAGAAAACTGCACGGAGAAAAAGGCATACCCCTACGGTCGAACGCCTAGCCCAGCAGCCTTTATCTACAAAATAATATAAACACCTTCGACTTCGAAATATTCAAAGCGCCAAGAAATACTATCTATCCTAAAAATATCTACAGGAAATGATTAAAAACATACTTTTTCGAATTAAATGATTATTGAACTACCCAAATAAGGGAGGGATTATGACATATAAATAATGCATATTACTAACAATTGAGAATTTGCCAATTTCCGAACGACAATAGACATAAATCATTCATTTAAACAACATTTCGATGAATAAAACGATCATTTAACAAGAATATTTAATTCAAACATACATTTTATTCAATTTCAGTAACTTATATGTGGGACATTCCACGTCAACTTTGCACTCCATGTACCTCACCCCTTCGATTTTGATCATTTTTTAGTATGACGTTGTTACCGACCAAAAACGGTCTTAGAATTATTTTCAGATTTTTCCAACCACCAGTGAAATTGAAAAAAAATCGAAAAACCTATTTCGAAAATGCCATTTTCAAAAATCTGAAAAAATTCACACCAATTCTACGACTTGAAACATGATTTTTGAGCACCGCACGATAATGGGATCTCTATATTTACTATTTTTTTCGCACTTTTTTAGTTTTTTCATGTCGGAATTGGAATTTGTATTTTTGTGATCGGTTATAATTTTTATTTTTATATGCATATTTATTTATAATAATTTTCTCAAATATTGAAGAAATTGCAAAAAAGTAAAAAAATAAAATTAAAATGAAAAAAAACGTCTACGATATTTATGAGTTATGAGTCAATAAATATGTTATGCACAATACAACGTACCGAAATAAATGCGACAACGTACAAACAATAACATGAAAAATGCACACAGACCCGATGGTGAGCATAAAGTAATAGATGTAAGAGTTCGAGAGAAATCGAACTGCAAAAAACTCAACACCATAAAAGGTAACAGATTCACTGTATTTTAATATTATTATTATTTCAACTATATTAATATTATCAGTATTCGACCTCGTATTCAACATTATACATACATATACATGTACCGACTGAATTGATCAGGTAAAGTACGTATCATCTTCCACATTATATTACATATAGAATACTAAAAAAATATTTTCTAAAGGACACAAACTGAAAGTACATTTTTGTTGCAAGAAAAAAAAATATCTTAAAAAAATTACGATACCGTAAAAAAAAAATGAATATAATTTTGGGAAAATTCGGAACTTAAAAAAAAAAATTATAATTAAAATAAATAATAAAAAAGATTGAAAAACAGATTAGAAAAAAAACAGTAATAAAAAATGATCAGAGAAAATAATAATAAAAAAATGATGAAAAACTAATTGAAAAAATACATAAAAAAAATAAAAAAAAATTTTAAATTGCAAAAAAAAACAAAAAAAAAACAAAAAAAATTCAAGTAAAAACAAAAAAAAACCTCTACGATAACCATTACCTTGCCGTCGGTGTAGAGGCCTAAACTCAGATTTATCGAGTGAACAAAATATGGTTGGCAACATTCATCATTATACATTATATCATCATATTACCATCAACAGACATTGTCATGATCAATCTGCGGTATTCATTGGTCGGTTTCATTTGATGGTGGATATATTTATGGCAGTTTTGAAGAAACGAGGTCTTTCTGAGTTGTGACAGTTCGATTCTGGGGGTTGACATCTCGCCTCTTTTCGTCTTTTTCCGCCTTTTTTAGCACAAAGCTTGATCTTTGCGACACATACCCGAAGAAAAATGAAACAATTCATACAGGTCTGCGGGCTCCGTTTATGCATTGGCGTGAAGTAATTACATCATATGTCTCGCTAATGACGAGGATACAAAGCGTTATTTGGGTGGCACAAAGTAGAACAAAACGAATGCCTCAAGTTCCGTACCACCCGAACTCGTTGGGCCGTTTGCATACCTCGTCGGAGGCATATATCTCGGTAATGACGAGGGTACAAAACGTTATTTGGGAGGCACAAAGTAGCACAAAACAAATGCCTCAAGTTCCGTACCACCCGAACTCGTTGGGCCGTTTGCATACCTCGTCGGAGGCATATATCTCGTTAATGACGAGGGTACAAAACGTCATTTGGGTGGCACAAAATAGCACAAAACGAATGCTTCAAGTTCCGTACCACCCGAACTCGTTGGGCCGTTTGCATACCTCGTCGGAGGCATATATCTCGGTAATGACGAGGGTACAAAACGTTGTTTGGGTGGCACAAAATAGCACAAAACAAGTACATAATGTTGAGTGTCTTCCAACCTTGCGGGTTCTAACTTAACATTAAGTTGGAACCCGCTCCTAATTTCTTGCATATTTTGAGAATACTAATAGTACAAAACTTTTTTTTTGCGGTACAAAACAGCACAAAACGAGCACAATATGTTGAGCAAATTTTGAACTCATTTGGTCATCGGCGGGTTCCAAGTTAATAGAGCATCTCTCGATGACGAAGAGCATGTAGTAGCATACGCTAGCCGTGCCCTAAGCGAGGCAGAACGTAAATACTCCACCACTGAGAGAGAATGTTTGGCGGTACTCTGGTCCATAAAAAAATTCAGACCATACGTGGAAGGATACCATTTTAAAGTTATTACAGATCACCACGCACTGAAGTGGCTTAGAGAATTAAAAAACCCCACAGGCCGACTTGCACGATGGGCACTAGAACTATTAGAATACGACTTTGACATTACACACCGAAAAGGTACAATGCACGACGTACCAGACGCACTTTCAAGACGACACGAAGACGAAGAACACATAGAAACAATAGAAGACACGACAGACAAATGGTACACATACAAGAAAACACAAGTACAAACACGCCCAGAAAAAAACGAATCATGGCGAATCAGAAACAATCAACTATACTTCCACCGCCCTAACCCCCTACACTCAAACCTCCTACCAGACACAAACCCATGGAAACTAGTAATACCCAAAGACAAAATAACACACATACTACACGAAAATCACGACGTAACACAAGCAGGCCACTTAGGGATCGAAAAGACATACCAAAGAGTAGCCAAAGAATATTATTGGCCAGGGATGTACAGAGACACAGTAAACTACATAAAAAAATGTGACACATGCCAAAGAATAAAAACAATACAAGCGCGACCGGCAGGGCTAATGGGTACTAGAATAATTGAGGAACCGTGGACAGTAGTAGCCTCAGACATCATGGGCCCACTCCCACTATCAAAGCAAAAAAACCAATACATCATAGTGTTCGAAGACCTATACACCAAATGGGTGGAAATTATACCGATACGCAAAGCAAACGCAAAAACAGTAGAACAGACATTCCACTCACACGTAATATCACGATGGGGTACACCACGCATACTACCAACAGATAACGGCACACCATACATAAACAAACTCATACGCGAACTGACACAAAAATTCAATATAAGACACGCAACAATCCCCCCATACCACGCACAAGCCAACCCCGTAGAACGAGTCAACAGAACCGCTAAAACAATGATCCAAGCCTACGTAAACAACGACCACACAGAATGGGACATACACTTACAAGACTTACAATTCGCAATCAATACATGTACACACACATCAACTAAACACACACCAGCCTTTTTGAACCTAGGAAGGGAATTAAATCCTACACAATGTCCAAGAAATCAATTAGAGAACGACGACGAAATAGAATTACAAGACATAGACAGATGGACAGATCACCTGAGACGACTACAAACACTTAGAGACGAAGTACAGAGGCACTTAATAGAAGCAAACGAAAAACAAGCACACTACTACAACCTACGAAGACGAGACATTCAATTCAAGGAAGGAGACAGAGTACTGAAAAAGAACCATACACTCTCATCCGGGCCAGAAAGAACGGCAGCAAAGCTAAGTAAAAAATTCATAGGCCCATACATAATCACTAAGAAAATATCACCCACAATATACGAGTTGACAACAGAAAGCGGTAAAAATATAGGAAAATGTCACATAGAAGACCTAAAATTATATACATAATCAAATAAGCAATAAAAGAACCACGCCCGATAACACATCTTGAAAATAAACTAACATGTGTATTCACCCCACAGAAAGACAACATGGAAAACACACAACCAAGAATACCGGCCCTGATGACACTACGACTGACGAGACCGACGACAACAACATACAAACACAGACGAGACAGAAGTCAGCACCTCCACACACCAACCACACACCACACATCAAACAGCACCACACAAAACACAACCCTCAAACACACCAGACACCGACACCGACACAGACTCCACCACCTCCACCGCAGAGACAGTTATACACATCCAAACAACACACACAACCACGCCACAGACACAAACGACGGACGACGACACAGACAATAACACCGACACCACCTCACTCACCGACACGGACGAACATACACAAACACCCCAACCAACCACACACACCACACGGGACGCAATACGACTCGTACGATAAAAAAAAAAAAAAAAAAAAAGACAAAACAGAAAACACTAAATACACTGACAACACCAAACCGACGGACGAGCAACGACAGACGGAGGCCAAAGAAACAGAACACAACCCAAAAAAAAGAGAGGAGAAGCAACCACGAGCCACAAGGAACAAGGAACAACGCAAAAACTCACCAAGACCCACACCGACGAGAGCCACCGAACCAAAACCAAAAATTGAAGTACAAATAGATTAAGAAAAACACCCGACTTAGTACAAAATAATATAAGAATAGAATAAGTAGATATAAGACAACCAACAACCCCACACCCAACGCACACCCCGCAAATACAACCCGACCCACATCCCCTAACCCCGACAGATCGGAGCAGACGACCACAGAAAACACAGACGAAATGACCACAAAACCCGCCACCGAAGCCGGCTCACCCTATAGGCCTCGCCCCGCGTGTGGAGGGGGGAGTTGTGACGTTGCACCTAGAGTGCAAGTCACAACAAACCCCAAACCCGCAGGGAAGAGCCGAACGGGTGAGTCCCGTCCCGTCGGGAAACACCCGAAAGTAACCGAAGCCCACCGACGCTCGGCGGAGCCGAGCGCCAGCGAGCAGTACGACCACGGCCTGCGAAGTAGTAACAAGTAAAAAGGAAAGAAATCCACGAGAAGCGAAGAGGGCGAGAGAGAGAGAGAGCGAGAGAGAAAGAAAACGAGAGAGACACCGACACTTACACAGTTACACGTACACCATTACCCGCACACGCCGACGACACCAGGTTAGCCTGCATTCTACAGCCGATCTGCTCCACCCCTCGCAATACCAACCCTTTCTACCTCACCTCCCCCCCGATCGCAACACATGTACCCCACCCCTTCACAAATATACACACCAAGTTTTACCTATTCTATCGGCCCCGACTTTCTCGCCCCGTCTCTAATTGTTCCCCCCCTTCCACAGTATTAGTGCGGACTCAAAACCCGTCACAATGTAAACCAGTCTATGGCTGGTCCTTCTAAAACTAGTTTCAGAACCTCGGGGAATTGATTTTCTTCCACTTTAAATCTTTCACATTCAAGCACAAATAAAGTGAGCCATGATTTTGCGTTCTGATTTCTGTTTGAAAATTTTTCTAATAAAATGCCCTTCGAAATCAATTGGATCGGGGTTTCACGTGCCGGAACTTTTAAACTGGATGAGTTTGGAGTGGGTTGGGGGGTTTCTATTTCCTCCAGGTAATAATCGTTGAACACTACATTACCCTCCTCATCGAAGTATAACCTTTGCAGATGCGCATCCACTGAGACGATAGCTTTTCTCTGCTTCCCTCTTTTATCCAGACTTTTGATAATTCCTTTGACCACTGGTAATTTGGCCAGCTCAGCATGGTTCGAAATTGGTTGATCTTTTTGTTTGAAAAAAAAAATTTGTTCCTGTTCCAATACTTGGATGGATTTAACCTTGATGAAGGTCGTCTTGGCATCCCAGGCTTCTGTGGCGAACTGGAATTTGACCTTGACCTTCTCCATCTTGTTGTTGATTTTTAAGTTATAAGCGTGACTCTTATAACTTAGAAGGGTTGCGGAAATAATAATTCCTGAGTCTCAACGACTTGGGTTGATGTAGAAACGATACTAAAACATTATATTAACACCAATCACAAATAATTACATAAATAATAACAAAAATAATTATAACACTTATAGTCACCTAAATCAACAACAATGTCGGTTTTGACGATCGGGAATGTAGGCTTAGTTAACAGTGATGAAAAAGAATAATTTACAATATATTTTACAGAGCATTCACTATGACGCTAGTGGATGTCTCGAGCGCCTGTCAATCACTCCCCTCTCTCGAGGCGATGACTCCGCGATGGTCACTCTTGGTTATCCTTTCCGTAACCCGTTCAGCGTGTTTGTTGTATTTCATGGATAAGTTTGGGTAAACAGGCCACAAACTTACATATGTATGATCAAACAATCGAGAAGTGTAAGCTATAGACGACGGATGAGCGGTCGATCGTGATCAGAGTGCGCTGTAAAAAAGAAATCATATCGAACGAATTGATAAAGTTGACGGAATGAAATAAAACGCATACAAATAACATTTGCGATAACGAAGGAAAATTAGCAGCGATCCATCTTTTTACGGATTCCCGATAAAGGAAAACCACCTGAATTTGACGGACGAGGGGAGTCTAATTGACCGTGCACGGAATTAGCGAGTGCAACATGGAAAATGGAAACTGGAATGTGAAGCAAATCACAAAAAAAGGAACACTTATGATAAGTTTTTATATTCTGACCTGTTCTATTTTCATTTGTAATTTTACGAGTATACCGTTTGTTACGTCCGTGAGTAGAGTTACTCCTGAGCGGTAAGAGTAAACTGGTTGGCTCCGCTTCTAAGTTCCAGGACAACCGGAAATCAGGATGAGGATTGAATAACGTAGGGTTTGTTTGAGATATTACTTATATATTTATTTCGAGGAAGCTCAGATGGCGGTAGAAACGAAGTGTGCTGTATGAAGCTATGTAAGAAGTCTAGATGTGACGTGGTTGACAGTTAGAATAGGAGTGTTCCTCGAGACGTGAAACGTACGGGTGCAGAAAAGGTGTGACAATGCTAGGAGTAGGGAATGGAATTTGATGAGTAAGCGCGATAGTGAATAGCGTGAGACTACGTAGAGATAAGAGGACAGGACAGAGACCATGAGATTAATGTAAGAACTGTGGGAGAGTTCGCGAGTAGGAAAAATAGAGAGAAGTGGTATGTTGGGCGTAACATGGAATTGTAATTGTCATAGATGTCCGCCGTGCCCATTTTATTTATACAATTTATTTATCATTTTCTTTTATATGTATACGCTTCTTTTATTCGGTTTTAGTTTATAGATGCATGCCATTAGGTCATACCAAACATCCGAAATTCCGTTTAAACTAAAAAAAATAAGAAGTAAATTGATAGCGGATGATTTTTGTTAATTGCGAGAGGCTCCTCAGTTGGAGTTGAATCCTGGTCGGAGCAAACCGCGATAATGAAAAGACCGTTACAGACAGGAGCTTGAAAGCCAACGTTATCCTGGCTTATAAATTTGAAGTTAGAAAAAATGATCACACGGTGGAAGAGATCAAATTTTTTAATACGAGAAATGAAATCATCCTCCAGACAACGGATATTAACGAATGGTTCATCGAAAACGCGACGGAGCGTTTGTTGAAAAAGGTGTAAGACTTCCAGGAAAAGGATTCAGGCTGGTCGCTGACTGAAATAATCAATTTGACTGTGAATATCAACAAGTACGTGCCACTACAAGGCGGTGTGTTCACATACACCCCGTTACCTAAGCATATCAGTGATAAAAAGGCTGTGGTCACATCCGTAACAGCGACTCATATTGCTTTCTATGGTCGGTCACCGCAGCTCTGTTCCCAGCTGACAACAACAATCTCAGTAAAATCACTTCATGTCCGCATTTCAGCTCAGTGCTACAATACGAAGGTTTGCATTATCCAATTTCTTTAGATCAAATGCCAAAATTTAAGAAACTGAACAAACTTTCAATTAACGTTTATGGTACAGACGGCTACCTTCCAAACAGCAATTTTACTCAAAATTAAATGATCGGGATATATCAGACAACGACTATGCATATGCATGTAAAGTTTGGCAAACTTTTAACGTTCAAGCTTTGGGAGAGTATGCGGTTTTGTATTTACAGACGGACGTGTTTTTACTAGCCGACGTTTATAAAATTTTTGGCAGAATTGTTGGACAACGTACAAACTGGACCCGTTACATTATTATACAGCGCCCGGTCTGTCATTTGATGCAATGTTAAAATGTACAGGCATCGAGCTCGAGCTTCTCACTGACATTGATATGGTTATGTTTATCGAAAAAGGTATTCGAGGTGGGGTGTCACAGTGCTCGAACAGATACGCAAAGGCTGACAACAGGTACATGGGGAAGGCATTCAATCGTGAGGTCGAAGAATCTTATCTCATGTACTTTGACGTTAATAATTTGTACGGTGCTGCTATGACCTTCGCTCTGCCATACAGTTCCTTCGAATGAGTATCAGATTTCGGACAATGCGATGTTCTTACCATCTCGGACAATGCGGAGTTTGGTTACATGCTGGAAATGGATTTGGAATATCCTGAGGAACTGCATGAAATTCATAAGGATTTACCACTGTGTCCGGAGCACTATATACCTCCGATCTCGAACAATAAACAACCGAAATTGACGCCCACGCTACTTTCCGAGAAAAACTACGTTGTTCACTATAGCGTTTTGAAACAATGCTTACAATTAGGCTTGAAATTACTAAAAATTCACAAAGTTCTCAAATTCAGACAAACCCCGTGGCTCAAAAAATACATAGATATGAATACCGATTTGCGGAAAAAATCTCACAACGAACTCTAGAAAAATTTTTACAAAGTGATGAACAACGCAGTTTTTGGCAAAACAATGGAAATGTTAGGAAATATAGAGATGTCAGGCTGACCACGGAATGGGATGGAAGATACGGTGCTAGAGCTACTATAGCCAAACCTAATTTTCACAGCTGCACCGTTTTCGACAAAGATATAATTATCGTCGAAATGAGTAAGACGGAAGTCAAGTTGAATAAACCATTGTATGCAGGTTTCTCCATCATGGATCTGACTAAAACATATATCTACGATTTTCATTATAATTATATTGAACGAAAATTTGGCAACCGAGTAAAATTAATGTATACGGATACCGACAGTTTGATTTGAAATTTTACCGTCCCCTACATAAACAAACATATAAAGGTGGAATTGCATAAATCCGATACGTCTGATTATCAGCTTGACAACGTCTATGGAATGCCTCTAGCGAACAAAATAGTTCTCGGATTGATGAAAGACGAGAATAACGGGAAAATAATGCTGGAATTTGTAAAATTAAGAGCTAAATTGTACGCATTCCGAGTCTTGGGGGATGAGAAAGACAATAAACGAGCCAAGGGTGTCGAAGGATCAGCGTTGAGGAAAATAACTTTCAACGATTATTTGGAACGTGTTTTGAACCGTGAAGATTTGTCTACAAATCAACATTTGACAGTCGAAAGCACAAGGTATACACCGTAGAACAGCAGAGAGTGGCACTGAGCTGGAATGACGACAAGCGGATCGTGTTTCAAAACACAACCGACACGCTTCCGTAGGGCTACACGCCTACACCTAAGCTTTGTAATTACCGTATCGTAATCTATGTAGGATAGTGGATGAGAACGCTCCGAAATATAAAAATTGTACAACGATGCATGTGTCTGTCGATTGTCTGAAAAATGAAGATGCATACTTGTCAAGTTTCGAGTATAAAATAAAGAGGCACATACGTTTTCACAAAAAATTTATTTATTCAATGTTACATGTCCGATTCGTTTATGCAACTGTTGTGTGTATTGTCAATACCTAACCATTCAACATATATTTTTCTTCCACGCTTCTTGAGCACCTTCTCCACCAGAAAGATATCCGGAAGTTCAACCTTGAGGAGCTCTTGTTCGTAGAAACCACCAGCGATGGGTTGATCTCGGTAGTCTTTGAGCTTGTACGTTACAGGATAAGTATTTTCATTCGACTTATCGTGAATATTTCAGTCATCCAATTGGGAGTGTAACCTCTCTCGAAGGGATTTTTTAATTTGCTGATTCGAATTTTGTCGCCGGATTGGAACTTTGCCGATATAGTAGGTATCGCTCGAAGCCCTTCGTATGCCTGATGTAATAACAGCCTTTAGTTTGCAACGGTGATATCCGACGGTTTCGTTCTTGTGGTTCAGTGTTTGGCGTTGTTGTAAGCTGAAACCAAATCGGGTCAGATGTCGGGCCACTTTTAGCTTCCTTGCATGCTGAACCGTGTCCACATTTTACCTTTCCGCGTCCGATTGAAACGTTCACAGATCGAAGCCTTCAAATTACTGTACGTGGAGTGAAGTTTGATTCCGTAACGTGTCATTAGCGATTCAAATTTCCAGTTGTAAAATTCCATTCCTCTGTCGACGTGTAAGTTTTTCGGTACCCGTCCTTCGACAGGCACAGATTCCATTGCCTTCGTAACATCATCTTCAGACTTGCTCTTTATCGGTACAGCCCACGCACACGTTGAAAAAATATCAATGACTGTGAGCATGTACTTGTAGCCTTTGTTTTGTCCAGCGTATGACGTCATATCAACAAGATCCGCCTGCTAGGTCTCGTCGATGCCGCGCACGTCTACACTTTGACGCGGGTATATTCGGCCCGCAGGCTTATGCAGTTCCGTCACCAGTGTTTGCTTTTTTTCGTTCATATTCCAACGCTCTTAGTCTGATGTCCAATTTAGGAATGAATTCAGCGTTTTGAATCGACAGGTCTCTGCCTGTTTTAAAGTCTGTGCTAAAGGTATCCAAGACTTTCTCCGTGGCGAGCTCTAAAGCGTTGATTATTTGATCGAGGTTGTCGATTTGTTTTTGCAGCACGTTGAAATTTCGTCTTAAGATTCTTCAAGTTACAGCATTGTTCGGCTCTGCGGGATCTGCGACATTGCACAGTCTCTTGTTCAGTACATCGTAATACCAGTCCGCTGTTACTTAAAATCCGACACCCGGAGGACCGCGAGTGTTCGCGGCTGTGTTTTTATCCAGATGCCGTCCAAACACGTCAACGCTCATCCTGGTAATGAATGCAAAAACGATGAGAGCTGCTTAATAAATGATTCCGGCTTAGCGTAGCTCTTCGATAATGGAGATTATTTCGTTATTGTCACTCGGATTTCCCGCTGCCTAAGATGCCAGGAGTAAACGAAGACGCTCCACTAACTCGTTTCAACACCTTGTCGAGTGATCATAGCTTGCGGAAGTAAACCTTCACCCTTTCGGCGAGGTGATGGGGAATAATTCATCAATTCGGCAATGACATTTTTGAATTTGTAACTGTTATCGTTTCGAACAGCCCTATCGGATGAGTAATACTTTTTATGCGCGTTCGTTGCGAGGAATATGTTTTTAAAATTTTCCCGATCTCCGGCGCTTACATAAGAACCGTCAGGCTTCTTTTCGAACAACAGTTGCAGCAAACTCTTCGTTTTTGGGTGAAGCGTATCGCTAATACGGATGTAGTCACTCTCAAAAGATATTGTAACGTTCTTTGACGTTACGGAAATAAAATATGGATCCGCGAGTTTAATTATCAAGTCAAAATCAAAAGCGTGAACAAAATGTTGTGAAAAAGCTTTAATTGCGAAATATGTGTTTCTCGTTTAAAGTCTGAAACAAGACTGTTTTTACAATAATGTTGGTTGACGCAGCAACCTCATTCTTTTGAAAGACATAAGAGGTTTATAAATGTCTTTTATCCATGATGACTACTAGATCATTAAAAAGGGGGCAAAACGGGTGATTTCACCCTTTGTAACAATATCAACGAATCAACAATCATTAGTCCGCTTGAGAGGTTGCGTACACCGTACACGTTGTCCAATTCACTTTTCGTCTTCGCATCTCTCATCAGTGCAAGACACTCATCCTCGATTTTCTCGACCGGTGTTTCTACGATTGTTTCACCACCTGCCGAAGCGAAGGAATCGTTCATTTTCAAGACAGTCTCATTTTTCGTTTCATTTTTCATCTGCTCTATTTCTTCTCTAATTTCTTCTACCTCTTGTTTTACAGGTTTAGTATATTTTGTAACATTCACCATTTCTTGCAATGAAGTCACTACTGGCGAGCGCACGAGGCTCTCCGGTACAACGACGCCTGCTAGCGCCTGAAGATGCCGCAGAAATTGCGAGGGCTTGCGGTCACCCATCTCCTCGTGCTCAAGTAATCGCCGCGTCTTCTGTTCCTGCGACGCGCTGAGACGACGGATTAGTTCCGTTTTTAATTTTTCATACTTTCCGCTCGCGGGCGGCCGCGTAAGAATGTCCCGCACTTCCGCGGTGTATTTCGCGTCTATATTGCCTGCGACGTAGCTAAATTTTGTTTCGTCTCCCACCACCCCCGCTAAGGTGAACTGACTCTCGACTTGTGTGAACCACATCTCCGGGTCTGCGGGCAAAACGGCGGAATACGCACAGCGACTCGGTCTAGCGCAGCTCGTACGTCGGTTACAGCGTCTGCCGGCATCTTACACGATCTGGGGTCTATATACGGTCACCAATACCACTCAAATTTCATAGCTACAATATGAGTTCACTAACACTAGCACTCACAATAAAAATTTAACACAGCCTGACACGAGAAAGAGTACGGATCGCGCCAAATCACGTCGGGGTCACCAATTTGTAGTGTTTTTATTTATTACAATGTACCTTACAATCACTTCAGAGAGTTGAAACAATTAATACAAAGCGTGAATATAATTTTTATCGAATGTTGTAAGACCGGACATAACATCGAGCTGTAAGAGACAAATTGTGGTGCTGTCGGTAGGTTAGTACTGTATATGCCAAGAGCGTGGCGAAGACTGGGGTAAAGAAAAGGTGCAGGCTCGCCCCCGAGTCGAGGCCAAGGGTCGCGTCGCGCCAAAAATGCCACATGTAGGGAAATTTCCGGCGCAGTCAAACCCTTATCCCTCGGCTAGCGAGGCGAGGCCTGGACACTCGAAGGCTAGTTGGAAACGGAAATATTTTAACGGTTTTTTCTCCGGTGGCAGGTGTCCGCCACAGACATCTTTTTGCTTGGAAATTTCAGAGCTCTGCATGTTGGTGTGACTGAGTCTGCAAAGCTACTGCGTCTCTTGCTCGAAAACGCTAGATTTTATTTCTATTCCAGGCTAACAAAAGAATCGAATCCCCTCCTGTATCGTCCTCCGTTGAGCTCACTGTCTTTGTCGATCACCAGAAACCCGTACTTCTCACCGTTTCAGCATGCAGAGCACACACTTTTAAACTCTGTGTAAGACATATCGGTGTTTACACGGTCGTTGTATACGTGTCTCAGGTTCATATCGTCTTGTTTGAATAACACGAGTAAGTTTACGTTGTCGCGCACGAGATGTTTGGGAATACGCGCGTAGGTCTGACAGAGATAGAAGCTGTCAACGTCCTGATGTCTACCCATGCAAAAGTAGGCTCTAATATTGTCCTGCTTCTTGCACCCTACATCGTCAAATATGATTATTGAGTTAGGCTGTGCTTCTTCCGGTGTAATCACTTGCTCACGCTCGGTCAACGCAAAACACTTCGTATTTTCAACATTGTCCAACAATTGCTTCAACAATTGGTATTTCGGTTGATTGAGAGATTTTGAGTAGATGTAGATATTTTCAAATCTGCGATCGTAGAGATGGGTTATAAGTGTGAGCGACGCATTAGTTTTACCAGAATTCGACGGTCCACAAAATATTGTACGTACACTATTCGGGAGTAATTCAGCGTACCGTTTGTGCCTTTTGACATTTTCCTCCGAAAGCTTGTCAAAATTCATTACGGGAAGCTTAGTAGGTTGTTTCTCAAACCGCATCTCGGACATGACTGATCGGATTTGCTATAAATGTCCCGTTTTAAAGCACTTTTCTTTAGTCAACGCACGAACATGATCGCGTAAAGAGGTAAACGAAGCAGCAGGTGGCAACATCGTGGCAAGGGTCTGGTGAATTATATCATCAACAGCCTTCCAATCGAATTGCATGTACCTGGTTATCAGTACTGTGGCCGGGTACAGAATAAACAAAGAGACTCGCGCGGGGTGATCCGGGAATCAATCCTCTGAACGCAGCTTGCAAGGACCACGACATTGCTTACTCGCAGAATCGTGAAAATCTTGAAGTTAGGAACGAGGCTGATAGGGTGTTGGCTGAGAAAGCTTGGAAACGGGTTCTGGCAAAGGACGCCAATTTGAGTGAGAAAGTAGCCGCTTGGGCAATAGCTAATGCAATAAAAGTAAAATTAAAACTTGGAATGGGAATTTAAAACTCAAAAATGTGACCTTGAGAAAAATTATAAATGCTGTAAAACGTTCTATGGTTCCAAGCAACGATGCAAACGTAGCTATCGAATCTGCGCTGAAGGGAGCTGAAAACGCCGTCAAAAAAGCGGGTGGTAAATGTAAGGTGCGAATACCTCGCGTCCTACCGGTACCTTCAAAAGTCGCTGGTTTTCTACCGTTTCTGATTCCTATTTTCGCTGGACTCAGTGCTACAGGCGCATTAGCCGGTGGTGCAGCCGGTACAGCAAAAGCTGTGAACGATGCAAGTGCTGCTAAACGAGAACTGGAAGAGAGCTAACGACACAATAAAACTATGGAAGCTGTCGCGTTGGGCAAAGGGCTTCATATAAATGGTCTACATCTTTCAAAAAACTAGATGCGATGCTACCACGTCGAGCGTTGAATGATTGGGACTTGTTGAAATATGCAAAAATCTTTGAGGTTCCGCATTGCCGCGGTGTTTTCATGCGGAACGAAATGCCCAAAAACGGTCCACGAAAAAACGAATCAGCTATAATCAACCTTGACGGCAAAGACGGTCTGGGAACACACTGGGTTGCATGCGAAAAACGCGACAATAATATCGATTACTTTGACAGTTTCGGCAAGCTTTAACCACCCTCGGACCTCATAAAATACCTCGACGTTGGTAGTGTTGAATACAATCATAAAAGGTACCAGGATTATGATACATTTGAATGGGGACACTTGTGTCTGAAGTTTCTGAGTGGTGAGCTGTATAAACGTGGTGCATAATTCATCAAAGTCAGTCTATCACACGCAGTCCTGGATGATTCGTTAACGTTAACGATTTCGGGAACCTGTTCGATTCTCGAGGCACAATATTTCGCACCTATCGAACTTGCTCGTGATAAAAGTTATGCTCTTGGCTTGGTAGAATTGTTAACCTGTAATTCAATTCCCAACGTTGATGTTGGTCACAATAAAATTTACGTAGCTGATGAAGTGATCACCATACCTACCGGCAGCTACGATATCGAGGACATAGAGAAGTATCTTCAAAAGGTGCTGCGAAATACAGATATCAGGCTCAGCATCAAATCCAACAATAATACATTACGCAGCGAAATCACATGCAACCACACGATTAACTTTGAGCCGAATGATGCCATTCCTTAACTTTTGGGATTCACACCACGTGTATTGGAGGTTGATCAAACTCACGAATTAGACGTGCCTGTAACTATACTCAAGGTCAACGCGTTGCGAGTCGAGTGTAGCATTACAACGGGCGCCTACGTCAATGGACACAAAGTACACACTATTCACGAGTTTTTTCCGACTGTCCCACCAGGATATAATATCGTGGAAGTACCGTCGCACGTCATCTACTTTCCGATCACCGTCAGGACCATAGATCACGTTCAGCTCCGGTTAGTGTATCAAGGCGGAGACCTGGTTAATTTTCGTGGAGAAGTTATTACTGGGAGACTACATATCAAATCGCAATGAACGATGGGAATTGTATATAACAGACTGTCAAAGAGTAGGTATATCAGTAAGTCGGCATGCCCCGATCAAGTCAGTCATCGATCGATTCTTGAACCGTTAACACCTCGAAACGTGGAGTTCCTGATAGCTCTGGGTCTGAAACTGACCACTTTTGGAAGAGGAATTTCCGACAACTAAAAATCCGATTATGCTTTTTTATCATCTGCTACGTACCATGGAGGAAGAAATCTTAAACATTCAAACACCAGTCGTCTTTGAGGAATCCGTTACGCATCACGAGATTCACGCTCGCAAACCTTACGCCTCGTCAACTTTCAACAACAGCGATGAAATTCGAATCACCGTTCAGCATCAGGATTTATGCATATTACCCAGCAAATGTTCGGTACATATGCACGGACGACTCCCCAAACCTGATGGTACAGCTACTGTGAACACACAGCTCGTGAACAACGCGATCGGTCATTGATTTGAAAAAATTCGCTATGAAATCAATGTAGTTGAGATTGATAGAAGCAAGAACGTTAGCTTGACAAATCCTATGAAGGGTCACGCTTTCCTGCACCCTGGTCAGACTTGACTGATAGAGAATGCTAGATGGCTTGATGTAGAAGAGAAGAAAAAGTTAGCCGATGCCGAGGGTAATTTTGACGTAGTGATACTGCTCAGCTTAATATTGGGTTCCGCTTAAAACTACCGCAAGATCATTGTCAACGCTAAACATGAGTTAATTTTGACGAGATCAAAAACTGACGTCAACGCAATCATGCAGACTCAAGAGGAGGAATTCAAAATCACGATCAATGCAGTGGAATGGCTAATACCGTATTTGAAACTCGCGGATCAGAAAAACGTTGACCTACTAAATTTCATTCAGAGAGATCCGCCTATCTCGATGAGCTTTCGCAGTTGGGAATTGTACGAATATCCCTTACTTCCCACAACATCGAAACACGTTTGGACTGTGAAAACTTCCACTGAGCTTGAAAAACCTCGGTACGTCATTTTGGGTTTCCAAACAAGTAGAAAGAACAGGACTGGCAAGAACGCAAGTCATTTCGATCATTGCAATATCACGGACGTCAAGCTATTTTTAAACTCTCAATCTTATTCGTAAGGTAACCTGAACCTCAACATGAGTCGTAATCTGTACGCGCTCTTGTACGAGATGTACGCAAACTTCCAAGCTACCTACTACGACAAGAACCCCGAGCCGTTGCTGACAAAGAGTGAATTCCTTCGAGACGTCCCCTTATTTATTATCGACTGTTCAAAACAAAACGAATCTTTGAAGTACGGACCTGTCGAGATCCGTCTTGAATTTGAAGCCAAAGCCAACTTTCCCGCTGAAACATCGGCGTACTGCTTGATTGTTCACGATCGTATTGTCGAATACAACCCGCTCAGTGGTGGGGTGAAAAAGTTGGTATAAAAGCTGACCCGTTCCCACCATCTCGCACAGTTCAAAGATGGAGCTTATCGTTGACATACGAGGCTTTCGTAGACCTTTCAACAATACCTTCACATTGAAAGAATTGGCTATAATTTCAATCTACTCGGAAGCATCCCCATCAGTGTTTTTCTTCAAGCCACCTTACGAATGGGATTTACTGAACTTCAAATACAAAAACCAAAATTCTTGGTTTGAACGCGATTTTCACGGTTTACCTTGGAGCTGTGGAACCATACCGTTTGAGGAAGTTGAGTGGACCATTAAAGACAGGCTGTGCAAAGCTGAAACCGTGTACGTAAAAGGAGAAGGAAAACGAGATTGGTTGCTTAAAATTGTCCCCAAAGTTCAAATCATCGAAATGCTGGACTTCAACTGTCCGTCGATTCAAACCTTGCAAAAACTTCAGCTGTCTCTACGATGTAACGTGCACACAATACCCAACGCAATCTGTGGAGCACAAAACGTTTTGTTACTTCAAAATTGGCTACAAAATCATCATACTGTTCAGATGGCGAGGGTGTATGATTTGTGTTACTGCGCAGAAGCATCTACAGGAACGGTCCCGCATTCCTGGCGAATGTATCGTCCTAGTTACAATACAGTTGAATAAAATTATTGCACTAACGTTGTGAAGTAATTGTCAACTAAAACCTAAAAATTGTATTCGATGAAACTGTTTTCTGAAGAATATTCACGACCTAATTTTACACCTTCACCTCAGCTTTTAATAGAGAGTTTTTTTCAATACAAAGCTTATGTAAGATTCAACCTTGCTCTCCATCCTTGACCGAGCTGTACTCAAATCGAGTTATGCTTTTCATTTCTAGAGCGATAGTAACCCAACACCGCAGATTCTTGGCTCTAAATGTATATTACCGCAGCTATCGGTCGACCTTGCACTCTAGTCTTAACTGAACACGTTCAAAATTCATCGTAGAGTTCACATTACAGTTACAAGACGCAAACGTAGCTTCAAACCCTCCATCGTTGCTCAGTGGTGTTCGAAGTAACATTATCTTAGATTTGAAGACTTAATTCTAATTACAATCACAGGGTACAAAACGTACGTAGGATTAAAAGTATACAAGATGGTTTAACGATAAATGAAAAAATATTCATAATATCAATCTCTTTTTGAAGTTATACTTCTTTAGGCGCGTTATGAAAAACTAATGAGAGTGAAATTTCAAGATGCGCGTGCATCACTGTGACACAAAATTAACAGGATGAAGTTGCCCACTCAACCGAATTCATGCGCGCGCATCACTGTAACACAAAATTAACAGGATGAAGTTGCCCACTCAACCGAATTCATGCGCGCGCATCACTGTAACACAAAATCAACAGGATGAAGTTGCCCACTCAACCGAATTCATTAAGTCTCGAAAAAAGCTAAATATTTATCCACATGGTTTCAGTTTTTACAGTCACAACACGTGTTTTATTTTCATACAAGTGCGAATTATATATGTGGCAATAAAATATATTCAGTAGTGATTTAAATTGAATATTTGGATTAATATTATTTACTATTTGTGAATATTAGTGAAAAAATTGTGCTAAAATACTTTTTCAAGTGCTCCAATATAATTGAGGTTAGTTATCCGTATGTCTTATTTATTGATATAAATTAAAATATCATTATTTAATATAATTATTACTAAATATTATTAAATTATCAATGTTGAATATTTATTATTGGTTTTTTAATATTTACAAAATGAAGAAATAAATTTAATAGAATATTCAATGAAAAGTTCGTGACAAAAATTTAATAGATTATTTAAATATAATGTAAGACATCCGTTATTTGTTTTATTGTTTTTTATTACATACTTCTTTTCTTTATCATTGTGTGACAGAAGATTTTGACATGTTGTGTATTTTTTAATGATGCCAAAGAAGTATAACTTTTCACGCGCGTACATAAGTACACGCACCCATTTTTTTGTTTATTGAACGTAAGACTTCCACAGGACACTGGATATTTGCACATGATACTTAGATTATACGTATACGAATCCAAGTTGACCGTACGGTCCACCAAGATAGCGTAGATGCAACCGTGTCTCCTTACTGGCTGTCGTCACCTTCTGGAACAAATCTTTATCTTCTTGGAGGGCCTTGGTCAGTCGGTTCGGTAGAAAAATCGTGAAAGATTCCTTCAAGTCCAGAACGATTTTATCATCAAATTTCATTTTAACCAGACGAACGCCGCTGACTCAGTATTCGAAGTATACTTCGAGGTCCGAAAGCTTCTTCAAGGGCAGAAGCGTCTCCAGGCGAGTGACTTCGTTCAATTTTGAATAGTCCATGATCGTTACTGTCGAATTGTATGTGCTCAAAATCTCTTGCGAGTTGACTGAGGTCAGATCTGATTTTCAGCAGATGTTTTACTTCTCCAATATTCTTGATGAGCAGTTCTAGTCGTTTCTTCAATTCACGTTGTTGTTCCAGAGCACTTCTCATTTGCAAGAAGAACAGCTTCAAACTGGCGATGAAGTTTTCACTTTTCACTTATATAACGTTCCCCCACCACATCATTTGAAATTTGGTGGGGGTAATGAATGTCACGCGGTTGATATCAAACCGGCATCCGAGTAAGTGAAGAAAAATTCTTAGAACCATAAATTTTGGAACGTCGCGTGGTTGATAACGTGTGAAAGAAATGTGAGGTGGTTGCTGTTACACATTAGCGATATCCGAGTGGATATGAAACAATTCTCAGAACCATTAATTTTGGAATGTCGCCGTCAGCGATATCCGAGTGGATATAAAACAATTCTCAGAACCATTAATTTTGGAATGTCGCCGTCAGCGATATCCGAGTTGATAAAAAACAATTCTCAGAACCATCAATTTTGGAATGTCGCGTGGTTGATAACGTGGGTAGGGAATGTGGGTTAATTGATGTTACACATCAGCAGTCCCATCGTGGGAAAAGATTGCGGGACGGTAAAAAGTTCTTGCCCCCGCTGCACTCTCTATGGTTAGCAGACGAGCACTACATAAAAACTTTGACCTTCGGTCGGTAAGATTGTCGGTAAACCAGCACGATTTTGACCTTCGACCAATAAGAATTGTTGGTGAAGCAGTGCGATTTTTACCGTCGACCGATGCAACTGTCGGTAAGGTTGCACGTTTTCAACCTCAGGTCGGTACGGCAGAGCACGTTTAATCTTTCGAGAGTGGGGGTGACCTCCAAGGGTTTGCGTCTGGGATGCGATAGGTGGCTTGGTCGGTAAAGAAGGTGTTTGCACTCAAAACCCGCCTTGCTGTACTACAGAATATGTTCAATATGTAATCTATTTTTTCTTTAGGGACAGCCGTTAAGATATCATCAACATATCTGAAGCAGAAGGGTAAATCAAAATCAAGTTTGCTGATGCCAGATAACTCAAGGTCCTCTATCACTAGGTCTGACAAAATTGGCGAGAGTGGAGAACCCATGGGCGATCCGAATTGTTATGCGTAGGTGTCTTTGTTATATTTAAAGATTGCAGAATCAAAACAAATGTTTAAGGCTTTAACCAATTCAGCAAGTGGGATTGGTATCTTTTTATCTAGTGAAGTTCAACGGTTCTTCACAGCGAGCATTGCGAGGTCTGTAGGAACATTGATAAACAACTATATTGCATCTAGTGAGATTAAAATGTAATTGTCTGGAATAATCACAATTTCTCAAAAAAATGTGGTCTCAAAGATATTTGAATTTCAATTCCCACCATCCGATGTCCTACAAGATAAATACTATTTTTAATCAGGTCGACCGGGCCAAGAAATTATCATGTACCGAATTCCATGAAAAAAATTTGTCGCTAATATACAATATTTTAAGTTGGAATGACTATCCACATGACCTTTTGTGCAAACAGATAAATAACAGACGCATCCATGTCAATAATTTGCTTGACAGCAATGTTTATTTTGCTTCCGCAAATGACAACAACAGACCTGCACCACATTCACCTCCATCCCATATATATCTGGCCTCTTCGAGTCTTTGAACAGGATGTTTACAAAATATAATGTCAAGTTTGTGGGAAAAAATTCAAAGGATTTACAACTGGTCTTTGATTCTGGAAAGGATAGGATCCCTGCGGGCAAACGATCGAATGTTGTCTATAAAATATGCAAAGACTGCAATCAAGTCTATATTGGACGAACTGGCCGCCGCGCCATCTCGATACTAGGCTCAAAGGACACCAACGTAATGTACAGGAGAATGATGATCGACACACGGCACTAACAAAACAAGTGATCAACAACGATCATTCTTCTAATTACGATAATGTAAACACCCTGAGTGAAGAACCTAATTATTATAAACGTTTATTATTATAAATGTGTAATATTGTAGGGCATTCAAATTCTGTCAACCTTAGACAAAATGTCGAACACCTTAGCAAGGTTTACAAACCGCTTATTACTGACCACATGTCACACATTGTCTAACCTTGACAATATGTGGTACATAATTTGATGTTCCCACTCAGCTATCATTTTTACTTTTTGCTATACTTATTTGCCTTTACTCTGGGTCACAGGTGATTCGCCCAGGAGTCGTTGTTTACCAGTCGAGTTAAACGATTAAGTAAATTGTTTCTGATACGGAGAACTGAGAGATAATGATACCAATATTACTGTGTCGGCATCGTTGTGACTATGTTAACTCTCTTAACCCCTTTTTTTTTACTTTTTCAATTTTCTGACTGGTGCTTTGTGAATATCTCATTGTTAATTTATTCACTAAGAGTCAAATCTTATACACCTACATTGTTCAACGATTGGAGAAGATGCCAATGGCCTTTTGTCATCTTAGCTGAAGAACCATCTTTCTCCTGTTTGAATTTTATGATATTGACCAGTGTTTTAATCTCTTCTTATACACGGTAAATTATCCCTCAAGTGTTCATATACATTTTTGATTGTTACAGATATATTGAATGTTTTTCCCAATATACAATAGATAATAAGTCTCAGTGGTATGATATCCATTGATGTCATTGTCTCACTGATGGAATCTATGTTCTTGACAGGTAAATAAAAAAATTGATTGTTCTGAGGAGGGCCCCTACTCGGACCAAAACGTTAACGAAAATGTTCGTAACACATATAATGACCGCTCACCAAGATTTACCACTGTATTATCTACGAGGTCAAGAATTCTAATCTTCCATAGACAAGTAATGGTAGAGGGAGGGGTCGGATCCAATAGATAAAACACAAGAAACAGGTGAAACAGAAATAGTATCAAGTATATTCACCAAAGGGCGAGAAATATTAAGGAGGGGGGGTAAGGTTTTGCACTTTCGAAAAATCAATTTTTTTTTTGTTTCATCTTATTGTTAAACATTTCAAGAATATAATCCCAAAATTTCAAGTCGATCTGAGCAAAACTCTTGAAGTTATTGTTTAGTTAGTCTCCTGCCTTTAAGGTGGTTCCCCCACAAGACAGTTGAATTAGGAAATTGTTCAAATTTGGCATACGTATTGTTTAATATATGAACAACAACTCTACAAAATTTTAACAAGTTTCACTATCCCGAACCCGAGATATTTGTAATTGAAGTTCACTCAATTAACACGTAACATGCGGACCATGATAGGCAAACGGCACATTATTAATTCTACCATTCGTACTAAAATTAAGAAGTTTGTGAAAAACAAGGAGGAGCTAGAGCAGGATATCACAGATATTGTGAAAAAAAATCAAGGTGTTTGACCATCTAGTTTGACAGATATAATCTCGAGAAGTACTAAGGTTTAGGCTGCATACTATATATTTTGCAAGCGAACGAGCGAATGGTGGGGAACGGAACGGAGAGACGGCAACAGTGTACGCACGGCCAGGCGCTCAGTTTGAACAGCTCACATATCGGTCTCCTAGTGAAAACATGGTATTTGGAAAAATTGACGAAACACTTCAGAGCATTTTTATTATAAATAAATCTCTTAATATTAACAATGTGTTGTATTCGAGGATACATAAATTCGAGGTTAACTTCAAAATAACAAACGTATATTCAACATAAAATATTTTTCTCTTTGATAAAACATAACGTTAAATATTATATATATTAATAATAACGCGTTTTTTCGACAGTATTTTTCTTTTTTTCACTAGACTGAGCTTTGGTTGGTTTCTAGAAATACGAGAATCTTTTCCAAGATTTTTTTGTCTTTCGTGACACGAGGTTTTTTGTCTGTGTGGTTGGTTGACAATAATCGTACTATACCGTCTCTTCCACTTTCTGCATATACTTTTTGTATTTCACTATTGTCAATTCCAGCACTTGCTATTTTTTTAATCATTCCTGGAGAAATAACACCCTTAAAAACATTCAGAGATCGTTCGAGTACCGCTGCTTTTTTCAAACGAGCTTCGTGAACAAAACATTGCGTGAAAGATTTGCTATTCGCAATTAATTTTTCTTTCGGAATAGTGGAAGCAATTTTTTCGAGAATATCGACGTCGTATGATGCTTCGTGAAATTTTTCGTTTGGTTCAACGTGAAGTAGATCTTCAGCGAGCCTGGAAAGTTTGAACATCCCGGGACCTTTTCTTTCAGGATGAAGCTTCTTTAGAATGACGAGAGTGTCGGCGAATGCAACGATGACTTTTTTTAGATCGACTATCATAGAATTTTTTTTGAAAGCTTGCAGTAACCGCGGAGTGTCAAATTTAGCATTGTGCGCCACAAGAATGCATGGTTGAAAAAAGACTAACCATTCTTGGAATTTCCGTAGCACTTCGTGAATGGGAATCGACGGTAGTCTTTTATCATAGAGAAATAATTCTCCAGCGACATTTCTCAAGCCCGTGATTGCCGTTGCGCTGGGTGTAATTGGTTGAGAAGGATTGGCATATTCCGAAAAAGTAGACTCACCGCACTTAGCAGCAATTTGGAGAATGTCTGCTGATTTGTGAAGGCCCGAAGTTTCCAAGTCGAAGAATATGAAGTTTGAATCCACTGGCAATGCGTTCTCCATATTGTTGTTGTCCATGTCTTCAGCAATATTATTCCACAGATCGTCGGTTTCCATGTCAAAGCCACAGTTTGATTGATACTGAATTCCTTCCACCTGCTCTGCCTTCTTTCGCAAAGCCTGTCTTTGATCAGCCAGTACATTTCTGCGGCTTTTTGTGCTGGGCAACTTTGCTTTTGACGCTCTTTCCGAACGTTTCACTTGGTTTTTCTCTACAAATGTTGCAGTATTTTTCCCGGGTGAAACTCGAACTTTTTCCGAAACAGCAAGTAAATAACTATCACCCTCATTTTTATTACAGACAGCACTTGAAAATCGAAAATCAGCCGATTCGCTAAGGCTATAGCACCGATTTTTCGGAGCTTTATGGGACATTATATTGTTCAGGCTTTCGTTGGCTTGGCTTGACGCTGCGACCGAGAATTTCGCAGCGTTATTGGCGTATTTGGTGAAAATTCCGTTCAGTTTCTCGTACAGCCCTGGATCTTGAAACACAACTTTTTGAACGCCTGAACTATCACAGCGACGAAGGCACCAATGTCCACAGTTGTCGTGTCGATTGAAAAAATGGTCAGGTATGCTACGAAGGCAGTTGGCTAGTTCCACAGATTTTCCTTTGTTTTGCGCTACTGCGTATCCGAAGCACTTTTTGAGATGAGGGATAGCTTCTTTTTTTTTCATCTCTTTGTAAGTTTTTTGTAGTTCATACAATTCACTGACGAAGTGTTTTCGGAGGTGATTCGTGTCGGCTAACTTAAAAATTTGTTGCGAATTTCCTCGACGTACTGCCGCGATGGTAGAACTATCTTCATCTCCGATTAAAACTCGAACATTGAGTCCTGCATCTTTCAGAACAGTGCTTCGATTCACCAACTCAGCCCCAACATCAGGTTCCATGGCTTTAGCGCTTCCTTGGAAGTTCAACCGACAATCGTGATCTTCTTTGGATCGACCCGCATCACAGAATTTACATTTCCTATTCCGAGTTGCAAAATCGAGAACCTTGCCACTGAAAAATCCTATTATCGCACCGTAACCATTGAGGCTGTCGTAACTCCTTCCGTTGCCTCGCTTACTCCATCCCATATCGTAAGAAACGATAATATTGACGATGTTACCCAATGCTTCATCAAATTTTTCCGTCGCTTTCAGCATTGAAGGGTTTTCGTTGAGGATTTCATGGTTATCGGAGTTCGTTGCAGGTTCAAGGTCATGCAGATGAGGATAGATCGCGTCGACTATTTCAGATGGCCTGATACAAACAAACAGTCGTAGAAAATGAAATAATCAAACTCACAGAATATTTTACCGTTTTATTAATATTTTATTTAAGAAAAAAATGATCGATTCTCTCAATATAATACAGATTGGGTTTGTACGAAATGAGTAAACGTTAGGGTGGTCCTTATTTGGGGTGTTGATGAATTTCGACAAGTGCGCCCCCTAGACACGTTTGAAATAAATGAACAAAAAATGTGTGCGAAAACGGAGCGCTGTAGTCCAATTAGAAGACGTGCCTCTAAGCTCGTTTTGTTTTTCATTTGAATAACATGGGATTTTTAGACTACTTCAATCATTATGTTTTAAAAAATTCTTTTTTCACATAAATCTGTTGTTCATGGGTACAACTACGCGTATATTTTTCCACAAGTCGTTATCACAACCTTTACGCCCCCCATCCCCCTGATATTATACACGACGGCAAATTGATCAACGTGAGAATACCTCTTTTTAGCCGCTTGGTGCTTGACAGTATTTCACCAATTAAAAGGCAGTCTTATTCACGTCATAAGTTTGTAAAAAAAAATAATTGTACATGTGGGTAAAAATATGTATTTCAATAGTGTATTTAAAAACACATCGTTTATACTTTATACTTTTTTAAAAAGTAATAATTAAAATTAAAATGTTTTGATCGCCGTCTGTTTTTCTGGATCGGAAAAGATTTTACGATATTCCGAGATCCATGAACAACAGATTTATGTGAAAAAAGAATTTTTTGCGTTCATGGGGACAACTCAAAAACATAATGACTGAAGTAGTCTGAAAATCCCATGTTATTCAAATGAAAAACAAAACGAGCTTATAGGCACGTCTTCTAATTGGACTACAGCGCTCCGTTTTCGCACACATTTTTTTAAATTTATTTCAAACGTGTCTAGGGGGCGCACTTATCGGAATTCGTCAACACCCCAAATAAGGACCACCCTAGTAAACGTAGAAAAAAATCTTCATCGTATTCCAGTTTAGTATTTCTTCATTTTTCTACCGGCGCTTAGTCTTCACTATAAACAATTTTTTTATTGATCCTTCACATGATCGTTGTGAACAATCCATGATGTACAAATTATGACGGACTGTAATAACTATCCCTAGAAATATATTCCCATACAAAATTACAGAAAAGTTTGCATCCACACACATAATATATATATATAAAGTCTGAAAAATGATTCTTGAAAAAACTGCATTTTATCAATTTACCCGATTCAACCCGACTGGTGTGAGATTTGGGTTATATTTTGGAATTATTCCCAATTTGTTTTGTTCAATTTGATTTTTTTAACAGCAACGAAGTGACATAATTACATCTGTTGAGGAATGACTCTGAAGTTTGCAACGTTGAGATTCAACGAAAAACATTGTTTCCATTAATTATTTATTGAATTTTGAAAATCGTGGCCATTTTGTGTCTTGATTGAGTTTTTGGGACTCGAGAGACGATCGTTTTATTATCCGGGCCAAATATTGATTAATAATTATGAGCTCTGCTGAAGAAAAAACAGAATTTTGTTGCATTCCAACGATGCAAACTTTCAACATCATGTCGAACAATCATTTTGCAACTGAAGTGATTGAAGTAACAATTTTTCTGAGTCTACGTAGCCTCACATTTCATCACACAACTTCTGGACATTCTCAATTACTAGTTTGCGCTCCTCCTCGGCAGCTCTCTGACAACTTTCTTTCGCATATTCTTCAATCGCTGGTCCAAGTTCTCGTTCGTACCGCTTGAACAAATTGTCAGTTATGGGAGGTACGTTCAAACAAGCTAAGAGCTTGGTCAAAGCGGTGGAACCAATGCCAGCGTGAACAGCTCCTGTTTATGACAATAAGAAAGTTTTATTAAAAATAAAAAATCTAAAAAAAATATATGGAATTCAATTATGAAATTAATACACTTACCGAGGACAATTTTCGTGTTCACGTCTGACAATTTGCTATTATTTTTCGAAGTGTGCATTTTCCCCGTTAAAACGGATGTATTCACACAACAAATTTCGCAAGAGACCGTCAAACAAGAGTTGAGCCCGAGACGTGTTTCCTTCACTATATTTTCCAATGAAAGAACTTTGGAACATTTGCAGCACCAAAGATTCTTGCCGAGTTCTATCAGCTCGACAATACGTCTCCCATGACACGGGATAACCTCCAAATTTTCCCGATCGGTTCGTGGTTGTGGTGTTCGCGCTTGTAACGAAGCCGCTAGGGCTTTCATTTTTTTTGCCAGCACTTTTTTTTTAATGAACCTCCCCCTTTGTCGCGTCCGATCTGACATTTTTCTTATAATCTCCTCGTTTATCTCTCGAAAGATTCAACTTCGGCACGTGAATATCCGTAGGTGTATATGAATATGACAGCTGACGCGCAACGTTGCCACGATCGTCGTTCTAACACGCACACATAAGAATGCGTCGTCCGTATAGGCGACCTTTTCTGTGTGTTGGGGCATAGCTCGGATAGTTCCGTCAAAAAGTTTACTCGCAATGTCAGATCGAAAATACTTTTAGAATAAATTTTACGAAAGCAAATGATATCTGTACTATGTATACTGGCACCGAGTACGTATATATGAGCTTTGCAAAGTTGTTGATTACGATCCGAACGAATTATCAACCTTTTTAATATGCAAACGGTCGGTAACTTTTGGTTGGGGCTGTCGCAGGGGATCGACCTTAACACTTGTAACGCGGCATTTCGGTTAGGCATGCCCGTTACAAAGTACTCCCGAAACCTTGGGCGGAGTACAGGGATAAGGGTTTCGGAAATCGGGTCACGAAATAATAATGGAGAGCGCCAGAACTGGAGTCACCCATCCGAGCTTCGAAAGGGACGCAATAGCGAATTACGACTAAGATATTGCAGGCTTTTGTTTTTTATTTTTTTTTCGAGTACACCGGCCACAAGCCAGCGACCAATTCCGACGCCGAAGATATTTCGAGGCGAGGCGAAACCGCGGAGATCTCGAGTGAAGGATGCCGAGGCTGCGGAGGGGGAGACAACGCAGATCTATGCAGCGCGGGAATCCAAGGCGGACGCGATTCCCGCTGGCGGCTGGCGCACCGCGGCCTCCCCGATCATCCCGCCTACACCTGACCAAGGCAACCGCGAGAGACCAGCTAGCGACGAGGAAGCATCACCCCACCCAACCCCAGGACACCGTAGAGCTGCGCGGAAACCAACATCGCGATCTAGCGTTAAGTTCTGCGCCGCGTAGCGACGACAGATGCGCGGCAAGTTGCGCAATCTCCGACATCGATGACAGATCGATTTTTGCGCATTCGTAGGGTGATGACGTCACGAAGGATTAGCGTGACGAGTCGGCTTTGCGACCGGTCGGCCATCTGAGATCACTCTAGTTCTGGCGAGTGACTAAGGCGGTGTTACATTTTGAAATTAGCGCTCAAGTTGAGCTTCGTGTTCTATTTTTTTTGTTGCCGAGAGAAATTTCGAGTGCCGTGGCGAGAAGCTACTCAATGTTACGTTTTCTTCCTTTTGCGTTGCGTGGAGGAAGTTCATTGTATTGCGAAGAACTATGATTAGCAACCGTCACGAGGGAGTCGGGAGCTTCGTGAACTGGATGTGGAGCGGTAAGGGTTGCTGACGTTCTTGCAATCGGATTTCGAGGATAATTGAGCGAGGGCTGGTCAGAAAGAGGACAGCCATTTTGTAATTTGCGTGTCGAAAAATACCCGAAATCCGTTTGCCGATTATTTCGTTTGGTGACCGTAGCCTGAGTTGCGCAGACTAACGTAGAGCCAATTTTGAGTGACCGTGGAGGTCGAGTCGAATCTCGGGTTGGAGCTGCTGCAAGACGACTGCGAATTAAGAGTAACCAAATTCCGTTACCCTGGGTCACGTCGAATTAGGTACGATAAAGTGCAACTTCGCGTGTAGGTCGCAAATCGTCAAAGGGGGAGCGTTCGCACTCGCGACCTGCGTTCAGACGTCGCTAAGAAAGTCGAGTTTGGATGCGTTTAGATAACAGCCAGGCGATCCCCGTGGTGACCGGCTCCATTAAAAATAACGGCTGGAGGTGCGAATAGCGCGTTGAGTCCCATTCTCTATTGTTTAAGTATTGAATTATTGTTTATTAGTAAAGTGGCTATTAGCGCCCGTAGGCTTAACGAATTTTCTAGATTTAGTACCGATCGCGGTTAGCGCGTCGATTACGATTTCAATTTAGTTTGACCTAGTGGTTTATTGTTAAGTGGCAATTAGCGCCGTAGTTAGTAGAGGCCGGTCGCGACTAGCGCGTCGAGTCAAATTTTGTCTTTAGCTTTGAGTTATTGTTTATTTTTCAGACAGTGACTAGCGCGAGTAGGCATAAGAAGTCGTTTAGATTTAGTCACATTTTCTTTCTTCCTTTCTATTATATAATTTTTTTCTGGTCAGCTGAACCAAGTACTTGAGTACGACTTGTGAATCGCGCGTTTTCAATTATTATTTTTTGTTTTATAAATTTTGAGTCGCAATGAGCGACGTTTAAATAGTTATTTTTTTTTTGTATATTTTTTTGTATTATCGTATAGCTCTGACAGCAGGTATACAGCTTATTGACTTCTATCGTTCCGGTTCATTATTCTGTTTCGAGAATATTTTATTTAATAAAGATAGGTAAGTAAAGCCACAAAGACACATTTTATACATGTATGTATACTGTACACTGTACAATATTTTGAAACGAGAGACGAGCGTCAGTTTGTCGTTGTACGTTCGATCGTGCGCTCATGATTTCTTCTCAAAACTACTTTTTCAAAGTCCGTGTTCACTGGCATTCGAAAACTACTTGACAGATTCATTTCAAACTTGCTACACATTTTCTACATATAAAATACCACCCCCCACACCGAGTAGAAAAATTTTTTTTTACATCAAGGGGGTTTCCCACCCACAAAATGCCGGAATTTTTCGTGGAAAATAGCAGTTTACACTTTAGATGGCCACCAAAAATTTTTAAATGAAAAAAAAATAATCAAAGAACGTTGGAGGCAGGATTTGATGATACTTTCACTAAATTCCAATGGTTTTTGATATCAGATAATATTCGACTGAGACATAGTCAACACCGCAAATTGTTTTTTTTTCTGAGACGTTCTGGGGCAAGCTCTGTCACCGGCTTGTTTTTCAATATTTTCGCATGAAAAAATTACAAAATACTATTAAAAGTATGCTTAATAATGTACAAAAGGTTTGATTAAATTTGCTCAATCCATAGATTTAAAAAAAATCACAAAAAAAGTGTCTTTTTTACGCTAACCCCCCCCCTTGATAAGGAGCGAACAATCCAAGAAACGCAGATACAATTGAATGTTCTAAGACATTTAAAGTACAGCCAGAGCAAAGTTGAGCGCGAGAAATGACAAATAAATAGGGCGTAGATATGATAAGCGAGAGGCACGCTTATGTTCGCGATACTATTAACCGAGGTACCAATCAATAAGGTTTTACAACAATCAATCAGAATAGAGTAGCATGCAATCCACAATCTCAGATACTTGAATTAAGCATTAGTAATGCAAGCCGTAAAATATGAGAAGCGAGACGACAAGTGAAAAGCACCAAAGTGATGTGAAATTATACGAACGGCGAGAATCATAAGAAATGTACGAAGTATAGAAATTGTAAAAGGTATCACATTACCAGAATTATCAGAAATATAACAAGTGTAAGAACTGTACGAATTACGAGAAATTCGAGGAAAAAGGCCAGGAAAATTATTATTTAAACTACAGCGGAAAGAGATCTGCCAATATACCTAATCAAGTAATCAGGTAGAGAATCATTGTGGTAGAAATTATAAGGAATACGCAGTCTCTAGTTTGCGGTATGTGCGATACGAAGAGTGATAATAAACAGAGCAGCGAGACATATTCTTATTATTGAGAGAAGAAATATTCAAGACAATTCATACGCAGTATACTACAAACCAGGGAGACTACGGACAACTACGATCACCGGTATGAGCTAAGAAAATAATGAAAAAGGTGTTATTCAATACAGCGCAATACTCCAAAGTCAAAAGAATGACGGGTGATGCCGCGCAGCGATATAACATCGCGCACGCGGTACACTCACTAAAATTAATTAATCAGAAAGAATCGATAAAAAAACAGTCTTTAGCTAGCCGGAAGAATTGCAAAGAAATGGTAATCTCAGTAACTACCGTGAGAATCTATAAATTAGCAGATATTGGTTACTACACCAAATAAGAAATAATTAAACCCAAAATAAGCTAAGCGGTATCAAGCGGTCAAATATTTATTTTTTCAATCAAGTGTAAGCCAAACGATAGTACGATGCTGTTATACAGCGGTATTAAATATTCAGAGCATTCAAGAAAACAGAGATAATTAAATAAAGCAATAGTCACTACAAGCGGCGTAAGTAAGAGCTAACCAGTCGCGAAGTGACTTGCAATATGAAATATAAGAGAATAAGATACGAGCCCTCGTGCGAGACAAAGCAACTGCGACAGAGAGAGAGACAGAAAAGATATATTGCAAGTAATTTCGTGACTTCATAGGATAGGAAAATAAACCTCACGTGAAAGAAAGATAGAAATTGGCGCAGCCTACTAAGTGATGCGATAAGGTTGAAGGAAAACTTGGATAGCGGAAACCGTCTGCGTAGCTCGAAAACTGAACGTAGAGTGTCGAGACGGGCGGTGATCCTGGCGACTTTCGTCGTGCTGCTGTCGTGTCATTCTTCCTCGAATTTTCCTTATTCTAATTGGGCTAGCAGGTCGCGTAGGTCGGGTCAACACGTAAGGCGGCGATAATCCCTTGTCGCTTGCCTTTTTCTCCTTCGCTGATAGGTATCGAGGTATAGATACGTCGGGCGGTAGCCGGAGGGGTTTCCATCAGCTACGTCGTGTTGCTGGCGAAAGGGAAGTCGTACCCCTCGTGTGTCGCGCTTTCGATGCGTGTGGGAAGATTGCCTTACCGATGTTTTTGACTTGCGGTAGATTACGCTTTACTTCTTACTTCTCTAGTACTCTCCGTTGTGACTATTTCGTTGACGCTGCATTGCGGCACTCGCTCATCGGAGCCCTCATGCCGGAACGGTCTGGTGGTGATGGTCCTCATCCGGGATCTCCACACTGCATCCACCAGATTCACGTGGTCCGCGTAGTCGAGCGTGACACCCGCCAGAGCCCTTCGATAAGACGGTTCCTCACGATACAACCGTCCTTGTTTTATAGACAACGGATAAGTAGGTGTTGTGGTCGGTTCAGCTCCGGGCTGATAAGAATCGTCGACGGGAGGCTTCCTTGTGTTGTTGACGCACAGCCCTGTACGGCTTCGGCGATGCATCCGAGTGGTAGTAGCGTTATTACATGGTTCGGCTCCTGGCCGATAAGTCTAGGTAGTTGTAGATCCTGGTTGTGTATCACGCACGACCCTTTTCGCAAAATAGGTAGGCATCCATCTGGAGTTATTTCAGCGATATTTGGTAGTCAATAGTTGGTGGTGGCCTGCTGTTGACCCGTTACGTGACCCCTGCCTTGCAGTGTCCAGGTACCTCGAAGCGAAAGTTCTATAGTCGGTTCTCGTAATGTTACAAAATTAGAAAATATACCAGAATTAGCTTAGCAAGTAAATTTCACTTAAATCTAATTTGTCGTTCTTTTTGGAGTAATAGTCTCAGACGGGTTTTCGTTGTTTTGAGTGATATTCTGTAAGCAAGGAAGTGCGATATTCAAACCATTTGACGGGCTAGGAAATACCACGTCACAGCGCCAAGCTACGCTCGTCCGCATTCACTCACGACCGAACATTGGTGTAGCTAGGAGGGGGCAGGGGTGGGCACGACCCCCCCCCCAGAATGCTAATATTACTTATTCGTAAGTTCATTACAAGAAATAAACATTCAACATATTTTAATTATAAAAAAACAAAAATAAACAGAAGCGTTGGTTGGGAATCGAACCGCGGACTCGGTCCGTGCAGCAAAAAATAGCGTATGCTTTTACCAGAGAGAAACCTGCGAGGACCCACGGAGCGAAAAACCTGGGACCACGGTCTTACATACAGGTCTGGTAACTCCGGCACTTTTGAGTGGTAGGGGGTGTCACCGTTAGTGAGTCACACGGTCTTGTTTCCTATCTATCCGCTAGAGGCGCCATTGGCCCGGGGTATGATAGATATAGATATTGTAACGTGGCGTTTCAGAGTCGCCCGTCACAAGGGCACACAACCGCTATTATTTTTAGTTTACGCGTCCTCAGCAGGGTACTCCAACCGAACTCGATACAAAATAGGCGATAACTACTTTTAACTAATTCTTTTTTGTAAATTTTTTATTTCGCGCTTCGGCGCAAGCTAACAAGGTACTTGGACGACAACGATCCCGACCAATAAGGGACCACTAGCTACCGTTTGCAGCTCTCGACGACTTCGCCTACTGACGGTCTCATCAGACTACACTGGCTACCTTGGTGCACCTTTATATACACCTGGGGTAGCATCCACCCGAACCTTCCGTATCGCCTCGACTGCCGGTGAACAGGGAGATAAAAATCCTCCCGGCGGCCGAGGGCACCGTTTCTTGAAGAGAAACCAGCCGCCAGCTCTATCGGATGCCGTAAGGATGGCGTGAAGGGCAGACCGTAGCCTGCCATCCTCCGACTTACCGGCCTGGTGCCGGACCGACCCCAAACCACTACGTTCAGGTTGATAATGCCATCGTTCTGAGGATCAACGCTGCCTTCCTATCGGCAGGGACCAATTGTGTGGGTCGTGGTCCACGGTTTGGCCAACCGTCTGACTGCACGACCTCAGGTACAGGCAGCTAGCTACTGCCTGTACAAAAACCGGTGAAGGTGAACAATGAGGCGTCACTCTCCACCCGGTAACTTTGACCGAGAGGCATCCTGTGTATGCCTCTGTCAAAGAAGTCCCCGATGATAGGCAGCCTGGACTGTAACCGAAGCAGCTACAAAATCGTACGAGTTGGTGTCAACGACGAAATCGCGAGCAGCACATTACGCCACATCTAGCGGTAATTTTGAAAAACGGATGACCACGCAGTAACCAATATTCGCCACAGGGGGATGGCCTATTTGCGGTGGGGGTCAACCGACCAATCAAAGAAGAAGAATCACCTCACGACAACCGCGAGATCGGCGAGCTGAACTACGACCTGCTATTCTAAGCTTGACCTGCTGAGGGACAGCTTCGCTTTCGCATTCTTCCGATTACTCTCCCGATTTAAGCTACCGATACCTTTCCTTCTACCGCTATCGTTCTATCGTTTATCCTACCGAAAACTTTATCCTTCTAAACTCTTTTCATTCTTTTTCCCTTTCTTCTCAGTTTTGCTAATATAACGTATAATTTAAATTAGAGTCAGTTTGTGTGCCTGAAGTCAACCGCCAAGGTAAGGCTTCTGCCTTTGAATAGTATCGTTACGAAGTTGCTCATAATTTCTATTCTTTCTTATGGTATCTATCGACTTTGTGTGAATCATGGTCCACGGTTTAAAGTTGCAGTAAGCCGCCGTGTGGCTGCATGATTTCGGTCATTAATATTATATTTACTGTTTCTTGATTGCATCGTGTGATGCCAATTTTGTGTGAATCATGGTCCACGGCCTAGAGTTGCAGTAAGCCGCCGTGTGACTGCATGATTTCAGTAACTTATTATTTTCGTATCTGAGCGACCTCGTAACTGCCAAATAATTATTTCTCTGTATTTATGATCTTTCTGATCATTTGTGAATCTCTATTAGCCTGCTTCTGTACCTTCTATCGTATTTTGAGCCCTATTGGCTCTATATTCCATTCCATACTCTTTTTGTAATAGTAGTGTACTTTATATTTTATTTCTGTTATTGCTTATTATATTTTTATTTATTTTTGTGCCTATTGTATCATATATCGAGTTCCTTGGAGTACAAGCGAGCGTAGAATCACCCCTAGATATTACCGCACTTTTCTTTATTGCCATTGGCAATTTTATATTATTTCTGCCTGTTATTTATTTCTCTGTATTTTGTTAAATTAAGTTCTGTGAATTATTCTTTTGTATTGCGGTGTATTTTAGTATATTTCTCTATTTTGTAAACTCTCCGAAATTCTCACTTTCTCATAATTTTGTATTTTGGTATTCTCTCAAAAGTTATGTTTAGGAATTCACTATTTAATTCCTCAAGTATGTAATAATTATAAATTATCGAATCTACCGTTTAGGAATAATTCTACCGAAGGCTATCTAGTCGATCGTTTGCCGACTTGGTAAATTGTTACTGAATGTCAATCTCTCATACTGGTTATCATTTATGGTAAATTTGTCGTATCATCTACCGAACTATCGTTACGTTGTTTTCTACCGATCGCAGTAAAGTTCTCTCGTTCCAATTAACAGAATAATAATTTTCGTAGCGTCATTTGCAAATTGGGTAAGATCACGTCGCCCAGTGACGTGTAGTTTTAAGTCAACTCTTGCATTATATCGCATCTCTCGACCTACGTTCATTTTTCTCTGTTAACTACCGTCTCTCGTTCTAAAGCTACCGTTTACTGCTATTCTACCGAACTTTTTGTGAACAACGATTATTTATTTTATTAACTACCGCTGTCGATACCATCTTATTTGCCTGTCTCACTCATGTAACCTTCTCGACAATATATGATCGATTGACCTGTTCATTTTCCCTTTTGACTGGAGTTTATTCTTTATTTTGTTATTTTCTTTAATTCTGGAATTACTGTTAGCTGCCTTGAATTCCGCCACTCTACCGGGATGTACGCGATCGTACCTGTGCCTAGCCAGCCATACAACGGGTTCTCTATTCATCTCTTTTGTACGGTTTTGTATTGACTTTATTGATTTGCATTATTGTTTGAAAATCGACGCTAACGCGTCTGGCGCCCAACGTAATTATTTTGTTATAGTTTGATATTGCGGATAAGTAGAGAATCGCGCCAAAGTGTCAACGGTAAGTCCTCATCCGAGGGTAACAGAATTTAGCGTTATAATATATACCGATAAGATAACCTGTTCATCGAAGTTTTTGACAGTTCATAACTCAGTGTAAAGTGTGTAAACGGTGGATCATCTACACAAGATCTCAAACTGTCTCAAAAGTTGTGAGCCCTCGCTTGATGTTTATGGATTTTATTGACTTAAACATTTGAGGATTACGTTGAAATAAAACAATTATCACGCCCGCCATGGAATGCTAGTAAACATCTCAATCATTTTTTATTCGCATCTTTCTTCATTTTTGAGTGTTATTCAGGATTGTTGATTCCGAAAAATCAGCTGTTCGGATCTGATTTATGATTGGCTCACCCCGAGGGGGCAGCGCTGCAGACGGCGAAGACGAGAACCACGGTTTTGCCTCATTATCTGAGTCATTCTCCACCTTACTAGTTTCCGGACCTGTATGTAAGACCATGCCTGGGACAGACTGGTAAAGCTCGGTTCCGTCGAATCTGTGTGTCCGTTCCGTGAACTAAATTCTCGGCGGGTAAGCGATGAACGCAGATAACGAAGTATGCTCTGTATTATCTACTCCATCGCTGAGCTCTGTTTTGCTAACCCATACATGTAACATCACACGTACGCGTATTACGAGTGAAACCGCGGTATCCCTCGGCCACTCTGCCGCTTTTTTCAAAGATTTAGTTGCCTAATATTACAGAAATGCAATTTCGGATCTTGCTTCGTAAACGGATCCAATACTCTACATGTGATACTTATTCAATTAATTATTATAGTACTACAAACAAATCCAGTATTATAAAAATAAATAAATATCAGTATTATAAATAAATAATGAACATATCATTAATTACTCTCTTTCTCCCCTCTCCCTTTCCCTTACAAATGAAACAAAAATTTCCTCATTTATATTTTTATAGAAAATTAATTTAGCGAGCAGGTCAGCAATTATGTACGATGAAACATGTTGAGCGTGGCAAACGTATCAAACGAGTCGAACCGAATTAAAAGAATTTTTTTCTTTTTATCACTCACGATAATCTTATTTCTTGACCACCTGCTTTTATACAATTATAAGTTACGGATATACACATCTTCAATTATTGCTAGAATAAATGTAGTTATAAATAAAAGTTGGCCAATTCATTCGTCCATTCGTTGAAATTGTGTGTGTGGAAATCTGTTTAATATATTCGACTTTTTTTCAATTATTTTTCAAGCAACACAATGTTTGTTAACCATACAGTTAAAGAACGCATTTATGTAGCTATTATTCGCGCTCGATCTTTGGAGTTTTTTCACAAATTCTTGACAACAGACAGACAATGCTGTTTCACTCGCTCTCATTCATTATCACACCCGCTTTTTCGTCTCTACACGCCCTCCCAATGTTTCATTTGGCATATGCAGCTCTCTTTCATCTATCATTGAATCACCATTTTTTTCTCTGCACCTCTATTTTTTGGTATTATGGTATTTAACATAATCCATGGCAACTCACCATCATATTTCAAAGAGTTATTTTCTCCCCAAAATCAAACGAACCATACTTCCCGACAACAAAAAACTCACTATTTCCACTTACCTCTACACCGCACGTCTACCTATCGCGATTCATTTCTTCTTTCTGCCACGTATTGTTGGCACTCCCTCCCTGCTGAATTAGCAACTTCTCCCTCACTTCCAATTCTAAGGGTTCGACTGCGCAAGTACCTCTTTGCTATAGATAGGGTTACGGTTTAGCTATTTTTAATCAAAATTTTAACGTTTTGGCTATTTTAATTTTAATTTTAATTTTAATTTTAACTATCATCAGATTGTATCTATCCACAATCCTTTGATCTTGATTTATCTTTATTTTAATTGCAACCTTATTTTTATTTTTATTTTTATCTTTATTTTTATTTTTATTTTCGGCACATTATTTCATACTCTTTATTTCGTGTCCTCTTGTAGATGTCTATTACTATCAAGGGGAGGTTCTGTTAGAATTAATATCAAAATAATGTATTTACTGTACACGTTCTATTAGGTTATGGGCCCAGACCCATTTTTGCTAAATTTAAAGTTTTTTTCTCGTGCAAAAGTAACTATGTCGACGTCGGGGTACTTAGTGAATGTGCCGAAACTCAAGGGACGCGAAAATTACGACGATTGGGCGTTTGCAACAAGTAATTTCTTGTTACTTGAAGGCATTGACATTGAAAATATGCCAGCAACTATCAGTGAATCTGAGAATAAAAAAGCTAAAGCAAAACTCGTTATGACTATTGACTGTTCATTATATGTGCATATAAAAAGTGAAACTACAGTGGACGGTGTGTGGAAGAAATTAAAACAGTTATTTGATGACACGGGGTATCAACGAAAAATAAGTTTGCTTCGTACATTGATTTCAATACGCCTCGATAACTGCGAATCCATGACATCCTATGTATCTCAAGTGGTTGAGACAGCACATAAATTGAAAGGGACAGGTTTCGAAATCACAGACGAGTGGATTGGGTCATTACTTTTGGCGGGACTTCCAGATAAGTATTCACCGATGATAATGGCAATAGAGCACTCTGGAATAGCCGTTAGCGCTGACGTCATTAAAACAAAGTTACTTGACATGTGTTCGGAGGTTGGCACTACTGGAATCGATTCTGCTTTTTGGTCAAAACAGCGAAATAAAAATGGCAGCACTGACAAGCAAATGTCAAAGTCAACCAGCAGTAAACAAATAAAGTGTTATAATTGCAAGAAGATCGGCCACTACAAAAATAAGTGTCCTGAATTAAAAGCAAATAAACAATTGAATGCTTTTAGCGCAGCGTTTTTCAATGGTTATTATAACACAGAAGACTGGTACATCGACTCAGGCGCAAGCGCGCATATGACGTCAAACCAAAAATGTTTACTCCGAACTCGACCAGTACACGAAACTAAAGAGATCGTAGTGGCAAATCAAATGACGGTGCCTGTAGTTAGTGTTGGTGAAACACAGATAACGACATGCGTGAACAGTTCTCAGTATGAAGTGATTGTGAAGGACGTATTGTATATACCGAATCTCACGGCAAACTTACTATCCGTAAGCCAATTTATAGCTAAAGGAAATAAAGTTGTATTCAAAAAGGATACCTGTTTTATATAGAACCAAGTGAATGAGCTTATTGGTACAGCTAATTTGATAAATGGAGTGTACAAGTTAAACACAAAAAAATTCGAGAACTCGTTATCGGCAATGTCAACATGGCATAGAAGGTTAGGACATATAAATAGTAAGTCCTTACAAAAAATGAAAGAAGGAGCAGTAGAAGGAGTTTCCTTTCACGAGAAAGCTGACATACAGATACAGAATTGTGAAGTGTGCTGTGAGGGAAAACAATCACGTTTACCCTTCCCATCAGCAAACCATAGAAGCGGAAAACTACTGGATGTAGTACACTCAGATTTATGCGGGCAGATGGAGACCAAGTCAATTGGTCAGGCGAAGTACTTTCTTCTGTTTGTGGATGATGCCAGCAGAATGACTTTTGTCTACTTCTTGAAGGAAAAGAACCAGGTGTTCTAGCAGTTCAAAGAATTTCGAAGTTTAGTTGAGAATCAAACTGGAAACAAAATAAAAATACTGAGAACCGACAATGGAGGTGAATTTTGTTCACGTGAAATGGAAAATTACTTAAAACAAGTAGGTATTGTCCATCAGAAGACCAATCCTAACACTCCAGAGCAGAATGGACTCTCAGAGAGGTTCAACAGAACTGTAGTTGAACGGGCAAGATGTTTATTGTTTGAAGCAGGTCTCGACAAAAGTTTTTGGGCTGAAGCAGTTAATACTGCAGTTTACCTAAAGAACAGAACACCAGCCGCCAGTTTAGGCATGATGACACCATTTGAGAGGTGGACAGGTGAGAAACCAGACCTCAGCCACGTTAGAATTTTTGGCAGTAAAGTAATGGTGCATGTTCCCAAAGTACAACGACAAAAATGGGATAAGAAGGCTGACAGATTAATTTTAGTAGGGTATCCAGATAATGTGAAAGGATACAGATTATATAACCCAAGAACTAAAAAAATTACTACGAGCAGAGATGTCATCATTATGGAAAAAATGGAGTTGGACGAAGCTCAGATTGTAGTAAACGATTGTGAAAATAAGTCAAAGAAAGATAAAAACTTAGAAGAAGATGAAAACTTAATAGAAAATCCAGGTTCAGATCCAAATGATTCAACATATATTTGTGAATCATCGTCTTCCCAAGATGACTCATATCAATCTGTTACTAAAGAAGAGTCTTTTGCAGAGAATCAAGTTCAAATTGAAGCCAAGCGTAAGAGAAAGCCAGTAGAAAGATATGGGATGACCAATCTCTGTCTTCTGGATAATCTGGAGTCATGTGATGAAGAACTCAGTTATGAAGCTGCAATAAATGGACCAGACAAGGAACAGTGGAGAAAAGCGATGGAAGATGAACTGAAAGCTTTCGACGATAATCAAGCATGGACGTTTGTAGATAGGAAAGAAGCTGATAGAGTGGTACAGTGCAAGTGGGTATTCAAGAAAAAGTACGAAAGTGACAATAGTGTGCGATATAGAGCAAGACTGGTGGCAAAAGGTTTTACCCAAAAAGAGGGCGTGGATTACGCTGACACATACTCACCAGTGCTTCGTTACTCTACACTAAGGTTTCTATTTGCTTTAAGTGTCAAACTTAACTTTGAAATTACTCACTTAGATGTAACTACTGCATTCCTAAATGGTTACTTAAATGAAAATGTGTATATGCAAGTTCCCCCTAATTTAGATTGTAAAGAAAATAGTGTTCTTAAATTAAATCGTGCAATTTATGGTCTAAAACAATCAGCCAGGGCTTGGAACGAAAGAGTAAATGATTCTTTATTAAAATTAAATTTTGTTAAGTCAAAGTTAGAACCATGTCTGTATATAAAAAATTGTGAAAAGGAACAGATCATAATAGCAATCTTTGTTGATGATTTTTTCATTTTTTCAAACAGTAGTAATATGGTTAATGAGTGAAAAACAAATTTAATGTCAAAATTTAAAATTAAGGATTTGGGCCAATTAAAACAATGTTTGGGTATGAGAGTTAAAATGTATCAGAATGGCAATATTTCCTTAGATCAAGAAAAGTTTGTAGATCATATTTTAAGTAAATTTAATATGACAAACTGTAAAGTTGTTGGTACTCCTATTGAGAAAAATTTAAAACTAGAGAAAAGTGTAGATGTTTATAAACAATATCCATTCCAACAACTAATAGGAAGCCTAATGTACTTAAGTGTTTTGACTCGCCCAGATATTTCCTATAGTGTGAGTTATTTGAGCCAATTTAATAATTCATATTCCTATACTCATTGGAAGCATGCGAAACGCATCCTAAGATACTTATGTAAAACTAAATCTTATGGCCTAATGTTTATCAAAGATAATTGTAAATTAGAGGGTTTCGTTGATGCAGATTGGGCTTCAAATACACTAGATAGGAGATCCTATACAGGTTTCTATTTTAAACTTTCTGGAACTGTTATTTCATATGAATGTAAAAAACAACGTACTATAGCCTTATCAAGTACAGAGGCAGAATATATGGCGATTGCTGAAGCCTGTAAAGAGGCTATTTATTTAAAAAACTTGTTTTCTGAAATTATAAACAGTTGTGATTACGTAATTATATTGTATAATGACAATCAAGGTGCTCAGAAGCTGTCTGAAAATCCTTTATTTCATAAAAGAACGAAGCACATAGATGTGCGTCATCATTTTGTTAGAGAAGCAGTTGCTAACAATCTTATAAAGATAGTCTACATGCCAACATCTGAAATGCCAGCAGACTTGCTGACCAAGGGCTTAGATAGTTAAACATGACTATTTTGTAAAAAAGTTAGGTATTCAAAACATTGTTTAATAGGTGACTATCTGTAAATTAATAGCATTTTTTTTTGTTTGTCAAAAATAGTTTATATGTTACAAAGTTCAGATTATTTTGATAAGTGGAGATGTTAGAATTAATATCAAAATAATGTATTGACTGTACACGTTCTATTAGGTTCTAGTCAAAATCGACCAAAAAAACTTATTTTTTTGTATTGCTTTATTTTCATCCTTAAGGTCTTAAGGGCAAAAGGATATTTCCCTATCTAATTGATTTTACGAGTTATAGCGTATAGACGAGAGAGCGCGTTTTTCGTTTCGGATCACTTGGCAGGGCTGTAGAGTGCCCCGCGCACACTGTCCACCGCCGCGCACGACCGTCGTCAGTGAGGGCTGGAGCTGCCATTTTGTATTATTTTTACTCGAAAAAATTTTGTAAACTTTTTAAAATATAGACAAATAATACCACAAAATTTTTTTAAAAAAAATACGTATGTACTCTCAAAAAAAATCATGAAATTACGCACATTTTCAGGCCTCTGGACTAGAACCTCCCCTTAAGAAATTCTGTTACCATTATATCAACTTTATTACTATTATTAAATATTTTTTATATTTCTTTTTTATACTTATACCAACTATTGTTATTTCAATATGCTTGAAAAACTTATTTATGATTTACATTGAATAATTTTATGTAATTTCATAATTCGCTTCATGGTACTACCAAGGCATAATAAAGGTTCAATCAATCAATCAATCAATCTCTCTCTCTCTCTCTCTCTTTCTCTCTTTCTCTCTTATGCTTTTTCCTTCATAGATCAAAAAAGCTGATGAATACGGTACAATAATTGTATTTAACGAACAAATGCGTAAGAAAATTCGTACGTAACATGCCGAACAGATCATGATTTTGTTGCCGCAGAACGGAATGACCTGTTGGCAGAGAAACAAAATAAGGAAGAAAATAATGAAAACGGGTTATTCATTTTCCGTTACTCGTAATTTAATATTCCAATTCGTTTGATAATAGCGATACGGGTAACGCGCGGTATGCGACGACAGAGAGACGGGCCAAGCCTCGAGCGCGAGAGCTGCGATTGGACTCGTGCATATATTCGGTGACTCGTTACAGCGCCGTATTCGGTCGTTACACAAGTTTTCTCACAAGCTTTTCAAATTTTTCAGCTTTTGGCTGAGGTTGTGTCGTTTATCGTCGAGGGCTTGTTGATTCCTGAGTCTGGCGAGTGCGTACATTCTCACTTTCAGAAGATATTTCAGTGCATAAATGTGATGTTCCCGACACAGGTGCTCGGAATCAAACCATTAAGGCAGTTTTTGATCCGTCATAAGCACGCAACCGTGCATCGTTTTTTTGAGAACATCCTCTTGTGTCCAGTAGTTTCCAATCGTATTATGAAAATACTGGAGTTGCACGAAGACGACTTTTTTCAGAATATCTTGTGGTCGCGTCAGTTTTGTAATTAATGGTTCATCTTCGTTCGGATTCTCATACTCTCTCGCTGCCAGATAGAATTCGTCATCGGTGATTTGCTCAATAGGCGTCTTTGCAAGAACATCGCGACACTGAGTGCAATTGAACTTAGTGATTGTGCGGAACGCTACAAAGCCACTCAAATTTGCTAAAGCGTTCTGGTCGTAGCCCTTGAACACGTTGAAGTCGAATTGAGCATCCTGGGTAATGCTTCGAATATCTTCTTCCATCTGCTCGATATATGTTGCAATTTCAGAATCTTGTTCCGGCGTTATAAAATCGACAATATCGACCTCAGACTCTTGTGTCTCAATCAACGGAGCATGGAGAAGTTGAGGAGCTTCAGGATATTGCGAATTACCTTTCTCCAGAGCATAGATGTCTTTGCTGGATATTATATGCTTCAGCGAGATGCGTGCCGTCCAAGCTGTTGGATTTGCATTAAGGGGTAAGGCCACTGTAAATTTTTTGAAAAATCCATTTTTTTTTATTGGCTTCAAAAATAGTTTAAACCCTCTAGAATAAGGAAAAAAAGGTCCCGTGCGAGAAAAATTTTTGTTTGGCCCCCAAATCATCTTCAAGCGGAAAAACTGTCCTAGATATCGCGACGGATATCGCTGTTTGCACATTCAAAGGCGGCCTTACCAACGTCTTGCAAATATTCAAGATGTTGGAGGTGGAAATTGGTGTACAGTTATATAATTTCTGCATCGAAGCCGACGCCAAACGCATTACGCACGCGGAGACATCTCTGAGCGACGCGGCAAAAAATGCGCGCGCGCTCCAAAAATCCACCAGGAAAGACGAAGAAGACGAAAATTTGGCCATCGAAGGACAAATGTATGGTGCTGGGATTGCAGACTAACGGTAAAATTTTTTTTTACCTTCTTTTTTTTATTTTTTCCAATAAAAAACTATTCGCAAAACTTTAAACGCGTTTTTCTCGAAACACGGTTTTTCAAAATGGCACGCAGCATCACTTGAACAATTTTCATTTTTTTTTCTTGAAATTTTGACTAGATATGAACATTAACATTATCTTGAGAATGTCGATCGGGATTTTCAACAACTTTATTTATTGATTTTTTATTAACAAAAAACCAGCCATTTTTTTCGTCAAAAATCAATTTTTTTTTTCAAACGCACGCCAAATCCACAAAAAGTGATACTTTTTAAAATCCGATCGACATTCTCTAGTTATAATCCTCTAGGTTGATGGTTTTTTTTTTTTTTTTGTTCTAGATTCAAAAGTGCACCAGTGGTGCTGCGTGCCGCGGAGCCCTGCAAGCAGAACATGCCCCGGGAAGATACCTGTGGAACCGCCATTTTGTTTTTTTTTTGCTGTAAAAAAATGTTATAATAAAGTTTAATGTATGCGCGATAACACCCTTAAAAGTTTTTTTTCAATTACCTTCAATTTTGGAGGCAAAAAATTCGTGAAAAAACCTTTTTTTTGGACCGTTACAGTGGCCTTACCCCTTAAATCCCCCACGTTGCCGCAACTTAGAAAAAATTTGTTCATCCGAGTATTGATTGCATAATCCCGTTGCAAGTTCGAATCCGCGAAATTCGTCTTTGAGATAATTGCAGAGTGAGAGTAAGGCTGTCACTGTTTGCCGAAGGCCTCGTATCAATTGCAGTTGCTTGCTTTTTGCAATTCGGGATAGTACTTCACGATTCACACTCATTGATGAATTCTTGGAACAACTTTGCAGTATCGGGATTCATATCCGATAAAACTCGTTTTTTCCCCACAGTGATTTTCAAGCTGTACGAGTTGCACGTATCAATGGCATCATTTATCTTCTTCGCAAAATTTGATGAAGCTTTCCACATGTCACTTTTCAGTTGGCCGCTCGTTCCCGCTGTTTTTATTGCGCACGAGAAACGGTTGCTGAACAACTGAAATGCTCGTTCCACATTCATCGATTCGAAAGTCTTCGGTTTTATGTGTCTGTCAGTGATGTGAGACAACAGGTTTGACCCAGCTTCCGTGGCACAATCGATTCTCCACGTGTTGACGAAATAACTCCAAGCTACGATAACTTCAACATTTTGATAAAGTTTCTTGGAGTCATCTTTGCCCTCTCTGAAGAACGCCGCAAGCCTTTTAATCAAATGTGGAAAGTCGCTTACTGCATAATACAGCCTGCCCTTGTGCGTGAAATATGGCTGCTCAGGTGTCATCTTAAGCTCGGTACTGTACAGCTTCTGGTTTGGCCCACCTTGATCGCAGCAGCATGTCATGCGGACATCAGGTCCAACGGCAGTGACTTTTTCCAAACACATCGTGACCAACTCACGCAGATGTGTTGCAGATACCGCCGAGTGCGACAACACGTAGGCTATCGGTTGGCGGTACGGTTTTTGAGCGTTCATACTTTCAATTGAAAATACCAAAATATCTGTCGCTCGCTGATCTCGTCGTCAAAGAGGGCCAAAAGATCGACTAATCCTTCGACTTGGTCAATTGTTTCAGAGTACTCCTCCATACTCTTTATTTTCGTTTCGTCGAAAATCAAAGAAAGAAGTCGTTGCTTGGGAGGTAAATTCAACAGTTTCTCCCCCAGGGCCTTGAAAATCAACTCAGTAAACCCAGGTTTTATGTCGTAATCCATAGCCCAACGTTTCATTGTAGATGAGCTAGGAAAATTGCATCCTGCTTGTCGAAGTCGACTCATGCCAACTAGAGAGTAATAGTGCAATAGTTTTGCCAAATTTTTCTTTTCCTCCGAGAAGGGTGCATTTTCAGTATGCAGTTGCAAACATACCATCGCTTTTGCACCTGCCGATAAGTCTGAGAGTGACAAAACTATTTCACGTGTACTTTTCCCGGTGAACGTGTGAGCTTTTGTTTTTACTCAATTCTCGCGTTCGTTGATATTTATGAACTTCTTTTTTAAGGCGCGCAATTCTTTCCGAAGGTCATGATTTTCTTTTTCCAGTAACTTCACCCTCTTCAGGAGATTATCCATCGGAGCTTCAGTTATGCGAGGTTGATCGTGTTCCATGGGTTCTTCGGCAAATGAATGCAATTCAACCGCGAAATCCTCCAAGACTGATCGTGCTCCATGATTTCCGGAGAGTTATTCAGGGCCGATGTGTTATGATCGACAGGAACAGCGGTGCTTTTTAAACGATCAGGCGTCACTAAATCATCCTTCGCAAAATGTGATACACAAACGCCAGACTTGACGAGCGATGTTAAACTTCTTTTTACTAAATCAGAGTTGCCTGTAAAAACATAGAAAAGTAAGCACTGCTGATCTTAATGAAAGTTGTACAGAAACTTCAGAAATAAACAAATCATAATTTATAGATGTACAGAATAAAAGTTAGGGCCTTACGTATACCGTGGGCGCCTCGATTTTCGAACATTTTTTTTTTATGAAGGAAGGGGAAATCTTTTTTTTTATTTTCCTGGATTGTTTATCAACTATTTAATTCTATTAAAAAAAAATTTTATTTTCATTTTTCATTTTTCAATGGACAAAAATTTTATTAGATCAGAATTATTGTACTTCGTGATTCAATAAAAATCTGAAAAACTTTAGCAACAATTGGCATACTATGAACTACAGTAACCAACATTAATATCACTCGAAAGATATTAACTAATTGTTTAAACAATTAATTATTTAAAAACATAATGGTGACCCCTTGTTTTTTTTTTTTTACGCATCAAATTTTTAATCGTGCTGATCGCTTACGAATTTTTTCAAAATTTTGTACAGATTTTGAAATTTCTTTTTAAAATATATAGAATGGCCCTATACATGCCTAGTGCCTTTGAAACTTTGCAAGTCTAATGTTAAACCTGTCCTCAAAAACATATCCAAAATTCACATTTCTTAGTTTATATTTTGTTATTTTTTTTCAAAATATTTCAAAAATGAAAAAAATTGGAAAAATAATTATATTTGTTTACATCTATTTCGATCGTCGTTTTGTTTACATTTGGTCCGAACGAACCAATTATGGGGTAGATCTGAGATGGTCGAAAAAAATGTGGCCGAGTTGACGGAGAATCTTTCTTTTTCGGGTTAAATTCCGAAAATATCGATTTTTGGAAAAAAAGGTAGAAACCGAAGTTGTTCAGAATTTGATTCTCAACAAGTTTGTTGCTTTCACTTATGCTATTAAGTTGAAAATAAACGAGATAATGGAAATATTTCGAATTTGTTGCTGTTTTCAGGTTTTATTCCAAAAATCTTGATCCTAGAAGAAAAACTGTAAGACTAAACTTGTAGAGAATCAAAATTGATACAACTTTTGTTCCCACGGTTTTTCTATAAAATCAAAACCGGCCGACTTAGTCAAGAAAAACCATTTTTCGAATATACGCATAAGCATGATTTGGTCGCCATTTTGAATTTACACTCCCAGTGACCCCCCCCCCCGAGACAGCTGTGAAAAAAAATTCACTAAATAATTATTCGTGGGTTCGATCGGTTTTTTGCCTATAATGACTGGACCAATATGAAAATACAAATTTTTTCAGATTTTTCTTCTACACAGTTATCGAGTAATTGAACATTGAAGTTCACGTGTATAAGCATAGCGTTTCCATACGTTTATTCAAAACAGAGAATTACGTTATAATTTATAACAACAATAGTGAGTGCGGGCGTTAACGCTATATTATACTTATGTATAAGCAAAATTGGGCGTGAATTACGCCGGGAAGCAGTATTGAGGCTGATTAGGTACCCGGCCTCTCGCCGGGCTCAGCGACATTGCATATAAAGTGCATATAATCGCGTAATTTGAGCACTGCTGCCGATAAGGAAGCCAAGGCGGGCTATGCTGCACGATGAATTTCGCACTCATTTAACCCATTAACGCCTGAAATACAGGTTTCCTATATTGCAAGTTCAATTATGTGCCACTTAACAGGAATGAAAAATAAACTTATTCGAGATGCATATTGGGGTATTTTTGAGGTCCCTCTTTCGTTTGGCACCAATAGAAATACATAATAACCTTAAAAATTCATTGATTTTGTTGTTTTAATTTAAAAAATCGCATTTTTTTGGACTGTTTTTTTCTTTTTACGGTGATTTTCACTGTGGAATACCTTTTCTTTTCATGTAAAACCTATTTAAATGGTGTAATTGAAACTTGAACTAAAAAGATACATACATAGAAAAATTAATTTCAACATGGCGGATCCAATATGGCGCCTGAAATAATCTATGGCCAAGCTCAAGTTTCATGATTTTTTTACACCGAAATGGTCAACTTTAAGAAAAAATTTTATGGAAGCAAAAGTGCTGGAAATAACTCAAGCAATACCCCTGATTTTTTTGAGAATTTTTAGAGACATTTTTGGATTTTTTCAAAAATGACTTCATGCAAAAAAATGAAAAAAATCTCCGAATAATCTGAAAAAATTCACAAGTACTGTTTGAGTGATTCGAAACACTTTTTTTCTTTCAAATTTTTTAAGTTTAAGCATAGAAGTATATTCCTGCGGTTCCAAAATATTGCTCAGGATAATCGGTCCCTGCAAAGTTGATTTTGAAATAGCCGCGAAATATAATCCATAGAATCTTCTGATCACCAATAGGTGGCGACAGATCTCACAAAAGAAGTGGAGCGCGTAACTCATAAGTTCCAAACAACTTTACTGGGCGTATGATAAGTACTCTGTTCTGACCTGCTGAATAGTTTGACTACTTTTATTATATATTATTTCACCTCAACATCTATCATGTCAAAAAAGCGTATGAAAACTTTCTCGACCGAGATCTCAAGTTTGGATACTCCAAAAAAATCACGCAGGAATCGTTATACAGAGGTAGAAGAGAGAGATGATTATTTTTCGGTTTCTCTTATTCCGAATGCTGATAATTCGGGAGAATCTGATTCTTGTAATTCGGATGATAGTATATCTGAGAATGAAAGCAGCACTGAAAATAGCGACAATGATTCTGATTTGACAGAAATAACTTTTCCCACGCATTCATATACCACAGTTTTAGAAAATTATAACTCAAATCAGAAAAAACTAGAACCAGAACATATATACAACTGGGTCGAAGGAGAAAAAGTATATGATGATAGATTAGATAATGAAATATTACTATCGCTTGTAGCAAAGAAAAAAATTCTTTCTAGCTCCTTCATCGAATTATTTGAATTATTTTTTTCAGATGAATTGAAAAGTTATATAATTGAAGCAACCGCTGCAAATAATTGTACCATATCAAAGGAAGAATTCGAAACATTTGTTGGCATAATAATTTTTTCATCATACAATAAGAGGCATTCTCAAAGAGATTACTGGTCCAAAAATGTGCATTTGTCTGCTAAACCGGTGACCTCTGCAATGTCCCGAGATAAATTCGAAACAATAAAAAAAAATATTAAGTACAGCAAACAAGAAGATCGAGATGATAATGATAAGATTTGGAGAGTCCGAAAAATGTTGGACATATTCAGGAAAAATGCAATGCAATTTGGAATGTTCACTTCAGCACTTTCAATAGATGAGATGATGATAAAATATTTTGGGAGATTGTCGATAAAACAATTCATAAAAACGAAACCAATCAGATTTGGCGTAAAAATGTGGGGCATTTGCAGTCCTGAAGGATTTTTATATGATTTGGATGTATATTGTGGTAAGACTGCTGATAGAGGAGTTTTAAGCAATGTGGCTCAGGGCAGTCAAGTGGTGTTGCAGATGCTGAAGGGATTACTTCTGTCTACGTCTCCTAGAAATCTGGGTAAGTACCACATATATTTTGACAATCTATTTTGTAGTCCAGATTTATTAGTACACTTAAAAAAAAATAGGTGTCCGAGCTACTGGTACCGTAAGAAAAGATAGGATAAAAGAAACTAACGAAATTGATTCCAAAGCTCCGAGAGGTACTTTCCGCTCAAAATATGATAAATCAAGTGGAACAAATTTTATAACAGTACGGGATTCAAAGAATGTTTCGATTCTCTCAACCGCTGTGGGAGTGTATCCACTTCAGCCAGTCAAGAGGTACAGTAAAATTGAGAAGAAGAAAGCTGAAGTGCAGTTTCCTAATGCATTTCGTGCTTATAACAGGTTTATGGGTGGTGTGGACCTTCACGACCAACATTGCAACAAACTTCTACCCTCAATAAGATCCAAGAAATGGACTTGGGTTATCCTGATGAGAGTAATTCAAGCCTCTATCACAAATGCAACTGTCCTCTATAACTTGGCTAAAGGAGATGGAAAGAAGGTTGGCACTAAGGAATTTGCGTTGAAAATAAGTGAAGATTACCTGCAGAAATTGAATGAAAACGCGGAGAAAAGAAAACATTTTATAAAAGTAGGATTAAACAAAGCCTGTGGTGGAAAATGTGGAAAGAGGACAACACGATTCTGTCCAATTTGCAATTTGAACTTCTGTTGTGAATGTACTACAAGATTTCACTGAATTTATTATAACTAGAATATAAAATGAATGATGGCCATGTATATGGACGTATTGGGATCTGACATGGAGGCGTGGCCTAATTCAATATGGCGCATACCGGGGTGCAGTCGCCTGTCAAAACCGTGTAGTAGTAGGCTTACCGTGTAAATATAATATAAGTTACAAATATGAATGGCCGGCAATGGTAGTTATAACTATTCAGGATATTTGTCAATGGTCTGGTTCAACTCCTAGTCATCGAAACTTTCGAGAGGGTGAACGCTTAGTGGCTGCGAAACATTTACTAAATTGCGGTATCGTAAAAGAGGATAGTGACGTTTTCGAGATATCGGCGTCGTGTATTCAAACGTCAAATGTGCGTGGATCTCCTCATGAAATACACGGAATTTTGGGGAAAAATGGAGAAGTTAAGTCAATTACGTGTTCGTGTAAAGCTGGACTTGGCGAAAAATGTAAACATATTATGGCTGCACTACTGTTCTGTTCCAGGTACGTTCATAACCTCAAATTGTGCTCAAAAACAAAGCTTCCTTCGAAATTACCCTGTTGTGTTTTTTTTTCTAGAAATGAAATTTCAGTACTTTCTTGCACTGATATTAAATGTCAGTGGAAGCAAAAGTATAAAGACACGCTACAGAATTACGTGGCTCGCCCTTTGGAGGAACACGAATGTCTGAAATCCACGAACAACAATAATCCCCTGAGCGAAGATGTGGAAATGGCAATAAAATCGATACTGTTGCAAAATTTGCCAAATTCTGCTTTTTCGAAACATGTGTAAGTAAATATGTTGTCGATTCAAGTTGTTATTTGAATTTTGGTATGCTCTCAATATTATTCACTGTCACTTTGATTTTCATTTATATTTTTTTGTCTTTCTGTATATAATATTCGTATTAATAATATATCCGATTTCTTTTCGATCTTGCAGGTCTGGAAGACACAATCCTGTAATATTAAAGTCAGTTGAGGATAACGCAGGCGGTACAAGTATCGGTGAAACTTTGGACGAGGCAATCGAAGTCTTGTTTGCGCTTCAAAGGAGTGAATTCATGGATGCTATCAAGAATGTTTCCGTAACAGTCAAGCGAAGCTGTTGCGAGGAAACAATTCAAAAAATGAAGGACGATTTCGCAACGATATGCAAAAGAAGCAAGGAATCATATTCCGAATGGCAAAAGCAGCGACGGTATCGGGTTACAGGTTCCAGATGCTACGCATTGTACGCTACGAGAAGGACTAATGCGGACTGGAACAAAAAATGCGACCAGTATTTCAATCCGAAAAGTTTCGCAAGTATGTACACGGAGTACGGGAAAAAAACAGAAAGTGAGGCTCTCGAAGTATTCAAGACTACCTTTAATTTAACAATAATTCAAGTTGGCCTAGTCATATCGAGTCAAAATCCGTGGCTCGCTTATTCACCCGATGGAATAATTTATGAAAAAAACGTTCCTACGAAACTAGTTGAAATCAAATGTCCTTTTAAAGGCAAGTCGAAGACTGTAATGGAAGCTATACAATTTGAGTTCAAAAAAGGGCTGGCGATTGAAAATGAAAATATTAGTTTAAAGGAAAAGCACGCCCACTATGCTCAAATTCAACTGGGAATGGCAGTTTTGAATTTAAAAAGTGCTTTCTTCGTCATATATGCTTCTTTTGATAAGAGCATACTAGTGATTGATGTTCCGTTTAATGAAATGTATACCTTTAATATGTTGAGTGTCTTGAAGAAAACGTATTACGATAAAATGGTACATTTCATATGTCCCAACGATGAAAACAGTAATAAAGAGCGTTAGGCTATTACCTAAACGTAGAAAAGATAATGACAATAAGAAGGTTGTGATTAAATAACAAGTCTGTGATTGTACTGCAATTATTATTTATAATTATGTCACAATATGATATAAGAAAGATAAATGTCACGATAAACAGAAGATACGTTACAATAAAGAGAAATTTAAACAACTTGAACATTCATGAATTTATCGTCTTTTATGGTAGGTGAGGATAAATTCACTGTGGCACATATAACTATAAAAATATCTTCTACTCGTGGGATAAGATTCACTGGCATCGTAGCACCGACAATTTTGAATATTTTGATACGTTGATTAGAGCGTTCAATATGTACCCTTGCTTTCGCGATTTTAGCAGTGCGTAAGGCCTCGTCTCTCGAAAATTGTGTTTTTTCTTTCAAATATGGTGGTCTTATACATTTAAAATGATTCCGTTCGCAAAGCTCATCAATTTTACGGAATCCTCGATCCACCATTACACCATCACCCGGTTCCAATAAACTTAAAATATTGCTTTGTTCAAATATATCATCGTCCGTTGCTCGACCACCATACGCTTTGCTGACAAAAGAAATATTTCCAGCCGGTGTTACACCAGTCATTATCTTGCACGTATTAGAACCTTTGTAGCGAGAATACGTCAAAACTTGACAACAAAGCTTTGTAGGATGCTGGATAAAAATTTCAGTGCAATCGAGGACCACCCGAACATTTTCAAAATCTTCAAAGCATTTTGGCAAATTTCTCGAGATTTCTTCTTTAGTTGGCCAACCAATCGCAAATTTTAAACACTGACTCAACAACGATATCATTTCATCGAATATTCGCTGGCAGTGCTTCGCGGTGTAGCAATTGAACATTAACGCCAAAAAAGTATATGAGATATTTTGTTTCAACTTTATGTATGTCATGATAATTCGCTCGCGTAGACTCATTCTCGCATTCGAATATGTGGAATTATTTTCAGTGACTTTTCTAGCAATTTCAACAATAGTGTCCAGAATTTTTATTGATTCGATCCCCGTAGCAGTACTTAACGCTTCGTCGGTCTGAACAAACATTTCGAAACTGAGTCTCACGTCGTCACATTTCACTTGCACTCCGATATCTGCAAATGATTTTATCTCCACTTGAATTTCAGGCTCATTCTCTGTCATTACATCTTCGATGCAGCAATGATTCCCTTCGGCGTGCTCCATATTTTCCAAAATTGTGTCAGTCTTCAGATGCTAAAGCTCCATTCCCTTTGAACTTTCTTTCTGATCATTCCTGTTTATTAATCTTCTTTCACGTTCGCTCTCTCCTTTTTTTTTTCTCCTTGGTTCTACTGAACTGCGAGGCAGGTTGCGTGATGGGATCGCAGTCTTCTTTAAATATTTTACGTGGGATGGAATATCTGTAAAATATCAATTCGTTTCATAAATAATCATAAGAAAACTTGTTTATTTTGGTATTTATCCAGTTTTATTTTTTCTTAGTGTAACATTCATATCTTGTAGAAGATGCTACTTGACTCATGCATAACCTCAAAAAAAGAATTTTACTCACCCGGTAAAATGTAGTCTTCTTGTTGAAAATGCAATGAACACACTTTCATGTGAGCATTTATTTTACAGTCAATCCTCAAAGCGTTCTTCCATGCTTTTAGTTGCTCCACTTTTTCCATTTTACCGAAAAAAATTTTCTGGTATACCCAACGTGCATTTTTTTGAGGGAACTTATGAAATGTCAATTCACGGTTTTTTTGGAAAGAACTTCCACAACCATGTACGGAACATGCAATTCTTCTTTTAGATGGTTTGCGAGACGTAAACACACCTTCTTCGTTCATTATTTCTTTAATTTATCAAAACCTCCTATGTTAAACATTACGTTGCGACGAGCGATACACCCCGGTTTTAGTTTTGAAATGTACCACCAGATGTCTCATTGATTTTGTCAGTTCCCAATACATTTTTGTAACTCATAAAGAAAATACAAAAAAAATGGGCAATAGGAAGAAAAATTAGAAGAAAAAAAGCAAAATCGAAAAAAAAATAAAAAAATATAACAAAACATTACAAAAATTATAAAAAATTTTTAAAAAATACAAAAAAACAAAAAACACAAAGATTCTCTTCATGTCAACCTCCACGCGGTGAGAATCGGGAAACAGAGTATTTCTCTTATTCTGGCTAAGGACATGACTTGCTCCTGGAAGTCAAAATCTCATATTCATACTGCTCATTTTTGTGGAATTGTACCAGGATAATTTCACACACACACAAACAATCGCGCGCGCGCGCATACACACATACACACACACTACGCACATATACACAAAACAAACTCACGTAGACTTACACATACACAGACACTACGCACACACACACAAAACAAACTCACATAGGCCTACACACACGCATACACATACACCAAGTATAGCCGTATGCATACAAACTCATACACTAGTCTGTATGTACTGTAACGTGGCAGTTCGGTTAGGCCTGCCCGTTACAAGAGACTCCCTGAACCCTGGGCGAGATCCCGGGATAAGGGTCTAGAAAATCGAGTCGCGGAATAATATCAGAGAGCGCCAGAACTGGAGTCACGCACCCGAGCTTCGACAGGGACGAAATAGAGCATTGCGAACAAGATATTTCGGGTTTTTGTTTTTTTTTATTTTTTTTGAGTGCACCGGCTACCCTCCAGTGACCAACTCCGACACCGAACATCTTCCGAGGCAAGGCGAAATCACGACGATCTCGCGGGAAGGATACCGAGGCTGCGGAGGGGGAGGCAACGCAGATCCCTGCAGCGCGGGAATCCAAGGCGGACGCGATTCCCGCTGGCGGCCGGCGCGCCGCAGCCTCCCCGCTCACCCCGCTTACGCCCAACCAAGGCACCCACGAGGTACCAGCTGGCGACGAGGGAGCACCACCCCGCCCAACCCCAGGACTACGTAGAGCTGCGCAGGAGACGACATCGCGATCTAGCCTGAAGTTCTGCGCCGCGTAGAGACGAGAGGTGCGCGGCAAGTTGCGCGATCGACGAAATCGATGACGGATCGATTATTGCGTATTCTTGGGGTGATGACGTTACGAAAAATTAGCGCGACGAGATCGGCGTTGCGACCATCCGAGATCACTCTAGTTCTGGCGAGTGGACCAGGTGGTCGATTTGTTTTCGAGATAGCGGTTGCGGTGGTTTTGCGCTGGGAAAAACTGGTTTCGTTGCGAGGACGAGGGAGATGAATCGTCACGAGGGTGTAGGGGAGTTCGTCCACTGGATGTGGAGCGGTAAGCGTTGTTAACATTCTCGCGATCGAATTTCGAGGGTAATTGAGTAAAGGCTGATCAGATAAAGGATAGCCGTTTTGTAGTTTGCGTGTCGAAAGGTACTCGAAATTCGTTTGCCGATTCTTCTGCTTGGTGACCGTAGCCTGAGTTGCGCGCAAGGGAGTAGCGTTAATTTCGGGGGATCCAGAAAATCGAGTCGAGCCACGGGTTGAGCCGAGACGTTATTGTCTCGAGTTTGAGTGTGACCGAAGTCCGTTACACGGGGTCATTTCACGTCATCCGGCACATCCTCCATTCTCGTGTAGGTCGCGAGCAGTCACGGGGAGCATTCGAATTCGCGACTGCGTCCCGCCGTCGCCGAGGAAGTGAAGCTCGGGTGCGTGCTGATAAGAGTATGCGTTTTTAGAGGAGGATCGCGGGCGTCGCGACGAGCCTCGCCTCAATTTAGTTATTATTTTTTTTTCTTTTTTTTGTCTGCATTATCAGTTAGTATTAAGTTGGCGATCCGCGCCATTTTGTAAAGGACGTTCGCGGGCAGCGCATCGAGTCCGATTTTGCTTTTGGTTTTTATGAAGTAGGGTATTGTTAAGACGGCGACTAGCGCACGTAGGCCGTAGAGTTCTCCTAGAATTATTCACCTTTTTTATTGTTATTTTTTTTATTATTATTTGGTGTGTTTCTCCCTTTCTGATTTCGTTTAGATTAAATTTAACCTTGTATTTGGAACCGCGAAGGACGACTTGCGTAGTCGTATTATTATTATTATTTTTATTTTTATTTTTATTTCTTTTGTTTTGTAATATCGCTGATGAGAAATATACCATGGTAATTTTATAGTAATTTAGCCACATCACGCGTTGGCTTACTTGTGTTGCTATTCTCTCTACCCAAAAATTACCCCTCCCCTCTCCGCGGTACTGAGCTACCGAGCATATGGTCGCGGTGTGTCGTATTATCGATTTCGAGGCGTGTTGATCACGCCAGGCGCCCAACAAACTTCGCGATATTGTTTCAGATCCAGGATACTTCGCCGGACGCCAAATTATTGTGCACGCGGTAAGTTCCCGGTTATTTGCTCCGAGTAACCGAGGTGCAGAAAAATCCACGTCACAATATATATATATATATATATATATATATATATATATATATATATATATATATATATCGCGTGACTAATGCCAAAAGGGCGTATAAAAATTGTACGCCCTTTTGGCTTTTCAAAACCAAAAGGGCGTATAATTTTTTTTTTTGTGCCAATCGTTTTGTCAATATATTCTAAGCCTAAAAATGAAGAAAAAATTTTCCAAGCCAAAAGGGCGTATATCTCAAGTTATAAAGCCAAAAGGGCGTATTATTTTTTTTACACTAATTGTCTTTTAATTACATTCTAAGTTGAAAAATAAAATTCAAGAGTTCACATTGAAAGTATTTTTATTATTGAATTACACAAACTAGAAACAAATGACATGTAATTTAACTTTTTATTATTTAAAACATATTATAAGAAAATTTATTTATTGTTATAAAAAACAAATTTTAAAATTAGGGTGGTTAATTAAGGTACAATTCCCATACCTTCTATATCTTCATCTTCTACATTTTATTCTGAAAAGAAAAGAACAAATTTATAGATTCCATTAACTCTTCAGTATACGAAAAAAATTTCAATTCAATACCATAATCTAAGTTTTCGTAAAACCGGTGATATTTATTTGGGATCGCTCCTGTAGAACAAAAGTATTGCAAATCGTCGTATTTTTTCCTTGAAATTGGCAACTTAGTATCATAAAGATTATCCAAAATTTGATTTTTTTTAAAGGAATGTTTCAAAATCACGGTTTTAAAAAAACTCCAATACTCATTTTTGATTAATAAACATCTAAAATAAAATTCATAGAGATGAGAATGGAATTAAAAATGAAAAGTTTAGCAATATACAAAAAATACGATACCGAGGACTTTTTCGAGTAACTTGAAACCATTTACCAGACTTCCATGTGACTTTAGTACCGTCGGTAAACCGCAAATTCGAAGGAAATAACTAAAAGAAAATCATCGGATTATTACAAAAATTGCATTGAAATACACAGCACAAAAATCGCAAAACAAATAACGATAAGTTAATCGTAATTTAGGATCAAACTTCACCCTTTACATGCATAATTTTTCATTAAAAAATTTCCAATATTTACACAAACTTACCCTGTTTTTGAGTTCTTTGTAATTGTTAAATGCGTCTGAATGCATTCCATGAACATAATATTGTTTACCGGTTTTTTTGGCCTGTCTAATGATTCTCACCCAATCACAAGGCGCATATATGGGTGTGTTTCGTGCTGCACGTTCAATTACTGAATGCATTGTATCACACTCCATATATGTGTGTCCAGACTCTAAAAATTTCAAATTAATCTCTTTAAGAGTTGGATGTTCATGAATAGAAACACCCAACATCGCCAGCACAATTGAATTTTTATTTTGACCTAAAAAATATGATGATAAAGATTTAAAATTAATTAGTGATTGACGTCAGATTTTTAGAGTTTTTTGGCTACTAACGTATGAAAGTATAATAATAAGTATTGAATAATTAATAACTGGATTATATATTCATTGATTAAAATAGCAAATAAAAATTTTCAATTCAATTACCTGCACAGTTGTCAGCGAAAAAATTCAATGTTTCTACTCCATTTGGAACCTCTTCATTAATGAATTTTGCGAGGCATGTAGAAATTTCTTGAGACCCTTTTTTTCCTTCACGCTCAGACCAAATGTAGCAATATCCTTTATGAAAAAATAATGAATAATTTTCGATTATTAAAATATACACAGAGAATAAAAATTCTATTAAGAAAATTTTTTTACTTCAAGATTTTACAAATTGAATAAAACTTAGTTAACGTACCATCATTTGTTCCTAAATTAAAAATAGTGAAATTGTGGGTGGCTAATTTTCGGCGATAAAACAATTCTTTTGATTTGAAAAATGGAGAATATAAGACAGCCTCAAGGTCAAAAACAGCTGTCGTGACAATATTTGAATTGCGACAAGCTGCTGTGTCGAGATTTTTTTGTTCTCGAGCAGCATCTTTTCGCCGAATATGGAGGTCATATTCTGCTTGTTTCTCAGCTTTTTCTTCGTCCGGCAACTTGGAGAAACGAGCACACCAGCACTGATCCTTTCTTGGTTTATGGAAACCAATATTCAGTTCTTCCAATTCAGCAAAATATCGAGTATCGCTAATCTGCCGAAAATTATTGTCAGTTGCATAATCCACATACAACTTGTAAACTTCCTGCTTGGTCCTAATGCCTTCCAAATAAACTTTGGAGCTGTCTCGTCGACACCAATGAGCCGGAACTTTAGGCAATAAAGACAAATGATGTCGAATCTGATTCATATCTTCCTCAGATAGCTTATTTACTGGTTCATGATGCCCACGCTGATCAGGAGATAACGATCCAGAAGTGCTCCGTTTTTCTTTAGACAGCATGGTTCTGACTTTTTTTTCAGAAATATTCAACGTCTTTAAGAAAAATTTTTGACAAACTCGGACGTAAGCATCATTCACTTTGAATCGGTACGTTAATTTGTTCCTGAAAAAAAAAGCGAAAATTAATTTTTAAAATAAACCTGATTCAAAATTTTAGGCTTTTTTGAACTTGAAAACTTTAACAACTTGGTTTAGATTTTTTTTAAACTTATTTAACTTTTTGAGACTTCCAAGAATTGAATTAGACTTACTTAGGCTTAAAATCCTAGTTAATAATTCTAGTTCAATGTTCAATCCTTAAAAGTCTTAAAAAGTTCAATAAGTTTAAAAAAAAACTAAACCAAGTTGTCAAATTCACAATAGAAGAAATCATTTTTATCATGTTTTGTTTAATTAGATGAAATATGTACTTACTTGCGTCGTCTATTATTATTTATATCAACTTCTACAACAATAAGTTTGCTGATTAATTCTCGCTGTCGATTTATGTCTCCTAATTTCCAAAATTCATTAAAAATAACTTCTCTGTCAGCTTCAGTGACACTAAATTCGCAATTCATGCGACACCCGCAGGAAGATCTCATTTTTTTTGCCGGTTGTATCTCACCTTTAACTTTGGTGTACTCGAGTCCTAGATTGCGGTTACATTTTCGTTTATTTTTCACCCATTGATGAGGTTGAGGCCTTTTATTTCGAGTACGACGTTGAGTCTCAATGTCTTCGTCGTTGGTGTTCGATGAATGATGATTTTCTGGCTGCTCAGGGTCTGGTATTTCGGAGTCAACATCTTCAATTTCGTCGAGTTCTTGCTGATCTAGTCCAGTAGAATTAGGAAAAAGGGTGGTTGTGATTGGTGGGAAGCCAATTTTTTGTGGAATGGGTTCCTTTTACATATAGAAACATATTCTGAAGTTGCGCCATCTCAAGCTTTTCCGCACAATTATTTAGAGACGTTTAAATATTCCAATTTCGGGATTTTCTCCCTTTTTAGACCATTTTTCCTCTATTACTCGTAAAGTATCGACCCTACGAGAAAAATGTATAGAAGCAAACTTGTTCAAAATCAAATTTTACACACGGATACGTTGTTTAAAAAAATTTAAAAAAATTTTTTCATCGCCAAATTAACGATTTTCGATGATTTTTTATCGAAAAAAGTACTTTTTTCACACGTATTTTGCAAACAATTGAAATCGAACAATCTTTCTCTGGAGGGTCAGAAAGAGTACATCAAACCTTCATGAAAAAGCATGCGCAGCCCGATCGCTGTGCGCTTGATAGTTTTTTCCGAATATCATTGTTAATTAAGCCCGATTCGAGAGTTGCGTTATCGTAATTGTTAACGTGAGCCAAAATGAGGCCTTCTGAGTTGCTGCCGATTTTTTTACAGATACCTGGGACCTCCCCCTAACGTGTCCAACAAGTTTTACCATCCTATTGCAATTATTATGAACTAGGGAATTTTCCGAAAAATGACTCAAATTTGACCTTAGCAACAAATGCTAATAAGTTCGTCAATTATTGTCGGAATCGAATTCGGGAAAGTGGAACAGTTAGAGCAAAAGAAGACGCAACTTTTGAAACAAGACTCACGGTAGTCGGACAGTTTGTTTGTTAACTAGAACACTTCAAAGTCGAAGTGACTTTGTTAATTAACAAATTACGATTTCGACATTTTACGAACGCTATTGTCTTCTTTAATATCAGTACTTGATATGCCAAACAATGTTTTTCAAGCTTCTAACTGATTTCATATCGAAAATCAAGTGAACAACTTAGCTTGTTGAGGCAAAAAGTGCGCGGCAGACCGTCGGGCGCCGTGGTGGGGGGAGAGACTCGCCGCAGCCGGCAGGCGCAAAAATCGAATTCACTGTTTCAATAACGTGCGCGCGTTTTTTTTCGACAATATCTTGGGTTCTAATTGACGTATTTTGATGATTTTTTTTTTAAATCGATATGCCGAGTCGTGAGTAACACGAATATCGAATCACATTCAACAAATTCTTTTATTTAAACACTCAAAATCGGACGGAAGTATAAATCTCGATTTTTTTCGTTGCTAATCATTAGTTTATTCATGAAAATTTAGATTTCCATGCTGAGTATTCGTTCACTTTATTATTCATCATTATGATAAAATGAACAAAATACTCCCAAATTTAAAAAATTTAATAATATTATTGTTGAGTTTGTAATATGTTGCAAAAATCAGTATTATAATAAGTGAATTATTATTAATTAATCAAATACAATATTATTCATTATTTCGGCCGAAATAATGAACAATATTGTATTTGATTAATTAATAATAATTCACTTATTATAATACTGATTTCGGCCGAAATAATGAACAATATTGTATTTGATTAATTAATAATAATTCACTTATTATAATACTGATTTCGGCCGAAATAATGAACAATATTGTATTTGATTAATTAATAATAATTCACTTATTATAATACTGATTTCGGCCGAAATAATGAACAATATTGTATTTGATTAATTAATAATAATTCACTTATTATAATACTGATTTCGGCCGAAATAATGAACAATGTTGTATTTGATTAATTAATAATAATTCACTTATTATAATACTGATTTCGGCCGAAATAATGAACAATATTGTATTTGATTAATTAATAATAATTCACTTATTATAATACTGATTTTTGCAACATATTACAAACTCAACAATAATATTATTAAATTTTTTAAATTTGGGAGTATTTTGTTCATTTTATCATAATGATGAATAATAAAGTGAACGAATACTCAGCATGGAAATCTAAATTTTCATGAATAAACTAATGATTAGCAACGAAAAAAATCGAGATTTATACTTCCGTCCGATTTTGAGTGTTTAAATAAAAGAATTTGTTGAATGTGATTCGATATTCGTGTTACTCACGACTCGGCATATCGATTTAAAAAAAAATCATCAAAATACGTCAATTAGAACCCAAGATATTGTCGAAAAAAAACGCGCGCACGTTATTGAAACAGTGAATTCGATTTTTGCGCCTGCCGGCTGCGGCGAGTCTCTCCCCCCACCACGGCGCCCGACGGTCTGCCGCGCACTTTTTGCCTCAACAAGCTAAGTTGTTCACTTGATTTTCGATATGAAATCAGTTAGAAGCTTGAAAAACATTGTTTGGCATATCAAGTACTGATATTAAAGAAGACAATAGCGTTCGTAAAATGTCGAAATCGTAATTTGTTAATTAACAAAGTCACTTCGACTTTGAAGTGTTCTAGTTAACAAACAAACTGTCCGACTACCGTGAGTCTTGTTTCAAAAGTTGCGTCTTCTTTTGCTCTAACTGTTCCACTTTCCCGAATTCGATTCCGACAATAATTGACGAACTTATTAGCATTTGTTGCTAAGGTCAAATTTGAGTCATTTTTCGGAAAATTCCCTAGTTCATAATAATTGCAATAGGATGGTAAAACTTGTTGGACACGTTAGGGGGAGGTCCCAGGTATCTGTAAAAAAATCGGCAGCAACTCAGAAGGCCTCATTTTGGCTCACGTTAACAATTACGATAACGCAACTCTCGAATCGGGCTTAATTAACAATGATATTCGGAAAAAACTATCAAGCGCACAGCGATCGGGCTGCGCATGCTTTTTCATGAAGGTTTGATGTACTCTTTCTGACCCTCCAGAGAAAGATTGTTCGATTTCAATTGTTTGCAAAATACGTGTGAAAAAAGTACTTTTTTCGATAAAAAATCATCGAAAATCGTTAATTTGGCGATGAAAAAATTTTTTTTAATTCTTTTAAACAACGTATCCGTGTGTAAAATTTGATTTTGAACAAGTTTGCTTCTATACATTTTTCTCGTAGGGTCGATACTTTACGAGTAATAGAGGAAAAATGGTCTAAAAAAGGAGAAAATCCCGAAATTGGAATATTTAAGCGTCTCTAAATAATTGTGCGGAAAAGCTTGAGATGGCGCAACTTCAGAATATGTTTCTATATGTAAAAGGAACCCATTCCACAAAAAATTGGCTTCCCACCAATCACAACCACGATCTGCCACTTTTTGACCTAATTCTACTGGACTAATCATGCTGGTCACTTGATGGAGTAAGCACGTGTCCCCGACGTTCAGTAGAGGTAGCAAGAGAACTATCATCCTCGATCTCAAAGTCTTCTGTTTCACTGTCTTCTGTTTCACTGTCTGAGAGTATGCGGTTAAATTGAGTCTTCCTCGATCTGGATGTAGAAGGAAGAGATATATCTTCTAGATCTGATTCCTCTTCATCAGTTTCAGGAATGATGTGGTCGAATTGATTTTGTATCTGCTCAGGATCAAAAGTTAATGATGTTCGATCTTCCTGCTCACCGGGTCCACGTAAGCTTAACCTTGATGCCTGACGACTCAACTCCTCACAACCTTCAAATATGTCTGGACTTTCTTGCTCATTGTTATCATCACTTACACAAGACTTATCCATTGTAATATGTATCATGTAAATAATAATATTTTAAATTTTATCAAGTCACAGTATTCAATGACAACAAGTATTAAGTATAATTTAAAAAACTCTAACACAATTGTCTAGCAGAGCACTTTCACTGTTGTAGGGGGCGCCAGCGATAAAGTTTCGATTATCATATGGTAGCTAAGGCGCGAGATTGAGAAATATTCAAAAGCAGATCAGTTTAACTGTTGTAGGGGGCGCCAGTGGTAAGGCCTAGCTCAACATATGGTAGCTGAGACGCGAGATTGGGGAATATTTAAATATTGCCTGTTACTGTCTTATTCAATAACTTTTTTTTTCCGATAAACTGAAATTGAAGTGCGCGCGTAATTTTCTTTTTGATAATAATTTCTAATTTATTCCTTACTCAATAATATGCAATTTTTATTCAAAATTTTGAAAAATCTTGATTTTTTTTATACGCCCTTTTGGCTTTAGGCCGGCAATTTCCTAAAGCCAAAAGGGCGTATATCTTGAGATACGCCCTTTTGGCGTTAGTACATCGAAAAATTTTTTTTTGCAGATCTTTACGTTTCGAGTGATTTCAAGTCGAATGGCAAAAAAAAATTTTTTTATACGCCCTTTTGGCATGGATCCCTATCTAACTGCTGTAGTACGCCCTTTTGGCATTAGTCACGCGATATATGCAGGGGGTATACTTCGGGGACAAAATTTCAAGCGAATGCATTTATTGAGGACTTTTGTATATTTTGGGGACTGGTCTCAAAGTATTATATATGTAAAGCATGATTTGGGAACTTTTGCGATATATGTGTTAAGGTCGATCCCCTGCGACAGCCCCAACCAAAAGTTACCGACCGTTTGCATATTAAAAAGGTTGATAATTCGTTCGGATCGTAATCAACAACTTTGCAAAGCTCATATATACGTACTCGGTGCCAGTATACATAGTACAGATATCATTTGCTTTCGTAAAATTTATTCTAAAAGTATTTTCGATCTGACATTGCGAGTAAACTTTTTGACGGAACTATCCGAGCTATGCCCCAACACACAGAAAAGGTCGCCTATACGGACGACGCATTCTTATGTGTGCGTGTTAGAACGACGATCGTGGCAACGTTGCGCGTCAGCTGTCATATTCATATACACCTACGGATATTCACGTGCCGAAGTTGAATCTTTCGAGAGATAAACGAGGAGATTATAAGAAAAATGTCAGATCGGACGCGACAAAGGGGGAGGTTCATTAAAAAAAAAGTGCTGGCAAAAAAAATGAAAGCCCTAGCGGCTTCGTTACAAGCGCGAACACCACAACCACGAACCGATCGGGAAAATTTGGAGGTTATCCCGTGTCATGGGAGACGTATTGTCGAGCTGATAGAACTCGGCAAGAATCTTTGGTGCTGCAAATGTTCCAAAGTTCTTTCATTGGAAAATATAGTGAAGGAAACACGTCTCGGGCTCAACTCTTGTTTGACGGTCTCTTGCGAAATTTGTTGTGTGAATACATCCGTTTTAACGGGGAAAATGCACACTTCGAAAAATAATAGCAAATTGTCAGACGTGAACACGAAAATTGTCCTCGGTAAGTGTATTAATTTCATAATTGAATTCCATATATTTTTTTTAGATTTTTTATTTTTAATAAAACTTTCTCATTGTCATAAACAGGAGCTGTTCACGCTGGCATTGGTTCCACCGCTTTGACCAAGCTCTTAGCTTGTTTGAACGTACCTCCCATAACTGACAATTTGTTCAAGCGGTACGAACGAGAACTTGGACCAGCGATTGAAGAATATGCGAAAGAAAGTTGTCAGAGAGCTGCCGAGGAGGAGCGCAAACTAGTAATTGAGAATGTCCAGAAGTTGTGTGATGAAATGTGAGGCTACGTAGACTCAGAAAAATTGTTACTTCGATCACTTCAGTTGCAAAATGATTGTTCGACATGATGTTGAAAGTTTGCATCGTTGGAATGCAACAAAATTCTGTTTTTTCTTCAGCAGAGCTCATAATTATTAATCAATATTTGGCCCGGATAATAAAACGATCGTCTCTCGAGTCCCAAAAACTCAATCAAGACACAAAATGGCCACGATTTTCAAAATTCAATAAATAATTAATGGAAACAATGTTTTTCGTTGAATCTCAACGTTGCAAACTTCAGAGTCATTCCTCAACAGATGTAATTATGTCACTTCGTTGCTGTTAAAAAAATCAAATTGAACAAAACAAATTGGGAATAATTCCAAAATATAACCCAAATCTCACACCAGTCGGGTTGAATCGGGTAAATTGATAAAATGCAGTTTTTTCAAGAATCATTTTTCAGACTTTATATATATATATTATGTGTGTGGATGCAAACTTTTCTGTAATTTTGTATGGGAATATATTTCTAGGGATAGTTATTACAGTCCGTCATAATTTGTACATCATGGATTGTTCACAACGATCATGTGAAGGATCAATAAAAAAATTGTTTATAGTGAAGACTAAGCGCCGGTAGAAAAATGAAGAAATACTAAACTGGAATACGATGAAGATTTTTTTCTACGTTTACTAGGGTGGTCCTTATTTGGGGTGTTGACGAATTCCGATAAGTGCGCCCCCTAGACACGTTTGAAATAAATTTAAAAAAATGTGTGCGAAAACGGAGCGCTGTAGTCCAATTAGAAGACGTGCCTATAAGCTCGTTTTGTTTTTCATTTGAATAACATGGGATTTTCAGACTACTTCAGTCATTATGTTTTTGAGTTGTCCCCATGAACGCAAAAAATTCTTTTTTCACATAAATCTGTTGTTCATGGATCTCGGAATATCGTAAAATCTTTTCCGATCCAGAAAAACAGACGGCGATCAAAACATTTTAATTTTAATTATTACTTTTTAAAAAAGTATAAAGTATAAACGATGTGTTTTTAAATACACTATTGAAATACATATTTTTACCCACATGTACAATTATTTTTTTTTACAAACTTATGACGTGAATAAGACTGCCTTTTAATTGGTGAAATACTGTCAAGCACCAAGCGGCTAAAAAGAGGTATTCTCACGTTGATCAATTTGCCGTCGTGTATAATATCAGGGGGATGGGGGGCGTAAAGGTTGTGATAACGACTTGTGGAAAAATATACGCGTAGTTGTACCCATGAACAACAGATTTATGTGAAAAAAGAATTTTTTAAAACATAATGATTGAAGTAGTCTAAAAATCCCATGTTATTCAAATGAAAAACAAAACGAGCTTAGAGGCACGTCTTCTAATTGGACTACAGCGCTCCGTTTTCGCACACATTTTTTGTTCATTTATTTCAAACGTGTCTAGGGGGCGCACTTGTCGAAATTCATCAACACCCCAAATAAGGACCACCCTAACGTTTACTCATTTCGTACAAACCCAATCTGTATTATATTGAGAGAATCGATCATTTTTTTCTTAAATAAAATATTAATAAAACGGTAAAATATTCTGTGAGTTTGATTATTTCATTTTCTACGACTGTTTGTTTGTATCAGGCCATCTGAAATAGTCGACGCGATCTATCCTCATCTGCATGACCTTGAACCTGCAACGAACTCCGATAACCATGAAATCCTCAACGAAAACCCTTCAATGCTGAAAGCGACGGAAAAATTTGATGAAGCATTGGGTAACATCGTCAATATTATCGTTTCTTACGATATGGGATGGAGTAAGCGAGGCAACGGAAGGAGTTACGACAGCCTCAATGGTTACGGTGCGATAATAGGATTTTTCAGTGGCAAGGTTCTCGATTTTGCAACTCGGAATAGGAAATGTAAATTCTGTGATGCGGGTCGATCCAAAGAAGATCACGATTGTCGGTTGAACTTCCAAGGAAGCGCTAAAGCCATGGAACCTGATGTTGGGGCTGAGTTGGTGAATCGAAGCACTGTTCTGAAAGATGCAGGACTCAATGTTCGAGTTTTAATCGGAGATGAAGATAGTTCTACCATCGCGGCAGTACGTCGAGGAAATTCGCAACAAATTTTTAAGTTAGCCGACACGAATCACCTCCGAAAACACTTCGTCAGTGAATTGTATGAACTACAAAAAACTTACAAAGAGATGAAAAAAAAAGAAGCTATCCCTCATCTCAAAAAGTGCTTCGGATACGCAGTAGCGCAAAACAAAGGAAAATCTGTGGAACTAGCCAACTGCCTTCGTAGCATACCTGACCATTTTTTCAATCGACACGACAACTGTGGACATTGGTGCCTTCGTCGCTGTGATAGTTCAGGCGTTCAAAAAGTTGTGTTTCAAGATCCAGGGCTGTACGAGAAACTGAACGGAATTTTCACCAAATACGCCAATAACGCTGCGAAATTCTCGGTCGCAGCGTCAAGCCAAGCCAACGAAAGCCTGAACAATATAATGTCCCATAAAGCTCCGAAAAATCGGTGCTATAGCCTTAGCGAATCGGCTGATTTTCGATTTTCAAGTGCTGTCTGTAATAAAAATGAGGGTGATAGTTATTTACTTGCTGTTTCGGAAAAAGTTCGAGTTTCACCCGGGAAAAATACTGCAACATTTGTAGAGAAAAACCAAGTGAAACGTTCGGAAAGAGCGTCAAAAGCAAAGTTGCCCAGCACAAAAAGCCGCAGAAATGTACTGGCTGATCAAAGACAGGCTTTGCGAAAGAAGGCAGAGCAGGTGGAAGGAATTCAGTATCAATCAAACTGTGGCTTTGACATGGAAACCGACGATCTGTGGAATAATATTGCTGAAGACATGGACAACAACAATATGGAGAACGCATTGCCAGTGGATTCAAACTTCATATTCTTCGACTTGGAAACTTCGGGCCTTCACAAATCAGCAGACATTCTCCAAATTGCTGCTAAGTGCGGTGAGTCTACTTTTTCGGAATATGCCAATCCTTCTCAACCAATTACACCCAGCGCAACGGCAATCACGGGCTTGAGAAATGTCGCTGGAGAATTATTTCTCTATGATAAAAGACTACCGTCGATTCCCATTCACGAAGTGCTACGGAAATTCCAAGAATGGTTAGTCTTTTTTCAACCATGCATTCTTGTGGCGCACAATGCTAAATTTGACACTCCGCGGTTACTGCAAGCTTTCAAAAAAAATTCTATGATAGTCGATCTAAAAAAAGTCATCGTTGCATTCGCCGACACTCTCGTCATTCTAAAGAAGCTTCATCCTGAAAGAAAAGGTCCCGGGATGTTCAAACTTTCCAGGCTCGCTGAAGATCTACTTCACGTTGAACCAAACGAAAAATTTCACGAAGCATCATACGACGTCGATATTCTCGAAAAAATTGCTTCCACTATTCCGAAAGAAAAATTAATTGCGAATAGCAAATCTTTCACGCAATGTTTTGTTCACGAAGCTCGTTTGAAAAAAGCAGCGGTACTCGAACGATCTCTGAATGTTTTTAAGGGTGTTATTTCTCCAGGAATGATTAAAAAAATAGCAAGTGCTGGAATTGACAATAGTGAAATACAAAAAGTATATGCAGAAAGTGGAAGAGACGGTATAGTACGATTATTGTCAACCAACCACACAGACAAAAAACCTCGTGTCACGAAAGACAAAAAAATCTTGGAAAAGATTCTCGTATTTCTAGAAACCAACCAAAGCTCAGTCTAGTGAAAAAAAGAAAAATACTGTCGAAAAAACGCGTTATTATTAATATATATAATATTTAACGTTATGTTTTATCAAAGAGAAAAATATTTTATGTTGAATATACGTTTGTTATTTTGAAGTTAACCTCGAATTTATGTATCCTCGAATACAACACATTGTTAATATTAAGAGATTTATTTATAATAAAAATGCTCTGAAGTGTTTCGTCAATTTTTCCAAATACCATGTTTTCACTAGGAGACCGATATGTGAGCTGTTCAAACTGAGCGCCTGGCCGTGCGTACACTGTTGCCGTCTCTCCGTTCCGTTCCCCACCATTCGCTCGTTCGCTTGCAAAATATATAGTATGCAGCCTAAACCTTAGTACTTCTCGAGATTATATCTGTCAAACTAGATGGTCAAACACCTTGATTTTTTTTCACAATATCTGTGATATCCTGCTCTAGCTCCTCCTTGTTTTTCACAAACTTCTTAATTTTAGTACGAATGGTAGAATTAATAATGTGCCGTTTGCCTATCATGGTCCGCATGTTACGTGTTAATTGAGTGAACTTCAATTACAAATATCTCGGGTTCGGGATAGTGAAACTTGTTAAAATTTTGTAGAGTTGTTGTTCATATATTAAACAATACGTATGCCAAATTTGAACAATTTCCTAATTCAACTGTCTTGTGGGGGAACCACCTTAAGCATGTTTTCAGACTTCACTTAGTTCCTGCTCTGCCGCCAATAGATGGCGCCACGATTGAGTTATCAGACTAATGGACCACCTAAACAAAATTCCCAAGTATATCATCTCTAAAGTGGCAGTGTCACGTCAAAAACGATAAGTTATCACGTTCTTCAGAATTTGCAAGGAAATGATGAAATGAAAATTTGTAAAATATAAATATGATGTTTCGAGTAATCATACACCTTCAAAGCATGCACACCGTACATGACATGAAAATAATATATCGGTCTGCCCGTGAATCCGACCACTTTTCTGAGCTTGCCACTTCCGGTTTTTTCCATTGCTGGTAGCTATTGTATCAAGTGGAGAAACTTTTTTTTCAATATTTCACAAAGCAACTGATTTCTAAATGCATCGAGTTGGAAATTAGTCGTTTTTGTTCACATTCAATTTCGGAATGTCGAACCACCGATCAACTAGTGTTGAATATCAAGCTATACCAAGAAATCAACCGTATTTCCTCTGATCACAAGAGATCATCATTCCCGATGTATAGTTGTTACACGGGTTTCAAAGTATGCGTTGGACTGTCGTGAGTCACCTAGTTCGTACATACATTGGGAACTTTGCTATGTGCAAAATAGTACACGGTAGAATTACCTCGTTGCGCTGATCTTTAGACATAGGTTGAGAGCCAGTGACTGCAGGACGAAAATTACAGTATGAAGCTTTGGATTTTTTATTACGTGTGTACTAGAGTAGTTCAAAGAAGCACCTTTTTTATATTTCGCTTTTCTCCAAGATTCTCGTACTTTTTTAAGAGAAAATAATTTACCCGAAAAGACTGGGACAAAAAAAAATTTTCTTATTAGCTCAACGATGTTGAAATTTTGAAAAAAGGCTATTTTCGGCAATTTCAAAATCGACATGTCAAAAAGTTTTTCGGTGGGTATCTTTTGAATAACGACACAAACCTTCGATTGAAACCTGACAGCTGTGTCGTTTTTTCTACGACTAACAAGGGGAATCCACCAACTTCCCCTCACCGATTCATATCATATTTGTCAGGCGCGGAGGTCATGGCTAGCAATCTAACAGGTGCAAGTAGTAGGACGCGCTTCTCACTTATTTCGAAAAATCAGATTTCTAAATATTTCAGTACCTTCATACGAGTATACCTCCTAGGTTTCCGATATTCCGAAGAAAGCGTAGCGCAGCGGGTAAGCGCTCTGCTTCACAACCGCGAAATTGCTGGATCAAATCGCGCTACATGCTACACTTTTTTTTTGTTTTTTTTTTCATCCTTTACATTGTCATGAAATTAGATGTATTACAATTGTGCCAATTATCTATATTCAATTATTGAATTTTTGTTGACAGAAAAATTAGTTTATTTTTATCACGTCTCATGTGGAAAATTGAACTTCCTACGAAAATATACAATACTTTATTCTTGTACAATGTCAATAATTTTTAATATTTTATTCACAGTTGATTATCATCATTCTAAACATAACAGAGAATAACGCGGAATTGGGAATATTATGTTTTTTTTTTTCTCAGGAAATTGGGAATGAAGAAAGTATACACGAAAATTTGTGCGAAATCAATATTTCTATTTATTTTATACTATTATTGAAAAAACATCATAATATTTCCAATTCTGCGTTATTCTCTGTTATGTGTAGAATAATGATAATCAACTGTGAACAAAATATCAAATTATTGACATTGTACAAGAAGAAAGTATTGTATATTTTCGTGGGAAGTTCGATTTTCCACATGAAACGTGACAAAAATAAACTAAATTTTTGTCGATAAAAATTGAATAATTATGAATTGATGATTATAATTGGCACAATCGTGATCCGTCTGATTGTAGAATGACGCTAAGCATAGAGAAATAAACAAAAAGACAAAAAAAAATTACATGTGGTAGTTCTGGAGTTTTTATCAAATCTTAGGAATCGCCTGAAATTTTAGTATAGTGTCGACACAACCTTCGTGAACCGATTCCTAAAGTTTTTATTCGATCCACTACTTAGTTTGTGAGATAAATGCAATTAAAAATCGGTCTCTTTGTACGCGATGCCTATACCTAACACGTGAACGGATAGGACTTTGCTCACGTTTTTCATTACAGACGCTAAACGGATCTCAGGATTTTCAAATAAAACCACTCGTGTATGCAGTACTATTCTGTGATTATCATTTAAAAAAATGGCAATTTTCGACTACTTAGTTTCGGAGATATCGACTTGCGAAGAATATTAATTCTATTCGACACGGAACGAAAACACAATCAGCTGTGGCGAAATGGCAACAGTGTACGCTGCGGCGAACTGATGGACGCGCGGTAAACACTGACACTTAAGGTCGAAGCACATAAAATTACAGAGGCCATGGGCAGAATGCAGAAGCCGTAGCGCATGCGCAATTGCGAAAGTCCAGTAGAGCCATATGGCTTCTGCATTCTGCCCATGGCTTATGGATTTTCAATCTACATAAAAATCCATAAGCCATATTCCATGGCATAACAAACACAGAAGCGTGCGTGATTGTACCACTGTTGATTACCTGCAACTCAAAAGAATAGGATATACATTTTAACAGACAGGTAGGCACTTTTATTGTTCAATAATTAATGTAGGTAAAATTACATACTGGACATGGGTGTCAATATTTCGTCTTTTGTAAATACAACTTTGAATCCTGGGCAGTGTAACATTTTGAGGTTAGGCGGATTTACGTGCATGATTTCTCCAACTCAAATTTACCACATGAATAATTTATTATCTAATTATTACAATACATCGGTTGTATGATGATTTTCTTTATATTCCATATGAATATTCAGATCTTGCCGTTATAGACATGGACAACGATCATACGGATTACTGTCGACGAAGCAATAATTCAAGGAATTTCGAAGACTGTGGAATGCAAGAAAATTTGGATCCTCAAGTGGTACTGCAAAATCAAGAAGAGCGAGGTTTTGATGAAATCTTGATAGATGCGGTTAAAAGCTATCCGCATCTGTACGATACAAGCTGCAAAGACTACCGCGATGCCATTAAAAAAGAGAACTCCTGGGTGGAGATAGCCGGAGTTTTGAATGCGACTCGTCAGTATTATTTTTGTTTGCCAATGAAGTATTCTTATATGAGCAACCTTGCTCACTCTAAATTAAGGTCGATGATTGAATTCGAATGACAGATTTCTCTTGCAGACATTTGCAATGTGATTTGCATCTCTATCACTTTCTTTGTAATATATAATTCTTATCAATGTGTACTACACTCACATCACTTCATGAACTTCCACAAAAGCACACAATTCATCATTTTTAAGTTGATCCTTTATCAAAAATAACTCGATGTGTAAAAAATAGATCAAATACTGAAAAACTGCTATGCTATTGTGCAATAAATGTTTTTAAACAAATTTCTCATAAATTCAATTACAGCTCAAATTTGCTCCACTCGTTGGACTCGATTAAGGGAATCTTACTCGAAAGAAAAAAAAAAAAAAAATACTGAGAATAAGAGCGGAAGTGGAGCGGCTCAACGGCGAGGATTCGTACACTTCGAAGCCATGCGATTTATAGATAAATTCGTAAAAACTCGATCGTGAGATTTCTCATTTTTATATTTTGCAGACTCTTACATCATATTAGTAAAAAATTGTACTCTTGTGGATCTACAAATTGAATTAAATATCTCCTCAGATCGGTCAGCAATGTCAAGATGACACAACCATTCAGTTCAACTCATCAGCAAAGCGAGAGTCGAAATCAGGCAATCTCAAAATGGGTGCAGCAGCAAGGCGATTTCACTTCGGAAATCCACAGCAGTTCATCGCAACAAGATATCATCAATGTATCGGAATCAACAAATCGACCGACTCCATGCACGACACCCGAAGTGATGAATTTTGAGGAAGCGTCATCATCATCGTCTTTTTCAACAGATTTCACTGTGAACGAGTTTGAAAATCGATCAGCGTCCACGTCGAATGAATCATCATATCAGTCTCCACTAGCGTCACCCACAATACATGAAACTCCCAACACTTTCAAGAAACCACCATCATATACGAAGGGCAGATTTAATCCATATATAACGATAAAAAAAGACTTTAAAAAAAAAGAAGCAGAGAATAATGAATTTGAAGCATCTTTCATTAATTTTAATAAGGTAGTTACAGCGCATTTGGTAAATAAGAAAAAACCTGAACAAACATGTAACGATCACGACCATTCTTTCGGCAATTTAATTGTGACAGAATTGAATAGAATGAAGGAGGATGAAAAAATCAATAAAAAACGAGAAATCCTGAAAATTTTATGGCAGAATAGTAGCCCCAAAAAAGATTAGATAGTTTTTCTCCAATATATTTTTTTGCTATGGAGAAAGAACTTTTGGATGAGTTTGTCTACAAAGTGGTCAGGTGGAATTAAACGTTGTTTAATTGGCTGTGTGAGTGACTATTAGATTATAAAAACATTAAAAACTGAAAATTATCATGTCTAGTCAAAGGCATTATCATGTTAAGTCATATCATATAAATATAATATTTTTCTTCATTAATTCATTATCATATAAAGGCGAGACCTGTTGAAAATTTCTCATTACGGTAATTTCTACATATGTATAAGAGATTCTATTCTTAATTTTATATTTTTATTTAAGTCAGTTAACCACCAAACTTACCTGCAGTGTTCAAACTTAAAAAAAAACAGTGATTTTATGAATAGTGGAAATAACTTACAAACTGATGTAAGAATAATCCTTTTAATAAGATTAAGTATCGCATAATATGTTATTGTTGATGGTATATATTATTAGTGAAACGGGACCAGCAATAAATATTACAATATAATATACAAGTGAGTCGTACGTCGATTAATTTTTTTAGTCTAGATTTTGCCCCCTAGTCACATAATCGTACTGCCAATTTACCATTCCCGGTGGTGTTAAGAAATAATTGCTCAAAGTTTCTCTTACGTTTACTGCATATGCAATCCCATTTTCGATATTCTCGATAACTTCATCGTTGTTTTGAAACTGAATATTGTCACCTTCTTGGTGGCGGATGTAATTGTGTAAACACACAGTTGTTAAAATATATTTATTTATATTTTCTGGGATCGCAACAATGGGTCGATTGTAAATTGCCCATTTTTTAGCTAAAATCCCAAACGAATTTTCTATTATACGCCGTGCTCGAGACAGTCGATAATTGAAGATATTTTTACGTTCGCCAAGATAATTTCCTGTGAAAGGCCTCATCAAATGTTTACCGATAGGAAATGCTTCGTCTCCGATGAAAAAATAAGGCATTTGAATGTCGCTTCCGCTCAATTTGCTGGCTCCTTCAGGGATATTTAGCTGCCGGTTTTCAGGATTCAAGTCGCTAATTGCGAAAATTCCACCATCACTGTTCTTACCAGCGGAGCCGATATCAACTAGTGTGAATTTGTAATTATGATCACATACAGCCATCAGTACTACGCTGTATCTCTTATGATAATTGAAGTACAGAGTGCCAGAGTTGGGCGGACATTGTGCATCGACATGTTTACCATCGATCGCCCCCAAGCAATGTGGAAAATTCCATAGTTGCCAAAAGCCTTCAGCAATTTGTAAATATTCTTCTTTCGAAGGCGCTTGAAGATATCTGTGGCCAAGAACTCTCCCCAATGCGTCGCTGGTCTCTTTGATTATCTTATGCACTGTTGACAGACCAACACGATAAGCAAACGCTATGGCAGGAACTTTGTCTCTACTTAAAAATCTGAAAGGTAAAAATACATATGACGATATTGAATGGATACGTATTGTATTATACTTATTTATCTACGTAGAATTACATCTTGACTTATACAAATTAATACCGTAGCGTCAAAGCGAGTCGTTGTTCAGGATTAATAGCACGTGGACTTCTTTTTAACAAACTTGGATTTGCAATATCCAATAAGTTCTGGAATGATGGAAGTGTCATACGAGCATGTTTCCAGAACATCTGCGGATCAGTTTTCAACTCTTGAAAGAGATTGTGGAAAGCACCCTGCTGCCGTCTGCGCATGTTAATTGGTCGGACCCACAAACGTCTGCGCCGCCGACGTATTCTCTCTCTTCGGCGATTTACCAAAATTGCTCCCAGATAAACCGAGGAAATTAACAATAAATCAGAGTCATCCATTCCTATAATAAAAATTCATTATGATTCGAAATTCAATCTAAACAAAAAATATAATTATATTAAAAATTTGAATTGTAAAAATCACTTAAACTGTAGAATGTCCAAGATAAAATACTGAGATTAATATATCGAACAAAACATTAACGAAGATATTGTTCTTAATAATTGACCAAAAAATGAATTGGAGAAATCATGTGCGTAAATCCGCCTAACCTTAAAATGTTACACTGCCCAGGATTCAAAGTTGTATCTACAAAAGACGAAATATTGACACCCATGTCCAGTATGTAATTTTACCTACATTAATTATTGAACAATAAAAGAGCCTACCTGTCTGTTAAAATGTATATCCTATTCTTTTGAGTTGCAGGTAATCAACAGTGGTACAATCACGCACGCTTCTGTGTTTGTTATGCCATGGAATATGGCTTATGGATTTTTATGTAGATTAAAAATCCATAAGCCATGGGCAGAATGCAGAAGCCATATGGCTCTACTGGACTTTCGCAATTGCGCATGCGCTACGGCTTCTGCATTCTGCCCATGGCCTCTGTAATTTTATGTGCTTCGACCTTTACACTCGTACTTGCGACACAGGAGATTTGCGCTGTTGCCACGATTACTGCTCGTCGTGATCTAAATCATCTACTCCGTAACAGTGCGGTGTGTAAGAAATTTTTTGTTTTTCGTTTTGAAATAATTTCAAATTTTTTGTGGTATCAAAATATCTATTTGGAAATTCTTAAAATCTAATTTTTTTTCATTCTCAGCTGTACTTTCAAATTTTTTCAATCAATCTTCAATTAACATAGATTTTTTAAGACCAAACGTGATATGAAAATATTTGAATGTTGAAAAAATTACTTCCTACAAATTTCAGAATAGATTCTTCGATATTACAAGAAATAAAAATATTCAGAGTGAAAACAATTGTTTTTACGGATTTCAACATATATTATTTGGTTGTAAAAGAAATCGCACGTTTCTGAGGTTAGAATGGAAGGTTTGTATCGTCATCCACAACATACCCACTCAAAGATTTTTTCATGTATCAATTTTGAAATTCCCGAAAATAGCCTTTTTCAAAATTTCAACGACGTTGAGGTAGCAGCAAAAAAATTTTTTTCCGCCCAGTACGTTTGCCCGAGCTATTTTTCAGTAATAAGGTACAGAAAGTTCAGAGAACAACGACATTCTAGAAAGCAAGAATCCTATTTTCTCGACGGTGGTGCTGAAGATACGTCAAGGTCAACTCCACTTTTTCAAATAAAACCATGTATTTTGTTTTCTATGACATTTTAACTGATTGAGACGAATTCAGTGACCTGGAATAATAACTTTCAAAAGATTCACTAGTTTAGGCCCTTGCTCGGATTTGTGGCTCACTTCAAGTAATGAAATTTTGTCAAAATTTGTGGTATTTTTAAATAATATGTGATAAAATTGAAACAATTGAGTGATTTTATTGATGTAATATTAAAGGGACAGATTCACGGAAGATTCCTTAAAAATATTCCGCAAAATTATTTAACTTCTGGATTTTTTTCTATCAAGAAATCATCAAAAAAGTTTGACCCCCAATTTTTGCAGGTAGACCCAAAGTATAAGTTGAGTGAATCCCTTAGAAGTGATTATTATTATTATTTGATTGCATTTTTTAACTCTTTTTACACTTGACGTGACTAGAATGACTTCGTATTGTAAGTCACTGACAATGAATTCGTCGCAGTGAAAAATAATGTTGAAAAAAATACATGGTTCTGTTTGAAAAAGTGAAGTCCCTTGACGTAGTTTCAGCGCCTCCACCCGAGGAAAACAATCGTGTGCGGTGGGAGGACCCCTGTCAGGAACGCAGTTCCCTATGCTTCTTCTTTAACTCCGAATGTGATTGGATATGGAGATTTAGACTATTTATATTAGTATATTTTCGTCACGTCAAGAAAAAGCAGAATACTCCCTTCATCCGACTTTCTCTCTCTCTATACTTATATATTTATAAAATTATAAATTATAAAATTTCGAAATTGTACTCTTCAGCTAGCAAATTTTTCTCGCTATAAATATGATATGTTGTATTTCATATCAGCAAAAATGAACGGCCCGCCGTTCAAAATGGCTAAATTAATGTAATTCACATTAATAGCCACATACAGACGTCACATGTGTGCACATGTCAACAAGCTTCACACACAAAGTCAAAATATGTGCTATCGCGACGAACTTTAAAGAAAGGTATACTTATATACTGTAACGTGTACGATTTTCGCCAAGAGCTCATCCATCTCGTAGACAGAATCGAAGCGTTATTGTGAGTATCTTTACCACTTGAACAAGTTGAAAAGATGAAATTTAATTAAGTTGTGGCTTCCCTTTATTGTAGGAGAAAAGTATGGATCGATCTCGTCGACCTGAAACACCCTATTCTGATTTCTGATCTATAGATCAACTTAGATTTTTGACGTCAAAGCGATTCCAGTTTACTTAATCGGAGATATGGTGGTATTGACCGGATCCTGACAACCCACTGTGAATCTCAAAAAGGTCCAAAGCGGCCGTCGTTATCCCTAGTCTCAACAACCGTCCTCGCCGATCGAAGCAGCAGGTGTTTTACGCCAGCTCTTCTCTGAAGTTATGCTATGCTAAAATCAACAGCTACCGACAAACCAGGATTTTTTACGTCGTGGTTGTTCATCAGATTTGGGATCCCCAAAAGTGTTCGCGGCCTCACATTTGTTACGTCAGAGCCGATCTCTCTTTGGGTCCACTCAGTGGTGTTTTATCCTGATCGAAGCAAGAAAACCTGACCTTGGCGGTTAAAAAAAAAAACAGAACCCTGTGTGATTTTGAACATCAGGTTTAATCAATGAAAACAATAGCTCAAGCGAAAGCACAGAAATAATTCGAGGAATCAATACAATGGAAAACAAAAATCATGCAAAGAACTTAAAATAAAAAATAGAAAATAAGTAAAATAATGCATGTATTCTTAGGTACGGCTCCTGAATTATTTGTCGTAAGCGCTATGCTTATACAACTTCTAACATTTGAATCTGCTTTCGCAAGATCTGGTCGCTATGTCAAAATTTTACTGTAAGTTTAAATTATAATATCCCTGAAGTGGCGTTATGCCATCCTACAAGTTAGTTGAAATGAAATGATTCCAAATTAGAGAACAGCCTCAAGACGAGACTGCCTCTTTACAATAACGTGTATGACTGCAGCGAGTGCTATGCTACATCTGAGTGCCGAGGGCACGTGAGACACCTGTATTTATACAATTCGTACTGTTCGAGGGCGGCGATATCTCAGTCGTCGGTCAGGTTGAAGCCTGAGTTTCACGTCGAAATCGTCCGTCCTCGTCTCGTCGTGTCTCGCGCTCGGATTTCCGCTCGCTAATCTTTGTTGATATTTTGTTCTGCTGCGCTGCCCGTCATGTATACCGCTCAGCTGACCGTGTGTGCGTGTGAGTGCAGCTGGTCGTTATAATTTTGTCATTGAATATTAGGTTATTTCGTTTATAAGCATGGACGATTGGAGCATTCCAAGTGAAATCTAGGAGTCATTGGCCTCATGTCATCGGATTTTTGCATAACTTTTTTTTCGCATTGATTCGACTTCAAAAGAAGCCTCATTTTTTGAGGATTTTCTCGCTATTCCTTCAAGTGGCATGACGATCGTTTTTGTGTAAAAAAGGGATAACTAAAAAAACGCTATTTTTTAAATTCTGAAATTTTTTCCGTAGATTCTGAGTCAAAAATAAGTAATATCTATTATAATACGAAAGTGGGCTGCAACTGATTTATATTTTTTTTTCTACATTTTTTTCAAGTTGCGAAAATAGAAAAAAAAATTAAATAAATCAAATTCTAATGGTTTTTATCGGAGTGGAAAATAAAAAATTAAAAATGTCTTAGAAAATGTTGATATTTTGCATATTTTCCAAAACAAATGAGAAAAATCTTTTTATACCTTACCAAACGTTAAAGGTTTTTCTCATTTATTTTGGAAAATTCGCAAAATATAAAAATTTTTGTTATTTATATATATGTTCTATTCTTCTTCTTTCTTTTCCATTCCTGTAAGGACCATTAGGATTTGACTTTTATATTTTTTTTTTATTTTCGAAACTTGAAGAAAATGTAAAAAAAAAATGTAAGGCAGCCGCAGCCCACTTTTATATTATGACAGAGATTACTTATTTTTTACATAGATCCTGTGGCGAAAATTTCAGAATTTTAAAAATGGTTCTTTCAGTTATCCCTTTTTTTTACACAAAAACGATCTTCGCGGCACCTGAAGGAGTAGCAAAAAATTCTTTTAAAAAATTAGGCTTTCTTAGGAGTGGAATCAATGCAAGATAAATAGTTATGGAAGGATCTGATGACATGAGGCAAATGACTCCTCGATCTCACTTGAAATGCCCCATATATATATGTCAAATAAAGGTCAACGCGCTCTAGACGGAAGCGAAGCGCGGCAAAGCAAAGAAAACAGTGGCTATCACCCAAAGCATCAACAAAGTATTGTTGTAATTATGTTTCCTGAAAAAACAATTGATGACAGCCACTACTTTGTTCGCTTCGCCGTGCTTCGCTTCCGTCTAGTGCGCGTTGACCTTAATTTTATTTCTCTCAACCCCAATGATGCGAGAATAGCTGCGATGACAGGACGGATTTACAACAGAACCACGTTGCAGCGACCAAATTTTGCTAAATGCTGCAAACGAATATATTAGGGACAACTACGAATTAATTGCCTGCAATCACTTGGGCTTGCAAAAAATGGGATTATTTCACATATATATCTGCTCGCTTATAAACCAGCTAAAATTATGTTCAATGACAAAATCCTACCGTCACTGAAATACCCTAAGTAAATTTGTTTTCATTTATATAAATGAACGTTTGACCAACAAACGTCGGATACGCACTATCAAACACCTACAATCGACCTACAAACGATTACGCATTGAAAAAAAATGAAAATTTGAGATACATAAAAATGCACTAAAATCAGTCATGGAGAAATTCCCTACTAATTCACTGCCGACTGTGACGTCATGCAGTCGATAGCCAACCGCGTGCCGTTTTACACTATCTCCGAACGCGGTTGCCAGTACTGCAAGTATATTTCGGAACACATCCTACATTACTGTGGGTCAGTGGTGAAAAATTCAAATCTGCACACGTGACTATGCAGCGTGGTGAGCGCCTCGCCGAGGAACAACGCTTAGAAAATTCAATTTTTACCAGCACTATTTAATATAAGTTCCAGAATCCTTTTCAGTATGTTTTCGCTCGTCCAATTTGATAACCTCGAGTACTACGTCACGCCGTCGAAGAAAGTCAAAGTTGTACAAGACGATATATGTCTTGTGAAATACAAACGTGGATCAAAATATGAAGCACATCTCATAGCTGTGGACGGTAAGAAATTTCTGAAAATATGAACATCATAAACAACATTTTCTTTCATTCTGAGTCAGAAATGTTCGATTTCGATTGTTAATTAAGGTCAGTTAACAGACAATCGAGTCGTAAGATATTCACGCCAGTTCATAGCACAGGTTAATTTTTAGACTATCTACTAACGAAAATACACGTACTGATCGAATATAGTATGTATGTATGAATACATATATGAAGCATTACACCTCAAATTGAACCGTGTGTAACTTCTAACAATTTATAGATTTGGTCCACAATTTTTCATGTTGTTCCAACTCTTAAGGACACTCAAAGTTTTGTAAATGATAGTATTCACTAATATAAAGATGTTAACAAATTCTAGACAATATTGTATCAGATATGAAAATTATGAAGCCTAAATCCAGGGTGCGCCAACCGTTACTTTTATTTTTTTTTTTGTTTTTTAGTTTTTTTTTCCAGAAGTAAAAATTAGAAATAATCGGCCACAGCAGTTGAGTCTAGTGTAGGCTGCTGCTTAAACAATTTTATATACAACCCAGCATCTATAATGAGAATTTTTCGGGGTTTGTCAACAGCATTTTTATTTTCATTATGTGTCTAAAAATCATGTTCTAGTTGTGAGTAATAAAATGCCTGATTTCTTTTTTTGCAGTGCATTTTTAAAAAGCTGGTTTATAAAAGATTCTATTCGAAAGAAATAAAATAAAATTAGGGCTTTTAGTTACTTACAAGTCAAAGTTGATTCTTTATCTAAGGCAAAAGTGGTTTCGTAGAATCGTAAGAAATTCATAAATATCCTGTGTTAAAAAATATTCGAACAATAGAATACAATAGACTGCAGACAGCTGCTATTAATTTCTTCAATTCTTGCTCCTCGCATTTTGCTCAGTAATAAATAGACGCCAACGTCCAGCTCTTTCTAGGTCTAGACTTCAAAATTCAGATATCTGACACAAAATTTTTGAGATCCTTCAACTACAGTGAATGATGTATTCATTTGCGAAAACGATAAGTAAAAGAAATGAACTCAAGAGAATCTTTGAAATTATCTTACTGCCATTGAAAGTTGAAACAACAATATGTTACATCGTAGACCAAATTTAAGAGGTTGTGGATTAGACTCAAGTCGATTTGACGTGAATTGATCTCAACGTGGAATTGTATTGTCATGAAATTTTTCTGAAGTTAAATATTCCATATGTGTAATAAGGTGTCCCATATTTAGGGTGTTCACAAATTTCTTAATGGGTACCCCTTAAATCTTTTGCACACTCTCGGAATAAAAAAAAAGTCGGAATTTCAAGGTGTGCGATTCGTTGAGATAGCACGGTGTGATGATGTGAATTTTTTCTCAGATAGTAGCAGTAATGAACATTGAAATATCGCAGAATTTTTCTTGGCCCAAGTGGTAATATAAAATAAATAAAGCTTGGTGGGTTTAGACGGTCATGACAGTTTATTTGGTGCTGACGTTTCGGTCGATGCAAAAAGGTCGACTTTCATCAAAGCCTAGTTAACAAAGTAAACAATAAAGATAAAAAATACACATGCTATCATCTACGTGAGAGTGATATTCTAATTTTAAACGGAGATCACATTTTGTAAGCTAATATTCACATGATTAATTCCCATATTTTATGAATAAGTGATAAATTGAATAACATTCAAATTATGCATAGTTTACATGTTGGATTTTCATTTTCAATATATAAAAATGTTCACCTTGGTTAATACAGAACCTGGTAACTTCAACATGTTGGTCTATTTATCAAATTTGAACATTCTTATCATAATTAACTAAGATTGTATATTACGTTAAGTAGCTTGGTGTACCTCATTAACAAATTACTTTCTAATCAATGTTATAAAGTTTAAACCAGAGAAAATTGTTTTGAGCTCAAGAATCAACTCGCACGTAGATGATACCATGTGTATTGTCTATTTTTATTGTTTATTTGGTGAACTAGGCTTTGAAGAAGGTCGACCTTTTTGCATCGATCCCCAAGCGTCAGCACCAAATAAACTATCATGACCGTTTACACCTACAAAGCTTTATTTATTTTGAAATATCGCAGTTGGAGATTTTTTTCAACATTATCACTTTAATAGTAAAATATTTACTGGGAACATGTCTGTAACACATGTATTTCAATTTAGGAAACCCACTCTGTGTTCGGCACAGGTTAGAGTTGGGATAAAAATATGAAATATTAAGCAATTGTTCTTGAATTATCTGAAGAATATTTGGGGGGTATGTGTTGAAAAATTTGTCAACACCCCAACTGTGGGACACCATAATGTATAATGCTAATTGTATAAAATTTGTTTTCGAAATACTAGAAAAAAAAAATTCTTATTTTTTGACGGCAAGAGATTCATACTGGCAAACACAGAATTCATCAGGATTTTTTCAAAAAGATCAAAATGGGTTGTGATTTTACTGTCATAAAATTTCGAGCTCAGAAGGACTGAATACATGTATTTCGTTGTGGAATGATATGTTAATACACAAGTCTGCGAAGAAATATTTTATTTCAGGCGCATGGCATGTTTTTGGTAAATATTGTATTTTTGAGTTTGCTGAATCCAAAAATGACTTCTATTTTTCTCCATCACGTAAAGTATTTTTGCAAAAAAAAGGTGTGTGCATGAGAAAAGCATAACAATGATGAAAAACTACCATTTAATCACAATGAATTGAACATTTTGTATGAAATTAAACAAACAATTTTCTCATGGAATGTACTGAGTATTCCGTGTTGATTCTTTTTGTCTATAAATATTTTCTTCTCCCCTTTCATACTTTTCCGAACACGCTTCTGCTTTCGACTTTGAATTTCCCTGTTCTTATCTATTCTTGAGTCACTCCTCATACATATTTGATGTCATCAGAAATTATTTTTGCATGGAATTTTTAGAATCAAGAATATTTGATCAGATTTTGAGTCTAATGATAAATTTGATGTTATTGAAGTTTTATTTTAATAAAACCAAAAACACGAGTTCAAGAACATACCTGACGTGATGGAATTTTTAGAGTATTTCTTCCGCTTTCAATGAGTAAAAATTTATAAGAATTACTATGAAAAACCTGTGCAATTTTCAATTTACAAACCTGTGTCATTGACTTAACATTTGAACTCATAATGCAAGATGATGTGTAGTGCAAAATTGTACATAGTTTATTTTGAAAAAGCGCTCTCATTTCTTTCTTTCAGACACAGAACATGAATTAAAAAAATTACAGAAAGAGCTCGAACACGCAGGTAGCTCAACTGTCGATACAGCTCTGTCTGAAGCATGTGAAGACCACATTCTGCCCCCGATGAACAATTGTACTTCCCAAGAGACATCAGACAAATCTGCTGTATTAGTTGACATTCAGCAAGGCGTCGGTCGCACTAACAACTGTCAGTCGCAATCGCTGCAAATGACTTCTGGGTGTTCAACAGCAAGCAACAAAAAAATATTACCAAATTCAGATGTAGCAACTGTCTACAAAGTAAGTAGTGTGAATATTGAGGTAAATGAGAATCACATTCCGCCTCCAACGAATAAGGAGAATCTCGAACAGGCCCCGGATGAATCTGCCATGTTGATGGAAAATCAGAGAAGCGTCACACGGGCTGTCACACGCGATCAGTCACGATTAATGAAAGGAACTTCTGGATGTTCAACACCTAGCGATAAAATAATTCCACCACCTTTTGGACATGACATTTCGCTTCCAGTGCTTGGCAGAGATATGTCATGCACTACTACGGATTTCAATAACTCAGCAGAAAGTAGTGAACCACCCAGTGGTGCCACGGATGTAATGAACCTTCTGGGTAATGACTGGATGAACGATTCTGACAAAAACGAAAACAACGGAAATAATATTGAAGACCCTGATGTATTGAAAGGCAATTATAATTACGAGAGTGATGATGCTGCTGACTTTGATTATAATAACAATATTGAAGAGTCGAGCAGCGATGAGGAAGACAATGCTGATGATGAAGAAGAAATGATCGACAAGGAAGATAATATTAACGACGACAATGAAGAAGCAGATTCAGATTACGTACAAGATTCCAGTTTGGTTACCAAGGCTTCACAAAGCACTAAAAATAATACGTCAATAGGTTCTTCTGTCGACGCAAGCTTCGACATTTCATTGTTCAAAAACGTGCCACCTGTTGATGATCGCAACCTGACCTTACCTCCATCTAAGGAAAATGACAACAGGACAGTAAAAAAATATTTTTGTCCGTACTGCAAAAAGCTGCAAACTAAATTTGCCAGACACATCGAAACAAAACACAAATTGGAACCTGAAGTCAAGAAATTCATACATCTGCCAAAGGGTAATCGTGAGCGCGCCAAGATTATCGAAACAATTAGAAAACAAGGAAATTATCTGCATAACACGCAACGTGAGTTAAACACAGGCACGTTGATACTTTGCAGACAACGTCAACCGAAATTTCAAAAATATTCCAATGATTATTCGTGCTGTGATTCATGCAAAGGATTTTTTTCAAAACAAACACTGCGACTACACTACCCTAAATGTAAGCCTAAACATGAAAAAGGAGTACGTGAGATGACTGTCATGAGTAGACGCATCACAGGATATATCCATGAGTGCGCAAATGATGTTCTTCGTCGCATTATCTTCCCTGTATTAAGAGATGACGAGGTGACAAGATCGATCAAGTATGACAAGCTAATAATTCTTTATGGTAATAAGCTATGTAATAAATACACACATCCTCATCAACATGACATGATACGTGCTCAGTTGAGACTTCTCGGCCGCTTTAAGTGCGCTGTCAAAAAGATTGACAATAAGATTGACGATTTTGCCTCGATTTTTGACCCTCAATTTTATGATGCTGCACTAAAAGCAGTGCAAGACTGTGCCGGCTATAATCCAGACAACATGCTCTTCAAGGCCCCAGCTGTTGCTACCTCACTTGGTACATTACTAAAAAAGTGCGGACGGCAGTGCACTGCAGAATGCATCAAAAGTAAAAATATTGATGGAATAAAGTCTGCTCAAGATTTTCTAACATTATTTGACGATGACTTTCCGACTACAATAAATAAGAAAGTCATAGAGGAACAGACTCAAGCGAGACGAGAGAAGAGGGTGATTCTACCATCAAAGCAAGACATTCAACGATTACACAACTACTTAAAAACAAATTGCGAAGACGCCATGAAAATTTTAGAAAAAGGCTTCAAACTTTCAGCATGGGACACTTTGATCAAGTCAACCCTGATTCTTGTACAAATGTTCAATCAGAAATTGAGAGACTTTTAATCACAGACTACCAAAACCAGGAGACAATTGATACAAACATTAATCGTGATATGTACGAAAGACTGTCTGAGGCGTCTCGTGAGTTTGCCAAAAAATATGTCAGGCTTACAATTCGTGGAAAACTAGGTAGAACTGTGCCTGTCCTTCTCCATACAACCCTTCTCAGGTGGATTAATACAATCCTTAAATATCGAAGTCACGCTGGAGTAAAATCTAGCAATGAGTATGTCTTTGGTATACCACGTGCAAGCTCTTTGAGGAAAAAGTACCTTAGAGCTTGTCCATTGATGCGAAAATTCGCAGAAGAGAGCAATGCATTGGTTCCTTCTACCTTAAGAGGGACAACTCTTCGTAAGCATATCGCAACGTTTACTGCGATGCTTGGTATAGATGAAAACCAAGTGTCAGACCTCGCTGCTAATTTCATGGGCCATGACAAACAAATCCATAAGGATGTATATAGAGTACCTATTCCCATGAGAGACGTGACAGATGTCTCTCGTTTGCTACAGGCTGCAATGGGTGATGAAGACGATTCAGACGAGAGCAGAGAAGAGAGTAGCAATGAAGAGAATGATAACGACGAGCACAACCCCAACAATATTGTTGAAGAGAGACCTCATAGACAAACTCATCTGCAATGCTCCAGCACTACCAATGACGATAGTATTTGTGAAAGCTCTGCTGTTAATTCCTCTACTAAACGTCGCAGCAATAAGTTATACGAGAATTTTTTATTATTCCACACGTGGTTTCATAATAAATAAATACTCTGATCGCTCAAATAGTGCAAAACGTTGGTACTACAAAATGGAATGATATATTCTCATTTCAAGGAACTTGATAACTCAATAACAGAAACAAATTTAGTAATTCATATGAACGAAAGTGGTTAAGGGTACTGAATTGACTGTAAAAAAAATGATAGATTATTGGCTGAATGGCTAAACGTACGACATTTCTTTGAGTACATAATGCATTGCATCATTCAATTCAATATATGATTGTTGTATTTCTTTTTACTTCAGCGTCACCATATGGAAAAACGAAACGCATAAGGTGGAGCGAAGAAGAGAAGCAAGCAGTCAGAAAATGTTTTGGGGACCTTTCGAAATTAACCCATCTACCAACTCTCAAAGAATGTCAAGATGCAATCAATAAGTGCCAAGGTTTGACTAAAAGACGACCAGAGCAACTAAAAACGTGGATTGACAATCAACGTAAAGCCAAGTTTCGTCAAATGACATACGCACGGCGGTGTTCCTAAAGTAACGTAAGAACTGATACTAGAGATCCAAAGTCTTGTGTTCGTAATCAATCAGCTTTTATGCATTATTTTCTCACTCCTTGGAAAAAATATAGTACTAAATTTTATTCAACTTGAAACAGCAATGTACGTGTTAAGGCTTGATCTTTCATATTCATTGAACCGAAAATATAATTTTGGATTCAATTTCACATTACTCAACATAAAGATATCTGCTCAGATCTTTACGAATAGTTTGAAAACAGAATTTGAAATGAGATTTGCTATCTGATAATTTTAGGATACCCAACTAATGATCTCGAAAACTTTATTCAATGTATTCGGTTCATGTATCGATGAAAAATTCAGGAATCTCTCATATAATAACGAATACTTTTTGAAAAAAGCTCCCATTTCATACACGTATTTAATGTCATGAATGGATCACGGATTTGAGAAAAACTTAGAGCCCCCTCCCCCCTGAGTTTTCCTAAATTCCTTGATTCATTCATCTCATAAAATAAGTGTATCCTGTAAACACATAAGAAATTGTGATAAACGGATGCTTACTAAACTTTCTCGAGGTTCTCAAGTTTAACAATTACTATATTGATTTAGATTAGATTTAGAACAGAATTTTTATGGAAGGGCGCAGAGGTGCTCAGTACCTGTCGATTAGAGTCAAACTTGTGGACATTCGTGTCAAAATTGAACTGCAATTCTTGGAGAATCTAACTTGTCTGAGATCAAATATGTTTAACATAATTTTACGCATCGCACTTTCTATTATTCTAAACAAAACGCTTTAACGGGCAGACTGATTATGATGATAATTTATGTTTAATATGAAAAACGATTTCGTTTCACCGAAGTGATATATTTATACATAATAGGGTGTTTCGAATGAAAAAAAATTTTTTTTTCATCCACGTTCCTGCTGAAAAGTATCTTTAAATATTGAAATAATAATTACTCTGGAAGAATTAGCTAAAAAAAATCCTACGTAGTGCCGCATTGAACTTAAATTTTGAATTTGTAGAAAAAATCAGGGTAAGACTTCAGATCAAGGTTGACAATTGAAAATATTCAATTCTCATATAATTTGATGCCCTGACCATGAATTTCATATTTATAAACGTCGCTCGTGATTTCTTGACCTTTATTTCAAGGTCAAATACCTAAAAAATCCGTTTTTAAGAAGAAAAAATGTTTTTCAAATGTTTATTTTGATGTTGTTATTTTCCAATTCTTATCCAACTAATTAATTAACGTTGTAAACATTTTTTCTTCTTGAAAACGCATTGTTTAGGTATTTGCCCTTGGAATAAAGGTCAAGGAATCGCGAGCGACGTTTACAAATATGAAATTCGTGATCAGGGCATCAGAATATATAAGAATTGGGTATTTTTAATTGTTAACCTTGATCTGAAGTTTTACCTTGATTTATTCCATAAATTTAAAATTCAAGTTCAATGCGGCACTATATAGGTTTTCTTTCAGCCAATTCTTCCTGGGTGATTATTATTTGGATATAACGTCACTTTTGAGCAGGAATGCGGATGAAAAAAAATGACTTCATTTGAAAGCCCTCATACATACATATATGATTTTTTGTGGTAGTACTAAGAATTAGTCATGTACAGGTGTATATTTTATAAAAAGTTGAATAAGGATTAAAATTGTTTGTATGTAAGTAATCTTGATGAAAAAAAAGATACTTGGTGGAATGCTGTCACAGCACAGGAAATCAGTGTTATCAATTTCTAAAACGATAACGGCGCTTTCACTTATGTAGTACTTGGATCATTCACTTTGTTTGACATTACGGATTGAGAAAATTTTTATATCATTTTGTATTATTAATTTCATAGTTGTAAGGGCATGCTATCTCATTTGATGCTCTTGATATATATTTTTTATTTCCACGTAGAACTTGAGCATGTACTCATTTTTACCTTTACTGTCTTCGTACCAAAGTAAATAATTTTGGCATGATATGTTTGTAACATCTAGAAATCGTTTTAGGTTCTTGACATTACTTGTACGGATATTTGCGGGTTACTGTATACTTTATCATAGCTTTTACTATTGTCAAACAGGACAAATTATTCAGACGTGCATTACGTTTAGAAATTTATGTTACTTGTTTGTGATATTAGTCGTTCATATATCTTATATCCTTGTAATTAGTACAAAAAAAAAAATGTATATTTTTGATTCCATAGTGTATTCAAAATAGTTTAACGTGTTTATAATTCTTGAAGAGTTTATTATATACCGGTAAAGTACAAATAGTAATTATTATAGGATTTGAATGCTGGACATCTTAAGAGTTTGTAGACACTTTGTACTTTTATTACAGAAACATGTTTCGGAAAATGGCAGAACTTGGAATTATTCAATAAAATAAGGATTTAATCATTTTTTCTCATCAAAGTATCACTTTTAATGCTCATATTCCTTACTCGCCGTCCGAGCTTTCAACAACAACAGCTGACTGAACTACAATGAGCAGTAAGTCACTCAATCAATCGATACGTGCGTGTGTTGATTTGAACATTGGAATAGCAGAATATTGTTCAAATTATATTCATCTTTCGAGTCACTAGATATTATAAATTTGATTTGTAAAATATTATAAATTCACTACACGTCTCTGGGTTTTAAAAAAAGTTAAATTCAGGCTGAGATAGTACATCTTCGTAAAAAATGTGGGCCTCATTATGTGGACTCATTATTCACCTGCAATGAGTAATCTCCATTTGAGCACAAAACAAATTACTTGATAATTTTATAAGGTTGTGTTCATAATAAAACCAGTCGAATCCGTTTCAGCCTTTTCCATATTTTTGTTTCTACCCCAGATCACTTCTTATAAAATCGTCAATCCATTTGACTGCCCTTCTAGGCTGATTCCATTTCAAATAATAGCTTTTCGCGAGGAATTCAAGATGTCTCGAACTATCTATTACACATAACGAAGTCCTCAATGTATGCTCGCAGCACGTGGCACACGACACTCCAACGCATACTTTGGAGCCACACATCATGCGTATGGGTTATTTCATAGCATCTCGACCAAGGTCCACCCCCGTCGTCACAGATTCGATTCACAGTCTTCGGTATTATTGTTCGTAACCTTCATAAACATTCAGATTTGAGGTGAGAAATAATAATTGAAGTGCTGCAACACGTTTTTTTTTTATAAATTGAAAAACATTTTGAAAAAAATTGCAAAATTAAATGTCCGTGATCTTCCACACAACTCAAAACGCCAATTTTTTTTTTTACAGAATCTAATTTTTAATCCGGACAAACTCATCAGAAGTTGCCACTTTGGAAAATCGAAAATTAATTTTCTCTGAAACAACCATATATATGGAGCTTTGCACGCGAAACCGGCCACTGCTGAACCTTTGCATTTTCAAATTTGATAATTTTTTTTTCTCATGTTAACCCCATAATAAGAAACTCGCCCGATTTTTTAAAAATTTTTATCTCAAAAAATGCACCCAGTAGGATTTTTCGACAAATTTTCCATTGTTTTTTTCGTTCATCTTTATAAATAACTTCCTGAAAATTCGACTAATTCAAAAAAATGAGTGGTCAAAATTTTTTTTTGAAATACTCTTTTGTTTAAGATTATTTTGAAAGTCATTCACGTTTTAATTCAATAATTTATTTCAGAAGAAGTCATTTACCGACCACTCTAATGTGGGGGGGGGGGGCACGAAACGGGGTAGGCGGGTAAAATGGGATACCTCCAAAATTTTACATTTTTTTTTTTCTTAAATCTTTTTCAAAAATTCAAAAATCACTTCTATAAATATAATTGAGCATCATTTAAGAAAATTGTCACTGTTGTTGAAAAATTTTGATTTTATAAAAAAAAATTTGAAATCCACTTGACTTTATTTTATTAATGTACAATCAAAGAACTCTCAGTATCACATCACTTTACATATTTCAATAATCGGTTTAAAAATAATTACAATTTTCTAATCTTGACATTTAATTAACTTTTAATCATTTTTATTTTATTACTCTGAACAACATATAACATTTCTTTTTATGGCAGCTGAAAATTTTTTATTCAATTTTTTTGAATTTATAGAATAAAAACGTGTTGCAGCACTCTAATTATCATTTCTCATCGGAAATCTAAATGGTTGTGAAGGTTACAAATAATGGCATCTTTATAATATCTTGTGACTCAAGTTTAATCACTTTGAACAATTCTGCTATTCGAATGTGCAATTCAACACACGCATGCATCGATAAGTCAAGTGACTGACCCGTCATTGTAGTTAAATGGGCTGTTGTTATTAAAAGCTAAAACTGTATGTCAGAAATGGGAACATCAAAAGTAATGCTGTGATAAAAAAAAAAATATTAAATCCTTCTTTCATTGAATATTCCAAGTTTCGCTATTTTACGAAACATGGTTCAACAAAAAGAGTAGAAGTGTCTAGGAACTTTTGAAGTGCCCAGCATCAAATCCTATGAAATTACTATTTGTACTCTACCGGTATACAATAGACCATTCAAGTATAAAAAAAGAACAAACTTTTTTGAATACACCATGAGAAACGAGCGTTTTTTTTTTTTTTTTGTACCTTTCGAATGAATATAAATATAAACTATGTAGTGACACAACATACGTGTTTGACTAATATCACAAAAATCAGATAGGGTAAACTTCTCAATGTAATGTACGTCTGGATAATTCGCGTTCGACTGAAGATCGTAGAAGCTATGGTAAGAAATACGGTCACCCGCGAATATCCGTGTGAGTGATGTCAAGAACATAAAATAATTTCTAGATGTTCGAAATATGTCACATGCCAAAATTGTTGACATAAGTACGAACGTACGACGGAAGCAAAGGTAAAAACGTGAACATGCTTAATATCTATGTCTAAATGAAACAACAAGAACATAAGATGTGGTAACATGCTCTTATAAGTATGAAATTAATAATATGTAATAAAATAACTTCCTTAATACGTAATGTGAAACAAAGTGAATGTTCCAAGTACTACATACGTGGAAACACCGTTATTTTTTCATAAAATACTGATTTTCTGTGCCATAACAGCATTCCAACAAGTACTTTTTTTTATTTTTTTTTATCAAGTTTAATGAGTATACAAACACTTCTAAACCTCATTTGATTTTGTGTAAAATATACACTTGTACATGACTTATACTTAGTACTACTACAAAAAAATTATATATGACGCATTCCACCCCAAACCGACCTACGTCTGACCCTGAACTCTTCCGATCAGAGTCATGATTTTTGATGTTGGTCGACCTTAAAAAAACACTCTGGACTTTAAAAAATTTTTTTTAAACTCATCTCATATACCTACGATTTTTGAAAATGACCAAATCGATAGCCCCAATTGGAAAATCTGAAAAAATTCTGAAGAATCTCGCTTCATTTACCAAAATTTTTAAGTCCTCATCCAAAATGGACAGACGTTTGAATCTCATATTATTCAATGTTGTTCTTGAAGAAAACTCGAAAATACTAGAGACGAATGTCTGCTCACTCTGGGCCAAAGCTTAAAAACTTTGGTAAATAAGGCAGGATTTTTCAGAATTTTCTCAGATTTTTCGATTGTAATATTCCAAAGATTTTAAAGGTTCCAAAATTCAAAAATTTTTTTTCGGAAAATCTGAAAAACATCCAGATGGTTTTTTCTCTTAAGGTGGAACATGAAAAATCATTACTCTAATCGGAACAGGTCAAGGTCAGCCGTAGGTGGGTTTGGGGTGGAATGCCTCACATGTATGTAGAATATATGACTTTGGTAGAACGAAATCATTTTCCGTATTAAATGTAAATACTCATAATAATTACTCTGCCCATGAAGGCGTTTTGTGTTTATTATTAGAAAATGCGATGCGTACAATTATGGTGAACGCCGAGGTGAACGCATTTGACCAAAGACAAGGTAGATTTTCCTATACTATTACTTCAGTTTGGATACGAATGTACACAAGTAACTCGGAATGACAGGTATTGAACACATCCCCAGCCTTCCAAAAAATTCTGTTCTCAATTCGAATTTAAATCAATATAGTAATTTTCGAATTGGACCTATTCGTATGCATGTGTCACCCACGAATATTCCATTTCGACGTGAGTATCCGTATAAAGAAAGTAAATTCGTTAAGTTCAAACACCTTTTCTTTGAAGTACTATGCCGAGTATACCAATGTGACATTCTTTCTAAATTGTATCTGGAGGGTAAAATTTTATAAATTGTCCCTTCAGCATGTATGAAATTTTTAGAATGGGTGCCGAAAATTGGAACAGCAAATCCTAATTCTGTGAAAATAAGGACTCCTTCAACAAGTTCGTTAGTCTTTCAACTGCTCCAAATATTTAACTTCTCTGCTAGATTCTGGGAAAGTTTCGTGATTCGAATTTTACTGCATCACTGTATGAGGTGCAAGAGAAATCTAAACAATCAAATTGTTTTTCCCACCATGTTTTATCAAAGCTTGATGACACCTCGTTCGACAACTGCGCAAGACGTCAAAAAAACAATAAATAAAATCCATTGCGAGCAAAAGGCAAGGTTGAGATTCAACAAACCTTTTTTGTAATGCGTTCAATTCCCTACAAGAATATGTTTCAGTCATTCGGATTCGGTCATTGGTTCTGAAAATATGAAATTCTGAATTTGAAAAATAATTTTTCCCGTGTTATTCTTATGGAAAATATTCAAATGCAATGCGCCGTTCGAAATAATTTACAATTAGTGTTGACCTTTCCTTTTAGGATTCTTCTTTTTTTACCTTAATTCACCTTTTTTTGGTGGATGCAACCGAAAAAAAAATATCGATTTTTTTCCGCACACCCTAATATATATTCACGAAAATGACAACATAATATCCAAAAAAATTACTGATCATTTTTGAATAAACAAGAATATTTGGAAGGAATAGTGAGCATTCGTTTAACAAAATTTTATGTGTGTTTCAAATTGGATCCAATTTAGTAGAGTTTTTCCCTTGAGGAGTGTAAAAATATTGTGTAAAAGCTAGATGATTACATACACAAGATTTTGGATCTCGGGTCTCACATGACTTTAGGGAAATCGCCGTGAGTATGTCATCTGAGGGGACTTGGCTTTGCGTTGATCATCAATTCACGTTTTAGTTACCTTGGTCGTTTTTTAGTTGAAGTTTCGTACTCATTGATTGCGTCTTGAAATTCTTTGAGACTTGGTAGACGGGTTATTTTCGAAAAGTCCCTAAAGTACTTTTCGACTGCCTGTTTTTCTTCTTTGCTCCACCTTACGCCTTTCTGTTGGGCTCATGTTCATCGTGATTTTTCTCTTCCCTGGTAGTAAACGGAGACATCTGTCACATCTCTTATGGGAATGGGTACTCTGTATACTAGGGTGGTTCACTTTGAAATTTTTCTTTCTTTATTTACTCTCACCTGAAAACTTTGTGCCAAATTCAGAAGAAAAAAAATCTCCTTGAAGCGCAGAGCAAAAAAAAAATATTTCGAGGTCGCTACCGAATTTAAAGCAGAATGTAAAAAAATATTTTTAAATCTACTAATTTTTAATTTTTCTTATGTTTTCTTTCAAGAAAATTGTATTGTTTTCCTCGAACCACCGGAAAAACTTCAGGATATTCTCAATTGAATGTTCCCCGAAAACAGCAGTCTATGAAAAACATAAAACGGCCGCTACCAATATTTAAATGACTTAAAAATACATATTTTCAATTTCTTTAAATATTGTTACCGACCGTTTTATATGTTTTTAATCGAAAATACATATTTTAAGTTTATTTAAATATTAGTAGCGGCCGTTGTATATGTTTTTCATAGACTGCTGTTTCGATGTAACATTTAATTGATAATATCCCGAAGTTTTTCCGGTAGTGCGAGCAAAAATACAATTTTCTCGAAAGAAAACAGAAGGAAAATTAGAAATTAGTAGATTTAAAAATATTTTTCTACATTCTGCTATTAAATTCGGTAGCGACCTCTAAATATTTTTTTTTTTTTGCTCTGCGCTTCAGGGTGAATTTTTTTTCTGAATTTGGCACAAGGTTTTCAGGTGCGAGTGAAAAACAATAAAAAAAAAATTTCGAAGTGAACTACCCTACTGTATGCATTAGGGTGTCGGGATTTTTTTTTCACTTGCCATTGACTAAAAACATTAGTTTCGATGGAATAAAAGATTCCTTATTTTAGCTCGATGCGATAATATTTAGAACTGCCTCAATCGACATATATGTAGGCTGGAGGCGGAGGGTGGTCCTCATTTGGAGTGTTGACGATGTTTTTGCAGGCTGCCTCTCAAATCAACTTTAAATCATTCAAAACTAATTCCCTAATTTTTTTCAGATACTTATCAAAATTCTAACCGCGTTTTCCCTCCATGGGCAAGTAAGTATCGAAACTTAGAAGTGTACCTAATGTCTACGCTCGAAATGAGCAATATGTCGTTAAATTTACACAGCAGAAAAATGGCCTACTTGATACAGCCATTTAAAAAAAAAACACGTGTTACTTCAGAGGAACTGAGGATGCATTCGTAACGTCTTCTCCTTCTAGCGATAAGAGCGTACGTAAGCTCGTGAATGATGACGTCATGAACGAAGCTCGTAAAGTTTTGTCTGTGGCCGATAAGGGGAGATGGACTTAAAAAAAAAATCGAAACTTAGCAATTTTTAGGTGTGAATCCGAAAACTTGATCGAACAAGGAGACCGCCAAACACGCGGGACAAAAGTGACAATTTCTTAACCTCTGGGAAAAAAACTGGCAAATGAACTTTCCAGCCGGAAAAAAACCTCTGTCGACAGGGAAAAAAAACGCTGTCGACGGGGAAAAAACTCTCGTACAGTAAAATAAACTTAAATCGTAATTCGTAATTTCAAACTTGCGTTGTCACTCGTTTTTAATGCATGTGTGGTAAAAAACTCGTCTTCAGTCTCGGGCGCCTTCAGCGCCCTCGAATTACGACTCGTTCTGTAAACATCGGCGCTCGACCAAAAATATGTAGTTCCTTCTCTAGCTGCATAATATACTATTTTAACAACATGAAAATAATTCTTATTCAAACAATATGTAACGAAAAACCGCGACACATGAACAAATTTTAAATGGTTATCTTATTATTTGTAACTTTGAGATTTTCACCCCCTCCCTCTTCCCCCCATCATGTAAATAGTTTGATGTTTCTACCTTCTTTTTTAAGATACGAATATGAACGTAGGATACCTTTTGACCTTATTTCTCTCGTCCCCGTCAACTTTTGTTTGAAACGACATTTGGTGAAGTTATAAGGTTCCGAATTTAATCGTTTAACCCTTTTCTTTTAATGATCTCTGGGGTTGATGACAAAATTACCAGCATCATTTCATGCAGCAATATCAAATTATTCTCAGATTAAGTTTCGGGATTCTTCCATAAAAAGTACGATCTCTTATGCTTATCAACTAGACCAATTCGAGTCGTTATCCCTATCCAAAGAGTCGCACGTTAAGGTGTCTCGAACTATCTGTTACACCTAGCAAAGTCTCCAATGTATGCACAAAGTACGTGGCACAAGACGATCTATTGCATACTTTCGGGTCTGCGGAAGAATTGTCAGGCGTTTGTGGGATATTCATGGCATCTCGACAAAGGTCTGAACCTGATTATGCCAGATTTGATTAATTTTTTCCTAAATTCAGAACATTAATTAATTCATAGGAAATAGTTATGACAGCTGGCCTAAGAATCGCGATTTGGCAGTTTAAAATAATAGCAATAAATGAGGAATCGGTTGCATGAAACACCGTTGCAAAGGAACAGTTTTACCATACTCACACGTGAAAAATATATTTTATGAATCATTAATGAAATGTTCGCGATGCTATCCTCATGCAATCATTCGCACATGTACAGATGTCTCGAACTATCTATTACACATAACAAAGTCCCCAATGTATGCCCGCAGTACGTGGCACAAGTCATCCCAACGCATAGTTTAAAGCCCTGGGAAGACGTCGTGCTTACAGGTTATTTTATAGCATTTCAACCAAGGTCGACCCACGTCGTCACATATTCGATTTATGGTCTTTGGTGTCAATTGTTCGTAACCTTTGAAACCACTCAGACTAACGGTGGATTACTTTCTCAATTCGTTTCATTCCATAAAGTTAAAGAGCTTTATTGTTGGTTGAATTCCCTCACGTTTTACTTCTGATGTGACAAATACCAATATTCTTAGCGAAACGGGACATCATTTTACATCACATCCGAAAAGTTTTGGAATCTGAAAACTAATCTTAAGTGTGACTGTTTTATTTGATGCTTTGTGCACCGAGTGGTCTGAAACTATCTATTATATATCCGGTATCTGATTCCAATGCATACAGCACGTATATAAAGAACCTAAAAATTTAACGCATGCTTTCGGAACAGTAAGCAGAATTGCCGTTAACCGTGTTTAATAGTGAATTCGAGGTCATGTCCCGAAAACATCCCTTGCACATGAGCCAGTCTTAAAGAATGCGATGCATACCAAAATTAATATATTTCTATAAATAGTCACGTATAAAAAAAATCCTTGAAGTTGTTTATTCTAAAGCTCCTTCTGCATCTTTTTACACTGTCAAATAACAGTGGCTCAAAGTATGCCCCCTACATATATATATATATATATATATATATATATATATATGTATATATTAGGGTGGCATATATATATTGTGACGTGGTATTTTGTACCCCGTCACTTTGTTTAATTATCGCATTTCCCTAGGTGCAGATATCGCTAAAAATAACGAAAGCACGTCTGAGGCCAATACTCTAAAAATGAACGACTAATTATCTTTAAGTTGAATTCTCTTTACTAAGCTAATTGTATGCTATTTTCTAATTCTGTAATGCTCTACGAGAACCATCTGCGAGACCTTCGCGTCAAGATACCAGGACACTGCCTGACAGGGGTCACGTACCAGCTCAACATCGACCACCACCGACTACAGACGAACGAATACCGCTGAAACCACTCCCGATGGATGCCTTCTAGTTGTCGAACAGGGTCGTGCGTGATGCACAAACAGCACCTCCAACTATTCGAGACTTATCGGCCAGGAGCCGAACCACGAATGAATGCTTCTACCGCTCGGATGCATCGTTAGGCGGCGTACAGGGCTGTGCGTCAAAAACACAACGAAGCCTCCCGTCGACGATACTTATCAGCCTGGAGCTGAACCGACCCTAACATCTACCAAGTCGTTGACTATCCAATAGAAGACGGTTTTCTCTTCACGAACCGTCTTATCGAAGGACTGCGGCGTGGAATAGGCTGATGATATGCTGACCACGTGGATCTGGTGGATCTAGTGTGGGGATCCGGGTTGAGGGCCATCACCACCAGATCGTTCTGGCATGAGGGCTTCAATGAGCGAGGGCCGGGATGCAGCGCCGACGAAATAGCTACAACGGGGAGTACCAGTAAAGCAAGGAGTGAGTTACAGCCGGTCGCAAGTCCAAAGGACCGGTGACGTAATATTGCCGCACACCTCAATATCGCAACACATGAGCAGTACGACCCCCCCCTCTCACCAACGATACCGCATAGCTGAAGGAAAACATCTCTAACCACCTTCCGACGTCCCGATACCTCGATACCTGTCGTCGAGGGAAAAGAAAAACAAGCGGCGAGGGATTATCGCCGCCTACCCGTGGACCAGGCCACGCGACCTGCTGGTCCAATTAAAATACCGCAAATTTGAGGAAGAATCACGTGACAGCAGCTCGACGAAAATCAGGATCATCGCTCATCTCGTCACTCTACGTTCAGTTTTCGCAGTAAACAGACGTGTTCTCGTTAGAAAGTTTCTCGTATCATTATCGCATCTATATCGTATTTTATACCAGTTTCTATCTTCTTTCACGTAAGTGAGGTTCCTTTTCTATTTTGTGAAGCCACGAGATTACTTGCAATATATCGTACCTTTACCTTTATCTCTTTCTCTCTTTACCTTGCAGTTGGTCTGCTTGAGCCAATTGGGCTCGTATCTTTTCTCTTTATCTTGCAGTTGGTCTGCTTGAGCCACCTGGGCTCGTACCTTATTCTCTCTTATCTCTTATCTTGTCCCTTTCTCTGTCTTATTGCAAGTAACTTCGCGACTAGTTGACTATTACTTACGCATTGTAGTGACTATTGCTTTATTTTATTATCTTTCTCTTATGGAAAATTTGAATGTCTAATATCGCTGTCTAGCAGCGCGTTCCGTTGAAGGATCAATTTTTATCTTAGCTACTGAGCATTGCTATTTTGTTGTATTTTCTCTGATTAGTTTCTATCTGTCTCTTTACCTATTACCGCTGATTATCGTATCTTAGTGAGTGTACCGCGGGAGCGATCTTACATCGCTGCGCGGTCCCGCTCGTCGTTCATTTGACATTGGAGTATTGTGCCGTATCGCATAACATCTTTTTCACTATTTTCTTCGCTGATATCGCTGATCGTAGTTGTCCGTAGTCTATTTGGTTTGCCGTACGTTGCATATTAATTATCTTGAATATTGTTTGCCTTATCTTGAATTACCTTTTATCGTACCGAATATTATCTCTCTTTCTCTCGCACTTACCGCAAACTAGAGACTACGTATTATCTGTTATTCTCTATATCTTATAATAATTTTCTATTTGACCTGTCGCTTGAATTTACCTTGTAATTCATAATTCCCTGTCTGCCTATTTCTGATCATTCTGGTAATGTGATAACTATCACAATTGTTGTATTTCGCATGTGTTTATAATCGCTTCTCATATTTTATGATTTATTTGCTTACCGCTTAATTTAAGTACAGTATATCTTTTTCTGTTCTGCCTATCTATCATAAAACCGTGTTAATCGTTACCTTTAGTATCGCGAGCTTGCGCATATTTCCCGCTTATTCGGAAAACGTTCCGTTATTTGTTAACTCTCTCGCTTAACCTTTCTCTGGCTGTAAATATTGTTAATTATCGCACTTATCGTAATTGTATCTCAATCTCTTCAGCTGCTTGCTTGTCATTAAACTTATCGCTTCTTGCTTAATATATTTGACATTATTCCTGCTTCACCTGTTTCTTATTTTATCTATTGGATTCGACTCCGCCCCTCTACCATCATCTTGTCTCTCTGAGCGAACTGTGCAAAACCGTCGTAGAACCTGACCTTACCTTTATCTATTACCTTTACCTTTACCTTTGTCTTTTTCTCTAATTATCTATTTTTGACGCATGTGCGTCTGGCGCCCAACAATCGTATCTTTCTCCCTTAGTATCTCTCTCTCTATCTAATTATTCAGGTTAGTGACTGCGCCGTAGGGTAACCAATTATTGTTCTATCGTTTTACCCTCAACTTTATATAAGAAAATATTGGTTACAATATATATATATATTAGGGTGGCATATATATATATATACATTCTCTTCTAAGAGCACGCGAGGATTGATCAGCCGACACATGATTGCGAGAGAGATAGCTGAAATTTTTTTCATCCGGGTTGCCAAATAACGAAACGGAAAAAAAAAATAGAAAAAAATCTACACACTCTTGGAATTGTTTTTTTTTCATTCTTTTTTCTCTTCTCGGTTATCAAAAACACAAAAAAGAAAGCGGGATTAAGTAAGAATATCAAATAAAAAAAAATGCAAGGAAAAAAAAAGTCGGTCCACTCTCACTTTCATTTATTTTCTCTCTTCTGAGTTACCCGTAATAAAAAAGGGGCGGGTATCAAGTAAAAAAAAGAGGCGCCAAAAACGGGGAACAAATCGATTCACTCTCGGTATCTTATTGTTTCAATTATTTGTTCTCTTCTGAAAGAAAAAAATAAATAAATAAAAAACAAAATAAAAAAATGAAAAGCGACCCGGGATCGAACCCGTGTCCCGCAATACTCCATCCTCATGTGGTATCCACTCAGCTGCGCTACAGCTACGTCCGTGTACGCGCGTTTGCTCGATATGTTTACGGAGCTTGGTCGGAATTCGCTGATGATTCATTGGAAGATTCAGTTCGAGAAAAAAATAATTTCCCCCAACCACTTGCCCATTGCACATTTTGCATAAATGTTATCGAGCTGGCTTCGTATATTTTTCCATAGACTGCGTGTACAAATATTCGAGAACACCAGGCGTCACATATTTTCATATCAATAAAAAAATAATATTTATTGAAAAAAAAAATAAGTATTCGGGCTGGGAATGGTTAATTATTTTGGTTCAGCGTCCGCTAATTGAATCCAAAATTTGTCAAATCTGGAGATACTTTTATTCACTGACATTCATAATTGAAACAAGAAAAATCCCAATTCTTGCATTCCTGGAAACATCTGTGTGAGCGGGGCCATGGATGCGATTGGCAACCACTTGCTCGAGCGACCGAGTATATCTATATATGCACGATTGTGGGCCACCTTCGGTGCATGGCCGCCTAGGTGTCAGGTAGGAAATGGGCCACCTTCGGTGCGTGGCCGCCTAGGTGTCACGTCGACGCTCCAATCTAGCTGGTATCACGAAAAGCCGAGCGTTGGAGATCTCCCTACTCATCTCTGGCTCAACCGCCGCGTTTCAATAACAACACCCCAAATACGCTCGCCTCATACGAGGTTATGCGAAAATGGAATTTAAAATTTGCAGGAACGCGTAATGAAGATTCGAAGGCCTTCTTAACGCAAATAGAGGAGGGTAGAACCTTATTTAATTTACGCGATACTGACATCCTTAACAGTCTCCCATTTTTTCTTTCTGGAGTAGCTTTGTACTGGTTCCGAAGCAAACGACCTCAATGGCACAGTTTCTCCGATTTCGAACACGCTTGGCGTTATAGGTTCGGTGATCCAAATTCACAGTTCACATTGCGTGAAGAGATCCGTAAACGTACGCAGGGCGAAAACGAGCCAGTCGCCGATTACCTCACATATATGCGTGCGTATTTTGATCGATTAAGTCCCCGATTCTCCCACGACGAGGAGATGGACTATGCCTATCGAAACCTGCTACCGCGTTTTTAAGTGTTAATAAGACGGAGAGATCTTGAAGATCTCGATGATTTAGAGGATACCGCCCGACAATTGGAGATGGGTTTTGCGGCAAATAATAAATATCAATTACCACCGACTCCCGACAACTCACTGCTACTGGAACTAGCATATCGCGGAACTCGCGCTAACTCCCGTCGATCGCGATCCGCGTTGGCCAATCTAAATCTAGAGGATGAACCAACGGATAACGTTGATGCTGCGTATCAAACGTCTAATAGAGAACCCTCGAATCCTAGACCTGACACCCGTAATAACCAACGACCACCTAGGAATAATGTCAGCAACCGGAATAACTACCGCCAGAATGAAAACCCGAGTAACGTTAACTCGCCCGTAACTTCTACTGCTTCATCTACCGTCCCGTCTACCGATTCCAATCCATTTCTACCGACCACGGGACAAACAACTGCACACGCACGTCCCGGATTTGCATGTTACAATTGCCAGCAATCTGGACATCATCAGCGACAGTGCACCGCGCCGCGCACGGAATTTTGCTTCACGTGCGGATCGACCGGATACACCCGAGCTACATGTACCCGGTGTGCGGAAAACTATCACGGGAACCGCGTGCAAGGGCAACCTCGAAACCCAGACCCACAATAGAGCCCGAAACCTAGCTCGAACAAATTATCAGACCTTGTTCTTTAACTAACGAAATTATTAAAACTACCGAACTTATTGGTATTTCCGAAATTAATACTACCACCGGTCCACCTACTGAGCAAATTGACTTCTGCAGTCCAGTCTACCCACTTCACCGGAAACCACTGCTATTTCTGATTCTTAAAATATGCGACTTACGTGTAACGGCTTTATTTGACTGCGGTTCATCACGAACCTTTGTAAACTTGGGGGTATTCAAGTCTAGAAACATGAAATTTAGGTAATTTTTGAAGTCTCGTAAAAAAAAGGCAATTAATATTTTTACTGCCCATTTTTTTTATCAGTTATTTATTAACATTATAAGAATACAGAAAAAAATAAAAAAATAAAAAAAGTTAAAAATTACAAAAATCAGGAGTTGATGAAGTGGGGGGTCGGAAAAAATTGGCTCGTCACCATGGCCAAGATTTCAACCCTCCTAATAATCTGAAATCAAAAAACAAAAAAGATTATCAATCTAGAATGATGTCGCAATCTCCGGAACTACGGAAAAGTTGAAAAAAATTTTTTTCACAAAATGGCAACTGCCTGAATAAAAAGACAATTTTTTTCCCGTTTTTTTTTACAATTTCGAATTTTTTAAAAATAGTAAAAATTGAAATTCGGGGATGGGGGTAGTTCCAGATATAAATAAGACTGTAAAGAAGACTCTGTAAAAATTTCAGGTAAATCGGTCGAGTAGAACCTGAAAAATCTTGGCCATCGTTTTGAAAAAGACAGATTCGAGAAAAACGCGTTTAAAGTTTCGCGTAAAGTTTTTCATAGTCTAAGGCATGAAATGATATTTTAGACTTACATTCATTCAATCTGCTATTCCTGCTTCATACATTGGACCTTCCTCTACTTCAAAAAAACTATTTTGCGCGTTTCTCTCTTCATATCGAGTAGTTCTGGCCTCTTTTGATGCAACGGATGCTCGTATGTCGGAGCGGTCAATCCGGGCGTTGTCTCGTTTCACAGCAAATGAATGAGCTTCCGGGCCAATCTTCATTCCCATAAGCTCCATCATTTTTAAAATAGGAATAAAGTCTTCATTAAAAATACAAACAGCAATAAATGTCGCTATCTCAATTATCTGAGGTCCGGAATAAATATGTTTTGGAGCGAAAGTCCAAATCAAAGAATTCAGAGACTCATTATTATTTTGAGTTTCTGATCCTAAACATCGAGTCAATAATTCCTCGGATGATAAACTCTCGTAAATTGGCTTCAAAACTTTCAAAACTTCATCACGCAGAGGAGGATTTTCGTGGTCAAACTCCTGTAATGTACCTTCAGATGCAGCTTTTTGCCACTTACACCAACTCTCCGCACCAGGTGGACAATACATATGTTGCGGATTTTCATTCGTAGAACTGTTATGGAAGTAAGAAGCCCAAACTGTATTTTTCATGTCCTCAACAGAATCAGGGTGCCGGCGAATCGCTAAGCCATAATATAAAGACAATTTATTAATGACTTTATCAGTTAATTTGCCTTTACCTTTTCCACCAATCCTTTTATTTTCTCTTTTCGCTTTTCGTAGCCTTGCACCCATTCTTTTTTGGACGTGTCCCACGCACTCTTTTTTTTGGACCAATGGGTCACCATCGTAAGGATCTATATCGAGTATACCCTTGAATGTCTTCGTGTCACCATCTACAATATATTTTACATATTTCACTCCGTGTTTTTCACCCGATCTACAAAACATTTCGACAACAACATCAACTTCCATCTTGCCAGCACTTCCTTTATGGTTAATTGTACACACTTCTTCATGATCTTCATACCAATCGTTATACGCAGAAATATCAGAATTTTTTGTATTTTTCCAAACATTACAGCCTTGACAAAAACTGGATTTGACAACAGTATCAACAACCTTCTTGCAATTTTTTGCTACAAGTGTAGTTACTCCAAATAGAGAATTAAAACCTCTTTTTTTCCATGTCCCATCGCCAGAAACAGTAAAATCGGTTGGACAAGCATCAGGATCACTACCTGAAATTAAATCTTTTTCTTCTTTTACAGCTTTGGAAATAATGAGATCATAAACTGTAGATGCGGCTAAATATATGTTTCTGACACAAGCGTAGTAAGTACCGATTGATAATCCTTGACAAATATCCAACATACTGCAGAAGATATTTATTCCTTCCCTGCCAACTCCCAACAGCCGCATAGCAAATATAATTCTCCGGTTTACTTCAAACGATTTGTTGACGAATGGACATGATGGTATATATTGTACACTATCGCAACCGCATTGTAATGCAATTTTAAAACCTAGTCCGCGATGAGACGTTCGTGAAAATGTAATCTCTTTCTTGCATGTAGTACACAAAACTAAAGAAGAAATCACTGAAAAAACCGTGAAAAACTCCAAAACACAGTAGCCGTAATTATTTTCAATGATCACCTCTTCATCACCGGATTTACTTAATTTCGCTGCTGATGCACTCGTAAAACCGGTGTCTTCCTCTACCGTGAATCTATTGCCGTGGAAACGCCTTTTTTTTGTCGATCTGGACGCGTAGTCTTTAGCGCTGAGGATTTTTTATCCATTTTATTTAAAAAATGATTGTTCCACAATATTATTATTTCGCTCACAGAAATGCGTCCACGTGGTTTATAGTTTAGAATCCAACTGTAAGCAGCTGGATATGAACACTAAACATAAAAGACACAAGTCAACTTGGGTTCTCGTATTACAATACACGGAGATATATATATTAAAGAATATACACATACACACCTATATATATATATATTGTAACGTTCTTGACGTTACGTTAATAAAATATGGATCCGCGAGTTCAATTATCAAGCCAAAATCAAAGGCGGAAATAAAATGTTGTGAAAATGCTTCAATGCAAGATATGTGTTTCTCGTTTAAAGTCTGAAACAAGACTGTTTTTTACAATAATGTTGGTTGACGCAGCAACCTTATTCTTTTTAAAGACATAAGAGGTTTATAAACGTCTTTTATCTATGATGACTGCTAGATCATTAAAAAGGGAGCAAAATGGGTGATTTCACCCTTTGTAACACTACTCCCCCCCGAGGAAAAGAGTCGTCCCGACTCGGGAAAGATAAAACAATTATAAAAGTGATCTAGCAGTCAGTGCTCAAAGGTGAGTTGGAGCTGTGGCCCTAAAAATTTGAAGACTCCCTTTTTTTACTATCTGGCATTTGCCCACAGTCTCAAGGTAAACCACAGAAAACCTTGAGCAGATAGTTGAGCGTTAAATAATTTCAAAAATTTATGTGCCTTGTTTTATAAAGGTAAGTGTTATTGAGTGTTATGTAGATTCATGAATTCGAAGTTATCAGCAACGGCCCAGATTGATGTCGGAAAGAAATTCAATCTTCTTCATGAAGGATCCCTCCGAAACAGGTTCGGATGAAAACATCGAAGCGGGAACCGACAATTCCAGGACCAAATAAAATAAAAACAGACTTCTCTTCATAGGAAATAAGGAAATAGTGGGGTGACTGATCCTAATCTTCTTTAGAAATAGTTCACCCTAGAGTTTTGGAAGGACAAATGTGAGTGATGGTATAACAATTCAAATTCACTAAGTGAATTTGGGAGAATACTCGAATAAAATAAATTGAATATGTATTCAAAAGAAAAGAAACGATCTTATCTGATTCATTTCTGCGTCCTTCTTCAAAATTAGGCCATCAGTCATCCTCAGGAATCGGGAAGGTCGGAAGGAAAAGGCTGTTTGGCTAATAACCTGAAATAGTGCTCACAAAAACTGACACTTAAGGTTAATAAAATGTGAAAATCAAGCAATCGCTCAACGACCTTGAAAAATAATCGTGGCTCTATTCACATTGACAAACCAAAGCCTATCCGACACAAAATCCGATTCAAAAGAAGAAGTTTCTAGAAAGAAACAATCGAAGAAAACAAATTTCAAATTGATTAGCAACTCAGAAATAACAACCCATTATCAAGCTTCCGTAGTAAGAAGAACCATGTCGAAAATTCACAACTTAATAAACGCGGGGATATTAGCCCAAACCTTTGACTTTGCTAATTTTAAAAACTTGTCAGAAGAACAATTAGAAAGCAAATTCCAGAATTCATGGAAAAAGTTTTCTTGTGGGTTTTTCGATTTTTGAATCGAAGAAGGAAAAATTGGTCCTCTCTGCACGTCATGCTGCACCCGCAGGTAAATGAAAAACAAACACAAGAAACATCCCCTTATTTGAATAGAAATTGAAATTGAATTTTTTTAAAAAAATTCCAGTCCTGAACATCTGCGAGGTAAAGTTGACCTCCACGCAACTCTTCTGAAGGACAATACTTCCTGCACAGTTTGCAAAGATAGCCTTATCCTTATTGAAAAACCGACGAAAGGCTGCTCCGAATGTGAGGCCGTAAAGATTGAATTGAAAACCATCATTAAAACCGCATACCACTTCCAAATTATTTGGTTTTTTTTTACTGTTCAAATATTCTTGAAAATGCAAATAAAATAAAATTAAATTGAAAGGTTTAACTTTATCTGTGTGTCATTGCAAAACAGAAGCTAGAATAAACTTGATCGGCTGTAGATTCTGCATTAATAACCAAAACAGGAGCCGATAAAGAAGAAAAGGTTTGTTTTACTAGCCAATCTTCATGAACTTCATGAATAGTTCTGAGTAGCTCTAAAGAAATGCTCGATTCCTCCTCACGAGAACGGGAACTAACTCGAGCAAAAGAGGTTTCTGGGGAAACTCGCAAATAAACAATCAAATCTACTCTGAGTTCAGACGAGCGAATGAGAAGATCGAAATTTTCCATCAATAAATGAGATTTGACGTCGCGAAAATTACTAAACCTTCGACGAGCTTCTACAAAACAATTGCTACTGAATATCGATCTTTCCATCACCTTGACAGGCAATGAAGTCGTCTGAAGATGTCTATCTAACATAACCATTTGAGCGAAATGCTGAAAATAATAGCAATAACGATCTGGGTCCTGATACATCAGATCTAAAAGATTAATTCCAGCTACGTCTCGATATTCCTCAAGAGGTTCCAAAAGTGTACAGACCTGACGATCTGCTAAAAACCTCTTGGTGAAAGTTGTTTTTCCGCATCCGATATTCCCTTCTATAATGATCGTAAGCGGTCGAATTTTATTTAAACAAATTCCAAAAGGCAGATTCTTCTCCCAATCGATGACCGACTGTAAAGAAGGTCAAGTCGATCACAGTCGTCAAGGGTGTTCGTTTGAAGATCTAACCTTGAAGGATGTTCCTGGTCTTGAAGACACTGTTCCAGGTTGATCTTCTTCAAATGGAGCAAGACGATCCAAGTGTACCACTTTCTGACGTGAATGAGGAGATCTTCGGATTCTATAAACAACATCATTTATCCGGTTAACCACTAAGTAAGGGCCTTCCCAATTTCTTTGAAGTTTTGGACATCGTCCTTTCTGCCTTCGGGGTTGAAAGAGCCAGACGGAATCTCCAGGATTAAATTTTAAATCTCTGGCTCGAATATCATAGCGAGTTTTTAACTTATCTGAAGCCATAGAAATTCTACTCCTAGCAAAGTGATGAATTTCTTCTAAACGTTGTTGTAATAAAAAGGCATAATCTGTTTGATGCTGTCTTTGCACAGGAACAGGGCCTTTCTCTAAATCTGACGGAAGTCGAAGATTTCTTCCTGTAAACATGAGGGCCGGCGTCTGCTTCGTCGTCTCATGAATCGCAGATCTATAGGATAAGAGGAAGAAAGGGATCCAGGAGTCCCAATCTCTCTGATTCTGCTCTACGAAGGACGACAAATATTGCAGCAAAGTTCGATTCGGACGCTCTATCATGCTGTCAGATTGAGGATGCAGAGGAGTCGTTCGAGTTTTTCTAACCACTAAAATCTGAGTAACTTCTTTCATTAAGGTTGACTCAAAATTTCGGCCTTGATCAGTATGAAGTTCTAGAGGAACTCCGTGTCTGCAGATAAACTCTTCAACGAATGCCTGTGCTACAGTGGAGGCTTCTTGATTGGCGAGAGGGATCACTTCAGGCCACTTAGTAAAATAATCAGCAATAACCAGAGCATATTTATTTCCAGAATGGGTTAACGGGAGAGGTCCGAGAATATCCATCGCTATCCTTTCAAATGGAGCTCCCACGTTGTAAATTTGAAGAGAGCTTTGTCCTTTCGCTCGAGGTCCTTTTTTTGCCGTGCAGATTCGGCATCTTCGGCACCATTCCTCAACGTCCGTCCGGCAACGGGGCCAAAAGTAGAAGTTGCGAATTCTGCCCAGAGTTTTATTTGAGGCGAAGTGTCCGCCTGCAGGAGAATCATGATGAAGAGCAAGAATCTCCGGAACTCGTGTCCTGGGAACCAAAAGTTGCCACCTGATTTCTTTCAAGTCTGCAGATTCCCATTTTCGATATAAAATTCCATCAATTAAAAGGATAGAGTCCCATTGTGCCCAATAATCTTTCAAATCTGGCTCGGCTAAAGATATATCCTGCCAGTCCGGGCGGGTTTCTGCTTCCTTCCAAGACTTCACTTGAGTCAAAGTGTCGTCCTCTTGTTGTGATTTTCTCCATTCTTCCAGATTATTTTCGAGAGAAATCTTCCGTATTAAAAGCGAGGGGTCACGGTTTTTCTCTAATCGTGCACACTGCTTACACTCTGGCATTTCTTTACAGGGTCTTAGAGAGAGAGCATCGGCGTTTCCATGATGAATTCCTGCTCGATGACGAATGTCAAAATCGTACTGACCGAGCCTTTCTAACCATCTAGCTACCTGACCTTCGGGAGATTTGAACGAAAGTAGCCACCTGAGAGAAGCATGATCTGTACGTATCAAAAATCTCCTACCGTACAGATAATGGTGAAAATGTACTACGGTTTTAACAACAGCTCAAAGTTTTCGACGAGTGACACAATAATTCCTCTCAGTTTTGGTCAAAACTCTGCTGAAATAGCTTATCACTCTCTCTTGACCTCCCTGAATTTGTGACAGAACCCCGCCTATTCCTGAAATAGAGGCATCAGTATCTAAAATAAAAGGAAGTTCGACCTCTGGATAAGCTAAAATCGGCGAAGAAATAAGATTTTCTTTTAATTTCTTGAAAGCCTCTTCGCATTCCGGGGTCCAGTCAAAAGGAATCTTGATTCCGGTCAAATGATGGAGAGGTTTAGCTATACTAGCGAAACCTTTTACAAATCTTCGGTCATACGTACAAAGGCCTGAAAAGCTCTGAATTTGTTCTTTATTCTTAGGTGTCGGCCAAGAAGAAACCTTTTCGATCTTGGATGGGTCAGTCTTCACACCTTGTGCTGAGACGATATGTCCGAGGAAGCCAACTTCTTTCTGGAACAAATGGCATTTTTTCGGGCTCATTTTTAGGCCTGCTTGCTTCAGCCTGGCGAAAACTTGTTTAAGATTTTGAACTTCTTCTTCAAAATTTTTGCCAAAGACGATTATATCGTCTAAATAAACCAGGCATATTTTGCCAGTGAGCCCATGGAGAACAGCCTCCATCATTCGTTCAAAGGTAGCCGGGGCATTACTTAAACCAAACGGCATAACCTTGAACTGCCATAATCCTCCTAAACCCGTAACGAAAGCTGTTTTTTCTTCATCTAAAGGATCCATTTCGACCTGCCAGTATTCGCTCTGAAGATCTATAGTGCTGAACCAAGTTGCACCAGCTATCAGGTCGAGTGTCTCGTCGATTCTGGGTAGAGGGTAAGAATCCTTCTTCGTTATATCGTTCAGCTTCCTGTAATCGATACAAAATCGTTTGGATCCGTCCTTTTTGTTGACAAGGACGATTGGTGAAGCCCAGGGACTAGACGATGGCTCAATCACATCGTTCGCTAACATGTCTTCCACAAGCTTCTTCACCTCTTCTCGGGCGTTGAGGGCGAGTCTTCGAAGAGCTTGTTTAATTGGTGAACTCTCTCCGACGTCGATTTTGTGCTTCACAGAAGTACATCGGCCCTTATCACCACTATCTTTGGCGAAAGAATCTATAAATTCTAGCAAAAGAGATTTAAACAATTCTACCTGAGCTGGATTCAACGAAATCGAAGATTTCTCAAAAAGGCTCTGTAAATGTGCAGGAAAATATCGTTGAGAATCATCCTCTGAAAGTTCTATTTCACGAATTCTAGGAGGAGTCCAATAAATTCCATTTCTATTCGTACAAAGAGCTATTTCGCGATTGTTTGAAGCTAGTGAATTTCTCTTGGTCGAGATAACACAGTTATGAGCTGTAAGAAAGTCTATCCCCAAAATTCCTTCATCCTCTATATGTGCTATAAAAACCTTATGTGGAGAGTCGATACACCCAAAAAGGTTAATTTGGACAGTAACCTGTCTCAAAACCGGGGTCGTCTCTCCAGTGGCTGTTCGCAGGGATAAAGAGGGAACAATCTGGTCATCGGATTTAAAGAGATCCGATCGAACTACGGTTACTTCCGCACCGGTATCTATCACCCAAAGACAATCGATGCCATTTACAGTACCGCGCGCGTAAAGACCGGACTGTCGTAGACTTCTAATTAAAAACTGTTCTCTAAGAGGGCTTTCACTCTTAACAATCCGCGATGATTTTCGCCCCGACAAATCATCCGAAATTAGTTTTTTGGACGAGTCCCTGCTGAAGAGCTCGTCTGAGGACTTGCTTCCCCAATCTCTTTATCTTTCTTACGCCAGTTATAAGAGTTTGGATTCGAACTTTGCATCGGCTGCCCGTTAATCTTATTAATCAGGAAACAATGGTTGGCGTCATGTCCTATTTTTTTACAAAATATACAAGTCAAGCTGGTTTGATTTGACATGGCCGCGTTTTTAATTTCACGTTTGTTTTTCTGGTCTTGAAAAGAACCACGATTTCTTTGTTTAAAATTATTATTGTTATATTTATTTCTAAAATTTTGAGGTTTTGGCTCCTCCGAGTATTCAAAACCTCGTCTTTCCGAGGTGTTTTCGGACACCTCAATCCGACGAAGCTTGCTCGTCCCAAAATATTGTTTCCGCATTGCCTCCACCTCAAGGGCTTTGGCCGTTGCCTCTCGCAGAGAAGTGAGACCCGATGTCCCAACGGCCATTTTGATTTCTGGATCACTAATTGCGTTTAAAAAGGCTTGAGTCGCTAATAAATAACGAGACGGCTCGTGATCTGGCAATGCTACACGTGAAAGCCGTTCTATATCCTGGCCAAGTGACGCGAGGTCTTCGTCTCGTCCTTGTCTTCTAGTCTGTAATTGAGCTGTGTACAATGTTGTCAGATGGTCATTTCCGTATCTCAATTTGAGCGCGGAGCTAAGTTTTTCGTAATCGGAAATTTCTTCTTCAGACAATGCCGTTAAAACATTCAGAGCCGGCGTCCGAAGACAAGAGGCAAGGCTGTGGGCCCTCATGGCGGAGTCCCGATTATGATTATGCTTTGCAATAGTGTTAAATTGACGTTCATACTCTGCCCATGGAATCTTTCCATCAAAAATTGGCGGTTTCAAAGGACAAAAGGGTTTCTCATAAATCTGAGAAGTAACCCCAGGAAGTCTCGAATTATTCAATTGACTCGAATGAGAGTATTGAGGCTGAACCTGAGACAGAGGCTCGGAAAAATCAACCTCATTATTTACTCAGTTTTTACAAACTGGGGATTCAACTACTCCCCTAATAAAAGGCACAGACCTTGAGTCTCGAACATGCTGGATTCGTCCTGGATGTCGGATCTCTTGAACAACGGGAACAGGAACAGGCGAGGGAACAGGAGAGGGAACAGGAGTAGCGACTCTAGAACCTCGTGGTGTAACAGCCGGTCCTCCAGTGCCACTCATTTGATGAACGGATTGAAGGGCCGCCACAGTCGTCCGAAGAAGGTCTTGAAGATTAGTTCCTGAACGCTCTCGAGCCTCCCCTTCTCGCCTCCGTTGTTCCTGTTGCTCTTGAAGCAGCTGGATTAGTTGTTGCTGTTGTCGAGCAGCAGCTTCTTGTTGTTGTCTTGCCGCTTCTTGTTGTTGTCTTGCCGCTTCTTGTTGTTGTGACAAGATCTTCAGCAGATCAAGCTGAGAGACCGCCGAAGGAGTTAAAAGAGGGTCCACTGAAGGTGATGAAATTTCTTCTGGAACCCTCGGATTTTCCATGAGAAAAGATTCTTCTCCGCCACTTTCCCTTCGACGTGAGCGTGTCATACGACTATTGCTCATGGTTAAAGTTCGCGCACTGAATTGACTCGATTAATAAGAACTCAAGATCCCACTTCTGACACCAGTGTAACGTTCTTGACGTGACGTTAATAAAATATGGATCCGCGAGTTCAATTATCAAGCCAAAATCAAAGGCGGAAATAAAATGTTGTGAAAATGCTTTAATGCAAGATATGTGTTTCTCGTTTAAAGTCTGAAACAAGACTGTTTTTTACAATAATGTTGGTTGACGCAGCAACCTTATTCTTTTTAAAGACATAAGAGGTTTATAAACGTCTTTTATCTATGATGACTACTAGATCATTAAAAACGGAGCAAAACGGGTGATTTCACCTTTTGTAACAATATATATATATATATATATATATATATATATATATATATATATATATATATATATATATATATATATATGTCGGAGAAGAATAAAGAGGATGCATCATCAAGTGAATTGGAAACTTGAACTTTGAATGAGTCCGCCGTATCAAGCGTCAAGCGTTATTCAACATGCTTTGAATATAGAACAAACAAATGAATTGTTTATAACAACGCTTGGATGAAATCGACAGTCACGGAAAAGCAAGCGAATTGACCGGACGTGTTGAGATCATCGCGCTTTCTATAATGAACAATCCACAAATTGGAAATCCTACATCCTCTCCGCCTTTCCGAGGCTTCACCCCGACATCAGAAGTGGGATCAGAATCTGCTTCTCACCGACCAGAATCTGCTTCTCGCTGATCAGAATCTGCTTCTCACCGAGAAGAGAGACGTGACGACGCAAAATGGCAAATGCTTTTGCAACAGCAGCAAAATAATTTCATGCAGATTATTGAGGCAATGAAGAAACCTTCTCAGACGAAAATCGAGTTACCTGACTTTGACCCAGAAAAAGTGAGCGATACTCGAGCTTGGATTCGTACGGCAGACATGTGTATGTCGGAGCATCCGTTAGAAGGAGCGTCGCTCATGAACGCTTTGAGCCGTGCGATGAAAGGAGAGGCATTATTCTGGCTGACCCAAAACGTATTTGCCGGAATAAATTGGAATGAATTTAAAGAAATATTTTCTCTACGATTTGAATGTCCGGAAACCCTCGCTGCTTTCTTAATGAATATCAATCAAGGAAGGCCAAAGGAAGGAGAATGTATCGCCGCTTATTCAGCCACTGTGATAACCTCGTTGATGAACCGATGGAAGAATCTCTATGGAACAGATTGCTGTGTCCTTCGTCCTCAGTCACATTTCTCAATTTGAACCACGACTTCAACGCCTTGCTTTCACGGAAGAAATTGAGACACGGAATAAATTACAAAAAGAATTGAAGGCGGTATATTACTTGAAGAGGAAAAACTCGGAACTTCACACTGAACAACGTCACAGCGAAGCAAAAAGATTTAAAGAAAAATCGTCTACCAGCCTTCTGAAATGTTTCTCCTGTGGAAAGATCGGGCATAAATCGTCTGTGTGCTATCAAAGAAAAGAGAAAAATGCAGCATCAAATGTGTGGCAGAGAGATGCATCTACAAGCAGTGACACGAGGAAGCCTATAACCTGTTTCAAGTGCAAGGAACCTGGGCATTATTTTTCGCAATGTCCTGGAATGAATAAGAAGCCATCGTCAGGACGCTTCAACGGATCCAATATCGAACGACGAGTGGATATTTGTGAAGTGAATTCGCCTTCTGGCATTTTGAGGCATGCAGGTGAGCAGTTTTCATTTAATTTTGATTCTGGAGCCGAATGTTCTTTAATAAAAGAATCAGTGTCGTCAAGGTTCTCCGGGAAAAGACTTGATAATATCGTCACTATGACTGGAATTGGACAAACAAGTGTCCATAGTACTTTGCAAATTCTTACCAAAGTAAACATTGACGACATTGCCCTAGAAATTCTTTTTCATGTTCTGCCAAGTCATTATTTGAGGAGTGATATTTCGATTGGTCGTGAAATTTTGAGTCAGGGTTTGACTGTGCTTGTATCTTCTAACGAATTGAAATTAATGCGTGAAATCCGTGTCGATGCTTGCAAAATTGGAGAATCAATCGAAGTAAATTTTGACAAAATTGAGACTGACATTTCTTTTGAGTCAAAAGAACGGTTGCTCTCAATTTTACAAGAATTTAGAGAGCATTTTATAACCGGTACACCAAAGCAACCTGCTAAAACGGACCCAATGCAAATTCGCCTGAAAGATCCAAATAAGACGGTATATAGACGTCCATATAGATTGAGCCACGATGAACAAAAAATAGTTCAAAATAAAATCAAAGAGTTACTTGCTGCAAACGTAATTCGCCCAAGCTCATCTCCATTCGCTAGCCCTATCCTTCTCGTGAAGAAAAAGGACGGGTCAGACAGAATGTGTGTAGATTATCGAGAACTAAACGATAATACTGTACCTGACAGATTCCCATTGCCACTAATTTCTGACCAAGTAAATAGGTTACATGGGGCGAAATACTTTTCTAGCTTAGATATGGCATCTGGATTCCATCAGATCCCTATCCATGAAAATTCAATCGAATATACAGCTTTCATTACTCACAATGGACAGTATGAATATCTGTCCATGCCATTCGGGCTTCGAAATGCACCATCTGTTTTCCAGAGGGCCGTTTACAAGGCTTTGGGAGAATTGGCGAATAGTTTTGTCATTATTTATATGGATGATATTCTTATTGTTGCATCCAATGAGGACGAAGCCCTGGAGAGGTTGAAGCTTGTATTAAAAGTTTTGATAGATTTCGGCTTTACTTTCAACATCAAAAAATGCTCTTTCTTAAAACAAAAAGTAGAGTATCTCGGTTATGAAGTTTGCAACGGAGAAATCCGACCGAATAAGAAGAAAATTTTAGCTTTAATATCTTTACCCTCTCCTAAAACGGTAACACAATTACGGCAATTCATTGGTTTGGCATCTTACTTCCGTCAATTCATTCCAGGGTTCTCTCAAATTGCGGCTCCTTTATACGCGCTAACTTCCGCAACAAAAGGAAACATTGAATGGAAAGAATTACATGAGAATATTAGAACACAAATAATTTCAGTACTTACCAATGAGCCAGTACTGACAATATTTGACCCGAATTGTCTTACTGAATTACATACTGATGCAAGTTCGATGGGCTATGGGGCAATTCTAATGCAAAAAAAAGAAAATATATTGCGCGTGATTGCTTATTTTAGTAAACGTACTTCACCAGCTGAATCGAAATATCATTCGTACGAGTTGGAAACACTTGCTGTTGTTAACGCGGTTAAACATTTTCGACACTTTTTATACGGACGCAAATTTCTTGTCGTCACAGATTGCAACTCTCTGCAATCTTCGAGAAAAAAAAAAGATCTTACTCCGAGAGTGCATAGATGGTGGGCTTTTCTTCAAGCTTTCGATTTCGATATAGTATACCGAAATGGAAAGAAAATGAGTCATGCGGACTTCTTTTCGAGAAATCCGTTACCAGATTCAATAAAAGAAAATTATAATAAACCCGAGCACAAAGAGGTCAATTTAACTAATCTCTCAAATACATGGCTTTTTGCTGAACAGCAACGTGATGAAGAAATTTCAAAATTAATTAAAAATTTAACTGAAAAAAAGTTGAATGACGAATTAGCAAATACTTACGAATTACGCTCTGGAATCCTTTTTCGTAAAATACAAAGACACGGGAAAACGCGATCTCTACCTATTTTGCCACGAGCGTACAGATGGTCAGTTATTAACGCTACCCATGAAGCATTGGTACATTTAGGATGGGAAAAGACCCTTGAGAAAATTTATGATTCATTCTGGTTTGACGGAATGTCAAGATATGTTCGAAAATTCGTTGAAAATTGTTTGACATGTAAAATTTCCAAAACAAATTCGGGAAAAATTCAGGCTGAATTGCATCCCATTCCTAAAGTCGCAATTCCTTGGAATACCATTCACATTGACGCTACTGGCAAATTAAGTGGTAAAAATGATAAGAAAGAGTACGTTTTCGTTTTAATTGATTCTTTCACCAAATTTGTTCTTCTTCGTCATACATTGCATATTGATACTAGCAATAGCGTTAAAGCATTGAAATCTGGTATTTCTCTATTTGGCTCTCCCACTCGCGTAATTGCGGACCAGGGTCGTTGTTTCGCAAATAGTGATTTTCGAGAATTTTGTTTGGCTCACAATATTAAGTTGCACTTGATTGCAACTGGAAGCTCGCGCGCAAATGGTCAGGTGGAGCGAGTAATGAGCACTCTAAAGAACATGCTAACTACCGTAGAAATAACCGGCGACCGGTCTTGGCAGGATGCATTGCCTGATGTACAATTAGCACTAAATTGCACGATCAACCGAGTCACAAAATCTAGTCCTCTCGAATTAATGTTAGGAAAAGTCGCCAGACCTCTTGAGCTCATGTTTGTTTCTGAGGAGGAGTATGTGGAGGACTTATCTGAAATTAGAACACTTGCAATCGAGAATATTAACAAAAATGCAGAATATGAGAAGGAAAGGTTTGACCGAACAAAGGCAAAAGTAATCAAATTTTCTTTAAACGAATTTGTTCTTTTAAAGAATGAAGAGAGAAATCGAACAAAATTAGATGCAAAATACAAAGGCCCGTATAAAATTATTGAAGTGTTAGAGTGCAACAGATATCTTTTGAAAGCTTTGAATTCCAATCGTACATTTAAATACGCACATGACCGGATGCGAAAAATGCCAGAGGGTAACATTCCGAAAGAATTGGAAATGAGTAAAGAAAATTTTGAATAATGAAATATTTAAGTGTGTGAATATTTGAAGTGTAAACTAAATACATGATTACTTTTGGAAAAATTGTTTACATGAAAGTTTGTAGCCGTAGCTCGGTCGAAATCGGAATTTCTTCAATGAAACCGTGAGTGTGCGGTGGGCAGCTTCATGTAACAGTTGTGTCAGAAAAATCACTCAAGGGAAGTGATTAGACATTGACCACTCAAGGGAAGTGGTCAAGAACATTTGTCACTCAAGGGAAGTGATAGAAAAGTTGGTCACTCAAGGGAAGTGAACTAAATGTAAAAAAATGTATTTAGTCTTTAAAATTATCCATATGTATCGAAATTAATTGCTTTGTCAATAAATGTGGGATTGGAACTGAAATTTAAGTTTTCTGTTCAATATAAATGATTAAAGTAAGATTGAATTCATTTAAAACGAACTTTTACTGCTGGAGAATTGAATTTCTTGCAGATCACTTCACATGGGGACATGTGATTTGTAAGGATGGCCGTGTCGGAGAAGAATAAAGAGGATGCATCATCAAGTGAATTGGAAACTTGAACTTTGAATGAGTCCGCCGTATCAAGCGTCAAGCGTTATTCAACATGCTTTGAATATAGAACAAACAAATGAATTGTTTATAACAACGCTTGGATGAAATCGACAGTCACGGAAAAGCAAGCGAATTGACCGGACGTGTTGAGATCATCGCGCTTTCTATAATGAACAATCCACAAATTGGAAATCCTACATCCTCTCCGCCTTTCCGAGGCTTCACCCCGACATATATATATATATATATATATATATACACAAAGGAACAAAAGGTTTTACTGAGAAATATGAATTCAGGTAGACGGAGAATCCCTAATGTCTTTTGTTCGATTAGATCCGGCCGAACCAGTTTGGACGCTGGGTCAGCAAAATAGCTATATCTCCGAAAATAATTCGAATTTTGAAAAATCCTCTCGTAGACATATTCTTGGATAGTTAAACTTTGAAAATATAAAAAAAAAAAAATCGATTTTTTCAAATTTCTAGACTAGAATACCCCCTTAAAAACTTCGGTAGTGATCGAATCGAGAGGTTTCCTAATTCAAAAATCTCATAGCGGAGCAGTCGTAACGGCCGCCGGCCGAAAAGACTGAAGTCACGGGTGAAGTAATCGTGCCGATAGAATTGGAAGGGACTATCTGCGATATTCACGTTTGCGTTATACCTTCCCTTGGCTTTGATTGTATAATAGGTTTAGACTTTATTCACACATTTGATATAATAGTAGATTTTACAGAACCTAACTGGTCATTCAAATATAATTCTCCCATAACTTATAAATTTCAAACGCACTCCCGATTTACTCCCGATACACAATGTAACGGAATTGTAGCTCTGAACGACGAGCAAACCGTCAAATTACGGTACTTACTAAAAGCAGAGGTAGCCCCAGCGTCCGACAAAATAGGTACGACTAATTTGGCTACCCACCACATAGACGTGTAGGTGACCGTCCCGCGATTAGGCAACGAGCGTATCGAGTATCGCCGAAAATACAAGAAGCTATCGATGAGGAGGTTGATGAAATGCTCGCTAACGGAGTTATCGAACCCTCACACAGCGAATGGGCAAGCCCGATTGTAATGGTTAAAAAACCAAATGGCTCCTACCGTTTTTGTATTGACTTCCGGCAAATAAATCAGGCATCCAAAAAGGACGCGTATCCGCTACCGCGTATGGACAGCATTCTGGACAAACTCCGATCCGCCCAATATATTTCAATTATCGACCTTAGTCAGGCGTATTTCCAGATTCCTTTAACTCAAGCGAGTCGCGAAGTGACCGCTTTTATTGTTCCCGGTAAAGGACTTTTTCATTTCACGCGAATGCCGTACGGATTAACCGGAGCACCGGCTACGTTTCAACGGTTGTTAGATCGCTTAATTGGACCAGTATGGACCCATACGCTTTTGCCTATTTGGATGATATTATCATCGCCACAAAAACATTTGACGAACACCTCGAGTGGTTACGACGCGTTTTACGAACTATCCGACACGCGAACCTCACGGTCAACCCTGATAAATGCGAATTTTGTTGCTCTGAAGTTGAACATCTCGGCTTTCTAGTTAACGAATATGGATTACAAATAGATCCAGACAAAATAGCTCCTGTTGTAAATTATCCGGTTCCATGTACACTGAAACAACTACGTCGATTTTTAGGAATGGCTTCTTGGTACCGAAGGTTTATTCCAAATCTCGCCTTGATAACCGAACCACTGACGCGGCTCTTGCGAAAAACTTGGGCTGAATCGCAATCTTTCGCTTGCGCTAAAGTGACCCAAACTGCCCCCGCGGGTTTAATGGGAAGGCGCGTCGTAGAACAACCTTGGATCGTCGTATTAGCCGACATAATGGAACCATTTCCCCCGAGTAAATATGGCTTTGCGTACGTACTGGTAATGCAAGATCTCTTTGCAAAATGGATTGAATGCGCTCCCCTTAGAAAAGCTACCGGACAAAAGATTAGCGAAACTTTCAGACTTATTACTATCGAGGTGGGAAACTCCCCAAATATTACTCACAGATAATGGGACCGAATTTAATAACCGTAAAATCAAGGAACTTACGGAGGCCCATGGCATAAAACATACCACGACACCACCGTATCATCCACAAGCCAACCCGGTCGAAAGGGTTAACCGCGTTCTAAAGACCATGATAGTTACCTTTTTGAACGACGATCACCGAGAATGGGACCGACACCTCTCAGACTTCCGATTCGCGTATAACACCGCGCACCGTACCTCACTCAATACGAGTCCCGCTTTCCTAAACCTCGGCCGCGTACCCGAACCGATCAATTCCTACAGACGATCGGCTACCGATAAAATCGAAATAGAACCCACACCTCCGAAATTATAAGCAGAGCGAATGACACATATCCAACTACTTCGGGACTGGGTCACGGAACACCTTGACGACGCCTTCGCTAAGCAAGCGCGATACTATGACCTCCAACGGCGAGACCAAGCTTTCACTGTGAACGACCTTGTGTTGAAACGACAGCACACGCTGTCATCTGCTACTCAACATGTTGCTACCAAACTGGCACCAAAATTTAGTGGACCCTACCGAATCTCCCGTTTTCTCTCTCCGGTGGTGGTTGAACTACAACAGGTAGATGGGAATTATGTAGTGGGAAAAGTGCATGTAAAAGACTTAAAGACCTATAGAATTTAGCCTTCGTAACTTGACATACTAGATCATGCATGGGAGACGAGGTTCTACCGCCTGCTTATGTCCTGCGCGGCTGGCGCCGACTGGAACGGTTCGCCGAGTTCATTGAGCTCCTGCCGATGTGGTACCCCGACCTCGCTCGCGAGATCCGTCTCGCCTACATCGAGGCCGATGAAGATTACCGGGCGTTCCAATCGGCCCAAGCGGCCCGGGGAACCGTGCGGGAGATGCCGGAGGGCGTGGACCAGGCCGTCCAAACAACACCACCGGCTGAGACGGTTGCCTGTCCGCCGTGCTGCTGCCGCCGTCGCGATCCCGCTACCGAACCGGCCGTCACCATACCGCTTGTCTCACCTCTGTCCACCTTCTCTCCCATTCCTACTTCCTCTACCGAGTCTAACTCTTCTACCGTTTCTACCGCCTACCCCGACTCCACCCGTTCTACCGATCTTTTCAACTCTACCGTCCCCCTTCACTCCTCATCCTCCTTCCGAGGCCTCCTCTATCGAAGTGATCGACGAGCTGGAAAGTCTATCGGACGAGACGCTACGGGGATCACCCTCTCCTGAAGCGACCGCGCCTATCGTGAAACCTAGACGAACGGTGACGTTCGGTAAAGCTACCACCGTGGACGAGCCCACGTCCAGCTCAGCGCCACCCCGCTCACTGTCACCGGACTTTGGGTTTGTACCTAGAGTTCCCCCGTCGGACCGAAGAGCGGCTGCTCCGCAACGGCCCGGATCATTAACACCGGCACCAGCACTAGTCCCGGCAGTACGCGACCCCCGGGCGTGCTGTAACTGCGATGAGGTGGGGCACCTGGCCAGGCAGTGCACGAAGCCGAGGCGAAAATTTCGCGACAGCTGCAAACAGCCCGGCTTCACCAAGGCCGAATGTCCTCGATGCCGCGCCGGTTGGGCGCTTGATTTTATGGAACGCCAATAGGTTCGGCCCCGCAAGGCGGACAACAAACACCTAACCGGCCCATATCAGCGCCGTGACCTTAAGGACCCGCCACCCTAAGCGTCCCCATGGTTAAAGATTTTTCTAAATTCTATTTCGGCCTATCTAATTCAAAATTCTATTTCGACCGTCCAGTTTTTGCTAAATCCATTTAAATTCATTTTTCACTACCGATTTTTCTTATCTACCGTTTGTTAACATTTCCTACCGTTTTTAGCTATCGTTTATCTACCGTTCATGTAACTTCTCTACCGTCTTCAGCTACCGTCAACCTACCGTAAAGATCTAACTTCATTTTCCGCAACACTAAGCTACCGGAAAACTTGACTCTACCTTCGCCGTTCGAGTCATGGTCTGAATTCTACCTTACCTCTACCGTCTTCAGCTACCGTCAACCTACCGTACAGGTCTAACTTCATTTCCGCAAAGCTAAGCTATCGGAAAATTTGACTCTACCTTCACCGTTCGAGTCGTTGTCTAAACTCCACCTTATTTCTACCGTCTGATTTATCCTCAAATACGTAACTTCATTTCTACCGTTTTAAGCTATCGTCAAAACTTAACTCCAGTTCTACCGTTCCGAGCTGTCGTGGAAACTTAACGTCCTTCCTACCGATTTGAGCTACCGTGAAAAAACTCCGATTCCGACTTATTCTGTCAACGTTACCTGTCTCGTGATCACTCTAAACAACCCTCTATATCAACTGATTTTTCGCAAAAACCGTCACTGACTAAGGTAAGGGTAAAAACTCCTGAACCAAAAACAAAAACTTACAATCAACGCTCGGATGTGCAAGCCTAAATTACCTGACTCGCCTTTTGTGTGATCTTTTACCATACTTTTCATATTTTATTAACTAGCGCACACTATCACACGTCAGAAACTACCGAAGCTTACGCGTTTTCCGTTTCTACCGTTTCTTACGTAATTTCCGTTAATTTTTTTTTGGCTAGTGTTGTCAATGGACAACGAAACCACTTATTCGTCAGTTTACGGGTCAGCCTCCATAATTCTGATAAGAGCCTTCGTGACATTACCTAGGTAGAAGACCTGCCCGGTCTCCCCCTTGGGGGACGGAGTTGTAACGTGGCGTTTCAGAGTCGCCCGTTACAAGAGCACACAACCCTTATTATTTCTAGTCTACGCGTCCTCAGCAGGGTACTCCAACCGAACTCGATACAAAATAGGCAATAACTACTTGCAACTAATTTTTTTTTTCAATTCTTTATTTCGCGCTTCGGCGCAAGCTAATAAGGTACTTGGACGACAACGATCCCGACCAACGAGGGACCAATAGCTACCGTTTCCAGCTCTCGACGATTTCGCCTACCGACGGTCTAATCAGACTATACTGGCTACCTTGGTGCACCTTTATATACACCTGGGGTAGCATCCAGCTGAACCTTCCGTATCGCCTCGACTGCCGGTGAACAGAAAAATAAAAATCCTCCCGGCGGCCGAGGGCACCGTTTCTCGAAGAGGAACCAGCCGCCAGCTCTATCGGATGCCGTAAGGATGGCGTGAAGGGCAGACCGTAGCCTGCCATCTTCCGACTTACCGGCCTGGTGCCGGACCGACCCCAAATCACTACGTCCAGGTTGATAAAGCCATCGTTCCGAGGATCGACGCTGCCTTCCCATCGGCAAGGACTAATTGTGTGGGTCGTGGTCCACGGTTTGGCCAACCGTCTGACTGCACGACCTCAAGTACAGGCAGCTAGCTACTGTCTGTGCAAAAGCCGGTGGAGGTGAACAATGAGGCGTCACTCTCCACTTGGTAACTTTGGCCGAGAGGCACCCTGTGTATGCCTCTGTCAAAGAAGTCCCCGATGATAGGCAACTTGGACCGTAAACCGAAGCAGCTACAAAATCTTACGAGTTGGTGTCAATGACGAAATCGCGAGCAGCACATTACGCATGACCTAGCGGTAATTTTGGAAAACGTATGACCACGCCGTAATCAATATTCGCCACAGGGGGAGGGCCTATTTGCGGTGGGGGTCAACCCAACCAATCAAAGGGAAGAAGAATCACCTCGCGACAACCGCGAGATCGGCGAGCCGAACTCCGACCTCCTTCTATTCTACGCTTGACCTGCTCGGTGACAGCATTATATTTCTTCATCCTCCCGATCTAAGCTACCGATACCTTTCCTTCTACCGCTATCGTTTTCTACCGTTGATCGTCCCGCTACCGTTCTATCGTTTATTCTACCGTAAAATTTACCCTATAAACTCGTTTCATTCTTTTTCCCTTCCTTCTCAGTTTTGCTAATATTTAGTATAATCAAAAGTACAGTCAGTATGTGTGCCTGAAGTCACCAACCGAGGTAAGGCTTCTGCCTCTGTATTGTATCGTTACGAAGTTGCTCATAATTTCTATTCTTTCTGATGGTATTTATCGACTTTGTGTAAATCATGGTCCACGGCCTCAAGTTGCAGTAAGCCGCCGTGTGGCTGCATGATTTCGGTCATTAATATTATATTTATTGTTTCTTGGTTGCATCGTGTGATGCCAGTTTTGTGTGAATCATGGTCCACGGCTTAGAGTTGCAGTAAGCCGCCGTGACTGCATGATTTCAGTAATTTATCATTTCATTGTCTGAGCGACCTCGTAACTGCCGAATAATTATTTCTTCTGTATTTATGATTTTCCTGATTATTTGTGAATTACTATTAGCCTGCTTCTGTACTTCCTACGTATTTTGAGCCCGATTGGCTTTTACATTTCATTTCGTACTCTTTTGTAATAGTAGTGTGCTTTATATTTTATTTCTGTTATTGTTTATTATATTTTTATTTATTTTTGTGCCTATTGTATCATATATCGAATTCCTTGGAGTACAACCGAGCGTAGAATCAGCCCCTAAATATTACCGCACGTTTTCTTTATTGCTATTGACAATTTTATATTATTTTTTCCTGTTATTCTTTTCTCTGTATCTTGTTAAATTAAGTTCTGCGAATTATTCTTTTGTACTGCGGTGTATTTAGTGTATTTCTTCATTTTGTAAACTCTTCGAAATTCTCACTCTCTCATAATTTTGTATTCAGTATCTCTCAAAATTTATATTTAGGAATTCATTGTTCAATTCCTAAGGTGCGTAATAATTATAATTCATTGATTCTATCGTTTGTGAATAATTCTACCGAAAGCTATCTAGTCGATCGTTTGCCGACTTTGTAAATTGTTGATGAATGTCAATCTCTCGTACTGGTTATACTTTATGGTAAATTCGTCGTATTATCTACCGAACTATCGTTACGTTGTTTCCTACCGATTGCAGTGAAGTTCTCTCGTTCCTAATTGACAGAATAATAATTTTCGTAGCGTCATTTGCATCTTGGGTAAGATCACGTCGCCCAGTGACGTGTAGTTTCAAGTAATTTCTTGCATTATATCGCATCTTCCGACCTACGTTCATTTTTCTCTATTATTATAACTACCGTCTCTCGTTTTAAAGCTACCGTTTACTGCTGTTCTACCGGAATTATTGTGAATGACGATCGCTTATTTTATTAACTACCGCTGACGATACCATTTTATTTGCCTGTCTCAACCATGTAAACTTCTCGACAATATATGATCGATTGACCTGTTCATTATCCTTTTGACTTGAGTTTATCCTTTATTTTGTTATTTCCTTTAATTCTGTAATTACTGTTAGCTGCCTTGAATACCGCCACTCTACCGGGATGTACGTGTACGTACCTGAGCCTAGCCAGCCATACAACGGGTTTTCTATTTATTTCTTGTACGGTTTTGTGTTATTTTTATTGATTTGTATTATTGTTTGAAAATCGACGCTAACGCGTCTGGCGCCCAACGTAATTGATTTTGTTATAGTTTGATATTTTGAATAAGTAGAGAATCGCTCCAAAGTGTCAACGGTAAGTCCTCATCCGAGGGGAACAGAATTTAGCGTTACAATGCATACTGTACACTGTACAATATTTTGAAACGAGAGACGAGCTTCAGTTTGTCGTTTTACGTTCGATCGTGCGCTCATGATTTCTTCTCAAAACTACTTTTTCAAAGTCCGTGTTCACTGCCATTCGAAAACTACTTGACAGATTCATTTCAAACTTGCTTCACATTTTCTACATATAAAATACCACCCCCAACATCGAGTTGAAAAATTTTTTTTTACATCAGGGGGTTTCCCACCCATAAAATGGCGGAATTTTTCGTGGAAAATAGCAGTTTACACTTTAGATGGCCACCAAAAATTTTTAAATTAAAAAAAAATAATCAAAGAACGTTGGAGGCAGGATTTGATGAAACTTCCACTAAATTTCAATGGTTTTTGATATCACATAATATTCGACTGGGATACAGTCAACACAGCAAATTGTTTTTTTTCTGAGACGTTCTGGGTCAAGCTCTGTCACCGGCTTGTTTTTCAATATTTTCGCACGAAAAAATTACAGAATACTATTAAAAGTATGCTTAATAATGTACAAAAGGTTTGATTAAATTTGCTCAATCCATAGATTCGAAAAAAATCACAAAAAAAGTGTCTATTTTACGCTGAACCACCCTCCCCCCCCCCCCCCCCCCCCCCCCAATAACGAGCGAACAATCCAAGAAACGCAGATACGATTGAAAGTCTAAGACATATAAAGTACAGCCAGAGCAAAGTTGAGCGCGAGAAATGACAAATAAATAGGGCGTAGATATGATAAGCGGGAGGCACGCTTATGTTCGCGATACTATTAACCGAGGTACCAATCAATAAGGTTCTACAACAATCAATCAGAATAGAGTAGCATGCAATCCACAACCTCAGATTCTTGAATTAAGCATTAGTAATGCAAGCCGTAAAATATGAGAAGCGAGACGACAAGTGAAAAGCACCAAAGTGATGTGAAATTATACGAACGGCGAGAATCATAAGAAATGTACGAAGTATAGAAAGTGTAAAAGGTATCACATTACCAGAATCATTAGTAATATAACAAGTGTAAGAACTGTACAAATTATGAGAAATTCGAGGAAAAAGGCCAGGAAAATTTTTATTCAAACTACAGCGGAAAGAGATCTGCCAATATACCTAATCAAGTAATCAGGTAGAGAATCATTGTGGTAGAAATTATAAGGAATACGCAGTCTCTAATTTGCGGTATGTGCGATACGAAGAGTGATGATAAACAGAGCAGCGAGAGATATTCTTATTATTGAGAAAAGAAATATTCAAGAAAATTCATACGCAGTATACTACAGTAGTGTATATATGACAGTTTTAAATCAAAGATGGCGGCGCTCCCCAGTAGCTCCCCCCCCCCCCCCACGACGCGCGGCGCTCGCTCTCTCACGCACCACCCCCCTTCCCCCCCGGTCATTTTCGGTGGCTATTTTCACAGGATTTGACACACGCACGCGCGCACACACACACAAAATAATTCCTGTCGAGACTTGTCCAATGGAAAAATTGTAGTGGGGGTGGGTGCTATATAAAGCGTACGTCTATCGTGATCGTCATTCTGTTCTCATCGTATTCTCATTGTGAACTGTTCTCGCTCGTGAAATAACCTCGAAACGCGATTGGTCTAGCAAAAGTTAATCATGTCAGCCGCCTGGAGAATCTGCCAACCAAGAAGATGTCGGAACTCGAAATTGGGGGAGTGTATGACGTCATCGGGTTACAACTGGTCAAAACAAAATTCGGGGTACGTGTTCTGGCGACGATCGATGGAGAATACAACGTCTTCTTACCACTGAATAGAATCTCAAGAGTAGAATCGCAAGAGTTCTACAAGAAGATTCCAGTCAGCTGACTGAAATGTGTAGCATGGCCGGGGAAAATCGTCTGCAAATGAAATACCTTGGTGGAGAATTCAACAAGTTCGAATTTTCATGCAGTTATGCGCCTTAAATGAAATATGCGATCCCCCTCTACTTCCACAAAATTCATCCACGAGGGGGTAAAAGCGGGTGTGCTGGAGATGGAATAGTCAGTCTTCCACATACCATCCGTCAGTATATAATCGAGCGTAACATTATCACTCCTCAACATGGCGATGATCCTAGACGTGCAATGTTTTATCGGTCATAACATGAAGTTTGTACCCAAGGAAGTCGCAGTCGTGAATGTAAACGGGTCGGGTCTGGATTACATCATTTTCAAGCCGCCCTATGATTTGGCAAGCTTACCACTTGAATGTGGAGCTACCAATGTATGGTTGACGCACAATCACCACGGAATATCATGGAACGCGGGCAACAAATCTCACGACGATGTGACGAAGATTGTGAGAAAAATGGTTGAAAATGCGTGTTACGTATACGTCAAAGAGGCGGGGAAGCATGGCTGACGGAGATCGTCGATGGTACAACGAGGGTTATTAATATGGAAGATTTGCATATCATACCCCCTGAAATGGAAAAATTGAGGTATATGGAAGCGGCATCGTGGCACGACGCGAACCATGGATACCCTCCAGCGAATAACCTCCAGCAAGCAGCAGCGCCAGGCTCAATTTGGTATGATGACAACTCTGAATACATCCCGGCATACAATCGCGCCTTTGATAATGTGCAGCGATTAAGGATTTGGTATTCGAAGGAGTGTACCAGCTCCCTCGAGAAATCCTTCCGTCTGTACAAAAAATTGGACGGTTTAAGGGGAATGATGTCCGAGGATATAGCTTTTTTACCAAAAGAATTTATCTGCACGTTCGCATCAAACTCCATCAATGATGCGTGGGATAAACTACCAGAGAATATGAAAATGGACTACGTCATCGCAAGGTTCCGCAGATGTAGCATACATTACACACCAGGACCCGATGGCGATATCGTGAATGGGCCGAATCTTCTAATTAAAGACTGTTTAGCTTGCAATCGCGTGTATAGATAATATGGACAATATTTACCAAAATAACAATAGAATTTATTACGATATATACAATTATATTCGCGTTTATATGTAGAATATTCGATAGAATTATTCTCAATTATATCATAGCTTATACATGGAATTAAAAAAATTTACTATTCGATAAAATTATAATCTAGAAATAGGATACATTACAAATATATATCTTTATAACTTTTACCCATTCTTGTCATACAAAATGTAAATGTTATGAATTTTTACTTGTGAAAAATATATAATCAATAATTATGAATTTAGCGTGGTTTATTCCCCGAAATAATCCATAAGATCATTATCGCTATCCTGTTCGTTAACATTATCATCATCATCGCTATTTTCGACATCTATAATTATTACGATAGTTGCATTCGCCCATTTTTCTACAATTATTTGCATACATATATCACCGTTATTTATATAATATTGGCTGTTTGGTCTCACTCGAGCAGCTCGCGCATCCTCAACGAGATCCCGAAGCTCCTCCAACGAGAACTCGCGTGTTGCTTCGGAAAAGCCTACGATTATCTCTTCCTCAGCCTCCTCATCCTCGCCCCAATCAACGCTCGACCACTCATCGTCGTCATCACTCGAATGAGATGGCATTTTTTTTCTTTCCAAAATTGATTCGCGATGAAAAATCTGTAAAAAGAGCAAGCCGAAATAGAAAAGTTGATGCTGCTGCACTCATCATTTATATGCATGATAAATCTCCAATTCAAAAAAGTTTCCACCTATTCAAAATGAGTGATACGGAGAAGGTGTGGAAGATACTAGAATTTTATTTTAATGTAGTGCTACACACCAATCCTCGTCCGAATAATAACTATAATCGTCAGCTCTATCTATGTCTCCCAGCATTTGACGGATTTGATCAATCTGATCCAGAAGTAAACCGAATTCGATGCGTACGTCATTACCATCACCGCCATTCCAAACACCCTTCACCTCCGATTCCTCCTCCTCCTCCTCCTCCTCCTCCTCCTCCTCCTCCTCCTCCTCCTCCTCCTCCTCCCCCTCCTCCTTCTCCTCCTCCTCCTCCTCCTCCTCATCCTCCACATCACTCGATGATGATGATGATTCGAGATGATGCTCGCGAGCCAAATTATGTTCAAACTCGCGATGATCATCACCAACACTATCGTCAATACATCGCTCGGGGTCGATAATGAGCGTATCAGCATCACTATCAGTCAATTCATCCTCATCATCCTCCTCATAATAAGCCGCCCCTCTGCACACCCGCTAATATGTCGGCGATCGTGGTGATGAATGGGGTGGGGAGTTTGATGGCCCCCTTTTCTGTCCGTTCATATTTTTTTCGATATGATTCTAAAATTTTCCCAGAATTTGTATGGATACGATGATAAGGAATACAGAAAAGTTAAAACAAATCGAAAAAAACTTTTGTTAACATACTAATCAAATGCGATGATCATTACGGAATTCAAATCAACATTCACAGTATCGTAAGAAGATTGGCGTAGCACCATATACATATACATGTGTATTCTATAAAGTACTCACAAAAAATATAAAATCGTTGAAGTCTTGAGATTTTTCAAATAAGCACCGATTTTTTTTTCTTTCTCGCAGCTCACTTTACCAAAAACGCCTGTTTTGACACGAAGGATTTTCCAAAATTACCAGAGAAGTTTTCAAACCGCTGTTCGAAATAATACTAAAGGACTCGCACCCACCCCCCACCGAGCAAAACCCAGCTGGCCAATCATTCGTAGAGCACGCACCACGTGACATACAGACAAAAGAGTGACGCGGGGGAGGCGGTATAAGCTAGGAGAAAATTTTCTTAAGAGCTCGCCAGCTTTCCGTTGCATACCCCACGCTAATATGGTTGGGGATGTGCAGGCTCGGACTTGTTCTAGTCTAGTCGAGAAGTGAGTTTTCTGCGAAAATTAGTTACAGGTCTCGTAAAAATATGAGCGATAGCTCATTCGATCCGGAATCACAACCCGAAAAAGGAGTTTTTTGGATTTTTTCTGCCGATCAAAATTACGATTGTTATTAACAAAAAACTAAAAAAAAAAAACGCCCTTTCGTTTTTTGGCTATAACTCAAAAATTATAAGTGATGGCGAAATTTAAAAAAAAGATCCTAAAAGAGGAGGAAATTTCCGATGAAAAACTCCGTACTCCCGGAATTCTAGCTCCATTATTTATAATTTTAATTTAACGCTGAAAGTAGGCTTCCGCGCGGCAGTTTCAGCATGCGCGCGCCGCCACTATAGAGAGTACTGCACATATAATAATTTTTTTATGTCATTTAATGTTTTTTTAAAAATTTGAACAAATTCAGGGGTCATCTAGAGACTTCAAAGAATACGGTCCCGTTGGAATTTTATGTCTATCTCAATTTCTCAAAAAGTTATGCAATTGTTAAGTAACTAACTTTTTCCGGGTTTCCGTTATTAAAGAACCCGGTATAAAAGTTTAAATAATAAACCTAAAAATATTTTGCTTCTTGGAGCCTTTTTTTATAAGCATGCTGAATAAGATGACGTCATAAAACTTTTATAAAATTTTTTATTTTGTTAATTATGAATTTTCACAGTAACGAAAAATGGAAAATTCAAAATATTGTTGTTGAAAAAATTTTTTTTTCAATATGTTAAGCTATCACTGATTTCAACTCTACTTTAGACATCAATCAATACCAGTTTTAATTTTTTTATGTCATTTGTTTATAAATTTTTTATAAACAAACTTATAAATTTACAATTTTTCAAAATTTTTTTTTACCATATGGTTGTAATGTAGAAATAATGATTTTTAAAAAAAAAATTTTTTCTTAAAAACATTATCTTATTGTTGTTAATCGTTTGTCTCATTTTTTCATTACTTTAATAAGTTATTAAGAAATCGTTTTTTTTCTAAAAATCATCATTAACATTTCTCAATAGAATAGCAAAAAAAATTTTTTTTTTAATCAACAATTTGTTCATTTATTTATTCAACAATTTATTATAAACTATTTTTTTTATTTGTTATAATTTTTTTCTAGAAGATCAAAAAATCACAAAAACAGCTACCTGCAACAATATGGCAAAAAAAATTTTTTTCTATTTTTAAAAAATTATCTTGTTTTTTTAACACGGCTAAGTCCAACGCTGACTCGATTTGTCAACTAACAACTTGCTGTAACTTTGCAACTATTGCAGATACAGTTTTCGACCTTCAAGTCATTTTTGTGCAGCATGAGTTGAGCTTCCTAATAAAATTTTAAACTAACGTTTATCAATTATAGTTTACTAATTACACGCTTTTATTTACAAAAGTTTACATTGTCTATTCCTTACAACCCTTATATCTCATAAACAATTAATGTTACGACAAATATGCTTTAAGGCATTCTTATCACCCGATTATTAAACTATTCGAATATATTTTTTTTATATTTTTAATCTTATTTGTTTATGAGATTTTGGAATTTTTCTTCAATTATAACATATTTTATGGTCTTCTTTAAGATTTCGAAAGTATATAGTAATTGAAATTACACATTTTTTTTGTTTATTGTATCGTTAAATTCAATCTTACCATTTCTATAATTATTATTTATATTGAGAATATGTAAATTTGAACAACTGGTGAATTTGAAAAATTAACGACGGAGCCAGGAATCGAACCTGGAATCTAGCGATGCTTTACCGGAGACTTACTCCACTAGACCACCTAGCCGCCCTGACTCTGTTGTCTTTAATTTCTCTCATAACCAGTGAGTTCAAATTTGTTTTCATGTGCCCGATTTGTCCTTTGCTTCCGATGAGAAGCCCGTAAGACGGCAATGCCGTCTAATAAATGAGATTGGGTGAAACAAAACAAAACTTTCAACAAAATTCTCTCGTAGATTAATGATTTGCACACCCGCATCTCATTTATTAGACGGCATTGCCGTCTTACGGGCTTCCCATCGGAAGCAAAGGATTGAAAGGGTAAACATAACATCTACACACTACAGTCTCCTTACATCGTGCATACAGAGAAGAAATTCTTACTCATACAAATCGGGCACATGAAAACAAATTTGAACTCACTGGTTATGAGAGAAATTAAAGACAACAGAGTCAGGGCGGCTAGGTGGTCTAGTGGAGTAAGTCTCCGGTAAAGCATCGCTAGATTCCAGGTTCGATTCCTGGCTCCGTCGTTAATTTTTCAAATTCACCAGTTGTTCAAATTTACATATTCTCAATATAAATAATAATTAAAGAAATGGTAAGATTGAATTTAACGATACAATAAACAAAAAAAATGTGTAATTTCAATTACTATATACTTTCGAAATCTTAAAGAAGACCATAAAATATGTTATAATTGAAGAAAAATTCCAAAATCTCATAAACAAATAAGATTAAAAATATAAAAAAAATATATTCGAATAGTTTAATAATCGGGTGATAAGAATGCCTTAAAGCATATTTGTCGTAACATTAATTGTTTATGAGATATAAGGGTTGTAAGGAATAGACAATGTAAACTTTTGTAAATAAAAGCGTGTAATTAGTAAACTATAATTGATAAACGTTAGTTTAAAATTTTATTAGGAAGCTCAACTCATGCTGCACAAAAATGACTTGAAGGTCGAAAACTGTATCTGCAATAGTTGCAAAGTTACAGCAAGTTGTTAGTTGACAAATCGAGTCAGCGTTGGACTTAGCCGTGTTAAAAAAACAAGATAATTTTTTAAAAATAGAAAAAAATTTTTTTTGCCATATTGTTGCAGGTAGCTGTTTTTGTGATTTTTTGATCTTCTAGAAAAAAATTATAACAAATAAAAAAAATAGTTTATAATAAATTGTTGAATAAATAAATGAACAAATTGTTGATTAAAAAAAAAATTTTTTTTGCTATTCTATTGAGAAATGTTAATGATGATTTTTAGAAAAAAAACGATTTCTTAATAACTTATTAAAGTAATGAAAAAATGAGACAAACGATTAACAACAATAAGATAATGTTTTTAAGAAAAAATTTTTTTTTTAAAAATCATTATTTCTACATTACAACCATATGGTAAAAAAAAAATTTTGAAAAATTGTAAATTTATAAGTTTGTTTATAAAAAATTTATAAACAAATGACATAAAAAAATTAAAACTGGTATTGATTGATGTCTAAAGTAGAGTTGAAATCAGTGATAGCTTAACATATTGAAAAAAAAATTTTTTCAACAACAATATTTTGAATTTTCCATTTTTCGTTACTGTGAAAATTCATAATTAACAAAATAAAAAATTTTATAAAAGTTTTATGACGTCATCTTATTCAGCATGCTTATAAAAAAAGGCTCCAAGAAGCAAAATATTTTTAGGTTTATTATTTAAACTTTTATACCGGGTTCTTTAATAACGGAAACCCGGAAAAAGTTAGTTACTTAACAATTGCATAACTTTTTGAGAAATTGAGATAGACATAAAATTCCAACGGGACCGTATTCTTTGAAGTCTCTAGATGACCCCTGAATTTGTTCAAATTTTTAAAAAAACATTAAATGACATAAAAAAATTATTATATGTGCAGTACTCTCTATAGTGGCGGCGCGCGCATGCTGAAACTGCCGCGCGGAAGCCTACTTTCAGCGTTAAATTAAAATTATAAATAATGGAGCTAGAATTCCGGGAGTACGGAGTTTTTCATCGGAAATTTCCTCCTCTTTTAGGATCTTTTTTTTAAATTTCGCCATCACTTATAATTTTTGAGTTATAGCCAAAAAACGAAAGGGCGTTTTTTTTTTTTAGTTTTTTGTTAATAACAATCGTAATTTTGATCGGCAGAAAAAATCCAAAAAACTCCTTTTTCGGGTTGTGATTCCGGATCGAATGAGCTATCGCTCATATTTTTACGAGACCTGTAACTAATTTTCGCAGAAAACTCACTTCTCGACTAGACTATTCGCTATGAAGAGTCGTAAAACCCAAAACTGTGTGTACACTGTAACGTGGCAGTTCGGTTAGGCCTGCCCGTTACAAGAGACTCCCTGAACCCTGGGCGAGATCCCGGAATAAGGGTCTAGAAAATCGAGTCGCGGAATAATCTTAGAGAGCGCCAGAACTGGAGTCACGCACCCGAGCTTCGACAAGGACGAAATAGAGCATTGCGACCCAGATATTTCAGGTTTTTGTTTTTATTTTTTCTTCGAGTGCACCGGCTACCCTACAGCGACCGACTCCGACGCTGAACATCTTTCGAGGCAGGGCGAAACCACGGAGATCTCGCGGAAAGGACACCGAGGCTGCGGAGGGGGAGGCAACGCAGATCGCTGCAGCGCGGGAATCCAAGGCGGACGCGATTCCCGCTGGCGGCCGGCGCGCCGCAGCCTCCCCGCTCGCCCCGCTTACGCCCAACCAAGGCACCCGCGAGGTACCAGCTAGCGACGAGGGAGCACCACCCCGCCCAACCCCAGGACTACGTAGAGCTGCGCGGAAACGACATCGCGATCTAGCCTTAAGTTCTGCGCCGCGTAGAGACGACAGGTGCGCGGCAAGTTGCGCAATCCCCTAAATCGATGACCGATCGATTGTTGCGCATTCTTAGGGTGATGACGTCACGAAAAATTAGCGCAAAGAGATCGGCGTTGCGACCATCCGAGATCACTCGAGTTTTGGCGTTCCTAGCGAGTGGGTAATAGCGGGCGCATCAGTGCGTTTTTTTTTTGGTGTTCATCGCGACGGCTTTGCGAGAGATGTCAGGGCCCAATCACGAGGGTGTGGGTGCCTTCGTACACTGGATGTGGAGCGGTAAGCGCTGCTGATATTCTTGCGATTGAATTTCGAGAGTAATTGAGTAAAGGCTTATCAGATAAAGGATAGCCGTTTTGGAGGTTGCGTGTCGAAAAGTACTCGAAATTCGTTTGCCGATTCTTTTGCAGGGTGACCGTAGCCTGAGTTGCGCGCAAGGGAGTAGCGTTAATTTCGGGGGATCCGGGAAATCGAGTCGAGCCACGGGTTGAGCCGAGACGTTATTGTCTCGAGTTTGAGTGTGACCGAAGTCCGTTACACGGGGTCATTTCACTTCGTCCGGTACATCCTCCATTCTCGTGTAGGTCGCGAGCAGTCACGGGGAGCATTCGAATTCGCGACTGCGTCCCGCCGTCGCCGAGAAAGTGAAGCTCGGGTGCGCGCTGATAAAAATATGCGGTTTTAGAGGAGGATCGCGGGTGTCGCGACGAGCCTCGCCTCAGTTTAGTTTTTTTGTTTGCATTATCAGTTAGTATTAAGTTGGCGATCAGCGCCATTTTGTAAAGGACGTTCGCGAGCAGCGCATCGAGTCCGATTTTGTTTTTGGTTTTTAGGAATTAGGGTATCATTAAGACGGCGACTAGCGCACGTAGGCCGTAGAGGTCTCCTAGATTTATTCACCTTTTTTTTCATTTTTTTTATTTGGTGTGTTTCTCCCTTTCTTATTTAGTTTAGATAAAATTTAAAATTGTATTTGGAATCGCGAAGGACGACTTGCGTAGTCGTATTATCATTATTTTTATTTTTATTTTTATTTTTATTTCTTTTGGTTTTTGTAATATCGCTGATGAGAAATATATCATTGTAATTTTATAGTGAATTGGCCACCTCACGCGTTGGCTTACTTGTGTTACATCTCTCTCTACCCAAAAATTACCCCTCCCCTCTCCGCGGTACTGAGCTATCGAGTATATGGTTGCGGTATTTCGCATTACCGATTTCGAGGCGTGTTAATCACGCCAGGCGCCCAACACATTCGCGATATTGTTCTAGGTCCAGGATACCTCACGGACGCCAAATTATTGTGCACGCGGTAAGTTCCCGGTCATTTTCTCCGAGTGACCGAGGTGCGGAAAAATCCACGTCACAAATTGGCGCCCAACGTGGGGCCTTCGCGAAATTTCCGCTGTAAATTTCCGAGAGAGAAAGTAGCGTTGCGCGCTTCGGAAATTTTGACTTAGTAACGGATAGCGCTCGCGTAACCAAAACAACAGCGGTCGGAGAATTGGGGCGAGAGAGGTCGCGGGACGCTTCGGTCAAGCGTGTTGACGTTTGGAGTACAGCGAGACAATTTGGAGTACATAGCGAGAAAAGAAAATTGTATACAAAGGGTGGCGAATAACACCGAACCTTGCGATTTACGACTCAGGCTACGAGTGGACGAATATACCGGGTGACGAAAAAGTACACCACGTATATCCGCTCCCGTTATTACGAATAATAGGAATAAGATTGCCGGCTCTTCTCGCTAATCTCGTGCTTGTGTCATTTCTATTTTTTTTTCTTTTCTCTCTTTTGTTTGCTGCTATTGATTTCTGACTTCTTTTTGTTTTTCTTGTGTTTTCCGCGGTTTCGAAAATTTTTTTTTTGTGTTGTCTTGTTGCTGGTGCGACAACAATTTTTTTTTCTCTTTCAGCCCGTCTCTTGTTTTTTTTTGTGTTCTCTTTGTTTTGTTTTATTTTGTTTACGGTATTTCTTTTGTTGGCGCTTTTATTCGCAATCTTGATATCGCTAAGGTAATAGAGGTGATTACACCAATACGAGGAAACATCTCTCTCACGTTCTGTTGGTGCTGGTGGAAAATAGCGAATTAATTTAACAAGTTACGCGGGAGTATCCATACTGGGTACCATTGCTTGCGCTCAGACTCTGCCTACGGCTTTTGTCTTTCAGTGCGAATAGTGGGGTTTTGCGTGCTCTTGCTTTCATCACTTCTTTTTTTTTTAACGTGCTTTTACTTTAATCACGGTTCTTCGTTTTTGCGGGCAAACCCAACATGGCGGAGGTAACCGTTGGCGCGTGGTTGTACGACATGACGAGCGATGAGCTCGAGTTGGCATGAGCGACCGCGAGGGTAAATCCACCGGTAACCTACTGGTGCGTCGTGACCGGTACGTACGACACCTCTTGCGTGAGCGCGAAGATTTGACGGTCACCTGGGAACCAGAGGACGAGGATGTCTTCGCGGGGTTGGCCGAATTAGCGACCATTACGGAACCGGTGCGGGAACAGCCCCGAAGGGCTAGCGATTCGCGGCTATTAGAACCCGTGAATATTACCATCGCGACCCGGCTAACCACGGTGGCGATGACGAGTACGGTGGTGAGCGTAGCCGTCGCCTCGGCGGCTATCACCACCTCGGCGGTGTATGGTAGCGCCTCGCGACCGACCGCGTACCAGGTTCCGACGCAAATACCCTTCCACGCGATTCCGTTCTCAATGGCGAGCGGAGCCCAGGGGCACTGGGGAGAGGCCTCCCCAATCCAGGGGCACCGACACGGGCTCGAGGAACCCATCGTGGATTCTACCCGGCTAGTGGCGGGGGCACCAGCTTCGCGGGTCGAGTTCCGGTCGCTACCGGTCGATCCCGCCACAATTCCTCGCGATATGGCGACCGCTGCCCGGCCGACCTGGGCTCGGGATTCAAATATCGAATCGCGTACCCGGGAAACAATTCGTGACATCCCGAGGGCTCTGCGAGGGTGGAACCTCAAGTTCTCTGGGATTGGCGAGCCGAGTGTCGAGGATTTCTTGACGCGATTGGAGGAGTGGCGCAGTTTGTCGGAATTGAGCGAGAACGAGGTGTTGAGTTCGCTCACCATGATCTTCTCGGGCGTGGCCTTGGAATGGTTGCGTTGCGAACGAGATAGCTGGGTCGCGTACGACGAGTTTCGCGCGGCATTACGTTTGTGGTTCGGGGACGGGACAGTCGGAAGTCGCGTGGAGAATCAGGCTAGGTCGCGAACTCAGGGGCCAGTAGAGTCAGTGACGGAATATCTTTCCTGCGTTCGAGGGTTGTTGAGACGGATGCCGCGTCCGTACACTATGGAACAGCAACTAGACCTGGCCTTTAAGAACCTGCGTCCCGAAATTCGCGAAGTCCTCCGTCGGAGGGAAATTCGTACGTGGAGCGAATTGATCTATCTCGCCACGGAGCGGGAACGAAACCTCGCGTTATCTTGCGAATACCGCCCCCCGCCCACGCCGAAAGAGTCCTTTATTAGTGAGTTAGCGTGCCGAACCAAAACCGCGGCGGCTCGAGGCGAACCTGGATTAGCCGCAATTACCGAAGCAGGGATCGAGCCAACAGTAGCGCAGACCATGGAGAAGCTGCTCGCGGCCCAGGTGAAAGGGCTCAAGGAGAAATTGTTGAAGGCGATGGCAGTGGCGACCCAGAGGGGTAAATCGAGCGGCGCACAGCCAGGTGGCGGAAGCCCGGCTCCAACGAGGCCGACCTCGCCGAAGCTACCCGCGCGAGGACCAAGGAGGGGAGCGGCCCCCTCGGTTAACCAGCCGGCCACGCGCGTGTCCCGGTCTGCACAATTTCGTGGCGACAAGGTGTGGGACGAGAAGTTATGTATGAATTGTCATCGTCCCGGTTACCGATTCAGCCGCTGTCCGGACCCCTTGCGAATCTTTTGCTACCATTGCGGGTACGACGACGTCTATTCGACGGATTGTCCGCGGTGTTCGGGAAACCAGGGAGGGCAGCCTCGCTAAGTGTCGGCGCGGCGCCCCGAGTGGAAGACACCACGGCATTGCGTGGCGTCGAGGGGGAAATCGCGACGTGCTTTCCAATGCAGACCATGGAGTTCGGTCAACGCTGGTTTTTGCGGGTGTGTATCGGGGGCACATGGGTCAGTGCGTTGTTAGACACCGGCTCATCGCGAACATTTCTCGGTACGATCGGACACCAGATCGCGTTAGAGTACGGGCGACCGGTAAGATCACCCAGCTGTTCGAGTGTCGTATTGGCGAATGGATCGGTAGAGTCGATAACCGGAGAGGTAGAGCTGCCGATAACGTTGCTGGGTGTCACGCATAAGTTTTCGTTGCGGATTATCCCCACCTTAGTTGGAGATTGCGTCCTGGGCATGGATTTCGTGCGAAAGTTTGGCCTTTCGATTGACGGCGCGCGCGAACCATGGAGAATCGCGAATATTCCGGAATACGAGGGAAAATTTGAGGAGGGTCGCCCGATCCCCATTACCGAGGTGTCAAGTTGTAGCGGTATCGTAGAGCTAGGGGATACCGAGAATCGCGAATTACAAGAATTCTTAGCGAAGGAATTACCGAAAGTCTCGGGAGACTTGGGTCTCACTCATCTCGCGGAGCACGAAATAGACGTGCAGGGAAGCGCCCCAATCAAGCAGCGGTACTATCTCGTATCCCCGAAAGTGCAGGAGGCTATTAACGAGGAGGTAGACCGAATGCTCGCGGATGGAGTGATCGAACCCTCCCAAAGTTCGTGGTCGACGCCAATCGTGATGGTCAAGAGGCCAAACGGGAAATATCGGTTCTGTTTGGATTTTAGAAAAGTAAATAGCGTTTCGAAAAAGGATGCGTACCCGATCCCGTTTATGAACGGTATATCGGATAAATTGCGGTCGGCCAAGTACATCTCGACTATAGACTTGAGTCAAGCTTACCACCAGATTCCCTTGACACGCGAGAGTCGCGAAATAACGGCGTTTACGGTCCCAGGTCGCGGATTATTCCAGTTTGTGCGGATGCCATACGGGCTTACCGGAGCCCCGGCCACCTTTCAGCGGTTAATCGACAAATTAATTACTTCCGAGATGGAGCCGCATGCCTTCGCGTATCTCGACGACATTATTGTAGTGACCACTGATATTCGTTCGCACTTAAAATGGCTATCTCGCGTTATCGAGCGGATAGTGTTGGCCGGGCTTACTATCAACCCGGAAAAGTGTGAGTTTTGTGGTAGCGAAGTCCGGTACCTCGGGTTCGAAGTGAACCAGGACGGCCTACAAGTCGATGCCGACAAGGTGGAACCTATCCTAGCGTATCCCGCACCGAAAAACCTACGGCAATTGAGGCGATTTTTGGGTATGGCGTCGTGGTATCGAAAATTCATCCCCGAGTTCGCGAGTGTGGCGGAACCCCTTACCCGGCTATTGCGTAAGGATAAGAGATGGGACTGGGGTAGCGAACAGGAAGCGGCGTTCAAACGCATAAAAGCCGCGTTAACGTCGGCTCCGGTTCTAACGTGTCCCGATTTTGAGCACGAGTTCGTAGTGCAGACCGATGCGAGTAGCTTTGGCATTGGCGCAGTCTTAACACAGACTATTGGCGGAATTGAGCGTGTGATCGCGTACGCGAGTCGGACCATGTCGGACGCGGAACGGAAGTATTCCACAACCGAACAGGAATGTCTCGCGGTGATTTGGGCCGTTAAAAAGTTTGAAGCATACCTAGAATGATATCACTTCACGGTGATAACCGACCACGCGAGTTTAACGTGGTTGCGGGAATTGCGGAATCCGACGGGTCGGTTAGCTAGGTGGGCGCTCGACTTACTCGAGTATGATTGCGAGATTAAACATCGAAAGGGGGCGATCCACCATGTGCCCGATGCACTATCGCGGATGTACGAGGGCGAAAACGAGGGGACGGAGCAGCTAGCCGCCCTCGACGTGGCTGGGGACGGTAGACCAGGGGCGGAGCGTAAGGCCGTCTGGGAAGTCGTCGTCGATCCCTGGTACCAGCATCGCGTAAAGGACGTCCTGGACTACCCACACAAGTTCCGAACTTGGTCGGTAGTCGATGGGCGTCTATACCATTTCCGGGCGGACCCCTTAGTCGAGCCAATACTAGCGGACTTGGCGCCGTGGAAATTGGTGCTCCCGAGGGAGCAGCGATCGCGGATTTTTGCGGAAGTCCACGAGGACTTCCAGGCAGGGCATCTTGGCGTCGAAAAGACCTACGCGCGAGCGAGGGCCGACTACTACTGGCCCGGAATGTATCGCGATATAGTTTTGATGGTCCGAGCGTGCGAGCGTTGCCAGGAGTGCAAGGTACAGCAGGTGCCACCAGCGGGCCTTATGGGTCGACGGGTCGTCGACACGCCCTGGACTGTGGTTGCGGCGGACGTCATGGGTCCCTTTCCCCGAAGTCGCGCCGGGTTCGAATATTTGTTGGTTTTTGAAGATTTATTTACCCGGTGGGTGGAGGTAGCGCCGTTGCGGAAGTCAAACGCGAAAAACATTCTTGCCGCGCTGGAAGATCTCGTGCTGTCCCGATGGGGTACCCCGGAGGTGCTCCTGACGGATAACGGCACGGAATTCGCGAATAAGGCCGTCGACGAACTGTGCGCTGCGTACCATATTACCCACGCGAAAGTACCGCCGTACCACGCGCAAGCTAACCCCGTGGAGAGGGTGAATCGCGTATTAAAAACCATGATCGTGGCCTACATCGAGGCAGATCACCGGGATTGGGATGTGCACCGTCACGAATTTCGATTCGCGTATAATACCGCTGTGCATAGCTCACTAAGAGTCAGTCCCGCGTTTTTAAACTTGGGTCGCGATCCCAAACCACGGATGCAGTTGCGACGACTCGTGGAAGGTCCCGCGGAAATCCCCGTTCCCCGTCCCGAAGTATGGGAGGACCGAATGGCGAAATTAGGTGAGCTGCGTGACTTAGTGACTAAACATCTCGAGGAAGCCCACGAGCGACAGGCACGCTATTATAACCAAGGGCACCGGGATATCCGTTTCGAAGTAGGGGAGTGGGTATGGAAGCGAAACCGAGTTCTGTCCTCGGCTACCCAACAGGTCGCTGCGAAGCTAGCCCCCAAGTTTGCCGGTCCATCTCGCGTTGCACAGGTAGTCTCGCCCGTCGTCTACGAATTGGAGGATAGCGCAGGAGGGGGTCGCGGTAGGCACCACATAAAGGATTTGAAGCGGTACGTGGAGTCTGAGGCAAGTGCGCATAGAAACGGGGAGGAACCGTGAGGGGGAAATAGGCTTCTCGGGGAGAGGAAAGGAGTAACCGCCGATAACTACGATCCTGACTGACTCTTCCCCTTAGTTGGCGGAGGGATCGCGAGGGAGGAAGACGACGTCCGGGCGATTCGGGACCTTCTGGTCCTAGCGAAGGTCCCTCTCCCCCCGGCGACCATCAGCTGGGGGAAAGCAGCCCCAGCGGGCCCCGAGTGGCGAGAGCAGCTGCCAGCGGGCGGCTGCTGGAACTGTTGGTGGTGGTACCATTTGTACCACGACTGCCCTCGGGTACTCGGGCTATTCTGCCGACGGTGCGGATGGCCCGGGTACCCGAAGACGAAGTGCCCCGCCTGCCACGACCAGGCGAGCCGAACCAGTAGGGGGGGCGTTCGCGAGGGGACCGGGCCAGCGGCCAACGTTCCCCCCTTAATGGCGAGGGAGATTTCCATCTTCCCGGGGTATTCACCAACGACAGCCCCTACTCCCCAGATGGCGAGGGAAGCCGCCCCAAATATCCCCGTTGCGAGGTAAGTCGTCCCCAACCCCCCAGCCGCGAGAGGAGCCCTCCAGGACCCCCCCGTTGCGAGGGGCGAAGAAAACGTAAACAGGGAGGTCAAGATGCTCCGCCGGCGGATCGTGGCGTCCGCGACCGGCCGGGGCCGGGATCGAGGCCGGCCGGGGCGGCGCGGCTAGGCCGACAACAACCAGAATATATTTTTTTTTTTCTTTCTTTTCGTCTTTCTTTCTTTTTTCATGATATTATAATAAATTCTTAACCTCGACCATAAATGGCGTCCGCTTTCTTTCGTAGATCCCAGGTGGCGGGTTTTGAGAAAAATTTCAGGTCCAGTGGCGAAGTAGAAAGCTCCCCTGGACAACCATGGCGTGAGGAAGGGGATCAGTTGAGCTCGCGAAGAATCCCAGAGGACACGGGAGTGGGCATCTGGCCACACGGGAGGAAATTTTTTTTGTTGTTTTTTTTGTTGTTTTATCGTCCTCTTGGGAGGGGAATCTCGGTGAGTACCGCGCAATAGCGTGTGAGTACTTCGAGCTTGCGGTCACCTCGCGAAGTTCGGCTCGCGGGATGCAGCGCTGGCGCTCTGGCACCCCACGATCCGTCTAGGGGGGGGGGGGTTGTAACGTGGCAGTTCGGTTAGGCCTGCCCGTTACAAGAGACTCCCTGAACCCTGGGCGAGATCCCGGAATCAGGGTCTAGAAAATCGAGTCGCGGAATAATCTTAGAGAGCGCCAGAACCTGAAGTCACGCACCCGAGCTTCGACAGGGACGAAATAGAGCATTGCGACCCAGATATTTCAGGTTTTTGTTTTCATTTTTTTTTCGAGTGCACCGGCTACCCTACAGCGACCGACTCCGACGCTGAACATCTTTCGAGGCAAGGCGAAACCACGGACATCTCGCGGGAAGGACACCGAGGCTGCGGAGGGGGAGGCAGCGCAGATCCCTGCAGCGCGGGAATCCAAGGCGGACGCGATTCCCACTGGCGGCCGGCGCGCCGCAGCCTCCCCGCTCGCCCCGCTTACGCCCAACCAAGGCGCCCGCGAGGTACCAGCTAGCGACGAGGGAGCACCACCCCGCCCAACCCTAGGACTACGTAGAGCTGCGCGGGAGACGACATCGCGATCTAGCCTCAAGTTCTGCGCCGCGTAGAGACGACAGGTGCGCGGCAAGTTGCGCAATCCCCTAAATCGATGACCGATCGATTGTTGCGCATTCTTAGGGTGATGAAGTCACGAAAATTTAGTGCGACGAGATCGGCGTTGCGACCATCCAAGATCACTCGAGTTTTGGCGTTCCTAGCGAGTGGGTAATAGCGGGCGCATCGGTGCGTTTTTTTTTGGTGTTCATTGCGACGGCTTTGCGAGAGATGTCAGGGACCAATCACGAGGGTGTGGGTGCCTTCGTACACTGGATGTGGAGCGGTAAGCGCTGCTGATATTCTTGCGATTGAATTTCGAGAGTTATTGAGTAAAGGCTCATCAGATAAAGGATAGCCGTTTTGGAGGTTGCGTGTCGAAAAGTACTCGAAATTCGTTTGCCGATTCTTTCGCTGGGTGACCGTAGCCTGAGTTGCGCGCAAGGGAGTAGCGTTAATTTCAGGGGATCCGGGAAATCGAGTCGAGCCACGGGTTGAGCCGAGACGTTATTGTCTCGAGTTTGAGTGTGACCGAAGTCCGTTACACGGGGTCATTTCACTTCGTCCGGTACATCCTCCATTCTCGTGTAGGTCGCGAGCAGTCACGGGGAGCATTCGAATTCGCGACTGCGTCCCGCCGTCGCCGAGAAAGTGAAGCTCGGGTGCGCGCTGATAAAAATATGCGGTTTCAGAGGAGGATCGCGGGTGTCGCGACGAGCCTTGCCTCAGTTTAGTTTTTTTGTTTGCATCATCAGTTAGTATTAAGTTGGCGATTAGCGCCATTTTGTAAAGGACGTTCGCGAGCAGCGCATCGAGTCCGATTTTGTTTTTGGTTTTTAGGAATTAGGGTATCATTAAGACGGCGACTAGCGCACGTAGGCCGTAGAGGTCTCCTAGATTTATTCACCTTTTTTTTCATTTTTTTTATTTGGTGTGTTTCTCCCTTTCTTATTTAGTTTAGATAAAATTTAACATTGTATTTGGAATCGCGAAGGACGACTTGCGTAGTCGTATTATCATTATTTTTATTTTTGAATTTATTTCTTTTGGTTTTTGTAATATCGCTGATGAGAAATATATCATTGTAATTTTATAGTGAATTGGCCACCTCACGCGTTGGCTTACTTGTGTTACATCTCTCTCTACCCAAAAATTACCCCTCCTCTCTCCGCGGTACTGAGCTATCGAGTATATGGTTGCGGTATTTCGCATTACCGATTTCGAGGCGTGTTAATCACGCCAGGCGCCCAACACATTCGCGATATTGTTTTAGGTCCAGGATACCTCACGGACGCCAAATTATTGTGCACGCGGTAAGTTCCCGGTCATTTTCTCCGAGTGACCGAGGTGCAGAAAAATCCACGTCACAACACATACCAGCCGGTCAGGAGCGGGCAAGACAAGATTTTTCTTACACCAAACACTGTTCGCTACCTGCTTTTCGTTGACCGATTTTTCCCACCACATGGCCCACGCTGCTTAACGACTCATAAAACCCAAAAACTACATTAGGCTGTGGTGGGTTCGAGGAGAGTGGGAGGGGGAGGGGGTGAAAACCTGTTCCAACACGCTTTTAGGCAAGATGCAGCTACGGAACCGGGTGACTTCAAACGAGCAATAAACTGCAAAAATTTAGGGATGGTGGGGGCGGGGGCTGCGGACCTCAGCCGTCTTTAGCGTCATTCTTTACATGAATTTCATCATCTCTGCAGAGCCGGGAGAGCAATAAAACCCAAAAATTTAGGGATGGCGGGTCGGATGAAGGGCGGACCCAGTCGTCTCTGACGTCATTTTTCCCTCCGAGATGCGCAGAACGCAGTGCGCACCACATCTCTAACGTCATTTTTCCCTCCGATATGCGCAGAACGCAGTGCGCACCGTTTCCAAATTCTTAAGATCTATCGGCCTACATACATATAAGCTCAACGGATCCGATGCAGACTCGTCAGTCTTACACGATACGTGCAAGTCAAAAAAGTTATACAAAGTTCAGCTTATATCAACGTCGAAGTCATGGCAGTCGAAGCGTATATGGGACTTGCGGAGCAGATGGAGAGGACGTACAATTTGCTGAGAGAGCAACCACCCGGAGAAGAGAATGACGCCGTCATCAATCATTGGGTTGATATTGGAATTGCGAATATCCAAGTTCTGCGCGATATTTCCATGCAACGAGGAACAACCGTTGGTGCGAAAATACGGATTCAACATACGATCGCACTCCTGCAATCTTGGGTGACGAAGATCAAGCAGTTGCAGGAGCGCACAGTGGTGACGGGTGGAAATATCGGTACTCCTGCGGGTGTACAATGGGACGACGTGGATAGCGCTTTCGCCAGCCAAATCAGAACGGGGGTTGTCACAAATCTCCGTCATAAAAATTTGGACGCCTTTCTGGACGATGTGCAGCGCGTCGTCACCAAGAAGTTGGAGCTGATACTGCGCGAGGAGGGAAATGTGAAGGTTAACCTCATATTATCGTGCAAATTCGAAAATGCCAAGCACGAAGAGATCTCCGCCGAAGTCAAGAGTTTCAACACCTCCAACGTGACGATTCTTCTTCCATCGAGCGATATAAATGGTTGGTTTACACGTGCACGGGGTGATCTGCTATCAGAGGTGGAAGATTTCGAGCAACGTGATTTCGGCTGGAGTATGATTGAGATCCTCAACATCGCTGTAAATATCAATCGCTACCAGCTTCTCGCCGCGGGGGCTCCAACATTCATCGACATTCAACGGAAAAAGGCTGTGGTGAACGTGAGGAACGAGGACGAAAGAAGCCTTCTCTGGTCCGTCATAGCAGCCCTCCATCCCGTCAAGATCAACACTAATAGGACTCACAACTATCGTTGCTATATTTCCGAGTTGGACTGTACAGGTATCAAATTCCCTGCTACTCTACATGATGTGCAAAAGCTTCAGAGATTGAATAATTTGCGCATCAATGTATACGGTATAGAATCTCAAACTTTTCCGCATCTTGTAAAATCAAATAAAAGCGTCATCGTGCCAATTTATTTGAGTAAAACTTTGCATAGCGTAAACATTGACACGATTCATCTTCTAATGGTTGAGAGTAATCCGGAAGACGATATGACAGGTGAGTTTGCACCGAGATTCCACTTTGCTTGGATTAAAGATCTTTCCCGATTGGTGAGCAAACAATTGTCTGATCATGATGGTCGACTGTTTTTGTGTGACTATTGTTTGTGCCACTTTAGCGTGAAACACGCCTACGACAATCATCGGCAAGATTGTATTATGCTAAATAAAGTACGCATGGAATTTCCTAAGTGTAAAGATTTAGTATTTTCCAATTTTCACAACAAAGGCACTGTTCCATTTGTCGTATACGCCGATCTGGAATGTATATTAATCCCTGAACCTGCGGATGAATTTTAAACTCGTAAGACTTGTGAAATTCAAAAGCATATCCCGAACAGTGTAGCGTACTATGTACATTGCGCGTACGATGAGACTTTACCGGGGTTCCACGGTAAACGCGGTGTCGATTGCATAGATTGGTTTATGCAACAGCTTAAAGATTTATCAATTCAAGTAGAGTCACGCATCAAAAACATAATTCCGATGAGGTCTTGTACCCAAGTGCAACGCGATCGTCACATGCGCGCAAAGAATTGTTATATTTGCGAAAAGCCGTTTACCCCTGAGGAGAAAAAGTGTTACGATCACTGTCACTTCACGGGTAAATATCGTGGTCCTGCTCATAATCGGTGTAATTTGAATTTCAGAGAGTCGAACACAATTCCAATAGTTTTCCACAATTTGTCCGGTTACGATTCTCACTTTTTAATAAAATCCCTCGCGTCAACTTCTCCCGGTAAAATTACACTGCTACCCATAAAAAAGGAAAAATATATATCCTTCACAAAACGCGTCGATGGAACAATGATGCACTTGAGATTCACCGATTCGTTTCGATTTATGGCTAGCAGCATCGATAAACTTTCCAAATATTTGACCGATACGGATAAACGCATAACACGTAAATTGTATAATAACCCGACTCAGTTCAGTTTGATGACCCGCAAAGGCGTTTTTCCCTATGAATACGTCGATTGTTGGGGGAAACTCGATGAACCGCGATTACCTGCAAAGACGCATTTCTACTCGCACCTCGGCGATGCAAATATTTCAGACACCGATTACGAGCACGCGAAAACTGTTTGGGAGGAATTCCATTGAGAGTCATTGGGAGGCTATTCAGATTTATATTTAAAGACCGATGTTCTTTTGCTTGCCGACATTTTCAAAAATTTCCGCGCTAGCTGCTTCACAACATACGATTTAGATCCGTTGCACTACTACACTGCACCGTGACTTGCTTTTGACGCGATGCTCAAGCATACTAATGTAAATTTGCAACTTTTAGACAACCCTGAAATGCTGTTATTTATTGAAAGAGCCATTCGAGGCGGCGTAGCGCAATATCCTAATTGACACGCTCGGGCCGATAATAGATTCATGGAAAAAGATTTTGATCCAAAGAAAGCGGAATCGTATCTCATGTATTTTGACGTGAATAACCTGTACGGTGCAGCCATGAGCGTGCATTTACCAATCGGTTCGTTCGAGTGGGAGTAGCAGCACATCGATATAACGAACCATCCGGACGATTCGCCGTTCGGCTACTTTCTGGAGGTAGATTTGGACTACCCTGTGGAACTCCACGAGGATCACGAAGACTTACCTCTTTGTCCCGAACATTCTACTCCTCCAGGCAGTAAAAATGCCAAACTCGCGACCACCCTTCACCCCAAAACAAAGTATATATTGCACTATAGAAATTTGAAACAGTGTTTGAGTTTAGAATCAAAAATAACGGAAGTGCAGAGTTTTGAAGTTTGCACAATCTCTATGGCTCGAGCCGTACATCACGCTCAATACAGACATGCGTGAGCAATCTAGGAATGAATTTGAGAAAAACTTTTACAAACTCATGAATAACGCCGTGTTCGGCAAGACTATGGAGAATGTGCAAAATCATAAAGATGTCAAATTGGTCACAAAATGGGAGGAAAGAGGTGGTGCGAGAACGCTTATTGCCCGAGCAAACTTTCACAGCTGCACCATATTTGGCACTGATGTGGTTATCATTGAAATGAATCGTGTCAAAGTTCACTTCGCCAAACCTATTCACGTCAGCACATTAATTCTAGATCTGTTAAAAATCTTTCTCTACAAATTTCACTATAGTTATATTAAAACCAACTTTTCGAATAAACAGGCTAAATTGATGTATATTGACACAGACAGCCTTATTTATCAATTCAATGTGCCTTATATCTACGATATCATCAAACGTGATGTAGATACCATGTTTGATACCTTTGACTATCCGCCCGACAATGTGTATGGTATTCTCCTTAGAAACAAAAAACAACTAGGGCTAATGAAGGATGAAAATAATGGTAAAATTATGACAGAGTTTGTGGGACTGCGAGCAAAGCTGTACACATTTACTGCGATGGGTGAGGATGGGGAAAAATATGACAGTGGCGTAAAAGTAAGTAAGCGCGCCAAGGGTGTAAGAAATTCATCGATAAATAGCATCACGTTTGATGATTATAAGCGCTGTCTGACGGCTTACCGAGAGTTGACTCTTCCACGGTGTTTAATACGCAGCAAAAAAACACGAAGTAAGCACGATCGTACGAAGAAAATTTGGCTCTGAGTTGGCAGGATGACAAGCGGCAATTGATACCTGGACAGACCGACACCGTACCTTGGGGGTTCGTCCCAGCCCCCCAATAGCTATAGGATAAACTATAGACATAGAATTGATGTAAATATTTGATGTTTGACGCCTCGAACGATCCACCATCGGGCGGAAACGTTTCATGATCAATGCGATATTTAATGGATTTGAAGTTTCAAAATGCGAATTCATATACTCAACAATTGTTTATTCATTTATTATTAATATATCAAGCAATTATTTATATTGATTTGTTTACCACGAGAAAAGTTATCAGAAAATGAAAAAAAGTTTTCCAAAAAATAAAATGTGTAATAATCGTATGGCAAAATTGCATATTATCATTATTATTATCACTATTATTATTATTATTATTATTATTATTATTATTATTATTATTATTATTATTATTATTATTATTATTATTATTATTATTATTATTATTATTATTATTATTATTATTATTATTATTATTATTATTATTATTATTATTATTATTATTATTATTGAATTCGTAGTACAGAGTATGGCACATGTGCGTACAAAGGAGATAAAATGTGGAAATATTTGTATATTCAAAATCTTTTACTGTCATCCGGAAAATACATGCAAATTATGTTACATGTCTGTTTTATTTATCCAACTATTGTGCGAACTATCAAAACCCAACCACTCCACATAGAACAGATTCCCCCGTTTGCGTAATACTTTCTCCACAAGGTAGCCGTCGGGATATTTCACTTTGGCGAGCTCTTTCTCGTAGAAGCCCCCCTCGATGGGATGATCTTGATAATCGGTAAGTTTGTAGGTGGGTGGATTGGTATTTTTCACCTCACCCACGGTGAATATTTCAGTCGTCCAATTGGGTGTATAGCCTTTTTCGAATACATTCTTGTACTTGCTGATTCGAACTCGATCGCCTACACTGAATTTCCGCGCTCGATCACTTCGTTTGATTTGCCGAGGCTTGTACACGCTACGATACAGCTGTTTTTCATTCTCCGTGCTAACATTCACCGGTTTCATCCGAATCGTGCGATGTTTGGTGTTGTTGTAGGACTTCATTAAATCGTCCAAAATATTAATCCACTCGTACGATCCTTAGAGAGTAAACCGCTTCCACATTTCATTCTTTAATGTTCGATTGAAACGTTCGCATATCCGACGCCTTTAAGTTGCTAAATGTCGAATACATGTTGATATTGTGATGCTTCACGAGGGCTTTGAATTCGCTGTTGTAAAATTCTTCGCCTCGATCAACGTGCAGATGTGTAGGTATACGACTCTGGATCAGTACAGATTTCATGGCAGCGGCAACATCTTTCCCACTCTTGGACTTTATCGGCGCCGCCCACGCGTACTTGGAAAATATATCGATGATTGTTAGTAGGTATTTGTATCCCTTGTTGCACGAGCTGTATGCGGTCATATCGACGAGATCAGCTTGCCAGGTCTCATCCAGTCCGCGTACATCTACGAATCGGCGCGGATAGTTGCGTCGAGCCTATCTGTGAAGTTCGGCAGTCATTGCAGTCTTCATTGTTCCCAACTCTTCACCTATCAATTCTTCGAATTGCTGTCCAACCACTCTGGTTTCTCAATCGATACTAATTTCCTGCCGGTCTGTCCCAACGTTGGTGTTGCCTGCTCCCCAATATGTTTGATGCGATTCAACGTATTTTCAATGATTTTGTTATTTATGCGTAGCTGTTTCAACCGCTCGTTGTGATTATGCGCGAAACTCTCAAAATTTGATTGAAAAGTATCCACAAAATCCACAGCCATAGACTGTGAAGCGGTATTGAGAACTTCTAAGGAAACGGCGTCGGTGGAGTGCTGCGGATCAGCTATGTTACACAATCGTTTACCGTCCAAATCATACTGATTGTCGCTGGTGGTTTTGAATCCAACACCCGGAGGCCCTCGAATAAATTCTTTACCCCCACCACGCTCCGAGTGTCGCCCGAATGTGTCTCTGCTTATCACTGGACGGTCACTGAACCAATGATGATTTTATGTTTACACGCCGCTAATGAACGATTCCAGTCTCGCGCAACTCCTCAATAATAGAGACTATTTCGTTGGAATGGCTGGTATTGCCTGCAGCCTGTGACGCCATAAGCAGCCGGAGACGATCTACAATTTCATTTGGATCATCCCAGTAGACGTAATCGACATCTTGCCCCTCCTTTCGCGCAATCTTATAGTCGAGTAAGCCTTCACCTGATTTTTTCGGCAAGCCGACGTGTTGTGCAATAAAATTTCTATACTTTGCGCTTTTTAAATCATCTCGAAGGCTTCCATCGGCTTGGTAACGTTTTCGATGCGCATTTTTCGTCGTTACAATTTTTATATAATTATTCTTGTCCGCGTCATTTACAACCGATGCATCGGGTGATTTTTTAAACAGTAATCCGAGTAATCCAGGTGTTCTCTCATAACTTTTATCCCCCAGATTGACCAGATTATCAGTGAAATTGATCGGTGTATCGCCAATCATCATACCGCTTGTCAACTTTCGAACACCGTATGTAGTATCCAAATCCCTCTTTTTACTTGAGCTGAACATTTTCAAATATTGTGCTGTAGAATCCGTTGTTTTCTTCACCGGTGTACTTGTAGTAGAAATTTCACCAAACTTCAGTGTTTTATCATTTGGATCCATAAAATTCCCCTCATCCTCCTCATCATCATCATCCCCGGCACTCTCGTCATCTTTTTCTTCTTCTTTTTTCATTGTCACATCCGGTAGTTCCGTTTTAATTTCACGTTTAATATGCTGCTGCTGCTGTTTTGAGGTGTCAACCAATTTTTGCAACGGTGTTACTAAAGGCTTGAATACCTATCCCACAACCTGTTCGGTCGTGTCCTTGTCCAACTTAAGCATCTTATGCTTCCGCCGTATGACATCGGATGCTTTTGATATTTTACTCAATGTATCGCTATGCTTGCGAATCTTGGCACTCTCCATGTTGCCGGCTCGATTGTTGCAACGAAACTGTGCAAGTTTATGTATGTTTATGCTTATAAAGCAGTCAAACCCCTCCCTAATATCGCCCCCCATTGATTTCGCTATCCGTGTCAATTACGGTAAAGCTGTAATTGTCATCATTCCAGCATGCCGAGCACAAGTCTTTAAATTGCTGATACGTCATGTCCGTGTTCACAAGATCGTTGTAGATATGTTTCAGATTCATATCATCCTGCCGAAATAGCACCAATAAGTTGGCATTGTCACGCACTAGGTGTTTTGGAATGCGCGCGTACGTTTGACTTAGATAAAAGCTATCGATATCGCAATGCCTGCCCATGCTGAAGTATGCTCTGATATTATCCTGCTTTTCACAAGCCACATCGTCGAAAATCATAATAGAGTTGGGGCGAGCATCTTCCGGTTTTACAACCTCATCGTTCTCGTGAAACGGGAAATAACCCACTCCCTGCACAGGTTTTAGTAACTTTTGCAAAAATTGATACTTTGGTTGGATGAGAGATTTCGAATAGACGTAGACATTTTCGAATCGCAATCCATTGCCGTGGGTGATGAGTGCGAGTAGAGCGTTAGTTTTACCGCAATTGGATGGCCCGAACAAAATTGCTCTCACGGTATTCGGCAGCAATTTTGCATGTCGTTTTCCTATCTTCCTCTTACCACGTCGAACCATTTTATCGAAATTTGCGATAGGTAGTTTATCGGGCTGATCTTGAAATCTCATGATGCTTCGTTAGCATGACAACGAAAACTGAGATGACGGTATATAAATTCCGCCTTTTATAGAAGTCGCGTTAGTTGTTGCCCGACTATGAGGATGTGCACACGGAAGAAACGTGGTGGTGGTTTGTTAAATAAAATCATCAATCATCTCCCAGTTGAATTGCATGTGCCAGGGTATCAGTACTGCGGACCTGGAACGAAATTGGCCAAGAGGTTGTCTCGTGGAGATTTGGGGATCAATCCGCTGGATGCCGCGTGTAAAGACCACGACATTGCATACGCAAGGAATCGCGATGTCGCAGCGAGAAATCTTGCCGACAAAGCGCTCGCTGAGAAGGCGTGGAATTGCGTCTTGGTCAAGGACGCTAGTGTGGGTGAAAAGGCTGTAGCCTGGGGAGTCATCAACACCATGAAAGCTAAATCTAAACTCGGAATGGGCTTAGCTGCAAAACGGTCGAAACTTGGAGTGGCTGCGAAAAAGAAATCTGGAACTGACGGGAAGAGTAAACAGCGGAAGAGAACTGTGAATCTTAAATCCATCATCACAGCAGCAAAGGACGAAATGCGACCGGGTTATAAAGCCGTCGAGTCGGCGTTGACGGGTGCTCGTGCGGCCGCGCGTGGGACTGGGAAAAATTTTCGTATGCCCCGCGTTATACCTGTGCCTGATAAAATTGGCGGCATCCTGCCGTTTCTCATTCCAATTCTGGCCGGTCGAAGCGCTACTGAGGCTCTTGCGGGTGGTGCTGCGGGTAAAGCTAAAGCTGTCAACGAAGCTAGTGTCAACAAACATCAGTTGAAAGAGGCCAAACGGCACAATGCAACAATGGAGGCGATTGCTTTGGGCAAGGGATTATACCTGCGACCCTACCGCAGCGGAATGGGCCTGTACTTACGTCCGGCAAAAAACTAGTAAAGCTGTCACACCGAGCTCTCACTAACATTGATTTACGCAACTATGCTAAAAATATGAAAATTTCACATTTTCGTGGCGTTTTCATGTGGAATAACCGGCCGAAATCAGGACCAAAAATGCGAAAATCCGCAATTATTAATCTTGACGATAAAAACGGTCCAGGGACACAATGGGTTGCATACAAGAAAAATGGTGACCATGTTGTGTATTTCAATAGTTTCGGTGATTTGAAACCGCCTAAGGACTTGATGAGGTATCTCGGTGTTGGTAGCGTTGAATACAATCATAAGAGGTATCAAGAATATAATACTGTGATTTGCGGCCACTTGTGTCTCAAATTTCTCAGCGAACAACTATAAAAAGACAGGTGTTACATGAGCAAGCTTAAGTCATGCCGGAATCGTTGACGTTAACACTGTCAGGCACATCCTCCGTGCTCGAGGCTCAATATTTCCCCCCAATCGAGTTATCACCAGAGAAGAACTACGTTCTCGGACTCGTCGAGTTCCTGACATTCAATTCAATACCCATTATTCATGAGAGGTGTAATAAATTATACCTGAAACGAGCGGACAACAGCAGAGAGAGCATCGCGATACCCACGGGATGCTATGAAATTGAGGATATTGAAAATTTTCTACATAAGGAGTTACCCTCCGACATCACCCTCAGTCTGACAGCTAACAACAACGAGCTGAACAGTGAAGTCACATGCAATCATGTGGTAGACTTTAAGCCCAAAGATTCGATCGGCCGATTATTGGGATTTAAGGCGGTTGAGCTATCACGAAACGTTACTCATAAATCTGAATTACCCGTAGCTATACTGAAGGTTAATACTTTACGCGTTGAGTGTAGCATAACCACAGGGGCGTACATAAACGGGCGTCGAGCTCACACGATTCACGAATTTTTCCCAACCGTTCCATCCGGATACAAGATTGTCGAAGTGCCTACCAACGTCATTTACCTGCCAATCGCCGTACAGTCGGTACATCATTTACAGCTCAGAATAGTCGATCAAGACGACGAGCTGATTAATTTTCGCGGCGAAACGATTACTGTACGTTTACACTTGAAATCACTCAAATAATGGGAATCGTGTTTGAGACGAGAAAGTTGGGCCAAAGTTATAAAAGTCAAACGTCATGGACAAAAATCATCAGTCGCCCGACACCTCTGACAACGTTTACACCGCCTACGAGACTGACACCTCTGAACGTTCGGTTTCTCCAGAGCCTAGGTCTTCGATTACGTGGAAATTTTGGAAAATAAAAATTCGTGTTCGCTGCATCCTGTGTGTGTTACCATGGAAGAAATAATAAGAATACAGAAACTTGTGGTATTCGACGAATCGATCGCGCACTCTGAGATTCATGCTCATCAACCGTTTGCATCATCCACCTTCCAGAACAACGATGAAATCCATATTGTTGTTCAACATCAAGACTTGTGTCTACTGCCCAGTAAAAGCTCTCTACACATTCACGAAAAAATCACAAAGGATGATGTTGTGGCTGTGGTGACGGTTACGAAATTGATCAATATGGCCGTTTGTCATTTGTTTGAGGAAGTTCGCTACGAGTTGAACGGTGTAGAGATTGATCGGAATAAAAATGTTGGCATCACCAGCACTATGAAGGGTTACGTATCCTTGACTCCAGGCCAGCAATATAGTCTGGAGAATACCGGGTAATTGAGTGGGGATGAGGAACTAACCGATGCAGCTGAAAATTTCAATGTTGTTTTGCCGTTAAATTATGTGCTAAGCTTCGCCGAAGATTATCGTCGAGTCATCGTCAACGCTAAACACGAGTTAATTCTCACACTGATTTGAATGCCGTGATTCAGACCTCGGCGACGGAAAACTTTAAAATCACCCTGAATAAAATCGAGTGGTTGTTGCCCTACATCAAACTGGCAGATAAACCGAAAATCCAGCTACTCAACTACATCGTCAGGGATCCGGCCATATCCATGAGTTTTCGTTCTCGGGAAACGTACGTGTATCCGATGCTCCCATCAACAACGCGACATATATGGTCAGTCAAGACATCGACGCAGCTTGAGAAGCCGAGATATGTCGTTCTAGGATTTCAAACTGCAAAGAGAAACGAGCCGCCGAAAAATGCTGGCGTATTTGATCATTGTCGGATCAGAGATGTAAAACTCTTCCTCAACTCACAGTGCTATCCCTACGGAAATATAAATATTGATATTGTAGCGTGGCATTTTTACTGCGCGTTCCACACGGCTCCTCGAACTCTAGACAAACCATAAACTTAGGGAGCACGCGAAGCAGACCGCGGCTCATTTCGAAAAAGAGCGCCAGGACATCAGTCACGCATCCGAGACTCTCAGAGGGGACCATCGTCGGTCTAGCGAATAAGACGTTTGAGGATTTCTGTTTATTTTTTTTTTGGGTGACGAGTAAATGCGGCCTCAGACAGGGGATCGACAGCAAATTCAAACGACGTTACTGAATGGCAATCGCGGCGGATCGCGACAAAAGGAGGGCCTCACACGAGGCTACGAAGAGAGCGTCAACGAAGAGCTCTGCCGCGAGGGAATGCAAGGCGGACGAGATTCCCGTTGGTGGCCAGCGAGCCGTAGCCCCCCCCGCCGTCGACCAACTGACAACAGGTACCCTCGCGAAGTCGTCACCACGCCACTGCCAAGCTACGGGGTACCAGAGACTGGCCAGCCAATCAACACCCCGCGACAGCGGAATTCAACGATAGCGATACGCTAGATTGTAAGAATTTCGTAACGAGAACCCCAATTAGATCGTTGGAATTTTGACTACGGATAGCGCCTATGTTCGGGGCATGTTCGAATTGCGGCTCCGATTTGCAGGACTCGTCACTTGAGTCCTGGCGACATCGCGTAGTGGGTGGATCGAGCGTAGTGAGCAAAGTAAAAGAAAAGAGAAAAATCGCGTGCCATTGCTGCAACGGGAGTCGGGGAATTCCTCGGGTGGCTACGAAGTGGTAAGCGCTGGTAATTCTTTGCGGGCATATTTCGAGCGCAAGTTAGATTGGCTCACTGATACACGGTAGGCCCACTTAATCTTGGAGTTAGAGTAGCGCTCGAAATCTGTTCGCCGATCTCCTTGATGATGACCGTAGCCCGAGTTTTCGCGATAGGGCGTACAGTCAAGTGGGTTCCTGTGAAGTCTCGCGTAGAGTCACGGTTTCGAGTGGGTAACAATTTCGGTTCGAAATTGAGTGCGTCCAAATTCCGCTGCACGGGGTCTCGTCGAGTCTGCGTACGTAAAAAGGGTCACCTCTCGGGGGGAGCCGCGTGTTACTGTGCGTAGATGCTCGGTTTAGCGGGAAGGGTTGCGAACTTTGTGGAATTGGTGACTACGACTGGAGCTCGGATGCGTCATAATACGCTGCACACCCGCACGATCAGTAAGCTTCCTAGAGTTATTGATTCGGTCGCGATTAGCGCGTCGAGTCACGTCTTTTTGGTTTAGTTTACGAGTTCTTGTGCATCAGTGAGGTGGCGGCTAGCGCCCGTAGAAATAAGACATCGCCTAGAGTTAATCACGATTGCGATCAGCGCGTCGATTATGACCTAGATCACGTTTTTGTTCAACGGTTTATAATTAAGTGACGAATAGCGTCGTAGTCAAGGACGATCGCGGGCAGCGCATCGAGTCCAAATCTGGTTTTTGGTTTTTGGCGAGTTAGGGTATTATTAAGTTGGCAACTAGCGCCCGTAGGCATAAGAAATTTCATCTCTTTTACGTTTGATCAATTTATTGCCGATCGCGGACCGCGTCGGCCAGTCGCGGGTGACGCGACGAGCCTCGTTTCCGTTTAGTTTTTTTTTTGCATAATCCGTCAGTATTAAGTTGGCGATTAGCGCCATTCTGGAGAGGACGATCGCGAGCAGAGCGTCGGCTCCTATTTTGCTTTTGGTTTTCGTATTGACTGTTTTGGTCATTATTATTATTATTATTATTGTTATTATTTTTTTGTGAAATTTCGACTTTGGCGATAATTATTCGACGGTTTGGAAGTGAAAAAAGAACTTTTTAGGTTTGGCAAGTAAGAAAAAACATTTCAGAAATACGGTTTCAAACGAAATTCAGTTAGGGCGGGATGTAGGTACTTTGTTGTTGTCTCGGTTGAACTGGAATACCGCATATACATTCACTCAAAAAAATATTGAAACAAACAGTTATTGAACCGACCTGTACAATAAGGTTGATTGAAATTCCCCGCTGAAGTCTATTTTGAACTGAAAATACTTTATCGGAAAAAATATTTTACCGGACCGATTAGATTCAGAATTTAATCATTTATGACTTATAAAAAAGTGCGTGTTATATGAATTACTCAAAGACTACTCAACTGAACAAATCCGGAACCTGATCACTTCTAAGTTGAAGCGAGAGGAAAAGCTCTGAAAACTGAATTTTCATTTTTCAGACTAAATAGATTTATTCCGAATTACGCTACGAGCTCCTAATTTGGAGTTTCAAAAATTTTATAGGAGTCGACGTAGACAGGTTTGAACGGCATTTTTTTTCCGAACTGTGCGATTCGACTAATTCCGGAAGTTTTGGCGCCTGACAAACTTGAAAATCAGCATCAAACAATCGGTTAATTTGGATGACTTTAACGATAGAATAGTTGGATAAAATATTATCTAGTGATGAGAAAATTTTGGTCTACAATCAAATGGTAAATGATGTGTTGAAGATAATCATTTCTCGGTCTGGATTTCTCTTACCATTTATCGATCCAGTTTCAATCGGAAGTGATCTCAAAAGCAGTCTAATGTTAGTGAATAATGTTTCAATAGTTTTCATTTCATTCTTGTTTTTTGATTAAATTCGTTATTTTATCGGCTTTGTTTGTCTATCTATCGTTTCATTTTCGCGAGTTTATTTTTTGGGGGGCTTATTTTTTATCGATATCTGAATCAATCGTCGGATTCGTCTCCGAGTCAGTGCGTGGATTTGTTTGCTCGGGAGTTATTTCGCGTGTTTTTTCACAGTGGTAGAACACATAACGTGGGATGTATTGAACGTCCGCTGTTGTCTTTGCACGGTCAATGCGAAATGGGGTGTAATATCACCCCGCTGAAAAATTAACTACGTCTAGGGTTCTGTGACGTTGTCCGAGGCTTGGATGTAGCATCTGGTCTACGTTCCGTTACACGGCTTTATTTTATTAGGCTGGAGATATCGAATCGCGCGATGAAAATAAATATCTGCGTATATTGATGCGCGAAATGGCAATTAAAAGATTGGTATATGTATATATTATTAATGGCTGCAGTGCGTTCCGAATTTGTTACAAAATACGGGCAATTGATTTCTACGATTGTACAATTTCAAGGTATCATGTATACGTCGCTAAAATTTCATGGAAAGATACCGAGTTCATATTTTAGATCGTCGATAAAATACAATTTACACTACTGCGGTTTTGAATAATTGCCAATACAGTTTTAATTTGAGTCTGCAGCAGTAAGTAAGCGCGAAAAATATTTAGGTGAACTTAATGTGTCGAATAAATCTACTGTGAGTTATACTTACACTTGTATGATCTTTATTGTTAGTCATAAGACTCGGTAACCGAGTTCTCTATTTGAGGTTTTTTTTTTTATAAGAAAATGTAATATTTCTAAAATCGAATATTTTAATCTCGACCCGAAGTTCACTGACAACAAAGTGAAAGAGAAAACGTTATTGCATGCTTGTTCAGTATAATTACTGATATAATATTCGGGGAAGAGTTTTTTTCAAATATTTCAAGTGAGAAATTCACTTGCATTTTGATGACTTACTGGTAAAATTTTACAATTTAGATTATAGATTTAGTCTGCAAGGATAATTTTATAAAATCAACGAAAATATCCTGATTTGCAATTTCTAATCTGGCCGTTTTCAAAACGATTAATAAAGTGAAATAATAGTATCGGAAATACAGATTTTAGTATTAGACATTTATTTGTCAATTCAATCATTTACAATGACAACAGAGCGTTACAAATTAAATATGCGAGTTCTTATCATTACATACATACATCATTGTATGAATTACGTTATAATCGGTTCAAAATTATCATCACATTCTAATGAATGCATGATAAATTTCATAGAAATATAACATTACATTTTTTAAACCTATATGTTACACCTATTCTTGTAACAGAAATACTTGGAATAAATTTTTTTTTTTTCTTTTCATATTTGAAATTTTTTTTTTTTCTATTCTACTATATCGCTAGTATTATTATCAAATCGTTCACGTTACTTTGACGGCCTTCAAAATTTATTGTCAATCGAAAGAATTGCTAGTTGCCGTCAAAGAAAAATGAAAAAACTTTGAAATATGTCTAAGGATTAAGAAATTTACAAAAATTGAGAAACTGAAAAATGCTCAAGAATTAAGATATCGATACAAGCATAAGTCTTAGTCAATAACTGGCGTACCATTTGTCGTAAGATGAGATAAGCTCCTTTGAAAGAGACGCTTAAGTCATGTCAAAAACTTACACAAGTGTCGTGCGCTGCATGTGGCGATCGGATGTGTCCGGTGCGTCATTCAGATTTCCTCCGTTTCCTAATATGTTGTAAGTCCTGTTTTCGGTGCACGTGGTATCTTTGTTATGCAAGGATAACCCGTTCAGTAATGAACTCACACAGGGAACGGCTCGCGAACCTTCACAGAATCCTGAATCGACCACCAGTGGGTCGTGGAACCTGACCTTCTTGGGACTGGCTTTCCTGTTTCGATCGAAGGTCCTTCCCCAGCCGTCTTACCCGTCAGCCTGCGGCGAACGGATGCAACTTCCGCCTCGCTTTTGACCATTCTTCTTCTTGTCTTTTGGTACCGATATCCAGATCGCACCGTCTTCCACGGTGCAGGTCGTAAACGTTATCTCTCCGTTTCTGTCCCTCCCTTGCACTACGTAGCTGTAGGATGAACGTTTGGTTCTCGAACCCGACGCCTTGTGGAAGCTACAAGAGGGACGTGGTTTGCTCGAACACAGAGCCTTTGAACAGAAACTGCTGCCCGAACTCTTGGCGGGGATCGAGATGGGCCGATTCTCTATTTCGTCGTCCTCCTTGCGTTCCAGTGCCTCCACCAGCTTCTTCACGAAGTTCGCAGAAGTCGAAGATAAGTAGCTTGACATTGCCTTCTCCGGATCACGACATTTCGCGTTCAGTTCCTCGATTATTTCTTCTACGAAACTTCTGGTCGGCGATCGTTGCTTGTGTCTTTGTATAATCTTTTCCATCACAGTCGACTTCCTTGACTACACGAAGAAGCGGTTGTGGTCCTCCGCGTCCAATTCGTCTTCGCGAAAATTGTCCCTCTTTTCTGTCTCTTAGGATTTCATTTCGGTATCGGTCAGGATCTCCTCAATATCACTCAGCCACCTTTCGCCCTGCGTTTTCACCGGGCAATTAAATTTTTTCGGAGTCGATGTGGCGAATGGTAGTATTTGCTTAATGTTTTCGAGGCTCGAAATTTCCGACGACGAGACTTAGTTACAGTCCATGTTATCCTCGGGCGGTTCCTGGTCTTCCGAACTCGACTTCTTCGCCGGAGCGAATTCCTCGACGCGAATTACGCTGTCGGTGCTAACGACCATCTCGTCTTCCTCCAGGTTGTCCAGTTTCTCCGTAGGAACAGGCGGAAGGACCAGGTTCAAGTTCTCTACCTTCGGTGACCCTGACATTTTCGGCAATGTCTTACTCACGTGCATCTTCGAGTAAGCCGCTGACAGTTTCATGATCTCCCCACGCATGTCTAATTCCGGACGTGAAGACCATTGTGCGGTCCTTGTCAAAATCGACATCTCACCGGCTGTAAAAACAACATGATACAATTTTAAATAAGACACCGTTTGTCAGCCGCCAAGAAATTGATTTTTCTAAAGAAACGAGACGTTAAATTCAATTTATTTCCCGAATTTGAGAATCAAGTTTTTCGAAAATCATGAGGTTAAAATTTCTAATTTTTCTTTTACCTTTATTTTTCAGACAAAGGTACGTTCGTTGCAAATATTTCAATACCCGGAACATAGATCCTTGAGACGATGAGTATGGAGCATTCAATTGAAGATTTGAACCGCGTATCTAACTGTCGTTTAACTTGGTTCGTTTACACCGCTTTTTTGTAATGACACATCGATTCTTACCTTCCATTGCCGCCATGTGCTTTTTGCAGAGTTCGATCAAGTGTGCCTTAGTCGATTGAAAGCTCTTCCTAGTGGATGGGCGGCTCAGGATCGGTCGTGGGGCAGTCATCCTACCTCTACGCCTATTCTTAAAGCAATCGGGCATCGTCAGCCGCTCGAATGATTTCTTCGCCCTCATTTCGATTTCGCTCGGTCGACGTGGCTTCTGAAAAAAGTAGGAAAGAAACATGGTTATAATCGTGTCATTTATTCGGAAAAAGACGAACACTCGAAAGTTCTCAAAACAACCATTACGTCTATCAATATCGTTGAAACATCAACGTCTCTGTCAAATTAGCAAAAGACTAAATAAAAAAAGTTCAAAACTTTTCAACTTACGTCTTCTTCGTCGTTTTGGCAAGTTGTGTTGCTGGAACAGCAGGGAACAGACATCGAATCCATCGTAGTCGATTTTTTTTTTCCTACTCAACAACTAGACAAATCAAACTTTAAATCCAACTGGACTTGAACAGATTCCGTTCGAAACTTTAACTCGGGATACCTTGCAACGTCAAGGACTAGCTCAGACTCTACAGGTGTTACTACCTCTGCGATTGACTGAGGAATAATGCTCATCGGGTCAAGACGTGCGATATTTATACTCTACGCTAGAAATACCGTTATCACCGCCAGTTTCAGGCTGGCCAATCAGGTGCCGCCCTGATGAGCAAAGGGACTACCTGGCCGGCCGAAGGGTGTTTGTGATTCGACGGTCCGCCCGAACCTCTGCTGCACTTGCCTTGCAGCAGACTTTTCGAAAATGTCGGGAGGGGGGCGGTGCGGTATTCGATTTTAACATTTTTCGATCTGGGTAAAAAATTAGAAATATCGAAAAATTGAAGGGTCGCAATATCAAATATCCAAAAACGTGAAAGCGTAACTCTTACATTTAAATAATGTAAAAAGTCGAAGTGTGGAATAAGTCGAAGTGTGGAATAAGGCGAAGCACAAGATATGGATTTGAATCATGACGATTGTATGTTCCGGTCTTAATCATTACGAGGACTTTATATTTTGGCATTTCTACATTTTTAAATTCTATGAAATAGATTTCCGCGGTTTAGAAAATTCTATGCTGTGAAGCTTCACCATTTTTATCCTTCAACCGAAAAATTTGCGTACATCTTCTATCCAGGGAAAAGAAGAGATTTTGTGCCATTCTTATCATGGTTATCGGACGAAAATATTTCTCAAGTCTGTCGGAAATGAATTCCGACGAATCCCGTTCTCGTACGTATTGAGCGGTAATGCTTTTTTATTCATTTAACTTATTGTGTTTGTTATTGTTCAGGCTTCTAATTATTGACTGGAGCATTTTCTTTCACACGATTGTCCCAAGTTTAAAACAAGTTTATCATTTTTCTTGGATTTGTTTTTCTACAACGATTATACTTGTTTATGTATCGTTGTACGAAGCTAAAAAAATGCCGATTTTGAACACGTTGAAGAGATTTTCCACATTCTTTGTCGGCAAACGATCATTTCGAGCAATCGTCCAATCGCGAATTATTTTTATTTCTATTTACACGCTTCTGATTCCGAAAAATGTTCTTCTATTCGTTTTTTGAAATACGGACGAATTGAAAATGAATAATACTCTTGAAAAAAGGTACACTGAGAAAAAAATGTTATCGGATTTAATAAATAATAATTGATCCGAATAATCCATGCGTTTGTAAAGTCGTGAGACCACATTTATTCAAAGCGACAATTTATGTAGTTTTTAAATTACGTCCGAACACGTAATGTACTACTCTAGGGCATATAAATGTTGTGTAAATTTGCTGGGCTACATAATTTAAGATTTTTTTTTCAATACGTTATGCTATTGTTATTGATTGCCACCGAACAAGTGTAGCAGCGTCACTCCAAAATAGTTTTTGGAAAACATGGCTGGATCAAAACTATAACCCAACATATCGCTTCGGATACCCTCACGAAAAAAAACCCTCAATATGGGGGTGAATTCGTACCCTCAATTCTTTACTTATGGGAATTCAGCAATACCTATAAATTAGGGGTACGAATTGACACCCAAGTTGAGGGTTTTTTCCGTGAAGGTATCGTTGGTAGATTCGTATGAATCTAGATTAATTTAATGCGAAGGATTCGGGTACACAAGCATTTTTGAAGCTTCTTTTCAATCGAGGAAGCTTGCCGTCTACAAGTGATTGAAATTGGTACTACTTCAAATCAATCATTATTTCGATTGAAAAATGTGAAACATGCACGTCAACGTCGTGGTGACCACTAGTCAGGGAATTCTGGAAAACCTGGAAAACCTGGAAATGTCATGGAATTCTGCAATTCCCGCATAGTCAGGGAACCGTTTACTATATACTTTTTTCATACAAATACGTCCCGAAGTTTTTTTAAGCTTTAGATAAATTAGATCGAATACCAATTTTCTTACCATCACCGCAAGGTTCGCTTCAAACTTTGATTATTCCTGAATATTACATTACAAACGACTGCGCATCGGCTAGCTGTGACAGTGTAACTGAGTTACAGTTCGTACTTTTGTTTTATAAGAAGAAGAAATTGTATGGAAAATACGTATATGTTTTGACGAACATATTCAAATGTTTCAAGGAAAATGATGAGATTTTTGTCTGGAAAACCTGGAAAAGTTGAGGAATATCGTGATGGATATTCACTGGCTACGCTGCAGCTTAGTCAGACCGAGTGAAGTACGATCGTACTTTCGAAATTGGTTTCATAAGAGATATCTTTTAGTGAGGATTCCTTCCGGCTGTATGTGAAAAGAGTTTTACAAGTGAAAGCCCAAGAAAAATTTCGCTCCGAAACCTGGAAACACACCAGTGTGAGTCATCGGTATAGGTATACCTAAGCGTCGGTCGTTCAATAAACCGAATATCAACCCCCCGATGTTTAATGGGCTCGCGTTTTGGATTTGGCATTAGTCAGTTTTCAGTCATTTGGAGTTGTTCACAGTCAAAGGGCTCGATACAAGGGTATAAATGACTTACCTGAGCCGTACGAGAGACAAAATGCATTCCCGAATCAGTGGGAGGTGTAAGCTTGAGCAAACGTTCGAGGAAGGAAGGGTAAAGATATCGGTTCAAAATCGGTTTTATTTCTCCACACTGCCATGCGAAGTCCTCGAGCCGTCCCAGATTTCGGGGCGACATTTTCGCAACGGCTTAAATACGCGCTAAAAATTCGTGAATAAAGTTTTGAAACTTGTTTGACTGTTATACAACCGTTTTGATTAAATAAAGTAAAGGCGTTTATATCGATCAATTGTTTATTCGATCAGCGAGAATATGAAGTAAAATTTTCTACGTGGAAACGCAGCTTATAGATATTTTACGCTGGTTCAATCCACTTATGCCAATTGCCGAATAAGCGCGATAGCTGGCTTCAAACTTTGCACAAGCCGTAGAGCGGCTCGTGAAAAAGCGACACCGCGCATACGAGACTTGTGTGAAACCGAATGTCGAAATTTATCGCGAACGAAAAAATCTGAGGCCGATTATCTCGTTCTTCGTCAAGGTATACGAACTTTATGTAATAATTGTGATAGCATTTCAGTTAAAAAAAAAGGCTGAAACCGTCGTAAGCGCTGTGTTCAAAAATTCGACTTTCAAAAATTTTGTTTTCTCAGTTGTAGCCGGTGATCTGGTCCAACATTCAACGAAGAGACTCACTTCGTTCCTTTCAACAAGCAAAATCCTTTCTGGTCTCAATTACAGCTAAGGATTATGGATTGACCAAAAAGCCATCATGACTCCATTTTCCCAGAAGTGTGCAGCGGTGGCCTTTATTTGACAACCTTACAGCAATATTTGACTGGAATTTAGTGCCCTCGCAGCTAATTATTTTGATACTCCGCCAATTTGTCCTTCTTCAAATAGACGAGCCCGGGCAAAGTCCATAATCCAAATCCGACAATCAAGGATGCAGGTATAAGTCTCGAATGTCAACGGAAATGCGGTTATTAACCCGACAATATCGAGCGGCTTACAATTCCCCAACATGATTTTCGCTTTTCCTGACCGGGGTAGGTGGTGGATTTTTAATTGCACTAGGCAGGAATCGCACTCAAGAAAGAGTCACCCCGGGGGTACGAGTCACGCTGCCAGACGTCCAGTTTACCTGACCCCCAATAAAGCGACGCCGATGAACTTCGGAACATTATTTGCGAACGGAGTCGACCACACAAGTTCCAGGAACAATGTTAAAGCGAGAATAATCGAAAGACCCAAATAAGTTCCGGCAATGTATTGACTCGACGAGTCATACTTGGAATTCATGTAAACCATTTTACCACTATATCCAAGAGTGTACGATCATACTTTACTCGGTCTGACTAAGCTGCAGCGTAGCCAGTGAATATCCATCACGATATTCCTCAACTTTTCCAGGTTTTCCAGACAAAAATCTCATCATTTTCCTTGAAACATTTGAATATGTTCGTCAAAACATATACGTATTTTCCATACAATTTCTTCTTCTTATAAAACAAAAGTACGAACTGTAACTCAGTTACACTGTCACAGCTAGCCGATGCGCAGTCGTTTGTAATGTAATATTCAGGAATAATCAAAGTTTGAAGCGAACCTTGCGGTGATGGTAAGAAAATTGGTATTCGATCTAATTTATCTAAAGCTTAAAAAAACTTCGGGACGTATTTGTATGAAAAAAGTATATAGTAAACGGTTCCCTGACTATGCGGGAATTGCAGAATTCCATGACATTTCCAGGTTTTCCAGGTTTTCCAGAATTCCCTGACTAGTGGTCACCACGACGTTGACGTGCATGTTTCACATTTTTCAATCGAAATAATGATTGATTTGAAGTAGTACCAATTTCAATCACTTGTAGACGGCAAGCTTCCTCGATTGAAAAGAAGCTTCAAAAATGCTTGTGTACCCGAATCCTTCGCATTAAATTATTCTAGATTCATACGAATCTACCAACGATACCTTCACGGAAAAAACCCTCAACTTGGGTGTCAATTCGTACCCCTAATTTATAGGTATTGCTGAATTCCCATAAGTAAAGAATTGAGGGTACGAATTCACCCCCATATTGAGGGTTTTTTTTCGTGAGGGTATCCGAAGCGATATGTTGGGTTATAGTTTTGATCCAGCCATGTTTTCCAAAAACTATTTTGGAGTGACGCTGCTACACTTGTTCGGTGGCAATCAATAACAATAGCATAACGTATTGAAAAAAAAATCTTAAATTATGTAGCCCAGCAAATTTACACAACATTTATATGCCCTAGAGTAGTACATTACGTGTTCGGACGTAATTTAAAAACTTTATAAATTGTCGCTTTGAATAAATGTGGTCTCACGACTTTACAAACGCATGGATTATTCGGATCAATTAATATTTATTAAATCCGATAACATTTTTTTCTCAGAGTACCTTTTTTCAAGAGTATTATTTATTTTCAATTCGTCCGTATTTCGAAAAACTAATAGAAGAACATTTTTTGGAATCAGAAGCGTGTAAATAGAAATAAAAATAATTCGCGATTGGACGATTGCTCGAAATGATCGTTTGCCGACAAAGAATGTGGAAAATCTCTTCAACGTGTTCAAAATCGGCATCTTTTTAGCTTCGTACAACGATACATAAACGAGTATAATCGTTGTAGAAAAACAAATCCAAGAAAAATGATAAACTTGTTTTAAACTTGGGACAATCGTGTGAAAGAAAATGCTCCAGTCAATAATTAGAAGCCTGAACAATAACAAACACAATAAGTTAAATGAATAAAAAAGCATCACCGCTCAATACGTACGAGAACGGGATTCGTCGGAATTCATTTCCGATAGACTTGAGAAATATTTTCGTCCGATAACCATGATAAGAATGGCACAAAATCTCTTCTTTTCCCTGGATAGAAGATGTACGCAAATTTTTCGGTTGAAGGATAAAAATGGTGAAGCTTCACAGCATAGAATTTTCTAAACCGCGAAAATCTATTTCATAGAATTTAAAAATGTAGAAATGCCAAAATATAAAGTCCTCGGAATGATTAAGACCGGAACATACAATCGTCATGATTCAAATCCATATCTTGTGCTTCGCCTTATTCCACACTTCGACTTATTCCACACTTCGACTTTTTACATTATTTAAATGTAAGAGTTACGCTTTCACGTTTTTGGATATTTGATATTGCGACCCTTCAATTTTTCGATATTTCTAATTTTTTACCCAGATCGAAAAATGTTAAAATCGAATACCGCACCGCCCCCCTCCCGACATTTTCGAAAAGTCTGCTGCAAGGCAAGTGCAGCAGAGGTTCGGGCGGACCGTCGAATCACAAACACCCTTCGGCCGGCCAGGTAGTCCCTTTGCTCATCAGGGCGGCACCTGATTGGCCAGCCTGAAACTGGCGGTGATAACGGTATTTCTAGCGTAGAGTATAAATATCGCACGTCTTGACCCGATGAGCATTATTCCTCAGTCAATCGCAGAGGTAGTAACACCTGTAGAGTCTGAGCTAGTCCTTGACGTTGCAAGGTATCCCGAGTTAAAGTTTCGAACGGAATCTGTTCAAGTCCAGTTGGATTTAAAGTTTGATTTGTCTAGTTGTTGAGTAGGAAAAAAAAAATCGACTACGATGGATTCGATGTCTGTTCCCTGCTGTTCCAGCAACACAACTTGCCAAAACGACGAAGAAGACGTAAGTTGAAAAGTTTTGAACTTTTTTTATTTAGTCTTTTGCTAATTTGACAGAGACGTTGATGTTTCAACGATATTGATAGACGTAATGGTTGTTTTGAGAACTTTCGAGTGTTCGTCTTTTTCCGAATAAATGACACGATTATAACCATGTTTCTTTCCTACTTTTTTCAGAAGCCACGTCGACCGAGCGAAATCGAAATGAGGGCGAAGAAATCATTCGAGCGGCTGACGATGCCCGATTGCTTTAAGAATAGGCGTAGAGGTAGGATGACTGCCCCACGACCGATCCTGAGCCGCCCATCCACTAGGAAGAGCTTTCAATCGACTAAGGCACACTTGATCGAACTCTGCAAAAAGCACATGGCGGCAATGGAAGGTAAGAATCGATGTGTCATTACAAAAAAGCGGTGTAAACGAACCAAGTTAAACGACAGTTAGATACGCGGTTCAAATCTTCAATTGAATGCTCCATACTCATCGTCTCAAGGATCTATGTTCCGGGTATTGAAATATTTGCAACGAACGTACCTTTGTATGAGAAATAAAGGTAAAAGAAAAATTAGAAATTTTAACCTCATGATTTTCGAAAAACTTGATTCTCAAATTCGGGAAATAAATTGAATTTAACGTCTCGTTTCTTTAGAAAAATCAATTTCTTGGCGGCTGACAAACGGTGTCTTATTTAAAATTGTATCATGTTGTTTTTACAGCCGGTGAGATGTCGATTTTGACAAGGACCGCACAATGGTCTTCACGTCCGGAATTAGACATGCGTGGGGAGATCATGAAACTGTCAGCGGCTTACTCGAAGATGCACGTGAGTAAGACATTGCCGAAAATGTCAGGGTCACCGAAGGTAGAGAACTTGAACCTGGTCCTTCCGCCTGTTCCTACGGAGAAACTGGACAACCTGGAGGAAGACGAGATGGTCGTTAGCACCGACAGCGTAATTCGCGTCGAGGAATTCGCTCCGGCGAAGAAGTCGAGTTCGGAAGACCAGGAACCGCCCGAGGATAACATGGACTGTAACTAAGTCTCGTCGTCGGAAATTTCGAGCCTCGAAAACATTAAGCAAATACTACCATTCGCCACATCGACTCCGAAAAAATTTAATTGCCCGGTGAAAACGCAGGGCGAAAGGTGGCTGAGTGATATTGAGGAGATCCTGACCGATACCGAAATGAAATCCTAAGAGACAGAAAAGAGGGACAATTTTCGCGAAGACGAATTGGACGCGGAGGACCACAACCGCTTCTTCGTGTAGTCAAGGAAGTCGACTGTGATGGAAAAGATTATACAAAGACACAAGCAACGATCGCCGACCAGAAGTTTCGTAGAAGAAATAATCGAGGAACTGAACGCGAAATGTCGTGATCCGGAGAAGGCAATGTCAAGCTACTTATCTTCGACTTCTGCGAACTTCGTGAAGAAGCTGGTGGAGGCACTGGAACGCAAGGAGGACGACGAAATAGAGAATCGGCCCATCTCGATCCCCGCCAAGAGTTCGGGCAGCAGTTTCTGTTCAAAGGCTCTGTGTTCGAGCAAACCACGTCCCTCTTGTAGCTTCCACAAGGCGTCGGGTTCGAGAACCAAACGTTCATCCTACAGCTACGTAGTGCAAGGGAGGGACAGAAACGGAGAGATAACGTTTACGACCTGCACCGTGGAAGACGGTGCGATCTGGATATCGGTACCAAAAGACAAGAAGAAGAATGGTCAAAAGCGAGGCGAAAGTTGCATCCGTTCGCCGCAGGCTGACGGGCAAGACGGCTGGGGAAGGACCTTCGATCGAAACAGGAAAGCCAGTCCCAAGAAGGTCAGGTTCCACGACCCACTGGTGGTCGATTCAGGATTCTGTGAAGGTTCGCGAGCCGTTCCCTGTGTGAGTTCATTACTGAACGGGTTATCCTTGCATAACAAAGATACCACGTGCACCGAAAACAGGACTTACAACATATTAGGAAACGGAGGAAATTTGAATGACGCACCGGACACATCCGATCGCCACATGCAGCGCACGACACTTGTGTAAGTTCTTGACATGACTTAAGCGTCTCTTTCAAAGGAGCTTATCTCATCTTACGACAAATGGTACGCCAGTTATTGACTAAGACTTATGCTTGTATCGATATCTTAATTCTTGAGCATTTTTCAGTTTCTCAATTTTTGTAAATTTCTTAATCCTTAGACATATTTCAAAGTTTTTTCATTTTTCTTTGACGGCAACTAGCAATTCTCTCGATTGACAATGAATTTTGAAGGCCGTCAAAGTAACGTGAACGATTTGATAATAATACTAGCGATATAGTAGGATAGAAAAAAAAAAAATTTCAAATATGAAAAGAAAAAAAAAAAATTTCTTCCAAGTATTTCTGTTACAAGAATAGGTGTAACATATAGGTTTAAAAAATGTAATGTTATATTTCTATGAAATTTATCATGCATTCATTAGAATGTGATGATAATTTTGAACCGATTATAACGTAATTCATACAATGATGTATGTATGTAATGATAAGAACTCGCATATTTAATTTGTAACGCTCTGTTGTCATTGTAAATGATTGAATTGACAAATAAATGTCTAATACTAAAATCTGTATTTCCGATACTATTATTTCACTTTATTAATCGTTTTGAAAACGGCCAGATTAGAAATTGCAAATCAGGATATTTTCGTTGATTTTATAAAATTATCCTTGCAGACTAAATCTATAATCTAAATTGTAAAATTTTACCAGTAAGTCATCAAAATGCAAGTGAATTTCTCACTTGAAATATTTGAAAAAAACTCTTCCCCGAATATTATATCAGTAATTATACTGAACAAGCATGCAATAACGTTTTCTCTTTCACTTTGTTGTCAGTGAACTTCGGGTCGAGATTAAAATATTCGATTTTAGAAATATTACATTTTCTTATAAAAAAAAAAACCTCAAATAGAGAACTCGGTTACCGAGTCTTATGACTAACAATAAAGATCATACAAGTGTAAGTATAACTCACAGTAGATTTATTCGACACATTAAGTTCACCTAAATATTTTTCGCGCTTACTTACTGCTGCAGACTCAAATTAAAACTGTATTGGCAATTATTCAAAACCGCAGTAGTGTAAATTGTATTTTATCGACGATCTAAAATATGAACTCGGTATCTTTCCATGAAATTTTAGCGACGTATACATGATACCTTGAAATTGTACAATCGTAGAAATCAATTGCCCGTATTTTGTAACAAATTCGGAACGCACTGCAGCCATTAATAATATATACATATACCAATCTTTTAATTGCCATTTCGCGCATCAATATACGCAGATATTTATTTTCATCGCGCGATTCGATATCTCCAGCCTAATAAAATAAAGCCGTGTAACGGAACGTAGACCAGATGCTACATCCAAGCCTCGGACAACGTCACAGAACCCTAGACGTAGTTAATTTTTCAGCGGGGTGATATTACACCCCATTTCGCATTGACCGTGCAAAGACAACAGCGGACGTTCAATACATCCCACGTTATGTGTTCTACCACTGTGAAAAAACACGCGAAATAACTCCCGAGCAAACAAATCCACGCACTGACTCGGAGACGAATCCGACGATTGATTCAGATATCGATAAAAAATAAGCCCCCCAAAAAATAAACTCGCGAAAATGAAACGATAGATAGACAAACAAAGCCGATAAAATAACGAATTTAATCAAAAAACAAGAATGAAATGAAAACTATTGAAACATTATTCACTAACATTAGACTGCTTTTGAGATCACTTCCGATTGAAACTGGATCGATAAATGGTAAGAGAAATCCAGACCGAGAAATGATTATCTTCAACACATCATTTACCATTTGATTGTAGACCAAAATTTTCTCATCACTAGATAATATTTTATCCAACTATTCTATCGTTAAAGTCATCCAAATTAACCGATTGTTTGATGCTGATTTTCAAGTTTGTCAGGCGCCAAAACTTCCGGAATTAGTCGAATCGCACAGTTCGGAAAAAAAATGCCGTTCAAACCTGTCTACGTCGACTCCTATAAAATTTTTGAAACTCCAAATTAGGAGCTCGTAGCGTAATTCGGAATAAATCTATTTAGTCTGAAAAATGAAAATTCAGTTTTCAGAGCTTTTCCTCTCGCTTCAACTTAGAAGTGATCAGGTTCCGGATTTGTTCAGTTGAGTAGTCTTTGAGTAATTCATATAACACGCACTTTTTTATAAGTCATAAATGATTAAATTCTGAATCTAATCGGTCCGGTAAAATATTTTTTCCGATAAAGTATTTTCAGTTCAAAATAGACTTCAGCGGGGAATTTCAATCAACCTTATTGTACAGGTCGGTTCAATAACTGTTTGTTTCAATATTTTTTTGAGTGAATGTATATGCGGTATTCCAGTTCAACCGAGACAACAACAAAGTACCTACATCCCGCCCTAACTGAATTTCGTTTGAAACCGTATTTCTGAAATGTTTTTTCTTACTTGCCAAACCTAAAAAGTTCTTTTTTCACTTCCAAACCGTCGAATAATTATCGCCAAAGTCGAAATTTCACAAAAAAATAATAACAATAATAATAATGATGATGATGATGATGATGATGATGATGATAATAATAATAATAATAATAATAATAATAATGATAATGATGATAATGAACAAAACAGTAAATACGGAAAGCCCGAGTTGAGCTTTGGTAAAAAATGCAAAAAAGAAGTTCGAGAACAGCCCAAGTGGTCTTTGAATTTTTGCAATCTCAGATTCGCAAGGGGTAGAGGAAAAATTTAAAAAAATTAGGTCTTTCGTTAACACGAGGAGTCAGGTTTTCCACTATGGAAATCCATAATCAGCGACAGCGAGGGAAACAGTTGTCTCAGTTGAGCTGGAATATTCCATATTATTCGAAAATCGATTTGTTTCTAAATTTCGTGCATTGATGCCCATTCCGACGATTCAAAACGACTCGCCTCGTCTGATGTACAGGTTATATGTATAGGCAAAAGCAGACGACATCGGTGGCCTTGAGACGGTTACTATCCACAGCGGGAGGTGCGCACAAAAATTCCAGCCTCACGATAGTCTCGGTCTAGATACATAGTAGAACCAAGTTTCGCAGTAGGGGGTATCAATGCTTGGGCAGCCAAGTATACGGCTTGCTCTTCTTAGCGGTTTTCACACCGTCGCCGCGTCAACATTGTCAGACATATTCTCACATTCCCTACAGACTTCTTTTGGCAGCCTTATCCAGACGAGCATTTTTTTTCAATTTTTCTTAATTTCAATTTAATTTTAAAAAAAATTAATTCGTCTTGACTAACAGCTGGAACTGAACTATCAAAATAATTCACCCTAGATTCGAAAGCTCATTCTTACGAAACTTTAGCTAATCGAACATATGACACGGTGATTTTTCAACGCGATAGTGAACTTCTGAGCAGAAACGTAAGTGAGATATTCGTTACGCACGGACTTTACCGTAATTCGGCTTTTTAACCTTATCCCCTATAGAACGATCACCCTCGTTGCCGGTTTTGGACTTCGAGTCAAAGTGCCTCTCTTACTTTGAATACCCAATTTAGTATAGCGATCGCGTGAACAGAAAATACGGGACACTTTTCTTTCAGGCGAAATTTCATTGGCGCCTGGTAGCCCTTTCAACATTCCACCCTTACGACGCAAAAGTATCCGCACATGGTATAGATTTTCAATGCATACCACTAAAGCATTCTCACATGTAGTTGTGTAGCAGGATTTCCCTGAATTTCGTTAACTTTTTGCTTTTGGTAATCGCCGAGACGTATTTTAAAGGGAAACAAGACCATGCAGTGGCGAATAATTCATGTTTTGATTTGGAGGTGGGTTCGAAACAATTGGATTTCACGCGCGATAAGCGGCTCTGAAGAACTTGACTCATCCTTTTCACCGAGTATATGTATATAGACATCGTGCAAGGCTCGGAGCAACGAATAAAACAATTTAGGGCAAACCGGGAGCTCAACGAGAGTTTTAGTGCTTTTTCTCAGAAATGAAGGCATCAAGCATTCTCTGGTAGAAACCCGAACGCGCGATTTCACTAAAACGAGGGGTAGCCAGCCTGTAGGGCAAATCTTGACGCAGAGTGTGCTGGAAACTCAAAGAGCAGGATTCGAGCCGGTCTCCTTAGCGCCGTCGCATTGATTCTTCTCCCAGCCCTCCGTATCCTTGCCCAAGGACGTCGTAGATACCGCAAGAGGGAAGCAAATCTGCGTCATAGACGAAGCGTAGGTTGTCGGGTCGTGCGATACGCGAAACGAAACGGTCAATGGGAAGCCGGAGAAGCGAAAAAACGGCTATATGACCGAACATTTCGTGCGGGTGCAATACGCGAAATTCCCATATCGGGTGTTCGTCCGATTGATTTGCCATGCAGAAAAAATTGGCTACCAGATTCTATAGGACGGGAATATTGAACTCGGACGGAAAGCTCAAACCGAAATGAAGCTTGAACCGAAGCATTTAAAAATGAGAGACGCCCAAGTGTGAAACATTTTTATCTGTCAATGTGGCTGAACCAACTTCAAATGCGTATTTCTTGTACGAGGATGATCTTGTTGTCCAAATTTTAAGCACTTTAAAACCAGTAACTGCGTAGATGCAACAAATAATGCTACTAAAAATGGGATAATTGAAAATCCTCCTTGTAGGTTACAAACAATTTTCAGGGATCATGTTGAAACTGCAGAATACTTTTTCTCGCGCAAAAGTGCGTTACTTTATTTATGCAAGTCAGTTCAAATGTGATTATGAATGAATGTAATTTCTCAATTTTCGGTTTCTGGTATTCTCAAACGAAAGAATATCACCTGTGCAACAAAGTGTGTTATCGCGGCAAAAATGGGTCGTTACAGAAGTCTCGAAAGATAAATCATGAGTACAAAATGAAAACTGAAACGGAACGCAATGAAATGAGAAATTAATATTTACCGATATTTTCCGATTACTCCATCGTTTTGTCGTAATTCAGCGCCCGTGATTATCGTGGCATTTAGAAGGCGTGCGAAACGCCTGCTTAGTCCGCAAAGGTCGTAAGTTTCCGAATCAGCTCCGCGAGCTTAACAGAATCCCGTTTATAATGAATCTTTTTCCTGAAGTACGAAAAATTACTCACTAGCAGCGCTAGTGGTTCGGTAGGGACAAACACTGTCTAACCCCCATATAAACACACAGTAAAGTGCACTAAAAAAAAATGTTTTCAACAGAAGACGACGTTCCTGGAGCAAAACTAAAATTTGCAACCGTAAAAGACAACAATTTAATAACACTAAAACGTTGGCTTGCGTGCCGTAATTTAAAAGTTACCGGAAAAAAAACGAATTAATTGACAGGTTTGTATACAGACTCTAGTGAAAAAATAGCGGGAGATTCAAACTGTAATAAGAGAAATTGAAACTAATAATAAATTTCGGATTTATTTCAGATTTATTTCAGAGTGAAATATGAATCAAATATAGATGGTAATGAAAAAAAATTAAATAAATGAATATGATTCAGTAACAGATAGAGGTTATACGTCATTCTAGTCAATGGTTATTAATAATGAAAAAATTAACTATTCATTTTTTATTCATTCAATTTATTTTTCTAATAATTCCGAAATCATATATAAATGATGACTCTCAGTGATGAGTTCATCAGTTAGTTAGAATTTAATAATTTAATAATCTTTTATTGGTACGCATTAGGGTCAACGATTGTATAAATAACGGAAGAGAAGGAGTTATTTTTGAAGGTGTCGACAAAGGAATATGGTTAGTGAAGAAGAAACAACGCTTGCAAGCATCTCTAATAGTCTCATTGGCATCTACATCTGGATCAACAGTGACATCAGATTCTTCTACAACATTACCCATCCATACTACTTTCTATCCTAATGATAATTGGCAAACATTTCCATCTAAACAGGTTCCTCGTTCATTTTGTTACGGTATTATACATGAGTACATTACACAAGGTAAAAATTCACAGGAAAGCGATGACGATGATCAAGAAATGGACGACGATTTAATGCCTGTCTCTGGTAATTCTAAAGCTATTCAAAGAGGTAGATTGTACTGTATTAGTGATCGTATAAAAGATTTACAAGATAATAGTTGTAACAATATTTATTATCTAAGGGCAAAAATCCAATCATCCTTCAAAACTACGATTTACGATGTGGTAATAGGTCTTGATGACGATGGAAACGTAATAAATGCTGCATGTCAATGTCCAGCGTCTGAATCTTTAAATTGCTCACATATTGTAGCATTACTTTTTAAACTAGAAGAATATACGCTTCAACATGGTTTTGAACCGCTAACTTGTACTTCTAAAATAAAAGAATGGAATCAAGGTCGCAAAACTGGAAACGATACATCAAGTATCATCACTGCTGAGTATAAAAAAGTTGAATCAACGAAAAATTCAAGTGAAAAGCCTAAAAAAAAAAATTGGTATGAAGCTAATACAAGAAAAGTAATTGATTTTAGTGCGCAGTCGAACCTAAGCAGTTCTGTGAGTGCTGATATAATGACAACTGATTTTATTTAACGCTTACAACACAAAAATGAAAAATCAATGTGGATCGACTTACTGCAAATACACTATGATGATTATGATTTGGACTGTGATCAAAAGTTAATATTAAAATTAAAAATTGCAGAGTTTCAAACTAATTAAGGCTCATCAACGCTTGGTCCATTTGAGCTTCAGGTTGAACAAAATAGTCCGGCATGGCTCAGTGCACGAAGATACCGAATTACTGCATCAGATTGTAAGTCATTTTATACAAGCAAAGATTCAACAAATTTAATAAATACAAAGTTATGGCAAGAAACAAAAGATATTAGTCACTTACCTGCGATTGCTTACGGTCGAGAAAATGAATCAACTGCAATCCAAGATTACCTTACGTCTATTAATAGGACTCAGATTAAAAAACCAGGATTGATTGTTAATAATCGGTTCCCAGGACTTGGTTGCAGCCCAGATGGCTTAATTGTGGAAACCAATGAACTGCTCTACTGTATTGAAGTAAAGTGTCCTTACAAATTAAAAAATTGCTCACCTCTTAATTTAGCTGAAATCAAAGATCAAAGTAATCTGTGCTATACAGTTAAAAATGATCAGATTACTTTGAAAAGAAATCATGCTTATTACTACCAAATTCAGCTGACATTAGCTATTTTGGAATTACAATATTGTGACTTTATAGTGTGGTCGCCTAAGAATGGTTTTGTAGTCGAGAAGATTTCTCGAGAAGATTTCTCGAGATGAAAATTTTATAAACGCTCTAACAACTAAATTATGCAAAGTCCATAATGTCTTAGCTATGGAATTTTTTGAGATGAGACTACCCCGAAAGTTACCACTACTTGTGATGGACATATGAGTGCAATAAAAACTACAGTTAACTTATTTTTAATAATAGCATGAGATATGTGTATGTTATTACTATAGATGTTTTATGATTGTTTTTTGTTAAAAAATATTTTAAATCTTATGACTAATAATACTCTACTTACTGAACTAATCAGATACAACAAAATAGTAATAGTGTTATAATTATTTTCATAAATTTTATTGAAATATTTAAGTAACAAGTGGCTCTTGAAAATTTACTAACATTGCAATTACAAACACAATTTGTGATACAATAGGCAATAAAGTTTTGGGTATAATTCTTTGCATTATTCTAAACTGTTTCATTTGACCAATGAATCGTTCCACGTGTATTCGAGCCGAAGCAATTTCTCTTGCTCTTTTAACTTCATTTTCTGTAAATTTTTTTCTTGATTTCAGAAACGATGGCATTAATACTGTGCATTTATACTTATTACATAAATCTTCTATGTTAAAACCACGATCTGCTAATATTAAGTCACCTTTCTCCAAATATTTAAGAAATCCACTTTTCTCGGTGATACTTCTATCAGTTATGCGTCCTTCGAAACCTTCTGAAAGAAAGCAACACCCTCCAGTAGGTATAATTCCAATCAAAAACTTCACTGTGTTATGAGATTTGTAAGTCGAATACGTATTTCCTTGTTGACTAAAATTTTTTGGATTTTCCATGTTCCATTCAAAACAATCAATAATTACTCGTACATTTTTAAATTTCTTAAAGGCTTGAGGTAAGTTTTTATTGATATCTTTAGCTGATGGAAAATTATTTAGTTGTTTAAATTTACAATGCATTAGTTGTATCCAGGTTGTTGTTAGTTTAAAAATATATCCCATACTGACACCAAACCGGCAACTCAAATCATACAATAAAAAACCACATCGTAATCTCACAAGAGTTAAAAATAATTGATTTTTTAACGATAATGCTTTAAATTGTTTTATCGTTATGCGTTTATTAGTATCAGATCGTGAATGCCAGATCATCAGTGATGATTCAGTTGGCGGACCTAAGAAATTCCACAGAATATCAAAATCTTCTGGCATTAAGCCTGTATAAAACTTAAACCTTTTACGATCATTCATGCATGATTCATAATTAACAGTAGATGTACTTAACTTTTTCGTAAGTTTTTGAATCTCGTTTTGTAATTTTATTACAAAAATACTTTCAACTTCCATACAAGTTTGACTTTCTGCATGAGCTACAGATTCATTGATGTGCTCTTCGTTACTTAGTGATAATTCAGTGAATTGAGGAGTTGAATAGTTATCTAATGGAATATCTTGAGTATCGTTTTGCTGAATTCGATTTGAAAACTCTGAGTTAACATCTTTCCCTTTTTTCGATTTTTGGAGCGGACTGCACAAAGAGTCGATCGTTGATGTTGAAGGACGTTTGCTTCGTGCTTTTGGGATCTATAAAAATTATAAGTTTATGACTAAGAAAAATTTTTTAAACAGGTAATAAAATTATTCATTTACCCATAACTTTAGTAATAAATTTGTCAATTAGTTATGACTTTGACGCTAGCAGACATTAATTAATTTTCTCCAGTAGCAAATCAGTCTATAAAATGGCTAAAACTTTAAAATAAAAAAATTCACATGTAGAAAATTACTAGATCAGTATGTGTACTTTTTATAAATAGTATTTTTCAGCTTTTTTTTACTCAAGGTCAATTTCTTCACGTCTACTACGTCTATAATAATTAATATTTCAATACCAATTTTTTTTAATCCAATCGCTAACATAATTAGTTTAAAAAAAATGTATTATTGCTTACTTTACTAATCGTTGCAGAAACAGGATCTGGATTTTCCTCAGTAGGACTTTTTCCACCAGTAAAATGTTTAGAGCACACATATGAATATTTATTTATTTTTTCTACTGTTAAATCCACTCTCCTTGATGCATGTATCCATTTATTACATGTAACCCCATCAATATGAGGTTTTATGAATGGTATAAAAAACACGTTTTCCTCCGGATAGCGGTTATCCGACGAACACTTCGCAAAACTGCAACGCTTTGTTGGCATTGTAATTGTTAAAAAAAAATGTTTGTGTTCGATTTATATTTTCAAATCATAAATTTATATCACGTAAATAACACTGCGTTAAATGTAAATATTTCATGTTTGTCCCTACTACTAGTGCTGCCTCTCGTGACACGTTCGCTGTACTATTCTCAGGAAAAAGGCTAATTCATACGGAATGTTTAGACATCGCTGTGGGTATACAAGTTCAATCACGAAGTGCTCGCGCTTGGTTAAAGCCTTCAACTTGAAGGGTTCCCCGACTTGCTCAAATTACGGGAATATACCAAGTCACAACGTTAATCCAGCCCACCCCGTATCCTTACTGGGGGGTAATAAATTTTCACGATCGATAAAATTCAACCCCAGAACTAATTAACTTCCGATTCTATCGCCATTTTAGCGAACTAGTCAAATTTCAACCTGCAGCCGACGCTCTGCCGGGCGGATTGTTTATTTAACGATCATTATTCCCTGATTAGCGACCCCTAGCACTGAAATTCACGCCTCGATGATCAGCGGAGGAAAAATGTTTTTCAACTCCAGCATTCCAGAATTTGATATTTTTTCAAAGTCGCTCTGGGATCGAGAAAATTTCCGACTGTATAAACGGACCGGACAGTTTTGCGCAGACGATTAATTACAGATTACCCTTCTCCGACCCTGCTGCAGAAACTGCGAACTGCAGACTCGTCGTTTTTGCGTGTCATATAATATTCCGTGGGCGGATATCACAATTTAAACCCAGAATTTATCACGTAAGCCAAGTATTCGTACGGCTAGCATCTCGCGTGGATCGAAGAACGCGGATGTGACGAGTGCTGATGATTTCTTATTTCTATTATAAACCTATCGTTTGTAGAAATTCATCAAGATGAAAGACGCAGGTATTTTTGTAACGATATTGCTCGATGTCGAACAAGCGGTTTCTTATTGAGGCGTTGAATGAAATTTTTCACACTGTGCGCGAACCCTTATTGCCTTCTTGTTTCAGCATCCAGTAAACCATTAGCGAATTCCGATCTTCGAACATGTACAAGCGTGCAGCGCAGTCTACTCAATTCACACCATTTCACAAGGCTGCATCATCGAGGCACCGCTTCAATACCTGGACACCTGGTACGAAGGGTTAACAATGTCAGCAACCAAAGGAGCGACAAGTAGTTGGTGTCAATATTTTCATGTTGACAATAAATCTGGCAATGCTAAATGTAAATATTGCCCTAAAATTTTAAAAACGTGTGGTAATACAACCAATTCAAAGCAACACATGGAAAGGCAACACATGGAAAGGCAACACTCTGGTATCATGAGAGTAGTATTGAAAATAAAGAGGTAAGTACCTACTATTTTCTGCTTTGAACCATCCAAATGATGAATCAGGGCACTATTTAAGATGCCCGGGCAATATGAATACACATTTTTATATGAATAAACAATTGGCAGGAAGAATCGATTGCAGCTTTGTCTGCTAATTGTAAGCCATCGACATCTACATATTCTGAAGACTCTATGATTATGATGCCGACCACTTCCGCATCTCAAATTGAAGATCCGGTAGGGCCTTCATCTCCTAATCGACATAAAATGGGCACAGAAGCATCATTCTCAATACTATTAGAATTTGGATCAGAGGGTTCAAAAAAACAAACAGATCCAGACGCTACAGCGCTATTGACGTATTGCGATAATTATTCCTTTCAGCGTGGTCGAAGGACGAGGGTTTGCAAGATGGATTGACTTGCTTGCACCATCAACAATTTGATTCATACCGAACAATTATATTCATACCGAACAATTATATTCATACCATGCATAAATTATACGACGGAGTCTCTTGGATGGACAGAGTCGATTATCATTTTCACACAGTATAGATACTCATCAGTCTACGAAGATCACAGTCCCAAACTTACCCGCGGATCGGTGTGCGGAATGACCTTCCGCAGCTCGCCCGGTTCCGCCACTGGGTGCAGTGGCAAATATACCTGGCCGGCGTCGCTGGAGTTGCGAGAGACGCGCGCCCCTAGCGCGCGCGTGCGGTACTTGGACAGTGCTCGGGGTACCGCGCGGCGACAACATAGCGGCAGCGAAGGTCTGACCCTGAGACGTGAGGTGTTTTGGAGTGAGTTCCGAGTCGCTTCGATCTTTCTCTCGATAGTTCCGGGATAATCAAACACAGCACAGGCCAGAAATATACTGAGAGAATACGCCTCTTGGATAACTCTAGTGGCGCGGCTCGGTGGCAGATTCAAACAACACATGGACTTGCGAGTGCGGTCAGCTGTGCGATTTATGTATTAATTCAATTAAAACGTACTCTCCGGAATAAACAAAAAATCGGTGATACGAGGCACCATTGTGTTGTGGATTGCAAAAATACCCAATCAAAAAATCCAGAGTTAACTTTTCATTCGTTTCCGAGACGAAATTGGGAAATCAGCAAGAGAAATGAGTTGATCAAGACTGTCAGAAGAATGTCAATAATATTATAACAATTTGATACAAGGAATTAACGTATTGAAAATATGCAAACGTCAGATTTTCTGTAATCTTTTATTTTTATAGTACACCAGTAGTCCGGTCAAATTAGACCAAAAAATAGGGGAGAGGTTACAAAAATTCACACTCGGCTGAAAATTGATAGGATTGTTCGAAACACTATTATACATGAAATATGAAAAGTCCTCATCGATCCGACGCCTGGAAAAGAATTTACTCGGGTTCAAAGGTCACAAAATCGGGTTTTTCGCGATTTTCAGCAAAAGGGTAAGTTTCATCATAAAATTAGCCCAGACAAAAATTGTAGGTCAGATAATTATCTGTAAAGAATGTCAAAATACTTGTTTCCTAAGAGCCACTGTTTTAGAGATATAACGATTCAAAAAGTTGGGGGAGTTGCATCGTTATAATATGTATAAGTACACCACGTATATACATCACTGAAACTGTAATGCAAGTAAAAATATCGTTCTATCGGTCAGTGTAACTTACACATAAAATATTATAAATATGAGAATTTCGGGCAAAAAGAATCCCAGTCCCTCATTTTATACGCCAGTGTAACCTTGAGCAACATCTGTCTCCCATTCAACTTGTGAGGGATTTTTTATGGTCAACATCAGTTATGAAAATATTAGTGAGAGAACATTTTTATTTATTGGCGTTTTGACACAGAAACCGGCAAAATGGGTTCACAAGGTGACTAAAAAATAAGAAACAAGAAACCATTCAGACATCAATCACACCAAAAAACTGAAAATACGCCTATCAGCCTGTGGTTTTCCAAATTAGAAAGGCAAAAATAAGTTTAAACTTGTGACTAAATACAAAAGGCAAATGATTCTAAGTTAAATGAAATATGGGTACAGGAAAAGATACTGAAAGGCTAGAAAAAGGAAAGTAGAAAATGACGTTATGTGTGACTCGATATAATGTTAAAAACTTATCTTGTTGGTGGTCTAATGGCCTGAGTAACGAACTGTGACACAAGACGACTACTAATTCGTTACTATCGACGTTGGCTCTCGCTTCGTTCCACGTGGCGACGATCGGAGAATGATAACGAATATTATGGTGTTCTGGTCAGATAACATTCCATCAGGATTCGACGTGCTCACTGGACAGTGTGCTAGCAGTTACATTTATACGATTTGATTTGACGAAGGAATTTAAATTAAAAAACAAAGAAAAATGAAGGCGGTCTACGAGGTATTAGGTGTGCGACTCATTGCCGTGGCGTCTTCTCGCAGAGTCTCTTTGCCGCGAACGGATATCCCGTGAGTTTGACTAGTATTGCTATATTTGGGAAGTATTAGTGACCAGGAGGTAGATTGAAGAATAAGGAAGGTTCAGTCGAAATCCGGTCAGGTAAATAGATATATTTAATTGTTGAGCAAACAAACATGTTTGCGTTTGCGACGTTTCAGCCGGGCCCTGCCGACCGTCGTCAGCCTATAATAATTATAAAATGTTCCAGAAGACAATTCTAATTAAAACAGAAATTCTATTTTTTAAATGTTGTGACGTCTGTCCAATATAACTTTTGCTACAGTCTCCACATGGTATTTTATACACACAATTGATTTTATCTAAATTAGGAGTTACAGATCGTAAGTGAAAAAAAAGAGGATATTTAGTAGTATTATTAATTCTAAACGTAATTTCGATGCCTTCAATTTTCAAAACTTTTTTAATTTGGCTAGATACATCTTCAATATAGGGTATAGAGATGGTGTTCTTAAATTTTTCATGATCATTAGGTTGATTGTTATAGTCTATATTTCAATCAATAGAATTGTACATTTTTTCAACTCTATACTTTTTAATATCATTGATGAAATGTAAAGGATAGCCATTTGAAATGAGAGTTGTTTCCACGAGTTTTAAGTTTTTTTTTTCTTTGAGAAATTGAGGGTTTGAAATTTTAAGACAACGATCGAACAAAGCTATGGCGACAGATTTTTTATGTTTCATAGAATGATTTGAACGATAATGAATGTATCTACCATATATCCATAAAAATCCACTTGAATCTTACTGTCAAATAACTTCCAAAGTAAGTCAAACAAAAGAATTTTTAAAACATCATAATCACTTAATCGTCACTGATGCTGACAAAGGCAATATAACAGTCGTCATGGACAAGATGGATTTTAAACAAAAATGCCAACATATTCTTAATGATTCCAACACATACACTCTTATCTCTCGTGATCCCACCAATAAGATACAAAAACAAGTCAATGATATGATGAACCTGTGGCACCAGAAAAAATTTATAGATTTAAACTCGGCAAAAAATCTCAAAACCTACAACTCTCTGCCTCCTAAGACATATTTTCTACCAAAAATACACAATATCAATGTACCTCTCAGACCAATTGTATGCAACATCAATTCACCTACGTACAAAATCTCCAGATTCTGCTCTAGTGTACTCTCTAACATCACAGGTAAATCCAACTATCACATCAAGGACACTTGGTCCTTTGTAAATAAAATCAGAAATACACCAATCACTAGAGAACACCTATTGATCTGCTTAGATGTCAAATCACTGTTTACTAATATTCCAACAAATTTAGCAATTTCTTTAATCAGTAAAAATTGGCCCAAATTAAAAGCACACACTAACATCAACAAAAAAGAATTTCTTGCAGCTACAAAACTTTGTTTTAACTATTGCTACTTCGCCTACCAAGAAAAATTTTACCAACAAATTTTTGGTGTAGCCATAGGCTCACCAATTAGCCCAGTGGTAGCAAATTTAGTACGTGAACATTTTGAACAAACAATTATCTCACAGCTCCCCTTTAGTCTCCCTTTCTACTACCGTTATGTAGACGATATTATAACTTGTGTAAAAAAAGAAAACTTACAATTCCGTCTGAATAAATTTATCAATTTTCACTCTCACATACAGTTTACAATTGAGTTGGAAAAAGATGGTGAAATCAGTTTTCTTGACACCTTGGTGATTAATCAAAATGATACTGTAATCCAAGATTGGCATCACAAACAAACTTGGTCTGGTAGATACATTTATTATCATTCAGATCATCCTGTGGAATATAAAGAATCTGTCGCCATAGCTTTGTTCGATCGTTGTCTTAAAATTTAAAACCCTCAATTTCTCAAAAAAAAACTTGAAACTCGTGGAAACAACTCTTATTTCGAATAGCTCACCTTTAAAATTCATCAATGATATTAAAAAGTATAGAGTTGAAAAAATGTACAATTCTATTGATTGAAATATAGACTCTAACAATCAACCTAATGATAATGACAAATTTAAGAACACCATCTCTATACCCTATATTGAAAATCTATCTAGCCAAATTAAAAAAGTTTTGAAAATTGAAGGCATCGAAATTACGTTTAGAATTAATAATACTACTAAATATCCTCTTTTTTCTCACTTAAGATCTGCAACTCCTAATTTAGATAAAATCAATTGCGTGTATAAAATACTATGTCGGGACTGTAGCGAAAGTTATATTGGACAGACGTCACAACATTTAAAAAATAGAATTTCTGGCCATCGCTCAAATATTAAATGCCATGAAACTGACAGATGCGCTCTAGCAGAACACACCTTGAGTCTTGGACATCATTTCGATTTTAATAACTCCATAACCTTAGCTACAGAACCTACTTGGTATAAACGTAATATTAAGAAAATGATCCATATCTTTAAGAACAAAAGTAACTCTGTCAACAAGCGCACAGATATCCAACATCTCAGCCATCTATACTCTAACATTCTCTAGTTTTCAAAATTGGCGCCCTTATTACGTTGTATCAGTCTCAAATCCATTTTGCTCCAACATAGATCAATATCACACCTCATTACCATAGATTTTTAATCGATATCCGCTAATTTCCACTTCCGTCCAAAATGCTGAACTAAAAACACCCAAGCAGGCACAGGTCGTCAAATTTTGTGAGTAATCCGTCCGTATCTTGTTTGATCTCTTTTTATTTCAATTCTTACACAATTATTAACCTCTTTAATCGTCAAACTTCATTCATGTAACCTATATTTTATACTATCGTTGCTAACCGCAATTTTCACACTTGACCTAAAAAATCGTCACTTAAACATGTGACAATATATATTATGTAATTAAGTTGAAATAACAGCAACTATTTTGTTTTTGAACAATGGTTCCATCAGAGCGGAGTTGGTGCAGACCAATTGACGAATTCTCAAAAGGCTGAAAATGTACTGGAAGGAAAAATTAAACACCTGATACGCTATGTTTCAACACGGTGGAATTCTTAATTGCACATGCTTGAAAGGTTTTTAGCTGTAAGAGGGACAGTGGGTGGCATTTTGTTGAATCACCCTAATACTCCGCCTATGATTCAAGCTAGTGAAATAGCTGATCTTCAATATGGAGCCATCCAGAGCTCCATATAAAGAACAAATGAAGAAACTTAGCGACGAAACGATTGAAGGTAAATCAACTCGCAATAAACTCAAAGATGCATACGTGGTAACGCCCAATAACAGGCAACCAACAAACATAAGAAAAACGTTCTAGAAGCTTACAAGCCGATTTACATTAATATGAGAATTAATAATTACAAAAGAGAATTATATACGAAAGCACACATGTAAATCTGCTCTAAAACTGCTAATGATCAAATTTTCAAATACCCTAAATCTGTTAAAATAGTTATAACACACACACCCAAGAATATTCGCAGCAGCGCGATCCTAATAATGTTAGGCAAATAGCAACTTATGTCTCACAAACAATCGCTATTGTACTTCAGGTGAATAACGACAGTAATCAATTATAATACATATGCAATTTTACATATTTAGACGCTATAAAACTAACAAACGACGAGTAACCGATATGACAATCTTAATATATATACTTTGTAACGAACAGGATAGTAAGAATATTTAAGAAGTAAACTACGACTAGAATTCAGCGCATCGTGACACCGAAAATGCACACGGCACTAACATACACCACGAAAGATGGGTCACCTCTAGCGCATACGCACTGCGATTACCATATTAGGAAATAGCTGCTAAAATCGGCCCGGGTCCTAACGCCCACAGGGGGCAAGAAGCACGGTAGCCGGGGGGCCAAGGTGGGCTTGCTGCCCCAACACCAAAGCCCACGCCAGATGGAAAATTACAGAGCAACGACCCCACACCTACACCACCGCACCAACACAGCGTCATACCATGTGTGAAAGCTTGCAATATAGTAATAGCTAAAGAACTAAAATCACAGGCGTGCATGCGGCAAAGATGTCGTGCCCTAATTCTAATTCCTAGGAAAAGGGGGAAGGTTCGCAAAAGTTGACAAAATCTAAAGAAGGGGATCGTTCTGCGCAACGATCGACACCTATAAAAACGGCGACCGATCATCTGATCGTCCTCTTGGTTTCTACCACCAGATTCGTCAATCTTGTTCCGGTGCAGTCTCACGGTAAAATCCTTTTGCCTTTTGCATTTAAACGTTTCGTACGACGTTACTCTGCCCAAAAGTCTGGCGAGCTTTCAGCTCCATTTTGTCATATTGATTTAAGATTTTACACTAAGTAACTCCGTTGTTTGTGACTCGAAATATTGAACTTATAAAATAAATCCAAGTTAATCAAAGTATCCAAATACATTAAAATCACTCATTCCGTTAAATTCTCTCACCAATCTACGCTGTAAGTCATCATATCCAGATTATTCTCAAAAGGTAAGCCAATTAATTAAATCTTTTATCCAACAATTACTCCTTCCTCGGTTCGTTCGATTAGAGCGACAGAATGCCCGTTGTCCGGTGTATTTCAATACTTTATCGGTAATTGGTGACCCAAACTACTGATGTGAGTCTAACTGTAGCTGTGTGAACGATTCCGGTGTCTAACATCTGGAAATTTCCACCAGGTACCGTTCCGACGTCACACCGGTTTCACGTTACTAGTTCTATGGCTCACATAGGGTATGTTCCGATATGCACTGCGAGCACTGCACAGTGCTCTCACTGTAGAAAAATTCGTTCCGATATGGACTGCAGTATACGGCCGCAGTACCCTAGGGAAATATATGTACGTCATGAATAACCACCATATTTCTACTGCGAACACTGGAGGTTTCGAGGTAAGGTACTCGCAGTGCTTTGATCACGTGATTAGTCAAAACCACGTGCCCAACGGTTAATAAACAGTGCTACAGTTTGATACCAAAATATAGTTTGAAAATATAGAAGTGTTAATAATTTTTCAAGTTTTTATAAATTTGTTGGAACAATTAAAAAAAAATGGAGAAGTTAGTACGATTAGAATTATTAGATTGCATACACAATCTTTTGTACGTGGTTAAAGTTACAAAAGAAATTTTTGATCTTGCGACAGAAGGTAAATTTATCATTGTATTTATTTATTTCCATATTCCAAAAGTAGATACATAACCTTATTTTGCTTTTACAATAATTTATCGTTATTTTTCAGATACGACGTTCGCGACTAAGCTTTTGAATCGGTGTATTAAGGAAGGTAAAAATATAATAATGATCATTATATGATAAATTTTTAATATTTCAATTAATTCTTACATATAGAATGTTATGTCTTTGATGGTCCTCTGGAGACTTATGATTCGTCAGAAATTGAGGATGAAAATCAATTTCCGCCAGATACCGGCGAGTCAGAAGCTGACCCAAGTTTTGCGAAACCCTCAACATCTTTTGAAGAAAATTCGGCTGGAACATCCTTTAAACCATCGAAGGCGAAGAAATTACTGGGCAAAAGTAAAACCAGTAAAGATCATAACAAAAGTACTGGTAAGTCATGGTGGAAGCCAAAAAATTCATATAATTCTTACTTATCACTTTATTATGTATTTGCATTAAATCAATTTTAACAATGTGATCATCAAATTAAAGATGTCAAAAACTGGAGCAGAAATGAGACTTTACTTCTGATTGCGGCGTATAAGGAACATCAACTTGACTTTCTGGACTCAAATGTCTCAAAGGATGACACTTGGACCAAAATTGCCAACGAAGTCAACGAATCCCTAGCTCTCCAGGATTTGCCGCCTATCGGTGAGGACAAGTGCCGAACAAAATGGGACACTCTCAAACGTCATTACGAACGTTTGAAAGATACTAGTAAAAAATCGGGAAGTGCACCAATAACCTGGGCTTACTATGACGTAATAATCTAAATCAAATAACTTTCTCATACTCAAAAATTACCCATCAAAATTTTAATTAAATTAATGAATAGGAAATGGAGGAAGTATTTGGTGAGCAACCATGAGTTAAACCTGTCTGTACTGCCGGCTCAAATACTGCCAACAAAATGGGTACTTATATTGTTAACTAGTTTTTACTGTTATGTGAAATTTAGAAAAAATTAAATTCAATCTTCGTATATTTCATAAATTCGCAACAGAATCGATAAATATGAATTTTTTTGGTATTTTTTAGATCCTGAAATGATCGAGCCACCGCGAAAGCGTCAAAAAAATTTGTCGAACTACTGTGAAGAATTACTTGCAGCTAAAAAAGAAAATTGTGAAACTCGCAAACAGCATCATCGCGAGAAAATTGAATCTATAGCTCAATTATCTGGTACTCTTAGCAAGCTTGTGGATTTCATAACAGAAGGACATGGAAATGTATGATTTTTAGTAGTGTAGTTTTGGTTTTTTTATATTCTTAATTTAATATGCTATACAAAACGCTGAAAACAGTACTTATTTCTTTTATATTTCAAAGTATATATGCTATTAGTAAGAATTTCTTCTCTGCATGCACGATGTAAGGAGACTGTAGTGTGTAGATGTTTATGTTTACCCTTTTCAATCCTTTGCTTCCGATGAGAATCCCGTAAAACGGCAATGCCGTCTAATAAATGAGATGCGGGTGTGCAAATCATTAATCTACGAGAGAATTTTGTTGAGAATATGTAAATTTGAACAACTGGTGAATTTGAAAAATTAACGACGGAGCCAGGAATCGAACCTGGAATCTAGCGATGCTTTACCGGAGACTTACTCCACTAGACCACCTAGCCGCCCTGACTCTGTTGTCATTAATTTCTCTCATAACCAGTGAGTTCAAATTTGTTTTCATGTGCCCGATTTGTATGAGTAAGAATTTCTTCTCTGCATGCACGATGTAAGGAGACTGTAGTGTGTAGATGTTTATGTTTACCCTTTTCATATATATATATGCTATTACTTATGTTAAAAAAAAAAATTAGAGAGTATTTTATCGAATTTTTTTTCTATTAAAGTTTCAATTATTAATATTTTAAAATTAGGTATGTCTTCATATTGTTTTTCATAAAGTTATATCTATGTCGATGTTATAGTTAACCAAAGGAAAAGTGCAAACATAATGAAGAGGCTTACTTTTTTATTTTCAAAGATTTATTTTAAAAATAACATAAGGTATTTTGTTATAAAAAATGATACATCAAAATAAATTATAAGCTAAAATATATGAATATAATAAATTTTACAAAAATTTTATCATTTTTTCCTATTGATTTTTTTCCTAAAACTAACAGAATAGGCTTTTTTGTAACGTAATTTTGGAAAAACACTGATTCACAAAAAAATTTACAATTTTCATTCAATATACAATTTTCTTTTTTACAAATAAGTAGATTAAAAAATCTATTGCTTCTGTATATTTTCTTAGATTCTAATTTTCAGATAATTAGTATGCATGAATAAATAACAAAAGTTTGCATGTTACAAATTATTATTAATAAAATCTTTCAACCTTTCTCTTTTCTCCACTCCAGCTACTTTCACGGCATTGTTAATTTCAATATCTACATCAATTTCTGGAATTTGATGATTCACAAGAATTGGAATATCGATCAAATCATCTCTCATAATGCAAATGTTGTGCAAAATACAACAAGCAATAACGTAATATGGTATTAAGTCCGTTCTTTTGAATGGCAATTTGTCCAACAAGCTACGAAATCTTCCTTTTAATGAAGCATTTGCTCGTTCTATCATCATACGAGCGCTCGAATGTATCTTGTTGTATCGCAACGATTCTCGATTAAAGTTACCATTATTTCGAAACGGTACCATGATACAAGGTTGAATACCGTAAGCCTTGTCTCCTAACAAATGGGTAGCATCAGGAAAAAATTCAGGTGTACAATAATTTTGTAAATTTGACAGCCGGAAAACACGAGCATCATGAACAGAGCCTGCTTGACCACAGTAAGCATGAATAAATTCTGACTTGTGATCACACACTAGCTGAAATCGTAAAATTAAGTTTATTTCAACATGCTGGGTGAACATATATAGCTTATCAATATAAATTTAATTTCTTTAAATACCTGAGTTTGGATAGAATGAAATCCCTTGCGATTTATATAGCTGACATGGTGTTCTTTGGGCTGAGCAATTCTTATGTGTGTTCCATCGACCGCTCCCAATACATTCGGAAATCCGTACTTTCGATATATATGATTTGATGTTATCCTCGCTTCTTCATGAGTAGGCCATTTTATGTAAACCGGTAAATAATTATAAATTGATTTGACAACTTTCCGAACAGTTCTCCAAGCTGTTGCTTTTCCGACATCAAAACGATCACACACTGACCTGCAAAATTAGAAAAATTGTAAGCTATTTCATTCAACATCGTTTTAATTTTCAGTTACTGAAGATCTTAATAAGATAAAAGGAATGTGAATAATCTACCTGTAAGAATCTGGTGTTGCCATGGTCCAAATACTCAGAAGAAGCTGTTTTGAGATAGAAATCGGGTGTCTACCGAAGTGAACAGATTGCTTTTGCAAGTCGGGTCCGAGTAAATTAATGAGAAATTCAAAAGTATCTCGTCGCATACTACAATTGATTTACAAAAAGTATACAATGAATGGAAATTAATAATAATTTAAGTAATTGTTGTTGGTAATGTGAAAAGAATGATTATCACTTCATTGGGTAAAACGCATGCCTTACCGGAAATGACTTTTGAAAGTCGTATCGGTCATTCGAAAAACCGTAGTTTCCACATAATTTTGAGTTCTTGGAATGATATCCTGTTCGGCTCGATTTCCAAAACAATAGATGAGATCTTCATCATCACTAGAACCATCTTCGTCTGAAGAGTCCAATAAATTTTGAACAGCACCAACAAGTACTATTCCAATTACTACGTAATCCATTAGCTGTAAATTTTTTTTTGATTTATAGTAATCAATAATTATTTTTTGTATAAAAAATTCCAACTCTTACTTTACATAACCTCTATACAATAACTGATATATATAGTTAATATATGTTTAGTAATAAAAAAAAAAATTTTTTTAATGAAAAACTACTTACTTTTATTATAGTAGAAATTCAATTGACAATTGATATCAATATCAATTTTTTTAATTTAACAATATTCCAACAATAGTTCTCCTCATTGATTATTAAACTATAATAATACACTCATTTATAAGCTGCGTCAAAAATGGGGCCGACAGTATACTGGACTGCGTTCCGTTTTGAATAGTAACCAGTGTAAGTCCAGTATAACTGACTGTAAAGGAACGATTTCCCAGTATACTAAATTCACGTTACACTGTACAGTGGTCGCAGTGTATATCGGAACATACCCATAGGCGTGATAGCGCGCAGCGCGGTCGAGCGGTAACCAATCAAAATGCCGGAAATATAGTGTACACTAGATTTCAAGGGTTTGTGACGTCGTACGGTACCTCGTGGAAATTTCCAGATGCTAGACACTGGAATCGATCACACAGTTACAGTTAGACTCACATCAGTAAAGAGATATTTATCGATTATCCGATGACCGCCATTTGTCTCAGTTGTCATGGGCACACAATAAATAATCATGCATATTTGCCACTACTTCTTGGTTCGTCATTATAGATAGCTCAGATGAAGAAGTGTTCGAATACAATAGAGATTCGTTGAAATTAAGAAGTCATTCTCCGATCTAAACTAACGTTTTTCTTATAATTTGTTGGCTCTCTAGTATCAGACAAGCATGCTTTTATAAAAATATCAATTTCCCCACAACCCTTAATAGACACCCTCAAAATCTTGTTTTTCATCAGACACCTTGAGGTCCTTCTGCGTCCGATGCGGATTTGAAAGTGTTATTGTTTGTTCATGGATTTAAAAAAAAAAATAGATTATACATATGGGTAACTCCACCAATTAACGACAAATGAATGGGACGTCAGAAATTCGATCAAAAATTTCGGTCTTTCATAACTCGTACTCAGATTCGATAGTCCACCGAGTTTCAGCCCTTTGCAACTCACCGGTGGCGATGGATCAGACATAGTCCGTATGCTAGGGGTCGAAAGGTATACAATATATTCGGTGCGCGAATTTAAACCGGGAACTGGTCGGGTACCGGTCAGTTCTCCAGGTTTCAAACCGGGCGCTGAGCAGCTTTTCCGGCCAGCTCCCGGACAGTAATGTTGTAACAGTTTGAATACGCCCGCCAAAAACAAAGACAACTTGACTCATTAATAGGTAAGCCCGTAGGAGAAGCCTTGACCAGGGCGGTTATTGGGATGATAGATTCTCCAGATCTCAAGGGATTCCTTGGACGACGATTGAACGATCGAGATTTATTCGAGCGCGCTCTTCAAGAACGAAAATCCAGAAATAGATAAAAATTTAACAAAATAAAGTTCACGCGTATTGATTAAACTTGTGGTTACAAAGAAAGGAAACTATCAGCGACCAAATTTTGAAGGATCAGCAAAAATAAATCGCACCAGAACATGACGGACGATGGGAGTTCTATTGGCCAGGCCAAGAATTAGTGAGTTCAACAGAGGAAATGGAAGCCGGAACATGGAAAAATATCCAAAAAGAAACGATTATGATAAGTTATAATTTGACATGTTATTTCAGTAATTTTATTGGTATACATTTTATTGAACTATTATCGTGATAGATGTTCGTCGTACCAATTTTAGTTGTACAATTTCTTTACATCGTCTTTTTAAATATTTATTCGTCTCTTTCATTCGGTTTTCGGTTTAATAGTCATGTAATTGGTTTTTACCGAATGCCCTAAATTCCGTTCCAATCATTTGAAACATTAAGTAAGTCTCGTTTTAATCTGTGTCCTGTAAGGCAAATAGATAACAAAAAAATGATAACGCATAATTTTGTTATTTGCGAGAGGCTCCTCAATTACCTTTAAATCTTTGTCGGAACAAACCGTGATAAGAAAAGTCCGTTACAATGTTAAGCTCGGCTAGACAGCCTAAGCCCAGTTGCGCTGTACGGTAACTATCCAGGATTTGCCGTTATAAAAAAGAATATTAAAAAAATTGTTGATGTTAATATTTTTTGTGAGCACAAATAGCATTTAAACAACTTATTAGCAAATAACATTCATCATAACGCATTTTACATTTATTAGAAAACGTAACGCAGTATTTTGTGCTAATCGGGGCTCGAACCCCGTCGATTGCAGTGTTCAAGTTTACTATTCGGGTATCCCACCTACTACGCCAAACTACTTTGTAGGATTCATGACTTTATGTTATTGCTAATACAATGCACGGTCTACAGACAGGTATGACAGATAATGCAGTCACTGAAAACTCATCAATAAGATTATAATTTCAGAATTCGTACTCACAATACAATTTTCTATGAATTTACAAAAGCATTCTCTTTTCAAATTTAGTGAATTGTTAGATAGTCCGTAAATTTACAGTGTGATTATCTGAAATTGAAAAATTACTCACACCAAAATTAACGTGGTAATTCTTTGGGCTTTGCTGAGATCTGATACTGTTAAGTATTTTGTGTAAAGTTTATACGCGCACAACTTGACTAGATTCACAAGAAAATTCCGTGAGTTTCCAAAATCTATTGAGAAACCATCGGAGAAAACTTGTGATACATTACGCGTGACATACTGTCGACTAAAACTAAAATTCTCCAGGGTGATTTCAGAATTAAGATTTGGGAAATTCGAAATCTGACTAAGGAACTTAACTCCTTCTGCTGCGATACATTTTTCATTTCAACAGACTGTAATCAAATTTATTTGTACATTTATTGCGTGAATTCTAGCAGAATGTTTAGTAAATTCCAAATGCTGTATAGCAAATGTACAGTAAATGTACAAGTATAATATATTGAGTTACATTTTTGCACAGTACATGTGTAGTAAATTGACCGTTTTGAACAGTGTCAATATATTTATATATGATATATGTGTGGTAAAAATGAAATAAATTTTATTTCAAAATATACTCTTTCATTTCCAATTCATAAGTATTCAAAATCAAAAATAGTCTTCACGAAATCGGCATTATACCCAGACAATAAAAAAAAATATTTTCACATAAAATAATCCGTTGTTTATGACTTGTCGTTCTAAAACTCACATTTCCGTACATTTCCATAAAAATGAAGTAATTACTTACGTAACATTTATTATTCGCAAGAATAGCGGAAAGAGAAGAATCCTTATAAACCATAACCACTTACACCAAAGTAACGCGGGTTGCCCTATTTTCATACTTGTGAATTTCCGCATCGGTTGTGTGTTCACACTAGATGGCGGCGATACGCGGTGACGCGCGGCGCACAGCCGAAATATTCCCAACCTGGAACTCACAAAAAATCGCCGCGGTGCGCCGCCGTCTAATATGAACATCTGTCTGGATAACTGTATGAGCGAAAATTTCGGCGTCGTCCACCGCCGTCCGCCGCGGTCCAGTCGGCGTCAGCCTTGACTGTTAACCTTACAAGCCACAAGCATTGAACATTTGCCGTAAGAAATAAAATATAATTATGTGGTCGTATTTTTCATGCCAAATCGAAATAATAGATTATTGAGAATTCGACGAAGATTGCGGAATGCCTCAAATTCATTCATGATCCCAGAAAATGAACTTCGAAGTCTTTACAGGCGAACAAAAGAACTAAATACTTCTAGCTTCTAGGTTTATAGATGTATTCATTTATTGTCAATATTCACAATAAGAACCAAAAATAATGATTAATTAAACAATGGAAGTGTATGTATTGTACATACGTCCCAAGCCACTCCAGACACGTGAAAATGTGGCATCAGTCACACGAATGTATACAAATTAATTGATATGGCGTTTCCACGATGTCGGCATCGTTCAATACCTAATTCGGAAAGCGCCTGAGGTTGCATCGAATTATTATCGACAGATATATATTATTATTGAGAATCAATTTTTCCATTTGCTTACCAATACCATACACCTAATTCACTTTGACGACTCCGGCTGCTGCATGGAAATCGCTTTCATCCTAAGGGTTAGAAGCAATCAAAACGGGTCTTATTGTGCGTCATGCACTATGAAAAACACTAGACAGACATGGTTAATCTCTCCGCTTTTACAATTTCTGCGAAGTTGCATTCATTGTACTTTTATGGTCACTAGACTAAGGAGGTCACTGAGGCGGAAAGTCCTACGGGTGTAATAAAATGGCAGATTCTTGCAGCTTTCCGTCCCGATTAACTCCGGATTAGAGATATTTAATGGTACTCTTTGTGTATTCCATACCTGCGACGCCTTGCAGTTGAAATAAACTGAGGTTTGAATTTGATTTGATTGCTTTTCTATTTTAATTGCATCAAGCATACATTTTACAATATTTTCGAATTTTTTCCACCAGTCGTCACGGCTGAAGATTTCAGTTTCTTGCCCCTCTGCCATTCTGTCCTACCAAGAGGATTACAGTATATGCAATTGGCAATTTTTTCCACAAGTCGTCATACGTGGAATATTATACAAGATTTGAAAAATGATATCATATGCTGCAATTTAATGGGAAAACATTCCAGAGTACATAACCTACAAAAGATGTACATTTCCGCATGTACATCGAAATGATTAATTGGATAATTAACAAATATATTATACTTATTCGAAAAAATATTATATAACGATAATAATTTCACAATATCTGCACAATGCTTTAAAGACTTGAGTACATAACCATACGCGCGCCTGTTTTTTTTTTAAATTATCGCTCACAAATATGTGTATCAAGCGTCACTAAACACTGTCAAGACCTCCGAGATCCCTCGATAAATAAAACTTGCGATACTTTTTGCGAAGTAGCGCTACACTTCAGCGATAAACATCGCTATCTTCTACCTACAGAATCGTTCGCAGCAACGCTCGTCGATAATTGCGGTTAACGATATCGTTAGCTACCGAATCTCGTCTACAGAATATCGCTACGGAGGAATAGTTCAAAAGTTACGAAATCGGCCCCAACGCGACATTGAGGTCACGAAGGCAGGTGAAGACACCACTGATATATATATACACTGGATTGGATATTACCGTATACTCTGCGTGTAAGCTCGTGCGTCCAATTGAACAATTGAATTTCCGCCATCTTGTACAGAAAGTTGTCACAAAATGCTCGCTAGATTTGAACTGCGTAATATATGCTATTTAGATCTAACGATATATTCGTCACACAAAAAAGTTTTTGACGAGTAAAATAATGTTTGATACATTAAATGAAGAACAAATCATTTTTTCGAAAGTATATTACTATTTATCATTATATGATGTAAGAGGTCATCTGCTGATATGACGAAAAACTTTTATTAAAGCATGATTTTTTTTGATGCTCGGAAGAAGTCTTCAATTCTGAGAAGTCGCCGTCCATTATCCTTTACCTAATAGTGTGCTGAGTTTCATATGGATTATTCAGAAATTTGTATAACACCAAGCCAACCGTTATGGAATCAGCATCCATTGACCATCAAAGTGGAGCTCAAGACATGTGTATAACGTTTTGAATCGAATCATATCAAATTATAATTTAATAACTGTATCAGTGATACCTCAGTTTTCAATTTCAACTATAATAAGATTGGGTTATAATTCAAATATTGTGATTTTTTACTCACACGATTCGTACGCTATAATACTCGTAAAATATAATTAGTGAATACTTTGTATGCTGAGATGACCTCTACAAGTTATCATTTGCAGAACGCTTCAGCGTTGTATACACACTTGTGAAATGATCGCCCACAATATTTTGATTGCTTTGTTTTGCAAAAAACGCAGGTACTCATTGTTACCTCAATAATTGTTACTGTAATTTTCCATCGCAATCGATTATATACACATACATATATCACGTACATATATATATATATATATATATATATATGTATAAATATATATATACATATCTGAAGTGACAAGAATCTGTACAAAATGGCTACCGTTCAATTGGCGTGACGGGACCACGCTTAATCCAATCCAGTGTATATATATATCAGTGGAAGACACTACTAGCTAGGGACGGGCGACATCAGTTCGATATTACATATATCGATATCGTTAATTCGATATACCGAAATATCGAATCGAATTATAGGTCATGGTCTATCAGCGTATATCGATATTTTTTCTTCGATATTTGCTTCGATATCAGTTTTTTTTTTTTTATAGTACGCAAAACGGATGGAGAGATAATACAGGAGAAAAAGGAGAACGGTGTGCCTCGTGGTCGGTTCGTCGGTCGGAGTCGCCATTGCGTGAGAGACACTTCACTCTCTCCGCAACGCAACAAAACTCATTTCACGAAAAGCTTCCCTCCGTAATGATTTTATAGTAAGATCATTTTAAATATAAAAAAATATACTTAGATATATAAATCGCTGGAGAGAACCAAGACGAAGGATAAGGACAACATAACCTCAAAAAATTAGAGCACGTTATACTGTTTTGCGCCGAATGCGCGCATAAGCGAGATTCGGTACACGGTCTTAATTTTATTCCACCAAGGCGTTTTCGAGAAAAATACGTGAAAATTTCTTCGGAGTTTTGTTCACCCGGCTAAACCCTCTGTATCGGTCTTGTACGAACCGCATTGCATCAGCTCTCCCGCACTCTAGCTTTTTATCGTCCGTAGTGAGCCTCGCCTTGATGAAAAAATGTTTTGTTTTGATCTCAAGGAGAAGTGATCCAGGATGGCCCTTTTGAAATTTAAAGTTCGGCGTCATTTCACAAAAGATGGCAAAGTGGCACAGCGTCAACACTGTCTGCAAGTCATTGTTTCGAACAGTTGCACAACAAGTATGTGGAGAAATTATGTGGAAAAAATATACGGTCGAGAGAAATCTCGCCAATGAATAGACTGAGCAATTATTCGATAAAAAAAATTACGATCTATTCATATTTTAAACTATAGCAGTATAAATTGCAAACCAATTTGATTGACATTGTGAGAATATGTCTTAAGGCAGTTCTATCGGTATACATATGAGCCAAAAGTTTTGTCCGTTCCGTACAGTTACATCCTATTTCTAGAATCAGCTGTAGGGCAAAAATTTTTAACAGAGACTGTACGTCGATACACAGAACAGTCATATACAAATGGCCACTCACACATAGACGCATAGCGACGCTGAACGCGGCAACAGCGCGATTCCCAACTTTTATAAACAGTTCAACAGTTTTATAAAATTTGAAAGAAATGTCATATAGAGTACGGCTAAAGGGTCGTTTCATTAGGCAAAAAGTGCGTGACAAACAAGTGAAAGCCGTGGCGGCTATGCGTCAAGTGCATCTGTCTAAAAACGCACCAGGTTCCCCGCCTAAGGGGGCGTCCATAAATTACGAGAGGTGATTAAGGGGGTGAGGGGGTCGAGTCAAATCTCATCTAATCTTACGTCGGAGAGAGGTGGGGTCCCGGCAAATATCACGCAATTTTTATTCTGATTGAAACAAAAAAAAATTATACTATTTTGGTCCATTTAATCCAGATTGTACATGCTTAAGATTCATTCTTAAGCGTAATCGTAATACGATTAAGATCATTCACTAATTCGTTCGAAAGAAAATAATTTCATTCATACTTCGACGCTATACATCTACTAACTGTCAAACCACCATATTTGTTTTATACCAAATAGCTCAATTTAATCCGAATTTACGGTACAGTGTAGCCCGTCCTTTGTTTTCGCGCCACTGTCAGCCGAACGCGCGACTCGATGAACGAGAGCGTACGAGCTGAGTGGCAGTGACACACGGACAGGTTCCAACCTGCCTTGTTTATTCCTGTAAATGTTTTGCTCGACTCAGTGCATGCTATTACTTATTTAAAATGTGTTATCAAGATTTTTATAACGCATACGTCAAAAGATACGTCTATAAGACCAAGAAGTCCTGTCAAGACGATGTGATAAAATTATGGAATACAGCGAAGCAAAAATTCCCGAAGAAAGAAGAGTTAATACATCACATTCAACATGAGATTGAACGGCTTCTCAGGGAAGCCACTGAGTGAAAAGTTCGGTCTACCTTAGCATTCCTTCAAAAGGTAGGTTAAATATATTTTTTTTAACAAAATACTTTTTTTATATAAACTTTATTGTTACAATTAATAGCATAAAAAAAAACTGAAGCAGTGAAATTCTTTTGATGAAATATGCTAAAATCATAACTACAAAATATTAGCGCGGTCACTTCCTTTACTGTTTTCACACAATTCAATACTTCTTAATTTTGTGTTAATCTATCTTTTTATTTTATTAGATTCATTTTTCTATTATGATGCTTTGATTTCAGACTAACACTAAGATCTCTAACAGTTCTTTGATTCAGGCTGGGACAAGCACTGCGAGTGTTCCAAACATGGAATGTGCAGGTCAGGTTCAGATCAACGATCATAATATTCAACACGCGGAATCTGCGATTAAGGATGAGATTAATGACCAGCAGTCAAGAGATCAAAATTTGGACGTTGGTCTTCAACCGGCAGGTTAGTATTCGTCTTTCTTTCTATAGGTGACGTTTTCTTCATTTTGTCCTATTTTAAAAAAAAGTTTGCTGCATTTCACAGGCGCTTCGAAACGGAAAAATCAGCCTCTTGTGATCAGCGATGATGAGGATGAAGCTATGTCGAACACTACACCATCCAACGTACGTCCCACTCCAGCACAAGATACTATGAAGCAAAATATTGCTAAGCTGCATATGGAGCTTGACTTAACGGAAAGGCGCAAAAGGTCTCTTGTAGCTGACGGCACTGAATTCGATAAAGCATGTAATTTGCGGCGAGAAATTGACATTTGTGAGAAGAAGCTCAAGCTTAAAGAAAAACAGAGTGTACTCTATAACGCACAGACAAAATCAAAAACAAAAAATAATTGAATTATGTTCAAAGAATCCCAATGCAGCTAAGTCGTTGACGCCTCGTGCTGGCCCTGGGCGCCCACGTTTAGAAGAAGAACAGTCTGAATTGCTAAAAACAATAAGTGATTTAGCCCTGTTTGGTGCTTCTGCTGAAGAGCGACGTCGTCGTGAGATAGTTCGAACGGTCCATACGCTTTCAGAACTTACAAATAAACTAAGCGAGTTGGGATTTAATATTTCACGAAGTGCTACTTATATTCGACTATTGCCTAGACGAGTAAATACACGAGGAGCTAAGCGCCATGTAGTGACTGTGCCGGTGAAGCTGAGTCGTCCTGAAGCTGACCATCATAACGCACACCAAGACCAATGCTTTTCTGTGGCCTCCATAAGGTCGCTGGAAACGATAGCCTCAGTTCTTGGTCCTGACTCCGTAATTTTTTTATCTCAGGATGACAAAGCCCGCGTCCCCATCGGCCTGACAGCGGCGAACAAGCAGGCGCCATTATTAATGCACGTTGATTATAAAGTGTCGTTACCAGATCACGACTTTGTGATTGCTTCGAGGCCGAAGGCACAAATTAATTCCAAGCGTATATGCTTCATGTGAAGTGAAACCCAATGAGATGGGACGACCAGAAGCTATTTCATATAGTGGACAAACTTACATAGCAATACGAAGTGGCAAGCACTCTTCGTCAACTGCAACTAGTCACGCTCAAGATTTGGACACTCTTTTAACAATTGAGACTTTTTCCAAATTTATAAAGAATATAGACAGCAAAGTTAAACCTGTTCTTATAATTTCAAGTGACGGTGGGCCTGACGAGAATCCGCGATATCGCAAAGTGATCGCACACGCCATAGAGCATTTTAAACAATATGATTTAGACGCAGTATTTATTGTGACTAATGCCCCTGGCAGGAGCGCATTCAACAGAGTAGAGAGACGCATTGCTCCATTCAGTCGAGAACTAACAGGCGTTGTTCTTCCCCATAATTTTTTTGGGACACATCTTGACTCCAGCGGCAGAACATTAGACGAAAGTCTCGAAAAGGATAATTTCAAGAAGGCAGGGGATATTTTGGCTGAAATATGGTCTGCAGTGTGCATTGACGGACACGAAGTAGTCGCTAAATATATAGACCCGAATAATGACACTTCTAGCGTTCCAGACCTGCCAGCCGAAGAATGGTACACCGAGCACGTTAGAGAGAGCCAATATTTACTCCAGGTACATTGCAGTTGGTTCATATCAAATTTTTATGCGTGCCTATTTTATTTTTTTTTCAATTTTTTAACGAGCACGAATATCAACAAATTTTTATTAAGATTTACTGAGGGAAATTGTTTTTAATTTTTTCTCAGGTTGTGAAATGCGATGACCAAAAGTGCTGCAACCCACGCCGGAGTGATCTGCATATGATTCTTCACGACCGTTTTCTGCCACCTCCATACCCTATCACTCAAGTTGATGGACATTTGACAATTCCGGACTTTAAAGAGTATGACGGAAAGTCATTTGCTCCATTTCTGATACACCACTGCCTACCGATTCAACCGCTGAATGCCGTCATCAGCACGCCTTATGATCTCTATCGCCCAAGTGTCCGAGATGATTTAGAGAAAAGATGCTGCAGTACATGCGGTATTTACTTTGCATCTAGCACAAGAGCTGCAGAGCACAGGCGAGCAGCCCACATTGCACCAGCTAAGCAAGCGCGTATGTTCCGAAAAGTACGACCCTCACGGATTGTCACAAGACGAGCTAATGAGTTACTGTGCGCAAGCGCCAACGGCTTAGAGTGGTGAGATTATAACGAAGTTGAAGGAGCAGATGATTTTACTGAAAATCATACGAGTATAGACATGTTGGTTCCAATAGTCTCTCTTGAGACCGCGCATGATTCTCCATGGACTGAATTAGAGTAGATATTCCTTTTTTAATCACAGTAGTTACGATTTAAGTATTCTATTGTTAAATTTTTATTACACTTATGATTAAACGCTCAGCAATATTGATTACTAGTCTTAACTAGTCGTAAATAGAAGCACAAGGCAAATTTTGTTTTCTTTTTACAATAACAATCTAACGTGTTTACGTAAGAAACCCACATTTTGAAAAATCTCACGTGAGATTGGGGGAAGGGGGAGGGGATTAAGTCAAATCTCACGACATCTCACCAGGGGGGGAGGGAGGGAAAAAAAATAAAAAAAAAACACCTTACGTAATTTCTGGATGCCCCCTAACCTCAAATTTACGTTTGACGGTAGGCGTATTGTTGACCTACAATATCTTACGGACCATCTGAAATGCATCAAATGCAAAAAAGATATTTTCTTGAGGAATACGGTAGAGGAATCGCGAATGGGTCTGAACGGTATATTAAATATTTGCTGCGAAGAGTGTTCAACGGTGACACAAGTGCACACCGGAAAAGTGCATGGTACAGGAGAAAATAAAAATCGAGCCGACGTCAATACGAAAGCTGTGTTGGGTAAGTAAATTATTCTTATAAATTATAGGATGCTATTTGATAATCCAAAATGAGTTAAGTAGAACCGGTAGAACCTAAATATCTCAAATATTTTTTTAGGCGCTGTTCACTCCGGCATTGGGGAAACCGCTTTGAACAAGCTATTGGCCTGTTCGAATGTTCCTCCGATATCAGCAAACCTGTACAAGAGATATGAACGGGAAATCGGGCCAGCTATAGAAGCTGCTGCAAAAGACTCATGTCGGAAAGCTGCGGAGGAAGAAAAACAATTAGTGATAGCTAATGTCGACAAGTTATGTCAGGAGATGTAAGTTTCATATTTTTTTCCTCAGCGTAGTAAAGCTTTTTAACAAAAGCATTGGCTACGGTGAGTAAAAAATATTGAGAAGACATTCTTCGCAGAATGAGTGATAATCATGAGACTAGATACTGGGGGAGATAAGAAATTACAAAATTTTCTGCTGCGGTTAGATGGCCGTAGATAGTTTACTCTGTATTCACAACAATTTTTTTAAAAAAATTCTGAAATAGGAAATGTTTGTATTCAAAAAGAAACTCGACGGTGGATCAAAGTTAATTATCTCCCACAACGCTATAGTACATTTTTTAATTTCCCTCGCAGTGCAAAATTTCGCTATCATTACTCTTGACTATGATTTCTTCTAATTTGGGGAACTATAGAGTACTTTGACACCAATTATTGGAAAGCCAGAGCTGCAACAATAGGATTTATTGTATAAATTAATTATTAGATTTTTATAGCATTTTACAGCTATTTTTATGGGAATTTTGTATGTGAATAATTGTATAATACGATTTTTCTCTGGTTTTTCACCTACAGACGTTTTTCACCAAATACTTGTATTTTTATCAATTGTAGTGGATGTTGACAAATAAACGGGAACATTTGACAATTTTTGAGTTTTATAGTTTTTCAAGCATCCTACAGATTTTCTCTTTTTTTTTTTTTCTCTACCGTAATCAGGCCAAAAGACGTAGTCCAAGAGATCTTCCCTTTCATGGAGTCTCTGAGAGCTTCAACTAGTGTTGACGTTCAGCACCCTGAAGGTACAGAGGACGCCTTGGAGAAAAGAAAAACATTTCATGCAGGCGTTGGGAATATCGTCAACATCATCGTGTCATATGATATGGGTAGGAGCAAACGCGGCAACGGACGGAGCTATAATAGCTTAAATGGTTATGGTACCATAATCGGATTCCTAAGTGGCAAAGTTCTAGATGTTGCAGCGCGTAATAGGAAATGCAGACGTTGCACCGCTGGTCATGATAAATCCGACCATGATTGCCGACAAAACTTTTCTGGTAGTGCTAAGGCGATGGAGCCTGATGTAGGAGCAACTCTGGTCAATGACAGTACGATCCTCAAAGAAACTGGATTAAACGTCAGAGTGCTTATCGGTGAAGAAGACAGTTCAACAATCGCTGCAGTACGACAAGGCAATCCTCAGTCAGTTCATAAATTAACAGATGCAAATCATCTGAGGAAAAATTTTATGAGCACATTATACGATTTGAGAAAAAATTTCAAAGAAATGAGGGATAAGGAAGTTATCCCCCATTTGAAGAAATGTTTCTCTTACGCTTTGGTTCAGAATAAAGGGGACAGCGCCAACTTAGCCAAAAGTCTTTGCAATATTCCCGAGCATTTCTTCGGTCGCCATGAAAATTGTGGAACGTGGTGCAAAGAGCCGCACAAAACAGTGCTACGAAACGTACAACTGTACGCAAAATTATCGGAAATATTCGAGAAATATGCGGGCAACGCTGCTAAATTTTCGGTTGTCGCTTCAAGTCAGCCGAACGAAAGTTTTAACAACACGATGGCTCACAAAACGCCGAAATACTGTTGTTATAGTCTGAGCGAAGCAGCGGATTATAGATTAGCCAGTACCGTGTGCACGAAAAACGAAGGAGAAATGTATATTTTGAACGTCAATTCAAAATATTTGAATCTTTCTCCTGGAAAATACACCAAATCTTTCAGTAAGAAGTTGGACCAAAAGAAAAAAAAGAGGGCGGTAAAGGCAAAATTGGCTCCAAGTAAAGCACGTCGAAATGTACTCGCTCAAAAGACAGAAACTTGTAGAAAATCAATGGAGAAGTCTGAAGGGACACGATACGAGAGAAATTGTGGTATGGATATCGACGTTCAAAATTCTACAAGTATTAATGTACCACTGAGAAAAACTGCTGAAAATTTACCCGATGTTTTTTTATCTAAGAATGACTGCAACATCATCTATTTCGATCTCGAAACATCTGGGTTGTCGAAAAATTCAGAAATTTTACAAATTGCAGCACAATTTAAGGATCGAAAGTTCAGTGTGTATGTCAATCCATCAAAAGCTATTGATTCTACTGCGTCCAGAATTACAGGACTGAAGTTCATAAAGGGACATCTGTTTTTTAACGGAAAACGAGTCCCGTCGATGTCACCGCGGGATGCTTTAGAATCATTTCAAGAATTTATCGACTTCTCGTCCAAACCTTGCATTTTTGTAGCCCATAATTTTTCGTTCGATTCCGGTCATTTGCTTCGGTATATTATCGAAAATGGAATGATTGCTAATTTTCAAAAGATCGCGGGATTTTCAGACAGCTTGGCGATTTTGCGAAAAGTTTAACCTGAAAGAAAAAAAGAAAATAGAATGTTTAAGCTGGAGACGTTGGCGCGTGATTTATTAAAATTAAAAATAAGTGACGAATTTCACGAAGCATTATTTGATGTTGAAATATAAGAGCAGTTGTGCCATCTGCTTATCAAGAAAGAAAATTTTTGTTTGCACTGTAAACCATATAAAAACTCAGTGTTGATGAAAATTTGTGCACCATCATTGCAAAATTTGAAAGGCGTAGTTTCGGACGAAATAATAAAAAAAATAGCAAGCGCTGGGTTCGATTTCGGAATTCTGACAAAAGTTCACTCTACAGGCGGAGAAGCTGCAATTCGAAAATTATTGGCCAAAGAAACGACTGCAAAAAAACCACGCGTCACCAAAATGAAAAAAATTATTGATAAGATCATAGCGCGCCTGCGACGCAGGTCTTAACTCAAAACTGTTAAGTATATCGAAAAATATTGAGTTTTCGTTATTTAATGTATAATCTTCGTTAATACTTTGTTCTTCTATAATAAAAGTTTATGTCTCATTATTTCATTACAATCTCAATAAATCTTTGTCAATCGTTTAGGAACAAACGAACATTCTTTCCCTCATCTTGCCTAAAACAGAAAACTTGGGCTCTATCGATTTAAATTTCGCGCGCATCTTGCCCGCTGCCGCCTTACATCGTTGCCACATCGTCACAATCACTCTCCTCCACGTTCAGTGTCGGTTGCAAATTATTACTTGCGAAAGACGACTAATCCGAAACAAGATAATCAAACATTTTCATTTTTTGTTTTAAATGATCTTTATATATTTGAGAACATCGTGTTCACTTTTCGAACAAATGGTAATATCCGTTCTCTAGTTATAATTACTTATGTAAATGAAGTCAGAGTCTCTCACGGATTGAGTATAGAAAACGTGCCCCAGAAAAATGATTTTTGATAGCGTTTATTTAACAAACTAGACGGTGAATCAAATTTAGAGAAAAAGAAATCTAATATCTTCCCCATGTTATTTTAAACAGGGAAAACTTTGAATTCTCAGAGCGACATTTCGAAATTGGTTGTATAAGAGATATCTTTTAGTGAGGATTCCTTACGGCTGTATGTGAAAAGAGTTTTACAAGTGAAAGCCCAAGAAAAATTTCTGTGAGTTATACTTAGACTTGTATGTTCTTTATTTTTAGTTACAAGACTCGGTAACCGAGTTCTCTATTTGAGGTGTTTTTTTTTTTTTTAAAAAATGTAATATTTCTAAAATCGAATATTTTAATCCCGACCCGAAGTTCACTGACAACAAAGTGAAGAAGAATACGTTATTGCATGCTTGTTCAATATAATTACTGATGTAATATTCGGGAAAAAGATTTTTTCAAATATTTCAAGTGAGAAATTCACTTGCATTTTGATGACTTACTGATGAAATTTTACAATTTAGATTATAGATTCAGTCTGCAAGAATAATTTTATGAAATCAACGAAAATATCCTGATTTGCAATTTCTAATCTGGCCGTCTTTAAAACGATTAACGAAGTGAAATAATAGTATCGGAAATACAGATTTTAGTATTAGACATTTATTTGTCAATTCAATCATTTACAATGACAACAGAGCGTTACAAATTAAATATGCGAGTTCTTATCATTACATACATACATCATTATATGAATTACGTTATAATCGGTTCAAAATTATCATCACATTCTAATGAATGCATGATAAATTTCATAGAAATATAACATTACATGTTTTAAACCTATATGTTACACCTATCCTTGTAACATAAACACTTGGAAGAAATTTTTTTTTTTCTTTTCATAATTAAAATTTTTTTTTTTCTATTCTACTATATCGCTAGTATTATTATCAAATCGTTCACGTGACTTTGACGGCCTTCAAAATTTATTGTCAATCGAAAGAATTGCTAGTTGCCGTCAAAGAAAAATGAAAGAACTTTGAAATATGTCTAAGGATTAAGAAATTTACAAAAATGGAGAAACTGAAAAATGCTTAAGAATTAAGATATCGATACAAGCATAAGTCTTAGTCAATAACTGGCGTACCATTTGTCGTAAGATGAAATAAGCTCCTTCGAAAGAGACGCTTAAGTCATGTCAAAAACTTACACAAGTGTCGTGCGCTGCATGTGGCGATCGGATGTGTCCGGTGCGTCATTCAAATTTCCTCCGTTTCCTGATATGTTGTCAGTCTCGTTTTCGGTGCACGGGGTATCTTTTTTATACAAGGATAACCCGTTCAGTAATGAACTCACACAGGGAACGGCTCGCGAACCTTCACAGAATCCTGAATCGACCACCAGTGGGTCGCGGAACCTGACCTTCTTGGGACTGGCTTTCCTGTTTCGATCGAAGGTCCTTCCCCAGCCGTCTTGCCCGTCAGCCTGCGGTGAACGGATGCAACTTCCGCCTCGCTTTTGACCATTCTTCTTCTTGTCTTTTGGTACCGATATCCAGATCGCACCGTCTTCCACGGTGCAGGTCGTAAACGTTATCTCTCCGTTTCTGTCCCTCCCTTGCACTACGTAGCTGTAGGATGAACGTTTGGTTCTCGAACCCGACGCCTTGTGGAAGCTACAAGAGGGACGTGGTTTGCTCGAACACAGAGCCTTTGAACAGAAACTGCTGCCCGAACTCTTGGCGGGGATCGAGATGGGCCGATTCTCTATTTCGTCGTCCTCCTTGCGTTCCAGTGCCTCCACCAGCTTCTTCACGAAGTTCGCAGAAGTCGAAGATAAGTAGCTTGACATTGCCTTCTCCGGATCACGACATTTCGCGTTCAGTTCCTCGATTATTTCTTCTACGAAACTTCTGGTCGGCGATCGTTGCTTGTGTCTTTGTATAATCTTTTCCATCACAGTCGACTTCCTTGACTACACGAAGAAGCGGTTGTGGTCCTCCGCGTCCAATTCGTCTTCGCGAAAATTGTCCCTCTTTTCTGTCTCTTAGGATTTCATTTCGGTATCGGTCAGGATCTCCTCAATATCACTCAGCCACCTTTCGCCCTGCGTTTTCACCGGGCAATTAAATTTTTTCGGGGTCGATGTGGCGAATGGTAGTATTTGCTTAATGTTTTCGAGGCTCGAAATTTCCGACGACGAGACTTAGTTACAGTCCATGTTATCCTCGGGCGGTTCCTGGTCTTCCGAACTCGACTTCTTCGCCGGAGCGAATTCCTCGACGCGAATTACGCTGTCGGTGCTAACGACCATCTCGTCTTCCTCCAGGTTGTCCAGTTTCTCCGTAGGAACAGGCGGAAGGACCAGGTTCAAGTTCTCTACCTTCGGTGACCCTGACATTTTCGGCAATGTCTTACTCACGTGCATCTTCGAGTAAGCCGCTGACAGTTTCATGATCTCCCCACGCATGTCTAATTCCGGACGTGAAGACCATTGTGCGGTCCTTGTCAAAATCGACATCTCACCGGCTGTAAAAACAACATGATACAATTTCAAATAAGACACCGTTTGTCAGCCGCCAAGAAATTGATTTTTCTAAAGAAACGAGACGTTAAATTCAATTTATTTCCCGAATTTGAGAATCAAGTTTTTCGAAAATCATGAGGTTAAAATTTCTAATTTTTCTTTTACCTTTATTTTTCATACAAAGGTACGTTCGTTGCAATTATTTCAATACCCGGAACATAGATCCTTGAGACGATTAGTATGGAGCATTCAATTGAAGATTTGAACCGCGTATCTAACTGTCGTTTAACTTGGTTCGTTTACACCGCTTTTTTGTAATGACACATCGATTCTTACCTTCCATTGCCGCCATGTGCTTTTTGCAGAGTTCGATCAAGTGTGCCTTAGTCGATTGAAAGCTCTTCCTAGTGGATGGGCGGCTCAGGATCGGTCGTGGGGCAGTCATCCTACCTCTACGCCTATTCTTAAAGCAATCGGGCATCGTCAGCCGCTCGAATGATTTCTTCGCCCTCATTTCGATTTCGCTCGGTCGACGTGGCTTCTGAAAAAAGTAGGAAAGAAACATGGTTATAATCGTGTCATTTATTCGGAAAAAGACGAACACTCGAAAGTTCTCAAAACAACCATTACGTCTATCAATATCGTTGAAACATCAACGTCTCTGTCAAATTAGCAAAAGAATAAATAAAAAAAGTTCAAAACTTTTCAACTTACGTCTTCTTCGTCGTTTTGGCAAGTTGTGTTGCTGGAACAGCAGGGAACAGACATCGAATCCATCGTAGTCGATTTTTTTTTTCCTACTCAACAACTAGACAAATCAAACTTTAAATCCAACTGGACTTGAACAGATTCCGTTCGAAACTTTAACTCGGGATACCTTGCAACGTCAAGGACTAGCTCAGACTCTACAGGTGTTACTACCTCTGCGATTGACTGAGGAATAATGCTCATCGGGTCAAGACGTGCGATATTTATACTCTACGCTAGAAATACCGTTATCACCGCCAGTTTCAGGCTGGCCAATCAGGTGCCGCCCTGATGAGCAAAGGGACTACCTGGCCGGCCGAAGGGTGTTTGTGATTCGACGGTCCGCCCGAACCTCTGCTGCACTTGCCTTGCAGCAGACTTTTCGAAAATGTCGGGAGGGGGGCGGTGCGGTATTCGATTTTAACATTTTTCGATCTGGGTAAAAAATTAGAAATATCGAAAAATTGAAGGGTCGCAATATCAAATATCCAAAAACGTGAAAGCGTAACTCTTACATTTAAATAATGTAAAAAGTCGAAGTGTGGAATAAGGCGAAGCACAAGATATGGATTTGAATCATGACGATTGTATGTTCCGGTCTTAATCATTACGAGGACTTTATATTTTGGCATTTCTACATTTTTAAATTCTATGAAATAGATTTCCGCGGTTTAGAAAATTCTATGCTGTGAAGCTTCACCATTTTTATCCTTCAACCGAAAAATTTGCGTACATCTTCTATCCAGGGAAAAGAAGAGATTTTGTGCCATTCTTATCATGGTTATCGGACGAAAATATTTCTCAAGTCTATCGGAAATGAATTCCGACGAATCCCGTTCTCGTACGTATTGAGCGGTGATGCTTTTTTATTCATTTAACTTATTGTGTTTGTTATTGTTCAGGCTTCTAATTATTGACTGGAGCATTTTCTTTCACACGATTGTCCCAAGTTTAAAACAAGTTTATCATTTTTCTTGGATTTGTTTTTCTACAACGATTATACTCGTTTATGTATCGTTGTACGAAGCTAAAAAAATGCCGATTTTGAACACGTTGAAGAGATTTTCCACATTCTTTGTCGGCAAACGATCATTTCGAGCAATCGTCCAATCGCGAATTATTTTTATTCCTATTTACACGCTTCTGATTCCGAAAAATGTTCTTCTATTCGTTTTTCGAAATACGGACGAATTGAAAATGAATAATACTCTTGAAAAAAGGTACACTGAGAAAAAAATGTTATCGGATTTAATAAATATTAATTGATCCGAATAATCCATGCGTTTGTAAAGTCGTGAGACCACATTTATTCAAAGCGACAATTTATAAAGTTTTTAAATTACGTCCGAACACGTAATGTACTACTCTAGGGCATATAAATGTTGTGTAAATTTGTTGGGCTACATAATTTAAGATTTTTTTTTCAATACGTTTTGCTATTGTTATTGATTGCCACCGAACAAGTGTAGCAGCGTCACTCCAAAATAGTTTTTGGAAAACATGGCTGGATCAAAACTATAACCCAACATATCGCTTCGGATACCCTCACGAAAAAAAACCCTCAATATGGGGGTGAATTCGTACCCTCAATTCTTTACTTATGGGAATTCAGCAATACCTATAAATTAGGGGTACGAATTGACACCCAAGTTGAGGGTTTTTTCCGTGAAGGTATCGTTGGTAGATTCGTATGAATCTAGATTATTTTAATGCGAAGGATTCGGGTACACAAGCATTTTTGAAGCTACTTTTCAATCGAGGAAGCTTGCCGTCTACAAGTGATTGAAATTGGTACTACTTCAAATCAATCATTATTTCGATTGAAAAATGTGAAACATGCACGTCAACGTCGTGGTGACCACTAGTCAGGGAATTCTGGAAAACCTGGAAAACCTGGAAATGTCATGGAATTCTGCAATTCCCGCATAGTCAGGGAACCGTTTACTATATACTTTTTTCATACAAATACGTCCCGAAGTTTTTTTAAGCTTTAGATAAATTAGATCGAATACCAATTTTCTTACCATCACCGCAAGGTTCGCTTCAAACTTTGATTATTCCTGAATATTACATTACAAACGACTGCGCATCGGCTAGCTGTGACAGTGTAACTGAGTTACAGTTCGTACTTTCGTTTAAAATAAGAAGAAGAAATTGTATGGAAAATACGTATATGTTTTGACGAACATATTCAAATGTTTCGAGGAAAATGATGAGATTTTTGTCTGGAAAACCTGGAAAAGTTGAGGAATATCGTGATGGATATTCACTGGCTACGCTGCAGCTTAGTCAGACCGAGTAAAGTATAATCGTACACTCTTGGATATAGTGGTAAAATGGTTTACATGAATTCCAAGTATGACTCGTCGAGTCAATACATTGCCGGAACTTATTCGGGTCTTTCGATTATTCTCGCTTTAACATTGTTCCTGGAACTTGTGTGGTCGACTCCGTTCGCAAATAATGTTCCGAAGTTCATCGGCGTCGCTTTATTGGGGGTCAGGTAAACTGGACGTCTGGCAGCGTGACTCGTACCCCCGGGGTGACTCTTTCTTGAGTGCGATTCCTGCCCAGTGCAATTAATAATTCACCACCTACCCCGGTCAGGAAAAGCGAAAATCATGTTGGGGAATTGTAAGCCGCTCGATATTGTCGGGTTAATAACCGCATTTCCGTTGACATTCGAGACTTATACCTGCATCCTTGATTGTCGGATTTGGATTATGGACTTTGCCCGGGCTCGTCTATTTGAAGAAGGACAAACTGGCGGAGTATCGAAATAATTAGCTGCGAGGGCACTAAATTCCAGTCAAATATTGCTGTAAGGTTGTCAAATAAAGGCCACCGCTGCACACTTCTGGGAAAATGGAGTCATGATGGCTTTTTGGTCAATCCATAATCCTTAGCTGTAATTGAGACCAGAAAGGATTTTGCTTGTTGAAAGGAACGAAGTGAGTCTCTTCGTTGAATGTCGGACCAGATCACCGGCTACAACTGAGAAAACAAAATTTTTGAAAGTCGAATTTTTGAACACAGCGCTCACGACGGTTTCAGCCTTTTTTTTTTACTGAAATGCTATCACAATTATTACATAAAATTCGTATACCTTGACGAAGAACGAGATAATCGGCCTCAGTTTTTTTCGTTCGCGATAAATTTCGACATTTGGTTTCACACAAGTCTCGTATTCGCGGTGTCGCTTTTTCACGAGCCGCTCTACGGCTTGTGCAAAGTTTGAAGCCAGCTATCGCGCTTATTCGGCAATTGGCATAAGTGGATTGAACCAGCGTAAAATATCTATAAGCTGCGTTTCCACGTAGAAAATTTTACTTCATATTCTCGCTGATCGAATAAACAATTGATCGATATAAACGCCTTTACTTTATTTAATCAAAACGGTTGTATAACAGTCAAACAAGTTACAAAACTTCATTCACGAATTTTTAGCGCGTATTTAAGCCGTTGCGAAAATGTCGCCCCGAAATCTGGGACGGCTCGAGGACTTCGCATGGCAGTGTGGAGAAATAAAACCGATTTTGAACCGATATCTTTACCCTTCCTTCCTCGAACGTTTGCTCAAGCTTACACCTCCCACTGATTCGGGAATGCATTTTGTCTCTCGTACGGCTCAGGTAAGTCATTTATACCCTTGTATCGAGCCCTTTGACTGTGAACAACTCCAAATGACTGAAAACTGACTAATGCCAAATCCAAAACGCGGGCCCATTAAACATCGGGGGGTTGATATTCGGTTTATTGAACGACCGACGCTTAGGTATACCTATACCGATGACTCACACTGGTGTGTTTCCAGGTTTCGGAGCGAAATTTTTCTTGGGCTTTCACTTGTAAAACTCTTTTCACATACAGCCGGAAGGAATCCTCACTAAAAAATATCTTTTATGAAACCAATTTCGAAAGTACGATCGTACTTTACTCGGTCTGACTAAGCTGCAGCGTAGCCAGTGAATATCCATCACGATATTCCTCAACTTCTCCAGGTTTTCCAGACAAAAATCTCATCATTTTCCTTGAAACATTTGAATATGTTCGTCAAAACATATACGTATTTTCCATACAATTTCTTCTTCTTATTTTAAACGAAAGTACGAACTGTAACTCAGTTACACTGTCACAGCTAGCCGATGCGCAGTCGTTTGTAATGTAATATTCAGGAATAATCAAAGTTTGAAGCGAACCTTGCGGTGATGGTAAGAAAATTGGTATTCGATCTAATTTATCTAAAGCTTAAAAAAACTTCGGGACGTATTTGTATGAAAAAAGTATATAGTAAACGGTTCCCTGACTATGCGGGAATTGCAGAATTCCATGACATTTCCAGGTTTTCCAGGTTTTCCAGAATTCCCTGACTAGTGGTCACCACGACGTTGACGTGCATGTTTCACATTTTTCAATCGAAATAATGATTGATTTGAAGTAGTACCAATTTCAATCACTTGTAGACGGCAAGCTTCCTCGATTGAAAAGTAGCTTCAAAAATGCTTGTGTACCCGAATCCTTCGCATTAAAATAATCTAGATTCATACGAATCTACCAACGATACCTTCACGGAAAAAACCCTCAACTTGGGTGTCAATTCGTACCCCTAATTTATAGGTATTGCTGAATTCCCATAAGTAAAGAATTGAGGGTACGAATTCACCCCCATATTGAGGGTTTTTTTTCGTGAGGGTATCCGAAGCGATATGTTGGGTTATAGTTTTGATCCAGCCATGTTTTCCAAAAACTATTTTGGAGTGACGCTGCTACACTTGTTCGGTGGCAATCAATAACAATAGCAAAACGTATTGAAAAAAAAATCTTAAATTATGTAGCCCAACAAATTTACACAACATTTATATGCCCTAGAGTAGTACATTACGTGTTCGGACGTAATTTAAAAACTTTATAAATTGTCGCTTTGAATAAATGTGGTCTCACGACTTTACAAACGCATGGATTATTCGGATCAATTAATATTTATTAAATCCGATAACATTTTTTTCTCAGTGTACCTTTTTTCAAGAGTATTATTCATTTTCAATTCGTCCGTATTTCGAAAAACGAATAGAAGAACATTTTTCGGAATCAGAAGCGTGTAAATAGGAATAAAAATAATTCGCGATTGGACGATTGCTCGAAATGATCGTTTGCCGACAAAGAATGTGGAAAATCTCTTCAACGTGTTCAAAATCGGCATTTTTTTAGCTTCGTACAACGATACATAAACGAGTATAATCGTTGTAGAAAAACAAATCCAAGAAAAATGATAAACTTGTTTTAAACTTGGGACAATCGTGTGAAAGAAAATGCTCCAGTCAATAATTAGAAGCCTGAACAATAACAAACACAATAAGTTAAATGAATAAAAAAGCATCACCGCTCAATACGTACGAGAACGGGATTCGTCGGAATTCATTTCCGATAGACTTGAGAAATATTTTCGTCCGATAACCATGATAAGAATGGCACAAAATCTCTTCTTTTCCCTGGATAGAAGATGTACGCAAATTTTTCGGTTGAAGGATAAAAATGGTGAAGCTTCACAGCATAGAATTTTCTAAACCGCGGAAATCTATTTCATAGAATTTAAAAATGTAGAAATGCCAAAATATAAAGTCCTCGTAATGATTAAGACCGGAACATACAATCGTCATGATTCAAATCCATATCTTGTGCTTCGCCTTATTCCACACTTCGACTTTTTACATTATTTAAATGTAAGAGTTACGCTTTCACGTTTTTGGATATTTGATATTGCGACCCTTCAATTTTTCGATATTTCTAATTTTTTACCCAGATCGAAAAATGTTAAAATCGAATACCGCACCGCCCCCCTCCCGACATTTTCGAAAAGTCTGCTGCAAGGCAAGTGCAGCAGAGGTTCGGGCGGACCGTCGAATCACAAACACCCTTCGGCCGGCCAGGTAGTCCCTTTGCTCATCAGGGCGGCACCTGATTGGCCAGCCTGAAACTGGCGGTGATAACGGTATTTCTAGCGTAGAGTATAAATATCGCACGTCTTGACCCGATGAGCATTATTCCTCAGTCAATCGCAGAGGTAGTAACACCTGTAGAGTCTGAGCTAGTCCTTGACGTTGCAAGGTATCCCGAGTTAAAGTTTCGAACGGAATCTGTTCAAGTCCAGTTGGATTTAAAGTTTGATTTGTCTAGTTGTTGAGTAGGAAAAAAAAAATCGACTACGATGGATTCGATGTCTGTTCCCTGCTGTTCCAGCAACACAACTTGCCAAAACGACGAAGAAGACGTAAGTTGAAAAGTTTTGAACTTTTTTTATTTATTCTTTTGCTAATTTGACAGAGACGTTGATGTTTCAACGATATTGATAGACGTAATGGTTGTTTTGAGAACTTTCGAGTGTTCGTCTTTTTCCGAATAAATGACACGATTATAACCATGTTTCTTTCCTACTTTTTTCAGAAGCCACGTCGACCGAGCGAAATCGAAATGAGGGCGAAGAAATCATTCGAGCGGCTGACGATGCCCGATTGCTTTAAGAATAGGCGTAGAGGTAGGATGACTGCCCCACGACCGATCCTGAGCCGCCCATCCACTAGGAAGAGCTTTCAATCGACTAAGGCACACTTGATCGAACTCTGCAAAAAGCACATGGCGGCAATGGAAGGTAAGAATCGATGTGTCATTACAAAAAAGCGGTGTAAACGAACCAAGTTAAACGACAGTTAGATACGCGGTTCAAATCTTCAATTGAATGCTCCATACTAATCGTCTCAAGGATCTATGTTCCGGGTATTGAAATAATTGCAACGAACGTACCTTTGTATGAAAAATAAAGGTAAAAGAAAAATTAGAAATTTTAACCTCATGATTTTCGAAAAACTTGATTCTCAAATTCGGGAAATAAATTGAATTTAACGTCTCGTTTCTTTAGAAAAATCAATTTCTTGGCGGCTGACAAACGGTGTCTTATTTAAAATTGTATCATGTTGTTTTTACAGCCGGTGAGATGTCGATTTTGACAAGGACCGCACAATGGTCTTCACGTCCGGAATTAGACATGCGTGGGGAGATCATGAAACTGTCAGCGGCTTACTCGAAGATGCACGTGAGTAAGACATTGCCGAAAATGTCAGGGTCACCGAAGGTAGAGAACTTGAACCTGGTCCTTCCGCCTGTTCCTACGGAGAAACTGGACAACCTGGAGGAAGACGAGATGGTCGTTAGCACCGACAGCGTAATTCGCGTCGAGGAATTCGCTCCGGCGAAGAAGTCGAGTTCGGAAGACCAGGAACCGCCCGAGGATAACATGGACTGTAACTAAGTCTCGTCGTCGGAAATTTCGAGCCTCGAAAACATTAAGCAAATACTACCATTCGCCACATCGACTCCGAAAAAATTTAATTGCCCGGTGAAAACGCAGGGCGAAAGGTGGCTGAGTGATATTGAGGAGATCCTGACCGATACCGAAATGAAATCCTAAGAGACAGAAAAGAGGGACAATTTTCGCGAAGACGAATTGGACGCGGAGGACCACAACCGCTTCTTCGTGTAGTCAAGGAAGTCGACTGTGATGGAAAAGATTATACAAAGACACAAGCAACGATCGCCGACCAGAAGTTTCGTAGAAGAAATAATCGAGGAACTGAACGCGAAATGTCGTGATCCGGAGAAGGCAATGTCAAGCTACTTATCTTCGACTTCTGCGAACTTCGTGAAGAAGCTGGTGGAGGCACTGGAACGCAAGGAGGACGACGAAATAGAGAATCGGCCCATCTCGATCCCCGCCAAGAGTTCGGGCAGCAGTTTCTGTTCAAAGGCTCTGTGTTCGAGCAAACCACGTCCCTCTTGTAGCTTCCACAAGGCGTCGGGTTCGAGAACCAAACGTTCATCCTACAGCTACGTAGTGCAAGGGAGGGACAGAAACGGAGAGATAACGTTTACGACCTGCACCGTGGAAGACGGTGCGATCTGGATATCGGTACCAAAAGACAAGAAGAAGAATGGTCAAAAGCGAGGCGGAAGTTGCATCCGTTCGCCGCAGGCTGACGGGCAAGACGGCTGGGGAAGGACCTTCGATCGAAACAGGAAAGCCAGTCCCAAGAAGGTCAGGTTCCGCGACCCACTGGTGGTCGATTCAGGATTCTGTGAAGGTTCGCGAGCCGTTCCCTGTGTGAGTTCATTACTGAACGGGTTATCCTTGTATAAAAAAGATACCACGTGCACCGAAAACGAGACTGACAACATATCAGGAAACGGAGGAAATTTGAATGACGCACCGGACACATCCGATCGCCACATGCAGCGCACGACACTTGTGTAAGTTTTTGACATGACTTAAGCGTCTCTTTCGAAGGAGCTTATTTCATCTTACGACAAATGGTACGCCAGTTATTGACTAAGACTTATGCTTGTATCGATATCTTAATTCTTAAGCATTTTTCAGTTTCTCCATTTTTGTAAATTTCTTAATCCTTAGACATATTTCAAAGTTTTTTCATTTTTCTTTGACGGCAACTAGCAATTCTTTCGATTGACAATAAATTTTGAAGGCCGTCAAAGTAACGTGAACGATTTGATAATAATACTAGCGATATAGTAGAATAGAAAAAAAAAACTTTTAAATATGAAAAGAAAAAAAAAAATTTCTTCCAAGTGTTTATGTTACAAGGATAGGTGTAACATATAGGTTTAAAACATGTAATGTTATATTTCTATGAAATTCATCATGCATTCATTAGAATGTGATGATAATTTTGAACCGATTATAACGTAATTCATATAATGATGTATGTATGTAATGATAAGAACTCGCATATTTAATTTGTAACGCTCTGTTGTCATTGTAAATGATTGAACTGAAAAATAAATGTCTAATACTAAAATCTGTATTTCCGATACTATTATTTCACTTCGTTCATCGTTTTAAAGACGGCCGGATTAGAAATTGCAAATTAGGATATTTTCGTTGATTTTATAAAATTATCCTTGCAGACTAAATCTATAATCTAAATTGTAAAATTTTACCAGTAAGTCATCAAAATGCAAGTGAATTTCTCACTTGAAATATTTGAAAAAAACTCTTCCCCGAATATTATATCAGTAATTATACTGAACAATAGGGTGTCCGGTATTTCCCAAATCGATTTTTTTGTAGCTATCGCCCACTGAAGTTTTAGTTTCTGACCAAAAAAAAATTATCCACCCGAAATCAGCTCTTAATTTTCAAATTAAACCGTGCCGAAATCATGTTACTTTTCCCATTTAAATAACATGGGATTTTTAGAATTTTTGTTTGTAATTTTTTTTCTCAGAAACAACTGAGAATAAAAATCTAACCAAAGCATATTCTGGTGTAAAATTAAACGCTCTACAAAAAGTATCTCCTATGAATTTTTGATTAAATCCCTCCTTCAACAGTTATTTATGGTTAAACGTGTGTTTAATTACAATTTTTTAATAATTTCCATTTTATTCTCATTTTTACCTTTATTGACTGCGAAATCTTTAAAATAAAAAATTAAAATTGTGCTAAATAGAGCGCCGATGTTTATTCATGTCGATTTTATGGCCTAAACTGAAAATTAAACAAAAAAAATCGTTTTTTGAGAAATAAATGAAACAACATAACTCTAAATTTGCAATAAATGTGAAATTCAATTTATACACGATGGATTTTAGTATTTAAATTTGTATCTTGTATTCAATTAGTGAATTTCATGCCAGTCAATTGAAGAAAATAAAAGAAATTGCAATTTCAATTCAAATTTTCACTATTTCGCCTAATGCCATCTATGAGAAATTTATAAAAACGTAAAGAAGTTATTTTCATTGAGTTGATTTATCGATCGATCCATCAGTAGAAGTCAAGAGAAAGAAAGAAGAGTAGAAAATAAACTCGTGCAGTGTTTTTCGTTTGTTGTTTACAAATTCTAATGTAAGTTGAGATTGAAACAAAAAAAAACCTTATTCATTTAATCCATGAACAAAGTTAATGAATTTAGTTGAAGATTTATTTTCTTCATTGATGATCAAAATCTAACCTCTTAGAGTACACAAACTATTTACTTCATCAAATTCCTAATTGTCATTGCTGTCATAATGAATATATCTATGAATTTACGAAATCCCATGGTTTTTTTGGGTGAAATAACTGACTCAATCAGTGGTAATAAACTACCGACAAATAAACAAGTGCTGAAGTTATTATTTCATTATACTAGAGAATCTAAAAAAGCACTCGAAGAAAGTTTAAAAATAGTCATAGATGAGGTGTCAAAATTTTGGAACAGGGCTGGAATTCCACAGCAATATAATGCAAGATGTGTAGCAAAATTAGATGAACTTTACAAAACTTACAGAAGTGCACAAAAAAGTTTGAATGCGGAGCTCAAGCAAGAGTTTTCAGAATATTTAGACGAGCTATTTGATATTGCACATGGTGATGTTAAAAATAAAGTCGACAGTGACGTTTTGAAATTTTTAGATGACCAAAGAACAGTAAGAAAATATCATTTGCACATTTATGAACGAGACAAAGATTCTAGCAAGTCAGTTGGTAAGTTGCAATTAAATTATAAATTGTAGTTAACAAACAATGAATAGGACTTAATAAAAAATATTGTAATTGATCAGTGAGAGATTTCTTGATTCATTTGTCATGTAATTAATTCTAGAAAACTCAATTTTTAAAGAAGACGACGATATCACGGTGGTCCAATCTGTCAATCAAGACGAAATTAGTGTCGACGGTGTTGATTCAAAAGAAAACGATGATCGCTCAATGTCAGGTAATTTATCAAAATATTTGTTTAAACAAAATTTATCTACCAAATATGAGTAATGTAGTAATAACTTTTTTTTATTTACATCTTAGATCTGACGTGACCATCTAGTTCAAAAAGTATAAGCGAGCAGATTATGAGTGGCGAAACAACATCTACGTCTCAGCAAAGCACATCGTCAACATTCGAATCACAAGGGCGAAATTATGAACCAAAACATGAGAGAGGAACAATAAATATTCTCACTGAAGATGTCGTTGCGACGTTAGATAGTTGCGGAATTTCTTACAGGAATTCTGTACGAGTGGTATCATCAATTGCGACAGCTCTAGGGTTTGATACCAATGATTTAATTCTTAATAAGACTTCCTTTAATGAATATAGATCAAAAGTCCGAAAGACTGCTGCTGAAAAAATTAAAATGATATTTGGTGACATTGATGTTGGTGCAGTGGTTATCCATTGGGATGGAAAATTAATACCTGATAGCTTAACGTGTAAAAAGGTTGACCGAGTTCCGATAATAATGAGAAGTAACACAATTGAAAAAATTTTAGATGTGCCAGCATTACCAGATGGAAAAGGATTGACTCAGGCAGAAGCAATTTTTACAGCGGTCCAAGATTGGGGAATTACTGAAAACATTAAAGCGATCTGTTGTGACACTACGGCTTCAAATCTTGGTTGTCGGAATGGAGCGGCGATACACATCGAACAAATGCTCCAAACTGAGCTTTTATATTTACCATGCAGGCACCACATCTACGAGTTGGTATTATCTTGTGTTTTTACAACTAAAATACCAGGCACAGAGGGACCAAATGTTAAACTATTTAAGAGCTTTCAAGAAAGTTGGAGTACAGCTGATCAAACAAAGTACAAAAATGGATTAGTAGGTAATAAAATTCCTCGAAAATTATTAGGCAAGGTAGTAGAAATAAATCGTAAAATTGAACATTTTCTGGGTACGATTTTGCCTCGTGATGACTATAAGGAACTCTTAGAGTTATGTAAAATATTCCTTGGAACCATGGATACCGAAAAAGTAAAATTTTACAAGCCAGGAGCGTTTCACCACGCCCGCTGGATGTCTAAAGCGATTTATTCACTCAAAATATATATTTTTCGAGATATTTTTGAATTAGATGATGAGACGAAAAGAAATCTTTTGGATATTTGCTTATTTGTCGTCTTTATTTATGTGCCGTTTTGGTTTGAAGCACCTCTTGCAGCATTAGCTCCGAATCAAGATTTGAAGTTCTTGAAAGCTGTGTATCAATATAAGACAATTGACAAAGACATATCCGAAGCTGTCTTACATAAATTTAAAAACCACCTATGGTATTTGAATAGTGAAACAGCTGCTCTTTCATTTTTTGATCATAACATATCTATTTTGATCAAACGGAACATGGTAAAGGCTTTAAAAAAAATGAAAGTGAGGATTTTGATTCTCCCAAACGCTATGGGATAAATACGATTAGTGAAATTGCAAGCTTACAAAAAAAAATATTGATTTTTTTATTGATTCAAATTCCTTGAAATTTTTTGATAGATTTAACATTGATAAAAATTTTTTGGAATTGGATGTTAATGAGTGGGCTAGCAATCATGACTATTTGGAGGGCTTACAAATTGTTAAAAATATCCAAGTTGTTAACGATGTCGCCGAAAGAGCAGTTAAATTAACCCAAGAGTATATTAACATTTTAACAACACGAGAAGACCAAAAACAGTATTTGATACAAGTTGTGAGTGGGTATAAATCAAAATATCCTAATGCGACCAAAGCTTGCTGAACGAAAAAATTGTAAAAACAGCAAAAACTATAATAAACCTCATTATCACATGATTAACAAAGAAATTTTCGACGTTTTTATCTCACCAATGTCCATTTATCCATTTTAAAGTCCGTCTGTGGAAGGAAAAGTATGTTGTTTCATTCATTTCTCAAAAAACAATTTTTTTTGTTTCAAATTTTCAGTTTAAGCCATAAAATCGACATGAATAAACATCAGCGCTCTACTTAGCACAATTTTTATTTTCTATTTTAAAGATTTCGGAGTCAAAAAAGGAAAAAATGAAAACAAAATTGAAAAAAATTAAAAATTAAAATTAAACACCAGTTTAACCTTAAATAACTTCTGAAGGAGTGATTTAATCAAAAATTCATAAGAGATACTTTTTGTAGAGCGTTCAATTTTACACCGGAATATGCTTTGGTTAGGTTTTTATTCTCAGTTGTTTCTGAGAAAAAAAATTAAAAATAAAAAGTCTAAAAATCCCATGTTATTTAAATGGGAAAAGTAACATGATTTCGGCACGGTTTAATTTGAAAATTAAGAGCTGATTTCGGGTGGATAATTTTTTTTAGGTCTGAAACTAAAACTTCAGTGGGCGATAGCTACAAAAAAATCGATTTGGGAAATAACGGACACCCTACTGAACAAGCATGCAATAACGTATTCTCTTTCACTTTGTTGTCAGTGAACTTCGGGTCGAGATTAAAATATTCGATTTTAGATATATTACATTTTCTTATAAAAAAACAAAACCTCAAATAGAGAACTCGGTTACCGAGTCTTATAACTAACAATAAAGATCATACTAGTGTAAGTATAACTCACAGTAGATTTATTCGACACATTAAGTTCACCTAAATATTTTTCGCGCTTACTTACTGCTGCAGACTTAAATTAAAACTGTATTGGCAATTATTTAAAACCGCAGTAGTGTAAATTGTATTTTATCGACGATCTAAAATATGAACTCGGTATCTTTCCATGAAATTTTAGCGACGTATACATGATACCTTGAAATTGTACAATCGTAGAAATCAATTGCCCGTATTTTGTAACGAATTCGGAACGCACTGCAGCCATTAATAATATATTGTTACAACGGGGGGGAAATTACGAAAGATCTAAGAGAATCAAAGAGTTCTCTGTGCGATTTAAGCGAACGCCGAGCCAAAGAAGTCTCACGAACAAGGAATATTAGACAGAAAATGGATGTATTTTAACACAAGCTCTCTTTTTAAAGTCTAGAGACTGACTGTTTTTACAATAATATCGGTTGACGCAGCAACCTTATTCTTTTTAAAGACATAAGAGGTTTATAAACGTCTTTTATCTATGATGACTACTAGATCATTTAATAGGGGACAAAACGGGTGATTTCACCCTTTGTAACATTACTCCCCCTCGAGGAAAAGAGTCGACCCGACTCGGAAAAGATAAACAATTACAAAAAAAATGTGATCTAGCAGTCAGTGCTCGAAGGTGAGTTGGAGCTGTATCTCTAAAAATTTAAGAACTCCCTTTTTTACTATCTGGCATTTGCCCACAGTCTCAAGGTAAACCACAGAAAACCTTGAGCAGATAGTTGAGCATTAAATAATCTCAAAAATTTATGTGCCATGTTTTATAAAGGTTAGTGTTATTGAGTGTTATGTGGCTTCATGAATTCGAAGTTAACAGCAACGGTCGAGATCGATGTCGAAAAGAAATCCAATCCTCTTCATGAAGGATTGTCCAAACGAAACAGGTTCGGGTGAAAACATCGAGGCGAGAACCAAAAATTCCAGGACCAAACAGGATAGAAACAGACTCCTTTTCACAGGAAATAGGGGAATAGATGGGTGACTGATCCTAATCTTCTTAAGAAACAGCTCACCCTAGAGTTTTGGAAGGACAAATGTGAGTGATGGTATGACAATTCAAATTCACTAAGTGAATTCGGGAGAATACACGAATAAAATAAATGAAATATGTATTCAAAAGAAAAGAAACGATCTTATCTGAATCATTTCTGCATCCTTCTTCAAAATAAGACCACCAGTCATCTTCAGGAATCGGGAAAAGATTGGATGGGAAAAGGCTGTGTCAAGTAACCTGAAAAGTACTCACAAAAACTGACATATGGATTAGAAAAAATAAGAGAGGATCGACCAAACGTTCACTACTTCATTCAAGCGCAGAACCGAAACACTCTTCAAGCCAAAGAAATCGATGTATCAAAATTTCTCGAATCGAACAACATCGAACTAACCTTAACCTGTCAACGAACTTTCTAACCTTCAGAGAGCTACTGAAACGATGCTCTTGACTGATAAGGAGCTAAACGATCCAGATGAACGACTTTAGATTTCGAACGAGGGGAACGTCTAATTCTAAAAACAACGTCGTTAATCCGGTCAACAATAAAATAAGGACCTTCCCAATTGCTTTGGAGTTTGGGACAACGCCCTTGTTGCCGACGAGGTTGAAATAACCAAACTGAATCTCCCTTCTCAAATTTTAAATTTCTAGCTCTAATATCATAACGATCCTTAGTCTTATCGGAGACCATACGAATTCTTTCCCTAGCAAATTCATGAACCTCGTCCAATTTTTGACGGAAAACGGAATTAAAATACACCTGGGACGAAGCCACGGAAGGATTGACACCCTTTTCTAAATCTGACGGAAGTCGAAGATCCCGACCTGTCAACATCATAGCTGGAGAAAAACCGGTAGTGTCGTGAATTGCAGAGCGATACGATAAAAGAAATAAGGGAATCCACTCATCCCAATCTTTCTGATCCCGATCAACGAAAGAAGAAAGATAACGAAGAAGCGTCCTATTCAATCTTTCTACCATTCCATTAGACTGCGGATGCAAAGCGGTGGTACGAGTTTTTCTAATCCCTAAAATTTGAAGGAACTCCTTCATCAAATTCGACTCAAAATTTCGACCCTGATCTGTGTGTAATTCAAGAGGAGCTCCGTAACGACAGACGAATTCTCGAACGAAAGCTCGAGCAACGGTGCTAGCTTCTTGATTCGGAATTGGGACTACTTCTAACCACTTTGTAAAATAATCTGCTATCACCAGGGCATACCGATTTCCTGACCTAGAAAGAGGAAGAGGGCCTAGGATATCGATTGCGACTCTTTCAAATGGAGCTCCTACGTTATATATTTGAAGAGAGCTCTTTCCTTTTTCACGAGGTCCCTTCTTGGCTAAACAAACCGTGCAAGTTCTACACCAATTTTCAACGTCAGCTCGGCAGTGAGCCCAAAAATACCTTTCTCTGATCCTACCTAAAGTCTTATTAGAAGCGAAATGGCCACCGACAGGTGAATCATGAAAGCTTGACAAAATCTCGGTTATCTTTTCTCTAGGAACCAGAAGCTGCCAACGAACCGACCTGGAGTCAGGTGATTCCCATTTCCTATAAAGCAACTGATCAAGGAGAAACAAGGAGTCCCACTGCGCCCAGTAAATTTTCAAAGACTGACTCATAGAAGATATTTCTTCCCACTGAGGCCTGACTCCTGTGGATTTCCAATTCCGAACTAGGAGGAGATCTGAATCTTTCCCCTGGGCGATGATCCAGTCTTCTTTATTTTCAACGAGAAAAATTTGACGAACGTTAAGCGAGGAATCTAGCTGTTTATTTAAACGAGAGCACTGTTTGCAATCGTCCCCGCACGGACGACGAGAAAGTGCATCAGCATTACCATGCAGAACTCCGGGACGGTGTTTAATTTCGAAGTCATATTGACCTAACCTCTCCAACCATCGAGCTACTTGGCCTTCAGGTGATTTGAACGAAAGAAGCTAAGTTGAGGAAGCATTATCTGTTCGAATCAAAAATTTCCTTCCATAAAGATAATGATGGAAATGGCAAATAGATTTTACCATCGCCAATAATTCTCTACGGGTAACACAATAATTGCGTTCCGGTTTAGACAAGACCCGACTGAAATAACTAATAACGCGCTCTTGGTTATCCTGAATTTGAGATAAAACCCCACCTATACCACAGAGAGAAGCGTCAGAATCTACGATGAATTGAGAATCGGTGATGGGATAAGCTAATATCGGTGACGAAGTTAATAATTTTTTAAGAAGAACAAAGGCTCCTTCGCATTCGGGAGTCCAATCGAAAACAACTTTAATTCCTGTAAGAGCATGGAGAGGTCTCGCTATAGAAGCAAAATCCTTAACGAAACGTCTGTAATAAGTACAAAGTCCTAAGAAACTTTGAACCTTTGCTTTTGAATCGGGACGAGGCCAATTCAAGACCTTTTCTATTTTAGAAGGATCTGTCTTAACACCTTCCGCTGAAACGACGTGTCCGAGAAAAGATACTTCCTTTTTGAAAAAATGACATTTTTTGGGACTCATTTTTAGACCAGCTTGGAATAAACGACTAAAAACCTGCTTAAGATTTTCCAATTCCTCATCAAAAGTCTTACCAAACACAATGATGTCATCGAGATAAACTAAACAAATCTTGCCAGTCAGACCTTGAAGGGCGAATTCCATCGCTCTTTCGAAGGTAGCTGGTGCATTACAAAGGCCAAAAGGCATAACTTTAAATTGCCAAAGTCCACCTAACCCTGTGACAAAAGCTGTTTTCGCTTTGTCTAACGGATTCATTTCGACTTGCCAATAACCACTCTGTAAATCAATCGTAGAGAACCAACGGGCACCAGAAATTAAATCAAGGGTATCTCCTATCTGAGGAAGCGGATATGCATCTTTCTTGGTGATCTCGTTCAACTTCCTATAATCTATACAAAACCTCTTGGAACCATCTTTTTTATTGACTAAGACAATGGGAGAAGCCCACGGACTAGAAGACGGCTCAATAACATCTGCTGTTCTCATATCCTCTACTAATTTTTCAACTTCCCTGCGACCATTTAAAGGAAGCCGTCTAGCTGCCTGTTTAATCGGAGCGTTATTCCCTACATCTATCGAATGCTTAGCTATGGTACATCTCCCGATGTCGGCAGAGTCTTTAGCAAAAGTCTCTTTAAAATCGTTAAAAAGGCAAACGAGACTGTTAGTCTGAGCGATATCTAAATCTTTAGAAGACCTAGTAAAGAGTTCCGTGAGATAAGAAGGAACGACTAAAGAGTCCGACACATGTTCTAAAACGCGCAAAGACGAGAGGGTTTCTTTCTGTTCAGAAGAGTTAATAAACCTAGACGTTTCGAGGTTGATTTTACGGTAACCAGAACAGAGAGTCGAATCCCCGGTAGAAATGACGCAGTTGTGAGCGGAAAGAAAATCTACGCCTAAAATGCCTTCATCTTCTATATCAGCTACTAGAACTTCATGTGGGGATTGAACACAATCTGCTACTGTTACCTGCACGACCATCTTACCTACTACAGGGGTAGTTGCTCCGGTAGCAGTGCGAATAGACACAGAAGGAATAATTGAAGCAAGAGACGAAATCATATCAGGACGAACAACGGAAATTTCGGCTCCAGTATCTATCACCCACAAACAACTTAGTCCGTTAACGGAACCTTTAGCATATAGGCCGGTACGACGCAGGCCTCTAACCACGAACTGTGAAGCGATAGGGCTAAGGAACTTGGAAGAAACCGATGATATCCGCCCTTTCGAAACATCGGTAGCTAGTTTCCCGAATTCTGAGGAACAGAAGGTTGTGCTGCCCAAACCGGATTAGAGGGAGCCCTCTTGGAGACATTTTTGCGCCACGAATCTTCCGCAGTCTTCAACTGACGGTCGAGTTTAAAACAATTCTTCGCGATATGTCCTCTTGCGCCGCAAAACTGGCACTCTGAGACAGGCCGATTGGAGTTTGATCTATTGTAACGAGAGAAACCACTATTTTTCCTTCCTGGAAGAGAATCTGAGCTAGGCTGATTGACTGAAGGACTGGACGAAGAATTTTCTGAAGGTTCAGCTTGGCTCAAACGATGAAGTTGACGCGAACCTAAATCCGCCTCGTTTATGGCTTCTAATTCTAAGCCTTTAATAATTGCTTCATGTAGAGAAGTTGGAGCTGCGAGCCTCAGATGATACCGAAGCTCCGGATTCCGAATCGCATTAATGAATTTCGCCCGAGCTATCTGATCTCTAGCTTTTTCTGCACAATCAGTAAGAGAATGTCGAGCGAGACGTTCGATGTCATTTCCGAGAGAGGCTAAATCTTCCTTGGGCCCTTGACGTCTATTTTCAAACTGAGTAAAATAAAGTTTGGAAAGATGTTCTTCGCCAAACCGGAGCTTAAGAGCCGCACAAATGCTGTCGAAATTTTCAGAATCCGAATCTGAAAGCGATCCAAGAACTACCAAAGCCGGACCGGACAAAGAGGCTGTCAAATTAGCTGCTTTCTGGGACGGATTCCAACCATTAACCTTACTAATCATGTTAAACTGACGTTCGTATAGACTCCAAGCAGACGAACCGTCATACGAACCGGGCTTCAAATTCGATTGTTTCGAGGGCAACTCTACAATACTCGCGGGAGGAACAGAGACCTGATTGAGTCCGAACGAGCTCTGAGTCTGCGGAGGGAGAACATTGACAGTTCCGCGCGATTTTAAAAAGGCCAGGAACTCTGCCTGAATATCTACGCTAGGATGAGACGACGCGACAGGAGGCTCAACTACTTCCGAAATATCACGTGACGGAACATCGTGGCATCGCGGAAAAGAGCTAACCTGAGCTTGTCGCGAGACATGAACAGGTGGAAAATTTTTAGCAACAGGGGGAATTTCGCCTCCCCCATAAATAGCGTCAGACCTTGATTGATCCGGAATTGAATGAATGGAGGTCCTCCCTGCCGGGACCGGGACTGAAGGAAGAGAAGTCCTTCTACCTGGGGATGGAACTGGGCGTATCGGGAATTCCTGCGGCCGCTCCTGAAGCTTCTGCAAACCTTGCAGGATCCCGATCAGCGCCTGAGACACGATTTCTTGTTGTTGACGCTGTTGCGAGAGGAGTTCGTGCAGAAGATTCTGCTGTTCTTGTTGCTGCTGTTGTAGCAGTTGTTGATGTTGTTGTTGCTGTTGTTGATGTTGTTGTTGCTGTTGTTGATGTTGTTCTTGCTGCTGAATCTGACGCATCAGCAAATCTTGGTTTCCCTGGATGAGCTCTGCCAAGAGAGCTAATTGGGGCTGGGGCTGAACCTCAGCTTCCGAACGACGAGAAATGGGTGGAAACGCTGGTTCAGGAGAACGCTGGCACGATGAAACGCGTCCGGCAGCTCGTCGCTCCGCGCGTGATGCTCTCGACGTAGGAGTTTGTTGCATTATTGTTTTGTATACTTCTTTACACTCAAAATCCACTCAAATGGCACAGAAGAGATCCCGCTTCTGACACCAATGTTACAACGGGGGGAAAATTACGAAAGATCTAAGAGAATCAAAGAGTTCTCTGTGCGATTTAAGCGAACGCCGAGCCAAAGAAGTCTCACGAACAAGGAATATTAGACAGAAAATGGATGTATTTTAACACAAGCTCTCTTTTTAAAGTCTAGAGACTGACTGTTTTTACAATAATATCGGTTGACGCAGCAACCTTATTCTTTTTAAAGACATAAGAGGTTTATAAACGTCTTTTATCTATGATGACTACTAGATCATTTAATAGGGGACAAAACGGGTGATTTCACCCTTTGTAACAATATACATATACCAATCTTTTAATTGCCATTTCGCGCATCAATATACGCAGATATTTATTTTCATCGCGCGATTCGATATCTCCAGCCTAATAAAATAAAGCCGTGTAACGGAACGTAGACCAGATGCTACATCCAAGCCTCGGACAACGTCACAGAACCCTAGACGTAGTTAATTTTTTAGCGGGGTGATATTACACCCCATTTCGCATTGACCGTGCAAAGACAACAGCGGACGTTCAATACATCCCACGTTATGTGTTCTACCACTGTGAAAAAACACGCGAAATAACTCCCGAGCAAACAAATCCACGCACTGACTCGGAGACGAATCAGACGATTGATTCAGATATCGATAAAAAATAAGCCCCCCAAAAAATAAACTCGCGAAAATGAAACGATAGATAGACAAACAAAGCCGATAAAATAACGAATTTAATCAAAAAACAAGAATGAAATGAAAACTATTGAAACATTAGTTACTAACATGAGACTGCTTTTTAGATCACTTCCGATTGAAACTGGATCGATAAATGGTAAGAGAAATCCAGACCGAGAAATGATTATCTTCAACACATCATCTACCATTTGATTGTAGACCAAAATTTTCTCATCACTAGATAATATTTTATTCAACTATTCTATCGTTGAAGTCATCCAAATTAACCGATTGTTTGATGCTGATTTTCAAGTTCGTCAGGCGCCAAAACTTCCGGAATTAGTCGAATCGCACAGTTCGGAAAAAAAATGCCGTTCAAACCTGTCTACGTCGACTCCTATAAAATTTTTGAAACTCCAAATTAGGAGCTCGTAGCGTAATTCGGAATAAATCTATTTAGTCTGAAAAATGAAAATTCAGTTTTCAGAGCTTTTCCTCTCGCTTTAACTTAGAAGTGATCAGGTTCCGGATTTGTTCAGTTGAGTAGTCTTTGAGTAATTCATATAACACGCACTTTTTTATAAGTCATAAATGATTAAATTCTGAATCTAATCGGTCCGGTAAAATATTTTTTCCGATAAAGTATTTTCAGTTCAAAATAGACTTCAGCGGGGAATTTCAATCAACCTTATTGTACAGGTCGGTTCAATAACTGTTTGTTTCAATATTTTTTTGAGTGAATGTATATGCGGTATTCCAGTTCAACCGAGACAACAACAAAGTACCTACATCCCGCCCTAACTGAATTTCGTTTGAAACCGTATTTCTGAAATGTTTTTTCGTACTTGCCAAACCTAAAAAGTTCTCTTTTCACTTCCAAACCGTCGAATAATTATCGCCAAAGTCGAAATTTCACAAAAAAAAAAAAAAAAAAAAAAATAATAATAATAATAATAATAATGAACAAAACAGTAAATACGGAAAGCCCGAGTTGAGCTTTGGTAAAAAATGCAAAAAAGAAGTTTAAAAACAGCCCAAGTGGTCTTTGAATTTTTGCAATCTCAGATTCGCAAGGGGAAGAGGAAAAATTTGAAAAAATTAGGTCTTTTGTTAACACGAGGAGTCAGGTTTTCCACTATGGAAATCTATAATCAGCGACAGTGAGGGAAACAGTTGTCTCAGTTGAGCTGGAATATTCCATATTATTCGAAAATCGATTTGTTTCTAAATTTTGTGCATTGATGCCCATTCCGACGATTCAAAACGACTCGCCTCGTCTGATGTACAGGTTATATGTATGGGCAAAAGCAGACGACATCGGTGGCCTTGAGACGGTTACTATCCACAGCGGGAGGTGCGCACAAAAATTCCAGCCACACGATAATCTCGGTCTAGATACATAGTAGAACCAAGTTTCGCAGTAGGGGGTATCAATGCTTGGGCAGCCAAGTATACGGCTTGCTCTTCTTAGCGGTTTTCACACCGTCGCCGCGTCAACATTGTCAGACATATTCTCACATTCCCTACAGACTTCTTTTGGCAGCCTTATCCAGACGAGCATTTTTTTTCAATTTTTCTAAATTTCAATTTAATTTAAAAAAAAATTAATTCGTCTTGACCAACAGCTGGAACTGAACTATCAAAATAATTCATCCTAGATTCGAAAGCTCATTCTTACGAAACTTTAGCTAACCGAACATATGACACGGTGATTTTTCAACGCGATAGTGAACTTCTAAGCAGAAACGTAAGTGAGATATTCGTTACGCATGGACTTCACCGTAATTCGGCTTCTTAACCTTATCCCCTATAGAACGATCACCCTCGTTCCCGGTTTTGGACTTTGAGTCAAAGTGCCTCTCTTACTTTGAATACCCAATTCAGTATAGCGATCGCGTGAACAGAAAATACGGGACACTTTTCTTTCAGGCGGAATTTCATTGGCACCTGGTAGCCCTTTCAACATTCCACCCTTACGACGCAAAAGTATCCGCACATGGCATGGATTTTCAATGCATACCACTAAAGCATTTTTACATGTAGTTGTGTAGCAGGATTTCCCTGAATTTGGTTAACTTTTTGCTTTTGGTAATCGCCGAGACGTATTTTAAAAGGAAACAAGACCATGCAGTGGCGAATAATTCATGTTTTGATTTGGAAGTGGGTTCGAAACAATTGAATTTCACGCGCGATAAGTGGCTCTGAAGATCTTGACTCATCCTTTTCACCGAGTATATGTATTGGAACGTGGCATTTTTACTGCGCGTTCCACACGGCTCCCCGAACTCTGGACGGACCATAGACTTAGGGAGCACGCGGAGCAGACCGCGGCTCATTTCGAAAAAGAGCGCCAGGACAACAGTCACGCATCCGAGACTCTAAGAGGGGACCATCGCCGGTTTAGCGAATAAGACTTTTCAAGATTTTTGTTTATTTTTTTGGGTGGCGAGTAAATGCGGCTTCAGACAAGGGATCGGCAGCAAATCCGAACGACGTTACTGGATGGCAATCGCGGCGGATCGCGACGAAAGGAGGGCCTCGCACGAGGCTACGGAGAGAGCGTCAACGGAGAGCTCTGCCGCGAGGGAATCCAAGGCGGACGAGATTCCCGTTGGTGGCCGGCGAGCCGTAGCCCCCCCCCTTCGTCGCCCAACTGACGACAGGTACCCTCGCGAAGTCATCACCACGCCACTGCCAAGCTACGGGGTACCCGAGACTGGCCAGCCAATCAACACCCCGCGACAGCGGAATTCAACGATAGCGATACGCTAGATTGTACGAATTGCGTAACGAGAACCCCAATTCGATCGGGAAAATATTGACTATGGATGGCGCCTATGTTCGGGGCATGTTCGAATTGCGGCTCCGATTTGCAGGACTCGTCACTTGAGTCCTGGCGACAGTTCGCGACAGTTGAGTAGAGTAAAAATTCAAAAACAAAAAAAAACCCTATCTGAAGTGTGTGTGCCATGGCCGAGACAGGAGTTGGCGCGTTCTTGGTGTGGTTGCGAAGCGGTAAGCGCTATTAATTCTTTGCGAACGCATTTCGAGTGCACGTAGATCGGCGCACCGGCACCCGGTTGGCCTAGCCCTTGTTGAGTTAGAGTAGTACTCGAAATTCGTTTACCGATCTCCTTGATGATGACCGTAGCCTGAGTTTTCGCGATAACGCGTAGAGTCAAGAGGATCCCGGTCAAGTCTCGCGTCGAGTCACGGTTTCGAGTGGAGAACAATTTCGGAGTGAAATTAAGTGTGGCCAAATTCCGCTGCACGGGGTCTCGTCGAGTCTGCGTACGTAAAAAGGGTTGTGAACTTTGGGGAAATAGGGACTACGACTGGAGCTCGGATGCGTCATAATACGCTATACACTCGCACGATCAGAAAAGCTTCCTAGAGTGATTAATTTGGTCGCGATTAGCGCGTCGAGGCACGTCTTTTTGATTTAGTTTATGAATTCTTGTGCATCAGTAGGGTGGCGACTAGCGCCCGTAGAAATAAGATATCAGCTAGATTTAATCACGATTGCGATTAGCGCGTCGAGTATGATCTAGATTACGTTTTTGTTTAGCGGTTTATAATTAAGTGACGAGTAGCGTCGTAGTTGAGGCCGATCGCGGGCAGCGCATCGAGTCCGATTTTGTTTTTGGTTTTTGCGAGTTAGGGTATTATTAGGACGGCGACTAGCGCACGTAGGCCGTAGAGGTCTCCTAGATTTATTCACTTTTTGTTATTATTTGGTTTGTTTCTCCCTTTTTTATTTCTTTTGGATTAAATTTAAACCTTTGTATTTGGAATCGCGAAGGACGACTTGCGCAGTCGTATGGTTATTTTTATTTTTTTTGTAATATCGCTGACGAGAAATATATTATTGGAATTTTATAGTGATTTGGCCAAACCACGCGTTGGCTTACTTGTGTTACCTCTCTCTCTACCCAAAAATTACCCCTCCCCTCTCCGCGGTACTGAGCTATCGAGTATATGGTCGCGGTATTTCGCATTACCGATTTCGAGGCGTGTTAATCACGCCAGGCGCCCAACAAATTTCGCGATATTGTTTTAGGTCCAGGGTACATCGTGGACGCCGATTTATTGTGTACGAAGTAAGTTCTCGGTCATTTTCTCCGAGTGACCGAAGAGCGGTAAAAATCCACGTCACAGTATATTGGCATCGTGCAAGGCTCGGAGCAACGAATAAAACAATTTAGGGCAAACCGGGAGCTCAACGAGAGTTTTAGTGCTTTTTCTCAGAAATGAAGGCATCAAGCATTCTCTGGTAGAAACCCGAACGCGCGATTTCACTAAAACGAGGGGTAGCCAGCCTGTAGGGCAAATCTTGACGCAGAATGTGCTGGAAACTCAAAGAGCAGGATTCGAGCCAGTCACCTTGGCGCCGTCCCATTGATTCTTCTCCCAGCCCTCCGTATCCTTGCCCAAGGACGTCGTAGATACCGCAAGAGGGAAGCAAATCTGCGTCATAGACGAAGCGTAGGTTGTCGGGTCGTGCGATACGCGAAACGAAACGGTCAATGGGAAGCCGGAGAAGCGAAAAAACGGCTATATGACCGAACATTTCGTGCGGGTGCAATACGCGGAATTCCCATATCGGGTGTTCGTCCGATTGATTTGCCATGCAGAAAAAATTGGCTACCAGATTCTATAGGACGGGAATATTGATCTCGGACGGAAAGCTCAAACCAAAATGAAGCTTGAACCGAAGTATTTAAAAATGGGAGACGCCCAAGTGTGAAACATTTTTATCTGTCAATGTGGCTGAACCAACTTCAAATGCGTATTTCTTGTACGAGGATGATCTTGTTGTCCAAATTTTAAGCACTTTAAAACCAGTAACTGCGTAGATGCAACAAATAATGCTACTAAAAATGGGATAATTGAAAATCCTCCTTGTAGGTTACAAACAATTTTCAGAGATTATGTTGAAACTGCAGAATACTTTTTCTCGCGCAAAAGTGCGTTACTTTATTTATGCAAGTCAGTTCAAATGTGATTATGAATGAATGTAATTTCTCAATTTTCGGTTCCTGGTATTCTCAAACGAAAGAATATCACCTGTGCAACAAAGTGTGTTATCGCGGCAAAAATGGGTCGTTACAGAAGTCTCGAAAGATAAATCATGAGTACAAAATGAAAACTGAAACGGAACGCAATGAAATGAGAAATTAATATTCACCGATATTTTCCAATTACTCCATCGTTTTGTCGTAATTCAGCGCCCATGATTATCGTGGCATTTAGAAGGCGTGCGAAACGCCTGCTTCGTCCGCAAAGGTCGTAGGTTTCCGAATCAGCTCCGCGAGCTTACCGGAATCCCGTTTATAATTCATACGGAATGTTTAGACATCGCTGTGGGTATACAAGTTTAATCACGAAGTGCTCGCACTTGGTTAAAGCCTTTAACTTGAAGGGTTCCCCGACTTGCTCAAATTACGGGAATATACCAAGTCACAACGTTAATCCAGCCCACCCCGTATCCTTACTGGGGGGTGATAAATTTTTACGATCGATAAAATTCAACCCCAAAACTAATTAACTTCCGATTCTATCGCCATTTTTGCGACCTAGTCAAATTTCAACCTGCAGCCGACGCTCTGCCGGGCGGATTGTTCATTTAACGATCATTATTCCCTGATTAGCGACCCCTAGCACTGAAATTCACGCCTCGATGATCAGCGGAGGAAAAATGTTTTTCAACTCCAGCATTCCAGGATTTTATATTTTTTTAAAGTCGCTCTGGGATCGAGAAAATTTCCGACTGTATAAACGAACCGGACAGTTTTGCGCAGGCGATTAATTACAGATTACCCTTCTCCGACCCTGCTGCAGGAACTGTGAACTGCAGACTCGTCGTTTTTGCGTGTCATATAATATTCCGTGGGCGGATATCAGAATTCAAACCCAGGATTTATCACGTAAGCCAAGTATTCCTACGGCTAGCATCTCGCGTGGATCGAAGAACGCGGATGTGACGAGTGCTGATGATTTCTTATCTATACCAAACTGATATTTTCACGACGATTTTTATGAATTCTGATACCGATTCGAGGCATCTACGTGACTTGAGATTCCGTTGGAAGAGAGAGCGAGACTCGATACGAAATTCAAAAGCTACGCCCGCACATTACTCTGAAATTTGTGTTTTGCTCGACTGGTTTGAATAAGAATTAGTTTTGGATAATTGGGGAATGGGTGAAGCATGCAACAAGGGCGACGTTAGTGGGCGTCAAAGCCGTGGCTTCCACCTCGCAATTTCGGGCGCGCTTTGAATAAACCGAAGCAAGGCAGCTAAGAGAGAGAGAGAGAGAGAGAGAGATAAATATCTGCTGAGAGAGAAAATCCGCGAGGACGTTGGGACTTAGGCTGCATGGACAAGACACGAAGGAGAGAGGAAAAAGGGGTGAAAAAAATTCACAGCAGCGCGCACTTTGAGCACGCGATGAGGTTAAATTAATGAACCCCGTTGTTCTTGTACGTTACCAACCGGCAACCGCAATCACAATGAACGTATAAATCGGTACAATGTTGGTGATTTCTCCTTCACGCGCAAAGGCTGTGTAGGCATATTTTGTTTTGTTATTGTTTGTTTTTTTTCTACCGTTCCTTGAAAGAGCTGAAAATCTTTACTAAGGACAGTTAACAGAACACTGAAAAACACATGATTTCTTGATTGAGATTTGATTAAATTTCTAAATCGCATCTGATAGAAAATATGTAGAAATTTTGAAAAATCGAAACCTGTAAGTTTACAAAACCAGTAATATGAAGGATGGAAAGTGGGTGTGAAACAGAAAAAAGTTACGCTCGTTGATCACGCTTTTACAAATATTTTAACGCGACGATTGTCACTATATATTAGGATAGAACAAAGAATAGCTTGTGAAATAGTAAGTGAGTATAAGTTTCCGGTGAAATGGTGAGGAAAATGAACAATTGCTGTGTGACAAAGTGTATCGGCAGCGAAGATCAAATTTAAGGGATAAACAGCCAAGAGAAAATTTTCTTAACCGAAAAGTTCATCGTGTTTTCGTCGGCGAATCGCGGGCTACGTTAATGAGTTTGTTGCATGTCGAGTCTCCGTTTTCCGCTCGGCCGAGTCACCGGATTACAGCTTTTAATTATCGCTCAATTAGACACGAAATAAAGACGAGGTACGAACAAGAAGAATAAGTGGGAAGAGATAGGACGAGGAAAACACAATTTTCGACACTAATCCATCAGCAGCGTCTCGCTTATACGGCACCCATGGACCATTCCATTTGTATCCGCCATAAACAAGAAAAGCAAACGACCTACAAGAAAAGCAAACGATCTTTCCCGAAATTGACGAGCCTCGAGAATAAATCCTTCGAAATCTCGACGCCCATTATATCAATTTTCCGTGCCCCGCACTTTTCTCGAATACACCTTATGTGAAAAGAAAAAAATAAACCATGATCTGTGAACCTGACGACATGATCCTATAAAGAGGTTCTTCCGGAAATCTAGTTTCAGGATTTCTTGATACAACATCTCATCGCACATGGAAAACTGGGTTCTAAAATCATCTTATTTTTTCTTTTTTTTTTTTTTCTTCTTCACTAATGTGCAGGGTTCGCAATCTGACTCAAAATTTGTAATGTCGACAAGCCGCCGCACTTCGGACGATATATGTATATATTGTATATAAATATACCGCATAGCGTAGAGCACCTAAGAAAAGTCGGATGAGGGTGTTGACAAACGAGAGATTTGCACTCGGGGGGAAATCAGATTTTCCTACCGGGTCACGCGCTTTGCGAAATCGCATTCGTACCTTGCAGTCTGATATTTCATACCGTCTGATATTTCATACCTCATCCCAACCGGATTCTCCCTCAGCTGTCGCTCTCCAGCTGCGGTAAGATCTGATTTTTCCCCCCCTTTTTTTCGCAGGAGATTTATTGATAAGATTCGCTGGGCTCTTCGCAAACCGGCTAACCACGGTAGCAACGACGAGTACGGTGGTGAGCGTAGCCGTCGCCTCGGCGGCTATCACCACCTCGGCGGTGTATGGTAGGGCTTCGCGGCCGACAGCGTATCAAGTTCCGACACGGATACCCTTCCATTCGATACCGTTTTCAATGGCGAGCGGAGCCCAGGAGCACTGGGGAGAGGCCTCCCCAATCCAAGGGCAGCGACAGGGGCATGAACAGCCCATAGTGGATTCCACCCAACTGATAGCAGGGACGTCAGCTCCGCGGGTCGAGTTCCGGTCGCTACCGGCCGACCCCGCAACAATTCCTCGCGACATGGCGACCGCTGCCCTGCCGGCTTGGGCCCGGGATCGAATTGTGGAATCGCGTACCCGGAAAACGATTCGTGACATCCCGAGGGCCTTGCGAGGTTGGAACCTCAAGTTCTCGGGAATTGGCGAGCCGAGTGTCGAGGATTTCCTGACGCGATTGGAGGAATGGCGAAGTCTGTCGGAATTAAGCGAAAATGAAGTGTTGAGTTCGCTTACGATAATCTTCTCGGGCGTAGCCTTGGAATGGTTGCGTTGCGAGAGAGATAGCTGGGTCACGTACGACGAGTTTCGCGCGGCGTTGCGTTTGTGGTTCGGGGACGGGACAGTAGGAAGCCGCGTGGAGGATTAGGCTAGGTCGTGAACTCAGGGACCGGTCGAGTCGGGGACGGAATATTTATCCTGCGTTCGGGGGTTGTTGAGGCGGATGCCGCGTCCGCATACGATGGAGCAGCAATTGGATTTGGCCTTCAAGAACTTGCGTCCCGAAATTCGCGAAGTCCTCCGTAGAAGGAAAATTCGGACGTGGAGCGAATTGATTTATCTCGCCGCGGAGCGGGAAAGAAATCTGGCGCTATCTCGCGAATACCGCCCCCCGTCCCCGCCGAAGGAATCGTTCATTAGCGAGTTAGCGTGCCGGACCAAGACCGCGGCGACTCGGGGCGAGTCCGGGTTAGCCGCGATCGCGGAGCCGGGGGTCGAGGTAACCGTAGCGCGGACAATAGAGAAGCTGCTAGCGGCCCAGGTGAAGGGGCTCGTGGAGAAATTGTTGAAGGCACTGGCAATAGCGACCCAGAGGAACAGATCGAGCGGCGCACAGCTAAGTGGCGGAAGCCCGGCTTCGACGAGGCCGACCTCGCCGAAGCGACCCGCGCGAAGAACGAGCAGGGGAGCGGCCCCCTCGGCCAACCAGCCAGCCACGCGCATGCCCCGGGCCGTACAATTTCGTAGCGACAAGGTGTGGGACGCTAACTTGCGCATGAATAGCCATCGTCCCGGTCACCGGTTTAATTGCTGTCCGGACCCTTTGCGGATCTTTTGCTATCATTGCGGATACGACGACGTGTATTCGACCGATTGTCCGCGGTGTTCGGGAAACCAGGACGGGCAGCCTCGTTCAGTGTCGACGCGGCGCCCCGAGTGGAAGGCACCACGGCATTGCGTGGCGTCGAGAGGGAAATCGCGACGTGCTTTCCGATGCAGACCATGGAGTTCGGCCAACGCTGGTTTTTGCGGATATGTATCGGGGGTAGATGGGTCTGTGCGTTGTTAGACACCGGCTCATCGCGAATATTTCTCGGAACGGTCGGACACCAGATCGCGTTAGAGTACGGACGACAAGTAAAATCACCGGGCGGTCCTAGTGTCGTATTGGCGAATGGATCGGTAGAGGCAATAACCGGAGAGGTAGAGCTTCCGATAACGTTGCTGGGTGTCGCGCTTGAGTTTTCGTTGCGGATTATCCCCACCTTAGTTGGAGATTGCGTCCTCGGCATGGATTTTGTACAAAAATTTGGCTTTCTGATTGACGGTGCGCGCGAATCATGGAGGATTGCGAATGTTCCGGAACACGAGGGAAAATTTGAGGAGGGTCGATGCGTCAGGTTGTATCGGCATCGTAGAGCTAGCGGATAGCGAGAATCGAGAATTACAAGAATTCTTAGCGAAGGAATTACCGAAAGTCTCGGGAGACTTGGGCCTCACCCATCTCGCGAAGCACGAAATAGACGTGCAGGGAAGCGCACCTATCAAGCAGCGGTACTATCTCGTATCTCCGAAAGTGCAGGAGGCTATTAACGAGGAGGTAGATCGCATGCTCGCGGATGGAGTAATCGAACCCTCCCAAAGTTCGTGGTCGACGCCAATCGTGATGGTCAAGAAGCCAAACGGGAAATATCGGTTCTGCTTGGACTTCAGAAAAGTAAATAGCGTTTCAAAGAAGGATGCGTACCCGATACTGTTCATGAACGGCATATTGGATAAATTGCGGTCAGCCCAATACATCTCGACTATAGACTTGAGTCAAGCTTACCACCAGATTTCCTTGACACGCGAGAGTCGCGAAATAACGGCGTTCACGGTCCCAGGTCGCGGATTATTCCAGTTCGTGCGAATGCCATACGGACTTACCGGAGCCCCAGCCACCTTCCAGCGGTTAATTGACGAATTATTTACTCCAGAGATGGAGCCACATGCCTTCGCGTATCTCGACGATATTATTGTAGTGACCACCGATTTTCGTTCGCACTTAAAATGGCTATCTCGCGTTATCGAACGGATAGTGTTGGCTGGGCTTACCGTCAACCCGGAAAAGTGCGAGTTTTGTCGTAGCGAAGTCCGGTATCTAGGGTTCAAGGTGAACCAGAACGGCCTACAGGTCGATGCCGACAAGGTGGAACCTATTCTAGAGTATACCGCGCCGAAAAATCTACGGCAATTGAGGCGATTTTTGGGTATGGCTTCGTGGTATCGGAACTTCATCCCCGAGTTCGCGAGTGTGGCGGAGCCCCTTACCCGGTTGTTGCGGAAAGATAAAAAATGGGGCTGGGGTAGCGAGCAGGAAACGGCGTTCAAACGCATAAAAGCCGCGTTGACGTCGGCTCCGGTTCTAACGTGTCCCGACTTTGTGCATGAGTTCGTCGTGCAGACCGACGCGAGTAGTTTTGGTATTGGCACCGTCTTGACACAGACTATTGGCAGAATTGAGCGTGTGATCGCGTACGCGAGTCGGACCATGTCGGACGCGGAACGTAAGTATTCCACAACCGAACAGGAGTGCCTCGCGGTGATTTGGGCCGTCAAGAAGTTTCGAGCGTACTTGGAAGGGTATCACTTCACCGTGATAACCGACCACGCGAGTCTAAAGTGGTTGCGGGAAATACGGAATCCGACGGGTCGGCTGGCTAGGTGGGCGCTCGACTTGCTCGAATATGATTGCCAAATTAAACATCGAAAAGGAGCGATGCACCATGTGACAGATGCCTTATCGCGGATGTACGAGGGCGAAGACGGGGGGACGGAGACGCTGGCCGCCCTCGATGTCGCTGGGAACGACAGGCCAGGGACGGAGCGTAAGGCCGCCTGAGAAGCCGTCGTCGATCCCTGGTACCAACATCGAGTCAAGGACGTCCTGGACTACCCACGCAAGTTCCGGACTTGGTCGGTGGTCGAGGGGCGGATATACTATCTGCGGGCGGACCCCTTAGTCGAACCAATACTAGCGGACTTGGCGCCGTGGAAATTAGTGCTCCCGAGGGAGCAGCGGTCGCGAATTTTCACAAAAGTCCACGAAGACCCCCAGGCAGGGCATTTTGGCGTCGAAAAAACCTACGCGCGAGCGAAAGCCGACTACTTCTGGCCCGGAATGTATCGCGATATCGTTTTGATGGTCCGGGCTTGCGAGCGCTGCCAAGAGTGCAAGGTGCAACAGGCGCCACCGGCGGGCCTTATGGGTCGACGGGTCGGCGACACGCCCTGGACCGTAGTTGCGGCGGACGTCATGGGTCCATTCTCCAGAAGTCGTGCCGGTTTCGAATACCTTTTAGTTTTCGAAGATCAGTATACCCGATGGGTGGAGTTAGCGCCTTTGCGAAAATCAAACGCGAAGAATATTCTTGCCGCACTGGAAGATCTCGTGCTGTTCCGATGGGGTACTCCGGAGGTGCTCCTGACGGACAACGGCACGGAATTCGCGAATAAGGCTGTCGACGAGCTATGCGTCGCGTACAATATTACTCACGCCAAGGTACCACCGTATCACGCGCAAGCCAATCTCGTGGAAAGGGTGAATCGCGTCATAATGACGATGATCGTAGCATATATCAAGGCCGATCATCGAGACTGGGAGGCACACCTTCACGAGTTCCGATTTGCGGACAATACCGCCGTGCATAGCTCACTGAGAGTCAGTCCCACGTTTTTAAACTTGGGTCGTGATCCTAAACCACGGACGCAGTTGCGTCGGCTCGTGGAAGGTCCCGCGGAAATCCCCGTTCCCCATCCCGAAGTGTGGGGGGACCGAATGGCGAAGCTAGATGAATTGCGTGACCTGGTGACCAAACACCTTGAAGAGGCTCACGAGCGACAGGCCCAGTATTATAACCAAGGGCACCGGGATATCCGTTTCGCAGTTGGGGATAGGGTGTGGAAGCGAAACCGAGTTCTATCGTCTGCCGCCCAACAGGTAGCTGCAAAATTAGCCCCCAAATTCGCCGGTCTGTTTCGCGTGGCGAGGGTTATCTCGCCCGTCGTGTACGAATTAGAGAATAGCGAAGGACGGGGCCTCGGTAGGCACCACGTCAAGGATTTAAAGCGGTACGTGGAGTCTGAGGCACTTGCGCATAGGAACGGGGAGGAACAGTGAGGGGGAAACAGGCTTCTCGGCGAGAGGAAGGGGGTGACAGGCGAGAGCTACGATCCTGACTGACTCTTTCCCATAGTTGGAGGCGGGATAGAACCGGCCGAAGACGACGTCCGTGCGGTCCGGGACCTACTGCAGTGGGCCGGGATCCCGCGCCCACCAGCCAGAGGCGACCACAAGGGGGACCGCCTCGCGCCCCCGAACTGGCGGCAGTGGCTGCCCCCGGCGGGTGCTGGAACTGCTGGTGGCGGGCGCACGACTACCGAGATTGCGAGGAGGAGTTGGGGCTTTTTTGCCGCTGGTGCGGGTGGCCGGGCTGTGCCAAGCCCTCCTGCCCGAGCTGCCACGATCAACCGAGCCGACCGTCAGGGGCTCCTTTCCCTCGCCGCCAGCCATCCATGCAATCCCCACCCTGATGACGCTGGTAGTCCCGCCAGTCCCCGTCGCGAAGAAGACGCCTGTCCCACCAGCCTCAGTGGTGAGGGAGACGCCGGTCCCGCGATCCCCTATAGCGAGGGAGGATGCCCCGCCGAACCCCCCCCCCCCCCCCCCCACTCGCGAGGGCCGACGAGTTCGTCGGGGAAGCGGAGACCCTACGACGGCGGATTGTAGCGTCCGCGACCGGCCGGGGCCGGGATCGAGGCCGGCCGGGACGACGCGGCTAGGCCACGCGAAACTTTTTTTGACCTTTTACAATAAGAATAAAGATTGATTTATCGCATATAAATGGCGTCCGCTTTCTTTCCTAGACCTCAGGTGGCGGGCTTTGAGAAAAATTTCAGGTCCGGTAGCGAAGTAGAGGGCTCCCCTAGACAACCTTGGCGTAAGGAAGGGGACCAGTTGAGCTCGCGAAGAATCCCGGAGGGCAGGCGAGTGGGCGTCTGGCCATACAAAAGAGAAAAGTTTTTTTTTTGTGTTTTTTTTGTTGTTTTATCGTCCTCTTGGGAGAGGGTTCTCGGTGAGTACCGCGCAATAGCGTGTGATTACTTCGAGCTTGCGGTCACCTCGCGAAGTTCGGCTCGCGGGATGCAGCGCTGGCGCTCTGGCACCCCACGTTCCGTCTGGGGGGGGGGAGTTGTAACGTGGCAGTTCGGTTAGGCCTGCCCGTTACAAGAGACTCCCCGAACCCTGGGCGAGATCCCGCAATCAGGGTTTCGAAAATCGAGTCGCGAAATAATCCTAGAGAGCGCCAGAACTGGAGTCACGCACCCGAGCATCGACAGGGACGAAATAGCGCATTGCTACCAAGATATTACAGGCTTTTGTTTTTTTTATTTCTTTGTTTGTTCCTCCCTTCCTTGTTTCTTTCGGATTAAATTGAGGCATTTGTATTTGGAATCGCGAAGAACGACTTTCGCAGTAGTTCTATTATTTTTTTTTTAATTCTTTTTTTGTATTATCGCTGACGAGAAATACATTACTGGAATTTTATAGTGATTTTGCCAAACCACGCGTTGGCTTACTTGTGTTGCATCTCTCTCCACCCAGAAATTACCCCTCCCCTCTCCGCGGTACTGAGCTATCGAGTATATGGTCGCGGTATTTCGCATTACCGATTTTGAGGCGTGTTAATCACGCCAGGTGTCCAACAAATTTCGCGATATTGTTTTAGGTCCAGGGTACATCGTGGACGCCGATTTATTGTGCACGAGGTAAGTTCTCGGTCATTTTCCCCGAGTGACCGAAGAGCGGGAAAAATCCACGTCACAATTTATATATATATATATACCGGGACAATCTCTTGAAACTATACATATAACGCGCATGCGCTAAATAATTTAATCTCATTGGTCGGTGAAATCGCGCCGCGTTGATGTTTTCATCTGCTGAGCAAGGCGCCAACGTACACAAAATGAAACAAAAGCTGTAATTCTCTCGCGCGTAAAGCCGTGGATTGAGGTTATGCTGCCGTTTATTTTTACGTAGCGTGAATTGTCTAAGAAGAATAGTATCGTTTAGCAATACCGTGGTTGATTTCGGAAGATATTCAACCGACGCAATAAAGAATTTAACGGAAAAGCAAATATCAAATGATACAGAAATTGGGTGTTATTTATTGAAAGAAGAAATCTGAAATTCAACGTGAAATGTCATTAACAAGTGGGAGTCTGGACAAACAGAAGTAGGTGAGTAAAAACAATGTTTATTGAGAACAGATTCTTCATTTACATAAAATTAAAAATAAATGAATGGTTGAGACCCAGTAGAAGGTATTTCCAGAGTAGATTCGTTACGGTGCAGTGCTCCAGAAGTCAGTAATTAGTGCCGATGAACATGAAATAAATAAAAGTAATGAGAAACCAGGAATAAAGAAATTATTCATCTTAAACACGAAGCTTAGGAGGACAAAGAGTAGCAATTAACAGAAAACGTACCCGACGCAATACTCACAAAAACCCTCGCCGAGATCATTGATTAGTTGACAAAGTTTTTGCAGCTCCATTGTACAACAATCAATGTTCCGTTAACAAAGAGGGTTCACCAGATATCCAAGAATAAAAAGAGAAAAAGAACAACAGTTAATATTACAGTGTAAATCATGCTATTAATGAAAAATTAGAAAACAAAACAATAACTTACAAGACAATCGTCCGATAACACTGGGAGACCAATTTCCACTCTTCTGATCACCTCTCGTCTGACCATTGGTTGCCTTTCAAAACGTGCTGCATTTTTTTTTGCCTTCGAAAATACCGAAAGATCCTGTTTGATAATAATAGCTTCTAATATTTTCAGGTACGAAATAATTCATTGTCAAAGCGGGACTAAATTTGTCAGGCATGGAAGCATGTAAGTAAATTTCCAATTACGTGATCTTTGACAATGACAATATTTTAACATGGATTCAATGATAAAATTCGATTTTTTTTCAGCAGGCTCGAAGTTTAAACTTTAATTACCACGAGGAAAATTATGCCTTACCTGATGGTCAAAACGTTTAGGTGGCATGGATCCTGGTTTCTCGAGCGGTGCAATCATTAGAACCATCGAACCTGGTTGTTTCGTCAGACATCAGGTGCCAGAGTGAATTTTATCAGGCCATCTCCACCTTCTGAACATCAGTTGAGGCAAAATTGAAGCGCAGGATATAATACAGATCATAATGGCTGAATATCCCATCATTTTACTTTGATCGAGCCAATAGCGATAAGTTTGTTACTTAACCGTCGCTGCCAATTCATTCTACCGAGGAATCATTCTGTGCACCATTGTAATTCAAGCATTATTATTGACCAGCATTGTTTTTCAAACTTTATACCATTTGATTTGGTGTCTTATTTTGAAGCTTACTTTTACTCTCTTTGGCATTGAATTCAGATAAATAGTTTTTCAAGTCCGCAATTAGATTGTAGGATTGAATTTTGCTAGGCAAACTGAATTAATCTAAATCTAGAACTGTTAAATAAGTTCAGTTAAAAATGTCTTTAAATTTAATCTTAGTTGACGGTGTCATCTGGCTAGCTAGTTGCACGATAACTTGAAACCAAATTCAATTTTACACTCTTTATAGGGTCCTACGCTAAGACTGAAAGCTTGTGAATCTCCATGTACCGCAATTATTTCTGCATTTCATGTTAGCATTATCTGGAGCAAAAAAAAATCCCATTTTGAGATTGAAAATGGAACCTGAAACACAGAGTTATTCAATAGCACGAATTGAAAACCAAGAATTTTATAATGATTTCTGCAACAAAGGGACTCTTTCCAAATATCCTTGTTAGAAGGTGATGTTCGGAGGACTATGAACAAGATATTGTATCGGATTACATTATTTGGAAAAAAATCTTTGTAAACTTCGTTAAAAATTAGATATTCATTTATTTTGATGGAACAAGGGACACAATCTTTACATTACTTTAAAATTGACATTCCTCTAAAACATGATTGTCCTTGAAGCTAATTGTGACATTGAGGCGCATTTTGAGAAACTTGATTTTCAACTTGTGTCACAGGATAATTTACATTCCGGAGTTCTACGCTTTCGATTAGATTTTCTTTGTTTCGAACCGCACTAACATGAAATACAGAAATCATTTTAATAAATCTAATATTACTTGAATTTTGAATTTGAGTATTAGGTTCCCTTCATTTATTTAATCGAACATCATTGAAAATTTGCGAAATGAATTCTTATAATCATTCGGAAATTTGAAATTGTAGTAGCAATAATTTGTTAATCGGAAAAAATACATTGACTATCGACTATTCGTAAATTTTGTTGAACTATTTTCAAGAAAAAAAAGATTCACAGTTCCGTTACAGATAGTGAGATATTTAAATTTCTTGAACGCTCGGTTTAATGTCTCATTTTCGAAAGTGATAAAATTCAATATTACCGCCTGAAATCACAAAAGAGTGAGAAAGTTGCTTAGTTCCTTGAAAGTAGCGATGATCTTTGTACGTCTGACAAATTGAATGGGCAGATAACAGTGAATATCAGAGATGTAATTATTTTAGCCGTATCACCTGTTGATAGATAAGAATTCCATTGTTATTTCTAATGTACGAAATAATAAAAATGATTAAATAATGTGTTCGCACCTACCTGCTGCGTTTCTTCCAAGCACCCAACATTTAAACAGACTTCTCATTTTAGTCGAATAAAGCCAATTTTCAAAGAGCATTAGCATCAACTTTCCGAGTCACTACCTCGACTGTTTAAGATTGTAACCTCAAAAATTCGTATGAACTACAACGCCGCCAGAAACAGAGTTTGACAGCTGAAACTCGGAGTGGCCAACCTGCCCGAGCAGCCGATAAAACTCGCGCATGCGCATTATATGTATAGTTTCAAGAGATTGTCCCGGTATATATATTGTTACAAAGGGTGAAATCACCCGTTTTGCCCCCTTTTTAATGATCTAGTAGTCAGCATAGATAAAAGACGTTTATAAACCTCTTATGTCTTTCAAAAGAGTAAGGTTGCTGCGTCAACTAACATTATTGCAAAAACAGTCTTGTTTTAGACTTTAAACGAGAAACACATATCTTGCATTAAAGCATTTTTCACAACATTTTATTCACGCTCTTGATTTCTTTTGACTTGATAATTAAACTCGCGGATCCATATTTATTTTCCGTAACGTCAAAGTACGTTACAATATATATATGTAGCATCCAGGACTGTGCAAATATGAATCTGTATATTCCATGTAAATGTATGTGATGTGTTTTAAATTCATACATTTAAATATAAACTTGAAAGTACAAATAAATATGTTCGTATAAACTATATCTAGTAACTGATTTTTATGCCCTGCCTTATTCTGTAGATGAAAACTGTTCTGCAATCCGACTACTTCATCAAACCATACAATTTGATCGAATATGCTACACGCGTACAATGTACAAGTGGCGACAGTAATTAGAATCGTGTGTTGGCCATACTATAGTGCGGTCAAATGAACAGCAGGTAGAAGAGCGATGCGTAATAATCCGCATTTTTAATTTGTAAGTGCAAATGTCCGATGGAATCCATTTGGTTCGTTCCAATTTTCGATGGGGTCGTATAGGAATCCTGCAAATCCACAGGATTTGGAACGGATTCGGATGAATTTTGTGGATTTATTACAGAAACTTTTAACAGGGACAACGTGAATTCTCTACACCCGTAAATATTTCAAAATGTCACACCATAGATTATTTTGACCTGTTTATGGATGATAATTTATTAGAAGTCATTGTCCGAGAAACAAATCTCCATTAGTCCCAAAATCCTGAACCGGCCCGCCAAAAAATGAAAGCTTGGGAAGATTTAGGAACAGACAAGTTGAAAAAAATTTCGGGCTCAACTATTTTGATGGAGCACGTCAAAAAAGTTGCCCTCGACGATTACTGGAGCCGCAATCCGTTGTTGGTTACTCCTATATTCCACCAAAGAATGCCTCGAAATCAGTTCGAACAAATTCTACGATTTTTACATTTCCAGAATAATGTAACCCTCTTGAATCACCCACCGAAAAAATCAAAACCATCATTGATAATCTGAATACAAAATTTGCAAACTTTCTGCGGCGAGGGAGAAACTTGTGTATAGATGAAAGCCTCCTCTTATGGAAAGGGAGATTGCGTTTCAAGCAGCTTCTACCGTTGAAGAGAAGTCGCTTCGAAATAAAAATTTTCGAAATAGTGGACTGCCAGAGTGGTTTCGTATTGGGTTTTATAGTCTCTACCGGGGCAGACACAGACTATGACAAATTTGGCTTGGGCATTTTTTCAGGGGATGTCGTTGCCCATTTTTTGAGACCCTATTCTGGTAAGGGTCATATTGTTTTTGTGGACAACTGGTACTCTTCCCCTGCACTAGCTGAATTTTTACACGAAAAAGATACAGGTCTATGTGGCACAGTGAGAAAAAATAGATCTGGACTACCGAAATTCACAGAAAAATTACAGAAAGGGGAAACTCGAGTAGGACACAATATGATTTGGTTGGCATCGAAATGGCAAGAGAAAAAAGAGGTCCAGATTATTAGAAGGGTATCCCGATTGAAATACGCTTCCAGCGGCAAGCAAGATTTTGTAACTGGTGAAGAAATAAAACCTAGTTGCATCATTGATTATATTAAGAATATGGGAGTTGATAATGTTGATCGGCAGTTAGCGATAACTGCGTCAATTACGAAATCTCTCAAATGGTATAGGAAATTATTTTTCCATCTCATTGATCTCATATTGATAATACCCATGCTTTGTACAAATTGCAAGGAGCAATTTCGTTCGCCGATTTTTGAATCAAAGTCATATTTGCTAGGTGTTGATAGCACAGTCCAAGCAGAACTTAAACCCCCTCCTTCCCGACTTACAGGTCGACATTTTCCGACTCAATCAAAGTCTACAAAAGAATGTGCAATGTGCCGTGCATCAAAAGTAAGGAGACGAACAAAATATTGTTGTGGTAAGTGTCAAGTTGCATTGTGTGCACTCCCTTGCTTTGAACAGTATCACACGCAAAGAGGTGTTCACTGCTAAAAATAGAGCATCCTGAGGGTAAAAAAATATAGGAAATAAAAAAAATTAAAAAATGTGAAAAAAAATGGAGCTGTTACGTCCGTGAGTAGAGTTTACTCCTGAGCGGAAGAAGTAACCTGGTTGGCTTCGCTTTTACGTTTCAGGTCAACCGGAAATCAGGATGAGGATTGAATAAACTTGAGTATGTTTGATGTATAAATTATATGTTTATTGCGTAGAACTTGAGATACCGGTAGGAATCAATTGTGTGGTACGAAAAGATATATAAGAAGTCTAGATGTGGAGTTGTCGAGAGTCAGAATAGGAGTGTCCCTCGAGACGTGAAACGTACGGGCGCAGAAAAGGTGCGACAATGCTAGAAGTAGGGAATGGAATTTGATGAGTAAGCGCGATAGTGAATAGCGTGAGACTGCGTAGAGATAAGAGGACAGGACAGAGACCATGAGATTAATGTAAGAACTGTGGGAGAGTTAGCGAGTAGGAAAAATAGAGAGAAGTGGTTTGCTGGACGTAACAGGGCTAAAAATCTTCCCACGTCCACGTCGTCAGCCCTGGGTGACGCTAAGAGAAAGTCTTCGTAGTCACGCTAGGAACAAATTTCATCTCAGCAGTCCTATTTGGGAGCAATTTTCCAATGCGCATGCGCAGTACAGGGCCATCTTGGAATTTTGAAATTCTGACAACAGATTCGTGATCAGCGACCCCAAAAACCCCCAGGAATGAGCGTCAACGCAGGAATCCCATTTGGGACCAATTTTCCAACTGCGCATGCGCAGTACAGGGCCGCCATCTTGGAATTTTGGAATTCTGACAACGGATTCGTAATCAGTGACCCCAAAAACCCTTTCAGGGAAGGATTTCAGGGACATCAGGGAATATAAGCATTTTGAACCACTAAAGTAGTGATGCCGGCCGTCTAGAGGTTAAAAAAAAATTGAATTTACTGTAAAAAAAAGTTTAATTCACTACGTGTAGCTTTTATATCACAGCGATTGTAATAGTTGGTTCAACTTTCAAACCTGTACCCGTAATCGTGTCACGAAATCAGCTGAACGATTATGTCCACGTAGATACAATTATACAAAAAAGTTGAATTGAGTTTAAAAAAAAATCGAATATACTGTGTGTAGCTCTTATACCAACCCACTTATAGTAGCTGCTATAATTATTTCAAATAGTTGTTACGAACATTCTTGCTGTATAAAGACATCACATAACATATGGCGAAAGTAACTATCCTGCGGAATTAACGCGCCAATTCAAAATAGTTCGTACTACTAATCACGATGCTACAGGTAATTATTATAATATCTGAAACAATTATACATTATCGTAAATGCAACCATACGATGCAGTTCCAAAAACTGCAAAATGTTGTTGTGGAAGCGTTTTTTCAAATTTGAGTGTACTATCAAATGAGGATGATACTGACATTAGACTGGAGTTACGGTAACTTCACGAAGTCGTTGAATTTACGTTATCATGTATTTGGTAACACGAATTTTATCGGTTGGCACAGCAATCATTAAAAGTCAGTGCAACTGTTTGGTCTAATGCGAGCAACTATACACCCTAATGGTCAAAACCGCACGATACTGTCATGAGCACAATAAAAAATGGTCATACATGCTAATCTGTCCATTTGTTCATGTCGCACAACAATGGTACGTTGAACCTAATTTTTTTAGTTGCCAAGGTTATAGTACTCCTTACTATCTCGAAATAGTTGAGCAAATAGTGATATGAACTAGAAATTTTAGTTGCATCAACTCTTCTTTAGTGAGGTTACGTATACTATAATTCGGTTCAAGTCCGTTTAATTACTACTTTTTATAGTAGAAAAATAGTTGACACAACTATATTTTTCTCTCAGTATATGTTCCTCGATAAGCTGCTCGTTTGCGTTCCGATTTTCAGTGCACTAGCGTAGGAGGATGGGGCTCTGTCCCTTGTTCTTAGCATCTCTTCGGGCTCTCTCACTTTGTCGATCAGCGACTTGTTCTTGCTTTCCATTTCTCTTACTAGTTTCCGCAGGAGGACGTTTTCCCTCCATACTGGGCTTTTTCCGTCCACTTTGCCATCCTCGCCTATAATAACACTCTCATTCGGCTCGTACATAACCTCTTTTTCCGCGCAGCACTGTAATTTGCTCTTATCTCCCGCGGTTCTCGCTCTTTTTACGCAACTGTTGTAAAACGGAGTTCCATATTCTTCACATTCTAAATACTTCGTTTTTACTTCACCCTCACAGTAACCACAAACTTGTCTGTCACCACCCCCAGGGTCCGGGACTCCTCCGCTCGCGGCCATATTGTATATTTTATATCTACGTAATTATTTTCGACCTTGGCAATAAATAGGTGGAAGTAGCGTTGCTTACGCAAAAAGCTCAGCGCGTCTTCGTGAATCTTTACAACAGGAGTTGAAACCTTTTCACTCAATAGATTATAAAACACCTCCAGCGGCCGATGGAATCTTACCGAAGAATGTGGTACGTGATTAAATAGTTCGAAATGACGAAACTTGGGACAGCATCTATTTGTCGTCATTTCAAATAATATTTTTCAATTGAATTTTGAAATAAAAAATATTACATTTTTTCTTTTACGCTTCAAGGCATACTATCAGCGATTGCCTGATATAGGTAACAGAATATTTGTAACAATAACTGTGTGGTTGACGAGATATGTGAAATAGTTTTCTAGCCTTGATAGTACGTATATACCACTTGATCACTCGAAAATCACTCACGTCGTGTTAGAGCACCATACAGACTGATATTGTTGTGTATTTTCAAGTTATATAGTATAGTATATATTTCATATCATTATTCAAAGTTGAATAAATATATATGTTCCGTGTTGACGTCAATGAATAAAAACATATGACGCATAAGTGACCAATTACTTGGATTTTCATATATCCACACCATTTTCCGCAGTTAATCTCATTTATATGTAATACGACTGCCTGGAGTCATTTTTTGGGACGTACTCATTTTTTCTTGTATACAGAAGTTGGTAATCCGATAATCGCTGAATTAGAAAAACGACTGTTGAAACATTTGGTTCGTTCAGTAAACAAGGATCAATAAGATGATCAACTTCAAAGACAAGCGCGGAGTTGCCAATACCTGAAACCTTGAATATAACCCCAAAGGATGGATCCAGTCCGACTGGTCTCGAGGAGGAACGGAGCATGAAGACTGCTTTAGCCGGGGCTAAAGCAGCCCCTAGCGTTCAGTATCTTCTAATGATTCAAATATGACCGCGCAATGAACACGGTACGATCGGATCAGGTTAGACCCAGGGAGTGGAGCACCTGTTCACAAATTTAAGAAGAAAGGTTGCTTGGTCTACGTCTCTCCAGAAGGAAGGAGGTGCGGAGGTTTCTTTCTCTGAAACCAAGTCGTAACCGATCGAAAATCGACAAACTAATAATAATAAAGTAAATCTTAGCCACGAGGACGAACATTTCAAATTAATAATTAAACGCTCCAAAAGCCGAACAAAATTTTAAAGAGAGACGATATAAAACGAAGAAACAATAAAAGTGAAATCAAAAAATATAGTGCCTTGACGAAAGACAGTTATTTAAAATTATTTATAATTTCAACAATATCCACCAGTTTTAACAATATACACTGTTTTAACAATATACACTATTTTGAACAATATACACCTGGAATGAATGAATTGTGGAATCGATGAATGAATGAATTTTGGACCTGATGACAGCTTATGTCTTAATATCTTTATAAATAAATTAAAATATCACTCCGCTATTCGTACTTTATAAAGATACTTAATATTGATTTGGCCTAATTTTCAATTTTCAAAATAGTCTTAAAATCTTTTTCTAAATTCTTGACAAAACATCCAATCGTTCCAATTGCAAATTATGATTTTTTAATTATGCATCGAATTCAGGAAGTCCTTTCATTTTTTTGCAGCAATCCAATAATTTCTCTATTGTAGCATACAAACTATAAATTAAAATGAAACCAGTATTCGAAACAATTCGCAAAATCGTAGAAACATCCTTGCCTCCAAACAATAAATATTCAATGATTTTTAAACGTCATAATGTTAGAATCATTGTACGTTTCTTTCAATAGACCAATTTGAACATAGGTGCAATTGTCATTGTTGAAGAGGATAAATTTTTTTTCGACTCAAAATAATAATTTTTGTTTTGACAGAAATATTTATTCGGATTGAAGGTCATTTTACTCCATATCGGAAAATACTTCGTTTCATTCTAATAATGTACAACTTTATTTAAAACATGTAGTTTTAGATTGATAACATATTTTGTCATCTTGAAAGAATGTGGCCTTTTCAGACATGAGTAACATATTTCATTGTTTATACGCTTTGTCGGTTTGAATAAGCGATCGCTTCATGTAAATTCATTTCATTATATACTAGGGTACTTCGTTTGAGACGACTATTTTTTTTTCTTCACTCCATAGATGAAATATCACTATAAACATATAAAAAAAAATTCCCACCAAAGCCTAGCTCTTAATTTTAATTTCAAGTACTCGATAAATGAATTTGAAATTTTCCCATTTAATTAACACGTAGAAATAATTTTTTTTTTTTCAATTATCTATAGCATCGCGAGTTTTCATACTATTTAATTGATCATGGCCGGAAGTTTTAGAGGGATCCTTCCTCTTTAAAAGTTCCCACAGCTAATTTAGAATGTATGAAGTATCTCGCCAGTAAAAAATTGTAAAGTTGATTATTGCTAGAAAATTATGGTTTTTTTTTTATTTTTCTCCTAAACTACTAACTTTGCAGCAAAATTGTAAAGAACCTTTTTTGTAGAGAATTTAATTTCCTACAAAAAAGTTTCATCAGCTGAAACTGTAGAACTGATAGTTTCCAATATGAAATTAAATAATCATGAGAAAACTATAAACATCACTATTTTGTCCGCGTATTTGACAATTTTTATACCCAAATTTTTATAAATGTAATAAAATAGACGTAATTGTGATGTATCTTAATCTTCAAATGTCTTCGCCCGATCATTCTGAAGTCTTCGCCAATTACTGCTACTCTCAACCACAGAACATAGGTTTGTGCTCCAACTGTTTTATGTTATTTACATCAACATTCAATGATTTTAATATTCTCGATAAGAATTTTCCAATCTAGCTATTTAATGGAATTGATCAATTAAAAAAAAAAAAAATAGTCGTCTCAAACGAAGCACCCTATTATATACATTGCCGTATCGTCTCCGATCAAAAAATATCCCATTACACCTTATAAATATTGTTTGAGTAAACAGTTTGTCTAGAATAAAGCATGTAGCGTTTGGATGAAAATATTGTTACAAAGGGTGAAATCACCCGTTTTGCCCCCTTTTTAATGAACTAGTAGTCATCATAGATAAAAGACGTTTATAAACCTCTTACGTCTTTCAAAAGAATAAGGTTGCTGCGTCAACCAACATTATTGTAAAAACAGTCTTGTTTCAGACTTGAAACGAGAAACACATATTTCGCAATTAATGCTTTTTCACAACATTTTATTCACGCTTTTGATTTTGACTTGATAATCAAACTCGCGGATCCATATTTATTTTCGTAACGTCCAAGAACGTTACAATATCATACTATAAGCGCAACTCAGTAAAGTTTGTAGCTTAATATTTATTTAATTCACCCAAATTATTTTTTATTCGTTTCAAGTACGGAATTGTTTGATCAAAAACTACATAAATTGTCGTTCCGAGTAAATGTGCTTTCAGTACTATCCAAATGCATGGATTATTTGGATCAATTAATATTTACTAAATCCAATAACTTATTTTTCTCCGTGTACATTAAATTTGTGTGACGCGATTTTTAATCTCCAATATAGCTACCGGTTTCAATTAAAACTAAAAAGTAAAAATATGGACTGATCTTCTGAAGATCAATCTTTTGTATCCGACTTTTTTGATTTTCCAAAATCAATTCGAATCGATTGTCAGAATCGATCTTTCGCTTGAGATCGCCCATCCCTAATAGTCCAGCAAAATGTGCCGAAAGTGAAAAATTTTTTGCGTAGAATCTGCACTTTTTACTGAAGCTAGGTGGTTGGATAATAAAAGTGACCACAATGAAATTTTGTTCCTGAACCCGCCCTTACTCCCCGAAAAAAGGGTTGAAAACTTGAAAATCGCTATATCTCAAAAATTAATGGCTCGATCGAAAAACATTTCAAATAAAAGTTGTTCAGGATAATAAAATACATATAAAGTTATGTGACGTCAAATTCCCTATCTTTGATAATAAGGGCAGAAAGCCGAATTGAAGATGCTGGTTCAACTGAACATGTCTGCCTGAGCACCTCTGGCACGAGTGAGACGGAGCGATACTCTGTTCGCGCTTGGCGGCGTGCGTAGTGCGCGGGCGCGCGCTACCCGTCCTTTTTTTTCCATCTCTGAAATGCTCACGCGTTCTTTACCTCACAGTTTCAACATTCGCTGTGAGCCTCGCTCGTGCCGCCACCTAGCGGTTCCAAAAGCTAAACAGCCAGCGTGTTAATTTACACTAGAGGCATACTGATAAATATCAAAATAAGCAAAATATTATCAAATAAGTGATATTTCCATTGTAACAGTGAAGTGAAAAGTTGAAAATAATAACGAGATGGAACTCGAGTAGAAAATATGTAAGTATTGTAACGTGGTATTTCGGTTAGGCCTGCCCGTTACAAGGTACTCCCTGAATACTGGGTGGAATCCAGGAATAAGGGTTTCGGAAATCGAGTCGCGAAATTATCATAGAGAGCAACAGAACTGGAGTCACGCACCCGGGCTTCGACAGGGACGAAATAGCGAATTACGAACAAGATATTGCAGGCTTTTGTTTTTATTTTTTTTTTTGAGTACACCGGATACCAGCCAGCGACCAACTCCGGCGCCGAAGATATTTCGAGGCAAGGAGAAACCGCGGAGATCTCGCGGGAAGGATCGAGGCTGCGGAGGGGGAGACAACGCAGATCCCTGCAGCGCGGGAATCCAAGGCGGACGCGATTCCCGCTGGCGGCCGGCACGCCGCAGCCTCCCCGCTCACCCCGCCTACGCCCAACCGAGGCAACCGCGAGAGACCAGCTAGCGACGAGGGCGCACCACCCCCGCCCAACCCCAGGACCCCGTAGAGCTGCGCGGAAGACGACATCGCGATCTAGCCCTAAGTTCTGCGCCGCGTAGCGACGACAGTAGTGATGCCGTCGAGCGAGACGAGACGAGAATTTCGGATTTCTCGTCTCGAAAAAATTTCGAGAAATATTTCTCGTCTCGAATTTCGAGAAATATTTCTCGTCCCGAATTTCGAGAAAAATTTCTCGTCTCGAATTTCGAGACTTTCGAAATTCTTGATAATCTCGGCGCCCTTGGGCTTGGGTATGGACTGGGCTGCAATAATTTAAATACAAATAAAACGCTTTCAAATGCACTTTTATTGTTCGGACGGGTTAAGATTTTTTTGAATCGCTGATTTGAGGCTGCACGTCAGCCATCCGTTTAAACACAGCAGACTTCTCGCTGATTCATTGGACATATTATTTCGGTATTTCCTTAGGATCAAACCGGCCTTCGAAAACAAACGTTTAGCCGGGACGCTTGTCGCCGGGATGCTTAAGAAATCTCGCGCCATTTTTGCCAAATTCGGAAATGAATTCGAATTGTTTCGCCACCACTCCAAAATATTTTCGTTCCGACTCGCCCGTTCGAGTTTGCAATAGCGCTCGAATTCTCGCTGTGGTTCACTACAGTCTTCGTGAAAAATCTGCGTGGAGGCCTCATAAAGTTCATATAAATCGAAGGATCCCTGGCTTCCTTGATCCGATAAACTTTTACCCTGAGATGCTATCATCTCGACGGTGGAATTTGCCCAATATTGTTCGCGAAAAATTTTTTGAAACTTAGCCATTGATGCCTTTTCTATGTCACGACCCCAAGATGTGAGTTGAAACGTTTCAACTTTGTGCCGAGGATCGAGGATGAGAACAACTCCATATATCCAATTCGTTTTCTTGTAGTGTTTGAGCATCTTATCTCTTCCAGCTTGGAAAGCTTCGATAAATTCCTCGTCGACGCAACTTCGCGATGGCTTCGCATCAAGTTGGTGAGTTACCGTCTCGATTTTGTCAAGAAGCATATTGAACCCCACAATTACCAACGGCAACGTAATGTACGTTTGACCACCGAGAACCGTCGACAGATGATCGAATGGTTTTAAATACGCGCACACAGCCTCGATGATTTCCCATTCTTCAGGGTTGATTATCATCTCGCCAAGTTCTCCATAGCTGTGCATCAGTGCGTTAAGAGCCGACTTGACACTCAGTGCTGTTCGCAACATTACGTAAGTCAAATTACATCGAGTTGACACGTCCATCGTTATCGCTATTTTTTTTTCGTTGGCGGCGTCACAATATGCGTGCAATTTACTCATCCACTGCTCGGACCTTTTCAGTTTTGCAAGAAGTTATTGTGTATGCGAGGAAGAGGTAAATAAAGACGACTACACTTTGTTACGGTTCAGGACCGAATACCTTTATTGCCTGCCTTCTCACATTCTATACTATCGTTATAGATACACACATTCGTACACATTCGTACATCACATATCTTACACCCTTCCCCGTTTTATTCAGTTATCAAAGTTGATAGACATAATACCTTTACAAATAATGCGTAGCATCGTATGGTGTTACATTTCGCTTTAATCTAGTTGATTTTCTTAAAACTATCGCCGAATTTTCGCTGCTTACATTATCTCGCACATTAGTACTAACATCTATTTTACTTTGATCATTTTCGCTTTCCCGCCAATGTCGTATTTGATCGAAATGTCTTTTGTGCTCTTTCTCTCCTCCTTCCTTAAATTTTACTATACAGTTTCTTGGAGGTGATTTCCTAACAATTTTGGCTTCCGACATTTTCGGGTGATGTTTTCGAAAATCCTTTGCCATTATTACGTCGCCTTCTTCAAAGTTTTCTTTTCTACTAGCTTTGAAGTGCTTTTTTTGCATATATTGCTTTGATTCAACGTGATGTCTCGTTTCTGGCCGTAATAATAACAAAGCAGTTTTCAGTTCTCTTTTAAACAACAAGTTGGCCGGAGTTTCATTCGTTGTTGCATGTTTTGTTGTTCTGTATGAGAATAAAAACATTTGTATAGCAGTTCTCACATTTACTTTCGAGCTTTGTACAATCGCTTTGAGTTTACTCTTAAATGTTTTTACAAGATTTTCCGCAGCTCCATTTGTCACTGGGTGTTTCGGCGCTGAAAAATCTTGTTTTATTCCTAATTGCTTGAGAAACTTTTTGTATTCGTCGCTCGTAAACTGCGTTCCTGAATCAGTTACAATATGGTTCGGTAGCCCATGCGTTGTAAACATTTCTCGGAATTTTTCTATCGTTGCTTCTGCTGATATATTTTTCATAATGAAAATTTCAGGCCACTTAGAATAGGCATCGATGACTAAAAGGTAAGTTTGCCCCAAATATGGCCCCGCAAAGTCTGCATGAAGTCTTTGCCACGGTTGGCTTGGCCATGGCCATGGAGTTAATTCCATTCTAATTGGATTGTCTTTAGATTCAACACACCATTTGCAATATTTAGATTTATCTTCTAAATTTTTATCTATATTAGGCCACCAAACCACCGACCTTGCCAAACTCTTCATTTTAACTATCCCAAAGTGACTTTCGTGCAATTTTTCGATTACCTTTTCTCTTAATTTAGGTGGGACGATAACTCTCTGTCCCCACATTAAACATTCTTTTTCGACGTGAATTTCGTCTTTACGCAGTGCATATGGTTGCAACTCATTAGGCCAACTTTTAAGACTACAGTCAGGCCATCCTTCTATTACCATCCGCTTCACGATGGATAGAGTCTCGTTTTTAGCAGTTTCGCGTGCTACTGCTTTGAAATTTAAACATGTTATGTTTGTTGAATATACATAGTGTAAATACGTAAATCGGCCTTCAATTTCTAAAACATCATTATTTTCTACATAATTTATCGGTAATCTCGATAAAGTATCAGCCACAATATTATCTCTTGTACTAATGTACTCTATTTCATAATCAAATGCCGATAGAAAGTAACTCCAATTTTGCAATCTACTCGTAGCCATTTTTGGTATACTCTTTTCAGGAGAAAAGATCCTAGATAACGGTTTATTATCCGTTTTTAAAAGAAATTTACGTCCGAATAAATAATCATAAAACTTAGTTACTCCAAATATTATCGCAGCTGCTTCTTTATCAATTTGCGAGTAATTTTCTTGCGCGGCTGTCAACCTCGTTGATGCAAACGCTACCGGTCTATCGCCGTCTTCATAAGACTGGCTGATATACGCACCCAGCCCTTTTGGGGACGCATCACATGTTAATTTTAATGGTAAAGATGGATTGTAGTTTACAAGCACGCTTTTTAATTCTATTTTCGCTCTTTTAAACGCTTCTTTGCAATTTTGATCCCACTCAAAAATTCTCGAATTACTGCAATTATATAATGGTGCTAGAATTTTAGCACGATCTTTAAATAACCTGCCATAATAATTGATTTTACCTAATAATAACTGTAATTCTTTGTGATTTTCCGGTTCTTTCATATCAACTATTGCTCTATACTTTTCTTCATTTACTGTAATAGTGTCATCCCGTAACTTATATCCTAAATGATTAACTTCATCTTTGAAAAATTCGCATTTCTTTACTCGTCCTTTCAAACCGCATTCTTATAAACTCGTTAATACTATATCTAAATTTCGCAAATGTTCCTCATCATCACTTCCCGTTACCACTACGTCGTCTGCTACCACCGCGACTCCGTTTATATTTTTCAAAACTTCCTCCATTTGCTTTTGAAAATACCCAGGTCCCGATGATATACCGTACATCATATACAAGCATTTAAACAAGCCCTTATGAGTATTGATAGTTAATAAGTTTTGCGAATTTTCCTCAACGGGAACTTGTGAAAAAGCTTCTTTTAGGTCAATTTTCGAATACTGCTTCTTATTTTTATTATTAATATTTTTTGTTATTAATCGAGCCATAGCGTGATCGAAGTTCGGTGGTGCATAGCGCATTGTTTTTAATAAAGGGTTAATAGTTACATTGAAAGCTCCACAAAGTCGAACATCTCCATTCGGTTTTAGTATCGGCACGATCGGGGTAGCCCATTCGCTCATTTCTACTGGTTCCAATATTTTCTCTTTTACCAATCTATCTAATTCTTTCTCTATTTTATCCTTTAAAGCGAAAGGTACAGATCGCGCTAACTCATATATCGGTTTAGCATCCTCCTTTAATTCTAACCTGATCTTGGCCCTATTGAACGATCCTTTAGAATTTTCAAAAAATTTAGCATGTTTTTCTAAGATTTTATTTAGCCTGTCATTACCATCAATTTTATTTTTAACTATATGCAGATCTAGGTCTTTAACTAATGGCCATAATCCGAGTAGTCCGGGAGCCAGTGACACTTTTCAGCGACCAATTTGAAAGTGGATGGGCCTTTCAGAAATACTTAAGGTAGGTGTATAAAAAAGAATTATAAGCATTGTTAGCCGCACCAACGATGCAAAAGGTTTCCGCGCGCCCGGAAAAGTCGGAAAAATAGAAAATAGATTTAGTGATGTGAAAGTGGATGGGCCTTTGTCAGATGTTAGTTTATATAATATAATTAAGAAAGAAACACTTCAGCGCGATGTGGGACAATGCAAAACCCTTCCGCGCGCCCGGAAAAGTCGGAAAAATAGAAAATAGATTTAGTGATGTGAAAGTGGATGGGCCTTTGTCAGATGTTAGTTTATATAAGATAATTAAGGAAGAAACACTTCAGCGCGATGTGGGACAATGCAAAACCCCTCAGCTCAAGCATAGAAAGGTGTAAAATTAAATGTAGCGGAGCGCGCGGTTGTCTTAAATAAAAGACATCAGCCGAAGGATTTTGCATTGCCATACAACCAGCTGAAGTTTTTTTTTCTTTTTATATTATATAAATTTACATTTTACCAAGTTTCAGCCACTTTCAAATGACAAATTATAATTTTATATTAAATAAATCACATATTACGCTTGCAAAAGGAGAGCAGGTCGTAAATTTTGTTTGAATGTTGAAAAAGATAATCCGAAAATTTTTATTTAATAGGAAAAATTATTATGTCATCATAGTTATTCGCACTAAATTTTACTTCCACCCTATTTTAATATACCACGCAAATGTATAAATATATGCTCAAGTATACATACATGTATACCGTATGATTTCGAGCAAAGCGCACAGAGGACAAAGATGTTCACTCAGCACTCAGTGCACTTCTTACTGAACATTGAGGTGAAGCGGTACACTACAACATATATTTATATAAACTTATCGAAATATTAATAAAAAAACAATTATTTAGAAATTAATAAAAAAAAAGATAATTTTTTATTTTATAATAAAATAAATATTATTATTAGCATAGTATTTTAAATATATATGAACTTATAAAAATGTACATGTAAAGTATATTTAATTTTCATCTTCAGTTTCATCACTGTCCATTTCTTTTTCAGATTCGCTCTCACTTGAAGATTCATCATCAGTTTCTTCTTCAGAATTGTAATTGTCGATGACATTATTAATATCGCTATCGTCGTCTGAAAAAAAATCGATTCAATATTAATGAATATTTAAACACTACTAATTTACATATTGATTAAAAGTAATTTCTACCTTCGGCATCCAATTCATCCGGTCGTAAACTGATTTCAGTAATAGATTGTGGTAGCTGGCAGCCATCGAACCAGTAAAAGCCATATCTATAGCCATCAATTTCTTCCCATCCAAAATCTATTGGAGTTTCAGCTGTAGGAATTTTAAGATGAGCGTTTGTCCAAATTTGTGCAATAAAACAGCTTCTTAAAAATTGTGGATGTAATTCGTGTTTACACGGTGGTAAAGCCGAGCCATCGATACTTTTTGTCGGTAATTTAAAAAGATCATCATTACTGCTGAATTTATATGTTTTATTAAACAAGAGATATCTTGCCTCATTAACACTTGTCGTATTCTTGAAACCGTACATGTGACAGACGAATTTTTCAATTTGTGAAAAAAGTTCATCGGTTGGATTTGACTTCGACATATCAATGAAGGTTTTTATAAATTCGTTTGAGCCACTCATAATCTTGTAAGGACGTTTCTTTCCCTTGCGGAAAAAAGAAGGGTTGAAGTCGCATCCGGTTAGTGCATGAAAGGCTGGAAGGGCAGAGCTGATGTCATGTCCTAAGTTTTCACATAATTTATTAATATTGATAAATCTATAAAACTTCCCAGTGCCAATTTCCATGTATATATTTATACCTTCTTTCACGTGCTTTACGTTAGCCAACATTATTACTAATACATCAGTATCCGACCAACGAATCCTTACATTTGCAGGAAAATCGATTTGACAAGCGTGAAATACCATCTTTGTGTCAGCTTCTTCGTGAGCAGGGCAACTAAGACTATTTTCAACTGTTCTTATAACTTTGCCATCGCTGACGATGTACTTGAAGCACATATCAAAATTTACATAAACAATTTTATTTCCAATGAAAGGTGCCATGTAATCGTTTTCCCAATTTTGTATGAAAAATTTAACAAGCGATTCTTTGAAATTAACATTTTTCATTCCCAGTTCGAAATCCTTCTTGCGTGTTTGATCAGGGCCATCAATCTGGTAATTAATTTGCTCCATACCTCGAAGATAATGTTCGGTATCTTTAATTGATGGAAAAACATACCTATCAAAAGCAATAATAATTGTACGTGCAGTTGTATTGCATATTGACATGAGCAATTTTTTAGAAATATTTCCAAAGGTAACCGGTACATCTTTCATCTGGTGTAAAATAAAGAAACCGTCATAAATCATAACATCAGCATTTGGCGGTTCTTCACTTGTAATCTTTTTTTCTAAGATTTTCATAAGGACAGATTTAGTATTTTTGCAAATAGTTCCATCCGTATGGCACATTGACAAAGGTACTGGCGTCAATGGAAATGAAAGAACTTTTTTCAAATCAATTTCTTTTTTCATTGAAATAATAAGTAGTTGTCCAAAAATGTCTCGTTCCATACGCAGTTCAACTTCCTTGCCAACGAGCTTTATTAGTATAGATCTTCACACGTGCGCTTTGCTCGAAATCATACGGTATACATGTATGTATACTTGAGCATATATTTATACATTTGCGTGGTATATTAAAATAGGGTGGAAGTAAAATTTAGTGCGAATAACTATGATGACATAATAATTTTTCCTATTAAATAAAAATTTTCGGATTATCTTTTTCAACATTCAAACAAAATTTACGACCTGCTCTCCTTTTGCAAGCGTAATATGTGATTTATTTAATATAAAATTATAATTTGTCATTTGAAAGTGGCTGAAACTTGGTAAAATGTAAATTTATACAATATAAAAAGAAAAAAAAACTTCAGCTGGTTGTATGGCAATGCAAAATCCTTCGGCTGATGTCTTTTATTTAAGACAACCGCGCGCTCCGCTACATTTAATTTTACACCTTTCTATGCTTGAGCTGAGGGATTTTGCATTGTCCCACATCGTGCTGAAGTGTTTCTTCCTTAATTATCTTATATAAACTAACATCTGACAAAGGCCCATCCACTTTCACATCACTAAATCTATTTTCTATTTTTCCGACTTTTCCGGGCGCGCGGAAGGGTTTTGCATTGTCCCACATCGCGCTGAAGTGTTTCTTTCTTAATCATATTATATAAACTAACATCTGACAAAGGCCCATCCACTTTCACATCACTGAATCTATTTTCTATTTTTCCGACTTTTCCGGGCGCGCGGAAGGGTTTTGCATTGTCCCACATCGCGCTGAAGTGTTTCTTTCCTAATCATATTATATAAACTAACATCTGACAAAGGCCCATCCACTTTCACATCACTAAATCTATTTTCTATTTTTCCGACTTTTCCGGGCGCGCGGAAACCTTTTGCATCGTTGGTGCGGCTAACAATGCTTATAATTCTTTTTTATACACCTACCTTAAGTATTTCTGAAAGGCCCATCCACTTTCAAATGATCAACCTAAAAATGTCATTGGCTCCCGGACTATAGTGCTTTGAGCCACGCTCTGCCTATTATCGGCGGCCCGGACGATTCAGTTACATATAAATCAGCTCTAATTATCTTATTGTTCAGACTCACAGTTACACCTTTGAACATTCCTGCAGGCTTATTGACGGTATTATCATGGTTCCTAAATTCTATATCTGGCTCATACATTGTTTCTTTCGGAAAACATTTCTTTATAATTTCTTTTGGAATTATAGCTGGTTCCGCGCCCGAATCTATTTCCATTTTAATTTTAGATTTATTTATTTCGACCGTTACATATTGAGGCTCGACTCTAGTTTTTCCGGGTACATACAGACTGTACAGACTTCTTTTATTATCAATATACATGTGGCTCAACTCTCGCGACATTTCACCATCGGAGCTACTACTACTACCGCATTCACTTACGTACTCGCGGCTTTTGTTCTGCATCTTTTTTTCGGCTCTATGCGTACAAACTCTAGTAGTGTGACCTTTATCACCGCACGTATGGCATACTACATTTTCCCTATACATACAATCATTCACGAAGTGTCTTGAATACCCGCAACGGTAACAAGCAGAGCCTCCCGGTATTTGTTGTGCTCGCGCCGTTCCTCGAGCCCGGCCGAATGTTCTTCCCCTTCTAGTCCATGTACGTTGTCCCTGTCTACGATCTCCCTCATGTTGCTTTCGCCAAAACTTTCCACGACTTAGCATGTGTACCTCTTGAATTTCCGCATTTGTTTCTTGCAATTTTTCTGCGCCTTTACTAGCTAGAGTAGAGGCAGCTTACTTTTTAAGCCACAAATCATTTGATCGAGTACTTGCTCGTCTTCGTTCGTAAATTTACATTTGTCTGTCATAACCTTCAGCGCTGTGACGTATTCTTTTATACCCTCGCCGTCTGATTGCTTCCTGAGTCTGAATTCATATCTATATACAAGGTATGATGCTGGCGGTTTCAAATAATCTTTGACCTTTGTTATAATTTCTTCATAGGTTTTGTCCTTAGGCTTAACGGGCTTACATATTTTTGCGATCTCTTCGTACGTCTCTGCATTCACTTTACTCAACAAAATTGCTCTTTTTTCTTCAGCATTTGTTATTTTGTTTGCAATGAAATACTGCTCTAGTCGATCACAAAACATTTCCCAATCATTTTTGGTAATATCAAAATCCAAATTTGCACTACGTTCCATTATGCTTTTGTTTAATTGTTCATTTATACTATCTGGATCAACTATTTCGAACGTTTTTTTATCCACTATATCTGCTATCCGTATTAATTTTTGCTGGCCACACTCAGTCTTTTCTTTCACAAATTCTCGAAATTTTCTTCGTAACTCATTAATATTATCGTCTTCACCATCAATATTATTTAATTCACACAACTTTTGCAATTGGACTTTTGTTAAATTCTGGATCCATGCAGTCCCTTTTACTTCAATCAGCATTCCAACACTTTAACTTGGTTTTATTTCGTCATATGCCGACGAAGTTTCTAGAACAATGCTTTTATCCTCGTCGCCAGTTATTGTGTATGCGAGGAAGAGGTAAATAAAGACGACTACACTCTGTTACGGTTCAGGACCGAATACCTTTATTTCCTGCCTTCTCACATTCTATACTATCGTTATAGATACACACATTCGTACACATTCGTACATCACATATCTTACAGAAGTTTTCTCAATTCATTAATGACATTCGTTTCTTTCGATTGTTCCCATACAGATAATACGGTCTCTTCGTCAGAGCTGCCAATATCGGTATACAACTCGAAATCTGGGTGTTCCGGATTCAGAGCGTTCAATGTATCTTGTACTCCCAAATTCAAAATGTGAGCGAAAAAACGGAAGTGTGAATCACTCGCGTCGAATTCGATGCCTTCCCGACATAAGAGATCGGAGAGTTCGGCTATGAACGATGTATTTGCAGCCGCATTGTCGAGAGTGATGCCTTGAATTTTTGATTTAATCTTGAACTCCTCTAACACATCGAGCACGAGATTAGCCATATCCCTGCCTGTGTGAGCTCCATTCGATGGAATAAAATCCAGCGGTAGAGATTGCAATTTCCAGTCATTATCGATGTAATGTATCGTTATGCCGTAATACGATCGATTAGCAATCGATGTCCATCCATCGACTGTCAAAGAAAATTTTGAATCAACTTTCTTCACTGCTTTAAAAACAGCTCCTCTCATGATCACGAAGTGATTGATGACTTTTTCTTGTAAACTCGTCCGTTTCGGATATGCAAAGTTTCCATTAAGGAAAGTGATAAAGTCTTGAGTGGTATCGTCATCGAAAAACGAAAACGGTAAATACTTAATTGCCATCCATTCGACAATTCTTTGCTCGAATGTCCTTGTATCTTTGTGCCGAGTAGCAGATGGTGTGCTGGGATCGACAAAGTTTTTCACTGATGAATCGCCATCATGTGCATTTCGCAAATGTCTTTGAAGCCCAAAAGTATTCGAATCCTTTATTTTAGTTCGACGATCAATTCCGGACTTAAGACACAGTAAGCACTTTCCATATTTTTCTTTATCGACCGAGCACACTTCAAAAAATGCAGAGTATTTTTGCTGTGTTTTGGACGTTGTCTGTACAATACAATTATCTTTATTCGATGAAGTAGACGGTAAATTTTGAGTCACTATGATTTCCAGCTGCCCGACGTCGCCAGAATTTTTTTCAAGTTCACCGGTCGTCAAATCATCTTCTTCACTTTCATTGGATCTGATTGAAGCGTGTTGGCGTTTGTTTTTCTTTTTGCCGTGGCTAGAAATCTCCACTATGTTGGAACGCTTCATTTTCCACGAGAGTCCACCACTTTATAGTCAGATCTATAATGATAATCGTTAATTTTAAAAACCTGTTAGCAATAATTTAAAAAAAAAACACACACACACACACACACCCGGACATATTTTTAGACATGATTTTTCGACGTTTTAGGACATTTTAAACATATTGGCGTTGGCAACTGGAAAAAACTATTTTCACCGTCACATAGCTTCCCCTATGAGGAAGCAAAAAGTGTTAAAATAAAATCCGAGTATCCAAAAAATACTATGCAGTAACAAAAATGGGTATTCGTAATGATTTGTGAAAAAAAAAATCATTTTCAAAAATCGAAAAAATAGTAATTATGGAAATCCCACGATCAGACGGTCCAGCAATCGTTTCAAAATGGACTTAAAAGATCAAAGAAAACAACAATAAACAATTTAACAGCGATAATTTAATACGTGATGACAAAGAGGGAACACTGGGTGAGCGAGCCTCGCGGCCGAGCGAACCACGCGGACGTTCGAATCGGGTTTCCCCGGCGAGACCCGATTGATCGAACCAGCGCCGGCGCTAGGTATGGGCTAACCGGGCAACCGCCCGGGGCCCTGTTCCCGAGGGGGCCCAAAGACTGAAGAAAATAAGAATTTTTTTCGGAATAAGGTTAACTGCGATAATACATTATCCTGTGTGTGAACATCGAGATGATAGGTGTAAGAAAAAAAATATGAAAAAAAATTATAAAATGAGGTTGAACGATTGGGCCCTTGTAGAAACATTGTACGGCTCACGCTGCTGTACTAGGTCACCGGCGAGCACGGATCGCGCGGGGTGTTGGCTGGACCGACGGCCCCCACCACAATTTGTTCGGCTGCAGCGCATGCGCCAGTTTATAGCTCAAACGTCAAGCTACGTCGTGCGGCGCGGCGTGCCCAGAGACTACTATCAGACCACGCTGCTTGTAACTTGTATGGACTGTGGAATCACTGCTACGCTCTGTCTAGCTGAACCGCTGTATTCGCATATTCCATAGGAACTCTTTCAACAACGTGAACATTTCTTGAAAATTTTCTCGCTACCTATTGTTGTTTCTTATTTTTTATTCTCGATGCTCTTTTGAAATTACTAGTAATTTGCAAACTCTCGGATATCGACGAGACATTTATTCAGAAGCTGCCGACGTTCCGGTCAGGCAGCGGCCGATCACGTTTAGGGCACAATCTTTAATATAGGCATTTCTACGGATATTCATATTACTTAACATTAATCAACCGCGTTCAACTTGACTTACATTGCATAAATTACGATTTGATTGAATTTTTCTGAATTTATTTTTGTAATTGTTGGATTGCACAAGTCATAGTCGATAGTCATTATGAACAAGCCCAAAGACTTATCAGGGTCCCAAAAGCGGAAATTAAAAAAAGCTCGATGTGAAGCGGACAAAAAAAGTGCTGTTTTTTTTCAAGGCTATGTTAAGCGGTTGAGGTCTGATAATGAGGATGGTGAATGTAGCCAAACCACGGATGATTTAGACCCCGCTTGTCCACCTTCCAAGGACGCCGTAGATTCTGATGGAAATTTGGACGCTCAGTCAGTGAATACCGGAGATATGACGATAGCTACAGATAGAAACAACTTGGCAGAAAAAGTTATAGAAAAAGATTCTACAGTATCAAATATTGATTGGCAAGATCCTGCTAAGTGGCCGAATAACATCAGCGACAGTTCACGTGTAGCATTGGTAAAGCTAGGGCCTACAAAAATAGATCGGAATACAATTTTTCCTTTTGATACAGATCGCCGGCGCTTCACCATAGAAAATTGTTATCAAACCCTGAAGAATGGCGAAAAAATGGAGAGATCCTGGTTAATTTATTCAGAGACTAAGGATTCCGTTTATTGTTTTTGCTGCAAATTGTTTGGCCTCCGCAACATTCCAACCCAATTGCAATCGACCGGATTTAGATCCTGGCGGCACTTGCAAGACAGTTTGAGCTCGCATGAAAAATCCAAAATGCACATTGAATGCATGAAAGACTGGAAAGAACTCAAAGTCTGTTTAGATTGTAGAAAAACCATCGATGATGAGAATCAAAATTTAATCCAAAGAGAGGAAACCTATTGGAAACAAGTACTTGAAAGACTCGTTGAAATAATTAAGCATTTAGCTAAGCGGATTATGGCATTTCGAGGTACTGTCGATCGATTATACGAGCCGAATAACGGTAATTTCTTGAGCCAAGTTGAACTGATGGCGAAATTCGATCCTATTTTAAGCGAACATGTACGTCGAGTTCAAAGTGGGGACCTCCAGCGCGTTCACTATTTGGGAAAGGAAACTCAGAACGAATTCATTAACATACTGGGTAATGCAATTTTCAAAGAAATTAGCAGGCGAGTGGTAGCCGCGAAATATTACTCCATAATTTTAGACTGCACCTCCGATATTAGTCATGAAGAATAAATGACTGCCGTTGTTCGATTTGTCACTGTGTCTAAAAACACCGTGGAAATTTGCGAGCATTTCATTGGCTTCGTTGTTGTAGACGATACAACTGGTAAGGGATTGTATGAAACGTTGTTAGATATCTTGAAATCAAACAATCTTGAATTGAATAACTGTCGGGGTCAAGGGTATGACAATGGCAGTAATATGAAAGGTAAAAATAGTGGTGTTCAGGCCAGAATTTTGAAGGATAATAAAAGAGCGTTTTTCGTTTCCTGCAGTTGTCACAACCTCAACCTAGTAGTTTCAGATGCCGGACATTCGTCCGTCACAGCTGAACTATTCTTTGGTGTTCTTCAAAGGCTATTCGCAGTCTTCGCTGCTTCAACCCAGAGGTGGCAAATATTGAAGGAGCACGTTAATATCAGTGTGAAATCATTGCATGAAACTCGCTGGGAAGGGAAAATAAATGCTGTAAAAGCTGTGAGGTTCCAAATAGCAGAAATCAGAGATGCGTTGCAGGAACTTTGTCGAATGTCGCAAGGTAAAGATGCAAAGCTGAGATCGGAACTGAGAGGCCTATGTTTCGAAATTGAGTCATTGTCTTTTCTGATTAGATTGGTAGTATGGTATGATGTACTGCAAGTGATCAACAAAATCAGTAAAGCTTTACAATGTCCGAAAGTTGATTTGCATACTGCGATGAACATGATTGATGGTGCTCTTCTTTAATTACAAACCTTTCGAGAATCCGGTTTCGAAACTTGCATAGCCACCGCTAAAAAAATGGCTGAGAAGTTAGATATTTCACAAACTTTACCCGAATCACGTACCCCAGGAACAAGACGATTCTTTGATTATGAGTCTCAGCACGACGAACGACCTAGCGATCCGATGAAAAGGTTAGAAATTGAATTTTTCAACAAATTATGCGATATAGCGATATCAAGCCTACGCGAACGTTTCGAAATGACCCAAAACGTTTGTGAACCATTTAGTATCATCCGAAACTCGGATAACTTTATGAGATTGGACAGAACCCAAATTTTGACTAAGTCCAAAGCTTTAGAAAATTATCTGACTGGTGAAGACGAGAACAGTGACATTGATGGTCGGGAGCTTGCCGAAGAACTGGAATCTTTAAAAGCTTACTTCGTAGCCGCTGGAATGACCGACTTGAGTGCACTCGTTATGATATCGCACATTATTGATAAAGGTCTGGATGAGATACATCCAAATTTCACTGTGACCTTAAGAATTTTCTTAACATTACCAGTAACCTCCGCGTCGGGTGAAAGGACCTTCTCAAAGCTAAAGCTCATCAAAACTTACCTGCGATCCACTATGTGCCAAGATCGACTGAATGGTTTAGCTGCGATGTCAATTGAGCATGGAATTTGCAACGAGTTGAATTTCAGCGATATTATAGCATCTTTTGCGAACAAAAAATCTCGCAACGTCCCACTTTAAGACTTCAGTGGTCCAAAAATTTCTGATAAGGGGCCCGATTTTCAAGGCTCGCCCGGGACCAGCCGTGGGCTAGCGCCGGCACTGGATCGAACGAAACAAAGTTCTCGCTCGCCAGCATCGCAAAACACACAAAAACCGGGGCAATTTCGATATGGAAAGAGACACAGGGCTGTTAATCGACGACAGGGCTCAACAAAAACACTAAGAAAGGGGTTGAAACTATGATCTAATGGCTCGATAACTTATCGGCTCCAAAACAAGGGGGTTCTCAATTCTCAAAAAAAAGAGCTCAATGACTTCGAAGGGATTTTTGGGGAAACGACTCGCGGCTCAACACTCGTCACGTCGAATTGACCGACGAAAAACTCTTTCTCGAATGATTAATTCGAGAAGAGACAGAAAACGGGGATTTCTTGATCAGTGGGACGAAAAGGGAATAATTGGCTTGGTAATGGCGTCGCACGCCCGGTGAAAAACGAAGGACTCACTTGATCGCTTTTTCAGTGTTCAACAACACGAAAAGAAGGTGCCGACGAGGTCCAGAAACATCCAAAAGTCGTTCTTCACGGAGCCGGTTCGACGTAAAAACTTTGATTGCGAAAATCGTCAGAAATATCCTCGAAAACGATGAAAATTTGTCGCTAGCTCGCGGCTTCGCGGAGCCTCGCGAAGTCCTGCAACCTGATTAATTAAGAACGCTCGCGGGCCTCGCGAGGCAAGGCCTCGCCTAGTTACTATTTATTTTTCTCATTCGGTGCCCCAAAACTCAAACGTAGACTGAGAGATTCCAGGAATCTCGAAATTGACAAGAAATCTCGAGAAATCTCGAGAAATCCGAGAAATCTCGAGAAATCTGAGAAATCTCGAAAAATCCGAGAAATCTCGAGAAATTCGAGAAGTCTCGAGATGTCGAGAATCTCGATCGAGAATCTCGTCAGTCGAGAAAAATTTCTCGTCTCGTCTCGAGACTTCGAGACGAGAGTTTTTCGAGGCGAAACAAGAAATTTCTCGATCTCGTCTCGTCTCGCCGAGAAATGTCTCGTCTCGACGGCATCACTAGACGACAGGTGCGCGCCGAGCTGCGCAATCTCCAAAATCGATGACAGATCGATTGTTGCGCATTCTTAGGATGATGACGTCACTAAGGATTAGCGTGACGAGATCAGCGTTGCGGCCGATCGGCCATCTGAGATCACTCTAGTTCTGGCAATCGAGCAGGGAGTTGGCGTTGCGCTTGAATAAGTTAGGAATTTCAGAGGTTTTAAAAAAGAAAAAAAAAGTTCGTTGGGTTGCGAGGCATGATGGACGGGCACCGACATGAGGGAGTTGAGAGCTTCGTCTTCTGGATGTGGAGCGGTAAGCGTTGCTAACATTCTCGCGATCGAATTCCAAGAGTAATTGAGCGAGGGCTTGTCCGAGAAAGAGTAGCCGTTTGTGATTTGCGTGTAGAAAATTCCTCGAAATTCGTTTGCCGATTATTTCGGTTGGTGACTGTTCAGAACAACCTTGTGAAGTCAACTTGTCGGTCGAGCGCCTTACAACTCACGCACCGCAACAAACGTTTCACGTTTTCCAGTCGCGCGCCACAGAAGAAAGCGTTACGTCACACGCGCCGCTCACGCCACCCACGCAGCCGAGCGCGTCCCGCAATCAGCCAACGTGGTCTCCCGCTGTTGAAGACCAACCGAGGCTGCGATAAGAGACCACCGATCTCACCGATCGGCAGGATGACTTCGGTCTCGCCGTAATTGACCAGTTATACTACCTACACTGCTACGCTACGCTACAGTCACAGACCAGCACGCAGACTTTTTAGACAACTGCATGACGGACTCTTTTCAACTGGCAACAGCCAGCCCAACAAAAAGGGCAAGTTCCCTCAACCCACCAGCTCCTTGGGTGCTTCGACCTGTGGTCCTCCGACGCCAGTGTTGCCAGTCCAAAATTTCATTTCGGATTGGACGGTGGCGAGAAAACGTACTAAAACGTAACGAACGAGAAGAGAGGGAAAGATGCACGAAATGTTTACGTCGTATGTATAGTTGTGAGTCGATAAGTTATCGGTAAACTTCATTTTTATCCACTCCCCCGAAGTATTAAATTGTTTTTGTAGGGATTGGTCTTATTTTCTGATGTTTATTTCTCTGACGGTGTTGCCAGACGGACACGGTCATCACCCCCTAAACCCTAAACGTCTCTCGGTCACCCCTGAAAATCCTTCAAATACCACCCATTCTGCAAATCAAATGAAAAATACTTAAATACAGTTTTTCACAACGCAGTGTTGATGTATCAAACAGCCCTGATAAGTCAGTACCATTTTCTACCATTGCTCTTCCCAATGCGCTCGTGGCCGAATGGCGCAAGGCCTCACTCACAACGCGAAGGTTCAGTGTTCGAACCTCTCAATTAACTTCTTTTCTTTTATCCATGGGTGAATATAAGTTGGTGATATGAGAAATGCGAACGGTTACAACTCTTTAATTGCCAAAAAAATAATAATTCATTTATATTCAGCATTGTATTTAAAAAAAAGGAAAAAGGGCAAAACTCGGAAGCGACCACTGATTACTGAACTTTCGTTTTTAGAACCAGAAAAAGCTATATCACGTACATATTTATGATCATGCGGTTTGGCGATCAATTTTTTGACAAATAAATAACAAATATTAACAAAACGTAGTTTTTATTACTACATTTTTTCACATACTTTATTGTCAGTGTCTGTAATGGAAACGTAATGCTTGATGAGACCGAACAGAGCTGGAAAGTTGAAAAACAAGTATTAACATGAAAGAGCTAAAAACGTTTCACCCCAAGTGATAGAAATAAAAACGGGAACAATTATTTTAATTTTGATATCAGTGAGGATTGAGGCTTCCACGTGTAACACAAATTATTGCTCAACGCCTCTTTAGCATGGAGAATGCTTTCGCACGTGCCGACATGAAGGCGATTTCGTATTTCACTCTTTATCAAGTCAAGTTGTGAAGAAACTCTTTCAGCTGCCGCCGAAGAATGTGGCAAACAGAGTATCCCCTTAACTAATTTTGTCAAGTTTAGGAACATTGGAATGTCCAATCGAGAGTTCAACTTGAAAATATTAGTCCAAAAATCTTCGATGGGAGAATTTTTTTTTGGCTTCCATTTCTTCCAAATCCGACAAAAGTCGCCACTCACTATTCAATTTTTCTATGTCATCCACGAGGTGTGGGAAAAACTTGAGTGCTTGTGTGGCAATACTGCTAATCTCTCCAGACAACACTATGCGCGGATTGAAATAGCTTACAAAAGATAAAACCGGGTCATCGAAATTAAACCTTCGTTTGATCTGTTCCGCGAGCATCACATAAAACCCCAAAGGATGCACTCTGAAGTTGTGCAACTCGTTTCGATCGATATTTTCGTTTGACATTAATATTTCAGCTTTTGCTCCGAAATATATTTTCTCCAATGCAATGAAATTTCGTGGATCAGTGACTTCAATGTTTTTAATCGGAACACGATCCAGATATTACTTTTTCACGTAATTCCTCAAAATGTTTCGGGACAAATCGGAAACTCTTTTCAAAAGAAGATGTAGTTGCGGTTTCTCCGCTTAAAACTCTCGATTCAATCGATTTACACTTTCGAGAATGTAAGAGAGAAAAGTATAATATACTGAGAAAATGGGATTTTTTAATTGATTCAAAATCGCTTGCGTTGCAGGCAAGTCATCTTCGAAGCACTAGTGCGTGAAAAAAAGGATCAAAGCTTCCCAATTCTGTAACACCCGATCAACAGCAGCCTAGATTGAGGAAAAAAATGCCAAGTTTGAGGTTGAGAAAGTACAGAAGTAAACAAATAAGCAGTCGAGACAATGCAAAATTACATGCACACTCCTGAACACAACCGATGTAACGCACTTACTTGAAGAGACAACCACCGCGTTGCACTCGGGTGCAACAGTTTGCGAGGTTTCAGTTCTACGAATATCTGAAACTCTTGTAATCTTCCAGATCGATTGCTGCAGTGCGAGAAGTAAGAATAGACTGCTCGTATCAAATCTTCCAAACTTCTTGGCAACTTTTTAGCTGCAGCTGAAGAGCCCAGATGAAATGAATGACAAACGCATCCAAGGACGAACAGATGTGGTATTATTGCTTTGAAGCGGGCTTGTACTCCGTTGATATTTCCCATCATTACAGATGCGTTGTCAGCCGCCAATCCGATCATATATGTCACCGGAATGATCTTCTCTTTGAAAAAATTGCAGATTGCGGTAAAGATATCATTCGCAGTGCAGGATTGTACTTTTATCAGCCCCAAAAATCTATCCTTGCATTCGTCATTATCGTAAAATCTCACTACGATAGCAAGTGATTTTTCTGTGTTGATATCCGGTAGTTTCGTCGATAATTATCGAAAAAACACAATTTTTTAACTTTTCCGAAATGACTGATATCTGTTCCTTGGCGATCACGTCTTTTGTTAAGTTCGTAGCTTTTGTTCGGCAGCATTTTACCGCTTTTGCTATTTTCGAATCCGGGCATACAGACGCAACCAGCTTCGGCAAATGATCCATTAAGAGGAACGGCAAATTGTGTTCGTGCAAAAACATCGTGAGCTTCAATTCAGCCGATTTAACCAGTTTCTCCTGTTGTTTTTTTACGTCGTTAAAATGCTCACTAATCTTGACCGTCCTCTCAGCTTTTCTCATATTTTCTATATGAAAATCAGTAACCTCATGTCGTTTTAAGTTAGTGAACCCACCATTAATCGTTTTGAGACACGCCGTGCAGAACGATTTGTCCGACTTTTTTTCCAACCATGGAAAACCGTGTTGCCAGTTGTCCTTGAATCTTTGTTGGTACGATTTACGTCTTTCCTTGAAGGGTTCTTCGACATAATGATCTGATGCATAGGAATCTTCAGCTAGACCAGTTGTAGTGTCAGTATCAGTTGTCGTACTTTCTGAACAATCAGAATTCTTTTCGGCATCGGCATACCTGCTAAAATCATCATCGATAAGTTTTGGATCGAAACAGAAGTATTTTTGTAGGGCGAATAGGACACATTTTTGTAAGCGAATAGGACACACAAAACGGTCATAATGGATTGAGCAAAATTTTCATGATACTTTTTATTTTATGATGACAATATATTTCTATAGAAAAAAAATCAAGTCATACATACTTATTTACTGGCACAACAGATAGCTGATTAATCGATATCGGAGGATTCAAAGCACCAGCCTTCTCAATTTCCGATGAATCAACATCGTCTATCTTTCGTCGAGGAACGAGGAATCTGGGAAAAATGTTGACGGGTATTTTTTTTATAAAAACGAGCAGAAAATCAAGTCAAATATTCTATATGGGCTATTCCGCGTCAACCGGATCAGTCATCTCTCAGATATTTTTTTAATTTGGCATGTGGATTGTGTGGGACGAGTTAGATTTTTGTGCCAAAGCGCGAATCTCATAATGCAAAATTCGATTTTTTATTAACAATAACAAATTAGACTCCCATTTTTTTCAAAAATTCATAACTTCGGCAAAAAATTAGATACAATATATTTTTTTTTTTCAAATTACGCGGAAAGCTCCATAGAATTTAAAAAAAAATACGAAATGGTAAAAACAAGTTGTTATCAATTGTTTATTTAACAATTAATTTTTCAAAGATTTTCAAAACAGTGACTGACACGATCAAAAAATTTTTTTAAAATTCTGACATGTTCCTTGAACTGTACTACAACCTGTGAATTAATTCCAGAGGGGTGTTTTTCTTCGTTTTCGAGTAAAAAATCATTAAAGGTGTCGATGCGCATGAAATTGCGGCCCGCCGAGTCTCTACGTCATGGCGGGCGGCCGGTTGCCGTCCACCGCTACACCGCGGTGGCGTCGCAGCGTTATTTTAGAGTCATTTTCACGATGTAGGACATGATTGAAGAATCTGAAAAAAATACTGTACCTTCACAAGGCCTGCTCAAAGCGATAAGTGAAGTTTCAGGAATGTGTTTTTCACCGTTTTTTTATTACAGAGATTCAAAATAACGGTTACACACCATGAGAGTGCACATAAATGATAATAATTACATCACTTGCTACTTATTTTAAAATAAAAACACATTCTTGAAACTTCACTTATCGCTTTGAGCAGGCCTTGTGAAGGTACGGTATTTTTTTCAGATTCTTCAATCATGTCCTACATCGTGAAAATGACTCTAAAATAACGCTGCGACGCCACCGCGGTGTAGCGGTGGACGGCAACCGGCCGCCCGCCATTACGTAGAGACTCGGCGGGCCGCAATTTCATGCGCATCGACACCTTTAATGATTTTTTACTCGAAAACGAAGAAAAACACCCCTCTGGAATTAATTCACAGGTTGTAGTACAGTTCAAGGAACATGTCAGAATTTTAAAAAAATTTTTTGATCGTGTCAGTCACTGTTTTGAAAATCTTTGAAAAATTAATTGTTAAATAAACAATTGATAACAACTTGTTTTTACCATTTCGTATTTTTTTTTAAATTCTATGGAGCTTTCCGCGTAATTTGAAAAAAAAAAATATATTGTATCTAATTTTTTGCCGAAGTTATGAATTTTTGAAAAAAATGGGAGTCTAATTTGTTATTGTTAATAAAAAATCGAATTTTGCATTATGAGATTCGCGCTTTGGCACAAAAATCTAACTCGTCCCACACAATCCACATGCCAAATTAAAAAAATATCTGAGAGATGACTGATCCGGTTGACGCGGAATAGCCCATATACTAATGAAAAAGGTTACTTTCCGTCTCATCTGTGGACATTCGTTTAATACCGACTCGGATGAGAGTTTGTTTCCGCATTCGCTACCCTCACAGTCATAGTCCTCACACTTTGACCAGTCATATCGAAGATCTCGATATTAGTTCTAGCATTCGCAAAAACAACAAAGAATAAAAGTCAATTGTCACTTTGTCGTTCGTTTGTCGTTTGTCGTCGGCGCCGTCGGCGGCTCGGCTCGGCGCACTCACTATTTACGAGTGAGGATTGGTCAATCGTTGCCAAAGAAGCGCTCATGTGCCTGCACGGCAAAAAAGTAAGCTCAAGATGAATTTTGCCATCAGCGCCATCTACTGGCGCGATCTACTTTTTCAAACGTAAGGGGGGGGGGTACACCATGCAAGCAAAAAAAAATACTGCAACTTTGCGATTTTTTTTTGAAAAAACGGATTTATTTATGAACATGCGGTCTTGAATACATTAATATATAAGTCTTTGAGAACTTTAAAAAATTTTTTTATTGTCGAAAAATTTCAAAATGGCGTCGTGACAGTTGGATCCCCAAAGCCGCTCGGAAAAATGGGGTGCGAGATTTGGTGGAGTCGTGGATAGTCCTAGAACACACAAATTACAAAAAATTAGTTGTATATTATGTTTTCTTGTCCACTACGTACCACTTTTTTGATATCTAGTCTGAAAAATTTTTTTTGACCGTTTGAAGTCGCAAAAACGTGGTCGAAAAATTGAAAAAAAAAAAAATCGTCACTTAAACAATCATAAAAAATTTTTGAGACTAGATATCAAAAAAGTGGTACGTAGTGGACTGCTTGAAGGTATTACGAATCAAAAAAAATTTGTTTCATAAGGATCGGATAAAAATTCGAGAAATGCATCTCGCACGCGTTTGAAAACGTGGTTTCGAGAAAAACGCGTTTAAAGTTTTTTTCTCGTTTTTCGTTAAAATAAGTGAAAAAAAAAGTAGTTTACCTTTAGTCATCGATTCCAGCTCCATACTGTGGTCCTTCCTCTTCCACAAGAGCATCCTCAGCTGCTTTTTTTTCAATTTTGGATCTCCTACGAGCATTTTTTGCCCCTTCACTCATGCTAGTTTCGGCATAGTGGATTCGCTCGTCATCAACGTTCGTGCAGTACGTGTAGCAATTCTCGCCAATTTTGAGTCCTAAAGCAGTCATAATTCTCATTACACTTTTAAATCCATCATTAAAAGTGCAGACTGCGATACTGGTGGCAATATCAACTACAGTTTTTCCATTAGAAAAGTGTTTTGGTGCGAAAGACCATACAACGCTGTTGAAACTCTCGTTGCTATTTTGCGTATAGCCTCCTAAGCAACGCTCAAGCAAATCTCCTTTGAGTAAATCTTCGTACACAGGTTTGACAGCGTCGTAAACTTCCTGCAACATTGGTGCTTTATCATGCTTGAAGTTCTCCAGTTGGTTTGTGGCTTTTGCCCTTTGCCATTTGCACCATGAGTCTACACCTGGCATGCAATCCTCATGTTGCGGTTTCTCGTCGGTGGAAATTTTGTGATACAAAGTCGCCCAAATTTCTTTTTCCATTTTTTCTACTGAATTAGGATTTCTCCTAATCGCTAATCCAAAGTATAAAGATAATTCATCGATTAATTTATTTGTCAGTTTACCTCTGCCTCCAAGACCTTTGTTAGCTTTCTTCAAATTTCGCAGCCGCGCACCTACACGTTTTTGTACGTGATCAATGCATTCTTTTTTTTTTACTTCCAAATTCTTGTAAGGTTTACTCTCTGCAATTCCTTTTTTTAGTTTTCGTATCTCCGTCTCCAATGTAATATTCATATTGAACATCGTACAACTTTTCTGATCGAGCAAACAGTTCAACCGCTGCGTCCACTTCCATTTTTCCGCTACTGCCTTCGTGATTATTCAAACACTCATCTTCGTGGTTCTCTAACCATTCTTCATACGCTTCGGTTCCTTTCCTTTTCTCCCAAATTTTACATGCTTGACAAAACTTTGATTTTACAAGAAGATCTATTACCTGACCGGTGGACCAGCCTATGAGAGACACAAAGCCGAACAGTGAGGTGAAACCTTTTTTTTGCCAGCTGCCATCGCCTGAAACCGTCAATCCCTTTTCCCCTCTTGCTTTCGACGCTGCTTTTTCTTTTTCAGCTGCTCTTCTCATAGATGCATCTGCTATAGATCTCGCTGCTGTAGAGATAATACCCAATACTTTGGCGTAAAATGATTGAAACACCGGAAGTGGCAATTCCATGATTGCACAGAACTTCTCTATTGCACCTAGTCCTAGACCAACTAATCGAAAGGCCAATATAATGCGGCGATTAATGTCATATGCCTTGTTATTAATTAGTGGACAAGAATTAATTAATTTTTCTCCACACTTAGTACACTTCACAACAATTTTAAAACCAAGACCACGACACGAACTTTCCGAAAATGAAACGTCACCATGGCACACTTTACAACACAAAAAACTAGACAGCAACGTAAAAACACCAAGAAAATCAATAATACGGTACGCAAATCCGCGCTCATAACTGAATTCCGTTTCGTCATCTTCTGTTCGTAGTTTATTTGCAGACGCACTTACGAATTCTTCATCGCAAGCTTCTAATTCAAACCTATTAGAAGGACGCCGTCTTTTATGCGGATAACACTTTCGATTAGGTTTTGTCGATCACCTTTTTCTTTTGTATATAACTTTTTATTTTCTTTTTTCTTTGTCATTTTGAACTTTGGCGACGAAAAAATAAAGTTTTCATAACAAGAACGACTATATTTCACGTGTGCTCCACGCCGACTAAGCAACGGCGTCCTTCTCAAAGTGGCATTTTTAAAACGTCCTCTAACGTGTAAAATATGAAATAATACAGAAAAGAAGTCTATTACCTTCAGCTAAATCGATTCTCACTATATGGTAAGGAAGCTGAACGTATTTATTACCTGAATCGCTTTACCGCGCTCGACCGCATGTTTCAGAGTACTCCGACGCGCTCTCGAAAAATGAGTAAAAAGTGGGGAAAAAAATTTTTTTTCGCTATAAAACCAACTGGACATTATTTTTATGACAATTATCTATCATTTAAGCCAAAAAAAAAAATCGATTTTTTCAATCTTGCATGGTGTACCCCCCCCCTTAATAGATCGACTATCGGCGTACTAGCGTACTAAATCCTATACAAAGGTAACAGATCTGTTACAATTGTAATAGAGTGGCAACACTGTCCGACACCGCCTAGTTCTCCAGAGAGCCGCTACACGCCGCCACCGAGGACCACACCGATTCGTCGCCAAACCTCATCGCTGAAGCCTCCACCGCGGTGCAACAAAACCCAGACAATTCCTTCACTAGCGTGGCAACCAAATTACTGATCACTTTGTATATATGTAAATAAAAATATGAATAAATAGGGTGTACATACAACATAAACAAATAACTCATCTTTGAAACCACAGCGATCTACTCCTCCCACGCGGCTCGGTCATGTAGCTAACAACAAATAGCGAACAGTGACCGTAGCCTGAGTTGCGCGTAATAAAGTAGAGCCAACTCCGATTGATCGTGAAGATCGAGTCGAACCACGTTTTGAGCCGAGGCACTATTGTCTCGAATTTGAGTGTAACCAAATTCCGTTACACGGGGTCACATCAAATCAGTACGATAAATTATCCTTTCTCGTGTAGGTCGCGAGTCGTCGAAAGGGGAGCGTTCAAATTCGCGAATCAGGGGGTCCGCACTCGAGTGTGGAGAGCTGAGATAGAATAGTTCCCAGCTGAGGGAGCTTAGCCATGATGGCTTTGTATGCGCGCTCGGCAATAAGTATAGTTTAGGCCTATCAGAATATACGTGAATATACATTGTATTAAAAAAAAGTTCCTGTAATGTCTAAATATTTAAAATAAATAAATAAAAAATGTCATTGTCTTATTTTTGTGTTTAAATAATTAATTTAAGTAGTAATTAATTATAATAAGTAATAATAAATAATTATTACACCCAATAATCGTAATAACGGTTCGTGAAATTCCCCAAACGCAGTTTATATACACAATCTCGCCATGCCCTTGCGTACTCGTTCCAGCCGTATGGACAGAGCGCGAGACTTTTGACTCTACGTACGTCGGTTCGAATCTCTCTTGCTGATATTTTTTTTTCTTTTTTTTTTTACTTATTGATTGATTAAATTATTTGCAGCAAAATATTAGTGATGACATATAATTTTCGTTTTAGGAAATCTATCTATATTTTTTTTGCAATGACTGTAATTCTAAAACAAAACATCTATCATTTTTTTCAAGAAAAGGAAAGAAAATGGATTATTAATAAGCCGAAAAAGAAAATGCACATTCAGAAAATTGAATAATGTTCATGTGCATTTTTGTAATTTTAAGTTTGTGAATTATCAATCCATTTATTCGTGATTTAAAAGTTATTTTTATATTTTCTGTAATCACATTCGTGTATTTTAAATGGTTTCTGTTTAGAAATTTTTTTAATGCCTCAATAATCAATAAATATCTGAATGTAATAAATTATTAAATCCTTACTATCACTATTGTCTTTGACAAAGAAATTTTACTATTCTTTGTTTCATCCAGTTTACCTGCAAGTACCCGTAATTACTCGTGATTATATATACATACTCACATTATAATGCGTAAACATATTAATATACACAAACATACATGCATATATATACATATAGACATACATATATAGCTACATTTATATTTACATGTATACATGTAAACATATATTACATATGTACACGAGTATGATATCGACCGCGCTGCTCTCGATCGTTACTTGTTCGCAACTACTAAACAACAATAGATTTGCTGGTTGAAACTGCGGTTACGTGATTCATTGTTTTTTGCTAATTACTTTAACGCTTTTTTCAATTACTGTTTTTGCTGATTATACGACATAATTGGATGAGGAAAAATGACGTATAAATGCGCTGTTTTGGGGTGTCGCTCGGGAAAAAGTGATCCAGGTCATCGTTTCCCCAGAGATGGTATTCTCGCATTGACATGGAGGGATATGATTTATTGTGTATCCTGGGTCTACAATATTTCTTGTAATGATCTTCGTAAGTACCGAATTTGCCATAGACATTTTTCAGATGATATGGTAAAATTGACGGGAACACGAAGGTGCTTGACAAACGGTGCACATCCAGACATCAATGTTGAACTTCGGCGGGCTGTTGCCACAAATCCTCGAAGTGTCATAAACAATTCTGCTTTGTGTGATATTAATGGTAATCCGACGCATAGTGTTGGTGATGTTAATGTTGGTGATGTAAGTGTTGTGCAAAATATGTCGATAGAATCTACAAACAATGACGAGTGTTCGGATGTGGCAATCTGTGATCTGAGCGCAAATGTCATACACGACATGTCAGTAGATTCTATCAACAACAATGATCGTGCTGATGACATTTGTGGTGCTGTTGGTGTTCAAAACATTTCTGTGACTAATAACAATAGTGCAGTGAACATCAACAGCAAAAACCAAGACAATAGAAATGCTCATCAAGCTGAAATAAATAAACTGAAGAAAGCTCTTTCTAAACATAAAAGGCTAATGAAAACCTGAATTGTAGATATAAGAAAAAGTGCCAAGAAGTTGCGCAATTAAAAAAGGCACAAGCAAGTTTCTCAAACCCGTCCTTGACAGAAGTTCAAGAAATTTTCATTCAAATGCAATTTGAGCATACGGGAAAAAATCCACAGGTAAAATTTTGTTGTATAAAATATTTTGTATAAAATTTTTTGAATCGAGAGATAAATATCTCAATAGCTCACTACCAAATTTTCAGATCGATTTACCTCGTCGTTTCTGACTAATTAATTATTGAAATTGTGTTTTTTACACGTAGAGGTACAGAGAGATGATAAAGATAGTATGAAATCTTCTGTACCGCTCGAGTGATGCAAGTAGATTTCATACTAACTTTATCATTTCGCTACATCTCTACATGTAAAAAATGCAATTTCAAGAATTAATTACTCAGAAACAATGACGTGAATCGATCTGAAATTTTGGTAGTGAGCTATTGATGTATTTATCTCTCGGTGAAAAAAATTTCATAATTTTGGTAATATATAAATTTATCATTAATTTCAATCTTTTCATTACTTTAGGCACGACGTTTTTCAACACCGCAAAAGCTGCTATCTCTTATCATTTTTGAACGGTCTCCAACGGCATATGGACTGCTGTCAAAACTTTTTGTCGTCCCTGCTCCTGGAACTCTAAAAAAAGTTTTGGAGAAGATGAATTTTGACACTGGAATAGCTCCGGTCATTTCACGTCATTTGAAGAGTGAAGGGCAACGCTTATCATCATCGTTGGATAAATATGTCACAGTCATTTGGGATAAAGCAGCAACGACGCCTCATTTGGATTACGATTCCTCAAAAGATAAGATTTGGGGATTCGAGGATTTCAAATATAAGCGTACAATTAAGTTTGCTGATCATGTCATTGTGGTCGCTGTACATTCTGCGAATCGTGCTGATTGGTTTGTGCCGGTTTTTCACGGCTTTGGCGAGGGTCAAACTGATCCAGCTGATTTAACAAGAATTGTTAAATTAGTATTTGATAAAGTTATCGATAGTGGATTAGTTCCTGTGGCCACGGTTTGTGATCAAGGCACAAATAATGTAGAAGTCGTGAAAAACTTAATTTTGCAATCAAACACGACGCGGTATAAGCTAGGACTGAATTCAGGTAAGAAATTTATTGCTATTTTTCTCAAAATTTATCTACATTCTTCTAAATTTCGCATTATTTTTTAGCTAATACGATTCTTTGGCGTAATTGTGAAATCGTCCCATTGTTCGACAGCCCACATCTCACCAAGGGTTCTCGGAACAATTAATTGACGAAAAAATTGGAATATATTCACAAAGCTGAATCGAAACGGGATTATTCCGATTTATTCGAATATATAGATCCAAACGTTTCGACTACTCATCATGCGACATGGGATGACCTCGAGAAAGCCTACAGGATCGACAAAAACCGCACAGTTGGTTCAAGGCTGACAAAATTAACCGATGAACATATTTACTGTTCAAAAATAACAAAAATGATAGTCCGTCCTGCTGCCCAAGTTCTCAGTCGAAGTACAGCAAACTTGATGAAAAGTCTTGTTGAATCTCCAGGTAAATTATCATTTGTGATCACCATTAATGGAAGTAGTTTCCGTTTCTTTCTTTTAAAAAGATTATGGTCCAATATAAAGTACTAGAGTTTATTCTCTTCGTGCTATTTAAATGTTTCAATTATTCAAAGAACGAACGCGCGAAAGTCATCCCTACAATCTTTCAAATCTTCCAATCTAATACCTATAACTTGACTTCTTATTTCTTTAGCGCATGCGCTCTCATGGTAAGCATGTTCGCGCATGATACTTTTATTTAAATACCTGAAACACGTTGGCACATAGTTCTGAATGATCGCACTTTCATAGTTTCGTTTAAATCTTTATTAATGTAATTACAATTACAGTTCCGATTTCAGCTACTGAAGGGTCGTTGCAGTTGGACAAAAACTCGTTGTTCACAGCTGAAATTTTGAACTTCTTCAACAACTTGTTCGATTCAATGAATGGTTCGCCTTTGCACGTCAAGGATACTGCACCATATCGTACGAACGTCACCTGCAACAGTCCTCACCATCAACTTTGGGCGAGAATTAAATACTTCCTGAGTCAGTTGCGATTCCTCGACCCAAAAAACAGTCAGCGTAAAGCTACATTCCCAACTCTGGAGAACTGGAAACTGAATGTGGAGGGGTTTGAGAAGCTATGGTCCATTTTGTCTTCGTATGGATTTGAAGAATTCTCTCCAAGAGATTTTAACCAGGACGACCTTGAAAGTATGTTCGGACGGTTAAGGCAACGGAGCTGTAATAGGAAACCTTCTTGTAGGTTGATCACCTCGCACTTAAGAAGTTTCTTAATCGACAAAATCGGAAGATTCAAAGTACGTCACGGAAATACCAAAAACCGTTCTTTACATGATGATTCCGAGAATGTCGATTTTTCTGACATAATTTCTACATTCAAAAACTTTTTAGTTGACCTTGATTGTGTTGATGATGATGGTCGTGAAATTGATTCTGAGAATGGAGATGATTCTATTGTTTCATCACCTATAGAATCCAGTATTCATTCTGAAACTGAATCGACAATAATCAGACCAAAAATCATTCAGCACTTATCTCAAAATAACAAGATTAGCCAGCAAATGATAAAAGTGGTTGAATGTATAAATTGTAAAACTTCTTTCGTGCGAAATCAAGAAGTTAACCGTACGTCAGACTCAGTATTTGACCAGATGTACTTTCAAGTGTTGACAGCCATCAATAATGTTATGGTATCTATGTGCTACAAGACGGAAATAAGCAAGAGATTGAAATTGAGGGTTGATGAACTGATGAAGAGTAAGGTTATTAACGAACAATGGTCTTCTTGTTCAGAACATCAGCCCCAATTAAATGACTTGATTATTGACGTCATAGTACGGAGATTCCTGGCAGATTGGTGTGCTGCAGTCAATGATCTCTTGGAGGGCAAAATGGACCATTTGAAAAACGAAAATTTCGTTTTCAACCGGGCTTGGATGAAATTTCAAAAAACAAAATCCGGGGCAAAACGATCCACGTAGTTTTTATGCTTGATTTCTGGACTAATTTTGTATATATTGGTAAATATGTATGTAAATAATGTATATATGTATTACGCCCCGACGTACCGCCTTGGCGTACCTTTTTCAAAATTCCATTTCATTTCATTTCTTTAATTTCTTCAATGCACAGATATCATTTCATCAAAATCTCATATTCTAATAACGGCGAGTTCCACCCCTCCTGGCAAAAGTCACGTAGAGACCAACGATGATCCCTAGTATAAGGTTCAACTTTCTTCTATTTAACTGGTACCAAGAACTGAGATAGGAGACTGCTGAATTAGCATCAGTAGTGCTCAGCCTGGAAATATCCCTCTTTTTAAGTTAAAACTATAATCAATAACTAGGGTAAACCACTACCTTTAGAACCACCAAATTAAAATAGATTACTTATTGGAATGTATGAATGAATGTGTGAACATTGCATGTAAATATCTTTTGTTCATATCTTCAATGTGTCACCGACGAGATTGAGAATCGTCGGAACACCATCGAAGAGCGAGAAGTAACGCTGACCATGTGGATTTGGGCACCAGGAGGTCGCCCTCGCACCTCATTGGCTAATTACCGTTGTAACTAATTACAACTACAGCTCCTTGGACTCTCGGGCCCAAGAAGCCGCGTCTTTCGTCTGTCAAGTCGCAAAGTGCGTGGACGTCTACCCGGATTAGCCCTCTCGAGCAAGAGTAGCGTTTGGAAAATCTTAGTTGTGACCGACCTAAAGTCTCGCGCTAATTCGTCAAAACCGAGCATTCAGTTATTCTGTTAGCTGCAAGAGACTCACTATGTTCTACGTTTCCACCTTTTCTGTGCTTTACTAAATCTCATCATTTCGCGAATAGATATTTTTATGCCATTCCATTTTCCATAATCAAATTGAGTTCGGCCCTGATTCAACCGAATCAGGTAATTTTAAGTGATAATAATAATAATTACACTATCGTTTTTAATAAATAAATCGTTGCAATCATTTTTAACATACATCAAAATCAGAAAATAGACACTTTCAAGCTTTCGATAATAAGATATTCCAAATCTACAAAGACTGAGTGACCGACGTTCAACATCCTTCGATTGATCAACTCTTCCAAACTTGAGGTGAGGCCCTGGTCCAGAATTCTACCCACGCAGACCGACACGATCCGACGGCTCTCAATCTCGTCGACCGATTCACCTAAAGCTAAGTCAATCCGAGTGTTAATCTTCGAAATTGAACGAATTTTTGTTTCACCTTTTTAATCAAAATTTACTTCAGTAATAGCAAGTCTAGAATTGGTGGCTAGCTTCACTACTCTCAATTAAATCGTACTCATTGTTTCCAAGAATTAACCAATAAGACTTAACAATAGTATATATAATTGATTTAAGATAATCTAAAAAGAGAGATACTATATCGAATAATCACGACCAGCTAGTTAACCACCGTTCAGAGTAGATGTTCCTGGTACCAAATAATAATATCCTTTAGAATAGTATAACACACGATTTGTATAAACTTGAACACTTTATAAATTGTTACTTTCGGCTCATATATCATTATCACCATTGATTGTTACCAGACATTTCAATCACCAAATCGAAACAGAATATATTTCATCTTTTACCAGTTAAATCATATTAAACATTTATTTTGAACCACCTTTTTCCCATTTTTATTATTATAAAATTGCCTCAACAATTTAAACAAACCTCACAGACCTGTACAGGACTATAGCAACACGATCCTACAAATTACCGGCTTATCGAAAGGTAGGTCTTTTCTTAGTTTTAATAATTATTCATTGTCGTTACGTGGGAGCTTGATTATTCAATTAATCATCAACTACCACCGCTCAGTACACCCTCACCCCCACGTAACATGTGTATATAAACGTGTAATATTTGTGAATATGTATGTAATATTGTTGAATATGTATGTAAATAATGTATATATACACAAACAGAAGCTACAAATCAAATCATACAGTACTCAATATTCATTACTGCGTTAACGATGTGAGATGTTTTTAAGTAATGTATACGCAGTAAAACCAGCATAAATAAAAATCGAAACAAATATGCTAAATTTTAATCATGTTTAATTTAAAATCTCGCATCAACATTTTTAGAGAATCACGTGCAAGTTATCTTTCATTTCATTGTTTTTCATCTATAAATATTATTAGTTCAAAATTTCATGCTTATCCTTAAAGATGAAATAGTCTCCACCAATAATATATTATTAGTTTCACATTCTATACCCATTCTTAATAATGAAAGAAAATCTGTCATTTGTTAATGTTGCTTCAAACCGAAATAAAAAATGTAGTTCTCTAAATCTAATTTCAATGACCAATATAATTAATCCTTTATTATTTATATTTTTTTGATAAGGAGATACATCTCCATTTTCCATTTCTGTTTTGCACGTATAGACGCAAAGTTCCTGAAAATACATTTTTTTACATTATTATTGAACTATTCATTCATCTCATAATTAATACATACCTCTGATTTCAATTCGTACGGCGGATTATGTACTTTCGTCTGTGGTATTACTTTCCCACGGACGATTCGTTCTCCACTAGCTTCATCATGAATTTCAACGACCTCCTGAACATGATGGCTTTGGAATAGTTTATACCCTAGAAATGTTTAATTAATTGATCATCGTATTGTTAGTACTACGATAATCCTAAAAACAAATACGTAGTAAAAATTAAAATGAATTTGAAAGAATATCTCATATGTTTCGTGCATTTACTTACCTTTCGACAAATTTTCCGCAAAAGAATTCTGCATGGATATTCTGAAATCTACATTTGATGAGAGTGTGGCTCATAATGTCACTTTTAATTTTGTATTGCACTAAATAAAACAATAATTTGAAACGTGCCGTGATTGTACACTTGTACGCTTTGTATCCCACCGCACGCAATACATTTATCACCGAAGATTTTGAAATTCCTATCTCTTGAGCGATACGGCTTGCAGGTTTCATCGGATCTTCTTCGGCACACAAACGTATCGCTAATTTTGTCTCATAACTTGTATTTCTGTTCGGCTGCGATACCTTTACTGTTCTTCCATCGACACTTCCTTTTTGTTCGAACCGTATTACAATTTTACGTATCGTATTATGCGATGGAATCGGGCGATTTGGGTACGATGCCGCGAAATGGAACGAAATGAGTCGATAACTCGCTGCCTCGTAACGTTGTCTCAAAATCGCCACTTTTTCTTCAACACTGAATTTACAATTCGGAATTTTTGACAGTACTAAATTGGAAAGCAGATTCAATTATTGCATACCGAAGTAAACAACGCTTCAATCGCGAATAGACGCCGTAATAATGCAAAACCATCTGTTGATTTGTGGTTGCTGTATGGTAACGACGAACAAATGAATATAGCGTTCAATCTGGACGAGTTATTGACATGTAATCGTTGCATCTTTCCGCAAATCAATCGCGAACAATACTAAATAAAAATTTTACTTTATGAAGAACAGGGTTGTACATTTTTTTATTGAAAAAGTAAATGATAAATTTATTGCGTGCGGCGGGATACAAAGCGTACAAGCTGCAGAAACACCAAGAGCTTCTGCCTGGCGATGCAGGACGACGCCTCATATTTTGCGAACAGACGATGAACATTTATGATCAAAATACGGGGCTCAGAGTGTGCTTCAGTGACGAGAGCACGGTGTTTTTAGTGGGAATGCCGAATAGGCAGAATACAAGAGCGTGGTCCCAACATAATCCCTATGTTTTCCTTGGAAATCGAACACAGTACCCTGTCAAGGTCAACATTTGGGTGGATGTTGTCGACGGTCACATTATCGGGCCGTTTTTCATCGACGGAAATCTTAATGGGGAAAGATATTTGCAGCTACTCAGGGAGCAGATTACACCTGCAATCAGAGCGATTGACGGGAACGTAAGTACAATTTATTCAAGTTATACCTAGGTAGATTATAAATAATACTATTAATGATGATGATGATAACAGTAATGAAGTTAATGATAATAATGTAAGATCGTGGTCCCCCATGTTGACTGAGAAGTTTATGAAAATCACGATGGCCAAAGTAATTATAAAATGGGCTCAATATGATTTTGCAAGGCAATTGTAGACTGCGATCTTAATTCTTTCAATTATAAATTACAATTGTAATTCGTAAATCAAATCCTATCGATTAGGCCCAACACTGGTTGCAGAGCAGTTGACAGGAAATCGAGAGGACCTGGGATCAAATCTCAGTGCAGTTACCCGAAGCTTCGGTTTTCCAAGATTCTGACAGTAATATTAACAGTAAAATCATCATCATGATTTAATTCATCGTCGATTGAATTATTTCAACAATTACTCATTACAATTAAAAAATAAGAATTTAAAATGATAATACGAACATCGTTCATAATAATATGAATATTATTCTTTGACTGTATTTTTCAGGGTCCAAGAGTATGGTTCCAATAGGATGGGGCGCCACCACATTTTACGAAACGAGTAAGGGAATACCTCGACCAAGAATTCCCTGATCGCTGGATCGGCAGGGGAAGTCCTACCATACAGTGGCCCGCGCGGTCCCATGACCTCTCACCACTGGATTACGGCCTACGGCCTTATTTAAGTCCTAGCTCAACCTAGAAAATAGTCGCTGCTTTTGCTCCTTGGGTCGACAGTGAGAGTTTGATGAACGCGGTGATTCGATCGATGTTCATTATTGTGAACAACCGAATTAAATTACATATTCATAAGATATTGCTAAAAAAAGTATCACTATTCGATTTGTGATTTCAAATTATTTGCACACCCTCAGCTTTTTTCTTCACACTTTTGATGTCCTGATTTATTCTTGGTCGCTCAGTTTTTAGTCTACCATAACATGTTACAAAAGAAAAGAAAAAAAAAACGATTCAGAGGGACTGACCTGGGATCCTTGTTAATGTAGGAAGTAAAAAATTCAGAGCTTGACTGCCAGTTGTTCCGCCAAGCTGCGTTTCGGTATAACGACGAATTAAGCTGGCGAGATACGCGACGAGTTTGTCGGCAGCGGTATCGGGGCACAATCGAGCAAGCACTAATCCCAGCTTGTCACGGGCATCAGGATTTAATACATCCAATTATGATACAAAGTTCGTTCGACGTTAAATGTAGCGTGTCAGAGGATGTGCGGGTTGTTCCAAGTCGGAGCGACGAGCGCTGGCTGCGCAGCACCCAGAAGGCTTGACGTGACCGAAATCACCAAGGTTCTGGTTTCCCCGCTCCGCAGGTTGCCCCTCAGGAAATGTAACTGGTAGCTGAAACTCGTTTAATTCAATGTCCCGACCAAAAGTCGCCATGACATTTATTACGACTCAGCCAATTCTCCCCCGCCTTACTCGGGGACCCCGATCATCGTCTTCGACTTATTAAACGATCCAAGGTTGGATGGTAGCCAGCATTAATTTTCTTGCTTACCATCCACAATATCCTCTTTAAAAATCTCCCCTGAAAAAATCCCCCATTGAAAAAATTCTCACTGCAGAAATTTATATTTTCCTCGTCAATTTAATTTAATCTGTTTTTTTATTTTTTTATTTTTTTTTTTCTTGGTTTTTTTTGTCATAGGTGATTTTATCCTGCGGGGATTTTTATCGGAGAGATTTTCTCTAGCCACCATTCTCTTGGATCTAGGATTAAACTCAGACCCCCTGCCGAGGTTTTTTACCACAGAAAGAAACCCCCTTTTCACATTCTCAGGGAGTATAGGCTATCAATTTTTAAGTATAAAACCGCAATACTAATCAAACATTCTTTATTAACAAAACTTTTACCCAGATACCCCATGTATAATACCCAGAATTATTGATTAACAATTTTATCTTTCGTTACAGCTATGCGAACTATAGGTAGGTGTATAATATATACAGAAACGTTTGGCCCATAACCACAAGATCAGAAATAGGAATAAATAAAAGTTACACATTACAATGTACACAACTGAACGAGTTGCCTTCTTTTATCCACGATCAGTTAAAGTAAGCGTTGAAAATATCATCTAGAGTCAACGTCGAGAGAAATAATTCAGTAGCAACGCTAAGTCATTTTTCGATAATACACGTCCTCAATGTCGTTTCAGTCTAAGGCGATTCAAAAACTATCAATGGTTAATCTTGATTTCGTTTTGAACGCGGATTAAACGCATTTAATCTAATACGGTAGCGTCATAACTGGTTTACAATCTAGCATCCTGTGAAGGATTGATCGTCACCGTTTGAAAATTCGGAACTGTTGCCAAAAACAACCCTCCTGTAGTTCTTGTAGAGCATTTCCTGTAGCTGTCGGGCGTGATGGGCGTCCCTGGTCTCGCATACGACCTTGACCTCGACGCTGAATATGTCCGACATGATCCAGGCCCGCTCGTGCATGATGTCTTTTATGGACACCCCGATGTCGGCGACCATCTTGCAGAGCTCGGAGATCCCTCCTGGACGGTCGGACACCGTCACTGTGAACTTGAGGAGGCGACCCTCGGCGACAAGTCCGCGCTCCAGGCACCTACCCAGGATCGTCGTATCTATGTTGCCACCGCAGAGGGGGAGGACCACTCTAAAACAGATTTTGAACGATGTAGGTGAGGCGGCAACGCCCTCGAAGAGGTGCGGGCTAAGGGATGGCCCGTTTAATGGTTAATTAACTTTCACGATTATACTTCGTTTCGGGTCGTTACGTAACGACGCCCGGAAACGACGACGGAATGACGCGCGAACTCTGGATGGAACGACTGACGAAGAACCACCACCCCCATGCTTCGTTGTTTCTCAAGGATCGCTACTCCTTGCCGTGTACCTACCATCTTCCTGCGGGATCGCGTATCAGAAAACGGGTAAACCGGAGTCCCAGGAAAAAAGGTCTTACAGGTACTGTCAGGAACATTATGCATTCGAACTACAAGAAATCACATTCCAAGAGCTCGTAAAATTGTACAAAATTGTTTTATGAGTTACGAAACTACTAAGTTGGTGTGGCATTTGAAACGATGGCGATCGGAACATCGTTCAGCTCTTCGTTGGAGGAACTGAGCCGTTTCTTTCCTAATGAGCTGCTTGAGAGATGTTGGAATCTTTGGTTGCGAACTCAAATGGTGTCACCTCACCTTTTTCCTTTTAGTTCGTCGAGCTGTCCTGCGAGAATGGCGGCCAATCCCATAGCTCCGGCACCCTCGACTATGCACTTCTCATTTTCGACCAACTTCAAGATCGCTATGGCGATCCACTCCTCCTTGACGACGACTAGCTTGTCAATCAGCGGATCGGCAGTAACGAAGGCGTTGTAGCCAACCATAGGAACGGCCAGACCATCGGCTAGAGTCGATTCGATTGGTGTGTAAGTTGGACGACCGGCTGCCCGGGCTGCCGTGAAACTTGCGCACCTGTGGGACTCGACGCCCTGGGAAAAATCGGTGAAAAGTGAAAAAACGGTTCTGAGAGGCCTTTTGGAGAAAAAGAATAATACAGTTTCGTTACTTTTTAACTTTTTTTCTCTTTTTAACGTGTCACTCGAAAAATTTGCCGTAAAACCCAGAGAAATTAGGAAAATATTTAGAAGTCACAATATTTTCCTACTTCCACCAGTTTCTTTTAGTATTTATCACATATATTTCGAGTGGCTCATTATAAAAAAAAAAAAAAAATTGTCAAATAAGGAACTGCTCTGTTATACAGTATTTTAGGATACGTTGGAATTCATGCTTCTGATTCTTCCGATTCTTACTATAACTTTCACATGCGGATGCAGGGTTTTTATCGCCAGTGCAACACCGGCGATGAGACCTCCTCCTCCGACAGGAACGACAACGGCATCGATATCTGGAACCTGCTCCACGACCTCCAATCCCAATGTTCCTTGACCGGCCATGATGTGCGGATGATCGTAGCTGGAGGAGGGAAAGACCGCATATCACACTTGTGACAGTGGACATAGACGCCAAACTGAGTCGGGAATATTGTTCCTACCCGTTGACGTAGACGAGGCCCTTTTCCTTGCCGATCTGCATGGCGTTCTGCTTGGCCTCACCCATGTCCGAACCCTGGACGACGACCGTTGCGCCGTGCTGTTTGCACGCTGCGATTTTCATGATCGGCGCCACAGCCGGCATCACGACTGTCACCGGTATTCCAAGTTTTGCCCCATGGTAGCAAAGTGCCAAGGCATGGTTGCCCAGGGAGGCCGATATCACTCCGTTGCGTTTCTGCTCGTCGGAGAGCATCAGCAAAGCGTAGCGAGCGCCTCGCTCCTTGAAGCTTCCCGTGATTTGCAGGAAGTCCTTCTTCAGGTACAGCTCCATGCCCATGGAGTCCGACAGCCGGGATCTCTGTTCGACGGAGGTTTCGGGTGAGTGTCATGAAAAATGATGTTTGTGCAATTGGAAGCGAATCGAAGACTTCCGATTGCTCGATATACAGTGATATTTACATACCGCACATGGTGTGTTGATTATCCCCGACTTGATTTTGAACGCGGCTGAGGTCACGTCTTCGCAGGTGATTTTTTGCGGATTTCCCTCGACGCAGTAAGGGTCAAAGACTGACTCATCTCCCTGTAAAATCAAATCGTTGTACGTATATGCGGGCGTAAAACCATTGAGCTACTGCGATAAGGCCAAGCAATATTCAGGTAGTAATTCTTCGGTTCCTTGATTTTACATAAATACTCCTGCTGTGCCATATCTCCCTATTATGATAGAATATGGAACGTCGATAGTCTTTTGTCACCGCACATATTGACTCAATGACTCAACGCTCATTACTGATAACGCGCGTATATTGGGTCAAAGGTTCATGCTGAGTCAAAAAACCGTTAATCGGTACTTACACCCGTCTCTCTTTGCTTAAAGTCTACGATTCACGTTGTTGGTCTTCAAGATCAACTCTGTGATAAATGTTGCTATGATAAATTCGCAGAATCGGTTAATGTTGTCAACCTTGGAATATGGATGTGAATCACAAAAAGTATCGAATGCCTGAACGTTAGTCATTGAAACTGTGACAGGACTGTCGTTATTATTCAATGTGATTTCATTTTTTTTTTGTTTACAATACTTTGTGAAATATGAATCTCAGTGTTATACTTTTCAACTGTGTTACACTTTCGTGAAACCGATAAATCGAAAACCCATTATTGGTAATGTTAATTCGCGTTCGAAGATGTGACAACCGATCAAAGTGCATTGTTCAAAACGAGTGCGTGATGGATGAAATTATTTACTTCAATTTCTCACAAGGTACGGAACTTGAACATAAAATTCAATCCTAAATTATCCCGTGTAACACCCCCGCCCTACAGTAGAGTTTGATGAAGATTATAAGGGAATTAGATAACTTACCGTAGAAATCGAGGAGACGGAGATGTTGCTAGTGCTCGAGTAACTCTTGTTAACTCCATTTGAAGCAAACAAGTTAAGAGGCTGACTTGGAAGCTTATTCAAATCCCTCATCTCGCACCTTGTTTTCAATCTTCGTAGGTGAACTTCAATTACGTTATTGAACAACTAATAACCTGAACTTCAAACGAGATACTGCGCGGGATACGTGTTTTATGGAAAATTGCCTCCGACGAATGTAATCGCGAACCTTGTGACCTTAAGCTCGAGTCTCCTCTTGTCGAGAAACTTTACTACTGCTGCACTTACGGATGGGGGTGGGTTACTTGCTCCACTCGGCAACAGCACGTGCTGTGTCACGTGGCGGTCACTAATCGTCGTCGGCTGTTTCTCGGACGGAACATTTTCATTATATATTGTAACGTGGCAGTTCGGTTAGGCCTGCCCGTCGCAAGAGACTCCCTGAACCCTGGGCGAGATCCCGGAATCAGGGTTTAGAAAATCGAGTCGCGAAATAATCCTAGAGAGCGCCAGAACTGGAGTCACGCACCCGAGCTTCGACAGGGACGAAATAGCGCATTGCGACTAAGATATTTCAGGCTTTTGTTTTTCTTATTTTTTTTGAGTGCACCGGCTACCCTCCAGCGACCAACTCCGACGCTGAACATCTTTCGAGGCAAGGCGAAACCACGGAGATGTCGCGGGAAGGACACCGAGGCTGCGGAGGGGAAGGCAACGCAGATCCCTGCAGCGCGGGAATCCAAGGCGGACGCGATTCCCGCTGGGGGCCGGCGCGCCGCAGCCTCCCCGCTCACCCCGCCTACGCCCAACCAAGGCAACCGCGAGATACCAGCTAGCGACGAGGGAGCACCACCCCGCCCAACCCCAGGACTATGTAGAGCTGCGCGGGAGACGACATCGCGATCTAGCCTTAAGTTCTGCGCCGCGTAGAGACGACAGGTGCGCGGCAAGTTGCGCAATCCCCAAAATCGATGACCGATCGATTGTTGCGCATTCTTAGGGTGATGACGTCACGAAAAATTAGCGCGACGAGATCGGCGTTGCGACCATCCGAGATCACTCTAGTTCTGGCGATTGAGCAAGGTGGTTGAGTAGTTTCGAGGTCGAGTTGAAGTCGTTTTGCGCCGGTGAAGGAAATTGTTTCGTTGCGAGGACGATGGCTGGGAACCGTCACGAGGGTGTTGGTGAATTCGTTCACTGGATGTGGAGCGGTAAGCGCTGTTAACCTTCTTGCGAGAGAATCTCGAGAGATCATTAGTAAAGGCTTGCCGAGGACGAATAGCCAGTGAGGATTGGCGTTAACAACTGTACTCGAGATTCTCTAGCCGATACATTTGCTTGGTGACCGTAGCCTGAGTTGCGCGTAAGAGAGTAGCGTTAATTTCGGGGGATACAGGAAATCGAGTCGAGTCACGGGTTGAGCCGAGACATTATTGCCTCGAGTTTGAGTGTAACCGAAATCCGTTACACGGGGTCATTTTACTTCGTCCGATACACCCTCCGTTCTCGTGTAGGTCGCGAGCAGTCTCAAGAGGAGCATTCGAATTCGCGACTGCGTCCCGCCATCGCAGAGAAAGTGAAGCTCGGGTGCGCGTTAATAAAAATACGCGTTCCTAGAGGAGGGTCGTGGGTGCCGCGACGAGCCTCGCCTCAGTTTAGTTTTTTTCTTTTGGCATAACCAGTTAGTATTAAGTTGGCGATTAGCGCCGTTTTGTAGAAAATGATCGCGAGCAGCGCGTCGCGTCCGATTTTGCTTTTGGTTTCTTTTAGTGTGTGAATTAGCGGTCACGAGTAGTATAGTGACTAGCGCACGTAGGCCGTAGAGGTCTTCGGGATCCCTTCATATTTTTGTTTTCTCCTTTTTTCCCTTCTTGATTGATTATTTTGTTTGCTCGTTCTTCTTTTTTTTTTGTAAGCTAAGCGCTTGCGTTTGGGATCGCGAGGACAAGCGTCCGCAGTATTGTTATTATTTTTAATTTTTTTTTTGTATTATCACTATTTTGAAATATACTGTTTAACTTTCTTGCTGCTTTGTGAAATAACTTGTCAACGTACGTGTGGCGTATCTCTCTCTACCCAAAGATTACCCCTCCCCTCTCCGCGGTACTGAGCTACCGAGCATATGGTCGCGGTATATCGTATTACCGATTTCGAGGCGTGTTGACCACGCCAGGCGCCCAACAAATTTCGCAGTCTTATTGCAGGTGCTCTATTAACTTGGAACCCGCCGATGACCAAATGAGATCAAAATTTGCTCAACATATTGTGCTCGTTTTGTGCTGTTTTGTACCGCAAAAAAAAAGTTTTGTACTATTAGTATTCTCAAAATATGCAAGAAATTAGGAGCGGGTTCCAACTTAATGTTGAGTTAGAACCCGCAAGGTTGGAAGACACTCAACATTATGTACTTGTTTTGTGCTATTTTGTGCCACCCAAATAACGTTTTGTACCCTCGTCATTACCGAGATATATGCCTCCGACGAGGTATGCAAACGGCCCAACGAGTTCGGGTGGTACGGAACTTGAAGCATTCGTTTTGTGCTATTTTGTGCCACCCAAATGACGTTTTGTACCCTCGTCATTAACGAGATATATGCCTCCGACGAGGTATGCAAACGGCCCAACGAGTTCGGGTGGTACGTAACTTGAGGCATTTGTTTTGTGCTACTTTGTGCCTCCCAAATAACGTTTTGTACCCTCGTCATTACCGAGATATATGCCTCCGACGAGGTATGCAAACGGCCCAACGAGTTCGGGTGGTACGGAACTTGAGGCATTCGTTTTGTTCTACTTTGTGCCACCCAAATAACGCTTTGTATCCTCGTCATTAGCGAGACATATGATGTAATTACTTCACGCCAATGCATAAACGGAGCCCGCAGACCTGTACGAATTGTTTCATTTTTCTTCGGGTATGTGTCGCAAAGATCAAGCTTTGTGCTAAAAAAGGCGGAAAAAGACGAAAAGAGGCGAGATGTCAACCCCCAGAATCGAACTGTCACAACTCAGAAAGACCTCGTTTCTTCAAAACTGCCATAAATATATCCACCATCAAATGAAACCGACCAATGAATACCGCAGATTGATCATGACAATGTCTGTTGATGGTAACAGTATAATGATGAATGTTGCCAACCATATTTTGTTCACTCGATAAATCTGAGTTTAGGCCTCTACACCGATGGCAAGGTAATGGTTATCGTAGAGGTTTTTTTTTGTTTTTACTTAATTTTTTTTTGTTTTTTTTCGTTTTTTTTGCAATTTAAAATTTTTTTTAATTTTTTTTATGTATTTTTTCAATTTGTTTTTCATCATTTTTTTATTATTATTTTCTCTGATCATTTTTTATTATTGTTTTTTTTCTAATCTGTTTTTCAATCTTTTTTCTTATTTATTTTAATTATAATTTTTTTTTTTCAGTTCCGAATTTTCCCATAATTATATTCATTTTTTTTTTACGGTATCGTAATTTTTTTAAGATATTTTTTTTTCTTGCAACAAAAATGTACTTTCAGTTTGTGTCCTTTAGAAAATATATTTTTAGTATTCTATATGTAATATAATGTGGAAGATGATACGTACTTTACCTGATCAATTCAGTCGGTACATGTATATGTATGTATAATGTTGAATACGAGGTCGAATACTGATAATATTACTATAGTTGAAATAATAATAATATTAAAATACAGTGAATCTGTTACCTTTTATGGTGTTGAGTTTTTTGCAGTTCGATTTCTCTCGAACTCTTACATCTATTACTTTATGCTCACCATCGGGTCTGTGTGCATTTTTCATGTTATTGTTTGTACGTTGTCGCATTTATTTCGGTACGTTGTATTGTGCATAACATATTTATTGACTCATAACTCATATATATCGTAGACGTTTTTTTTCATTTTAATTTTATTTTATTACTTTTTTGCAGTTTCTTCAATATTTGAGAAAATTATTATAAATAAATATGCATATAAGAATAAAAATTATAACCGATCACAAAAATACAAATTCCAATTCCGACATGAAAAAACTAAAAAAGTGCGAAAAAAATAGTAAATATAGAGATCCCATTATCGTGTGGTGCTCAAAAATCATGTTTCAAGTCGTAGAATTGGTGTGAATTTTTTCAGATTTTTGAAAATGGCATTTTCGAAATAGGTTTTTCGATTTTTTTTCAATTTCACTGGTGGTTGGAAAAATCTGAAAATAATTCTAAGACCGTTTTTGGTCGGTAACAACGTCATACTAAAAAATGATCAAAATCGAAGGGGTGAGGTACATGGAGTGCAAAGTTGACGTGGAATGTCCCACATATAAGTTACTGAAATTGAATAAAATGTATGTTTGAATTAAATATTCTTGTTAAATGACCGTTTTATTCATCGAAATGTTGTTTAAATCAATGATTTATGTCTATTGTCGTTCGGAAATTGGCAAATTCTCAATTGTTAGTAATATGCATTATTTATATGTCATAATCCCTCCCTTATTTGGGTAGTTCAATAATCATTTAATTCGAAAAAGTATGTTTTTAATCATTTCCTGTAGATATTTTTAGGATAGATAGTATTTCTTGGCGCTTTGAATATTTCGAAGTCGAAGGTGTTTATATTATTTTGTAGATAAAGGCTGCTGGGCTAGGCGTTCGACCGTAGGGGTATGCCTTTTTCTCCGTGCAGTTTTCTAACACATGGCCTCCAGAACATTCCTGTAACCACTCGAAAAGCAATAAAATTTTTGAAACTGTAGCAGTTTTTTCAGAGAAAAGAACTCTATTATTCTCCAAAGAATATTATTCGTATCTTCAAACCTTATTATTAGGGCTAGCGTATATTCGAAGCGATATAATTATTCAAGCTTATACTTCAAAAAATTGTTGTAGGTAACCATATCAAATATATGAAAGCAATTACTACTGTATTTACTTCGAACATTCGCTTAAAAATGCGACGTAACACGTACATACATTGTAACAGCTGATCCTCTCTCTCTCTCTCTCTCTCTCGACTTTATCGCCTTTGCTGACCACGCGTGGCGCTACGGTTGTACTCGAGTATTATTAGTTCGTATCTAGCTGCTTGGCGGAGGCGCCCCACTGCGCATACGTGTGAGTCAGTTCGTCCGCACGTTTCTCTTCGTAAGGTGTCGTAGCCCGAGCAGTAGAGGTATTCGGCGAATGATATTTGCTGTCACGAGTATCTCTGTGTCCAATACGCAGCGATCTTTTTGTGCAATGCTTTCGGGTTTGATAGCCCACAGGGTTCTCAGAAAAAACAGATTACAGTTTCACGAGACGGATCTACGCGTATATGTATATGTATAACTATATAATCATATACATATATAAGTGAAAACAATACAAATATTTATTCTTATTAAACTCACAAAAGTTTTGATTGCTATACTAGCTTTATTCTTATTATACTTACAAAAGTTTTGGTTTCTGTAGTATGCGCTGGCGTATTTTCACTATCAGTAATTATAATACATTGAAATATATATTGAATACAAAGTTTGTTTTTATACGAGGCGTATTTTTTATTTCGGTTATATACATGTATCATCTTTTCTTCCTTACGTTCTACCTTATGCTTTCTAGAATGAAATCGGATTTTTAAACTTTTCTCCCTTTCATTTCGAACCAAAATCTATATGCGCACGGCTCTTTATTGAAATCACCCTCGATTATCTTCTTCACTTCCATTTCCAGACTCATAACCGGATTTCGTTCTTTTTGCAGCTCATCTATCCAGATTTTCCTTCCCTGCCTCGTCACTCCCTCAGCTGATGACAATTCCATACATGGTACAGGTTTCCTTCACTTTCTGCATATACCGTACATATTTACCACCTTCCCTACCTTCATTGTTACGATATACCATCCTTTACCTACATTGCCATATCTAAGTCCCGCGTATTGTTCTGTGGTATATTCGTATTCGGATAAACAAAACGAAACCTTTTTCGTACGATCAAGTCTGCAGAAATTCCATAGATTTCTAGGCATATTCGCACTAAGTATTGTGAACTACCTTATATCTATGGTGAAACTATGCCGAGGCCGCGCACATTTCCCGATGACGAGTTTCGTTCTTTACTCGCTAACGAAATCGATGCGGTATATTTAGGCAACGGTAGTGTAGCAGGAAAGAGTTCTGAAGTATGGAAGCGATTGAGCGAAGGAATGAAAACAAAAAACGTTTCTCCTGTTTACTGCTATACCATCGTGAAGGAGAACCGATACGGCTTGCGAGAATATTTTAAGCTCAATAAGTTGCCTACAACGGTGATAGAAGAAGAAGAAGAAGAAGATGTATCGTTGAATAATACAGCGAATACTACTGATGCGAGCACGAATATGCCTAACACTACCATAAGTACTTCAAGAGATACTAGCTCATCGTCAGATGCACCTTACAGTGAAAGTTTAAAGGAGCAACACGACCCGCAAACAACATCTAAAGATTACCAAGAAAGAAAATTCACCATCAAATTTTCGTCAAAGGCGTGGAAAGGTATTGCTCCCGAAGTAGTCACTTATAGAGACATCCGCAGGAATGGTTTCCGAAAATACAGTGTCTTAAAACGTCGGAAGTGGACGCATATTGTAACCAACCGACTTTGGAAACAATTGAAATTGCCGTGCAAGATTAGCTTCAAAGGGGGCAAGGCAAATAAATCCTCGAAAAGTAAATACTTGTCGATAAATGGTACTTGTACTTTTTGCAAAGCGAAATTCGTAGCATACGTGGATCACAAGCCCAACTCAAACGACAAAGTCCTCATGAAATGTACTTATAAAGGAGTATTCACAAGAGCCCATCCCGCGAACTTAAAAAGGAAATTAGCTGGTGCCGCAAGGAAGACAGCGGTGAAGAAAATGACGTGCGAGAATGTGGCAGCGAGTGCATTGCAAAAGCAACTCGCGAATGATCTTATGACATTTGGAGACCCGGTACCAAGTCACTTACCTTCGACCAACATACTCAGAGTCGCTAAGTGTCAAGCTTTGAAGAAATCGCGCTTGCATGCTGATCCGATAATAGCGATAGCCAAAGCAATGTACATTGCACCATATCAGGGAGTTATCCGAGATGTCGCGTATGATAAATTTTACGTACGGTACCACAGTACAGCGCAATTGCATGTATACCGCAATTATTGTAAAACCACTCCAATTCATAGGCTAATGATCGATGCGACTGGTGGAGTGGTTAAGAGGCTTGTAAGACCTGATGGCACAAAGTCCGGAAATATTTTTTTATACAGTGCCGTCGTGCGAGACGCCACATCGCGCAAAATTTACCCCGTGTGTTCCATGCTCTCAGAGCGACATGATACAGAATCTATCCGGCACTGGTTGTCTATGTGGCAACGTGACGGGGTTCCGACACCTCGTGAGATCGTAGTCGACATGTCTAAAGCTTTGATGTCAGCTTGTATTCAAGCGTTCACAACATTTCCATCGCTGAATGCTTATTTACACGAATGTGCTAAAATCCTTCGTCGCGAGGATTGTATGGCTCCTAATCTACCAGCGTGTTTTCTTAGAAATGATGTAGCTCACGTTGTTAAAATGATGACAATGTGGTCAAGTTTGCGTGGGCAGCTCCGACGAACCCGACAATTTTACTTGAGAAGTTTGGGTCAAGTTATACAATCGGAAGACGTTAATGACCTTTTTAGAATATTGTCAGATATTATTACTGTTGCTTGCAATGCTACCGAGGGAGATGACGAAAACACAGGTCTGCCCACACCTTGCGAAGTTAGCAAGAATGCCCTTCTTAAAAGGATAGGTGGGATTAATTCGGCAGATAATGAGAATTTTACAGAAGAAGAAACTCAAATCTGTGATATCTCGGACATTGAAATGTGCCCGGGGAATCCATTCACCGCTCGGGTACAGGAAATCGTCAGAAATGTTAAGAGTAAAAGTGACACTGGGACAAGGGGGAACCAACAAGCATTACCCAAACTTGTTGACGATATTTTGCAAGTAGCACATTTGATTCCCGTATTTACTGCCATTATGGTACCCTATTATGGTTACGGAAACCCAACGGCCTCCAGCGCTTCGGTAGAATCGAATTTCAACGATATCAAAAACAGAGTTTTCCAACATATGACTCTGCCCTTACGCGTTGATGATTTCATGCTTCATCATATCAAATCAATCGAAGGCTCCATGAAACTTGCTGCAGCAAATTTCGTGCAGGAAGAGGACGACGCACCACGATATGGCACAGATGTTGAAGAAGATTCTATTCGCAATGAGGAATATACAAATTCCGACATCGAAATAGATGCAACTTCAACGCTTAAGTCCAATGATGAGTTCGATAATACAGACGATTTTCCTCCGTGTGATAAATCGGTTGAAATCTCTCCTCTCGTAAACGGTACGGTTGTAGCGTCAAAACTTATTCGAAACGAGCTAGACCCGTTAGTTGATCGTAGATTAGAGATGTCCGAAATTGAAAACTGGCGCAATTTAGGCGAAGAAAAGACAAAGCGAAAGCGTAAATCGTATCTCGAGCCGAATTCTGAATGGCTTCACGTCGATCTCTCTCAAGTTAAACCCGTTGTTCCAATTGGAATTTTGAAAATTGGCCACGACCGTACTCTGCAGCCAGTTATGCGGGGCGGGAAGAAAACTCTGTTATCAAATACATGTTCATTCGATTCATCCACACAGATCTTTTGTACCGCGTATTGTGACAGTGATCCGTACAAAAAATACGTCGATAGCGCAACGAACTATGCCATTGGAAAACTTGCCGCTGATATCGTACAAAAAGGTATATCTGCTACTACGTACAAGCTTCGAGCGGAAATACTATTCCCGCTTTGTCGTTCCGTTAGGCTACCAAGTGGACTGATGCAAATGAAGTGCGATATGCCAGTGTCAAAATTGTTGTCACATGTAATGAAAGGTCATTCTAGCGCCAAGGAAACAAACCAGTGCTCTGACACAGAATGTCCCAATGCGGTTAGAGTGTACGAAAGACCTATCATCACAGTCTCTGCCAAGGATGGATCCATCGATGAACTTCAGAGATTAATATCGGAACAGATCGCTGATAGATGTACCAGCTGCGGTTTGAGGGGCACCGAAAATAGGTCAGTCTGTGATGGTTTCCGAACAAGTAAAACTGTCATTAACGGCAAACATTTGTTTGCAGAGATTTTAACGTCCGATCCAAAGAAAAAACATCTACTTGTAGAAGGCGTGCTGCAATTGTCTAGCATACCGCATCACATAGAAATTCAAAGTACGTTATTCTTTTTGAGAGGTGTAATACAGTTTCTACCAGGCCATCAATACGAAGATGAGGCTTCTATGCCTCTCGGGGCTGTCGGGCATTACATCGCCCTTTGCAGACGTCATGACGGTACTTGGGAAAGATACAACGACCTGGAGACTAAAAAATCTTCTTGTAATCAAAATGCAAACGTCCTTTGTCATGCAATCGTCTACACCATATGAGGAGCTAAAATCTACACTGAGCTGTTATATCAAAAGCGAAACGAGACAGTGAAAAAAAATGGAGATTTAAATTCAACACTGAAGGAATGCCTAAAGTGATTGAACTAAAAATCTGATGAATACGAGTGTGAGGACACATCCAAGACACGTAAAATCTTCACACCACACGAGGCCTTGAACAATGTTTATGAGTCAATAAATATGTTATGCACAATACAACGTACCGAAATAAATGCGACAACGTACAAACAATAACATGAAAAATGCACACAGACCCGATGGTGAGCATAAAGTAATAGATGTAAGAGTTCGAGAGAAATCGAACTGCAAAAAACTCAACACCATAAAAGGTAACAGATTCACTGTATTTTAATATTATTATTATTTCAACTATATTAATATTATCAGTATTCGACTTCGTATTCAACATTATACATACATATACATGTACCGACTGAATTGATCAGGTAAAGTACGTATCATCTTCCACATTATATTACATACAGAATACTAAAAAAATATTTTCTAAAGGACACAAACTGAAAGTACATTTTTGTTGCAAGAAAAAAAAATATCTTAAAAAAATTACGATACCGTAAAAAAAAAACGAATATAATTTTGGGAAAATTCGGAACTTAAAAAAAAAAATTATAATTAAAATAAATAAGAAAAAAGATTGAAAAACAGATTAGAAAAAAAAACAATAATAAAAAATGATCAGAGAAAATAATAATAAAAAAATGATGAAAAACAAATTGAAAAAATACATAAAAAAAATAAAAAAAAATTTTAAATTGCAAAAAAAAACAAAAAAAAAACAAAAAAAATTCAAGTAAAAACAAAAAAAAACCTCTACGATAACCATTACCTTGCCGTCGGTGTAGAGGCCTAAACTCAGATTTATCGAGTGAACAAAATATGGTTGGCAACATTGATCATTATACATTATATCATCATATTACCATCAACAGACATTGTCATGATCAATCTGCGGTATTCATTGGTCGGTTTCATTTGATGGTGGATATATTTATGGCAGTTTTGAAGAAACGAGGTCTTTCTGAGTTGTGACAGTTCGATTCTGGGGGTTGACATCTCGCCTCTTTTCGTCTTTTTCCGCCTTTTTTAGCACAAAGCTTGATCTTTGCGACACATACCCGAAGAAAAATGAAACAATTCATACAGGTCTGCGGGCTCCGTTTATGCATTGGCGTGAAGTAATTACATCATATGTCTCGCTAATGACGAGGATACAAAGCGTTATTTGGGTGGCACAAAGTAGAACAAAACGAATGCCTCAAGTTCCGTACCACCCGAACTCGTTGGGCCGTTTGCATACCTCGTCGGAGGCATATATCTCGGTAATGACGAGGGTACAAAACGTTATTTGGGAGGCACAAAGTAGCACAAAACAAATGCCTCAAGTTACGTACCACCCGAACTCGTTGGGCCGTTTGCATACCTCGTCGGAGGCATATATCTCGTTAATGACGAGGGTACAAAACGTCATTTGGGTGGCACAAAATAGCACAAAACGAATGCTTCAAGTTCCGTACCACCCGAACTCGTTGGGCCGTTTGCATACCTCGTCGGAGGCATATATCTCGGTAATGACGAGGGTACAAAACGTTATTTGGGTGGCACAAAATAGCACAAAACAAGTACATAATGTTGAGTGTCTTCCAACCTTGCGGGTTCTAACTCAACATTAAGTTGGAACCCGCTCCTAATTTCTTGCATATTTTGAGAATACTAATAGTACAAAACTTTTTTTTTGCGGTACAAAACAGCACAAAACGAGCACAATATGTTGAGCAAATTTTGATCTCATTTGGTCATCGGCGGGTTCCAAGTTAATAGAGCAATCGAGAGATTGTGTTAGTACGGCACCTATCCCTGTTCCGCTAGCGTCTGTTTGTAGTGTGAATGTTTGTGTGTAGTCTGGGCATGCGAGTGTGGGTGGTGATGTGAGTGCGTGTTTGATTGTGTTCATTGCGTTTTCTTGTTCTTCTCCCCAGTGCCATTTCTGGTCTTTTTTCAGTAGTCGTGTTAGTGGTTCTGTAATGTGTGCGAAGTTAGGTATGAAGCGTCTATACCATGATGCTATGCCAATCAGTCTCCGTAATTGTTTTATTGTTTTTGGGCTTGGGTAGCTTTCTATGGGTTGTGTTTTGTCGGGGTCTATGTGTAGTCCGTGTCTGTCTACGATGTATCCGAGATATTTTACTTGTGCGTATCCGAATTCGCACTTCTCTGGGTTGATTGTTAGTCCCGCGTCTGTAATTCTTTTGAGTATTTGTTCTAGTCTTTGTAAGTGTTCGTCAAATGTTTGTGTTACTATTATTATGTCGTCTAAGTATGCGAATGCATATGGTTCGAATTCTGGGCCTATGAATCTGTCTAGTAGTCTTTGGAATGTCGCCGGTGCGCCTGTCAGTTCGTATGGCATTCTTTTAAATTGAAATAAGCCCATTTCCGGGACTGTAAAGGCTGTTATGTGTTTGCTGTCTTCGTCAAGTGGTATTTGGAAGTATGCTTGGCTTAAGTCGATTTTTGATATGTACTGTGCTGTCCGTAGTTTGTCTAATATTGCTGTCATGTATGGTAGTGGGTATGCGTCTTTTTTTGATACTGAGTTTACTTTTCTGAAGTCTAAACAGAAGCGATATGTGTTATTTGGTGTTGAATCCGCGCTGTAAATTAGCGGCATTCTTTTTCACGTTTTACAGTCTTTAATCCTAATCTCTGCGTGGACATTTTAGTCACGTTTTAAGGTCATAAACTATTCAACTGCTGGAAGTTCCCATCCCTTATGGACGAATTGCGTCGACTGATTTGCAAAAAAGGATACTCCTTACGCCGGTCTGCCACATCCGGCAGCCAGTCTTGCAATCTCGACAAATTCTCCACTTTCTACTCGTAAATACCTTTGCCTACCTACCAATCCTCTAATCTTCACTTTTCGTTCCTTGTTTTTTTTTTATGACATGTATCCTAAAACGCCCGCACGTGCATCGCACATTGGGAATGTACGTTCCTGCTTCTGGCTCACGTGCTCACTCCCACTCCCAAGCAAAATTCATCCCTTCTCTCAAGGGACAATCCTACCCCTTCCAGTAGTTTTTTGGCCATCGGAACTTAGCTAATTTTTAAAACCTACCTTTAAGATCAGATTCGTTTCGACCAACGCGAAGAGAAGACCAACTTACTCTACTGCCACAACTTCTTCTCACTACCCCGCGTGAATCTTATACAACCGAACTCAACAGTGTAAACAAATTATTTCAAGTCTGTTAATAAATCTATTTGTTGACTAAACCTTACAACATTGAATCATCTTTGAGTCAAACCCGATTGTCTCAAGGAAGCCAGTGCATCGAAAATCTTTCCCGATTGGTTTGACGAGGATTTACAACCCTCGTTGGTAAAAAATTTCTTACCGCCATCGATGCCGAGCGCAAACATTTTGGTCCTTCGAGCCGGATAACTACAGAAACTAACGACTTTTTCAACGAAGTATCATTGTTATCCAAGAACTATTGCCATAAAAAAGTCCACGTCGGAAAATCACCCACAACAACGGTAATTCATCGTCACTCAACGTAGCAGCCACGCAAACCTCAACAATCGGTAAGCTCGTTAATTTATCAAATCACCAATCGTCTCCCTTTTCTTCCTAAATTACCACGCAACTGTCAAATACTCCGTACAAAATGCCAGAAACGCAAGGCTCTAGTGGAGATCGAGCAAGTGAACTCGTAGAATTGCATCAATCGCGAGGTCTAATGAAACGTCGACTTACGCACTTTGAAGAAATGCTCGTCGAAGAAACAGGAACAAGTGAATCGGATCGCGTGTATCTCAATAAACAATTCCAAACTCTTCAAGAACGTTGGAACAAATTTGTACCCATACAAGAAAAAATAGAAGGAATTAATCCTACAGATGTAGAACAGGATGAAGGTTTACACATGGAAGATAGATATTATCACATCATCGCGAAGGTTAGCAATATATTGCCGAACTTGCAACGCGACACCTCGTCTACCACGACGGTATCAGATCCTCAAGCAAGCATCTCAGTACCCAGTTCTTCAAATATTCCGGTGAGGTTACCACAAATCCAACTAAGCAACTTCGACGAAAATCATGAAGACTGGGCGCCCTTTTACGACATGTTTACCGCGCTCATTCACGAGAACAAAGATCTAACTCTAGTTCAAAAATTTCAATATTTACGATCTGCACTTAAAGGAAGAGCTCTCAAAACCATAGAATCATTAGAAACAACCGGACGAAATTACGAGGATGCCCTAACAATGCTGAACAAAAAATATGATCGGAAACGGCAGGTAATTGAAAGACACTGGAATGCTCTTAGCGAATTTCCACGTGTCGCAAAGGAATCATCCGGATCGTTAGAAGAATTAGTGGATGCCTTTCGACAACATCTCCGAGCAATCGAAAATAAGGGTCAATCCGTAAAGACGTGGAGCATCCCCATAATTCATCTCATTCGGTCAAAAATCAACGTATCGTTAATGACAAAATGGGAGCTATCGATAAAAACTAACGAAGTTCAATCACACACCGATTTACTCGATTTCCTTGAAGCGCGAGCGAATTGTTCAGAACATACTTGGACCGCGCCAAAGACCACAACCTCGAACCCAAGGGCCATAAACTCGCGAAACTCTAAGCCAGGTACGGCGTATCGCGAACGACAGGGAACGCACCTCCGCGGTCAAAGTTTTGTTACAACGACGAACGCTTCTTTAACTAACCCAACGTGCCCCATATGCAACCAATCTCATAAAGTTTATGGTTGCGAGAACTTTCAAAAAATGACAACTCAAGAGCGGATCCAAGCTGTATCGAAGGCGGAACTCTGCATGAATTGTCTAGGAAGGCAACATTCGGCAAAAACCTGTTTGTCAGCGCGAAATTGCCAAACTTGTAACAAGAGACATCACTCTTTGTTACATGAAACTAAGCCAGCTACGAAATCTAACGAAACATCAGCATGACTAGCTTCAGAAACCGAAGTATCACGAACTCCGCAGCCCAGCTCTGCATCATCATCTAACACAGTCGCCGATCAATTGATTGCAACTGCGAAAATTCTTGTGTTAGATAACTCTGAACGACTCATATCGTGTAGAGCCGTTCTCGACACAGCTTCGTCGATTAATCTCATCACTGAAACCTTAGCAAACGAACTCAACTTGCCGAAAGGGACATGCTCCGTTCCCATCGGCGCTGTAGATGGTATGTCAACTATTTCTCACTACGTATTCCAAGCCACAATCCAATCTCGGATTACCGGATACAAGAAGAAACTCGACTTCTTCATTGTTCCCCAAATTAGCTCACTCACGCCTCCAGAACATGTCGATTGCTCCTCTATAGTGATCCCAAAAAACATTCGGATGGCTGATCCTGATTTTGACAAACCAGCTCCACTACAGATCTTGTTGAGCGCAGGTCCCTCTATGGCCACGCTCTCAATCGGGACAATCCGTCTCTTATCAACTCAGGACCCAGATCTGTATCTACAAAAAACCTTACTTGGTTGGGTCATCGTGGGTAATATCTCTTCCCATACAATAATCGATCAGCAAACAAGCAGCGCTACTTGCAACACGTTGAAACTACAGGAGGATATGAGCAGGTTCTGGGAGCTGGAAGAAGGCCCCACCACCAAATATCTCTCAGCAGAAGAACAATCGTGTGAAGATCATTTCACAAAACATGTATCTCGCAATCCTAGCGGACGTTACGTCGTAGCCCTACCTTTCAACGAAAAGAAAAACCAGCTCGGATTATCCAAAGATCTCGCTCTTCGACGTCTCCAAACTCTCGAACGACGCTTCGCTAAGGACGCTCATTTCAAACAGCAATATACCGAGGTCATTGAAGAGTATATAAATCTCGGACACATGACAAGGGTACCATCTAACGACGAAGAAGGATTTTATCTCCCACACCACGCTGTCATCAAGGAAACCAGTCAAACCACGAAGGTACGAGTAGTGTTTGACGGTTCCGCTAAATCAACCACAGGGATATCGCTGAACGAATGTCTCATGACTGGACCAACTATTCAAGACGATCTTCTTACCTTAATCCTACGTTTTCGACTTCACAATTACGTCTTAACAGGAGACATCGAGAAAATGTATAGGCAATGTCTTGTTCGACCGGAGGATAGGAAATATCTACGAATTCTATGGAAGGAAAACGACGGTTCAATCGCTACGTTCGAGCACAACACTGTGACGTTCGGACTCACGTCAGCCCCATTTCTCGCGATAAGAACCATAGCTCAACTAGTTGAAGACGAAGGTCAGGACTTTCCAGCAGCATCCCAGGCCTTAAAAAATGCTCTGTATGTCGATGATCTGCTAACAGGTGCACCAACAATCGAAGAAACTATTAACTTCAGGAACGAAGTTGTCGCTCTACTGAAACGAGGAGGCTTCAACTTACGCCAATGCGCTTCGAAGGACATACGTGTGTTAGAAGGCTTGCCCGCAACCAAAGTAAATCTACAACTTCTAGCCGGTGATGATCCGAATCTCAAAACTCTGGGCGTATATTGGAACTCCGAAACAGATAATTTGATATACACTGTCAAACCTATAAACCTTTCATCGCGCTTTACAAAAAGGACAATCTTCTCCGAAACTGCGCGAATCTTCGATCCCTTAGGATTGGTAAATCCAGTCATTGTTCATGCTAAGCTGATAATGCAAGAACTTTGGCGAATGAAACTCGATTGGGACGAATCCATTCCTACATGGCTTCATACCAAATGGACCGAGTTCGCAGGGCAACTCAACCTGCTTAACCAATTATCATTTCATCGAAACCTTCTTCATAAAAATGCGAAGGATATCCAAGTACATGGTTTTTGTGACGCTTCAGAAAAGGCTTATGGAGCCTGTATTTATCTCCGATCAGACAATGGTAACACCCAGGTATCCTTGTTCTGTGCCAAATCAAAAGTGGCCCCCATAAAAACGGTACAAACTATACCAAGACTCGAATTATGCGCAGCGCAATTACTCGTAGATTTGTACGAGAATATCAAATCAACTTTCTCGGTACCGATCAGTAAAACAATATTCTGGTCAGACTCGTCAATTACGTTGAACTGGTTAAATACATCTCCACATGTATTAAAAACCTTCGTGGCAAATCGAGTTGCAAGCATCCAATCACGAGCGAAGTCGGTAGAATGGAGACACGTCCGAACAAAGGACAATCCCGCCGATGCTTTATCTTGCGGACAATTACCGACCGAATTTACAAAAAACAGTCTTTGGATGCACGGTCCAGCCTGGCTGACAGAGGACGAAACCCAATGGCCGTCGATTACACTGAACGTAGCACAGGAAATTCCAGAATTACGTAATGCAACCTGCCTTATCACCGCCGGAGGAGACTCGATGCTTGAACGATACAGTACATTTACTGAACTACAAAGAGTCACCGCTTATTGTCTGCGATTTAAAAACCGAAGAACAGGTCCGCTCATAGTAGAAGAACTAAGAACAGCTACTTTACGGATTATCGCATGGATCCAAAGAATCTGCTTCGCATCTGAGCTACACGATCTGCAACGAGGTCGTCCAATTAATTCAAGGAGTTGTCTAACACCTTTAGACCCTGGGATTGATGAAGACGGAGTCATAAGAGTCGGCGGTCGTTTAAATCATTCATCTCTTTCGTATAATCAGAAGCATCCCATAATTTTACCAAAAAACCACAAGATCACATAACTCATCATCCGGAAGGAACACATCTCGGGCCTCCATGCAGGTACTCAGGCTACCCTGTACAACCTCCGAAAAAACTACTGGATCATCGATGGACGACGACAAATAAGCAACGTAATCCAACACTGTGTGACCTGTGCCAAACTGAATCCTCGTCCAATTAATTACAAAATGGGTCAACTGCCAAACGTCCGGGTATCAGAAGCTAGACCATTTATTCATTCAGGCGTAGATTATTGCGGTCCATTCTTCATCAAAGAAAAACGTGTACGCAATCAAAACAAGGTCAAGGCCTACATAGCTGTCTTCACGTGTTTAGCCACAAAGGCAGTTCACATAGAATTAGTGAGCGATCTTACCACCGATGCCTTTATTGCCGCACTACGACGTTTTACTGCCAGACGCGGCCGCTGTAATTCTATGTACTCAGACAATGGCACAAACTTTGTTGGGGCTAAAAACGAAATCCAGGAAATACAGACCCTAATACGTTCATCGGAGCATAACGAAAAGGTGCAAAAACATTTGGCTTTTTTATCATGACAATTGGGCTCGACCATTCACTTTCTGATGGTTCTATCACGTCTTCTCTCAGCATTTTGTCTATTTCTGTGTGGATGGCTTCTCTAATTTTTGGTGATACCATATAATATCTTTGTTTTATGGGTGCGTGTCCTTGTGTGTCTATTTTGTGTTTGATTAGGTGTGTTAGGTCGAGTTGGCCTGGTAGTGTTGAGATTTTCTGCTGTATTGTCGTCTGTAGTTGTGTGTGTTGTGATTGTGTGAGTTCTTGTATTCCTGCGCATATCTGTGGTTCGGTTTCTTTGTCGGTTTGTGTGTCGTCTGTTTGTGCGTTTGTGGGTATGATTTTTTGATTTGTGATTTGTGTGTTCTGTGGGTTGTCTTTTGGGGGGGTGTTTTCCGGTGGTGTCTTTGTGCTGGGTAGTGTTGGGGTTAGTGGTTTTTGTTTTATGGTTGTTTTTTCTGTGTTTTCGTGTCTTTCTGTTGTTTTCGGTTTCGTTTGTTGTTTCGTTGCTTCTAATTTTTCTGCTGCTTTTGCTTGTTTTGTGTGTGTTTGTGTTGATTGGTGTCGTGTTTCTCGTGTTTGATGTATTTGTATGTATTCTTTGAGTGGTGTTGGTAGTTCTTGTGGTCTAGCTTGCATGTGGTAGTGTGTCTGTGGGTCGTCTATAAGTGACCATGTGTTTTTTCCATAATTTATTTGTATTCCAAATCTCATTAAGCCGCTGTTCCCAATGATACATTGCGAGCCTAAGTTTGATATTAATCCGAAATTAATTTTTTTTGTTATGTTGCCGAGGCGTATTGGGAGTGTTACTGCTCCTTCTATCGTCCCCTGTGTTCCGTTTCCCATTGTAGCTGTTCTGTCAGGCGTGTCGTCTATTGGTGTGTCTGTGTTGTGTAGTATTTGTATTACAGTCCAACCTCCCAATAAGAAACCAAAAGCCCCCAAGGGGAAGAGTTTTTCGTATATATCGCCTACCCCCACCTGGCGCCCGCTCCGCGCTCAGTGTCACTGTCCGTCTCTCTCACTCTTTTCCGCATGCGATCCTCTTAATAGGAAACACGCTCGAGCAAGTTCCTACTTGTTATTCCCATCGCTCATGCAAAAATTTTTTTGACTGCGCGTGGACATTTATCTAGCGAATCTTTGTTTCACGTCTGAATTTCGATCATATACTGTCTTAAAATGACCGAAACGCTGAAAAAGCGTAAGAGATCAGACTGCAGTGTACGAGTCGAAGAGAATGTTACGGAATCTCCGCCACAAAGTGATATCAATTTAAACAAAGAGGTTGCTGTGACCAAACGTAATCGATATACGTTTGAAGAAAAGAAGAAAATTTTGGAAGAGTGTAAAACCCTGAACTCTCGAGAACTCTGTGCGAAATACGGCTTGAATAAAAGTGTTCTCAGCAAATGGAGATCCAATGAGGAGATAATAAAGAATGCCGCCAAAACGAGCCATTCGAAAACATTGAAAAAAGTTTCAGAAAAAAATGAACTTGATGCCGAATTATTCACGTGGCTTTCTGATTGTCGTTGCAAAGGCATTGCAGTTTCTGGACCAATGCTATGCCGACAAGCTCTCGTGATAAACTCTCGAATCGGCGGACCAGAAAATTTCAAAGCAATCCACGGGTGGCTAGAGAAATGGAAGAGACGAACCCACATTAAAAATTTACAAATCACCGGTAAGTATTATCACAGGTCACAGGTGATTGGAAATATAGGGGAGGAAAAAGATCGGAGCACCTAACAAAATATGTATAGTTTTGTGTTAGTAAAAACACTCTTTTGCCTTATTTCCTCCGTTTTCCTCGTAATTAAGGGATATCTTTGTGTTTTACTCGAAATGTATCGCAAAAAATTGCGACTCTTGTATTTAGATTAGAAACCTGGCCTTTGTGAGGTTCATATGTTTCATTTTATGATTGTTTTTCGGGTTATTCAAAATGGAATTTTCATTATTCTACTTTTTACTTAATTTAGCTTTTTACTTGATTCTGAACTTTCTTTTACTCTCTTTGCTCCGGCTTCCGTTGTAAACAAAAATAGAATTATTTTTTAAATAAATGATCAAAAAAACTAGTAAATAGTTAAATAAAATTGTCCAATAAATGATGATATTTGTCTTATGGACTTTTAAGGGGAGAAACTATCAGCCGATGTGGAAGCAGCTAATATGTATAAAGCAGAATTTGCTGAAATGGTGGCTAGAAAAAAACTTGAAAGGTCCCAAGTTTTCAATATGGACGAGAGTGGGCTAGTGTATAAAAGTACCCCCAAGAGGACATTTGTTGCAGCTGATCAGGCACAAGCTGCTGGTGGGAAAAAACAGTTGGAACGGGTTACTATAGCCACGTGTTCTAATGCCGATGGCTCTTTCATGTTGCCTCTAATCTTGATTGGAAAATCAAAAAATCCACGCTGTCTGAGGAACGTGAATAAGGATGAATTGCCAGTTTGGTACTGCAGTCAGACAAACGCGTGGATAAATAAAGAGATTTTTGAGGAATGGTTCACAGATGTTTTTGTTCCAAAAGTTGAAAGTTTTCTCAACTCCAAGAACTTACCAAAGACGGCAGTACTTCTCGTCGACAATTGTCGATCTCATCGATACGTAAAAATTAACGACATCGAAGTAAATTTTTTTCCGCCAAATGTCACCTCTCTGATTCAGCCTATGGACCAAGGCATTATCCAAACCGTCAAATTACATTACGAGATTAACCTCGTTAATGCAATCGTTGAGGCTCAAAATGAAAACGTGACGCTGATCGAGTTTTTGAAGACAATTGACGTGCACAAAGTGATTTTCTGGATTGCTGATGCATGGAAAAAGGTCAAACCCACAACGATCCAGAAATGCTGGAAAAACTTATGGCCCAAAGAAATCAGAGATGCGTCGACTCAAACGGACGAGGACTCTTTTATTATCGATAATCTCGATATGTCTGTGGGCACTGACGTCACCGTTAAATCGCTAACTGCAGACGATCGAGACGTAATCGAGCTATTGAATCTCATGAAAAAAGTCGACGGATATGAAGACGTAGACGCAACAACGGTATCAAATTGGATTCAAAAAACCGAAAAACGTAACGTATTATTTTTTTTTGTTTCTTCTTTAAAATTGGCCATGAGCTATGCTCGTTATGCCATCGTCTAGTGAGTATAAAATTTTTATTTTATGTCCATATTATTTTATCTCATTAATCTAAAAGAAGAAACAGTCGATATTTCTGAGGGTTCATCTTCGATGGAAGAGTTCGACTGCCTCGAAAATATTCGACCGTCAGCTGAGTGCGTTGTGGAACAAAATGATACTCAACAGGACGAAAACGATTCTCATTACGTCTCGGAATCTTTTGCTGTTTTATATGAAAATCTTTAAATGCCCTACTCTCTGTTTTTATGTTCCATGAAATCTTGTCAACGCCCACATATCTGTCAAATAAATACAAAAAGATTCAAATAAACTTTTAAATTTTGTGTTACATTCACACACGCACACACACATACTCACGTACGCATCCACACATCAATTGACACCACAGCGTTCACTCTATTTCGCCAAAATATTCCCTTTCGGGCTGGTTTCTTAACCAGAGGTTTCGCGCACAAAAATCTCGAGCTCGGAGTTCAAGTCGGAGTGGGGGAAGCGCTCGAGTGAGGAACTGGGGAAAGTTTCTTATTGCCGGGTTTCTTATTTGGAGGTCGGACTGTACTTCTGCGCCTAGGTATGAGTGTGTCGCGCCTGTGTCTATTAATGCGTTTAATTCGTGACCGTGTATTTCGATTCTGATGTGAAATCTACTTTCCGTTCTGTTGTTATCTGTTGTAGGTGCTACTGTCTCGGGTGTGTTTGTGTTGTTTGTGGGGCTGCCCTCCACCCTTGCTGGGTCAACCCTTACTCGTTTCCCTGGTTCTGTACCTGTGTGCATTGCCATCTGAAGTGTCCGGGTTGCAAACCGGGGTGTTTGTGTTTGTTGCGGAGTGTAGTGTGGTGAGTTATACGTGATTGCGGGGTATCGAGTCTGTTGCGTGTTTTGGTTTGTTTGGTTTCGTCGTATGTTGTCTGTGAGTGCCGGTGGTATATTTGGTGTTGCGAGTAATGCTGGGCGGGGTTGTGTTTGTGCGTACTTGTATGGGATGTATTGTGTGTGGTGTGTTTGGTGTGTGTAGGTTTCTCGTGGGTGTGTGTAGTTATTTAATATTGTTTGTCTTGTGTTTTCCCATTCGATGTTTGCTTCCCATTCTTTCGCGGCTATTTCCAGTTGGTCGAAGTTCGCGAAGTCGTATGGTTTTATGTATGCCTTGTATTCTATTTTCATGTTTCTGTATGCCAAGTCTAATTGTGTTTGTGGGTGGTATGGTGGTTTTAGTTGTGATAGTAGTGTTCTAAATTGTATTAGGAATTGTGTAATTTCTTGTGTTGGTCCTTGTACGTAGTTTTTGATTTTTTGTTCCAGTCTGTCCCTATGTAGTATGTCTTGAAATGCGTGTGTAATGTCTCTTTCGAATTCTTCCAGTGTTCGCCATTTGCCTCTATTTAATCTGTACCAGTTTTTTGCGTCACCTTCGAGTATCGGGCTGAGGTTGTTGATTAATTGTGTATCGTGTATTTCATAACCCGTTTGGTAGTCGCGGAGATTTTGTAAAAATTCGTCTATGTCTTCGTTTGTGTTTCCTGAGTATTTTATGTTCCATGTTTGTATTGTTTTCATTGCCATTGCTGGCTGATTCCAGTATGTACTGTTCGGGTTTGCTGTGTGGTTTAGGTGTGTCGTGTTTTGGTCGTTTGTGGGGTGTATTGACTGTGTGCTGTATATGTGTGGGTCTTCGTATTCGTTTCTGTCGCTTGGTAGTGCTTCGAGGTCTATCAGGTTTTGTATAAGTCGTGTGTTACGTGTGTTGGTGGCTAAAAATGTGTCTGTTCCCGTGAAGTGTCGGTTCGTTTGACTGGTTGTTACCGTGTTAGTTTGCGTGTGTGTAGGTGTTGGGATTGTATTGTATGTTTGTGTGGGATTTGTTGGTTCTGGGCTTTCTTGGTGTTGGATTTGTGTACTATGTAAGTTGTGTGTATTCTCTATGATAGCTGCATCGATTATATTTATTGCGTTTGGTGAATTTATCGTGTGTCGTCTATTTATTTCCTGTGTTTGGGTCGGCGTTTGTTGGTCTCGTGTCGCGCGCGGCTCGCTCTGTGTCGAGTTGTTTTAGTTGCGTTCGGGTGTGTGTATGTCCATGTGTTCGCGCGCTAGGCCTTGCGGTTCTCTGTGTCCTTGGTCTGCCATTGTGTGTATCGTGTTTGGTAGTGTGTGTGTTCAACTGTCTTTATTCGAATTTTCGTGACTGTGTAGCTTTCTTTCGTGAGCCTATGTGTACTTTGTTAGCGTTTATTCTTATGTTTTGTCTCTTAATTGTTCGGATTTGGGGTAAAAATGTGGGTAATTTACGTTGGGCGCCAATTTGTGACGGGTTTTGAGTCCGCACTAATACTGTGGAAGGTGGGGAACAATTAGAGACGGGGCGAGAAAGTCGGGGCCGATAGAATAGGTAAAACTTGGTGTGTATATTTGTGAAGGGGGGGGGGGGGGGGGTACATGTGTTGCGATCGGGGGGGAGGTGAGGTAGAAAGGGTTGGTATTGCGAGGGGAGGAGCAGATCGGCTGTAGAATGCAGGCTAACCTGGTGTCGTCGGCGTGTGCGGGTAATGGTGTACGTGTAACTGTGTGAGTGTCGGTGTCTCTCTCGTTTTCTTTCTCTCTCGCTCTCTCTCTCTCTCTCTCTCTCGCCCTCTTCGCTTCTCGTGGATTTCTTTCCTTTTTACTTGTTGCTGCTTCGCAGGCCGTGGTCGTACTGCTCGCTGGCGCTCGGCTCAGCCGAGCGTCGGTGGGCTTCGGTTACCTTCGGGTGTTTCCCGATGGGACGGGACTCACCCGTTCGGCTCTTCCCCGCGGGTTTGGGGTTTGTTGTGAATTGCACTCTAGGTGCAACGTCACATCAATTTTTAAAACTTATGGTATGACGAAACCTTGGAGCTTTTGGGAAAGTTCCTTTCTTGAAACATTCGGGGAAAAATCGTGGTCAGAGGTCGAATACGCTTACTCTTTTCGTTGGATAAGTGGACCATATTTAGATTTTGCATTAAAAAAGAGTAACCTATTAATAGATGCAGATCCAGAATTAGGCGTCAGTTCACAAATAAATTTTATCGTTATTGCCCTGCCAAAATTTGTTCGATCACACCTTCATGAATGTACATTGAAAACAATAGAAAATTTAATGTCTAGTCTGAGTCAACTTCAACCAATATCAAACAATAACAGCTCACGTATAGAAGTAAATAAGCAAAATCGAAAGTTCAATCCATGTCGCATTTGCGAGAAAGCCGGTTATAAGAATAGATTCCATCCAGAGGAAATTTGCAGAAATGCAAGATCAGCGATTATCAAATCTGCCGAATCAAAAAACCAGATAGCATCCCACTCATAAGACTACATGTTACCGTAAATTGTAATAAAAAGGCAGTTGCTCTTTACGATTCAGGAGCCAATGTGTCCCTGATTAATTATACATTTTACAAAAAATTAAAAATGAATATCCCTATGAGTGGGGGCTCAACAATAAGAACAATGGGCGGCGTAGCAAGTACGAATGGAAGGGTATTTTTGAAATTAAAGATATTTGAAATAGAAAAAGTAGCGCCATTCCTAATAATGAAGAATGATTTATTTGAAGAAGATTTGTTGCTTGGATTGGATAGTATAAAATCATTCCGATTGCGTCAAAACGAAAATCTTTAAATTTCTCAAAATATAAGTTCGAACCAAAGTTTTGATTGCGTTAAAATAAACTATGCTTTGAACAATAACGATAATAACGAAGATAGTCTGAATGGTGTGTTAAATAAATACGATTCAGTCTTCGCCAAGGAAAAGTTCGATATAGGTACAGTCAGAAACTTCGAAGCAAGAATAAAATTAACGGAAAATAAGTAGATATCGAGAAAACCATATAAGTGCTCTATTCCCGATAAATTAGAAATAGAATTTCAAATAAAGAAATTATTGGAATTAGGATTGATCGAGGAGTCGTATAGTCCATATGCCTCACCAGTGACCTTAGTACACAAGAAAGATGAAGACAAAAAATCGCGACTATGTATTGATTATCGCGAACTAAATAAACTCATAGTACCAGAAGGTTACCCCTTTCCTAGAATTGATGATCTGATTGCTCGTGTTGGGAGGTGTGTTTACTTCTCGAAGTTAGATATCAACTCAGCCTTCTGGTCAATACCATTACGTGCGAAAGATAAATATAAAACGGCTTTCGTCACACACCACGGTCACTGGCAATGGGCGTGCCTTCCTTTTGGTTTACAATCGGCTCCAGCAATATTCCAACGAATACTTTCAACCATAATTAGAAACAACAATTTAGACACCTTTGCAATTAATTATATCGATGATATTCTGATATTTTCGAAAAATTACGATGAACACGTACAACATATTAAACAAACATTGGAAGTTTTACATGAGCAAGGCTTGAAATTAAACACGAATAAATGCAGTTTTGCTAAAAAAGAAGTTACGTATCTAGGACACACAATATCAAACAATAGTGTAAAACCGATTAATGACAATTTAATAGCGATCAAAAACTTTCCGATTCCGAAAACAAAAAAACAAGTTAGACAATTCCTGGGGAAAGTAAATTTTCATCTGAAATATATTCCTAGATCCTCAATTATCTTGGATCCATTGCACAATCTCTTGCGAAAAAATGTGCAGTTCGATTGGTCCGCTAGATGTCAAAACAGTTTTGATAAGGTTGAGGGCTGTTCATGTGAAGCACCAATTCTTGCAATATTCGACCCCACCAAACCAATTTTCATATATACAGATGCTAGTTTAGAAGGCGTGGGTGCAATACTAAAACAACCTCAAGAAGATAACACACTTAAACCGGTCTCCTATTTTTCGCGAAAGTTGTCAGAATCTCAAAAAATAAAAAGAGCTATTGTTCGCTATTTGATAGCTAGTAGTTCGACCGAACCGCGTGGAAGGTGTGGGTCGCTGAAGTCAAAGATGAGTTTGTTTTTATTTTTGAGTTTATTTTACATCTTATTTATTTTATTTACATGTGTACAAAGTTAGAGTAATGGTTGCCACGTGATAGAAGGAGAGGTCTTTGTCTTCTTGAATTGTGGTGGAGGCTGCAGCGAGGATGTCGGGCGTCGAGGGGGGTCGGTTGGCTCTTGGTGGTGGCGTGTACCGGCTCTCTGGAGAGCTTGGTGGTGTCGGGGGACGGCGGTTCTCAGTCGTCTTTACTGGAGACTCCCACTCACTCTCTGACTGGGTCGTCTGGGTGGCAGTCGACACGAATGAGCGCTGCGGCTCGGGAAACGGGGAAACTGGAGCCGGGATGCGTCTGCAGTAGCTAGGTGATGTTAGTCGAGCTCTCCGTACATCCCACAAGGAAAGTAGTACAGCTGGGGGTCTGGTGAGAGGCCGCGACGGAATATCGATAGGGTGCAATACCCAAGGAGCTGGAGGGTTCGAAGCTGCTGTGTTTGGATGTGGGCTGGCCGCAGCCAGATAAACAGGATCCGTCATGCAATCAGTCTGCTGTCCGGTCTGTCTTAGAACGTGGCGTCGTAGCGTCAGTAAAACGTCGTAGTGGCGTAACGTCGGCGTGGCGTTGAAGCGTAGGCAAGGCGTGGCGTTGTAGCGTCAGCGTCAGTAGAGTCGGTCAAGACGAGGTGAACCCGAAGTGTCCTGCCGATCGGTCTGATCGGTCGTCTCTTATTGCAGCCTCGGTTGGTCTTTGGCAGCGGGAGACCACGTTGGCTGATTACGCAACGCGCTCGGCTGCGTGGGTGGCGTGAGCGGCGCGCGTGACGTCACACTTTCTTCTGGGTCGCGTGACTAGAAAGTGTGAAAGGCTGGTTGCCTCGCGTGGGTTGGAAGGCGTGCGACCAACGAGTTGCGTTCACAATGTTGTTGTGAACAGCTATATTTATTCAATGTTTAGCAATCAAAGAGCCGATTCTATATTGGCAATATCACTTAATAGGACAAAAATTTAAAATATTCACAGATCATGAACCTTTACGTAATTTCAACATAAAAAATTGCAAAGATACAGAACTTTTACACATATTAAATTACATTTCACAATTTACATTTGATATCGAATATAATCCCGGCATAAATAACTCAGAGGCTGATTGCTTATCAAGAAACCCGGTTCTATCAGAAAACAAAAATGATGAAGGTTCTAAAATACAAATCGTCAACTTCATAACTATGCAAAACATCTTACAGAACCAAAAAGAATTAAAGTAGGACAAACATCGTAGTAAAGAAAATGATATTATATACAAAACCTTGAACAAAAGGAAAAAGGTCTGGTTAACAGAAGAATATGGTATTGCAGCCCTTGAAAACTTACATAGGTCACAAGGTCACATTGGAACTAAACAGATGACACTTACGATTACACCAATATTTTATTTTAAAAATATGCACAAACATATTAAAATGATCTGCAGATCATGCGAAACTTGTATCAAAAATAAAACAAGATTTGGAAACTTTAAGGCGCCATTGTCGCAGTTGGGTCCTGCGTCCAAGCCGTTAGAAATAGTTTCATTAGATACAATAGGCGGTTTCACGGGAAATAAATCTCAAAAAAAGTACATGCACTTAATGGTAGATCAATTAACTCGATATGCATTTATGTCCACTTCAAAAACACAAATAGCAAAAGATTTTATAAACCTAGTCCAAATAATAGAAAAAAGAGGTAAAATTCAAACAGTTCTGACAGACCAATATCCTGGGATAAATTCCAAAGAATTCAAGAAATATTTGAAAGAAAAAAATATAACACTGAGTTTCACAGCGGTAGATTGTCCGTTTTCCAATGGACAAAACGAGCGTACAAATCAACCATTAGTAAACAGAATTCGCTGTAAACTTTACGAAAACCAAAATAAATCATGGACAACAATTGCCGAACAATGCATAAGTGAATATAACAATACAGTACATAGCTCTACAGGTTTTTCACCAAACTATTTGCTCTCGGGAATGGATAGGTCAATCATTCCAAAGAAATTAAATGAAAACACAAAAGAAAATTTAGATGTCAATAGAGCAAAAGCATTAGAAAATTCCATAAAATCGCATAACAGGAATGAATTATACTACGACACTCACACAAATGCAATAGAATATAACGAAAATGATTTAGTGTATATGCAAAATGGGAATAAATTAAATAGAAAAAAAATTAGATCCCGTCCGAACTGGACCATTCAAAATTACAAAAAAATATCTAAATCCATTTATGAAATTGATATCGGTACAAGAAAAAAAGATGTAAATATTTTTCACAAAAGCAAAATGGTCCCATATTCACAACCCGTCCCAGATCCTAACCAATCCTCTCCGGGAAGGGGGGATGTAAGTTTGTGGCCTGTTTACCCAAACTTATCCATGAAAAACAACAAACGCGCTGAACGGGTTACGGAAAGGATAACCAAGAGTGACCATCGCGGAGTCATCGCCTCGGGAGAGAGGGGAGTGATTGACAGGCGCTCGAGACATCCACTAGCGTCATAGTGAATGCTCTGTAAAATATATTGTAAATTATTCTTTTTCATCACTGTTAACTAAGCCTACATTCCCGATCGTCAAAACCGACATTGTTGTTGATTTAGGTGACTATAAGTGTTATAATTATTTTTGTTATTATTTATGTAATTATTTGTGATTGGTGTTAATATAATGTTTTAGTATCGTTTCTACATCAACCCAAGTCGTTGAGACTCAGGAATTATTATTTCCGCAACCCTTTTAAGTTATAAGAGTCACGCTTATAACTTAAACATACATCATATAACCGCTTAGGTGAAGGCCCCCCCCTGCGGTCCTACCTATTACTGAGTCCCGTAGTCACTGCTTTGGCGGCTTATTCAACTATTACAATTCCCCCCCTGATTTTGATATGGCGTTTTAACTCTTTACAATGACAATCAAAATCTTGCGGCGTATAAATAAAAGTCTGAAAATTACATCTACCACTGTGCATTCACCCACTGAGTCATTTCTTAAATTAACTTCACATCTTGTCAAATCCGGTCTTCTTGCTGTACATCGAGTCCTTATCACTAACATAACATTATTCCCAATGTCGACAAGCTTTATTTCCTATTTATTCTACTTCTTTCAACCAATCAGAGAAAGAATATGTCGTCAAAATTTGCTAATTTCGTAACTACCAACAAGTAAGTTTGACCTTATCAAACTTAATCTCCCAGTCGAGTACATGACAGAACTGTTATGTACACGACTGAAGGAGACGTCGAGTGGAGGACACAGTGGGAGCAAGAGAGTCGCTCGCTAGCGGGCATACGGCATAGTCCTGTACAGAAAACTTAGAAATATAGAATCACTACGAGATACCGACAATTGTGTTGATTCAGGTGCGGTACTAAAGTTAATGTAATATTATTTAATTGTAAACGTCAACTTATATTTTGTGTGTTTTAATTACAGTTATTTTACTGCAACTTCACGTGTCGTAATTTCTCCACCTTTCCTCGAAATTACCAAGTCTCTGATTTCGAAACCTACACACAGTCAAGCTTATTTACTAAATTCACAAATATAAAAAAAAAAAATGGAAGGAGAGTCTAGAACAATTGTCTGTCTTTCCAATCCCCCCCTATTCACCAATTTCAATAATTACGTAGGCAGATGATATTTTCTTAAATTTTATCGATTTTAGTTACCTAAAATTTTATCTTTATCATTTATGTCAGTAAGTTGGTAGGCATTTTCTCCTAACTTCTTATGAATTCTATAAGGTCAATAGAAAATATGAAAAAATCTACTTGTCATTTTATCCAAAGCACTAGATTGATGTGGGATTCTTAACAAGACTAAATCATCAATGTTCAGCACGATTCTTGATTTTGTTCTTTGCTGTTTTTTTCGGATGTTAAAATTTTTTGTCAGAGCTTCATTTGCTAACATTATTTTTACGTTACTTGGTTTCTCTTCACCTGTTGGAAATTTTACCATCTGTTCGATTTTATCGCTCGGTTTTTTGTTGAAGTGTAATTCTAGTGGAGTGAAACCTGTACTATGATGGGTAGTAATGTTAAAAAGCGCTTCTATTTGCCTAATATGAACAGCTCACTTTGTATGCCTATCTGCACAGAAGGTTCGAAATAAACGGCCTAATTCTTTCATAACCCGTTTTGTGGGATTTAATTGCGGATGTCTGATTGAAGAAAAACTTATATGAACTCCTTCTTTTTCTAGCATAGTTTTCCATTTAGCATATGTAAATTTGCTTCCGTGATCTGTTAAAATTCTCTCTGGCTTTCCTACCTCGATAAAATAATTTTTTGTTAATTTATTTATTATGCTCAATGTTGTGGCCTTTTTTAGCGTATATAATTTAACATATTTTGAAAATGAAACAATCGTCACTAATATAAATTGAACACCACCCACTGATTCAAGTAACGGCCCATTATAATCCAGTGTCAATAGTTCATCGGGTTTTCTTGCGGATACTCGGCCATATTCTCCTTCCATACTATACGTCAATGGCTTTACTCGCTGACATAGATCACATGACGTCACAAACTTTTTTAGATAGTGCCTCATATTTTTCCAATAGTAAAATTGCGTAAGATAGCTATACGTCTTGAATGCCCCTACATGGCCTAATTTATCATGCATTGTATTTACTAATAGCCAAATCAATTCTGCAGGTATTATTATTTTCCAATTTTGTTGATTAAATTTTTTATGAAATAGTATGTCTTTGTGTATTTTATATTTATCCGCATTAATTTCGTCCACTACTTTCTGCCTAACTAGTTTTAACTGAGTAAGTAGTACAGCAAGGCCGGTTCTGAGTACAAACACCTTCTTTACCGACCGAGCCGCTCCGCGCAGCCCACCGAGGCGCTCCGCGCAGCCCAGACTCAAACCCTTTACCGCTCCGCGTAGCCCAGACTCAAACCCTTTTCCGCGATGACGTCACAGTCTGCCGTACCGAAGGTCAAAACCGTGCAACCTTACCGACAGTTGTATCGGTCGAAGGTCAAAATCCCGCGATGACGTCACAGTCTGCCGTACCGAAGGTCTGTAGTGCTCGCCTGCCGACGGTAGAGGGCGCAACGAGGGGCGAGAACTTTTTTACCGTCCGCATTCTTTTCCCACGATATGACTGCTGATGTGTAACATTAACCACTCCGAATTCCATTCCCACGGTAGGACTGCTGATGTGTAATATCAACCACCCCACATTCCTTTCCCACCTTATCAGCCCCGTGACATTCCAAAATTAATAGTTCCGAGAATTGTTTGTCCCAAATTCAACGTCGCACCGAAATCCTTCGACCGCGTGCCGCTCACCGTCAAGTCGAAACTTGTCGAAAGCATTGTTTTGTCTAAAATCCTTTGACCGCATGCCGCTCACCGTCGAAACTCGTCGGACGATTCCGAGAATTGTTTTTCACTTACTCGGATGTCGGTTTGATATCCAAGGTCGACCGATAGTCGCGGTACATTCAAAGTCATGGATCTGCGGTGTTGGGTTACCATCGCTGTTGGAATGCCAAAAGGTGCGCGCGCATCCGTACAGCTGCCCTATAAAAAGGACGCTCATCACTGCAAACGATCATTACGTCACAACCAGTCAAGTATACGTGAGGAAAGAGCTCAAGATGGAATCCGCGAAGTGTTTGAGATTGATCGTTATTATGGAATCGGCGTTCGAGATTTTATTGGAAAAATCGTCGCCGGCAGAGACTGCAAAATGGATTCGACTCGGAACCCAAAATATCAGGCTTTTGAATAGAATCTTACGCAACAACGCCTCAACGATCGGGGAGAAGACAAGAATTTTGACTACAATCGGAATTCTGAAATCGTTGACAGTCAAATTTCAACAATTGCAGAAAGTGGGTGACGGATTACGAAGCCGACGAAAAAGCGATCGAGTACGGTGGGAAGATTTGGAATCAGCTTTCGAGAGGAGAATTCGAACTGGATCCATCGTCAATTTGAAGCATAAAGATGTGGAGAGATTTCTAGAAGACGCAAAGGTACTAGCTGTGACGAGACTGAAAAACGCTCTGAAGAAAGACAGGAGCTTGAAAGCCAACGTTATCCTGGCTTGTAAAGTTGAACTTAGAAAAGATGATCGCATGGTGAAAGAGATCAAATTTTTTAATACAAGAAATGAAATCATCCTCCAGACAACGGATATCAACGAATGGTTCATCGAAAACGCGACGGAGCGTTTGTTGAAAAAGGTGGAAGATTTCCAGGAAAAGGATTCAGGCTGGTCGCTGACTGAAATAATCAATTTGACTGTGAATATCAACAAGTACGTGCCACTACGAGGCGGTGTCTTCACATACACACCACTACCCAAAGATATTCAAGATAAGAAGGCTGTCGTCAACATCCGTAACAGCGACTCTTACTGCTTCCTCTGGTCGGTCACCGCAGCTCTGTTCCCAGTCGACAACAACAATCCCAGTAAAATTACTTCGTATTCACATTTCAGCTCAGTGCTACAATACGACGGTATGAAGTTTCCTATGTCTCTAGACAAAAACACCATTTCAAAATTTGAGAAGCTTAACGGTCTTTCAATTAACGTTTATGGTATAGACCAAGGTGATCGGAAAAAAAGTGAAATAGTACCGATTCACCTGAGTCAGAATGAGTCTGACAAACCTATGATTCATCTTTTGGCGATAGAAACTGAAACCACTGACGATGACGACGATAGTATGGAAAATTATGAAAAAAATAAAATCTTTCATTTTACTTGTATTCGAAATCTGTCTCGATTAACAAGTTCTCAAATTTCCAAACGCTCACATCAGACGTAGTTGTGCGATAGGTGACTGTCTCATTTTAATTTCGAAAGATGTTTGTTGAAGCATCGAGCTGATTGCATGAATTTAAACAAAACCAAAGTTATTCTACCTACAGATGAGGAAAAAATACTGAAATTCAAAAATTTCAAGCACAAAGAAACCGTTCCATTCTGCATTTACGCGGATCTCGAATGTTTACTGCAACCCACACATGAAAGTTTTGGGGAAAATAGAACAATTTATCAGAAGCATCTTCCGCATAGTATAGCTTACTATCTGCATTGTGCGTTTGACGATTCGCTTTCGAATTTCAAAATTAATCGCGGAGAGACTTGCGTTCAATGGTTTGTGAACGAGTTAGCGGAATTGGCACATTCGTTAGAGGGATACTACAAGACTGTTGTACCGATGGAACCGCTCAATTTCAATCAAATCAACGAATTTCACTCAACAACAGTGTGTCACATTTGTGAAAAACCGTTTACACTTGCAGACGTGAAACATCGTGATCACTGCCATTTCACGGGAAAGTACCGTGGTGCTGCTCACCGAGGTTGCAATCTAAATTACCAAAATTCGCACATTATCCCAGTGATATTCCACAATCTGTCGGGTTACGATTCACATTTTCTGATCAAAGCACTGGCTACATCGTTCGAGGGCACAACTGAGCTTCTACCCGTAAACAAAGAAAAGTACATTTCATTTACAAAATATGTCCAGGGAACGGATATAAAGTTTAGATTCGTAGATTCGTACCGTTTCATGCCCAGTAGTCTTGAGAAATTAGCAACGTATCTCGGTGATGATCAAAAAACGATAACAAGTAAATTTTATCATAGCTCAGATAAATTTCAGTTATTGACCAGAAAAGGAGTGTTCCCGTACGAATATATAGACAGTTGGGAGAAGCTCGAGGACACACGGTTACCATCCAAACAACAATTTTACTTAAAATTAAATGATCGGGATATATCAGACGACGACTATGCACATGCATGTAAAGTTTGGCAAACTTTCAACGTTCAAACTTTGGGAGAGTATTCGGACTTGTATTTACAGACGGACGTGTTTTTGCTGGCCGACGTTTTTCAAAACTTTCGACAGAGCTGTTGGACGACGTACAAACTGGACCCGTTACATTACTACACAGCGCCCGGTCTGTCGTTTGATGCAATGTTAAAATGTACAGGCATCGAACTCGAGCTTCTCACCGACATAGACATGGTTATGTTTATCGAAAAGGGTATTCGTGGTGGTGTGTCACAGTGTTCGAACAGATACGCAAAGGCCAACAATAGATATATGGGAGAGGAATTCGATCCTGAGGTCGAAGAATCTTATCTCATGTACTTTGACGTTAATAATTTGTATGGTGCTGCTATGAGCTTTGCTCTGCCATACAGTTCCTTCGAATGGTTATCAGACTTCGGACAATGCGACGTTCTTACCATCTCGGACGATGCGGAGTTTGGTTACATACTGGAGGTTGATTTGGAATATCCTGAGGAACTGCATGAAATTCATAAGGATTTACCACTGTGTCCGGAGCACTACATACCTCCGATCTCGAATAGTAAGCAACCGAAATTGACGCCCACGCTATTTTCCAAGAAAAACTACGTTGTTCACTACCGCGTTTTGAAACAATGCTTACAATTAGGCTTAAAATTACTCAAAATTCATAGAGTTCTCAAATTCAGGCAAACCCGGTGGCTCAAAAAATATATAGATTTAAATACCGATTTGCGAAAAAAATCTGACAACGAATTTGAGAAAAATTTTTACAAGCTAATGAACAACGCAGTTTTTGGCAAAACTATGGAAAATGTTAGGAAGTATAGAGATGTCAGGCTGATCACGAAATGAGATGGAAGATACGGTGCTAGAGCTACCATAGCCAAACCCAATTTTCACAGCTGCACCGTTTTCGACAAAGATATAATTATCGTTGAAATGAGTAAGACGAAAGTCAAGTTGAATAAACCATTGTACGCAGGTTTTTCCATCATGGATCTGGCTAGAACATATATCTACGATTTTCATTACAATTACATTGAGCAGAAATTCGGCAACCGAGCAAAATTAATGTACACGGATACCGACAGTTTGATTTACAATTCTACCGTCCCCGACATATACGAACACATTAAGGAGGACTTGCACAAATTCGATACTTCTGATTATCCGCTTGACAACGTTTACGGAATACCTCGAGCAAACAAAAAAGTTCTCAGCTTGATGAAAGACGAGAATAACGGGAAAATCATGCTCGAATTTGTAGGATTAAGAGCTAAGTTGTACGCATTCCGAGTCTTGGGAGATGAGAAAGACAATAAACGTGCCAAAGGTGTCAAAGGATCAGCGTTGAGAAAAATAACTTTCAACGATTATTTGGAATGTGTTCTGAACCGTGAAAATCTATCCTCAAATCAGCATTTGATCATGAGTCGAAAGCACGAGGTATACACCGTAGAACAGCAGAAAGTAGCACTGAGCTAGAATGACGACAAGCGGATCGTGTTACAAAATACAACCGACACGCTTCCGTGGGGCTACAAGCCTACACCTTAGCTTTGTAATTTATAACTGTACCATGTCTGTCGATTGTCTAAAAAATAAAGACGCATACTTGTTGTGTGTCGGATATAAAATAAAGAGGGACATACGTTTTTACAAAAAATTCATTCATTCAAAAGTTACATGTCCGATTCGTTGATCCAACTGTTGTGTGTATTGTCAAAACCTAACAAGTAAACGTATATTTTTCTTCCACGCTTCTTGAGCACCTTCTCCACCAGATAGATATCCGGATGCTTAACCTTGAGGAGCTCTTGTTCGTAGAAACCACCAGCGATGGGTTGATCTCGGTAGTCTTTGAGCTTGTACGTCACAGGATGAGTATTTTCCACCCGACTTATCGTGAATATTTCAGTCGTCCAATTGGGAGTGTAACCTTTCTCGAAGACATTTTTGAATTTGCTGATTCGAACTTTGTCGCCTGATTTGAACTTTGCCGATACGGTAGGTATCGCTCGAAGCCCTCCGTACGCCTGACGTAATAACAGCCTCTTGTTTGCAACGGTGACATCCGACGGTTTCATTCTTATGGTTCGGTGTTTGACGTTGTTGTAAGCCGAAACCAAATCGGATAAAATATCGAGCCACTTGTAGCTTCCTTGCATGCTGAACCGTGTCCACATTTTACCTTTCAGCGTGCGATTAAAACGTTCACTGATCGAAGCCTTCAAATTACTGTACGTGGAGTAAAGTTTGATTTCGTAGCGTGTCATAAGCGATTCGAATTTCGAGTTGTAAAATTCCGTTCCTCTGTCGACGTGTAAATTTTTCGGTACCCGTCCTTGGACAAGCACAGATTCCATTGCCTTCGTAACATCATCTCCAGACTTGCTCTTTATCGGTACAGCCCACGCATACTTTGAAAAGATATGAATGACTGTGAGCATGTACTTGTAACCTTTGTTTTGTCCAGCGTACGACGTCATATCAACAAGATTCGCCTGCCAGGTCTCGTCGATGCCGCGCACGTCTACACGTCGACGCGGGTAATTCCGGCGTGCAGGCTTATGCAGTTCCGTCACCAGTGCTTGCTTTTCCTCGTTCATATTCCAACGCTATTAGTCTGGTGTCCAATTTGGAAATGATTTCCGCGTTTCGAATCGACAAGTCTCTGTCTGTTTTAAAGTCTGTCTAGAAGGTATCCAAGGCTTTCTCCGTGGTGATCTCCAAAGCTTTGATCATTTGATCGAGGTTGTCGATTTGTTTTTGTAGCACGCTGAATTTTCGTCTCAAGGTTTTTAAAGTTACAGCATTGTTCGGCTCTGCGGGATCTGCGACGTTGCACAGTCTCTTGTTCCGTATATCGTAATGCCCGTCCGCTGTTATTTGAAACCCGACACCCGGAGGACCGCGAGTGCTCGCGGTCGTGTTTTTATTCAGCTGACGTCCAAACACGTCGACGCTCATCTCGGTAATGAATGCAAAAATGACGGGAGCTGCTTAATAAATGATTCCTGCTTCGCGTAGCTCTTCGATAATGGAGATTATTTCGTTATTGTGACTTGGATTTCCCGCTGCCTGAGATGCCAGGAGTAAACGAAGACGCTCCACCAACTCGTTTGGATCATCCCAGAAGACGTATTCCGTTTCAACACCTTGTCTAGTGATCGTAGCTTGCGGAAGTAGACCTTTACCCTTTCGGCGAGGTGATGGGGAATAATCCATTAATTTGGCAATGACATTCCTAAATTTGTAACTGTTATCGTTTCGAACAGCCCCATCGGATGAGTAATACTTCTTATGCGCGTTCGTTGCGAGGATTATGTTTTTAAAATTTTCCCGATCTCCGGCGCTCACAGAAGAACCGTCAGGCTTCTTTTTGAACAAAAATTCCAGCAAACCCTTCGTTTTCGGGTAACGCGTGTCGCCAATACGAACGTAGTCACTCTCAAAAGATATCAACGAATCACCAATCATTAGTCCGTTTGAGAGGTTGCGTACACCGTACACGTTGTCCAATTCGCCTTTTGTCTTCGCATCTCTCATCAGTGCAAAATACTCGTCCTCGACCGGTGTTTCTACGACTGTTTCATCCCCCGCCGAAGCAAAGGAATCGTCCATGTCCGAGACAGTTTCATTTTTCGTTTCATTTTTCATCTCCTTTATTTCTTCTTTAATTTCTTCCACCTCTTGTTTGACAGGTTTGGTATCTTTTGTAACATTCACCAGTTCTTGCAACGGAGTCACTACTGGTTTGAAAACGTCACTCAATTTCTGAGTCGTGGATTCCCTGCCCGACTTGAGCAATCTGTGTTTCCGACGGATCGCAGCACTTGCTTGAGCGATCTGATGTAGGACATCTTTTTGCTTGGAAATTTCAGAGCTCTGCATGTTGACGCAACTGAGTCTGCAACGCTACTGCGTCTCTCGCTCGAAAACGCTAGATTTTCTTCCTTTTCCAGGCTAACAAAAGAATCGAATCCCCTCCTGTATCGTCCTTCGTTGAGCTCACTGTCTTTGTCGATCACCAGAAACCCGTACTTCTCACCGTTCCAGCATGCAGAGCACACACTTTCAAACTCTGTGTAAGACATATCGGTGTTCACATGGTCGTTGTATACGTGTCTCAGGTTCATATCGTCTTGTTTGAATAACACGAGTAAGTTTACGTTGTCGCGCATGAGATGTTTGGGAATACGCGCGTACGTCTGACAGAGATAGAAACAGTCAACGTCGTGATGTCTACGCATGCTAAAGTAGGCTCTAATATTGTCCTGCTTCTCGCACGCTACATCCTCAAATATGATTATTGAGTTGGGCCGTGCTCTAGCGGTGGAATCACTTGCTCACGCTCGGTAAACGCAAAATACTCCGTATTCTCAACATGGTCCAGCAATTGCTTCAACATTTGGTATTTAGGTTGGTTGAGAGATTTCGAGTAGATGTAGATATTTTCAAATCTAAGTCCGTTGGGATGGGTTATCAGTGTGAGCAACGCATCAGTTTCACCACAATTCGACGGTCCACAGAATATCGCACGTACACTGTTCGGGAGTAATTCACCGTGCCGTTTGTGCTTTTCGACATTTTGCTCCGAAAGTTTGTCAAAATTCATCACGGGAAGCTTGGTAGGTTGTTTCTCAAACCGCATCTCGGACATGACTGATCGGATTTGCTATAAATACCCCGTTTTAAAGCACTTTTCTTCAGTCAACGCACAAACATGATCGCGTACAGAGGTAAACGAAGCAGCAGCAGGCGGCAACATCGTGGCAAGGGTCTGGTGAATAGAATCATCAACAAACTTCCGATCGAGTTGCATGTTCCCGGTTACTAATACTGCGGTCCCGGTACGAAGTTGACGAAAAGACTCGCGAGAGGCGATTCCGGTATCAACCCTCTCGATGCAGCGTTTAAGGAACACGATATAGCATATTCGAAAAATCGTGAGAACCTTGAGGTTAGAAACGAGGCTGATAGGGTGTTGGCTGAGAAAGCTTGGTAACGGGTTCTCGCAAAGGACGCAAATTTGGGTGAGAAGGCAGCCGCTTGGGCAGTAGTTAATACAATGAAAGTAAAATCAAAACTCGGAATGGGAATGCGAAAGTCAAAAAATGAGACCTTGAGAAAAATTGTAAATGCTGCAAAACGTTCTATGGTTCCAAGCAACGATGCAAAAGTAGCTATCGAATCTGCGCTGAAGGGAGCCGAGAACGCCGTTAAAAAAGCGGGTGGTAAAGTGCGAACACCTCGCGTCCTACCGGTACCTTCGAAAGTCGGTGGTTTTCTACCGTTTCTGATTCCTATTTTTGCCGGTCTCAGCGCTACGGGTGCGTTAGCCGGTGGTGCGGCAGGTATAGCAAAAGCTGTAAACGATGCGAGCGCGGCTAAACGAGAATTGGAGGAAAGCAAACGACACAACAAAACTATGGAAGTAATCGCGTTGGGCAAAGGGCTTCATATGAAACCGTACAAAACAGGTCTTGGTCTCTATCTTTCAAAAAACTAGATGCGATGCTACCACGTCGAGCGTTGACTGATTGGGACTTGTTGAAATATGCAAAAATCTTGAGGGTTCCGCATTTCCACGGTGTTTTAATGCGAAACGAAATGCCCGAAAACGGTCCACGAAAAAACAAGTCAGCTATAATCAACCTTGACGACAAAGACGGTCCGGGAACACATTGGGTTGCATACAAGAAACGCGACAATAATATCGATTACTTTGACAGTTTCGGCAACCTTCAACCACCCTCAGACCTCATAAAATACCTCGGCGTTGGTAGCGTCAAATACAATCATGAGAGGTACCAGGATTATGATACATTTGAATGCGGACACTTGTGTCTGAGTGGTGAGCTATATAAACATGGTGCGTGATTCGTCAAAGTCAGTCTACCACTCGCAGTCATGGATGATTCGTTAACGTTAACGATTTCGGGAACCTTTTCGATACTCGAGGCACAATATTTCCCACCGATCGAACTTGCTCGTGATAAAAGTTATGCTCTTGGCTTGGTAGAATTGTTAACCTTTAATTCGATTCCCAACGTTGATGTCGGTCACAATAAAATTCACGTAGCTGACAAAGTGATCACCATACCTACCGGCAGCTACGAGATCGAGGACATAGAGAAGTATCTTCAAAACGTGCTAAGAAATACAGATATCAGGCTCGCCATCAAACCCAACAATAATACATTACGCAGCGAAATCACATGCAACCACACGATTAACTTTGAGCCGAATGATTCCATTGCTCAACTTTCGGGATTTACACCACGTGTATTGAAGGTTGATAAAACTCACGAATCAGACGTGCCTGTAACTATACTCAAGGTCAACGCGTTGCGAGTCGAGTGTAGCATTACAACGGGCGCCTACGTCAATGGACACAAAGTACACACTATTCACGAGTTTTTCCCGACTGTCCCACCAGGATATAAGATCGTGGAAGTACCGTCGCACGTCATTCACCTTCCGATCACCATCAAGACCATAGATCACGTTCAGCTCCGGTTAGTGGATCAAGACGGAGACCTGGTTAATTTTCGTGGAGAAGTTATTACTGTGAGACTACACATCAAATCGCAATAAACGATGGGAATTGTATATAACAGACTGTCAAAGAGTAGGTATATCAGTAAGTCGACATGCCCCGATCAAGTCAGTCGTCGATCGATTCCCGAACCGCTAACACCTCAAAACGTGGAGTTCCTGATAGCTCTGGGTCTGAAACTGACACCTTTTGGAAGAGGAATTTCCGACAAATAAAAATCCGATTTTGCTTTTTTATCATCTGCTACGTGCCATGGAGGAGGAAATCTTGAGCATTCAAACACCAGTCGTCTTTGACGAATTCGTTGCGCATTACGAGATTCACGCTCACAAACCTTACGCCTCGTCAACTTTCAACAACAGCGATGAAATTCGAATCACCGTTCAGCATCAGGATTTATACATATTACCCAGCAAAAGTTCGGTACATATCCACGGACGACTCCTCAAACCTGATGGTACAGCTACTGTGAACACACAGCTCGTAAACAACGCCATCTGTCATCTGTTTGAAGAAATTCGCTACGAAATTAACGCAGTTGAGGTTGATAGAAGCAAGAACGTTGGCTTGACAAGTCTCATGAAGGGTTACGCTTCCCTGCACCCTGGTCAGACTTGGCTGATGGAGAACGCTGGATGGCTCGATGTAGAAGAGAAGAAAAAATTAACCGATGCCGATGGTAACTTTGACGTACTGATACCGCTCAGCATGATATTGGGTTTCGCTGAAGACTACCGCAAGATCGTTGTCAACGCTAAACATGAGTTAATTTTGACGAGATCAAAAACTGACGTCAACGCAATCATGCAGACTCAGGAGGAGGAATTCAAAATCACGATCAATGCAGTGGAATGGCTAATACCGTATTTGAAACTCGCGGATCAGCAAAAAGTTGACCTACTAAATTTCATTCAGAGAGATCCGCCTGTTTCGATGAGCTTCCGCAGTTGGGAATTGTACGAATATCCCTTACTTCCCACAACATCGAAACACGTTTGGACTGTGAAAACTTCCACTCAGCTTGAAAAACCTCGGTACGTCATTTTGAGTTTCCAAACAAGTAGAAAGAACAAGACCGGCAAGAACGCAAGTCATTTCGATCATTGCAATATCACGGACGTCAAGCTATTTTTAAACTCTCAATCTTATCCGTACGGTAACCTGAACCTCAACATGAGTCGTAATCTGTACGCGCTCCTGTACGAGATGTACGCAAACTTCCAAGCTACCTACTACGACAAGAACCCCGAGCCGTTGCTGACAAAGAGTGAATTCCTTCGAGACGTCCCCTTATTCGTTATCGACTGTTCGAAACAAAACGAATCTTTGAAGTACGGACCTGTCGACATCCGTCTTGAATTTGAAGCTGAAGCCAACTTTCCCGCTGAAAGATCGGCGTACTGCTTGATCGTTCACGATCGTATTGTCGAATACAACCCGCTCAGTGGTGGGGTGAAAAAGTTGGTATAAAAGCTGACCCGTTTCCACCATCTCGCACAGTTCAAAGATGGAGCTTATCGTTGACATACAAGGCTTTCGTAGACCTTTCAACAATACCTTCACATTAAAAGAATTGGCTATAATTTCAATCTACTCGGAAGCATCTCCATCAGTGTTTTCCTTCGAGCCACCTTACAAATGGAATTTACTGGACGTCAAATACAAAAGCCAAAATTCTTGGTTAGAACGCGATTTTCACGGTTTACCTTGGAGCTGTGGAACCATACCTTTTGAGGAAGTTGAGCGGACCATTGAAGACAGGCTGTGCATAGCTCAAACCGTGCACGTAAAAGGAGAAGAAAAACGAGATTGGTTGCTCAAAATCGTTCCGAAAGTTCAAATCATCGATATGCTGGACTTTGACTGCCCGTCGCTTGAAACCCTGCAAAAAACTCCAGCTGTGTCTCTGAGATGCGGCCTTCACACAATACCCAACGCAATCTGTGCAGCACAAAACGTTTGCATACTTCAGAATTGGCTACAAAATCTCCGTACTGTCCGGATGGCGAGGCTGTACGATTCGTGTTACTGCGCAGAAGCGTCTACAAGAACGGTCCCGCATTCCTGGCGAATATATCACCCTGGTCATGATACTGTTGAATAAAATTATTGTATTTTTTTTGTGAAGTAATTGTCAACCGTACTCTAAAAATTGTACTCAATAAAACTGTTTTTTTTTCAAAGAATATTCATGAAATAATTTTATACCTTCACCTTAGCTCTTAAGAGAGAGAATTTTTTTCAATACGAAGCTTATGTAAGATTCGACCTTGCTCTCCATCCTTGACCGAGCTGTACTCAAACCGAGTTATGTTTTGCATTTCTAGAGCGATAGTAACCCAACACCGCAGATCCTTGGCTCTGTACCGCGGCTATCGGCCGACCTTGCACTCCGGTCCGAACCCGTCCAAATACTCATCGTAGAGTTCACATTACATGACGCAGCTCGAAACCCTCCATCGTTGCTTAGTAGTGTTCGGAGTAGCATTTTCTTAGATTTCAAGACTTAATTCTAGATACAATTACAAGGTACAAAACGTACGTAGGATCAAAGGTATACAAGATGGATAAATGAAAAAATATTCATAACTTAAATCTTTTTTTTGTTTATTGATCGTAAGACTTACACAGACCATTGGATATTTAAATGCGATACTCAGATTATACGTATACAAATTCAAGTTGACCGTACGGTCCGCCAAGATAGCGTAGATGCAACCGTATCTCCTTACTGGCTGTCGTCACCTTCTGGAACAAATCTTCATTTTCGTGGAGGGCCTTGGTCAGTCGGTTGGGCAGAAAAATCGTGAAAGAGTCATCCAAGTCCAGAACGATTTTGTCTCCAAATTTCGTTTTAACCCGACGAACGCCACTGACCCGGTATTCGAAGTAGACTTCGAGGTCCGAGAGCTTTTTCAACGGCAGAAATGTCTCCAGGCGAGCGACTTCGTTCAATTTTGAAAAGTCCATGGTCGTTACTGTCCAGTTGTATGTGCTCGAAATCTCTTGTGAGTTGATTGAGGTCGGATCTGATTTTCAGCAGATGTTTTACTTCTCCAATATTCTTGAGGAGCAGTTCTAGTCGTTTCTTAAATTCACGTTGTTCCAGAGCACTTCTCATTCGCAAGAAGAACAGCTTCAGACTGGCGATGAAGTTTTCACTTTTCGCTTATATAACGTTCCCCCACCACATAATTTGATGGAGGGTAAGGAATGTCACGGGGCTGATATCAAATACGTATGTTTGTGTATGCGCGCGCACCTTTTGGCATTCCCAGGACGAATCAAACCGACATCCGAGTAAGTGAAAAACAATTCTCGGAACCATTAATTTTGGAATGTCACGTGGTTGATAAGGTGGGAAAGGAATGTGGGGTGGTTGATGTTACACATCAGCGATATCCGAGTGGATAAAAAACAATTCTCGGAACTATTAATTTTGGAATGTCGCGTGGTTGATAAGGTGGGAAAGGAATGTGGTTGATATTACACATCAGCAGTCCTACCGTGGGAAAGGAATTCGGAGTGGTTAATGTTACATATCAGCAGTCATATCGTGGGAAAAGAATGTGGACGGTAAAAAAGTTCTCGCCCCTCGTTGCGCCCTCTACCGTCGGCAGGCGAGCACTACAGACCTTCGGTACGGCAGACTGTGACGTCATCGCGGAAAAGGGTTTGAGTCTGGGCTAAGCGGAGCGGAAAAGGGTTTGAGTCTGGGCTGCGCGGAGCGCCTCGGTGGGCTGCGCGGAGCGGCTCGGTCGGTAAAGAAGGTGTTTGTACTCAGAACCGGCCTTGCTGTACCACTTGAGTATCTTCCATCTGTAAGTTTGCTAGGTTTTTTAATCTTGTCTTTAACTCCGGTTCTAAATTTAGTGCCACTACTTCAAAAAACTGTCTAGATTTTTATTATTTTCTATTTCACTAAGCCTATAATACTATTAGTTCTCTTTGTTTTTTTTGGTACCGAAAAACCATTTATGTTACGGCTGAAAAAGTCTGCTACAATGTTATCCTTGCCTTTGCAGTATTTGATTGTATATGTTGTAACGTGGCATTTCGGTTAGGCCTGCCCATTACAAAGTACTCCTTGAACCCTGGGCGGAATCCAGGAATAAGGGTTTCGGAAATCGAGTCGCGAGATAATCATAGAGAGCGCCAGAACTGGAGTCACGCATCCAGGCTTCGACAGGGACGAAATAGAGAATTACGAATAAGACATCGCAGGCTTTTGTTTTTATTTTTTTTCGAGTACACCGGCCACAAGCCAGCGACCAACTCCGACGCCGAAGATATTTCGAGGCAAGGCGAAACCGCGGAGATCTCGCGAGAAGGATACCGAGGCTGCGGAGGAGGAGACAACGCAGATCCCTGCAGCGCGGGAATCCAAGGCGGACGCGATTCCCGCTGGCGGCCGGCGCGCCGCAGCCTCCCCGCTCACCCCGCCTACGCCCAACCGAGGCAACCGTGAGAGACCAGCTAGCGACGAGGGAGCACCACCCCGCCCAACCCCCGGACACCATGGAGCTGCGCGGAGGACGAGATTGCGATCTAGCGTTAAGTTCTGCGCCGCGTAGCGACGACAGGTGCGCTTCAGGTTGCGCAATCTCCAAAATCGATGATAGATCGGTTGTTGCGCATTCTTAGGGTAATGACGTCATGAAGGACGAGACCGGCGTTGCGGCCGATCAACCATGAGCGATAACTCTAGTTCTGGCGACGGATCCGAGAGGTACCGTGGAGTTTGTTAGTTGCGGGTTTTTGAGAGTTGCGGAAAAGAGAAGTTCCGAAATATTGCGAAGACGATGGCCGTTGCGAATCACGAGGAGGTTGGTGACTTCCTCTTCTGGATGTGGAGCGGTAATCGTTGCTGAGATCCTCGCGATCGAATTTTGAGAGCAATTAAGCGAGGGCTTGTCCGAGAAAGGATAGCCGTTTGTAATTTGCTGGTCGAAAAATCCTCGAACTTCGTTTGCCGATTCCTTCGTTTGGTGACCGTAGCCTGAGTTGCGCGTAATAAAGTAGAGCCAATTTCAAGTGATCGAGAAGGTCGAGTCGAGCCACGTGTTTGAGCCGAGGCACTATTGTCTCGAATTTGAGTGTAACCAAATTCCGTTACACGGGGTCACGTCGAATCAGTCTGATAAAATATCATTTCTCGTGTAGGTCGCGAGCCGTCGAAAGGGGAGCGTTCGAGTTCGCGAATCGCGTCCCGACGTCACCGAGAAAGTCGAGTTCGGATGCGTTTAAATAACAGCCAGGCGATCCCAGTGGTGACCGGCGCTATTAAAAATACCGACTGGAGATGTGACTCGCGCATCGAGTTGCATTCTGTTGTTGTTTCAGTATCGAATAATTGTTTATTGTTAAGTGGCGATTAGCGCCGTCGTTAGTAGAAGACGGTCGCGGCTAACGCGCCGAGTAAAACTTTTTTTTTGTGTTTTGAAGGTAGCGTTTATTATTAAGGCAGCGACTAGCGCACGTAGGCAGTAGAGGTCTTCTAGATCTATAAAATTTTTTTTTTGTCGTTTTCTTCCCTTTTTTTTGTTGTTGAACCTAAGTATTTAATTTTGAATCGCGCATAGCGACTTACGGATTATTATTTCTCTGGCTTTGTAATTGGAATCGCGAAGAGCGGCTTTGGCAGTATTATTATTTTTATTTTGTATTATCGCTGGCCAGAAATATATTATTGGAATGTTATATTAACTTTGCCAAATAACGTGTTGGCGTACGTGTTTCGTATCTCTCTATACCCAAAAATTACCCCTCCCCTCTCCGCGGTACTGAGCTGCCGAATATCTGGTCGCGGTATATCGCATTACCGATTTAGAGGCGTGTTGATCACGCCAGGCGCCCAACAAATTTCGCGGTCTCGTTTTAGGTCCAGGATACCTCGCGGACGCCGAATTATTGTGCACGCGGAAAGTTCTCGGTCATCTTCTCCGAGTGACCAAGGAGCGGGAAAAATCCACGTCACAATGTGTATTGTTGCAAGTATAAACTCCATCGCATGAGTCTATCGTTTTTAAATTCAGTTTCTTGAATGAATATTAAAGCCTTATGATCCGTGATTATTTTAAATTCTGCACCAATTAAGTACGTTCTAAATTTTCTTATAGAGTGTAAAATCGCAAGTATTTGCTTTTCAGTCCTGAAATATTTTTGTTCAGTTTTTGTTAGACTGATCTACTCGCTACCGATATTATTTTCTTATCTCCGTTTTCGTCAATCTGAAAAAGCACGCCGCTTATTCCTATGTCACTAGCATCAGTTTGAAGTTTAAAGGAAACGTTAGGTATATAATGATGTAAAGTTACGCAGTTTAAAAAATTATTTTTCAATTGTTGATATGCTATTGAATGTTCTAGTTTCCAATTCCATGTCTCTTTACTACTTAATAAATCACGAAATGGATTGACAAAGTTTGCATGTTTAATTACGAATTGTCTATAATAATTGCAAATCCCAAAAAATTGTTGTAATTGTGTTACATTTTACGGTTCAGGAAACTCCTGTATTACTTTGAGCTTATCTGGATTAGGTGTTATTCCGTTGGGTGATAAAACAAATCCTAGGAAAGAAACTGATTCTTGGCAAAATACCGACTTGCTGAGTTACAGTGTAAAACCATGAACCATTAACCGATGAAATACCATTTGCAGATGATTGAGATGTTCATCGAACGATTTTGAAGTTATTAGAAGATCATCTATATAAGTTGTCAAAAATTCAGAACAGTTTTCCCCAATTGCTGAATTTAACGCTCTCATAAACCCACTTCCGGCAGTTTTCAATCCAAAGGGAATTCTCGTAAATTGATACAACGATGTATTATGTAAGAAAGCTGTATATTTCCGCGATTCCGCAGCTAACGGTATCTGCCGAGAACTCTGCCTTGAATCGGTTGTAGTTATAAATTTGATACCGTGATGTTTATCTATTAACTCATGTATCGGAGGTGAAGTTTCGTTATCCGTGTCAATAACTTTATTTAGGAATCGAGCGTCGAGACAAATTCTAATACTATTATCTGATTTGTGTACAATTCTTAACGGATTACAATAAGGGCTATTGGACCTTTCAATAATTCCTGCCTCCAACATTAAATTAATTTCTGCAACTACTGGATTTCTAAATTTCAAAAGGACTGGATAAGATCTTTTTATATGAGGTTTACTATGCTTTAGCTTTATACTATGTTCATAGATATTAACGCATCCTACTTCGTTTGAGAATAACTTTTCATATTTCGACAGTACATTAACTAGAGCCTGCCGTTGTTTGTCGTCAATCATCCTAATTGAATCCGCGATCGTTTGGACATCCTCCAAAAAGCCGCTTGTCCTATCTAATTCATTAAAGCTTACTAAGTTCAAATTAACTAAAACTTCGTCAAAAAAGTTGTGGTCTTCTCCCTCCGTCTCTATTCTAGCATTTTCTTTTTCAACTATTGTTACCAAATCATTTTCAGGTTGATCATCAAGCGTCTGACCATCTAAATTATGATTTTTTTTGCAAAAATTTTCATCAACAGAATTTCTCTCTAATCTAAGATCCTTATCATTATTATCAATTCTACAATTATTACTTAACGTTTCTTGCAACGCAATTTCAATATCACTATTATCAATTTCATCATTATCAATCAAGGGTTCTACCACAGCAAATTCAATATCATTATGATCAAATTCATTATTATTATTAAGTAAAGGTTCTTCCACAACAAATTCAATATCATTACGATCAATTTCATTATTATTATTAAGTAAAGGTTCTTCCCCAACAATTTCAATATTATGATTATCAATTTTATTATTATCACCTAGTCTAACAATATTATTTATATCAATTTCTTTTTCAACGAGTATAGATTTTCTACTAATTACTAAATTATTTGCCAAATTATCATCCGAAATTTAAGTTTCAGATTAATTGAATTCATTTACGCCGCTATTTGTAACAATTGTCGAACTCCCATAGTTCTCATTTCTCTCTGCTTCAATGACTTTAGTTTTTTCACTTGCTACCTCCTCTACCTCTACGTTTAAAATCCTTATACATATTTCATTACAAATTAAATAAGAGAGCAATCTTTCAGAAGAGGTCCACCCGTACGATACCAACGACGCACTAAGCAAACTCCCATTAATTACTATCGTCTTTTTGTTATAGTCTAATATCGCTGTATTGATCGAAAGCCAATCATTGCCAAATATCACTTTATTCGCTAATCCTGGTATCACAAGAAATGAACATCTACTCAACATATCACCTATTTTAACCTCGATTAGTATCTGCTTCTTTATTGGAGTTGCCTTTTTCCCAATTGCAGGTAACACTAGGATATTACTAACCGGTAAAATGTCAAATTTTTTCACACTTTCTAGACGTCTAAATAATTTTTCGGATATACAAGAAATTTGACTTCCCGTATCTACTAAAATAGAGACAGAAACACGTTCAATATTACCAAAAATAAACGAACATTTATATGACTGGTTAAATTGTTGTGCGTTCCCATTAAATTCTAACTCTACATCTGAAATTAGATCCTGTTCTATATCTTGAAAAGATAATGTGCAACCCGATGTTGGACCTAGCTGTACCGCGTTGCACATTAGTTTAAATGCTGCCTGCTTGGATTTGCATTTGTTGTATTTATATTGTTGTTACCTAAGCTATTCCTATGAGCATCTATAATTACAGGTGGAGGATACTGAGTGTTTGGAAATACCATATTTGGATTATAATGCGGATAATTATTTGGTGGATTATTTTGCCATTTGCTGTTAACGGTTGATGATAAGTTTGACGAGAAAAAGTTGAATGTCCAACTGGTAAATATTGATTATCACCACCGTGACTCTGAATACTTTGTACGTTTGGATTAGCCACGTTGTTTTGGATTTTGTTCGCGTCACTCTTATAACTTTGATTACCCTGATTCAAATTTGAGTAAGTGTTTACTTGACTCGAACTACTAGTATACTTTTTCTATCTCTCTGATCATCTCTTCGTCTAGCTTCATAACCAGCATCTAATATCGATAAAGTTTGTACTATTTCACTTTCTTTATTGAAATCAGCTAATGCAAGTGCATCTCTGACTCGCACAGGCATTTGTTGTACTATTGTAAAATTAAGTTTATACGTGTTTAAATTCGAAAGGCAAAATTAGATTGTTTCACTTGTTGGTAAAAGTAATTTTGTAAAGTACCGTCTTGTGAACTATATCGACAAGATCGCCAATGTTCTTCGGCTTTTATTTGCAATGGATTGGAAAAAAAATTTTTCAAAAACTCATCTTTAAACTCTTTCAAATCCAAGAATCGTCCTCGACAAGATTCTATCCATATCTTGGCTCGACCTTTGAGCATACTTTCTACAACGAATAAATGACACTCATTTGAGATATGTTTAAATTTTAAGTAATTTCTCACATCTTCCAGGAATTCTCTCGGATTAACTCCTTCTTCCTCTGAAAATTCTGGGGGTTTTAAATCAACTCTTAGTTGTTGCAAGTTCTCTACCAGCCCACTGATTAAACTACTTTCATTACTAGATTGTTGACTAGGTACTTCTACTTTGTTTAATTTTTTCTAATTCTATACGCTGCAATTCATTCTGCTTACGTAATTCTTGTATCTCTTCAGAAATCTTCGGATTCTGCTGTTACTGAGCGTATAAGGCATCCACCATTTTTTGCAGATCTTTCATTGTATCGACCTTCTCACGCAACTGTTTTAGTTCATCCTCCATTTTTTCTTGTTTGTTCGTCTGTTTCGTAGTTTGTTGTTGTTGTGAATTCGAACTATTCAGCGATGTTAACCTTTTGTCTCGAGATCTAGTTACAACAGGTGAATGCTTAAGAGACATATAACAAAATTAGGATTATACACAAATATACGTCTAATCGTCCTTACGTTAATCTTTTGCTTAATTCTGTTCGGGCGCCAATTTTGTAACGGTCTTTTTCGTTATCGCGGTTTGCTCCGACCAGGATTCAACTCCAACTGAGGAGCCTCTCGCAATTGACAAAAATCATCCGCTATCAATATACTTTTTATTTTATTTTTTTTTTTTCAGTTAGAACGGAATTTCGGATGTTCGGTGTGACCTAATGGCATGCATCTATAAACTAAAACCGAATAAAAGAAGCGTATACATATAAAAGAAAATGATAAATAAATTGTATGAATAAAATGGGCACGGCGGACATCTATGACAATTACAATTCCACAAACGGTATACTCGTAAAATTACAAATAAAAATAGAACAGGTTAGAATATAAAAACTTATCATAAGTGTTTCTTTTTTTGTGATTTGCTTCACATTCCAGTTTCCATTTTCCATGTTGCAATCGCTAATTCCGTGCACGGTCAACTGGACTCCCCTCGTCCGTCATATTTAGGTGGTTTTCCTTTATCGGGAATCCGTAAAAAGACGGGTCGCTGCTAATTTTCCTTCGTTATCGCAAATGTTATCCGTATGCGTTTTATTTCATTCCGTCAACTTTATCAATTCGTTCGATATGATTTCTTTTTTAGAGCGCACTCTGATAACGATCGACCGCTCATCCGTCGTCTATAGCTTACACTTCTCGATTGAATGACCGTACATATATCATATAACCGCTTAGGTGAAGGCCCCCGCCTACGGTCCTACCGATTACTGAGTCCGGTAGTCACTGCTTTGGCGGCTTATTCAACTGTTACATGTCTTTCTTCAAAGCGTTTTTTAGTCTTTTCACAGCTAGTACCTTTGCTTCTTCTAGAAATCTCTCCACATCTTTATACTTCAAATTGACTATGGATCCAGTTCGAATTCCCCCCTCGAAAGCTGATTCCAAATTCTCCCAGTGAACTCGATCGCTTCTTCTTACTTTCCGCGTACCTCCACCCGTTTTCTGAAGACGTTTGAATTTTTCCGCGAGCCCTTTCAAGAGTCCAATCGTTGTGATGATTCTCATCTTTCCTTCAATCGATGAAGCCTTTCGGAAAATTTTGTTGAGAAGCTGAATATTTTGACTTTCGAATTTCATCCATTCCTGAATCGCTGCTGTTGATGATGATTTGTCTAAGATTTTGTAAGCCGATTCCATAATATCGATCAATCTCAAACACTTCGTCGATTTTATCTCGAGCTTTTTCCTCACGTGTACTTAACAAGTTGATACTGAATGATCGTTTGCAGTTATCAGCGTCCTTTTTATAGGGCAGCTGTACGTGTGTTTGTGTGCGCGCGCGCTGTGTTTTGCATTCTTGGAGCGATAGTGACCCAACACCGCAGATCCTTGGCTCTGAATATATACTACCGCAGCTATCGGTCGACCTAGCACTCTGACCTTGACTAAACCAGTTCATAATTCATCGTAAAGTTCACAGTACAGTTACAAGCCAAAAAGATTGTCATGTGGTTGATATCAAACCGGCATCCGAGTGAGTGAAAGACAATTCTTAGAACCATTAATTTTGGAATGTCGCGTGGTTGATAATGTGTGAAAGGACTGTGAGGTGGTTGATGTTACACATCAGCGATATCCGAGTGAATAAAAAACAATTCTCAGAACCATTAATTTTGCAATGTCGCTGTCAGCAATTTCCGAGTTGATAAAAAACAATTCTCAGAACCATTGATTTTAGAATGTCGCGTGTTTTATAACGTGGAAAAGGAATGTGGGGTGCTTGATGTTACACATCAGCAGTCCTACCATGGGAAAGGAATGCGGGACGGTAAAAAAGTTCTCGCCCCCGCTGCACCCTCTACCGTTGGCAGACGAGCACTAAATAAAGACTTTGACCTTCGGTCGGTGAGATTGTCGGTAAAACAACACGATTTTGACCTCTGACCGATAAGAATTGTTGGTAAAGCAGTGCGATTCTCACCGTCGACCGATACAACTGTCGGTAAGGTTGCACGTTTTTGACCTCAGGTTGGTACGGCAGAGCACGTTTTATCTTATGAGAGTGGGGGTAACCTTCAAGGGTTTGTGTCTGGGATGCGATAGGCGGCTTGGTCCGCAAAGAAGGTGTTTGTACTCAGAACCCGCCTTGCTGTACTACTATCTTCAACCAATATCATCCTGGACTACAATTTACCATGGAAATAGAAGTGAATAACTCTATCAATTTTCTCGATTTATTGCTGATACACAACAACTCTAACGTCAAAACAGACTGGTTTCACAAAAAAACGTGGTCTCAAAGATATTTGAATTTCAATTCCCACCATCCGATGTCCTACAAGATAGATACTATTTTTAATCTGGTTGACCGGGCCATAAAATTATCATATATCGAATTCCATGAAAAAAATTTGTCGCTAATATACAATATTTTAAGATGGAATGACTATCCACATGACCTTTCGTGCAAATAGATAAATAAGAGACGCATCCATATCAATAATTTTCTTGACAACAATGTTGATTCTGCTTCCGTAGATGACAACAACAGACCTGCCACCACATTTACCTTTATCCCATATATATCTGGTCTCTTTGAGTCTTTGAACAGGTTGTTTACAAAATATAATGTCAAGTTTGCGGGAAAAAATTCATAGGATTTACAACTGGTCTTTGATTCTGGAAAGGATAGGATCCCTGTGGGCAAACGATCGAATGTTGTCTATAAAATATGTTGCAAAGACTGCAATCAAGTCTATATTGGACAAACTGGCCGCCATTTCGATACAAGGTTTAAAGAACACCAACGTAATGTACAGAAGAATGATGATCGACATACGGCACTACTAAAACATGTGATCAACAACGCACATTCTTTCAATTACGATAATGTAAATATCCTCTTTGAAGAACCTAATTATTATAAACGTTCATTATTAGAAATATGTAATATTGTAGGGCATTCAAATTCTGTTGACGTTAGACAATATGTCGAACACCTTAGCAATCTTTGCAAACGCTTATTACTGACCACATGTCACACATTGTCTAACCTTGACAATAAGTGGTACATAATTTGATGTTCCCACTCAGCTATTATTTTTACTTTTTGCTATACTTGCTTGCCTTCACTCTGGGTCACAGGTGATTCGCCCAGGAGTCATTTTTTACTAGTTGAGTTAAACCATTGAGTAAATTGTTTCTGATAGGGAAAACTGAGAGATAATGATACCGATATTAATGTGTCGGCATCGTTGTAACTATGTTAACTCTCTTAACCCCTTTTTTTCACTTTTTTAATTTTATGAATGGTGCTTTGTGAATATCTCATTGTTAATTTATATACTAAGAGTCAAATATTATACACTGTGACGTGGATTTTTTCCGCTCCTCGGTCACTCGGAGAAAATGACCGAGAACTTACCGCGTGCACAATAATTTGGCGTCCACGACGTACCCTGGATCTAAAACAATATCGCAAAGTTTTGTTGGGCGCCTGGCGTGATAAACACGCCTTGAAATCATTAATACGCTATTCCTCGTCCGATAGCTCACTACCGCGGAGAGGGGAGGGGTAATTTTTGGAGAAAGAGAGAGACACTCGAAGCACACACGCTATTTAACAAAAGTAGAATAAAATCTTATATTTCACAATAGCGGTGATACAAAACAAAAAAAAAACATAATCCAAAAATCGATCATCGCAAGTCTAAAACTAAACAGAAAATTACACGTAACCTACTCTATTTCTTACTCTAATGAGCTCGCGGCTCCCTAACTAAAACGTCACTCAACGATCACAAAATCCTCATACGCAATTCTCAATTTGCAAGTTCGCCATTTGTTCTCCATGGCGATTATTGCTCGAAACGAAACTAAAACTAATTATTCGACGGTGCGCCGTCGGGCTACCGAACAGACGGCGTCCTCAATCTCACCCGAGATCTCACTCGACTCGGAGCTTCGACGCTACCGCGAGTGGCCTAAGTCTAAACGAATCCGCAAACGTTACTATATTTTAAACGCAACCAAAACTCAATGCTCAAACTTCTCGTCTCAACTGCTGCTCAACGCAACGGCCATTTCGACTATACATCACCTCAACTCGACCAAACACTATCTTAACTAAACGTAAACTTAACTAAGCGCAAGCACCACTACATTTAACTTCCACTCAACACAAGCTCAAGGTAACGCAACTCAATCTACATTATCTTGAATAACGGGTACGGAACTCAATGCCGGCGCAACTAAACGTAACCTAAACTATACGCAATCGCAACGCATCCGAAATCTAATCTTTTCAAAATCCTCCAAAACGTTACCCGCTAATCCGAGCACTCCAATTCGGCACTTCTCGACCTACTCGAGAGGTGACACTAAAAAAAAACGATAACGCGGCTCGACCCGGTACGGCGAAATTCGGCTATACTTGATTTCACTAATGAGAAAGACTCAACTAAAACCCGTGACTTTACTCAACTTTCTCAGGAACTCAAAATTTACTCTACTCTAACACGCGGACTCAGGCTACGGTCATCAAGCAAAAGAATTTCGAGTACTTCTCTACAACGCAAATCCAAAACGGCTATCCGTTACTCGGTAAGCCTTTTCGCAATTATGCTCGAAATTCAATCGCGGGGATAGAAGCAGCGCTTACCTTCTACATCCTTGCAACCCCCTTTCCATTCCCCTCGCGATTTTTGGGCGACTCCATTGCTTCGCGAAACTCCCCCAAAACGTGACTACTGGTGCTCCCTCGTCGCTAGTCGGTCCGTCGCAAGTTCGCTGGTCAATTGTTGGCGGGGTGAAGGGGGAGAGGCTGCGGCGCGCCGGCCGCCAGCGGGAATCGCGTCTACCTTGGATTCCCGCGATGCGGGGATCTGCGTCGGCTCCCCCTCCGCAGCCTCGACATCCTTCCTTCGCAATTGTCGCTAGTCCGCCACTTCGCAATTTCCTCGAATTCGGTGTCGACTTCTTGCCTGATGCCGTTGTAGCTCGAAAAATAAAAAAAAACAACAAAAAAACCTGAAATATCTTACGTTTTTCGCTAAGGTGTCCCCTCTCGTAGTTTCGGATGCGTGACTTCAGTTCTGGCGCTCTTTTGCAAAAACTTCGCGACTCAATTTCGGAAATTCCTAAATTTTGGTTTCGCCCAGGGTTCAAGGAGCCCCTTGTAACGAGCATCAAAAATGCCACGTTACAACACCGACATTGTTTAATGATTGGAGAAGATGAAAATGGCCTTTTGTCATCTTAGCTGAAGAACCATCTCTCTCCTGTTTGAATTTTATGATATTGACCAGTGTTTTAATCTCTTCTTATACAAGGTAAATTATCCCTTAAGTGTTCGTATATATTTTTAATTTTAACAGATATATTTAATGTTTTCTCCAATGACAGATATCATAAAAACAGATCGGCTAATCATTGTGCTACGGATACATGCTGTGAATATCTTGTTTTCAGACTAAATAAAATAATAAATAATACTGACTATCCTGTTAAACCATTAATACCGAACTCAGTGGGTAAACTAGGAAACAGATCTAATCCAAATAGTCAATAATATATTACGATGGGTGATAGCGACGATCTACTGATTGAAGATTTGTTTGCTGATTTGCACAGTTCAAATAAATCACTGAGTTCTGATAATATTTTAGTTCTGCATGTAAATGTTAGAGGCCTAAATAGCAATTTTAATAAATTAGAACTTTTTATAGAAAATTTATTAGTTAAACCTGATGTAATTATATGTTCAGAAACCTGGGCTCTAACTTGTTTTACATTCTTTGAACTGAAATATTATGATATCCACTATAATTATAGTAATGTTAATAAAGCTGATGGTGTGGTTATATATGTTAAAAAATCCTTAAAATATTGTATTCCATTAGATGTTTTTGGTGATCTAAAAATAATTTCTACGTCAATAAAGTTAAACGACAACAAATCTGTAAAAATTTCTGGTATTTATCGGTGTCATGATTTAAATAAGGAAAATTTCGTAAATTCAATCATTAACTTTATTGACGGTAAAAAACATGAAAACATTCATATGATCGTAGGTGATTTTAACATAAATTTATTAAGCTCTGACAGTATTACTAATGAATTCTTGAGTAAACTCCTTGATCGCAGTTTTTTACCATATTTTAATGGCGTCACTAGACCAAATGACCACGGAGGCACATGTATTGATAACTTTTTTGTTAAAACGAACAATGTTAATACCAAATCATTTACGTATACGAATGTTTTTACTGATCACTACCCTATTTTTGTCACACTAGGCACAAACACTGTTAAATTTCAATCAAAAAGACCTCATGTTATCAACTACAAACGTATTGCTGAATGTAGCAGCCACACTGACTGGTCTGCTTTGCTTAATATATCTGATCCGGATATATTTTTTAACACACTTATTGATAATATAAAATCTCTAATCAGAGATTGCATGTCTAAATATCCTATGACTAAGCATAAAAACAATAATAAACCACGTAGTAGTTGGATAACAAAAGGTCTTATGATATCTTGTAAAACTAAAGAAACTCTGTATAATTTATGGAATCTGGATAGGAGTAATAACACACTGAAACAGGAATATAATACATATTGCTAATTATTAAATAAGTTAATATCACTAGCAAAAAATAAATACGAGAATGAGATGGTAAAAAACATATATAAAGATAGTAAAGATAGGAAGCTATGGAATTATGTTAATGGTAAACTGGGAAAGAATAAAAATGTCTCTACTGAAATAGATTATATAATACGTAACGAAGAGATAGTCACTGATAACAGGGATATTGCGGATAACTTCGTAGACTTCTTTAGTAATATTGGTAATGAACTAGCTAAAAAAATTGATAAACTACAAGTAAACATAGAAAAAAATGTGAAACATAATTCAAATAGTATTTTTCTCACTCCAACTGATAGCTTTGAAATTGAAAAAACAATACTTGATCTGAAAGACAAATCAGGAGGCGTTGATGGTATTAGTAGTAGAGTTCTAAAGATTATTGCAAATGATATCAGTGTTCCCCTAGAGTATATTTTTAACATGCGTATTAATCGTGCAATATAGCCTTCTGCCTTAAAAAAAGCGGATATTATTCCAATTTTTAAATCAAGCAATAAGCATCTAACTACCGACTATATGTGGCGCCTGCCACATACACGCACTCGGTCTAGTATTAGAGCGAGGCAATGCTCGGCGTTTATCGCCCAATTTCGGAAATAATCCTCAGCGCGCTTTCCTCACTCCAGCGGGCAAAAACGAGAGCGAAGATCCTTCGCATCACCTCGCAGATAGTCAAAATCAACACACGCTAGAGTACCGTTATTGTAACCGCGCTATAACCGGATCTCCGTATCCACGCACCTGTAAAACCTAATAAACATCCTTTTATATTTCACCCATCGCACGCTTTAATACGTAGGATCCCAGTAATCCAGATCCCACATTGGTGACCCCGACGTGATATAGAAACGTTTTGCACTCGCGTGAATATTTCTGCCGGTTTCTCGCGATTCTTTTCCCGCGCCCGCGCGCCACGCCGAGTGTGCCCTTAGCGCGCTGAGAAATCGACTCCAAAACTTTTCGCCGCGCTTATTATTCGCTCCCACCGCAAAGGCGGAGACTCCAAGTGGTAGTGCGCGCATAAAATTTATTGCTGCTTTTCACGAGTGTCCGCGTGTTTTCCTCCCCGCTCGCGCAAGGCTGAGCACCCAGAGACGTTGTGCTGCGTGAGTGAATTCATAGACACCTTGAGTGCTTAATCAGTGAGTGAAACCCCTCTCGTGCTGCAGTGCGAAGCACACGCGAATGATATACCAGGACGCTCTGGAAGACTCAGGAACAGGACCGGGAGAAGACCAAGAACCGAGCCAAGGAGAGTCAACGCTAAACGAAATGCTGGGTGATCAACCGCCGGCCCTGACGCTGAACCCCGTAAGGCTCAGGGTGCCGCCATTTTGCCCCGAACGACCAGCGCTCTGGTTCGCGCAACAGGAAGCGCAATTTCGAACGCAGGGTATTGTAACGGAAATCGGCCGATACTACCACACGATATCGAACATACCAACGCGTTACGCCGCGGAGGTAGAAAATCTTATCGTCACGCCCCCGGTAACCCTTCCGTACCAAGCGCTAAAAATAGCATTGATCGCGCGTTTTTCTCAATCGAGAGAAGCAAAAATTTTACAGCTCCTCGACCGCGAAAGCCTTGGTGACCGCACACCATCAGCGCATTTACGCCATCTGCGTAGCCTCGTCCCTGACATAGACGAGGAAATTCTTAAAGCGCGCTGGCTATCACATCTCCCCGAAAATATTAGAATTTGCCTCGTGGCACAAAACAAATTAACGCTCACCGAGCTAAGCGAGACAGCCGATCGCGTACACGAGCAAGTAAACAAAGGCAATAATGTTTCGGCGGTATCAAGCCTCGAAGCTCAAATAGCCGCACTCACACGTCAAGTCGAACAGCTATCAAACCAAGGCCGCCGCAATCAAAACAAAACGAGCAAGAAAAAAGAACGCTCGCGTAGCCGTTCACGCAGCAAGTCGAGTACACGCGGACTCTCACCAACATCGAACATATGTTGGTACCACAAGAAATTCGGCAATTCCGCGAAGAAGTGCTTCCCAGCGGGATGTAAATTTCCGGGAAACGCCAGCGGGAGTCGTTAATGGCTGAAACCGATTCCCTCGCGCAACCCAGCCGCCTTTTCGTAAAAGACAGACCCACTGGAACGCAATTTTTGGTGGACACAGGATCTGATCTCTCGGTAATCCCCCCCGGAGGAGCCCCCGCGCGGAAAGCAAGGACAGGTTATCAATTACGCGCCGCAAACGGCTCGCCTATTGACACCTTCGGCTGGACCACAATGACACTCGACCTCAGTTTACGCAGAGACCTGTCATGGCGTTTCGTCGTGGCAGACGTCACGCGTCCCTTAATCGGCGCAGATTTCCTGAGCCACTTCGGGATTGCGGTAGATTTAAAAGGCCGCCGCCTTATCGACACCACGACAACGCTCACATCGCTAGGCTCGATCGCGCACATCGATCACGCCTCGGTCAAGGTCATCTCTTGCGACAACTCGCCGCAATTCGAAAAAATAATCGCCGAGTTCCCCGATATCGTTAAACCAGACGGAGCCGTCCGTGACGTTAAACACAACACGTATCATTACATAAAAACGACGGACGGACCTCCAGTCTCGAGTAAAGCACGTCGTCTCGCGTCGGATCGTTTGAAAATCGCGAAAGAGGAGTTCGAGAGATTAATTAAGCTGGGCATCGCGCGCCGCTCCGACAGCCCCTGGTCGTCTCCTCTCCACCTCGTGCCCAAGAAATCCGGCGAATGGCGCCCGTGCGGTGACTACCGTCGTCTCAACGCTCGCACGACGCCCGATAGCTACCCCGTACGTTATCTGGAAGATTTTTGCACGAACTGTCACGGTTGCCAAATATTTTCCGTCATCGATCTCGTGCGCGCATTCAACCAAATACCCGTCGCGCCCGAAGACGTCCCGAAGACAGCGATCATCACTCCGTTTGGTCTCTTCGAATTCCCGTTCATGACATTCGGACTTCGAAATGCCGCGCAAACCTTCCAACGGTTCATGGACGACGTCACCCGCGATCTCCCATTCGTGTTCGTGTACATCGACGACATTTTCGTCGCCTCGCGAGACGCGCAACAACACCGAGAACATCTCCGCATCGTGTTCGAACGCCTCCGACGGTACGGACTCGTCATAAACGCCGCGAAATCGTGTCTCGGTCAAACAGAAGTAAAATTCCTCGGTCACGCAGTCAACGCGCAAGGCATTAAACCGCTACCTGAACGCGTCGACGCGATCACCAACCTCAAGAAGCCTGAAAACATTAAGGGCCTGCGCAATTTTCTCGGTACGATAAATTTCTACCGAAAATTCATCAAACACGCGGCGGAAACACTCGCGCCTCTCAACCGCCTCCTGGAAGGATCCGAGGTCAAGGGCAAGACAAAAATCGCGTGGAACACCGAGCTCGAAGACGCGTTCGAAAAATCGAAACGAGCCCTCGCCGACGCAACACTCCTCGTGCATCCAGACACGAACGCCGAGTGGGCAATCTTCGCAGATGCATCGGAACGAGCCATCGGAGCCGCCCTCCAACAGCACCGCCAAGGTCAATGGGAGCCGCTCGCGTTCTTCAGCAAGAAACTATCACCCTCCGCGCAAAAGATGTCGACGTACGATCGCGAACTCGAGGCAATCTACGAAGCCGTCAGACGCTTCCGACACCTTTTCGAAGGTCGGCACATCGCCATCTACACGGACCTATATCGCTTATATCTAACTTAGCAATAATATTTGAAAAAATAATTTTTAATAGATTATATTCTTTTTGCATTTCCAACAATTTAATCTCTAACAATCAATTTGGTTTTCTAAAAAATAGGGGTACAAGTGATGCCCTTGCTATCACATCTAATTTTATATATAATAATATTGACAACAACCTGCCAACTGTACTTGTTTTCCTAGATCTTGCAAAGGCATTTGACACTGTTAACCACAAGATACTATTAGATAAACTATGGAGACGTGGAATAAGAGGTATTCCACATCAACTATTAACGAATTATTCAACTAATAGAGAACAATGTGTTAAGATTAATAACTGCACAAGTGAAACTAAGATGGTGAAAGTTGGTGTCCCTCAAGGTACGATACTGGGTCCCCTGTTGTTTATCATGTACATAGATGATATTTTTGATGTTTTACCTCCAAATGCTCTTGTAGCATACGCGGATGACACTGCAGTATTATGTTCAGGTAGAAATTGGACTGAACTGAACGTAACTCTAAATAACTGGTTAAATAAACTGGACATTTGGTTAAAAGTTAATCAACTTTCCTTGAACATTGACAAGACAACTTATATCACCTTTGGAAGCTATAGTGATAGTGTACCCAAAAACTATCATCTATACATAAACGACAGAGAGCTCAGTAGAGTTGAAAATTGTAAATACCTGGGGATGTTCTTTGATTCAAATATGAAATGGAATATACATGTAAATGAACAAACTAAAAAAATAAGGTATTTGTCTTTTCTGTTCTTTAAACTAAGCAAAAGTCTAAAGCCTGTAATATTAAAAACTATATATCATGGATTATTTGAGAGTATAATTAATTATGGATTAATAGCGTGGGGAGGTGCGTACAACAATGCTGTAAAACCGTTACTTAAAAAAAAGGAAAAACAAAAGGTATGATAACTTTAAAAGTAAAAATTTACAATATTGAGAAAACTATGAAAGTGTTTATCGTAGACAGTGACAACTTTAATTATGATTTTTTGATTGGCTTAGACTGTATTGAAAACTTTAAGTTGACCCAGACTGAAGATCTAAGGATCTTGCAAAAAAAAGATTTCCAAACACAGAAAAATGAAATTAACTTAAATAAAGAGGTTGACAATAACACAAATGTCAGTATTCCTGTGTTATCAGGTGACATAGAAGTAAAAACAAACAATCTTAGGAAACATGAAGTAAATTTCAACGAACATCTAAACACTGATGAATTTAAAATGATAGTAAATCATTTAGATGTGTATAAACAGTCTGAAATCGACAAATTATTGAAGAAATACAAGTCAGTATTTGCTAAAGACAAATATGATATCGGTACTGTTAAAGAATATGAAGCTCACATAGATCTAATGGAAGAAAAATACTGTTATAAACGTCCTTACAGATGCACATTCGAAGATAGAAAAGAAATAGAGAATCAAGTGGTAAAATTACTGGAAAAGGGGCTTATTGAAGAATCATACAGCCCTTTTGCTGCTCCAGTTACTCTGGCATTTAAGAAAGAAGAAAATAAAAAAACCAGAATGTGTATAGACTTCAGAGATATAAATAAAATTATTACTCCTCAGTCACAGCCATTTCCACTTATAGAGGATTTGATAGTAAAAAGTGTAAACTGTGAGTACTTTACAACATTAGATATAAATTCTGCATTTTGGTCAATTCCCCTAAGGATTCAAGATAGACCTAAAACAGCATTTGTAACACAAGAGGGCCATTTTCAGTGGTCCTGTCTCCCTTTTGGATTAAAAACAGCACCAGCAATTTTCCAACGAATATTGAATAATATAATAAGAAAATACAAACTTAATGATTTTGTAGTATCTTTCATAGATGATGTATTAGTTTTTTCACAAGATTTTAGTCAGCATATACAGCATCTATCAAGACTATTAGAAGCAATTCACAATGAGGGATTTAGACTAAAATTTTCAAAATGCTCATTTGCTAAAAATTATGCAAAATACTTGGGTCATATTATTGAAAAGAACTCAGTAAGACCACTGAAAGATTACCTAATCGCAGTGAAAAATTTTCCAGTTCCGGAAACAAGGAAAAATATAAGACAATTTCTTGGGAAAATCAACTATCACCATAAATTTATACCAAGCTTGGCACAAATCTCAGACCCATTACACAATCTACTGAGGAAAAATGTAAGTTTTGTTTGGTCAAAAGATTGTCAAGAATCATTTGAGAAAATTAAAACATTACTTTGTTCGGAACCAGTACTAAAAATTTTTGACCCCAATATTCCAATCAAAATTTATACTGATGCTTGTATCAATGGAATTGGAGCTGTACTGAAGCAAGAAGATGAAAATAAGAATTATAAACCAGTAGCATATTTTTCAAGAAAACTGAATGACGCTCAAAAAAAGAAAAAAGCAATATATCTTGAATGCTTAGCAATTAAAGAAGCAGTGAAATATTGGCAACACTGGTTATTTGGAAAACAATTCACTGTATACACAGACCACAAACCTTTGGAAAACTTAAATGTAAAATCTAGAACAGATGAAGAATTGGGGGATTTAACATATTACCTATCACAATATGATTTCAAAATAAAATACAATCCGGGAATATCGAATCAGGAAGCTGACTGCCTAAGCAGAAATCCAGTTTTAGAATTTGATGATAATACAGATGACATTCTGAAAGTCATAAATCTAGTAAGTCTGGAAGACATAAAAAATGACCAAAACCAGAACATGGAATTACAGGAAAAGAAAAGAAAATTTATATTAAAAAATGACATTTATTATAAAAAATTAAAAAGTAGAAATAAAATAGTATTGTCTGAAAATCTAAGTAAAATATTAATAAAAGATATACATGAGACTTACTGTCACTTGGGAAGATCGCAAATGATTAACAAGATAACCCCATTTTATTCTGCGAGAAATATGATAATGAATATAAAAAAAGAGTGTGATAATTGTTCTATATGTAAGAAAAACAAGTCGAGAAATAAAACAAAATATGGGCATCTATCACATCTAGGTCCAGCCACTTACCCATTTCAAATCATGTCCATTGATACCATTGGAGGATTTGGAGGATCGCGATCAACGAAAAAGTATTTGCATCTATTAGTTGATCACTTTACAAGATATGCTTACATACTAACGTCAAAAAACCAAAACGCCACTGACTTCATAAAACTAGTTACAAAAATCACAGAAAGTAATGATGCAGACACAATATTATCAGACCAATATCCTGGCATTAATTCTAAACAATTTAAAAATTTTCTAGAGGAGAACAAAATAAAGTTGATTTTTACTGCAGTAGATGCCCCATTTTCGAATGGCCTCAATGAAAGACTAAACCAGACTCTGGTAAATAAAATAAGATGCAAAGTAAATGAGAACAACAAAAAAAAAGCATGGACAGCCATCGCTCAAGAATGTGTGAGAAGATACAATGAAACAGAACACACCGTCACTGGCTTCACTCCCAAGTACTTGATGGAGGGCGAAAGTGTCGATATTTTGCCACCAGAATTAAAGACAAAGGGTACAAAGGAAGACCTAGAAAGAGATCGAAAATTAGCTTTACAGAACACCAAGAAGTCCCATGATCAAAATGCAGAACGATACAACAGACACAGGCAAGAAATTATATTAAATACTGGAGATTTAGTGTATGTGGAAAATGGGAACCGCCTCAATAGGAAAAAGCTGGATGAAATAAGAATCGGACCGTACAAAATCATAAAAAGAAAATCTAACTCAATCTATGAAGTCGATACAGGACACAAGAAGAAAGAATCCAACCTTTTCCATATAACAAAATTAATCCCAGCAGCGGATGATAGACTGACGAACAGTCACATCGTTTCCTTGTGATTGTTCTCCTCCAAGGGGGGGAGATATAAAGAAAATGACATCTCTCACTTACTTCAATTTGAATCTGCCGCCATTACCACCAGTGTTATAGAGGGAGTTGCCTATCGTCATCATACATAATAACATACTCTGTGATTAGGGATTCTATGGGCTCTGTGATATTGAAAATTCTAACCTAATAAGTACGTGAATTTACGACTACAATAATTGTGCATTTTATTAAGGATATTATTAAAACTTGAACAAACTACTGTACATTACCTGGAGTAAAAACTTTTAATGTTGTTTTCTGTTTTTATTTCAGGTAAGTAACATTGTATTGATATCTTAGCTAACTGTAGAAGTTGTGATTGTAATACTAAAATAAACTGTTTTTATTTCAGAATCCAACTTGAGTTTTTATTTTAAAAGTGGAGTAGAAGTACAATTATCGAGATTATTACATACAAAAAAGATTAATAAATTTCCTAGTGTCGTGCAAAGATGTCTCTGCTCCCCTTAATATTAACGAATCCTTTATTGTTAGTGCAATAATGTATTATTATAATGAATGCAAAAATCTACTATTTAATAGTCAATTACAGATGAAAACGAGATCTAATCTCCTAACTCTACCTAAGATTAATAAGACAATTAGCACTAAAAATGCATACTATGTCGCAATCAAGTATTATAATCTATTACCTAGCTACCTAAAGTCATTAGAGTGTAAGCAAAAAACCTTGAGGAAGAAACTGAAATGTTGGATTATTTCCTCAAATTACTAGTCCTTACTTTAATAACTATGTACTTTTATGTGTAATTCTGGTTCCTATCACTTTGTTAAGCAGTATAGACAATAAGTAATAATTTTTTTTGTATTTTCATAATGTTCATTTTCTAAACTAGATGTACTTCTGGTTCTATGTACAGATGCTTCTGCATCTCTATAGAATTTTTTTGTACCAGACATAAAATAAAATAAAAAAAAAAAAATGTACAATAGATAATAATTCTCAATAGTATGGTATCCATTGATGTTATTCTCTTACCGATGGAATCTATGTTCTTGACAGTTAAATAAAAAAATTGATCGTTCTGAGGAGGGCCCCTACTCGGGCCGAAACGTTAACGAAAATATTCGTGACATATTTAATGACCGCTCACCGACATTTACCACTACATTACCTTGTCTATACTGAGCAAGCTGTGTGAAACTGTCGTAGAAACTGATCTTGTCTTCAGCTATATTTTTTTTTTTAATTATCTATTTTCTGGCGCCCAACAATCATATCTTTCTCTTCAATGATCTCAATAACCAATTATTCAGGCCAGTACCTGCGCCGTAGGGTAACCGTATTTTCGCCCTCACAATTACTCTATCTGAAATAAATTGTCAGCAATAGTTACAGCGCATATTTCGTAAGTTGCCTTACCCTCAATTGGTCGCCCTGTGTTGGGTCCACTCTCGATTATGGGCTCGTCTCTCAGAGCTACTAGCCAATTGTTCGACTAGCTCATCAAGCTAGTCAGGGAGCATCAGCTGGATGACTCACATGATGTGCTCGTGGGCAGGTGATCTTAAAATCGCCGCCAGGTCACACCCCTTTTGCGACCTTGAGTCCATCATCCTACAATGTGGAAGAGGCCTCGGCTGGGGTCGCATTGCTGGCTCAGATGGGGTGTGCTTTCCACAATTCTATGGATTGGTTCAAGTCTTCTTTCGCCTACTTTCAAGACCGTTCTCCTACGATAATTAGATTCAAATAAGAGAGCTCTCTCAGATAGCGATAATTAAGCTAAGAATTAAGGTTGACCTCTGGAGGTCCTCATCTTTATGTTATTCCAAAATAAATGTACATTGATAAAATGCTAGACTAACTACACGACGCTAACACCTATAAAATTGTAAAACACGATTTGTCGAACACCGTGCAGAAGGAAATTAGCAAAATTACAACAGTTTGGGTTAACAACGATTATACCACAAAACGAAATAGATATTCCATTTCCAATAATGATAGTGTGGCACCTAGTGTTGTATGTATGTTGAATGGTTAGTACAACACGTATAGTATGAGCCTTAGAGGGCACACACTGACTTGGAGAATGGCTTCAGCCCTTGTAGCGTATTGACGCATCAACATTATCCTATCATTTATTATTAATAAATCTCACTTTTATTTACATAGTCTTGTTCATTTATTTATAAAGAACCTAAACATAACACCTAGAGCCTATGGACTTCCTAAGATCGACAAAGAAAATATCCCTGTACGTGTTATTTTTTCGTTTATTGATAGTTCGACCTATCAATTTTTCTAGTATTTTAAATAATTGGATTTCTAAAAACATTACTTCTCCACGCTCAAGAATCAAAGACAGTTTTGGATTTGTTGATGTCATCAAAAATATTAGGTTACCAATTAACTACGTACTAATTTCATTAGATGTCGTTTCCTCATTTATCAATACCTCTCAAGATCTGGTTATAGGAGCTATCAACAAACATTGGCCTGAGTTACAACCTTATATTCCCATTCCAAAAAGAGAGTTGATCAAAGCTCTGAATATTTGTTTTAAAGCCTCTATTTTTAAGTTCATTAAAACTATTTTTGCCCGATGCTTTGGTCTCCCGATGGGATCACCTTTGTCACCTGTTTTGGCTGATCTAGTGATGTATAATTTAGAGTAAACTTGTATTGAAAAGTTCGATTTTGAACCACCTTTCTATTACCGTTATGTTGATAACATTCTTACTACATCTCCCACCGATAAGGTTAATAACATCCGCGAGCTTTTCAACACATATCACCAAAGATTACAATTTACAATTGAAGTGGAATTTGAACATGAGATTAGCTTCTTAGATGTCTTATATATAGTTATCAATGATAACTTAAATCTAAAAACGGACTGGTATCACAAAAAAATTTAGTCGCAAGATTTCTTAAACTATAATTCACATCAACCCAAGTCCTAAAAAATTAGCACAATCAACAACCTAGTCGAACGTGCTATCAAGCTGTCTAACCCTGAATTCCATGAAAAAAATTTAAATCTTATATTTCAAGTGTTAAGTTTCAATGATTATCCTTCTCACGTATTAACAAAATATATAAAATCTAAGCGTGAATTACTTGCAACAATTGATTCCAACTCTAGCCATTCTGTATCAAATATTGTTAAGGGCGTTGCCTAGCTAGAAAGCGCGGGCTACTCCGCTTCCCGCGTTAACCGTGGCGAGAGAGAGAGAGAGTTAAGAAACAAGTGAAACGGAGCAGCCGAGCTGTCGCCGGAGTGGGGCGGGTGACGCGGCTAGCCTCTTCCACACCTCACGAGCATTCGGTTTCAAATGCTTTTAAACAGCCCAGTGTATCGCACTCGGCACGACGCAGCACCTGATGAATAATAGAGAAAAAAAAGTAGACTCCTTTGAGAGTCCACTTGAAAAATTTACTAGAAATACAGAATTTAATAAGGAACCCGAAACTATTTTTTTTATAATTCGAAAACTTGTCATTAATGAGGTAAAAATCGTCAAACATTTGAATTGTTTATAAAAATTAGGATTGTCAATAATGTTCAACACTGCATTTTTTTTATGAAAGCTTATTCGTTCACCTTCCGAATGCACTGTAAATGATGTCTTTACGTCGAATAGAACCGGATATATGCGAGCTCCTTTTGGATCAAAATTGAATGATTGTCTTGTAACTTTCGAAAACAAACATGATTCGGACGAACACCAAAATGCGTATCGATTCTTTTTATCTTTATTTCATGTGAAAAAAAGTATGAATAGATTGAAAAAATACGAGGTCATTTTTTGATTGACGTTACGTAGAATTCCTTATACGTATATTGATATAGATATACATTCTTAATATTTCAACGAAAATTATATTCACCGGCGTCCGTATTTCTATGCAATGCGATCACGTGACTGGTAATAGTCTAATAGCCGGTATTCATAGTCAGGTTCGATTTGCAGGACTGTCTTGAGTCAGCTCAAAGCATAGCTTGATCGGCTAAGAGCTGTTCCTAATACAGTCTGGAAAATAATACGTAACTATTTACGACTACCGGCCAGACGTCGTCACAGGTCATTTTAAATTGAAAATGGAACGAATAGCTGTGAGCAAATTCATGATATAACAACGAAAATATCATCAATCTCCCAGGTCTCATCACGTGGAGGTCCCTATCAAACAAAGACCCGCCTAACCCGTCCCTACCTCCCACCCATGATCGGGTTTGCACTAAACAAATGCAAAATGATAGAAACTAATATAAAATGATAAAAGTGAAATTAAACTCGTTTAAACTTAATAAACATAATCACGAAATCTGTATGAAAAGGATCTCATAGAAATTAAATTGAAACAGTATAAGTGAAACATGACAGTCATCTTGATAGAGAAAATTGATATAACAAGGCATCGAGCATTGTATACATTATATGGCTAAATAAATTCTATAGAAAGCGCAAACTATGGAAAGTAGTACGTCACGAGTGCAGGTCACAGATAGTAATGAAAAAATAGGCTATACAATATTTACATAATATATAGGCATACACGCAGTTTGGTAAGACTACAGAAAGTATTCCTGGAATGAATAATCAGATACATAATTATAATGATATGACTAGCAAATTTTTAGCACAGTAATACATATAACTAACTAAACATAAATCACAGAAATATTGCACGTAAGGTATATACAAAGCTATTATATTTATGTACATATGTACATATATTTTGTGACGTGGATTTTCCCGCTCCTCGGTCACTCGGAGAAGATGACCGAGAACTTACCGCGTGCGCAATAAATCGGCGTCCGCGAGGTATCCTGGATCTAAAACAATATCACAAAATTTGTTGGGCGCCTGGCGTGGTCAACACGCCTCGAAGTCGGTAATGCGATATACCGCGACCATATACTCGGCAGCTCAGTACCGCGGAGAGGGGAGGGGTAATTTTTGGGTAGAGAGAGATACGACACACGTACGCCAACACGTTATTTTACAAAGCAATAATAAAATTCCAATAATATATTTCCAGCCAGCGACAGTACAAAAATAAAAATAATAATGCGGCAAAAGTCGTTCTTCGCGATTACAATTACAAATACAGAGAAAAAATAACCCGTAAGTCGCCAGGCGCGATTCAAAATTAAAGACTTAGGTTTAACGAAAAAAAAGAAAGAACAAACCAAAAAGAAATTTTAATAGATCTAGAAGACCTCAACGGCCTACGTGCGCTAGTCGCTGTCTTAATAATAACCGCTAATTTACAAAAACCAAAAACAAAATAGGACCCGTCACGCTGCCCGCGATCGTCTTCTACGGAATGGCGCTAATCGCCAACTTAATAATAAACTCCTCGACGGAAACGGAACCGAATCCCCGGCCGACACTGTCCGCGATCGGTAATAAATCAAACAAAAAAAAAACAAAGAAATAAAATTGCTCATGCCTACGGGCGCTAATCGCCACCTTATCACTAACCACTGAGGCAAAAGTCTAAACGGAAAAAAGGCTCGTCGCGTCACCCGCGACTATCCTCTACAAAAGAAAATTCTTATTAACGCGCACCCGAGCTCAACTTTCTCCGCGACGTCGAGACGCGGTTCGCGAATTCGAACGCTCCCCTTTCGACGACTCGCGACCTACACGAGAAATTACACGTTATCGTAGTTGATTCGACGTGACCCAGTGTAACGGAATTTGGTTACACTCAAATTACAGTAGTCTTGCCGCGACTCAAACCCGGGGCTCTACTCGACCTTCTCGGTCACTCAACTGTGGCTCTACGTCAGTACGCGCAACTCAGGCTACGGTCACCAAGCAGATTTATCGGCTAAAGAATTTCGAGTACTTTCGTTAACGCAAATCCTCGATGGCTATCCGTTCCTCGGCAAGCCTTTATTTAATATTTCTCGAAATTCTCTCGCAAGAATATTAGCAGCGCTTACCGCTCCACATCCAGAATGCGAAGCTGCCTACTCCCTCGTGACGGTGGACCCCCATTATGATCCGCAACCTCAACGTTATTAACAACACTCAACGAACTTAATTCAGCGCGACAAACAAGTTACTACCGTTTCCGCTCGTCGCCAGAACTAGAGTGATCTCAGATGGCCGATCGGCCGCAATGCCGATCTCGTCACGCTAATCCTTAGTGACGTCATCACCCTAAGAATGCGCAACAATCGATCTGTCATCGATTTTGGAGATTGCGCAACTCGGCGCGCACCTGTCGTCGCTACGCGGCGCAGAACTTAAGGCTAGATCGCGATGTCGTCTTCCGCGCAGCTCTACGGGGTCCTGGGATTGGGCGGGGTGGTGCGCCCTCGTCGCTAGCTGGTCTCTCGCGGTTGTCTCGGTTGGGCGTAGGCGGGGTGAGCGGCGAGGCTGCGGCGCGCCGGCCGCCAGCGGGAATCGCGTCCGCCTTGGATTCCCGCGCTGCAGGGATCTGCGTTGTCTCCCCCCTCCGCAGCCTCGGTATCCTTCCCACGAGATCTCCGCGGTTTCTCCTTGCCTCGAAATATCTTCGGCGTCGGAGTTGGTCGCTGGCTGGTAGCCGGTGTACTCGAAAAAGAAATAAAAATAAAAGCCTGCAATATCTTGTTCGTAATTCGCTATTTCGTCACTGTCGAAGCCCGGGTGCGTGACTCCAGTTCTGGCGCTTTCTATGATTATTTCGCGACTCGATTTCTGAAACCCTTATTCCTGGATTCCGCCCAGGGTTCAGGGAGTCCCTTGTAACAGGCAGGCCTAACCGAAATGCCACGTTACAATTTATATTACAGTTATTTGTCGTCTGTCGGTTGTGAATTTACTGTTTCTTACGCGCCGCCTTATCTGGGCTTCGATGATTTGAGGGGGTTCGCGGATTAAGAGTTGTCGGGCGCGTCTAGAATCTACGATCTCGGGTAACAAACAAAAGTAAAAGAAATCTGCTAATTTATTCTCCATTTTTTCGGTCCAGAATTTATCGTCACGTTTTATTTTATCAAAAATCAATCCCTTTGGCGTCCAAACTATAAAATAGCACCATTTCCTATTCGTAATGTGTAGAAGACCTTGGACCTGATACATGTAATTATGAGAAAGCTCTAACTTGGCTTTTCCACCGATTATTTTCGTCTCAAATATTAATTCTGTATGAAGACGATTTTTTCTTGACCTTAGTGACTTGTTGACTAATATTATTCTTGGATATGAAGGTCGAGACATCAAAACACTTTTTTTATTATGTTTACGTTTCAGCCCTGATGGGGCACGAACACGAACATGAACACGAGGGTAATTATACTGCACTGACGAGGCATGCCATCGATTTCGACCATTCATTTAATTATTCTCAAGCCAGCATTATTGACGTTGAACCAATGTATTACAATTGGTTATTGTTAGAAATGTGCAATATTGTTGCACATCCCAATTCTGTCAACCGAAGACCAGATATTGAACATCTGAGTACTATTTACACCTCTGTGATACACCCATCGTAATTATCCATTACCGACTGAGCTTGCTCTCGATTTTACCTTCTTAACAAATTCTGGTTTCCTTTTAACCCGTTGACTTTGCGTATGCTCTGATAACGATCGATATCGATCTCCCCCCACTACACACTGGACGTTCCATATGTGCAAAAGTACTCCTGATTCATACCTATAACGGCCGTCGTGTGTTTTATTTTATTAAATTAACAATAAGGATAAAGGCTTGGGAGTTACGTATCGCGATCGCAGTGTGTTTTGGTTTTTTTGTTTTTTTTTGTTCTTATTCTATTATCTAACACGCATTCACCACTTAATAGTGGTCCCTTCTTCTGGAATTGAAAGTGTCAATCCACACCAGGTAATTCCTCTTACTTATAGTGCAAAAACATCCTGGTTTATTATCCAAACTATTCATGTTATTTTGTTATAATTGAGTTGTACATTATTTTATTATTTCTGTTCGTGACAGTTGGTTTAAATAAATTTGTTCTGAGGAGGGCCCCCATCAGGGCTGAAACGTAAACACAATAAAAAAGTGTTTTGATGTCTCGACCTTCATATCCAAGAATAATATTAGTCAACAAGTCACTAAGGTCAAAAAAAAATCGTCTTCATCATACTAACGGGATAAAACGTGGGAACCATGGGGTTTTTTCATGATATCTCTCTTGCATATGGGAAGACTTTGGCGGGGAAGCTGCGACGTTGGGCCACTATATCCGAGTCTCTGTTGAAGCTAAAAAACCACCGCATCTTTCTTTTAATCTGCAAGAAACGATCGATTTTACCAACCCATTTAAAATTCCCTAAGCTCATCTCGAACGGTGTTAGTTTTAAAATGTCTAAGTCACGAACTGCTTACCAACATAATGTACACAAATTTCAAAAGTCGTTACTTAATCTCGAGATTAGTGACGCTCATGCGGTCATCATTAAATATCAAAATATTTTGCTGGCGCTTGAGAACGATATTTTAATAGAATTACCTGTTGAATTGTCAAAAAAATTTTTCGACACACAACACCTGAAATTGGAACCGGCTTTCAATGCTCACAAGGCGTCTAACATCAACAAGTTAGCTAATCTTATTAATAACAAAAAAAAGTCCCACTTCTAATCTAATTGACTCGACCTTTGAAAATTGGATTGTGAACCTCAGCAATACGGAAATGCCTGTCAATGTTAATGACGTTCTAAAAATGGGACCCAAATATGGCATTCCTTTTAAGCCCCACCGCATCCCAACCAACAAACGTATTTCTGATTTCGAATCAAAGATTTCTTCTATTCCCTCTAACCGCCGCAATATGGCTCGCCAAGATTTTACAAACGCCTTAAAAAAGTTCATCAACACCCCTTCTTTCGTTCACGTTGACAAGAATATCCTTCATAAAATTAATGAAACTAAGATCTTTCAAAACAATAACCAGGATTTACTTTTCTTGAAGGCAGACAAGGGAAACACGACTGTTGTGATGAACAAACAAATGTATGAGGACAAAATTTTGCAACAACTCTCTAACAACAACTCCTACAAAGTTGTTAGATATGATCTTACCTGTACCCTGCAACACGAAGTTAAAAAATTAACAATGGATTGGTCCAAAAGTAAACTCATCTCAGATCAACTTAGACGTCAAATCGCAAAAACTGATTGTTTACCACCTAGAGCCTACGGGCTACTTAAAATTCATAAGCCTGATAAACCGGTAAGAATTATAGTGTCGTTCACAGATAGTCCGACTATCAATCTAGCTCGCTTCCTCAGTCAATGGATTGGTAGCAACATCGTCCCTCCCTTGTCACGTGTAAGAGATAGTTTTGCTCTGGTTAATTCTATCAGGAACTTTCGTCTCCCACCTGATCATGTATTAGTTTCGCTGGATGTTGTGTCATTGTTTACCAATGTTCCACGTGATCTAGCAATCAACGCGGTGAAACAGCGTTGGCATCAGTTGGTGGATAAAATTCCTGTCCCACTTAATGAACTCATAAAAGCATTACACATCTGCTTTAAGGCTGCCATATTCAAATTTAATCAGAACATATATGCTCAAACTTATGGTTTACCGATGAGCTCGCCTCTCTCTCCAATTTTGTCGGATTTGGTTTTGGATGATCTTGAACAATATTGTCTCAACAAACTGGACTTCAAGCCTTCTTTCTATTTCAGATATGTAGATGACATAATCACAGCTGTCCCTTCGGATAAAGTTGCAGAAATGCTATCTGTCTTCAACCAATTCCATCCGAGATTACAATTCACCTCTGAAATAGAGTTTAATCATCGAATTAGCTTTTTAGATGTTTTGATCATTAATGATAACCAGCTCATCAAAACAGATTGGTTCCATAAGGCTACCTGGTCACAAAGGTATTTAAATTTTCATTCTCACCATCCCACATCTTACAAAATTGGAACTATTCATTGTTTGGTTGATAGAGCGATTCGACTCTCAAGTATGGAATTTCATAACAAAAATGTGTCCTTGATTCAGGTTCAATTTCAATTTTGATTTCAATTTTTTTTTCGTCATCATTAGTTATAGTATATCAAAATCATCATTAGTTTCCAAATAAATTATACTTGGCGGTAGTATCTGATTTGATGACAGTTTTGTAGGTGGCTGTTTGGTAGGTAATGTATGCATTAGGGTGGGCCAAAAAAATCGACTTTTTTTTCACTTGGTACTCCGAAAACTTGGTTGGTAGAGACCTCAAAAACATTCTCTCCAAGTATGAGCTCTTAATTTTAATAGGAAGGTCCTCCGCCACGCAGTTTTCTATTTTTTTCTTATGGTGAGGAAGAAAAATACATATCTCAGTATCTACTATTTATAGAAAAAAAAATGTGTATCATGTTTTCGTAGGAAATTGAATTCTCTATAAAAAAAGGTCTCTTACAATTTTTTTGTATACCTCACTGTTCAAAAGATATTCACTGTCAAACTTCAATGCACACTATTTTTAACAGTTATTTGTTAATAATTCAAACAATTTCAATTTAATTTGTGAGTTTCGGGAAAATTTGTACAAATTTCAGTTTCTGTCGTCGAAGTAACTACTATAGAAGTTCTCTGTTTCAAAAACTTTTCGTAATTTATAATTTTTTTTAGTATTTTTACAAATTTTTTTTTTAATATTTTGAAATCCCAATCATGCTCTTAATTATTTTTATGGCATTTGTTCAGAGAACATTTTAGAACTTTTTTTCACAAATTATGCATAAAATGTTTTGCTCGAGAGCATTTTTGTTTTAAATCCTATCGCTTCGTCTGTTTGTCTTGCGCAACTAACGCCACTGTTAAAAATAGTGTGCATTGAAGTTTGACGGTGAAGATCTTCTGAACAGTGAGGTATACAAAAAAATTATAAGAGACCTTTTTTATAGAGAATTCAATTTCCTACGAAAACATGATATACATTTTTTTTCTATAAATAGTAGATACTGAGATATGTATTTTTCTTCCTCACCATAAGAAAAAAATAGAAAACTGCGTGGCGGAGGACCTTCCTATTAAAATTAAGAGCTGTTCTTGGAGAAAATGTTTTTGAGGTCTCTACCAACCAAGTTTTCGGAGTACCAAGAGAAAAAAAAAAATAGTCGATTTTTTTGGCCCACCCTAGTATGCATGTATGATTACCCCAGAATTACGTCAAGTTTATTTCTAAAATCAAAACGCGCGTATTTTAGTGGCCTAATACGCACGCGCCGTATTTACTTCGTATGGGAAATTCTACCAGATACCTTGTAATTTTACCTTGGATACTTAGGTAGTCACAATAAGTGATGAGAATATTCCTTATGATCGACAAAGTGTAAACACTAATGTAAATTGCCGAATAGTGATTTCGATCATTTAACCTGAACACGTAACAAATTGATGACATATTTTAGCGACTAATGCAAACTGGGCTAGTACCACACGTCGCAATGCATTCTAGTTTATATTTTCGTATGTACAAAAAACTTGAGAATGAATTTATACTGCTATTATGAACAGCAATATCGGCTCTTGAAAGTACCTTCTTAGATTAAAGCCCTGCGATTGTTCGTACTCAAGTGATTGAATCTCGAAGTCGGAGAGAATGCGACATCAATCATATAAATAATTCGATTTACCTAATTTTTTCCTGAAATTTGCCAAAATCTTTATGCCGGGTCGTTTCTCCTTCTTCAAAGACAGGCTCCTTCTCTTCTTAGCCATCGCGGGAATAAATACTGCCTCGAAATAATAAAAAACACGGTAGAAAAACACAAGCAAAAATAAAAGCGCGGAACACTATTCACGTGCCGAGCGACGAGGATTCGAACGAGGGGAATTGTAGTGGGAGGGTTTGAGTCTACTCTCCTCGCCTGTAATTCGCATGGTCGCCGGCCAACGCGTCGTGGCGCTAGCAGCCGCCCGCCTTTAGCGCGAAAAATTTGTTGTTTTATACTTCGTGATTTTCCTTCTCATTTCCTCATTTTTGAAGATAATTAAGTTCTTAGGGAGTCATTTTGAAGATAAAAAATAGATCTGTGTGGCCTTTTTCGCCGAATTTCGAAAAAAAATTCACTGTCCGCTGTGTCTCACTTCAAAGATAACGTACTTTCAAGTACGTTTTTCGCAAATCTGAAAGCGAAATCGAAAATTCGGTAAAAGAGGCGACACAGATCTATTCTTTATCTTCAAAATGACCCCCTAATAACCTAATTACCTTCAAAAATGAGGAAATGAGAAGGAAAATCGTGAGTCTGTGTTCGCGCGCGCTCGTCGAGGCATAGGCAACGCCCTTAACAAAAAAAAATATGTAGCTTTACCTTATATTCATGTCGTTTTGAACCTCTCAACCGCACTTTCAACAAATATGAAATTTCGTTTGTTGTTACCACCAATAATAATCTCAACTATCTTTTTGATACTAGCGAAGATGTACTCCAGAAGGATAAGCGTTCAAATGTTGTCTATAAAATTCCATGTAAAGATTGTAACAAGGTTTATATCCTTCAGTCGAGCAGACAAATCTATACGAGAATCAACGAACATAAAAAGGATATACAAGACAACGAACAACATGACACTGCCTTGACGAAGCATATGATCACTGCAGACCATAATTTCGATTACGATATGACTAGTATTTTCGAAACAGAACCGTTGTATACCGTAGAATTTACTGAGAAATGTGCAACATCTTATGCCATTCAAATAGCGTTAATTTGCGCCAAGTATAGAATACCTAAGTAACGTATATACCTCTATCATTAGACGGTAACAACCTATTTCTTCTTACCGACCGTGCATTCTATCGATAAATTTCAATGAGCCTTCTTGTCTTCTATATTGTTTTCGGTTATGGAGTTGTTGACTCTTGATTCTATCTTAATACACTGCTTCTTCCTCAGTTGCTGCACGGCAGTTAACAGTTATAATTCTGTTTTGACAATTCATTTATTTTAATTGTTTGATCTCTTCAACAAAGTATGTCTTTGAACATGAGCTGTTGGATTTTACGTATATCCATTTATCTAACAAAAATGGCCTTAGCAGCCAAAATAATCTTTTGAAAAATTTAAATTCCATTCATCTTCATGTTCTTTTTACTCTTTTTTTAATTCTGTCGCGAATAACTTTTTTTCGTTAAACATTTAAACTGTATGTGATACAAATACAATAAGTGCACATGACTCGATACACTGCACTTGAGGTAATTATACTCATGTTAAATTTTTGGTTACCTTATTTTTTAAGTTTATTTTTATTATGATTTCTATATATAATGTTTGTAATATAACTGTTATTTGTATTTGTTTCAAGATTGTAATTTTATTTGGTGTATTGATTGAACAGATCCAATTATACATTTCGTCTTGAGGACGGCCCTCACCTTGGGTCGAAACGTCAACAAGTTTTTCTACGTTATTATTATGACCTTCATTTCCGAAAACTTACCCCCATTTATGTAATTGGGTCTGATGTTACTTCAGTCAATAAACCTGCTTGCACTATCCGATTTGCTCGAGCTTTTCCCTCTACGCTGGGAGGGTTTTTACGCCCGAGCAAGTTGTAAATCACTAAATTAGCCGCGAAACGACTGTGTTATCATTCACAAACCCGATTATCCAATCCTCCTCGAATTCTCCCTTTGTGACACAAATCAAGCAAACACTTACTTTGCAGGAGATTTTAACAAAACCCGGATGTTGCCCCCTTACCGATCAAGGCTGTGATCGCCCACCGTGCGATGAAGTTTGCGATCTGATTGCGAAACTCATGCTCGAACAAGGATCACTGATAACTCCGAAACATGTGCATACTATCGTCAATAACAACCGTAATAGTTTTAAAGAGTTTGTTTTGAAAACTTTTAATATAAAACAGGGTGAATTAAGCATTTGTATTGATGAGGCGGATTTCTCCATCAATTTAATTCGGTCTGTAAATGATACGAACTTGGAAATTTCGGATACATCTGTGACTATTTATATCAATGTCGTGATATCGTCTGAAAAATTCCATTCTACACGTCCCATGAAGAAATCTTACGACAATCGCGTTTATTTTCGTTTAAAAACCACACCGTACATCAAAGTGCCATCGCTCAAAAACACTCCTCCTTTTTCGGGTACTGCATCGAATATAACGCCACCATCAGTGGTAGCCTGCTAAAAGAAACATCCAAAGAAGTTGATGTAGTACTGAAATGTCACATTGAGGTCATCAAGGCTCGCTACCATTAAAAAAAAAAAGACGAAAACACCTGGGAGGAGACCGTCCGCGTCGTTGCACAATGGCTAATTCTATGATAAATAGGCCCAAAGACGCACTCATTTTGCAACGTCAGGAGGCTCGTCGCAGGAAAGAATCCACCGACCTTGCCAAGTACCGCCATGTTACGTAAAGCAAAAGAAGAGCGTCTTTTGGCAAAATACGGAGTGAAATTTTCGAATTCGGCGTTGAATTTGTTAAACGGTTCTAAGTATGGTAGTATGTTGGTTGTATACATTTCATATCTTTACTCAAATTCAGTTGCATCTATTGGAGACTAGACAACTTCAAATATACTCAGCACGCTGCCGGAAGAACCCGAACGCAAGGCTTGCTCTCGATGCTACGGGCGGCATAGCCAAATGAGATGTAGGGAACGAGCCGTATATATTTCTGTATCAATGCATGCTCGTGTTAAGCGAAGGTAGCGTTCCCACATTTCAAATGGTGACGGCTGATCACCGAGCGCTGAATGTTGCCCATTTTTTGCGCCTTATCCTGACCGTAAACGTACCAATTCCGCCAATTGTTATTACAGACTTTGGATGGGCACTTTTAATAGAAGTCGCCGAAATATTTGGAAAATGTTTAAGCTTTAGCGATTATCTCCAAAAGGGCTATGATGCCGTCGTCCACAAATCGACTTTGCTACCATCGTCGTACGTTCGAATGGATGTAAGCCATCTCGTAGCGATGGTATTACGCTGGAACTGCCTGAAAGGAAAAGATAAATGCCTTGTGCGACAATTTCACTTGAGTTGCGTTTCAAAAATGTACCAAACCTCGAACATGGGGGAATTGTCTAACTTGGTAGAGTCTATTCTCTGTGTCGCACTCAGTCAGGTTGTTTAGAGAGATGGCAAAAAGATATGGATCATCGACGTGGGATCCGCGAATTAATGATGAGAACGAGTGTGAATGAAACGAAAGTGATGTTGAGATGGAGAGAGATAATGAATGCCGATAAACTAGATTTTTGTTGGTTTTGATGAGGCGATACAAACCGTATCGCAAGAGAACGTTACAGAGAGTGAAGATTTTACAGAGCGAGAGAACACATAGATTATACACATACATGATTTCGAGATAGTAGACAATACATGAGATACAGCTGATGGGTTTTGAGTCGCGACACGGGCAAGCGGCGAGATTTGACGCAGAGACGGCAAGTAAACATTGCACGCGAGTGTGCGTAAATGTACGAGGACGATTTTGAGTGTCGCGAGACACACATTTAACTATTCGATACCTTGCCGAAACACAGGTCATTGGCCATACTTGCTCTGACGAAATTCCGCCTTCCGAAGAACGTATGAGCTTCTTAACGTTTTTAGGACGGGACTGGTTGATATTTCGATCACTCAAGTATCATAATGATTTCGAGTTGTTTTGGGGATAATATTATGTGTTGAATATAGGAAAAATAGTGCAACCATTCTAGGAAGCATATTTGACCTTGAAATAGTGATTTCAAGGTCAAATTTTTTATTCAGTATTTCGACCTGAAAATTGGTATACCCACGTATTTTGGTGCACTGAATTCGAAAAAAATAGTATTGCATATGGTAAAACGCATCTTCAAGGTGAATATAAAGTCGAAATATTTGATCACCGTTAGTTTCTACTGGCAGATCAGCACATTGTTTTTTCTTGCGGAGGATTTCTTATCATTTTCGGGTTAAAATAGAAGAAACAATAAATTTGACCTTGAAATGTAATTTTCAAGATCAAGGATGTGTTCTGGACATCTTTCACTATTTTTTTCGTATTCAGCGTACCCAATTACATAGGAAAGCCCTCCTAACTCGCCAAATCAAATTTTGACCATTGGACTTTACGTTGCAGACGGGAGTGGTCAAAATTTCGACCACTGGGTTGGTCGGACACTCCACGTGAGAAATTCATTGATATTATACACAAATTTCGTGTAAAATAAAAGGTCGATTTCAACGTAAAAATTCCCGTCCTGAAAAGGTTAAATGATAAAACGAAAGGTATGTCGATGAAAGAAGCAGACGACGACAACTCGGATTCTGATGAACATCCGGATGCAGAAAATAGAGAAACAGAGGCACATCCCGATGTCAACGAAAGCGACAATTCCTGCTGGAAAGCATGCAGCGACGATCTTTATGATGCAGCGAGAGATATTGCGACTAATCCTGATTCATTAGTTGGCGATACGATAAATGCCTGTTATAATGAAGAATTTGCTAACAATAAGAGGTTCAAGCAGTACAATTCCCTTACGTGCCATGATGTACTGCAAAATCAGCTGCTATTAAATCGGACTTCTGCAATGTTAAATGCCGTGGTTTTGAGGCAGAATTACCTACGAGGATAGACAAGTTCGTACTGCAGCATGTAGGGAATATTGATGATAAAATTACGCTGGCATCGAATGACACGGATGTTTTCTCGTTTGATCAGGCTGACAAAGTTAGGGAGATCATGGATGGTCAAAGCTCTTTACTACCACCGATAGAATTGTTATCGAAAACAGAGGTTTATTTTGCCTCTGGACATAAACATGCGTCCAGCACTCTAAACAAAACTGATAAAGATATATTGAGCAGCTGTGTATCGAATTAGTCATCACGCAGAATCAATTTGACAAGTGATGGCAAAGAATTTATTGGATCGAATGACAATGAGGGAGATAGTTCTGCTGGAAACAGATGAAATTCGACTGCCATATATTCAATCCTCGATATTCGAGAAAGTGTTCTCGACTTATCAATCGCAGAAATCGCACCGTGCGATAAAAATCGAGGCGATATGGACGAAAATATCCAAGCCGATAAGAAATGGGTTGTTTGCGAAACGTAGGGCGGTTTTGAAAAAAATATAAAAACAATCGAGAGCATTAAGTCCCCAAAACCAAAACGCTTGAAGCCATCCTACTTGGATGATTGTCGGGAATGGGATTTTATTGAAAACGCGAGAATCGGACGTATCCCGATTCTTAAAAATGGAAATATAACGGGTACCGTTAAAATGGACAGCTGGAACTTGAACGTGAAAAATGCGTGTACTTTCGATTCAATGCTTCAGGTCGTGATAAGCGCAATCTTGGGTAACAGAACTTATCGAGAAGAGACTTATTCGACAGATTATTCCCTCGTTGAACTGGCCCATCGCGTTTTCTGGGAAAAAAAGTAATTGCAGAATATTGTAAGCAAAAATCGCAGACTTTTTTAAAAAACAGCACTAGTAGTATACCAAGGGGGGTTCTGAGTACAAACACCTTCCTTACCGACCGAGCCGCTCCGCGCAGCCCAGACGCAAACCCTTTTCCGCGATGACGTCACAGTCCGCCGTACTGGCTTGCGACATTCTCCCCAGACTCAAACCTTTTTCCGCGATGACGTCACAGTCTGCCGTACCGGCTTGAGGGCGCAGCAGGGGCGAGAACTTTTTTACCGTCCCGCATTCTTTTCCCATGGTAGGATTGCTGATGTGTAACATCAACAACCCCCACATTCCTTTCCCACGTTATCAACCACGCGACATTCCAAAATTAATAGTTCCGAGAATTGTTTTTTATCCACTCGGATATCGCTGATGTGTAACATCAACCACCCCCACATTCCTTTCCCACGTTATCAACCACGCGACATTCCAAAATTAATGGTTCTGAGAATTGTTTTTCACTTATTCAGATGTCGGTTTGATATCAACCACGTGACATTTCTTGGCTTGTAACTGCCGTGTGAACTCAACGATGAATTTTGAACGGGTTCAGTCAAGACCAGAGTGCAAGGTCGACCGATAGCCGCGGTACATTCAAAGCCATGGATCTGCGGTGTTGGGTTACTATCGCTCTGGGAATGCCAAAAGGTGCGCGCGCATACACGAACATACGTACAACTGCCCTATAAAAAGGACGCTCATCACTGCAAACGATCATTAAGTCACAACTTGTCAAGTATACGTGAGGAAAAAGCTCAAGATGGAATCCGCGAAGTGTTTGAGATTAATCGATATTATGGAAACGGCATTCAAGATTTTATCTGAAAAATCGTCGCCGGCAGAAATTGCAAAATGGATTCGATTCAGAACCCAAAATATCAGGCTTTTGAATAAAATCTTACGCAACAACGCCTCAACGATCATCGGGGAGAAGACAAGAATTTTGACTGCAATTGGAATTCTGAAATCGTTGACAGTCAAATTTCAACAATTTCAAAAAGTGGGTGACGGATTACGAAGCCGACAAAGAAGCGATCGAGTACGGTGGGAAGATTTGGAATCAGCTTTCGAGAGGAGAATTCGAACTCGATCCATCGTCAATTTGAAGCATGAAGATGTGGAGAGATTTCTAGAAGACGCAAAGGTACTAGGTGTAACGAGACTAAAAAACGCTCTGAAGAAAGACAGGAGCTTGAAACCCAACGTTATCCTGGCTTGTAAATTTGAAGTTAGAAAAGATGATCGCACGGTGGAAGAGATCAAATTTTTTAATACGAGAAATGAAATCATCCTCCAGACAACGGATATCAACGAATGGTTCATCGAAAACGCGACGGAGCGTTTGTTGAAAAAGGTGGAAGATTTCCAGGAAAAGGATTCAGGCTGGTCGCTGACTGAAATAATCAATTTGACTGTGAATATCAACAAGTACGTGCCACTACGAGGCGGTGTCTTCACATACACACCACTACCCAAAGATATTCAAGATAAGAAGGCTGTCGTCAACATACGTAACAACCACTCTTACTGCTTTCTTTGGTCGGTCACCGCAGCTCTGTTCCCAGCCGACAACAATAATCCCAGTAAAATTACTTCACATCCGCATTTCAGCTCAGTGCTACAATACGACGGTTTGCATTTTCCAATGTCTTTAGACCAGATTCCAAAATTTGAGAAACTTAACAAACTTTCAATCAACGTTTATGGTATAAATAGTACGGAAAAACAAAAGCGCAGTGAAATCGTACCCATTTATTTGAGCCGAAACAAGTCTGACAAACCTGTAATTCATCTTTTAGCGATAGAAATTGAAATCACTGACGATGACGACGATGATGTCGATATGGAAAATTATGAAAAAAATAAAATCTTTCATTTTACTTGTATTCGAAATCTGTCTCGATTAACAAGATCTCAAATTTCTAAGCATAAATGTCGTACTTGATTGTGCGATAGGTGTCTGTCTCATTTTAATTTCGAAAGATGTTTGTTGAAGCACCGAGTTGATTGCATGAATTTAAACAAAACCAAAGTTATTCTACCTACAGATGAGGAAAAAATACTGAAATTCAAAAATTTCAAGCACAAAGAAACCGTTCCATTCTGCATTTACGCGGATCTCGAATGTTTACTGGAACCTACGATCAAAAAGATGGGTACAAGAACAATTTATCAGAAGCATCTTCCGTATAGTATAGCTTACTATCTACATTGTGCGTTTGACGATTCGCTTTCGAATTTCAAAATTAATCGTGGAGAGACTTGCGTTCAATGGTTTGTGAATGAGTAAGCGGAATTGGCACATTCGTTAGAAGTTTATTTCAAAACTGTTGTACCGATGGAACCGCTCAATTTCAATCAAATCAACGAATTTCATTTAACAACAGTGTGTCACATTTGTGACAAACCGTTTATACTCACAGACGTGAAACATCGTGATCACTGCCATTTCACGGGAAAGTACCGTGGTGCTGCTCACCGAGGTTGCAATCTAAATTACCAAAATTCGCACACTATCCCAGTGATATTCCACAATCTGCCGGGTTACGATTCACATTTTCTGATCAAAGCACTGGCTACATCGTTCGAGGGCACAACTAAGCTTCTACCCGTAAACAAAGAAAAGTACATTTCATTTACAAAATTCGTTAAGGGAACGGATATAAAGTTTAGATTCGTAGATTCGTACCGTTTCATGCCCAGTAGTCTTGAGAAATTAGCAACGTATCTCGGTGATGATCAGAAATCAATTACACGAAAATTTTATCATAGCTCAGATAAATTTCAGTTATTGACCAGAAAAGGAGTGTTCCCGTACGAATACATAGACAGTTGGGAGAAGCTCGAGGACACACGGCTACCATCCAAACAACAATTCTACTCAAAATTAAATGATCGGGATATATCAGACGACGACTATGCACATGCATGTAAAGTTTGGCAAACTTTTAACGTTCAAACTTTGGGAGAGTATTCGGACTTGTATTTACAGACGGACGTGTTTTTACTAGCCGACGTTTTTCAAAACTTTCGACAGAGCTGTTGGACAACGTACAAACTGGACCCGTTACATTACTACACAGCGCCCGGTCTGTCGTTTGATGCAATGTTAAAATGTACAGACATCGAACTCGAGCTTCTCACCGACATAGACATGGTTATGTTTATCGAAAAGGGTATTTGAGGTGGTGTGTCACAGTGTTCGAACAGATACGCAAAGGCCAACAATAGATATATGGGAGAGGAATTCGATCCTGAGGTCGAAGAATCTTATCTCATGAACTTTGACGTTAATAATTTGTACGGTGCAGCTATGAGCTTTGCTCTGCCATACAGTTCCTTCGAATGGTTATCAGACTTCAGACAATGCGACGTTCTTACCATCTCGGACGATGCGGAGTTTGGTTACATACTAGAGGTGGATTTGGAATATCCTGAGGAACTGCATGAAATTCATAAGGATTTACCACTGTGTCCGGAGCACTACATACCTCCGATCTCGAATAGCAAGCAACCGAAATTGACGCCCACGCTACTTTCCAAGAAAAACTACGTTGTTCATTATAGCGTTTTGAAACAATGCTTACAATTAGGCTTAAAATTACTCAAAATTCACAGAGTTCTCAAATTCAGACAAACCCCGTGGCTCAAAAAATACATAGATTTGAATACCGATTTGCGCGAAAAATCTCACAACGAATTTGAGAAAAATTTTTACAAACTGATGAACAACGCAGTTTTTGGCAAAACAATGGAAAATGTTAGGAAGTATAGAGATGTCAGACTGATCACGAAATGGGATGGACGGTACGGTGCGAGAGCTACCATAGCCAAACCCAATTTTCACAGCTGCACCGTTTTCGACAAAGGTATAATTATCGTTGAAATGAGTAAGACGAAGGTCAAATTGAATAAACCATTGTATGCAGGTTTCTCCATCCTGGATCTGTCTAAAACATATATCTATGATTTTCATTATAATTATATTAAGCAGAAATTTGGCAACCGAGCAAAATTAATGTACACGAATACCGACAGTTTGATTTACAATTTTATCGTCCCCGACATATACGAACATATAAAGGAGGACTTGCACAAATTCGACACGTCGGATTATCCGCTTGACAACGTCTACGGAATACCTCGAGCAAACAAAAAAGTTCTCGGTGTTACGTCCGTGGGTAGAGTTTACTCCTGAGCGGAAGGAGTAACCTGGTTGGCTTCGCTTTTACGTTACAGGTCAACCGGAAATCAGGATGGGATTGAATAAACTGGAGTATGTTGATATGTCGTTTATAAGTTTATTCCGTAGAACATGAGATAGCGGTCGGAATGAGTTGTGTGTTGCGAAAAGATATATATGAAGGCGAGATGTGGAATTGTCGAGTGTCAGAATAGGAGTGTCCCTCGAGACGTGAAACGGACGGGTGCAGAAAAGGTGTCACAAAGCTAGGAGTAGGGAATGGAATTTGAAGAGTAAGCGTGATAGTGAATAGCGTGAGACTACGTAGAGATAAGAGGACAGGACAGAGACCATGAGATTAATGTAAGAACTGTGGGAGAGTTAGCGAGTAGGAAAAATAGAGAGAAGTGGTATGCTGGACGTAACACCCCCCCCGTCAGAGGGAGCATATGTCCCGAATATGGGAAGCAAGAAGGTGGAAATGTGAAACATGATTTTAAAGTATGTGCTTAAAATTAGTTTTACAATTTATCTTATTATAGGTAGTGTATGGTTTATATTCTGGATCACGAATGAGCGTAAGGCATATAGTTATAATACTATGGTTACATAATGTTGTTTAAAGCTAGGCGCCTAGGGTTAATGCGCATGGAAGCGGGTTAGTACACTTAAGACTAAACAACAATGATTTCTCTGATTAGCTGGGTACTAAGTAATACTATATTTTTTTTTTCTTGATATATCGAGATACAGAGTTTGACCTATTCGTACAATGATATCGGTTATGAGTGTAGATATATTTTGGGCTAATTGTAAACTAAGGGTATAAGATCGTCATTACAATCATTTTAGTGCAGTAGTGTACACAAGTATTTACTTTACTTGTGTCTGTTTGACAGCGCAACAGCAGATCTTGGTAGCAATATAGTAGTTGCTATTGAAGGGGTTAATGTGGGATTTTACTATGTATGTGCGATTTTCAGTTTATTGAGATGAACTATTTTAGTTTTGTTTAGAGTAAGGTATATTTCGGCGTTAACGTCATCTATTATTCGTTTGATTACATACGGGCCTTTATAATGATCTTGGAATTTTGACCTTGTTTCGTTCAATAGGTAGACAGTTTGTCCTACTTCAAATCGTTGTGGGTTAATCGTTCTGTCGTAGTGTTCTTTACTTTTCTGTTTAGCTTGTTTCAGGTTCAACGCGGCGCGTTTACGGATGTCTGTGAGATTCGCTATTAGATCGAGGAGGAATGTATCGTATGTATGCGTGGATGTGTTGCTTAGTATCGCGTCTGTCGGTAGTTTAGCTTCCGAGCCGAAGATCAGCTGGTGAGGTGAATAATGTGTACTGTCGTGTTTTGCTGTATTATAGCAGAAAATGGCGAAACGTATGAATTCATCCCAGTCTTTACCCTCGTTGGTGTAATGTTTGATGTATTCGGTAATTACAAGGTGACTTCTTTCTAATGAGCCGTTTGATTGCGGTCTATAGGCGGTTGTTCGTAGTTGTTTAATTTTGAAGAGTTTACAAAGTTGTTTGATGACTGTGCTCATAAAATTCTGTCCTTGGTCTGTAAGTATTGCTCGAGGAGCACCGTAACGTGTAATGTATTCTTTTGCGAATGCTGCGCCTATAGTTTTGGCGGTGGCATCAGGTAAAGGGATGGCGTCCAGGAATTTTGTCAAATTGCATTGTATTGTCAAGAGATATTTGTTGTTCGATTTAGTAAGGGGTAGAGGTCCAACAATATCTAATGCCACTTTGTCAAAGGCCTCTGCGGGCGTGTCAGTGATTGCCATGGGTAATTTTGTTTTGATCCTGACTAGTTTTTTCCTCTGGCAACTGCCGCAAGATCTGATGATATTTTGAATTTGCTTTTTCATATTTGGCCAAAAATATTTTTCTCTTATTTTATTAAAAATTTTTGTAACGCCTTGGTGTCCTCCGATCAGTGACTCGTGGTACTCTTTGATCATGTCTTCGCGTAATCGTTCGTCTGGTATAATTGTAGTATTTCTACAAAGTGTTACTCGAATGTCTGAATCCGCAAAAATGTGATAAATCAGTTTTTTAAAGATAGATCGTAGAATATCATCAACTCCTGGTCCTGACATGGGGAATGATATGGACCGAATGTCTAGTCCGGACAAGATAATCCTCAAGTTAACTAACGTGTAGAAAATGTCGTCAAGTCTGCCCGGGTCTGATTGACGTGGTTTCACTACGAGGGTAAATATGTATTTGTTGTTTTTCAACCGAGTTTTAATTACGTCAGATATTTCTGGATTCTGGTTTTGAAAGGATTCCATGCTTACTAGATTTCCGTCTATCAACTGTTTTTCTAGTCCTTCTGTCCAACCACAATTAGCTGATACGAAATGAGCGTAATTGTCGCACAACATGAGAAGTCCGTCATTAGTTTCGGTTACGTTGGGTGTTGGTAATATGTCATTTTGATTTTGTATGAAGTAATCTAAGCAACAAAAGTTGTCATTGTCAATATGGGGGCGGTCCGGTTTTCGCTCTTCGGGATTCTCGCGACGTTGTGAGCCTAAAGGTGGTAGCGTTGCCGTAGGTACAACGGAGGCATCGCTATCCGTGTCTTCAACAGCTGACTCCGGATCATGTATCACGGAGTCACTCTCCGAGATATCAGTTGGGTAGCGCGAGGGAGTAGAAACCGGAGCATGTCTTGGAGCTGACCTAGTGCCGGTCCGACGCATTGGCCGACGAGTTACAGGGGGAGCAGGGATTCTGGGTGTTGATGCGTCTGCTTCAGATTCAGAAGATGTCGAGTCATAAGTCGGGTTTTGATAATTACAAATGGTGATCTTTATGTCGGAGTCTTTAAATATGTAATGGATCATCCGATTAACAAGGTTCCAGTCTAACTTATCTAAGCCGCAGCCTAGTCTTGGAATCGAGAGCGATTTGACTTTGTCTTGTTCTAAGCAATTCTTTAGATTTACTAGGGCGTTGAACAGTGTTTCTTCAGTTGGTTTCTGGTAGTGGTATTTTTTGGTTACTAGATTGTAAATGAGGCGGTTACCATGTGGCAGTGTCAATACGTTCGTTACTTCAGGGTCTAGTTGTTGTAGTTGATCTCGGGTGATTATTTTCCTATTGATTAGTTGTCCCGCGACTCCTCGTGATGTCTTGCAGTCTGCCGAGATGCAGTGGGCTAGGTTATCTTGTCTGTCGAGGAGATTGGCGCGTATCTCTTGAATAAATTTACTATGCGTTAATGGTAGGCGGTTAAGATCTGTTACGAATTCCGTGAATCGAGGGGCGTAATTTCGTCCTTTACTGGTAGTGGCTTCGGGTGTCGGCTTATTCAGTGTGTCGGACTGTTCTTCACGTATTTTAACACTACGACCCTGGGGCTTACCGGAGTTTTGGTGTGATTTACATGAGGTGAGTGGTTGAACTCGTTCCGTAGTTTGCTTGATCGTTTTATCGACCACGATCGGTACCTCCGTTGCGCTGCTATTGTCAGTCATACTGGCACTTGAGTCAGAGGTAACAGTAGAAGTCGAAGTGTCTTGTAATGCTTTGTTTCGTCTTCGTGGGGAAGGGCTGGTGGATTCATGTGCAGATCCATGCGCTTGTATTGGGTGTTGGTCTACATGTTTCATTCGTTTGTGAGCGCCGGTAGATGAAGATAGCGTATCCGGTTCGCGAGCACGTGTTGGGTGTTGGTGAGCTATTTTGGTGCGTTTGTGAGCGCTGGTAGACGAAGATAGCGTATCTGGTTCGCGAGCACGCGTTGGGTGTTGGTGAGCTACTTTGGCGCACTTGTGGGCGTCAGTAGATGAGCATTCTGTATCGGGTCGTGGCCGTTTTGAGGTAATAGGTAGAATTCGGAAAGAGTCGCTAGGTGGATTTCTGGATAGCGCGTCCGCGTTAGAGTTCGCTATTCCTTTTTTATGTTTTGTGACGTACGAATATTCTTCCAACTTCAGTCTCCAGTGCATTAAACGAGAAGTCGGGTCCCGTACGTTTTTGATCCACTTTAGTGGTTCGTGGTCTGTTACCAGAGTGAAGGTTCTACCGTAAAGATAAGGACGAAAATGTTTGACGGCATAAACGACTGCTAAGAATTCTTTTTCGGACACCGAGTAATTGATTTCGGCCTTTTGTAACACCCTCGATGCATACGCGATTGGTAAATCCTCGCCATCTTTGTCTTGACTAAGTATTGCTCCTATTGCATACTTTGAAGCGTCGGTTGTTAGGACGAAGGGTTTTTCGAAATCTGGATACTGCAGTATTGGTTCTCGACACAGACTATCGCGTAGTGTTTCGAACGCAAATTGATGTTCTGCTGTCCATAGGAAAGGGCTATTCTTCTTTAGCAAATTATTAATAGGTCTAGCAATTTTTGAAAGGTTAGGAATGAATCTTCGGTAGTAGCCTATCAAGCCTAAAAATTGTTTGATCTGTTTAGGATTCTTGGGAACTGGGTAGTTTTTTATTGCTGATATCTTCTCCGGATTAGGTTTCAATCCATTTTGAGTGATGACGTGACCTAGGTATGCTACTTCTTTACGCAGAAATTCACATTTATCTGGCTGCAGGGTTAGTCCTGCATCAGACAATCTCTTCATGAGTTTCCGAAATTTGGTTTCGTGCTCCTCCAAGGATCGGGAGTAAATGACTATATCATCCAAATAGACAAACATATCTGTACCCTGTAATCCCGATAGAACCTGATCTATTAGACGTTGAAAGGTGGATGGGGCATTTTTTAAGCCAAATGGCATTCTAGTATATTCGAAATGGCCGTGAGGAGTCGAAAAAGCGGTCTTTGCGCTGTGATCGGGATCCATTGGGATTTGATGGAACCCGGAAGCCAGGTCGAACGTTGAGAAATATTTTGCGGAGCCTAGCTGATCTAGGATATCGACGATGTTTGGTAGCGGGTAAGCGTCGCCAATGGTTTTTTCATTCAGTTTCCTGAAGTCAATGACCATTCGCCACTTCTTTTCGCCGCTAGCATCTGATTTCTTGGGGATGATCCAGACCGGAGAATTGTAAGGAGATGAAGAATGTGTGATAATGTTCTGATCAAGGAGTTTGGTCACTTGTTTTTGTATTTCGTCCTTGTGTACTCTTGGGTGTCTGTATTGTTTGGTATGAATTGGTGCGTCATTGGTAGTAGGGATCGTGTGGCTGACTAAGTTTGTATGTCCCAGGGTGTCACCCGGGAGGAAAAATAAATGGTTGAATTCGATAGCAAGATTAACTATCAATTGTTTTTCTTCGTCGTTCAAATGATCCAATCGTAAGTTTTCTTTCAAAATCTCAAGGCGTTTCGAATCGTAATTTGGGGATGTGGGAAGAACGCGATTCTCGATCCTTTTTTGTTTTTCGTGTAAGACCTGTGCTAGTAAGACCTGTCCGCTGCTTGCAGTACTTGTATGCGTTAGGTGTGTTTTTGCACTGAGCGTGGCGGTGCTCGCGAGTTCATCGACTTCTTCTAGTGTTACGACTGGTCTTCTTATTTCCACAGCTGATTCGTTGGAATTTATTGCATAAACGTAAGCAAACCCTTGTTGGTTGGTAACCAGGGCCTGTCCCAGGAATATGTTAGCGCCTACTTCCAACTGTTCTATGAATCCCGTTTTTACAGAGGGATTCGAAATTTTTAGTGCAATCACTTGAGCCGTTCGTGGTGGTATCAATATGTAGTCTTCGTTTAGGAGTTTGAATGGTTTGCTAGTATTGTTCGGTATTATTTTTTCTGTATCGAAAGATATCGTTGCATTTTCGTTCCGTAAAAATATCGATCCTAAGATTCCGTCTTCTTGTATCGGAAACAGATCGTCGACTATATGGAATATATGAAGGTTGTCACCGATTCGAATGCTAGTTGTTCCTATTACTTTTATTGGCTCATGTATAGCACTGGTAACGTGGATCTGACCTTCGAGTAATTTACACGGAACATGCGGATGTATTGCTCCGAGTTTAATTATGTTTACATCAGCACCGGTGTCAACTATAAATGTGCTGGGTTGTCGTATGAGTTCACCGGTGGTTATTCGAACCTTCGGTGTTTGTGTGACAGATGTTATGAGGATACGCGGTGGTGTTTTTGTGTTGGTTGTATGCCTGTTAAAGGGAATAACGCCGGTTTCGCGAGAGATAAGGTAGTTGTTTTTGAAACAGATAGTCGCCTTTTCCGAACGTAAAAAGTCTGCACTTAGTATACCGTCCTCGATGATAGGGAAGGAGTTATCGACAAGATGGAATTCGTGGCGTGTATTAGCTAACTCGATGTAGAGACTTCCTATTGTTCTGATGGATTCTTCCGTTATCCCTGAAATCTGCCTAATGTCCGTCTTTGTGACGTGGACTCTTGGGTCGATTTTATCGATTTTTAACAGATTAATATTAGCGCCAGTATCTATTATTAGTGTCACGTACCCATTCAAAGACTGCGGGCATTGTGTTCGAATCTGTGGAGGGCCAGATTCTAATTGTACGGAGCTGACATTTGGTTTGGACGCTGCTCCGGTTTGAGGGAGGTCGATGCGTCCGCGCGGCCGTCCCTGAACTCGTTTAAATGGCTCGCGTTGCCTGAATATTCGCGATGTTGCTTTGCTTCGTATGAAACTTCCGGGTGGATGCCCGTATCGCAATTCTCGTTCGAGTAGTCTTGTGTTACGAAATTAACCCTGAAGTTCGATCGTGAAGGATTTGGTGTGTTATACTGTTGTGAGCGTTGACTGTCATTTCGCGTCTGGTCTAAAGGTTGGTTTGTCGGGTCTCTTGCTCGATATTGGGTATTGGGATTGTTTTGTTGTTGACGATTAGTGTTACTTTGGAAAACTCTTGAATTTTGGTAGAATTTTGGATTCTGGTGATATTGGGAACGATTTGAGCGGCAATTATCGTTTGAGTGGCCTTTGCCACCACACTGCGTGCAAGTTGTGTTGTTGCGCTGCCTCGTTCTGCACTCTTCTATACTATGACCTGCCTTCTTGCAGTATCTGCACACTACTAATAGGGAAGGTTGTTCAGGACAATATTTATCGATGTGATCGGTTAATTTACATATACTACATTTTATATGGTTTTGTGTTTCGTAGTTAGTATCACGGTATGAGGCTAGTTTAAGTCTATCTGATAATAGTTTTTCAGTCTTGGTGGCCGTGTCTATAGCCATTTGTAGGGTTTGTGGATTCTCATGAGCTACTCTTATTTCTAATTCGTCTAGTAATCCTTTGATAAATCTTAGTCTTGCGGTCTCTTTGATATTTTTCTTTAGCACTTGAGCATCACTGATAGATTCTGAGGCATCTATTGATTCGCACGCTTGTCTTAACAGATGTTTTATTCTAGCACCGTAATCTAGAACACTCTCGTTTCGCCTCTGTGCCGATTGTGCGAGGTCTAGCTGGATATCTGGGAGGTGTTGTTTAGACGCGTAGGCCTGTTTTAGGCAGTATAGCAAATCTCGAAGAGAATCCGGATTATCTGACTCTATATATTTACTCGCGTCGCCTTCGATTTTCGTGCGAATGAGTGTGGAGAATAAATTCAGTTCTCTGGCTAAGACAGCTTGTTTTGCGCATTCTACTTTAGTTATGAATTCGGATACGGGCATATTAGTGCCATTGAACGTGGGAATCAGAGCTAATGCATCTTTAAGAGGCAGGTGCGGAAAAGTGCCTTCGGTAGCCATGTTGTAAATTTTAATCTAGGATTTGTCGACTTACAAAGTGAAGATGAAGAGGAGGAACGGAATAAAATGTTGCATTCTTCCGTGAGGATGTTGGTCCAGCGATTTCGTGTCTGTAGTCGGTGATGACGTCGGTGTGCGTTGTGTCGTACTAGAAGTCGTGAAGAATGAAGATGTCGTCGTAGTAGCAGCAGGAGATAGTCTTTCAGCAATATCGATTTGGAGATACGGATTTGTCTGTGACGTTCGTGTGAATCAGAGATCGTTGATTGCGTTAACGTAGAATATGGCTTTCAGAGTGTCTTCAACACTATCACACAGTGGTATTACTTTTTTATTAACATCACTGAGCTTGCACACTTCAGAACCGGTCTATCAGATGGCACTTCATGCGTAGCACACACGTAAAATTGTATCACTGAATTTCCGGAAAGCGAAGGCCACCGCTGCCACCAATGTTACGTCCGTGGGTAGAGTTTACTCCTGAGCGGAAGGAGTAACCTGGTTGGCTTCGCTTTTACGTTACAGGTCAACCGGAAATCAGGATGGGATTGAATAAACTGGAGTATGTTGATATGTCGTTTATAAGTTTATTCCGTAGAACATGAGATAGCGGTCGGAATGAGTTGTGTGTTGCGAAAAGATATATATGAAGGCGAGATGTGGAATTGTCGAGTGTCAGAATAGGAGTGTCCCTCGAGACGTGAAACGGACGGGTGCAGAAAAGGTGTCACAAAGCTAGGAGTAGGGAATGGAATTTGAAGAGTAAGCGTGATAGTGAATAGCGTGAGACTACGTAGAGATAAGAGGACAGGACAGAGACCATGAGATTAATGTAAGAACTGTGGGAGAGTTAGCGAGTAGGAAAAATAGAGAGAAGTGGTATGCTGGACGTAACATCGGCTTGATGAAAGACGAGAATAACGGGAAAATCATGTTGGAATTTGTAGGATTACGAGCTAAATTGTACGAATTCCGAGTCTTGGGAGATGAAGAAGACAATAAACGTGCCAAAGGTGTTAGACGATCAGCGTTGAGAAAAATAACTTTCAACGATCATTTGGACTGTGCGTTGAAACGTAAAAATCTATCCTCAAATCAGCATTCGATATTGAGTTGAAAGCATGAGGTATACACCGTAGACCAGCAGAAAGTAGCACTGAGCTGGAATGACGACAAGCGGATCGTGTCTCAAAATACAACCGACACGCTTCCGTGGGGTTACAAGCCTGCACCGTAGCTTTGTAATTACCGTATCGTAATCTATGTAGGACTTAATTTATAACTGTACCATGATGTATAAAGTATTATTATTATGTAGGGCTTAATTTTTTTTACAAATATACCATGATGTATAAAATATCATTATTATGTAGGATGGTTAATAAGAACGCTCCGAAGTATAAAAAAATTGTACAACGATGCATATGTCTGTCGATTGTCTAAAAAATAAAGATGCATACTTGTTATGTGTCGGGTATAAAATAAAGAGACACATACGTTTTTTACAAAAAAATTCATTTATTCAAATGTTACATGTCCGATTTGTTTATCCAACTGTTGTGTGTATTGTCAAAACCTAACCATTTAACGTATATTTTTCTTCCACGCTTCTTGAGCACCTTCTCCACCAGATAGATATCCGGATGCTTAACCTTGAGGAGCTCTTGTTCGTAGAAACCACCAGCGATGGGTTGATCTCGGTAGTCTTTGAGCTTGTACGTCACAGGATGAGTATTTTCCACCCGACTTATCGTGAATATTTCAGTCGTCCAATTGGGAGTGTAACCTTTCTCGAAGACATTTTTGAATTTGCTGATTCGAACTTTGTCGCCTGATTTGAACTTTGCCGATACGGTAGGTATCGCTCGAAGCCCTCCGTACGCCTGACGTAATAACAGCCTCTTGTTTGCAACGGTGACATCCGACGGTTTCATTCTTATGGTTCGGTGTTTGACGTTGTTGTAAGCCGAAACCAAATCGGATAAAATATCGAGCCACTTGTAGCTTCCTTGCATGCTGAACCGTTTCCACATTTTACCTTTCAGCGTCCGATTGAAACGTTCACAGATCGAAGCCTTCAAATTACTGTACGTGGAGTAAAGTTTGATTCCGTAACGTGTCATAAGCGATTCAAATTTCGAGTTGTAAAATTCCGTTCCTCTGTCGACGTGTAAATTTTTCGGCACCCGTCCTTGAACAAGCACAGATTCCATTGCCTTCGTAACATCATCTCCAGGCTTGCTCTTTATCGGTACAGCCCACGCATACTTTGAAAAAAATATCAATGACTGTGAGCATGTACTTGTAACCTTTGTTTTGTCCAGCGTATGACGTCATATCAACAAGATCCGCCTGCCAGGTCTCGTCGATGCCGCGCACGTCTACACGACGACGCGGGTAATTCCGGCGTGCAGAGGCTTATGCAGTTCCGTCACCAGTGCTTGCTTTTCCTCGTTCATATTCCAACGCTCTTAGTCGAGTGTCCAATTGAGAAATGTTATCAGCGTTTCGAATCGACAGGTCTCTGCCTGTTTTAAAGTCTGTGTAAAAGGTATCCACGGCTTTCTCCATGGTGAGCTCTAAAGCTTTGATCATTTGATCGAGGCTGTCGATTTGTTTTTGCAGCACGTTGAATTTTCGTCCCAAGATTTTCAAAGTTACAGCATTGTTCGGCTCTGCGGGATCTGCGACATCGCACAGTCTCTTGTTCCGTATATTACGCTTCGACTGCCATGACTTTGACGTTGATATAAGCTGAACTTTGTATAACTTTTTTGACTTGCACGTATCGTGTAAGACTGACGAGTCTGCATCGGATGCATTGAGCTTATACATATATGTATATATATAGGTCGATAGATCGCAAGAATTTGGAAACGGTGCGCACTGCGTTCTGCGCATCTCGGAGGGAAAAATGACGTCAGAGACGACTGGGTCCACCCTTTATCCGACCCGCCATCCCTAAATTTTTGGGTTTTATTGCTCTCCCGCCGTGTGCGTCCGTGGATGTGCGGCCGGCAGCGTGTGCCGCGGCAACAATACCGAGATCAGCGCCCGAGAAGGGGTACAACAGGGCGAGAGGGGAGGTGCTGATATTTAATTCGTAAACGAATAATAATAATTCACCCAGACGCCACAGTGGTCCAAAAGCCCGAATCCCTGGTCAAAACTAATAACTCAAATAATTCTCAGTGAAAATTGCTAGTATTACTATACCTATAGTTTTTTGGCTGGCTGATTTTGAAAACGAATGCAAAAATGCGAAATTCAAAATGGTGGACCGAAAATGGCGGGAATATTTCGTGTAAAATGGTACAACTTTGTTAAAAGTGATATTTTGTAAATTAATTTTTTTAATTCATACAGATTTTTTTCTTATAAAACAAAATAACATAATTTTCAAAGATACATATTAATCGCTATCTGAATTCTTATCATCGACGTCGTTTTGATGAATGACGTTGTCTGCGTCGCCTTCTTCAAAACTAAATTTTTCATACCTTAGAAGCGCGATCACTTCAGGAAACAAACTTTTTCTCATTTTGGGAGGTGCCTTTCGCAAACTCGAAATAAGCGGGTCTGAAGAAGCTAGAAGTCGGAGGAATATATCTTTAATATTTTTTTCTCTCGAGCATTTTCGTGAGTAATGTTCGCGGTAATTCCGTACGTCTTTATTTCGCGACTCCTGAGCTTCTTCAGAGAGCTGTCCTATTTCCAAAATGGCTAATTCGACAATCCGTGGGCCATGCATAAGTACCTTATGTACGGTTGTGGACATACAATACCATGGGTATAATTCAGGGAATCGATCAGCAGTCTCGTTGCGATATTTTCCAAACGAATCCACTTTGACGTTAAACCCGCATGAAATAATTTGCAAAATTACGTGAAATCTTTTCACTAACTCAGCATCGACCCCAAGAATGCGAGCAGACGTTTCAGTGTTTTCAAAAAAACGCCGAGCCGTATTGCCGTCATTTCAGAAAACGATCCTTAATGCGGCAAGCATTTCGCCATTTCATTTTGAAATTGCAAATGACTTTTTTCAACGCCTGTCACGAACGATCTTCGATGCGAAGGAAATGTGATGCTTTATTGAGCAGTTTAACGCCCAAATTTTCGATAAGGGTATCGAGATTTTCGTCCCATTCCTCATGCACGGCATCAAACAGTTGCTGTCGTGTCCACTGCACAACCTCCGTCTTGGATCCTACCATTGAAAATGCAAATATTTTAGTTACTTCTTATAATTTATAAATTAGAATTATTCACTTTCATGATAATATTCAGTAGTGCGAGTCTAATGAAATTCAAATTGGACACCATGTATATAACATCAGATACATTTCTAACGGTCCCCAGGTATATGTCAACAAAAGAAAAGGTCTGCATCGCCCCGCTACACTAATCCCACGAGGCGGGCCACGAGGCTCCGACCGAGTCGACAAAACAATGCTTCAAAGAATGCGTATTTTTGACCAATGGAGCAAAAAAGAGTACGCGATGCCAACGGTTTCACATTCTCTATACTTTTTCACACTAGGAATCGTTGAGATCTCCGCAGGAACTCCGGGGATCATAACTAATTCTCTACAGATAGTAATGCAATTCAATGAAATAGGTTATTTTGCAGCACTCGTATTGCATCATTAATATCATCGCCATAAATTCCGAAACTTGGTTCATTCACGAAATTTATTTAATTCACTTACCTTGAGGAATAATATCCATTTTGGTTCACTCGATTTTGATGAAAATTGAAAAAACTACAGCCTTTTTTTTCGCGCGCTCGAAAGCGTTCCGCGCGAGTCTCGACAATGATCACTTTCGAGGGTTTACCACAGGCCATGGAATGAATATGAACATCTGCCCTTCTGGATTTCAAAGCTCTAATGCTATCTATTCAAAAATATGTGAAGCTTTACCTCGGATGATAACTTTCGGTTTTGGGGGTTTTGGCCGAGAATTCGGGCTTTCGGACCACTGTGAGACGAACAAAACAGCAATTTCCGTGACGGTAAATCCAGATGAAATGGTGCACTCTGATTGGCCCAGCGCTATCGCTTATAAATCAAAAACTATGCATCGGACGAGTTTCCGGTAAAGAAATTCTCGGTTGCATTTCAGTCAGGTATCACTCTGGCTGGTCCGTGTCCCCCAATTTAGGGACACTACTTCCTCGTACAAAATTGAGTGTCCATGCGGATATTCCAACAGCAATAAGTATTGAATAATATTATTCTTGGATATGAAGGTCGTGAACATTAAAACACTTTTTTTGTGTTAATGTTTCAGCCCTGATGGGGGCCCTCCTCAGAACAATTTATTTAAAACATCTGTCGCGAACAGAAATAATAAAATAATGTACAACTCCGTTATAACAAAATTAAATATGAAAGGTTTAGGTAATAAGCAGGGATGTTTATGCAAATATAAACGAGAGGGATTACCTGGTGTGAACTGACACTTTCAATTACCGAAGAAAAGGAACCACTAGTATGTAGTGAATGCGTGTTAGAATAATCGAATGAAACACAAATGTTCATAAAAAAAAAAAAAAAAAACACTACGACAGCGATACGAAACTCCCAAGCATTCATCCTTATTGTTAATTTAATAAAAACACACAGCGACCGTTTTAGGTTTTGAGTCTGGAGCACTTTTGAACATGTGGAACGTCCAGTGTGTAGTGGGGGGAGACCGATATCAGTCATTATCAGAGCAAGCACAGATTCAACGAGTTAAATAGAAACCAGAATTTGTTAAGAAGGTAAAATCGAGCGCAAGCTCAGTCGGTAATAGATAGTTACGATGAGTGTATCTCAGAGGTGTAAATAGTACTCAGATGTTCAATATCTTGTCTTCGATTGACAGAATTGGGATGTGCAACAATATAGCACATTTCTAACAATGACCTATCGTAATACAATGATTCAACGTCAATAATGCTGGCTTGAGAATAATTGAATGAATGGTCGAAATCGATGGCATGCCTCGTCAGTGCAGTATAATTATCCTCATGTTCATGGATATTGCGTTTATGTTCAGTTATCCTGGTGTGTAGTTGCCTACTTGTTTGACCTATGTAGGACATGTTGCATTGGTTGCAGGGAGTTTTGTAGACTACATAAGAACGCATACACGGGGGTAAAGGGTCCTTATCAGAATCAAACATAGAGGATAGATCATGTGCACTTTTATCCACAAATTGGATTTTATACTTAGAGAATATTCTGTTGAATGACTCAAACAACCCCGTAACGTATGGGATGGAAACAAAGTTTTTTTGATTAACTTGTGCACCAGATGCATCATTATTATTGTTGGAACTGATCGATGACAGTGAGCTGAAACGTTAACACAAAAAAAGTGTTTTGATGTTCACGACCTTCATATCCAAGAATAATATTATTCAACAATTCACCAAGATCAAGAAAAATCGTCTTCAGCAATAAGTATCCTTTGTTGAGTGTCAAAGTCGATATCATGTTATGTGGTGGACTTCATCTAATGCAAGAAGCGATCGACGATACTTTATAAGTCGATAGATCTTGTTTCGGGTGCAAAAAATCAGTCGAAAATGGCACAGATTATAGGGTTCACTTGATTATTGATTCGAGTATTGTGACAGGCGATGGCTACGAAAATAAGGACAAACTCGCTGTTCATACATTAGGCTCCATATCAAAAACTGTAAAGGTATGAGACAAGGTGTATATGTTAATGAGAGTAGTCGATTATATTCTGGAAAGTGAGCACTATATCGCGTACGCGCTAGCAGGAATATACTGGTATCGCTATAACGATCTTATGACAAATCGAGAATAGTAAGTCCTCAAACCCAGATAAAGCCGCATTTCATTATGTAGGTACGCGATATGCAACGATACCAAATAAACACGCACCAATCTTAGGACCCATCAATATCCGCGTAATTGATGTAATTGTGTTTTAAACTTTAATCAATGTTCAAATACCTTCTATAAAACTCGATCGTAGAGGCAACAATACGAGGTCTCTTTATGAAAATTCAATCATTACTTTTAATAAAATTTTCAATTTCAGGGGGTTGAAAAAAAAGATTCAACAAGCGATTCTATACTTCTACAGTTTTACTCAGAAAGATATAATGAAAAAGAAACGGGATGAATCATTACTGGAACAATTAAAAATAATGAAAGGGAGCTGGTGAAAGTGCGGCGCGGGATCGAATGGATTACATTCAACGAATAAAATATTACAAAGTTTTGTGGTTAAGCCCTATTTAGATTTTCACTTAGAATATAGAGTTTGATGAGTTGATATTTCGAAGAAAAAACGCATGAACGCGGTAAAAAAAAAATGATTAAAAAAAAAAAACAAGATAAAAACCTAAGCTAAAAAAAAACCAAAGAAACAAGAAATGTTGAATAAAATATTACAAAGTTTTTACTCAGTTTATACAGTTTGATGAGTTAATATTTTAACGAAAATAAAGCAAAAAAGCAAAAAAAAAGTAAATAAATAAACAATAAGAAGATAAAAACAAAAAAAAAAAATTTTTCAAATAAATGTAGTGAAAATAAATGTTGAAAGGGAGCCAGTTCTCAATACGTCCACGTCATTGGCTTCGGGTTATGCTGAGATTGAGAAAACTTCGGAAGATTGTTCGGCAACACAAATACTGCAACGTAAAAAATTATCAAAGCCTAAAACTCCCGTAGAAGCTTCAACATATCTTGATCGTACATTTAAAATCTGATTATTAAATTTTTTAATTAAAAAAAAAGGTTCCACGGTTTTTCTAACAGAACTCCTTGAGTTTTGTTTATAGAACTATAGAACTCACCGAAAACTAAAAAATCCAACTAAAGTAAGTAGTTGAACAGTAATATGCTACGCGAAGTTAGCGAACAATTTTTTCAATTTTCGTTTTTTTGTATCAAATGACCAGAACTATTGTTGAAAACTATCAGGAACTATAGAACTCAGTTAGATGCAAATAGAACTCCATCTAATTTTCGATGTGTTGAGAAATGATATGCTAAGTTCTCACATATGAAAGGTGGAAGATATTCCAATCTATTGATGCAACCAGTTTCACTTAACCATCATAAGCAATTCACAACAAAATCTGAGGCCTACAGACGATACGTGATGCCTATCTGAACCATTGAACCCCGGGTCAGCGATTCCTCGCTCAGTCTGCCCTCGATGCATTAGACTTAGAAATTGCTTGCACTTCTTCACACAAGAATACTTTAGAGACAATCTTGAACATGGAAACGCCTATTCTTCAAATGACTCCCCGTCCTCTTGTATTGAAAGAATCTCTATTTCACGGAACCGAAACAAATACTCCCAAAGCACTTACATTAAATGACGTCAGTTACGAAACATTGGATATGTTTGAAACAGAATTTGGAAAGGAGGTCGCCCGAGATGCTCTTAGAAGTGAAATGTTTTCCCCGAGGAAGCTTGATCCCTTTTCGGACATCAGACATAAAAGAGGAATATTGAACTTTTTAGGAACAGTCCAAAAGACGATCTGTGGAATATGTCGACGTAGATGATTTAGAAATAATTAATGTAAATCTAGCCTCACTAAAAACTGCGACGGACACTCTAAATCTTGTGGCAAAATTCTTGCATATTAATCAGGTCCAAATTAACACCTTGAATGCAAACCAGGTCAAACTCAAACAGTCACTAGAAAACATATAGGGACGATTAAAATTATTAAAAATAGAAAGAAATGTAATGCTTATGTATCATGAGTACACGGAAGCCGTAACTCTAACTCTATTCAAAATTAAGGAATTGCAACGTTTATGTGATTTAGTGATGACTGCTATCCAACTAGGGAAATATGGCATTTGTTTGGAGAGATAACGATAGAGACTGGATCGTTGATGTAGGATCCGCGAATTAGTGATGAATGACTGTATAGCGAGGAACCGGGATGAGGATTGAAATAGATTGTGTTTAATTATCAATGAAGGATATTTTATTCGAGAAAGATACAAAGCGATATGATTTGTATCGCAAGAGAACGGAACGACAACTGAGGATTTACAAGGCGATAATACAAATAGATGATACACAGACATGATTTCGCAACAGTGGAGAATAGGACATAAGATGAAGAGCTGATTTGTTTTGAGTCGTGACACAGGCAAGCGGCTAGATTTGAGGTGAAGAGGACAGGTAAACATTGCACGCGAGTGTGAGTACCTATGTGAGGATGATTTCAAATAGCGAGTGAAATGAGAATGTGATGAGTGCGAAATACTTTTGTTCAAAATTGTACATCGCTACTTTGCCAAAACAGTGTTATTGATAATACTCTTTTCACTCCATAGGAAGTAATGACGGCTCTTCGAGCTTTCGACGCTCATAACAAAAAGATGCTAATATCCATTAAATGGAAAAATTACGAGCAATTTATTAGAATAAGCGATGTAATGATAACTACTGATAGAGGCAAACTTATTTATATACTCACTTTGCCTGACTCAGACAAGGAACCGTGGATAATGATCGAGAATACCCCGGTACTAGTAAAAATGAATAATAGTTATGTAACACCTAGCCCAACGTATGCTTTAAAATTAACACCAAACGATTATTTAAGAGAAGTCACTTTTCCTGAATTAAAACAAATAACCGATTATTTTATTGCTAGTTACCATGGTGTGGCACATCGTGACGATACGATAGAACTCTGCGAAAAATTAACCAATCCCATACCAAGTGAATGTACCTTCAGTCGCTTTCTCCTAATAGATATCGCTAAAAAGCAAATGCAAGGTACACAAATGATTTTACCCTCGAAGCCAATTGACGTAACCGTAACATGTTCCCCAAAGCAAAGTTTTACCATCCAAATTGCCAAGCCGTCTCTTATAACCACGAACCGAAGCTGTGAACTTCACACTTCAGATACACGAGTCAAGTTGAACATAGAATACATGACTTCTCAATTAATTGAACTACATACCGATGCGATTTCCCCGTTGGATAAATTTGTAACAGGCTGGGAAGTTGTACTGAACTATACATATATATAATATACAGGCCAAACATAAGAGAATCGTGCCGCTTGAAAATTCGCCTGAAAATCTATCTCAAAAGTATTCACGAGACTCCTGACTTGAAAGTAATTATTTCGATTCAATTTGATTTTTCGACTATTTTCATACTTTGCGTGCTTACAATGACCTTGTGTTGTAGGTTGTTAAATTTGTCTTAAAGTCAGTAATAATATCGTGGAAAAAAATACATAGTTCCATTTAAAAAAGTGGAGTTGACCTTGACGTAGCTTCAGTGCCTCCACCGAAAAAATAATAGGATGTCGGCCTTTTCAAACAATATAACTTTCGTATGAAACTTTTTTCAGTATCACCAACAGTTTGAGTGCTATTGCTCTGTCACACTTTAAATGCCCCACCCTGTATATGTATGAGCCTTATATGAGTACTGCGAGATCAATGGACTGCATATAAATGTGGATAACACTAAAATAGTACTCTTCCAGAAAGAAGGGCATGGACACGGAAGAAAGAATGAGAAATTTCAGTTAGTTGATAGGTTTATAGAATTTTTGGCCGTTTTCAGACAAGTAATGAAACGAATTATAAAGGTAATTGGGATAAGAGAAGAAAGGTAAACATCTTTCAAACCCATCGTAAAGTTACTTACTCGTGGAAATAAGCCTCGCGGTTTTTTTCAAAACTTAGGTAGGAGAAGGTTAACTAATTGGTTACTGAGGATGTATTTCACCCCAAAAATTTTTTCTCGTAGCGCCCCTGAATTGCTGTAATTTTGACTAGGAAAATTGAGAGAGCTTTTTTCGCGATCCTTGAACAATACCTAGATATTTCTTTTTATATTCTTGGAATTCATTGTTGAACCAGGATATCACTTTTTTGGAGCTGGGGTGATTTCACCCCGTCCAACCGTTATGCGATTCTAATGATGCGTAACCAATTACAGTTAAAGTTGGCAAAAGGAAGAAAGTTCTTTTAATTTTAATAATAATTCGACTGGATCATACCGATAAAAAATATATTCTTTGCGCCGATAGGTAGTTTGGATTTAAGGGAAAATGTAACTCAAGAAAGTTTGGTTGGTAATGAACAGGTATTATTAAAGAAGTATGCAAAATACCTTCTTCGGCTTGATGAAGAAAAAGGAATACTCACTTCCTCACTTATTTTTTATGGCCACTTGAACTTGAGTGATCAGGTCCAGAATTATTTGAAGTTACCTGGAACGGATCAAGCTAATATATGGATGTATAGGCACATGGTCACGGGCTATCTCCTCTTATTCATTGTATACGCAGGCTGTTGCCAAGCTTATAATACCATTTATATTTAGATTTAGACGATACACGTTCGGAGTCAGACTGAGCAATACAACTTGTTAGTTTTTATATATCCGTACTTATATGTATCGTTCTAATCCACACATCATAATTATTGGTTCATGCCACTCATCTACCTCGAAAGGGGTAAGTTCACTTTGATATATCTTCTGTACAATTTGGATTATTTTTGACAGCTGTTTCTTCTGTTTCATTACAATTAGCGTTCCGCTTGTTTCACTCACTTCGCCTCCGTATGATTGGGCATTTTGGGGATGAGGATTTTTGTACCGCACTCCGCTTTCTAATGTTGTTCCACGAAGCAGAACAATTATCGTAAATAACATCTTGCTACATGTTTTAACGATATTGTCGTACAATATTGTATATTCAATCTATGAAGCACCTGTTATTTATTGTAATCCTTTTCGATGTAGATTAAGGCCATGTAAATTATCACGAACAAATTTTTATGGAGTTGTAAGATAAATTGTACTGATGTAAATCTTATCATGTCGGCTATTCTTTGTTATTGCTATTAGTCATTATGAACGAAAGTTCTACGAAATTATGAGCTAGATTGCCCTGCTACTGTACCTTTTATCATATCGCATATTTCTTTGTTAATGGTTTCTAATTGTTGTTCTTTCGTCTTTATACAATTTTAAAGGCATTCCTTCTTTATTTTCCAAATTATGTACCGAACTATTTCGCAACATCATTATCCCAATGGTCTGTAATAATTTAATATTAATGTACTATTTGCGCATATATGAATATCTTGATCCTAAGGAAATGATAAATCTTACACATTCGCATCTTCTATTGATTATTCCAGCCCGGAGAGCTCTTGTCTATAATAAATTCTGCATTGTTTTACTCAATCGTGTATATAACTATAATTATAGAATATAACCTGTCGCAATAAACAAATAAATATTACACACCTTTACCGCTCAAGATTCTAAAAATACGATGTTAAATTCGGCTCTCAAGTGTGCACAATACAAGAGTTATATTACACTCAATGTACTACAAAATTGTGGATGGTAAATATTGTAATTATTGCAACGAGTTAAATTATTTAGGGCACCTGCTTATGTTGTATACAAAGGTAGAGGGCAAGTACATTGAACTTGAACTACTGATTATATATATAATTTCTTCGATTTTTTTGCCACTTTTGAGCGGCCCTACAATCAGGTTATCAAAAAAGTTATTAAACTGATTTTTCAAGCGAAATAATAGTCAATAAGAAATATTTGTAACAATAATAGCATGAAATCCTTTGTAATTCAAATTGAAGTGATACAATAAAATTATATTCGAAGTATGAATAATTTCTCGCATTAATTCTTCAATTTTTTATGTTTCCGTTTAAATTGCAATAACGTTATTGTCGTTTCAAATAAATCGATTATCTCTTAATGATCACTATAAATGACGATTTATGCGGGAAAATCATCCTTCTTTCGCTCATCACAGAATGGCAATATTCAAAATTATTTATCAATTTATTATGCATAAAGTTACATACGCAAGCTCAGTTAGGTTTGACGTCTGAGATTGGTATTCTTGTGTTTAGATTAATGTTAACTTTTGAAGTATCAGGGTTCACTTCCGGCTCGTCATAGTCGTCCGGAATAGGATGTGGTACTACACCAGTAATATTTTTTTCCTTCTGTTGTATTTCTTTAAACGAAGCTTTAATATTATCCAGTGCTGTTTCAAGTGCGATTTTGATTTCACCGAATTCGTCGGACACCATGCCGATGCGGTTCATTAAAACGTTCAAATTTTCGTGAACTTGATATGTACGTTTCGACATATCTGTCACCTGTAAAAGAAGAATTGAATACAATTTCGCAATATCTTATTTACAAAACTATTTCAGAATTTTTATAAAAATGATCCATTTGAAAAACTGCAGATTATTGGCGCACAGATGAGATACTATTTATATCGTGAGTGATATGTCTTTGAAAACTGAATTAACTGGGGGGTTGTTTCTTTAGTTTTCACTAATCCCTGTGAAAAGGGACCATTTCGAAGCAGCGTGATAAATTCGTAAAATATACTAGTGCAGACGATATTTTTTTTGGGCTTGTGGTTGGTTAAACTTTGAATCATTTACTGTATGTTTTATTCTTAACTGGAGCTCACTATGAATGCGTCGAATAAATAGGGTTTCCCATATGGATCCCATACTATTTTTTGAGACGTACCTTTTGGGTCTATATAGCAAAGTTAAATATAAATTTCATTTCGTGTTATGAAGCAAAGAAAATCTACGGACGGTATCTCAACAGTTTTCTGAGATGCAAGATTCGGCTGCACCTCGGAATTCTGTTGCAGAACAACAAAACTTTTGTAGATACTAATTGTAAATGGATCTTTTCATTATACTGAATTTTATTTAAATACACAGATTGATATCGGAAAAAGACTCCTGAACCAAAAAAGCACCTTGAAAGTTGACAATCAAATCTCTACTTTTTGCCATGTCCTGAATATCTCGGAAAATTATACAACTTATGTAAGAACTGAGATTCGAGGAATTTTTTTAAGAATTTTATTTTTTTCGATGCGTAAAATCAGCAGTGATGCATGTGCAAATTTCGTGTCCTCAATTGTTTTCCGGTGCGGTTTTACAGTACCATGAAAATCCTTTAATTTAATTCGTGTCACAGATCATGATGAGGCTAACATTTCACCAGGCTTGCACGAATGGTTCGGAAATATTTGCTTAAAAGTACAGGCTGGTGATAATAATCGCGACAAAACATTAAATTTAAATCGATGATGTATACATATGAACACGGATTCTGAAACAGCTAATTTTTTCCTTATTCAGCGTTTGAACTTTTGTAATTCGAATAGTGGTAAAATCGATAATTATGAATATAAAGTTGGAGTTGAAAATTTATAGAGTTATAGAAAATAATAAAGCTGTAAATACACGCAAACCCAGTTTTTCTAATAATTTTAAAAATTGGGAAGAATTTTCAACTCGGAACTGACGAGAATAAAGGATCATATCATACGTTTTCGATCCCACTTTAATTCCGTGAAATCATATTTGGTTACGAGATCAAGATTTAATTCTCAGACAAGGAAATATCAGTTCCACGTTCAGCCGACGTTGGCTTAACAACCGGGCCAGCATGGTGTTATCATTGGCAATGCTGGGCCAACGTTAACAATTTGAATTACTCGACGTTTGGATGCAACTGTTGAGCCAATTATGGTTTAACGAAAACATTCGCTGGCCCATAGTTGCAAGGATGGTGATAATTGACGGTTGGGTGAAACTAGTGGGCCAACGAAAGCCCGATTATAAAGCGTTGGCACTGCACGCTGGGAATACAATATGGTTATGGTTGTTTTGTCATCACACGACGGCCGCCAAAACCCATGGGTTAAGAAGACGGACGATGAATTGTGCTGGTTAAAGTTTTGGTTTTGTTTCTCAATTACATTGAAGAAATTACAAACCTGGGTTTCTATTCCGTCTATGGTCGAAGTTGTATCATTGACGTACACTTCGTTCTTCTGATGAAGTTTCTCTAGTATTGCAGCATTTTGAGACATCGTTTGATACATCGCATGTATTTCTCTCCAAACCTGGAATTATTATATATGTCATTAAATTTATTGAGGCTGGCTAGTTATAAACACACGATTCCAAAAACGTTATACTTCAAATCGAAAGATATGTTACGAGAAAAACTTACCGTAAGAATTTCATTTTCGACTTTAGTCGTCAAGTTTGCCAGAGCCTTACTTTGATTTCCGATGATATTGTTTGAAACTGCGCTAATTTTCTCGTCAAAGTTATCATTAAATACTGTATTTTGGTCTTTGATCAATGTCTTAACACCCGTAATAATCTGGTGGATTCCAATTTCCACCTTCGTTCCTGTATCTATTACGTTGTCTACCGTAGACTCCATCACGGCTTGACCCTGAGTAAGGAGTGCTAATTCCTTATTCACACTCTCTGAATTCATGGCGAAATCTGACCTGTCGTAAGTAAAGAGTAATAAATATGATTTTACAAATCTTTTGCCAGATACATTCGACTTTGAGACTGCAATACGTAACATTACCAATTGTCGAACCTTGGGTTGTACACAACTCACAATTATTTCGTGTAATCGATGTTATAGCAATCATTACTAAGAGTTGCAAGAACATATTCTCCGGCGAATTATCCTGGCGTAAAATGAACAATATTCGCATATTTGTGTTTAGCATCGTATATAAAAATTGGATATTTAATATTTTTGTGTACGAATGACACGTACAAGGTCTTGTTAATAACCAAAATAAGTGATACCAAATTCAAGTAGTTACTAAACTGACCATAGCCAAATACGATTCAAACATAACCAATATGTGAAAAGTCTCTGCTATGAAATCGAAAAATGACGTCAAATGATCTGTGATCATTTATTCCCTCTGTAAATAGCACTCAATTGAATTTTTTCCATGCCACAACTAGCGTGGACTAGTACTCAGAACTTATTTGTGATTTTATTGTTTCATATTCGCCACGTTTGAATCGTATTTCGTGGTAGTTAGTTTTCACTGGCCATGTCAAATTAAAGCAACTAATTTTCACAATTATCGAAACCTTATACGCATCATTTACGCCGAACAGTCGCAGATAGCGGAATTATACAGGTAATGCTCATGTACGAAAACATCAACAAATTACTTATCTTACGGTACAATAACGCCAACCAATATAATAAAAGGTCAGTTGTACAAAATTATTGTGAGATGAAAGAGATATGAGTTTCGGCAACCCAAGAGTTTTGCTCATGATAAGAACCGTGGTACGTAACTGATTGTGAGTTTGGGCAAAACTTTATAAGCCCATACTCTGAGAGCGCATAATTTACTCTTAAAAATAGAGTGACCAATTTTCCGACATTCCTGAAATTACGGGATGGAACGACTGACAGTCGTGTACAGTTAGGTCCCTCACCAAAAGTATTTTTTCAAATTTTCAGAACCAATTGAGGAGGAAGGGGTGGGCAGCTAGCCCAACATCCTTCGATCAGGATATGAGAGGTGGCAAAGGGTGTAAATCTCCATCCGGCAGGAACCGAGCTTCCTTGATTTCGCGATTTTAACGACTTCCCCGCTGCAATTTATTAAAGGGAGGAAAATTAAGTTTTTTCGAAATGGAGATGACGATGGTTGCCTTAGATTTTTACAGATAACGGAACAGTTGCATTTATTTTTATATTTTGCAAATTATCTTTACTATCTTTACTATCATGTGAACTGCATTAATTGTTATTTCATGTTGTATTATATGGAGTGTTGAAGTTTTAGAAAACGTTAATAGTAAGACCTTTATAAACGATTTTGGCAATTGAAATTAAGAGCTGTTGTTTCTTGGGCGTTTGTTAGCAAACTATTTTGTTTTCCAGTACTACGGGTTTATGTCTAGGGGGACAGGCTGCTTGGTGTGGGTACTTCAGCTCTCTAGCTTGAGAAAGCATGCTGCGTCGCTTTCAAGTGATTTTTACGGAAAATTACCATAGATTTTTGTGATGCAACAATTTCTTTGTCGGATACTATGGATGTACAATACATTGATTAACATCTTCCATCCTGCGGTAGGCATTGCTTTCATTCTCCAACGAACAATAAGTTCAAACACTTAAAACCTTGGACCTTGGTTAAGTACTTATAATTAGTATCTGGAAGGCATACAAATCTCACGATAATTGATCAGTATGGTGTGTTAAAATGTAAAGTTTCACAGAACTGAGGATCGTTCACGCTCTAAGATTTGGCGTTGTCAACGCGGTTTCGCAAACAAACTCTGAGCTTAGAGGATAGCAAACAAATTAGATTTTTGAGTATTAGAAAGCAGGGATATTCCTTACTGTAAGGGATGAGCAACTACCAATAAATCGTTGATGGTAGTCTGAGGCATTTTTGATTCCTACTGCATAGATGGGAAGTCATACTTGTAACAAGAATGCGTATCATAAATCCGGAAGTAAATGCAGTCTCTGCTAGCTCACGAAGTCACAATTTACAACGAGATTCCAAATAATTCAAAGAACGGGTCGATACAAGCGAAATACCGAACGCAACTATAACAACATTAAAGTAGTACGCCGTTCGTATTATGCAGTCTAACCGAAAAATACTTATACAAAGTTATTTCTACAACCATTAAATAGAACTAAGTATCTTTGTAAGCTAGAATAATAAAAATCAAATCTTTAATTGATTAGAATAAATGTAATAAACTATAATCAGGGAGAAACAGTTTGTCCGTTCGGTTTCGTCGCACCCTGCGTCCCAGAAAGTGATGTAATGCCGAAAAGAAATTCGTACCCAAGAACATCGGGTTTGGTAATTAACCCTCCAACAGCCACGTAGTTTTTTACTCACGTTGCCGGCCAACGTGGGCGATTTTGTCCTGGGCTCTCTTTTCCTCACTTAGGGCTTTTCAAAAATTTCCCAACAATTCAGGTCATCAGTTTTAGGTGCCTACTTTATATTCCGATCATTGGGTTTACCAAATTTTCAATTAGTTGACTAGTGGAAATTGTTACACATGAAAAATTTCCGAGACACTGATAAGTAGAAAGTCACGGCGGACAAGAAAAAAAAAGCTGGTCAATCTTCAAATTGAAGATCAACTCGAACTTGAACAGAGTTGAGAGTGAGACTTTATCCCTGATGTTGAGTCTTATTCTAGTCCAGTCATTTGAGGATTTCAAATTGTATAAATTTGGAACAACAATTTTCATTCACGAGTCGCCGGGGGGGGGGGGGTAGTCCAAATCCAGATTTTCGAGAATCCACTCTTCGTCGTTCGGTCACCATATCGAATTTAAGGGTGAATTTTCTTATTTGTTACATTAGTCGTTTATTTTCAACTTCACAGTAAAAATGCCAAAACCAAATCTGAAGTACATATTATTTTCTACAATTTTAGACACTACTATTTTTTCTCTGTGATCGATAATTTTTCAGTTTGACCCGAAGGGAGGGAGGGCGAGGGATTTGATTATTGCATTATCTCGTTTGTTGTTGACTTTTACATAAAAATGATATTGGACAAACTTGCAGGAAATGAATTTCCTACAATTTTTATTTCTATTATTTTTTCTCCGAGGCCGATATTTTTAGATTTAAACCTGAGAGAGGGGGTCTAAAATTTAATTATTGAAATATCTCATTTGCTTCACCATGTACTTCGATTTTGAAGGTAAAAGGTAAAAAAAAAAAAAAAAACTCTGCTGAGCAAGTAACTATAATTCGCCACAAAGGCAACCGTGGATAACTCACGAGCCATCACTAACTCATTATAAATCAGATATGGTGTCATTTCGGTGATGTTTGTATCGTAAAAACCATGCAGCTAGAGATGGCTATCTTGCTGCAATGGAGACTTCTCAACGGCCAAGATTATCCGAATGCTAATGAACATTTTGGTGGGAATATGAATTTTCACCATAGTTAATCTTGAGACAGATTACTTGACACATTCGGAATATCATGACAACATTAAGTGACGATACTTCGATTATCATCATATTAAATTTTCATGTTGTGCTAGTCGCGGTTATGTAATTTTTATCAAGATTCGATCCAGTTACTCAAATAAAAACATTTCACATAATACCTACAGTCTTGTTTGTGGGACGCTTGAAGTAAGGAATATTATCAAATTTCTGTAATAAGCACAGTAACTCTTCTTGTCTCACCTTAGGTCTGCAACACTGTTTTTGATTTTTTCTTCACTTTCACAGACTTGATTCCTTAATCCGTCAATTTCATTGGTAAGTGAACCTGCCAACGTATGCTGAGTTCCTTTTACTGCCTCCTTTATTTCGAGATGACGAGCTTCAACCTCAGATACCCTTCAAATAAAACACTAATTATTCTTGGATAACATTTCCTTTGATTCCACTCATGTGCATCGCTTCGCGTATTTACAAGTCTCAAACAATCTCTTCAGCGCTATTATACTACTTCGAGTAGTTCGTAAAGCGAAAACATTTTATAGTTTTTCTGATTTTGTAATGGGGTAATTCAAAATTGTTAAGTCAGTGATACAAGGTCATCAATACTACCCTCCACGATATTTCAATCTCAAGTTTGAAAAAAGTACACATACTAAATACTTCAGATCGTACGAGCTTCGAAAAAAGTAACTGAAGCCGAAAGATGGCATAGGGGTGGATACATTTTTTCGAAAAATCCGGTCCTTTGAATATAATGTGAAACAGTTAGTAACAATGAAAAGCGTGTGAGCAAATGAATCCGAAACACTCCGAGTAAAGTCGATTTGCTTCATTGTAAGGATCGGAGTTAGGGACATTCAAAGATAAAAATGCGTGAGCTAAAGTTGTAAATTTAACCCTTGAAAATTTGATAATCATTTGTATAAATGTAAAAAAAATCCACTACAAACTTCAATCCAGCTGGGCTATAGATTAACCGAATTCGAGTTCGATCTGAGAAATTTTTTTTTGGGTCGAGTCCATTAAGAAATAATACCAAATGGTGATTTATGCCGACATATGACCTTTGTTCTTACGTTAATTGGAAATTTTTATTTTTAAAAACTTTCAATTTGTTAATTTGTTAAGCGCAAGTGGTTCATCGCTTTTGACTGCATATTCAATTGAAATCGTTTTAAACACAGAAAGACATATATCATACAGAGCCAATTACATTACCCACTACTGATTAATACTCAATAACAGCCTAAAACAATCATGGTTTTTTTATGTTGTTGCGTTCAAAATCGTAACCTACTGCGACGTATAAATCTCGTCATTACTAAGAAATTATGTCGTTCCAAAGCCCGCTATTGTTGAATTTGACGATCCATAAACATATGCAAGATCAATATCAAAAGACCGCATACTAAACTTCATGAAAATGCATTCAGGATGCCATCCCAAGAGTGAACAAATTCTGAAAAGTGTGTAGCTGCCACTTTATAACCAGATATCACGGGCGATTGAACAGTTGTTGTCACCCCGTCACCGAATACTCAATTTTTCACGAAAATAGCCACCCGATCAATTAGACATTATACTGATTCTGGACACATCGCTTGTTGTAATTAAAATTAGAAATCTTCTTAATATTATCACATACATAATGAAAAGGCTGAAAACTATAACCGATGAATTGCGCTTTGAAGTTAAAGATAAATTTTTTGATCGACGTGACACGTTTTGTAATGAAAAGTCTATAAGATATTTCGTAATCGAGTCTTCAATCTCAAAATATGACAAGGTGGGGAAATTCTTCTGCAAGTATTAAGTATTGCTGTAAAAATTGTTAAATTACGGATTGAAGGAACACACGAGCTCTCTTAGAATTTGTAACGTAGAACATTCTATGTTGATCAAGCTGTCGGCAACATAAAATGTAGACAGGGGAAATAGCTGTGGTATAATACATCTTTAAATTACTGTTGATCGTTGAAATTGATTCTTAGCTCGTTTACTCTTGAAATTCTTGAAAAACATCAAATATTTTGAACTAACTGCTACTGCGTACTGCAATAGAATAAAAGGGATAGAAACTATCTTACGTTGGTAAAACTTGGACACGGTTCGCAATGCCTTCCAAATGTTCGGTAACTGTTCCAAGTGTTTCATTCTGCTGTTGCAGAATTAATCCGACGTTAACCATTTGCTCCATAGTTTCGTTTTTGTCCTTTTCGGAGATCTCGTGATCTTTTTCGAGAGATGTTTCGATGTCTGTAATTCTACCGCTTATGTTTTGTACCTGTGTAAAATTCATACAATGGTGAAATTGCCTGATAAAAAGTTCACTGACAGGATCCTGTACTTGCATGATATGTAAAATAATCGTTTGTATATTTTTATAATTTTGATAATATCAAAGTCATTTTTTGTTCAAGACAGGATTCAACTGTTGTTAAGTCATCAACAGACTGTCAATCTAATTACCAACTGGAAATTAAATGATTTGGAAAAAGCATATAAGTCAAAAAAGCTTTACTTCGTCAATTACGGTCTGTAGTCTCTCATATTGAACAGCAATGTTATCGTCACTTTTATTGGCCATCCTGCTAACGCCAAATTCAATCCTTGCAACTTGTTCTATTAAATGTTCTTCTGTATCGTTTATCTTGGATATTATATCTAACATCAATGTGGATTCAGGAGTTGTCGATGGTGTAGTTAGTTCAGTACGTTCACTCATTTCGGACATTTTAGTTTTCATTTCCTTGAACTGTGTTTCCAGAAATTTCTCCAACTTTTCTACCAAATCCACGGTTTTCTGCAACTGGATTCTTTCTCTTTCGTCTTTCTAGATTAGGACAACACAAAGGAGAAAATATTCTTATGAAAACGTATGATAAAATATCTTTTGTCAAGGCTAAATAGTTCCTCAGAATCAAATACATATACATACTTTAGACTATCCAGTATATTGAAATTTACTTATTTCGTGGCTACTTCGAGTTCAAAATTTAACTGTTATCTCAACCTAATAGTATTTTATCTGTAAATCCTGACTATTAACATTATATTATTATACACGAATGTATCTGATGATTGTACTGACTTGAAAATTGGAATGTACTCTCAATGTGCATGCGGTTAAATATTCTTTGTTTAATTCAGACTAATCATAAGTCTCTTAGAATCAGACAGTGCAAATAACAATTCCGCGCTTGTCAAAATTTATAAAAATTCGGCCAAACGTTGCAAAAATGTATAGTCATACGATGCATCAGCTAAGTCGACCTGGGTATCGAGTGTATGGGAATATTGTAGTGCATTTTAGGACGAGTTAACATTACTAACATTGATATAGGGATGCGATTCTCAAAAACATTATTTCACAGCTTTAAGATTGTCTGCAAGATTCGGTAAGCGATGCAGAACGTACTCATATTTGCAAACTCAGCGCCTATACAAAGTCATTTAATAGGCGTGAAATTGTGATTTTTCTTTCAGTATTTCGTTACGTTAACGTTAGCAATTACAATCTCGGAATTTGAGAGCCTTCACTGACTAAAACTAATGTCACTATTAGTCCAAACAGCATTGATAGTCTCCAAGGATATAAGCTATGTATTCTCTTTTATTTTATCGGTCTCACTTTTTAGAGTTTTACTAAGATAGCGCAATAGATGATTTCATGTCAATTTGAATACGATCATCAATCCGTTGAAATTTTACTGTTCAGTTTACTATAGACGGAAATCGATAATTTTACGATGATATTATTATTATTATCTCAATGTACTGCCGTTATTATATAATAGATAGAGTTAAAATAACTTTTCAACGTATTTTCAGAAAAAAACATCACAGTTTCCCACCCTCCCCATCACTGATATTATATATAACCATCCTTCTACTCCCCCCCACCCCCCTGGCGGCTCTCTGGGTCAGTGATTTCTAACTACAATACTGTCTGTTCATGCGATGGAATATGTGCCACACTTCATAGCAGCGAGGTCAACGAACGGAACGTGTTCATATAACGATGACTTCTATGAAAGAAAAATGTTTCGTTGGTAAACTTGAAGACCATGTGGAGTTTCATTTAATTATAATCTTTGACAGACTTACTAAATTTTTGATATTCAGCTTCAATAGCTTACGAATATTGCGATTCCACTTTCAGAAATCTATTACATTCCGAACACTTCACCTGTACAGTCAGACTTACTACTTATGTAAACTAGATCGTGTTAACATTTAAAGAGAAGAAATCAACGGTGAAAAAAAGTAAGATTCGGTGACAATACTTTGATCCACAATGTATAAATATAGGTTTATTGGATGAAATCGGGCTCAACATATTTTCCGACACCGGTATAAGTATAAACGTGACTATGATATCAACTAAAAGTAAATTAGGGTTCATGGCTGATATTTGCATTTATTTAGGCTATATAATGTTGGGAGAGTAAACAAAAGGCCACCTTTTTTGACGATAATATTTTATTCAATAGGCCTTGAGTGCCGACTTATTATGAGTGCAGGGAATTTCAAACAGTTTCGTCCAGCGTTGAACGGTCACTATTCAACAGTTTTCTCAATTTCAGTACACAATATAAGTACTTTTAACCAGAATCATAAGTCTTTTTCTATGTATATTTCCCACCGTTTCGAAGTTAAAAATCATTAGACTTAAGATTTTCCGAGCAAATGTTGAATAGATGTGTAAAAATTACATCAAACTCTACACCAAATGACAAACATTATAAAACCGTACAGGAAGTGGTTTCTTCGTTGGTTTAGATATAAATTATTTAATACTGCTACAACTCAATTACTGTTCTAGATTTTTGGGGGCCAGTTTATAAACAAATGTGCAGAAAATTACATCAAATTCTACACAATATGGCTATAATTTCGAAGAATAAAGAAACTTCTTTTGCCTGAAATATTTTCAATTTCCCCTACAATATTCTGTAATTCTTTTCCAGATTTGTCAGAGCTCCGGAAAAATCTCGAACAATAAATTGAATGGTAACCGTGATGAATAATTTATAAATTATCGACGAATTACGAACTTTTAGCAGGCTTAAAAATTTTGCAATTCTGCATAGAATTTTCTGTAGTTCTTGCAGCTTATAATAAATGACCAGAAGATTAGAAGTTTGACAGCTTTTGGCTTTGGAACGGTGAGGGATATCGAAAATAAAATTACGGGTGGTCGTATTTGAGAGGACTACACTATACGCTGAGGTCGTAACAAAATCAGGAATCGTGACCGCCCGATGCCAGGTGAAACCGTATAGAATTTCTCAGAGAGAACCACCTCTTACTTACCTGCGAAATGAGCTGCTCAATTCCAGATATCCGATCCTCGATTTTCGTGAAATGTGTCGTGATCGTGTCAAGAACGGACGCTTTTTGAACTAAAGTTCCCACAGCCTCGTTCATATGTTCTGTTGCTTGACGGTCACGAAGTTCATGTCGTTCTAATTTCTGACTATTAATCCGCATTGCGTGTGCTAATTTGAGTATAGCATCTTTAATCACGCTATCGGGGCTAGAAAAAAGTAATTAATTTTTGATTCCGTCGGAATATAATTGCGACAATTGTCTCCGATTCTGGAAAATATTGTTGATTACAATACTGTAACGAAGTGCAATGACTTTCGACCAGCTAAAAATATCAATTACGTTCTACCGATAAAAGCCGTTCAGTTATTAAATTGCAATTGAACATCGAAGTGTTAATCAAAAAAACTACGATCAATATAAGTACAAATACCACCATATGATATGATCTGCTATATAAATAAATTCCTTGTTTGCGTATTTAAAACTGATTGCATGAAACACTTCAAAATGGACACGAAACTAGGCTTATTGAGAAAAATATTTCATATTCGTATCAGGTAAGATACTTTTTGTAATTACTATTGAAACTGTACGTACCATACTTCTTTCGCAATTGCAGCGTTGACGTAAAGGCATAGCACCATCACCCCTGCTACCGAAACCCGCATCTTCATTTGCGTACTTCAGTCAAGATGAAGTCTAAAAGCGAAACCGAATGAAATAATTCCATTATGATTACCGTTTCAGTAAATTCACCAGGAGATATCAGTCTATTTATTGCAGTATTTCACTGATATCTTTAGAACTTAAAAGCAGATTGTCGTATTATGATGGATTTGTTTAAATACAAGCTTCGCGCCACGGCTGCGATTCCTGGTAATACCTACATTGAAATGTTATCACATGTCATAATCATTGAACACACGCGAATATTACTAAAATTGTGTGGGTCCTGACATTTTCTCTCTGCGTTTCGCAGGTTCAAGATTACTGCAAGTTACGTACGTTCATCTGTATCAACGGCATTGGAAAATGTCCTCATGACGTCAGAGCCTTGTTGTCAGTGCTATTTAATCACCTGATAGCCTAAGTTTTCAATTTTAATGACGGCAAATTGTAATTCTCGAGGTTTCAAATTACTCATGTGACAGAAATTAAAGAAACGCAATCAATAATATACCTGTTCTACTATCCGTGCGCGAAAAAACACTGTCAATGTTTAGCTGTCACCTGGGCTATATTGGTTTGACTTTTTCCATCAGATTACGCAGTGCACAGTGACAATCCCAATATTCGGATAGTTATGACATGCAATGATCAAATTTTTGTTCATTACCACAAAACACAATCAGCGTACACGTTTCAATATTTGCACAAGAGTGAGCGTAAATTTTTGATCGAATCCGCACAAAGATCACGCAAATAAATTGCTCATTCACTGCAAAACTTTCCATATTTATCATGACAATTTTGATACGTCGTGATATGGTGCACAACTATGGGGTACTCGCTAATTAATATCAGATACTGAAAATAATTTCCGCCACATCCATACTACAACTGGTAATATGTTTTGACGTAGTTATTTTGCATGTGGTGCTATCTGGGTTGTGTTTAGATAAGAGTAGACTCGGTCACTAGAAATGACCTTTAGAGTGCGGCTGGAGCATTATCATTTTCTTGGAAATTCCACTACAAACACTTTTACTTCAGTGCTATAGAGTAAGAAAACACCGTATACATACGCATAGAAAAGATAATAGTACATTTTTTTGTATGTGCTAAAAGTTTAAAAGTACTTCGCGACTAACCTTCTGACGGGTACCTAAGTAACGGAGACCGGGAAAAAATAATCCTCCTAAAGAAAAATCCACTAGATTGATAAAATACGGTTACATCTCATGTCAATTCCACCACCTTTTGGCTATAATTTTTAATTTTCAGAGATTTTATAAGATGCTACTATTGCTGTAATTAGCAAAACAGCGCTCCGATGCAAAATGATCGTTTACCTCGTGCCGCGGGGCAAAATAGTCACCACGAGATGTTTATTTTTTCATGTCGTGATATTGATACATATTCACGTTTCGAAATAAATTAATTATCCATTGCCGGCAGCTTTTATTACAGCGCAGGGGTTTTATTTTGTGAAGACATGGGTTTTTACCGTAACGTTTCATTTGTTACAAGCATGTTTTGTACCACTTCGATTGTTGGTTCGCGTAATCAACGGTTTTGGAATGTAAGCTCTGTACAATCGGAATTGGGGGGTTAGGCCACTGTAGAAATATCAAAAAATTGTTTTTCGTTAAATTTTTTTAAAAAATGCTTTGATACCTTAAAAATGACATACTCGAAAGATTAAGGTGGGAAAAATATGAAAGGAATCGTAGATGCTAAGCCGTATGAGAATTTTACAGTGCTCAAGAAAGAATACCTTGACCACGTGCAAAAAAGGATGAGCACCCGATTGCGTACTTTAAAAAAAAAAGTGAAAGGCCTTGGCGGAAAAGGAAAGTTAACCGGAAAGCTAATGGCTTGTTTAACTATTTATTACGGATTAGCAATCCAAAGAAATACTGAATCATTTTTCCGTACCGAAAACTTTAAACGCGTTTTTCTTGAAACTACACTTTTCAAGTCGTCCGCACTCATAACTCGAGCACAAACAACAAAAGAGAACAAATCTTGACCGATGGTCTTGAAATTTTAACTGTATATTCACAATTACATTCTGCACAGAAGTACCAAGGATTTTCCCGATGTATTACATGTTTTTTTTTTTTGAACATTTTCTGGACGATTTTTATTTTTGGTACTTTAAACTTATATTTAAAAAATGCGCCGTTTTTTTCAAAAATTCAAATATCAAAAAAAAAAAAAAAAAAAACCTACGCAGTTCTGTAGCTATTATGTGTATAATCGAGAAAAAAATTTTGACTGACTGTAAATTAAAAATTGCAGCTACAGTTGGCCCGACCGCGCGCCTTTGAAAAAGAAGGCTTCGTCGAAGAAAAGCTTTGCAGCCGCCATGTTCATTTATACTACTTTGAAAAAAATTATTTATCCAGTTTACGATATGCACAATGAAGGACCCTTTTCAGAAATTTGATTTGTTCGATTGTCCCGCTGAAAAAAAATCCCAAAATATGCTGACTTTTTCCCGCGCTATAGTGGCCTTACCCCTTAATGGCGGCACGGGTATTGTAAGCCCATCCCGAAAACGTACTGATTAAGAACCCAATGGTGAACGGTCGCCGGTTATGTTTCATTTGAGTTACCTATGTTCGTTTTGGCCCGGCCCATGAATAACCATTTTGCTCCAAACGCAAAGTATAATTCAACCCCACGTACTGTGCCATCATCGACACGAAAAATGTATGCACACAATGTGACCCATATGTATGCTCATCTATATAATACGGTTATTGTTCGGATCCTGATAAGGGAAAGATTTGCGTGACACAAATAATAGAACACTTGCATTACAAGAGTATGCGATTGAAGTAAGCCCAGTTATCTCTCATCTGCAGTAACACGCACGGCTGCTTTGTTGTACTTACATCATTTATTTACGTTGGTCGCGACACGTACACTGTGCATAATTGAAATTATGATCTGATAGCGGATTGGCTTAAACTTTGATACGATCGTTTTGCCCTACGGAATCATTTTGCCTCGTTTTACCCTAGATATTCTTCAAGTTTCAAGTAGAGAGATACTGATTTGCTTTGCATTTTGGTAGATGAAAACTTCTGCGGAAAAATCAGAAAATGAAAATTAGGCCCTCGTGGATTTGCCCAACTACTGAGAATAAGAATAAAATATATTCGGTTGTTGTGAATAAAGCTTGCGTTCATACACGTGTACAAGAAGTAGAAAAGTAGATTGAAAATATATTGTTAGAAAGTATTGAAATCGAAAACATGAGAGTTCTGTATCAATGATTTATTGGACATAAACAAAAATCGAAAGTATTTAACGAAAAATAATTGAGCCATAATGATAAGAATTTTAAATACAAATTCATTCGCAAAAATCCATGTGAACATTTTTTTTTAGACAGAAGGATGGTGATCACGTAGAAGTAAGGACACAAAAAATGACAAATCTATATCTAAAGGTTAAATAAAAAAAATAATTTGGGAAATCAATGACATCTACACATTAGACAGATAACCTACAGATTCAAAGAAATTCTGACTCAGTGAAAATTAAAATTTCATCAGCTGGGTACAAAATTTAGATTTTTAGCTATAGTTCTCAGACTTTAACGTGATCTAATTTCCAAGAATCGCACACAACAATATCAATTTAGCTGCACTTTGTAGCTCTGTTTATTTTCTATAAGTTCAACCGCCTATCAAAATATCGTCAGTATCACATAAAATATGAAGAAAAGTCCTCGCCGGTAGCAAGGATTTCGAGAATATACGACATTTATACAAATAATATATTTCATGTGTGTTTACAAGCGAACTGTATAAATTTTGCACAATTTCAGTTTTAAAGAACGCTAGTTATTGTTTGCAATTAACAAATTGTTGTTAATAAGGTTGTAAACATTTTATCAGTGCATAGCATTCAATAAAGCCTTACAAATTCAGACATGGCATCGTTAACTCGAAAAATTTGAAAAAAGAATACATTTATTTTATGCATAATCGCTTTTATTCCAATAAAAATTGTTTAACTCCGAATGAATTCAAGAAATTTATACATTTTTGAATGGTTTTTAGCGCTACACGATGGTACATTTTTGAAAATTGCAGTTTAATTGTGTTCTTCTGACTACTTTTAATTGACATATTGTTGCAACATAACATAACCAGTATTCAACGCCATTAATTACAATCATCGCTTAATTCAAATGTTTATGTTATATGCTCCATACCGTGAAGTGGGAGGAAGGGCAATCAAAATTTTTTATGGAAAAACGGTTGATTCAAAACGTGTCCACAGTGTCGGTGACTTCGATGAGGGACTTTATATTATGCACTTGTAAATCGATTGTGTTAAATTTAATAATGGTGAAGTTTTGCGATCATAGACAAACAAAGGGTACGTTCAAATGAATAATAAAAATTTCGCCAATAATTATTTCTCAAAAAAATAACACTAAATCATTATGATAAGAAGAAAAATATTGTTTGAAGTTCAATGCAGTTAGTAATTGTTGTAAAGTACAATTACAATATGTTTTGTTTTTATGAATCCAGGGTTCAAGACGAAAAAAAAATAAGTCTCGACTTTTCCGGCATTTCCAAAAGAATAATATTTTTTTTCTTAATGAAGAAAATTGAAAATTTGAACTTCAAAGCACATTCGATTTAAAAAATAATTCCCCATTTACCGAAATAAAGACGGACGTAATCTCGGACTCTTGAAATTATGTCGATCCTACGAATTATACCTGTAGTATTTGTAATTCAAATTCCTATCGCATATTTGCCAGATCGAGTCGAATTTATGTACAATTTATTCTATGCGTTGCAAAATGAATGTTTGGGAATCGATTAACATTCGAAGAGTGTACGGTTAATCAATTATGGAAATCATCTAGATACCAGGGTGTGACTGACCAAAAAATTCACAAATGTGTAGTAGAGTGGTCTTTAGAGAGGTAGTTTTTGAATTGCGACTGTCCTACCTCTTAAACCTGCTCCAAATGATTCAAAAGTAATTCCCTAATGTTTTTAGATCTTGACCTCAACTCTAACTGCTCCACCCAACAGGATGGATTTCCGCATTTCAAATACACAATCTTATTGAACATTATTGCTTCATTGATAAAATATACCCTGAAAATGTGTCCGAAACACGTGTGTTTTACATGGGGAAATCCATCCGATTGGCGGGAGGGGTTAGCGTTGAGATAAACCTGTGAAAAAATTAGAGAGTCATTTTCTAATTGTTTGGAGCTAATTTGGGGGGTAGGACAGTCGAAATTCAAAAATGACCTTTTTAAGGACACCCTAATGTGTAGCCGTGATGGTAGTTGATCGTTCGATTTTACCTTGAATTTTTGGGGAATACGGGGGATTTTTCTTTCAACGAGGTATCTACTTCCGGCTGTAGTATCGGGCGAATGAGGTCATGATCATATAAAATAGGGACGATTTTTATATATGATATCCAAGAAAACGTCACTTTATACTTAATACTAGCACGAAGGAGATAAAATGTAACATTAAGTAGGAATTTTAAAATGAAATTACAAAATCAGTTTAATGGAACAAAAATAAAATTCATTATATTACTCCTTTACATATCGTTGTGAAAGTCGTTCCATCGTTGCGGGAAAAAAATGTAACACGAAGTAAGAATTTTAAAATGAAATTGTAAAACCATTCATTTTGACTGGTCTGGCAGTTCTAATGTTAACAAATCTTACTGAAATTTGCGTATTGCTTTACTTGTGCCCCGAAAGTAAGGTCGAAGACGGAAAGAGAGTCCGTGAGTTTACGTTTCATAATTTAAATCTCCGAAATAGGAAAAATAAATTTCAATACATTAATCATTTTCAAGTTCTGATAAGAAAGCCACGCACCTTACTGGCGAGTCATAATATACTAGACATTAAAATGTACGATCGATTTCGATATCTTAGTGAAATTTGCGAATCGAGAATTGGCGAATTACCCAACAAAGCAGGTATAATTTTTTCATACCCTTACGCGAGTTCCATTGCAGACAACATTTTTGGATGTATGTCTTTGTACTCAAATAATTTTTTTACGCTAGATTTTATTTTTAAGACACTCTGTTTTATGAAATTTGATCTAACATAAGTGGTATTTTGCATACACACGGTTTAAATTGCGCATACCATGATCACAATACATATACGTTATATATACCAAAACTTTTGATTTCGGAAGTATTGTGAATATTTAAATTATTGAAAAAACCATAAAAAAAAATCAGCATCTGTTAAACGTGCTAGAATGCAATAATAATTTGTCTGAAGTACGAGTATACTTAAAATTACACTGTACAGGTACTTTCCATCGGAAAAAAGGGTTTACGTATGATATGTAGAATCGAGCAGATTGAAAAAAATACAACTAACAGCGCAACTTGCGGACAATCGTCAAAGATTACAGTCGATAAACTTTGGAAAAATATGTATAAACAACCATTGCCTTTTCTACCAGTTATATAAGAAATAAACAAGATCAGAGTCTATCTATTTTTCATCTGTCGTAGCTTGCGTAATTGATGCCGATTTTTTATGGAGTTATTCTTCTTTGTCAAGCGGCACAGTAGCATTAAACGTCAAGTACATTCCACTGTATTCCGTGACGGAACATATTTTTGATGTGTTCCCGAAGACTCTCGTGGGAAACGGGACGAAATATTTTTTACATTTCGGATGATTTAACCATTCATATACCTTAAAAAATTATAATTATGAACATCGATACAACGTGTTGTCAGATACGTTTAAAAGAATTTATCAAGTTTCAGTCTTCGGTAAATTTTATTTTTAGTATGAATTAGTTCAGTAACTGTTGTCACTACTGTTTTGTCAATCCTATGATTTGACGATATTTACACTTGCTTTCTATTTTCATTATACGGAGTCCAGCGTAACAATGACATGACACATGTTTGTACGACCATTGGCGGTAGAATACCAACGGCAGTCAGTCTACTGGGCTTTCCTGTGATAGACGCAAAGGGGGTGAGGAAGATGGTGAACCCAGGCCCACCCAAGCGCATTAAGGTGTCACAAAAAATTACCCGGGGTCGACCTTCTTTACTCACTTTTTTATAAACGGTGCGACTGAAGTTGTGCGATACATTTTTATACAATATAAATTTGAATTCTTTATAAACGGAGAATTTTCACGATGCTGATATTATACTAATTAACTGATTAGCAGTCATCACAGTTTCTTTTTTTATTAACAAAAGATTTTAACGGAGTAATAACGCCTTTGATCAATAATGACACTATAAATAGCATGTCTACAATGCCGGTTATTAAATTAATGTAGACAGCTGGTGTTTGGAAAAATTATGATTTCGGAAGTAATTCACTTGGTTTAAATGGTTGATATGAAAATTTAAATATTCGAAACTTTGTACTTAGTACTGCGAAACACTGGTGAGTACTTACTTTTATATTGTAGTATTCAACTGGAGACTGCGTTCTTCTTAAAACTGAGACGTTACCAGAGCGTCTGCAGGCTTCAGCTCTGCAGGATGAACTGGACTCGGTGCCATTAGATAACCGCTTGTTCGGCTATCTAAAAAATGGTACAGAAAAAAGTGTGTGTGTAGCACCATCTGGTATTCGGTACAAGAAGTCAGGCAACTGTCACTGTTATCACTGATCGTGAGTGTGCTCGTTTATGCATTTCTAGTGGCAGCCTGGGAACTCATTGGTAGTTTCCACTTTATTCTCGAACGCGATTGGCTTGAAACAGTAGACTTATGGTTCTGCACAAAGGAATTTACTCACTGGCTACAGCACTCTATATACTGCGATCATTTGCTTAATCACAACCGAGAGATCGGAAGATGCATAATCTCCACGCGGCGTTTAAAAACACTTCAGGAGTAGAGTACATTTATATTGAATAATTCATTTGTATTTTCGCTTGACTAAAGTTACAATCGGGTGAAAATTCAGGCTTGAGGATGATTCGCTTAGGCTGTGTGTGTGTTAACCCATTCGCTTTTTTGTATACGACAGTGTACGATCTTGATTTTTGTTTTATACGATTTTCTCGCGACATACTGCACATTAAATTATTGTCAAGTAAATGAAATAAGGGTAAATTTTTTGGACAAATCGATTGCTGCTTCATTTTGTAGAACTATTGTTGCATTGAGAGAAAAACATAAATTTTGAAAATAACTCTCAATTTCTGAAACATGTCCAAAAAATCTCAAAATCGTCCAGAAAGTGTTTCTTTAATGGAATAAAGGCGTTTCGAGTTATTATTTTAGTTTTAAAATGAACGGGTCAAGGTTCCTCTTATAGAGACGAAACACAATGAAGAAATATTTAGCTCCAAAATTAGCCTGTTACAAATGTTGTGAATAATTGTTAGCAACATGCTGATATTTGAACGCATGCGCTCATCGACCCCAATACTAATCGTAAGTTGCGTCTTCAATGTTGGAAGTGATATGCGTTCATGCGTTAGCGGCACGCAGTCACACAAGCAAATGACAAAGTGTAAGAAACCTCATCGTAGTTATGTTGCTTGTCTTCGGTTAGATTTTCAATTCAAATATTACACATTCAATTGATATTTATATTTGTATTGTGTGATGAAAAAATATTTAATTACAAACTACTTTTGTAATGGGCAATTTACAAAAATTCAATTACTAATTAATTACTTCTGTGCTTAATATGTATACGAGGTATTCCATGCCAACTGAGAGGAAATTTTCCCTGACCCCCGCCAATTTGCTTCATTATTTTTTATATGATTCTACAACCTAAAAAAAGCACTCACCATTTTTTTCAAATTTTCGTCCCAACCATTCCTTTTTAAAAAATGTTACAAACATAACATATGTTTTGTATACGTACACTCAGAGAAAATTGTGGTTATCTTTACCATAAAAAATAGTGTGCTCAGGGGACAATACGAATTTATGGTTAATAGAACTTATTGCATTATGTTGTTCCGAACTATGAATTTATGGTTACATCTGACAAAAGTTGCATAGTTAACGGTACGATACGAAGACCTGACCATATGTGTATAGACGGTGAAACTATGTTCGTATGATCTTGTCTAACGAATTATTGTATCAGCATTAACCATATTTAAGTCTAGTTACACTATCTATAAAATTCTAAAAAACTATAATATTGGGTCGCACACACCATTAAATGTGTTGTTCCAATCATGATGTAGATTCGTTGCAAAATATTGTATGCCAGTATAACTATAGTAATTGTATTGGCTGACTGTGAAATTTAGTTATTGATACAATATCTTATAGTTGATCATGTGCGCATCAATGGTGAAACTGACTAAAAAGAACGGCCGCATTGAGTATGTCTTTCTTTTTTTTTTAACGAATTATAGTATCAACACAACTTTAATACTTATATACTTGAAGGGGTGACTCCAGTGAAGTTTTGACAGAAACGATTCATTCATTTTTAAAATGACTTAAAAAAATCAAATCGGTAATTCCGTCCATCGAAATTCAGATAATCTTATTATGTGTATTGAAAATAAATGTGAATGTGTTGCAATGAAAGTTTGTGCGCAGGGAACCTGTCGCAAAATATTTTCAGCGTACCACGGCCAAAGGGTTTTTTGCGCATGGACTTTCGTAACACAACGTTCATATTGGCGTTCAACGCACGTACCGACATTACCTGAGTTTTGCTGGAAATGATTTTTAATTAGATTGTTTCAAATCATTCCAAAAACGGAAACAATAAATGGTTCTTGTCAAAAGTTCAGTTGGTCCCCTTTTAACAAACTCAACCGTATATCCACATTAGCGTGGTTCTTTTTGAAATTTTTTATACTTTTTTTTTTCTAACATTCCACTCGAAAGGTTATTATGTAGCCTCAAACGAAGCCTCGTGAAACCAAAAGTCGGTAGTAAAATTCTAAGCGGCTCTTCATCCCGATTTTCTATTTCCTACTTGAATAACATGAGAAATTTGTTTTTTTGAATTTTGGAAATTCACAACTCGTTAACGCATTAGCATACTCATAAGACCAACGTATTTTTGTAGGGAATTGAACGCTCCACAAAAAAGATCTCATATATTTTCTTGATAAATCCAATCTTTCGAAATGTATTTAAGGACCTTAAATAACTTTTGAAAGAGCGGATTTATCAAAAAAGGATAAGAAACCTTTTTTGTACAGCATTCACTTCCTCACAAAATACGTTCTGGTTTTATTAGTACACTAATGCGTTGACGAGTATTAGATTCGAGAGTTTAAAAAAAAATTCCCCATGTTATTCGAATGAGAAATAGGAAATCGCGATAAGGCACCTCTTAAAATTTTGCTACCGACTTCTGGTTTCACGAGACTTCGTTCAAGGCTAAAAACTAACGTTTCACAGAGTACGTAAAAAAAAAGTTAAAAGAAAAACCCACTCTAATCTACATATTGCATAAATTATATATTATATTCTTACATGGAAAGTTTTGAACAAAAATATTTTCTGAATTGTTGAATTATGATAATGAGGTCAATAGTCAATAAACATGTTCTAATATCTACGCTTAGCGCATATTCACAACATATGCAGTAGTTACAATACAAATAAAATATGCAGTGACAAATACTTACATCTAAAAGGTTTCGTTTAACACGTGAAATGACAGAATCACAAATTCAGAACGCGAAGTAGTTCACGTTGAAAAAAAAAAATGATTTAGTCTGATAACTTGTCAAGTAAATGTCATATAGCTATAACGCAGTTTACTTTGTTTCATACTCGTTGCGTAGTGACTTTTCTAAATTAAAATAATCATTTGTGGAAAACTGCAGTGTTCACATGTATACGTATGTTATACGCATATACGTTTGCATAAGTTATATATCTATGAATATATATCATTTATCAAAATCATCAGTCAGTTGCCTTCGGTTGAGGCAATGAGACTAGACATAATAGAACTAAAGAACTATACAGTACTGTTTAGCTCTTGTATCTTCACTTTACTAAACAAACGAAATAAAATAATATAAAGTATTTTAGAAACATTCCTTTTCTTTGGATTATATTTAAGTATGTATCACATATAGATATCTTCAGGGAATTAATAACCTGCTTCGGTTACCTCAAAATTGTATGTACGATGTTCCGCAAGGCATCGTTATAACATTATAAAATCACACCCTTCAAAGCATTTACAACATTTTGTATCCGAGTTCCATCTTCACCTGCAATCAAAATGTCATCAACATAAAGTATAAGATACAGACGTAAATTTTCCGGTTTTGCTGTATAAAAACAGTGGTCTCGTTCTGATTTTTTAAGTCCCAGCTTCAGAATAAATTCGTTAAACCTGGTATTCGAAGCCCTTGGAGCTTGTTTGAGTCCATACAAGGAGCGTTTTAATTTACATACAAAACCCTCAGTGTTTGCAATCCCTTGTGGTTGTTTCATACAAATTTCTTCGCTGATAGTTCCATGTATAAATGCATTTCTGACGTCTAATTGTCTGAGTTTTAACCTTTGTTCATTGGCGATCGACTAAAGAGCCCGTACCGTAGTAAGACGTGCAACTGGTGCGTACGTTTCCTCATAGTCCAGTCCTCTTCTTTGCGAACATCCTTTGACCACCAAACGAGCCTTATTTTTATTTATATTTCCATCATCATCCTTCTTTACTTTGAAAACCCATTTGTTGTCAATGACTCTACTTCCAGGAGGCAATGGTACCAAGTTCCAAGTTTTATTTTCGATGAGCGATGTAATCTCCTCTTTTACAGCCGTTAACCATTGTTTTTCATCATCCCGTCCATGTATGGCTTGGAATTCTTGAGGGACATCTTCGACAAAGAATTCTGCACTTAAAGCTAAAACATTATATTAGACTGACCGTTAAAAAAAAATTTGTGCTCCCAGTTGAAAGACCTAAACTTAACCTTGAAAAAAGAAGATCCTCCAAATTTCAATGCTCTATCTTAATATTAAGGTGTGCCGATAATTTCTTCAATTTTTTTTTTTTTTTTAATGAAATTTCAATTTGTTTCAGATCTTGATATTTTTCAATATTAAAATGATTTAAAAAAATGAAACGGTAGAAAAAAAAATCTGGGATTGAAAATACTTTTCACTCAAACATTTTCAATTTTTCATGATGGAATATTCAACATGGCATCCAAAAAAATATATCCTAGAAATTATTCTCTAAAAAATTGTAAGGAAGCCTAGAATAAAAAATTAATATATCAAAATAGTAACGAATAATAAATCATGTAACCGCAGGGCTGAGTTCAGAAACCTTACCCGAGTGAACTCGGATATCATACTGTCTCTGTCTAACACATGAGATTAAACAAAGACACAACGATACTCGAGTCACTCGAGTAAGGTTTCTGAAATCAGCCCAGGTGTACTTCTCAGTGTACGTTTTTTACCCTTTTTTCAATACTTTTGCCCGACACGACATCTGCCGCCTTCCACTGAAAGCTACGCCAACGACTACCATTTAGACTACCGTTCTCTGTCTATCTTGCGTACTCAAAGAGAGTGCCACAGATCGCCGCAAGAGGACGACCTAATACAGGGCTAAAAAAAATGTCCATACTCGCGGTATGTAGCTCGTATACTCGGTTTCTCTGTATCTGTGCTCTGTATTTTCACCCGAATTGGATCAGTCTGACCTCAAAAGTGGAAACTACAGTATATTTTCAAAAGAACGGTCTTTTCTGTATTTAATTTAAGCTAATTAATATGCGATTCAGTGACAATGTCTTCTTCAGCAACTATTCTTGAAAATAGTTTGTTAATTGGTCCCACTGACACTCAAATTCGTGGTAATAAATTACTTTCAAGAATCCAGGTGTTGAAAGTTTTGTTGTTCAATATAAGACAAGTGGAATTACCAATACATGAAAGTGCAAGGCTTTTGATAAAAGAAGTGGAGGTATTTTGGCAAAAAGCTCGAATACCAACTCATAGACAAGATCATTGTATCACGAAGTTGGAAACTTTGTCTGAAGATTGGAGAATTTTGCAAAAAACTGCCGGCAGATCATGCAACTTGGAAAAAGAAAAAAATTCACTTCTGAATTTTATAACCTATTTGATATTGCTCATGCACAAGTGGATGATATGATCAATGACGAGCAGAAAGCATTTTTGTCGAAACAACGATAAAAAGGGCGGATAGGTTATATTGGGAATATTTGTACCGTTCGTGATGGTACATACTGAGGAACTTGCTCGAAATCACGACGGTGGAGTTGATTCTCCGAGGCCACATAAAAGAAGAAAACAGGAGGAAAGTAAGTATTTTCTAAAGTTATTTCTCCACGTAAAGTACGACTATGAGAAATTATATACAATACATTTCCCATTTATCGTCATCTGTCATTTTTTGTTTCAATTTTTTTTTGTTGAGCAATAAAATATTCAGCCAAACGCAAATAATTATGTAATGTCCTTGCATAAACTTAGGACTACTAAAAAAGTTTGTCACACGTGGCAGCTGATTTTCCCATAAAAACAACTCATTTACTCTGTTTTAGGCCCATTTACTCAAGCGAAGCAAAGTCCTGCTATTTTATCTTTGGCTTCGAGCCAAGAAAGTGCTTTGTCCCATGAATCAGCGACAACGTCCGATTTTTCATACGTGCCCAGTGAAGAAGAACCATCTGAATCGAGGACATCACGGGGATCTATAAGCGTCATGACGAAAAGTTGGTTGCGGTTTTGGATAAATGCAAAGTCGGTGACAGAAATGGCGTTCATTTAATAATCTCAATAGCGCAAGCATTGAACATTGATGTCAATACATTGATTATTAACAAAACATCCATTCGCAAATGTCGAGAAAAATTGCGTGAATCGAGAGCCGCAACTGTGAAAGAAATATTCAAGAACACAGAATTGAACGCAGCTGTATTACATTGGGATGGGAAATTGACGCGTAACTTGTTAGAGCACAAAGTAACTGATAGATTACCTGTTCTTATATCGGATGGAAATATTGAATAGTTGTTAGGAGTGCCTGAGCTGGAAAATAGTAAGGGTTTATCTCAAGCAACAGCTATTTTTGAATTACTGGAGGTGTAATGAGTTGGATGATTGAGGGTGCCGGGATGCAAGGTGTTGAATTAAATACTCGCACAGTTGTTCGTAAAATGATCGTATAGGGGAAAGGGGGGCAGCCCCGGCCAGCGGGTAGCCCCGGCCATATTTAAAATCTATGCTCGCTTTGTCTTTATTTCGATTGTTTCCATTGTTCTGTGTTATTTCGCGTCCCACCAGTAACGCGCGAGCAGTAGAGCTCACCTCGGCTTTGTGTCCGGTCGTGAAAACGTAAACATCGATTTCTGTGAAACACGATCACGTTATACTCAAAGTAAAAAAGTGTGCTCCATTGAAAAAACGTAAGTAATTACATTTTTTACCTGGCCAACATTTATTATAATCACTAAATCTTACATGTAATTTTTGGTTTGGAAAAATTAATATTTATTTTAGTGCTGAAGCCGTAATTCTGCTAAAAATCGAATCGGGTAGCTCCGGCCACTACTTTGGAGGGTAGTTCCGGCCATTTATTCAAAGGCCTATTTCTTACCGAAATTTGATAAAAAAAGGTTTACTGCAATTACATGTCGTTTGTTTTCGTAGGTGAGCGTCAAAATGGCTAAGTTCAAAGGAAGAACTACGAACCGAGGAAATTGAAGTGGCGAATATATGAGAAGAGCCATAAAAGCAGTTCTTGAAAGTAAGTCTTCTGAAAGAGTTGCTGCAAAACGTTATGAGATTCCTCGCACCACACTACACGACCATATTAAGGCCATAAAACAAGGTTCTTTGATTAATCTTGAGCCAAAACTCGGGCGGTTCGAGCAAACGTTCACTGCTGAATACGAAAAACAGCTTTGTAAGCACATTAAAGATCTGGATAATCGTCTCATGCCTGTGACGAGAAAAGAATTTTCACGTTTTGGCTTTCGATTTAGCAGAAAAGCTCAAAATTCCTCACCGATTCAATCAGGAAAAACAGATGGCTGGGAAAGGTTTTTTCAGTAATTTCAAGAAAAGAAATCCAGATTCAGCTCTGAGAACGCCCGAGCCGACAAGCTTGAGCCGAGCGACTGGTTTTAATAAGGCACAAGTCAATCGATTTTATGACCTTCTTCTAAAACTTCAAGAACAGTTCAGTTTTCAAGCTTCACAAGTGTACAATGCTGATGAAACAGGAGTCACCACCGTCCACAAAAATGACAAAGTATTGTCAGTAAAAGGGAAAAAACAAGTTGGGAAGCTCACGTCAGCAGAACGAGGTCGTAATATTACCACCGTGTTTGCTATGAATGCAGTGGGTCACTTTGTACCGCCCATGTTCATTTTCCCAAGGGCAAAAATGGAGAAAATTGGTTGTCTGATGGTGGTGCTCCTCCAGAAAGTATTGGCGTCGCGGCTAAAAGTGGCTGGATGAATGGAGAGTTGTTTCTTCAGTGGCTTCAACATTTCGAGCGACATGTTCATTCTTCTGAAGCTGATCCGATTCTCTTGATCTTGGATGGACATTCTAGCCACAAAGAGCTGAGTTTTATTGAATATGCTCGAGATCACCATATTCACATGCTAAGCACTCCTCCACACACAACACATCGACTGCAGCCCCTCGACTGTGCATTTTTCAAGCCTTTCAAACAGGCTTATGGATCGGCAGGTGCAACGTGGATGCGTCGAAATCCTGGAGCTTGACTGATGGATTATGATAATGCTGGACTTGTTAACGTAGCGTTCACTAAAGTGGCCAAATTGGAAACGGCCCAAAGTGCCTTTCGCTGCACAGGCATCGTGCCCTTCGATCGGGAAATTTTCTCAGACTTGGATTTTTTGTGTTCTGCTTTGACAGATATTGCACTACCCGGAGATCGCGATAAACACCCAAGAACATCGACATGTCCGTCCACATCTACCCGCCAGACGAAGAATTCGATTAATCGCACGTCCAACATCGTTGAAATAATTAGCGATGTTTTGAATACCTTGTTGCCTCTACCAGACGCCTCAGAGAAGAGACTGTCCGTTCGAAAAAGAAGAACTCAAAGAAGTGAAATTTTGACGTCATCTCCTTATCAAAATCAGCTGATTGAGAAATCAGCAGTTCCGAAAAAAAAGCAAAAGATCGCGGTGAAAAAAAGGAACGTCACAAAAAGAAAAGCTGAATCGAAATCGCGTGCCAAAAAAAAAGACACCGAGTGCATAATTTGTGGCGATACATTTGACGAGGACTGGATCCAATGCCACAAATGTCAAGACTGGGCTCACGAGGAATGCGATGATATAAATCCAGGCGATTTATACTACGCGTGTGACGTTTGTGTAGCCAAAGAACGATTTTGGAATTAAATATCGCAGTGGCCGGAGCTACCCGCCAGTTTTTTTCGGAAGATGAATTTAAGCCAAAAATTAACATTTTTTTTTTAAGTTGTTGATAATTTATAATTTTTTTTTGTTCGATATTCTGTTGAAATATATCTTTGTTGAAATATTCATGCGATTCCAATTAATTATTGAACCTTAATTTGTGGCATACACATAGAAATAGAAAACTGGCCGGGGCTACTCCCCTTTCCCCTATTGTTCTAAATTCACTGATGTACGAATAATTAATGATGAGCTTCACTAAGTAACCAGTTAAGCTTTAAGTAGTCGTGTTATGTAATGCGTGAAGCGCGTGTACTCTCTCTCTCGCGGACTTTCGAGAACTGAACTTCTCGCATCGACACCTCGTATTTGTCGTTGGGTGTATGTGTGCGTGAGAGACCGAGTGTAACGTATGTATGTGTTGTAAATAAGAATAAGTGTAGCGATGATTCCGGAACATGCCCCCCTCCTTTCGTCAGTCCTGATGAAGAGATAAGTTCTCCACGGGTAAAACGCTGATCTTGACAATCGGTCGAGTAAAAGTCGATGAGGCAGTACGAAGCTTCACAACAAGTACCAAGCCATCGGTTCCCTTGAAGACTTCAATTACTCGCGCCATGGGCCACTTGCAAGGCGGAAATTGTTCTGAGCGAATAACGCACAAGTCTCCTATATTAACGGAAGGCTTTTTAGATCGCCATTTTGGGCGCTGCTGCAACTCATGTAAGTAGTCAGACGATCAACGACGCCAGAAATGTTCGAACATTTTTCTTACATGTTACCAGCGCGCAAGTCGGTTGTCAGGAATGGAAAATACAGATGGCTCGGGCACAAGCTTGAATGGTTCTCCAATCAAAAAGTGAGCTGGTGTGAGCAAAGAGTGATTAGAGACGTCATCATTTAGGGGGCACAGAGGCCTGGAGTTCAAGCAAGCTTCTACCTGTACGAGTAAGGCCGACATCTCCTCGAAAGTAAGAGTAGACTCTCCGATGACCCGCTTGAGATGATATTTTACAGACTTTACTGCCGCTTCCCAGAGGCCTCCAAAGTGTGGAGCCGAAGGCGGACTCAATCTGCATTCGGTGCCGTCTCTTGCAAGGAGTCGAGCGATGTCGCTGCTGCTGCTTCCTGCTTCTAAGAAGAGCTTTTTAAGCTCGCAACTTGCACCTACGAAATTTGTGTCGCAATCACCATAAAGTGTTGCGCAAATTCCTCGCCGCCCAACAAAACGACGATAAACGTCTATAAACTCCCTGGTAGAGTAGTCCGAAGTGGCTTCGAGGTGAACAGCACGTGTGGCGAAGCATACGAAGACGCAAATGTAACCCTTTCGAGGCTTGGCACCTCGACCAGCGGAAAATCGAATGTTTATTGATCCGGCGTATCCACTCCAGCATGTAAGAACGGCCGGCAGGGTCTTACTCGAGCGGCGGAAAGATCTCCCATCAGTTGAGTTGTCGGACGAGTACATAAGCGCCAACATTTAAGGCACTTAAAGATCAGGGTTCTGACTAGTTGACGCCCTCGGACTATCCAAACCCGTTGGCGTAAAAAATTTAAGGTAAGTTGGGTTCCGCCAAGTAAAGTTCTCTCATGAGCGTCGAGAACGATGAGACTTGCAAGTTGAGCTTGACGCGGCAATATAAGCGAATGTTTTTCATCGTCTTCGAGCAACGAGTGCATGAGTCGCCCTCGTACTCGCAGCATGTTGTGTGCGTCGATTTCCGGATTCAGCCTGATTAACGAACTCCTTCTCGGTAGCATAGAGTTGCGAGAAAGGACTCGAATTTCTTCTGAAAAATATGTTTTTTGAGCGTGCGAAACCCAAAAATAAAATGCTGCCTAGATTTGAGAGGGTGTTAAAACCAGGGCATTCGGCAGGGCTGCACGTAGACTCAACTGTTCCAGTTGCTGACCTTGGTGCTTCAACGCGATGCGATTTTTGACCCTTTCAATAAATAATTGGCACCAGGCTGTAACGGAGAGCAGTTCGGTGAGTGAAGAATAGCGGTGTACAAGATCCCATTCTTCCGGATTTACCTTGACGACATGATTGGTGACCTTGAGTTCATCTGTGCACGTCGAATCTGGATAAATTCAGAAGCTGGCCATGGGGTCGTTAATGCGCAGAGAAAGGTTGGGCCATGAAACCACAGTGAAGATTGACTCAATTCTCGTGGAGTAGTACCTCGAGAGACGAAATCGGCAGGGTTTTCTGGCGTATTAACGTAGTGCCATGCTGCATTCGGAAGAGATGATTGAATTTCCGCTACACGGTTGGCCACGTACGGTTTCCATCGAGTTGATTGTCCCTTGATCCAAGAGAACGCAACCATAGAGTCTAGCCAGAGGTGGCAGGCTAGATTTTCTACAGCTAAAGCGGTAGCACCGTGAATCATAGTCTGATGTTTTCCACGACACGTACCGCAGGTTCCAGAAGAGCGACAATCTCGAAGCAGGTGAGTACCTAGGCAATTAAAGCACAGGCGACTAGATACAGCGAAGGCGTTTCGATCGTCAACATTTATTTCACGAAATTTGTCACATCACGCTATGTAGTGTAACTGCTTGCAAAAGGAGCAGCATGACGACTTGACTTTAACAGTCGCCAATGTGTGTACTTTGGGTTGAGAAGCGGGCTGCCTTTTCGAAGCGTTTGTCGGCTTGTCAGCTGGAAAATTGGACAGGGTAGACAGAGTAGACTGCTCTACGTGTTCCAAAGCCTGAATACGACCTTGAAGAAAGTCGTCCAACTCTTCGTAAGTGCTCGGGCGAGTTGAAGCTCCCAGGTGTGTCTCCCAGTCTCGTCGAGTTGTCGGGTCAAATCGTGAAACTGTCAAGTAAACGAGGAGGTCGTCCCACTTATCCACAGGACGTTTGAGAGCTGCCAGAGTTTCGACGGATTCCGTCGTGCCATCTCGGAGTGCCTTGAGCGCAGAGAAAGATTCTGAAGAAATCTTGTTTAGTTGAAACAAATTATTAAGGCACGACGTGATAATTGCGCATTGATTGTCATAGCGCGAAAGGAGCCTTTGCCAGGCACGATCGTAATTATCGTTACACACTGAAATGCTTCCAATACATTTTTTAGCTTCACCCGTTAAGCAGGCATTGAGATAATGCAACTTGTTAACTGGCTGCAAGCTTGCGTCTTTTTCAATAAGACTCGAAAATTTATCCTTGAAAGAAGCCCACTCGGTGTACTTTCCTGAGAATGAGGGGAGAGAAATCGGAGGTAGCTTTCGGTGAGACGACGGCGCTGTATGGTGTCTGTGATGTATGTGAGTAAGGTAGTACGGCATACGCTATTGTGCGTATGCGAGTTTGCGCGAGTATGCACGTATGTTGGTATGTGTGATTATACTCTGCGTGTGACTCCGGTGCGCGGGCCAAGCACTCGGTCTTGGGCGCTCGTGTGAATGCCATGCCGGCTTCCACGCTTCCTATTGTACTCACTGGTATATATCATTTGTGTCCTTATAATCATACTTATAAATAAACTTACTACGTTTAATCTTATTTCCTGTGTATATTGATTGTTATATCAACATATAAATATACCACAGTTGGCGACGAGGATGGGATTGGTGTACGCGTGTGAAAAGTAAAGTAGGAGAACACGTGTTCGAAAGAGGTTAGGAAGTGAAAATACGTAAGCGCCAAGACGTTAAAAATCATAAGAGTCCGCGTAAGTACAGATTAGAAGTGCGGTACGCGTATTTCGTCGAAAATCGATATATTTTCGCGAAAGAAGTGTGAAATTTTCGATTGTAAAAAGACGCGATCGAATGGAAAAGCAAACGTATAAGAGACGATTGCTTACTGAAACCGTTACTAATGAGTGGTAGTGACGACGAAAAAAAGGGGTCAACGGTAGGATGGGTGTACAAACTCGATACGAAGAGTGTAGTTGAAGAGTTTCAAAAACGTAGCATTACCGTTGACATATCTAAAACGCTTGCAACCTTAAGTAAAGAATTAAAAGAAGTCGTAAGGCAAGAGATAGAAGCACGAGAAGCCGCGAAAACTGAAAAGAAAACCGACGCGAGTGGGGTGTTAGAAAAAGACAATTCGGAACTAAACGCGAGTAACGAGTCGTTCGAGTCCGCGGAAGGCACCGAAAGTACGAAAAACGAAACGGAAAAGGTGCTCCGAAACGTGTCCGCCGACGACACAAAGAAAGGAAGTGACATAGGTGCTCCGAACGCCGAGTCCGACGACGACGACAACATGGCGGGAGACAACAATAAGCTGGAATTCTGTTTGGGAAAAGACGATTGGGACCTGTTCGTTGAGAGATTGGAATTGCTGTTTGCGATGAAGGATATTGCGGAAAATAAGCAACACATTTGGTTGCTAACAAGGTTGGACGAAGAGGCGTACAAGCTGGCAAAGAGCTTGTGTGCTCCAATCTTGCCGAAAGACAAAAAGTATGCCGATTTAAAAACGCTAATGCAAGGGCACCTAAAGCCGAAGCCATCGGAAGTGATGGAACGGTGTACCTTCGCGCAGGCAAAGCAGCGGCAGAACGAGTCAGTCGCCGAATTTGAAGCGAGGTTAAGGAGGCTTGCTTTAAACTGTAATTTCACAAGTTTAGATACGGCACTAAGAGATCAATTTGTAGTAGGGATTTGAGATGAAGAGACTCGTATCTCACTTTTTAGAGACCCCAAATTAACGTTCGCGAATGCGTTAAAAGAAGCAGTCGCACGGGAGTCTGCTGTGAAAAACGCCACAGATGCAACGTGCGCGTTAGACAAGAAAAATACGCAAAGAGAGGTGTTTGCTTTTCGTGGTAATCCAAAAGGCGGGAAGCAAAGGTCGAAGCAGCACCAGCAACGGAGAGAAAAGCCGAGCAACGCGCAGCGCGACCGAAGAGAGAAAAATACAAACAGTGGGTGTTTCTGCTGCGGAAAAGCGAACCACGTTCGCGCCGAGTGCCGACACAGGGATAAGAGGTGCAACTTCTGCAAAACAATTGGTCATCTAGAGGGCGTCTGCTATAAGAAGAAGGAGCAGCAGCCGGAAGGGAGCAGCGTACACAAGCTGGACGAAAGCAGCCGCTCCGAAGAAGAAGAACAGCGCAGCCACGAGGACGAGTTCTACAGTATCGACGTAGTCAACAACGGGCATGAGTATGTGTATGCGAACGCGTGTGTGAGTGAGAGCGGCGCGCGCGCGGAGCCGATGAATGTTGACTTGTGTGTAAACGGAAAGAATGTTAGCATGGAATTGGATACTGGCACGTTCGCAACGGTAATTTCCGAGTCAGAGAAAAATAAGTTTTTCAAAAATGAAAAAATAATTAAAACGGATGTCAAACTGCGCACGTATGATGACAAGGTTTTGCGTCCGCTCGGTAAACTAGTAGACTTACAAGTTAAATTCAATGGTAAAGAGCGCACGCTGAACTGTTTTGTATTACCAGGTGACGGGCCGATGCTCATTGGTAGGCAATGGTTAGCAGCACACGGGTGCTGGCCATTGACGTTAGAAAAAGATAATGGAAAAGGTCATTTTTTAAATAAAATTAACTTAGAAAAAATTAAAGAGTATTTTTTTGAGAAGTATAAATTGTTATATCAACATATAAATATACCACAGTGTCCATCGCTGCCGGCGGCTGCAGTGGGTTGGTCTTCGAGCTCCAACTTCGCGTCGAGAAAGAAAGATGTTTGCTCGAAATAAGTTTCTTCCGCTTGGGTGTATGTGTGCGTGAGAGACCGAGTGTAACGTATGTATGTGTTGTAAATAAGAATAAGTTTAGCGATGATTCCGGAACAGGAGGATTGGGGGTGTCGCATAAAATCAAGGCATTGTGTTGTGACACAACTCCGTATAATTTAGGTATTCTCAATGGTGCTGCAATAAACTTGGAACAATTATTAGAAAGCGAAATTTTATATCTTCAGTGCCGGCATCATATTTACGAGTTGATTATAAAAAGTGTGTTTGATAAAAAAATGCCTCAGACTTGCGGTCCAAATGCTGAGATTTTCAAAAGATTCCAAAATACATGGAAAGGTTTGGATACAACCAACTACTTGAGTGGATTAGCCGACGAAACGGTAAAGAATGCATTGGAAAGCCATGTTAAAAACATTCTGTTATTTGTGGATGAAATGCTGAAGGTAAATCATCCACGTAATGATTATAAAAAACTGTTGGAACTGACAAGAGTGTTTTGCGGTGTTATTCCGCTTCATGAGGTCAAGTTCAAACATCCAGGGGCATTTCACCATGCTCGCTGGATGTCAAAGGCGATATATTACCTAAAAATTTTTTTGTTTCGTTCACAATTTCGGTTGACAGCGAAAGAAAAGAAAGCTCTTTTAGAAATATGCATTTTCATTGTGATAATATATGTAAGAGCGTGGTTTACAGCGCCTCTAGCGCCTCAAGCGCCGAACCGTGATTTACAGTTTTTAAAAAAATTACACAATTACAAATCTATTGATTTCAAAGTGTCTCAAATAACACTTAGAAAATTTGGTCATCACTTGTGGTATCTCACTCCAGAGGCAGTTGCAATGTCTTTTTTTGATGCAGAATTGTCGAATGATATGAAGAAAAAGATGGTAACAAAAATGAAAATTAGTGAAGATGAAGAATGGTGTGAAAATAATTGGAAAAAAATCGTTATCATTCTGAAGATATTGAAAAGTTATATGATAGAGAAATTGATGATTTGATTAGTTCGGAGTCACTAAAATTTTTCGAGAGGTTTGAAATTAACACTGATTTTCTGCAGAAAGATCCTGAAATTTGGGTTCAAGACGAAAATTTTCAGACAGGTCTCAAAATTGTCAAAGGATTAAAAATTATCAACGATACAGCAGAAAGAGCTGTAAGTTTGGTATAAGGCTATGTAAATATCTTATCAAGGGACGAAGAACAAAAGCTTTTTTTAATGCGAGTATTGTCAGACTTTAAAAAAAAAATTCCTGACTGTACAAAACGAATAGTTATGAGAGAATTTGTATAAAAATTCGAAGTGATTGTATCTGTAAGTATATAATGATGGTTTGTTCATTTTAGTAATAAAGAAATTTTATTTATAACTGTATTTTTTACTATCTATTCTAATATATTTAGGGGGGGGGGTAAGGGTTTCAGCGTAAAAAAAAAAACACTTTTCCTGTGAGTTTTTTTAAAAGTATGCATTGAGCAAATTAAGTCAAACCTTTTGTACATTATTAAGTATACTTTTAACAATATTCTGTAATTTTTTATGCGGAAATATTGAAGAACAAGCCGGTGACAGAGCTTGCCCCAGAACGTCTTAGAAAAAAATAATTTGCGGTGTTCACTATATCTCGGTCGGAAATTATCTGAAATCAAATACCATTAAAATTTAATCAGAGTATCATTAAATCCTCCCCCCAACGTTCTATGATTTTTTTTTTTCATTCAAAAATTTTTGGTGGCCATCTAAAGTGTAAACTGCTATTTTCCACGAAAAATTCCGCCATTTTGTGGGTAGGAAATCCTCTTAATGTAAAAAAAAATTTTTGACTCAACGTTGGGGGAAGGTATTTTATATGTAGAAAATGTGTACCAAGTTTGAAATGAATCGGTAAAGTAGTTTTTAAATGGCACTGAACACGGACTTTGAAAAAGTAGTTTTGAGAAAAAATCCCAAGCGCACGATCGAACGTGCAACGACAAACTGACGCTCGTCTCTCGTTTTAAAATATTGTACAGTGTATAGTATACATACAAATATAAAATATGTATTTATGGCGTTACTTACCTGTCTGTACTAAATAAAATATTCTCGAAACAGGATAATGTACCAGAACGATAGAAGTGAATAAGCTGTGTACCTGCTGTCAGAGCTATAGTGTTAAACGGCAGGAGACTAACTAGACAATAACTTCAAGAGTTTTGCTCAGATCGACTCAAAATTTTGGGAATATATTCTTGAAATATTTAACAGTAAGATAAGACAAAAAAACAAAATTCGATTTTTCGAAAATGCAAACCCTTATTCCCTCCTTAAGAATTACATAAATACTCCTATTCGATACTATACGATTGATTTTACTATTTCTGGTATCTATTATTGTAAGAATAGGTTACTTATCTCGAATGAGTCAAGAAAACAATAAATAAAAATTTGGCCGATTTAATCGCAACGCTATGTCAATTGCGTAATTTTTATATAAGGCTACGATTTGTATGTGGCGCGCAGACACTTTCTCCAAGATGGCTGCAATGGCTAATTCCCCTTTCGTCTTTCACCGCACGCCTCCACGGTGTAAAAATGAGAGGTGGTCCGAGTGCCCTATACTCCCTGTGTTGAGCTCTGTGACTATTATGTCTTAATACGGCGAAAATTCGCCAGGGACCTCATGCGTCAGTGAGGATGAGGTAAACAATAATGGCAGCGATCTAGCAGCACAAAGTCCCTAGATTATACATTATACACGCGTGTGCCAGTTTTTCTCACTATAACGTGCGCAAAAATATTCTATGCGCGTTCGCCCAAAAAATATCAAACTTACATTACCGCATTAACCAGTTTTGACCAATCTTGCTCAATTTTTTGAGGTTAAGCATTAACGAGGTGCGCCCTTAATGTCCTGACGTTCACGAAATAAATAGAAGCACGTATATTTTTGAGGTTAATCATTGTGACAGGTCAGGAATCGGAACCACACCGGATGATTTCCATTTAGAGCACAGTGTGACACAGTGTACAAATTTCTATTGTAAGCGGCCAATCCGGGCAAAGGAATAGACCAGAAATGTTTACACCGTGTCATATTGTGCTCTAAATGGAAAGCATCCATTGTCATACGAAACTTTTTGCGCTTTCTCACTAATTTTTTTGCCCACGCGTGTCTGTATAATTTAGGGATCTTGTTCTAGCAGACAGTATTCACGAAAGTTTGACGTTCGCATGTGGAAAATCCAATCTGCTGCTAAGATTACATGGGTACATTAATATTTGACAAAAGACAATAATCGTATGATGAATGTAATATAAAAAATAAAATAATAAATAATATAAAATGCAATAAAATACATATACTGTTACAAAGGGTGAACTTACCTGTTTTGCTCTCTTCTTAATGATCTATTAGTCATCATAGATAAAAGACGTTTATAAACCTCTTATGTCTTTCAAAAGAATAAGGTTGCTACATCGACCAACATTATTGTAAAAACAGTTTTTTTTCAGAGTTAAAACCAGAAACACGTACCCTGCAATTAAAGCTTTTTCTCAACATTTTATTTACGCCTTTGATTTTGGCTTGATAATCAAACTCACGAATCCATATTTATTTCCGTAACATCCAAGAACGTAACACTGGTGTCAGAAGTGGGATTAGGAGTTTCAATCGAGTCAATTCGGTGCGTGAAATTTTAATAATTATGAGCAATAGTCGTATGACACGCTCTCAGCGACGGGAAAGTGGCGGAGAAGAAATTACAGAAAATCCGCGAGTCCCTGAAGCAGGATCGACACCTTCAGTGGACCCTCTTCCCGTGCCTTCGGTGGCCTCATTCTCTCAAATCGATCTCCTAAGATTAATGAATCAACAACAAGAAGCCGCCGAACGACATCAACGACAGCTTCTGAATACAGCTAAACAACAACAAGAAGCCGCTGTACGACAACAACAACAACTTGTCCAGTTGCTTCAAGAGCAACAAGAATAGCGAGAACGTTCGGAAACGAGTCTACATGACCTGCTCCGGACGACTGTGGCGGCCCTTCAATCCGTACATCAAATGAACGGCTGTGGAGAACCGGCCGTCACTTCTCGGGGTTCCAGAGTAGCTACTCCGCTTCCCTCTCTTATTCCCTTTCCCACTGTTCGGGAAGTCCAACATCCAGATCGATCCCAGGATGTTCACGACACAAGGTCTGTGCTTCTTATTGGGGAGATAGACAATTCCCCAATTTGTAGATCAAGGGTAGAAAACGAGGTTGGCTTTTCCGAGCCTCGGTCTCATGTTCAGCTACGTTATTCTCGTTTGAATCAATTAAATAATTCCAGAATTCCTGGGGTTTCTTCTCGAATATTCGGGAAACCTTTTTGTTCTCTAAAACCGCCTGTTTTTGATGGAAAAATTCCATGGGCTGAGTATGACAGACAATTCAATACAATAGCAAAATATAACCAGTGGGACTCCGCCATGAAGGCTCACAGCCTTGCCTCTTGCCTTCGAGCTCCCGCTTTAAATGTATTGACAGCATTGTCAGAGGAAGAAATTTTCGATTATGATGAACTTAGCTCCGCGCTTAGATTGAGATACGGAAATGACCATCTGACGAAACTGTACACAGCTCAATTACAGACCAGGAGAGAAGGACGAGACGAAGACCTCGCGTCACTTAGCCAAGATATTGAACGGCTTTCTCGTGTAGCTTTACCAGATCACGAGCCGTCTCGTAATTTATTAGCGACTCAAGCTTTTCTAAACGCAATTAGCAATCCGGAAATCAAAATGGCTGTTGGAACATCAGGTTAAACTTCCCTGCGAGAGGCAACGGCCAAAGCTCTCGAGGTGGAGGCCATGGGAAAGCAATATTTCGGGTCAGGCAAACTTCGTCAAATTGAGGTGACCAAAGATACCTCAGAAAGACGAAAACAAGGGCGCTCGGAAAAGACCAAACCACAGAATTATAGAAATAAAAATAGTAATGATAATTTTGAACGAGGAAATCGTGGTTTTCTTCAAAATCAGAATAACAGACACGAAATTAAGAGCGTAATTGCGTCCGATCAAACTGTATTGTCTCGCTTATTTTGTAAAAAAATTGGTCATGATGTGACCATTGTTTTTTTGTTTAAGAAAATTACTAGAGAAGCGATGCAAAATTGAAATCCCAACTCCTATAATTGGCGGAAAAAAGATATAGAAATTAGGGAATGAAATCCTCAATCGAGCTCTTCAGCAGAAACTCGAGCAAAAAACTAATCTCGCATGATTTGTTAGGGCGAAAATCCTCGCGGATTGTTGAAAGTAAAAGCCCTCTTAAAGTAAAGTTTTTAATTAGAAGTTTACGACAGTCTGGTCTTTATGCGCGTGGTACTGTAAATGGCTTCGATTGTCTTTGGGTAATAGACACCGGCGCGGAAGTAACCGTAGTTCGATCGGATTTCTTTAAATCCGATGATCAGATTGTTCCCTCTTTATCCCATCAAACAGCCACTAGAGAGACGACCCCGGTTTTAAGACAGGTTACTGTCCAAATTAACCTTTTTGGATGTATCGACTCTCCACATAAGGTTTTTATAGCAGATATGGGGGATGAAGGTATTTTGGGAATAGACTTTCTTACAGCACATAACTGTGTTATCTCGACTAAGAGAACCTCATTAGCTTCAAACAATCGCGAAGTAGCTCTTTGTACAAATAGAAATGGAATTTATTGGACGCCTCCTAGAATTCGAGAAATAAAACTTTCTGAAGACGATTTTCAACATCAGTTTCCTTTACATTCACAGAGCCTTGTAGAGAAATCTCCGATTTCGTTGAAACCAGCTCAGTTAGAATCGTTTAGATCTCTTTTGTTAGAGCTTGTAGATTCTTTTGCCAAGAATAGTGGTGATAAGGGCCGATGTACTTCCGTCAAGCACAAGATCGACGTCGGAGAGAGTTCACCAATCAAACAAGCTCCTCGAAGACTCGCTCTTAACGCCCGAGAAAAGGTGAAGCAGCTCGTAGAAGACATGCTAACGAACGATGTGATCGAACTATCGTCTAGCCCCTGGGCCTCACCAATCGCCCTTGTCAACAAGAAGGATGGATCCAAACGATTTTGTATCGATTACAGGAAGCTGAATGACGTAACGAAGAAAGATTCTTACCCTCTACCCAGAATCGACAAGACACTCGACCCGATAGCTGGTGCAACCTGGTTCAGCACCATAGATCTTCAGAGTGGATACTGGCAGGTCGAAATGGATCCTCTAGACAAAGAAAAAACAGCTTTTGTCACGGGCTTAGGAGGATTATGGCAGTTCAAGGTCATGCCTCTCGGCTTAAGTAATGCCCCGGCTACCTTTGAACGAATGATGGAGGCTGTTCTCACTGGCAAATGGGCTCACTGGCAAAATATGCCTCGTTTATTTAGACGGCATAATCGTCTTTGGCAAGAACTTTGAAGCAGAAGTTCAAAATCTCAGACGAGTTTTCGCCAGGCTGAAGCAAGTAGGCCTAAAAATGAGCCCGAAGAAATGCCGTTAATCCCAGAAAGAAGTAGGCTTCCTCGGACACATCGTCTCAGCTCAAGGTGTGAAGACCGACCCATCCAAAATCGAGAAGGTTTCTTCTTGGACGACACCTATAAATAAAGAACAAGGACAAAGCTTTTTAGGTCTCTGTACTTATTACAGAATATTTGTAAAGGGTTTCGCTAGTATAGCTAAACCTCTCCATCACTTAACCGGAATCAAGATTCCTTTTGACTGGACCCCGGAATGCGAAGAAGCTTTCAAGAAATTAAAAGAAAATCTTATTTCTTCGCCGATTTTAGCTTATCCAGAGGTCGAACTTCCATTTATTTTGGATACGGATGCCTCTCTTTCAGGAGTAGGTGGGGTTCTGTCACAAATTCAGGGAGGTCAGGAGAGAGTGATAAGTTATTTCAGTAGAGTTCTGAGTAAAACCGAGTGAAATTATTGTGTCACTCGTAGAGAACTTTTAGCTGTTGTTAAGACCGTGGTTCATTTTCATCATTATCTGTACGGTAGGAGATTTTTTATACGAACAGATCATGCTTCTCTTAGGTGGTTACTTTCATTAAAATCCCCCGAAGGTCAGGTAGCTAGATGGTTAGAAAGGCTCGGTCAGTATGATTCTGACATTCGTCATCGAGCAGGAATTCATCATGGAATCGCCGATGCTCTCTCTCGAAGACCCTGCGAAGAAATGCCAGAGTGTAAACAGTGTGCACGATTGGAGAAAAACCGAAACCCCCCTCATTTATTACGGAAGGTTTCTCTCAAAAAAGACCTGGAGGAATGGAGAAAATCTCAACAGGAGGACATCACTTTAACTCAAGTTAAGTCCTGGCAGGAAACAGAGACTCGCCCAGACTGGCAGGATATATCTTCAGTCGGGCCGATTTGAAAATTTATTGGGCTCAATGGGACTGTATCCTTTTAATTAACGGAATTTTATACCGAAAATGGGAATCTGCAGCCTTGAAGGAAATCAGGTGGCAACTAGAACACGAGTTCCAGAGATTCCTGCTTTTCATCATGATTCTCCTACAGGCGGACACTTCGCCTCAAATAAACTTCTAGGCAGAATACGCAAATTCTACTTCTGGCCTCGTTGCCCGTCGGACGTTGAAGATTGGTGCTGAAGATGTCGAATCTACACGGCAAAGAAAGGACCTCGAGCTAAAGGACATAGCTCTCTTCAAGTTTACAACGTGGGAGCTTCTCTTGAGAGAATAGCGATGGATATTCTTCGACCTCTCCCTACAACCTATTCTGGAAATAAATATGCTCTGATTATTGCAGATTATTTTAGCAAGTGGCCCGAAGTGGTTCCACTTGCCAATCAAGAAGCGTCTACTGTAGCTCAAGCGTTCGTTAGAGAGTTTATCTGCAGACCCGGAGTTCCTCTGGAACTTCATACTGATCAAGGCCGAAATTTTGAGTCAACCTTGATGAAAGAGGTTACTCAGATTTTAGGGGTTAGAAAGACTCGTATGACTCCTTTGCATCCACAATCTGACGGCATGATTGAGCGTCTGAATCGAACTTCAATATTTGTCGTCCTTCGTAGAGCAGAATCAAAGAGACTGGCACTCCTGGATCCCTTTCTTCCTCTGATTTTACAGATCTGCGATTGATGAGACGACGAAACAGACGTCAGCCCTCATGCTTACTAGAAGAAATCTTCGACTTCCGTCAGATTTATAAAAAGGCGCTGTTCCCGAGCAAAGACATCATCAAACAGATTATGCCTCTCTTTTACAACAACGATTAGAAGAATTCATAACTTTGCTAGAACTAGAATTTCTATGGCTTCAGACAAATTGAAAACTCGTTATGATATTCGAGCTAGAGATTTCAAATTTAATCCCGGAGATTCTGTCTGGCTCTTTCAACCTCGACGACAGAAAGGACGATGTCCAAAACTACGAAGAAATCGGGGAGGCCCTCACCTTGTGGTTAACCGGATCTATGATGTCGTTTACAGGATCCGAAAAAACCTTTACTCCAAGGCAAAAGTGGTACACCTGGACCGTCTTGCTCCATTTGAAGAAGATCAACCCGAAACAGACTTTCCAAGACCTGGAACATCCTTCGAGGTTAGATCTTCAGACGTACATCCTTGTCAACTATCATCGACTTAACCTTCTTTACAGTTAGTCGTCGATGGGAAAAAGAATCTTCCTTTTGGAATTCATTTGAGTAAAACTTGACCGCTTACGATCATTATTGAAGGGAATATCGGATGCGGAAAAACAACTTTCACCAAGAGGTTTTTAGCAGATCGCCAGGTCTGTACGCTTTTAGAACCTCTTGAAGAATATCGAGACGTCGCTGGAATTAATCTTTTAAATTTAATGTATCAAGACCCAGATCGATATTGTTATCATTTTCAGTATTTTTCTCAGATGGTTATGTTAGAACGGCATCTTCAGACGACTTCATTACCCGTAAAGGTGATGGAAAGATCGATATTCAGTAGCAATTGTTTGGTAGAAGCTCGTCGAAGGTTAGGTAATTTTCGCGACTTCGAATCTCTTTTATTGAGAAAAAATTTTGATCTTCTCATTCGCTCGTCTGAACTCAGAGTGGATTTAATTGTTTATTTGCGAGTTTCCCCAGAAACTTCTTTTGCTCGAGTAAGTTCCCGTTCTCGTGAGGAGGAATCGAGCATTTCTTCAGAGCTACTCAGAACTATTCATGAGGTTCATGAGGATTGGCTAGTGAATCAAACCCTTTCTTCTTTATCGGCTCCTGTTTTGGTTATAAATGCAGAAGCTACAGCCGACCAAGTTTATTCTAATCTCTGTTTTGCAATGTCACGAGAACAGGGTTAAGTTTTTGAATTCAATACTAAACATTTCTATTGAAGATTGGTTTTTAAAGGAATTTCTTAGAATAGATATTCAAATCATAAATTAGACAATTGGAAAATAAAAAACGGTTTTGATAATTGATTCAAGTTCCGTTTTGACGGACTCGCATTCGTTGCATCCTTCGGTCGGTTTCTCGATAAAAATGATGCTGTCTTTGCAGCCTGTGCAAAAAGTCTTGTCCTTATAAAAAGTTACAAGAAGATCCAGCTCGCATCGCAGTTGTTCGGGACTGGAACTTTCCAAGAATAGGAAAATTAACAAAAGGTCAATGAAGAGAATTCGTTTCTTATGTTTACTTTTCCACTTACTCAAAGCATGATGGACATAAAAACCCGGGTCTTCCTTTTTCAACTTTTCCGTTGAAATATCCATAATAGAACTCCTTCCCTTTTTGTTCAAATTCAATTTCCATTTCTTCTTCAGAAAGGTTTTTAAAATTTCAGAAGTCAAAGGTTTGGGCTAATATCCCGGCGTTTATCAAATTGTGGATTTTAGACATGTTTCTTCTTATTACGAAATCTTGATAATGGTTTGTTATTTCTGAGTTGCTAATCAACTCGAAATTTGTTTTCTTTGGTTGTTTCTTTCTAGAAACTTTTCCTTTGGAATCGAGTTTTGTGTCGGATAGGCTTTGGTTTCTTTTATAATGTGAATAGAGCCACGATTATTTTTCAAGGTCGATGAGCGATTGCTTGATTTTCACATTTTATTAACCTCAAGTATCAGTTTTTGTAAGCACTTTTCAGGTTATTTGCCGACCAGCCTTTTCCTTTCGACCTTTCCCGATTCATGAGGATGACTGGTGGCCTTCGTTTTGAAGATTCTCGGAGGAAATCAGCCTTTTCCTTGCCTAGTGGGTCCTAGTTTTCCCGGTTACGGTTTCCCGCCTCGACGTATTTGCCGGAGGAATGGATTTCCTTTCCGATGTCGATCCAGATGATTTTGATTTCTTCAAACTCATGAGGAGACATAACACTAAACAACACTTACCTTTTTAAAACAAGGCACATAAATTTCTGAAATTCAATTTAATGCTCAACTATCTGCTCAAGGTTTTTTGTGGTTTACCTTGAGACTGTGGGCAAATGCTAGATAGTAAAAAAGGGCGTCTCTAAATTTTTAGAGCCACAGCTTCAACTCACCTTCGAGCACTGACTGGTAGATCACTTTTACAATTGTTTTATCTTTTCCGAGTCGGGACAACTCTTTTCCTCGGGGGGGGGAGTAGTGTTACAAAGGGCGAAATCACCCGTTTTGCCCTCTTTTTAATGATCTAGTAGTCATCATAGATAAAAGACGTTTATAAACCTCTTATGTCTTTCATAAGAATAAGGTTGCTGCGTCAACCAACATTATTGTAAAAACAGTCTTGTTTCAGACTTAAAACCAGAAACACGTACCCTGCAATTAAAGCTTTTTCTCAACATTTTATTTACACCTTTGATTTTGGCTTGATAATCAAACTCACGAATCCATATTCATTTCCGTAACGTCCAAAAAGAATAATGAAAATGAAATGCATGATGAATCGAAATACCAAAGATCAAATAAAATTCTATCGGTACGCTTTCTTGATAAAAAGAATACGGTAATTACACTGAATCAATTTCAAATCAAAATCAAATGCAAAGGATGCACAATAATAAATGTTTGGGGTAATAATAAAATAATTACGTATTATTTATAATATTATTATTCTTATATTAAAATATTTCAAAAATTTAACGTGATTTTTTTTTACGTAGAGTATAGTTTTGCTTGCTTCTTTTTTACCCCACTAGTCTTTACCATTTCCCGACTTTTTGTTTTAATTGATTGACGCATTCTCATGACTGTATAGTGATGTAGACAGTATGCAATGATTTCTTCCTTATGCAAATCACATGGAAACGAGAACTTACAATTTATTAGAGCATCATCAACTGTCTCCTGATATAAATTACGTACGTCATAGTTGAAGTGCTTTTCGCAAATAAAATGAATGAATTTAAGATCGACGCCAAATTTTTTCACATCACTGGACCACTTTTGAAATATAATGGGACCCTTGGGAGCACGAAACAAGGAGATTGTTTCGTCAGCTCCTAGACATCCGTTCCGACAATCGGGCAAACAATTCACCATTTTCTTGTCTTTTGAGTAAACGACAGAGACCCAAACGTCGATCCCGGATTGCCCGTCAACTTTCGTAAATACTGTGTAGTTAAATTACCGCCATTATTGTTTACCTCATCCGTAACGACGCATGAGGCCCCTGGCGAATTCCCACCGTACTAAGGCAAAATAATCACAGCGACCGAGGGCCAGTCGGACCACCTCTTATTTTTACACCGTGCACGTCGCGCAAGGGAATGAACCGTCCATAAGTCCGTGGTTTCGAGCGACGCGCAAACCACGTGAGCGATTTAAAGTGATTGAAACGCATTATTTCAGCTATTTACCACATTAGTTACGGTCTATCCGGCTGGAATTTGGCACGTACAGAATTGAACCGCTCTCTGCGCATGCGCAGTAATTTATTCTGGTGGCTAACACTGTCAGTTAGAAAAAATAATTATTTTACTGATAATTTTGATACTTTCTGCCTACTTACTTCGCGGTGTTGGTTACGCAAACGATCTGTAAACGATTGACACGACAATGTATCCGAAATTCTATGATTCTTTCGCATAATACCATTTTCAAAAATCACCCTAACTTTATTCGCATTTTTCTCAGAAAACGAGTGAACGCGCAAACGAGGACGAGTGATATTCTTCAAGCACCGCGCAAACGATTTAAACTACTTTCAATCGATTACCTATATCGACTTCGGGTGCTAACGTTATGAACTTGAATCAAATCTCCTACTGCATTTCAACGCTTAATTTGTATTTGGCGACCCACACTACTGCCTGTGAATCTAGGTGCATTCTTCTGAATGGATTCTAGTATCTAGCTTCTGGAATTATCTAAAACTCCCGCTCTGATTACACATACGTTTCGAACGCACTCTGGGGAACTGTCTCAACCACTCTGTGTACGATTTTATTTTTAAATTATTGTAACATCTGACTGGAACGTCCGTATGTTTTATTGACTATTATTATTGCATGTCACTTTCGTCAACTAACCAAACTCGAAGTACGAGAATCTTGTAAACATAAGGTATTAAAACAACCATCTAACTATTTGAAATATCCCTAGATGCAAATAACTATGAAATTCATTAACTAGATCCTAAAACCATGTTACGAGATCTTCGGACTACAAAGAGCTATAATATTATACAATATTATATATTATTATTATATTCACATCATAATTAACTATTGTTATTAAAAAAATGTTACAAACCCTTTTATGGTTCTAAAAAAACGCCATTTTTTATTTTTTTCAAAAATTCACATAATTTCTGGGTCCCAAAACAAACATTTTGAGCCATAGTTTAGAGTGGAGAATTGATTTTTTGTATTTTTTAAATATTTTTTTAGAGGAATAATTTTTCTTATTTTGTATGTATACAAATTGTAAATTTGCTTAATTATTTTTTATATGATTCTACAACCTAAAAAAAGCACTCACCATTTTTTTTAGATCTTTTGTCCCAACCATTCTTTTTTAATAAATGTTACAAACATAACATATGTTTTGTATACGTACAACAAAAGAAAACTTATTCCTCCAAAAAAATATTTACAAAATACAAAAGATCAATTCTCCAGTCTCAACTATGGCTTCAAATGTTTGTTTAGGGACCTGGAAATTATGTTAATTTTTGTAAAAAAATAAAAAATGGCGTTTTTTTTAGTACCATAAAAGGGTTTATAACATTTTTTTTTAAATAGGGGTTGGGACGAAAAATCTGAAAAAAATTGTGAGTGCTTTTTTTAGGTTGTAGAATCATATAAAAAATAATGAAGCAAATTGACGGGGGTCAGGGAAAATGTCCTCTCAGTTGGCATGGAATACTTCATATATAACTGATATAATGTAAAGATAGATGCACTGCTGTAATAATCCATAAAACCAGTGACAGCAAAACCTTCAAAACCGTTAGAGCGATAGAATGGCCGTTGTCCGGTATATTTTAATACTTTATCGGTAATTGGTGATCCAATGACGCGAGTCTAACTGTCGCTGTGTGATCGATTCCAGTGTCTAGCAACCGGAAATTTCCATGAGCTACCGTACCGACGTCACAGTACGTCATATACTCCATGACCGAAGCTAGATGCAACCAATTCCAACCCCATGCCGCAACCACAGCACCGGTAATACTTGTGGCCGGTACGGTGATGTGGACAGTTTAGTAAAATTTGTAATTATAATGCAATTGCAATATTTTCGGTTGTGTCTTCTTTATACACTGGTTGTCAAGAAAAAGAACTTTACGATTAGAGCAAAAGTGATCTTTATTCCCACCGAGGCGTAATGAATAGCATTTGTGAAAAATGTGAGTTCACTTAAATGTTTACATTCTATACCTTATCAATGTAATATCGACATGTGTATTCCGGTACGTATTTCAGACACTTTTGAACGCTTACCGAACCTTACTTTTGCAGAGTTTCAGATGAATTTTTTGGTCTATAGCTGTGGATGCAAATATCGCTGGTAAGTTGTTTCAGATTTTTCTAACCTATGGTTGAGGAAGAAAGGAGTTTTTTTTAATCAAATATCTCTGTTTTGAATAGTTTCCGTTCATGATTCGCACTACATATGAGCATGAGAATTAGACAAAATATTATGTACAGCACACAGTGTGAATTGATCATTTTTCCATGTATTTGATCAATGAGAACCTCAAATGCCTTCTGAAAGGTAGAACTGAATCGGATAAATGAGTTGCATCTTGAAGTTGGTAACATCAACAAAATGAAGTATTTTTTTGAATCTTAGATCTTAGTTGGAAAGTTGAGGAGTCTTCAGAATTTATTAATTTATGATTCATGGCTGAAATCTAGAAAAGTATATTCATCTTGCAATTATGAACCCTGTGATGTTTCGGTTACCTTTGGGTCTGTTCTCGTAGCTGCGCTCGAGTGAGGGAATGGAGGAAGGAGTTAGAACTGATATAAGTAAAGTTTATGATTGAATGTATAAATGCTTTATTGAAATAGTGATAAATTCAAATTTGTAGTTAAACAAAGTGGATTGTTTGAATATTGAAATTGGAGTTGATTGTTTCTTATTGGAATGATGGAATGGATATTGACCTGTTGGATATAGATTCAAAATATTCTTGATGAGATATGGATTAGACATGTATTTGATGGAAAATAGAATAAAAGTCGCTTGGAAGAAAGAATACGAGTGCAGAAATCGTGTGAGAAAGCAGAATAGTAGGGAATAGAATCAGCGGAGTAAGGGTGGTAATGAGTGTCGTAAGGCTAGATGGAAATAGGACGACAGGATAAAGACTTTAACGGTACTCTACGGAACATAGAAGAGTTGGCAAGTAGAGGCATTTCATGGTCGGAAAAAATGGGAGGGACGTGTGGCGCTACGCCAGACGTAACAATCATAAAACTCATTTTATTTATAAAATCAACTTTTTGAAACATAATTTGTATTTTATTCTTCATTTGTATTTTCGGTTTTCTTGGCTAGTTCGTATTGTCAGATTAAATTTTTAGGCTAGCTTAATCGATTTACTAGTTAATTAATCTACACATTGACCTCTAGCTAATCAACTAATCGCAAAAAAACTGTCTGAATTGGTTAAGTCAGTCAGAATAATGATACAGCACTATTTATAATAGCTTCTCTTTATTTCTCACTTCTGCAAACTTTAAGATTTGTGTATTTTGATGTCAAATTTCAGGTAGGAATTTAAAAAAAATCAGTAATAGCCATTTTTTGCAATTGTCATGTTTCATCAATCTAATAGAATATCCAACTCTTAAATTATAGGGAATTTACTGCCGTTTCAGCATATCTTTTACATCTTATGTTTTCTGTAACTCCTTTGTCTATCCAATGTTCAGATCATGTATTAAATCTTTTTAAAATACCCGCAAGAAATTATAAAAGTTATAAAATGAATAATTATATTCAAGCTTAGGGGTAAAATGTGAAAAGTTAATCTAAAAATTAATAAGAGTTCAGGGTCAGTGAATGTTTTTCAAATTTTTGAATATCTCATAGGGATGAGTATGTGATGGAAAACAGTAATAGTATTCCTCCAAACTGAATATCGTTTTATAAACGTCCAATTTCAAAGAATAATATGACGTGGATTTTATTAGGTGTCAATACAATTTTTCCATGCTGCCTTAGGTTTTTTTTCTACCTTGCAAATTAGTTTTTATAATGATCTGCATTACCTAATTTTAATGGCTGTATGCAATGTGCAATACCCGGATAACAACATGCATGGGAATTTTGGAGCAAAAAGACAGCTCTGGTTGCAAAGTATTGCCAGCAATATTAGAACAAGGTGTGTCTTCAATTGCTATCAAAAGCCAAGCAAATCATTCTGTGCAAAAGCTGTCAAAAGCTATCAAAAGAACAAACAATTATTACTGTAAATTTGCTGCACAAAAATTATTCCGCGAAAATTTGAGGTAAAAACTCAACGACAATCTAAGCAAGCATAGCAGACTTTTTGCACAGACATGCTTCGTTATCCAGTGAAGTTTCCATTGATTAGTTTCTGTAAAGTAAACGAATTTTAGTTGGCAGTTTCAGAGTAAAAAATGGTAAAATTGCAGTTGAATATTGTACTGATCTCTCCATTTGCTGTTGGAATTATTTTCAATTAAGTTGGGATAATCAAAATTTCAGAAATTATTTGCAGAGGAATGAACTGAGTAGAGTCGTAATACTCACAAAAAGAAGGTGCAAATACTGCAATTGGTACATGAACTGAAAGTTTTTTGTAGTCATCTAAATACCACAACACGCAAGGATCTACTAGCAATGCTGCTGATGTCAATGACCATTAGAGGGCTATTCTCACGGATATTCACTGACTTTGGTTGATCTCCGAAAAATCGCTCAGGTGCTTCCAAGTTATTTATTATTACTCTTGAATGCAAGTAACTAATATCCTTTCTCTTTGTTCAATAGTTTCAAGATGCATTCAGATGTGATTTCTAACCATGACTTCCAAGCGTGGCTTTAGTATTGTTCCATTTGAATCGTACGTGTGCAAATAGTTACAGTCTGTTCAAATCTCCTGCAATCATTATTTTGCATTCAGAAAAACCGATGAAGAAAACTTCCCTATGTTTATTTATCAAAATCGAAATAAACTTTAAGCCAAATTTTCGACCCCATGGACGAATTGATTTTTCGATTTCAATGTATTTATCTTATTTTGATATAATTTAGTTTACAGAAATACTACTGCTAAAAGAATGGCACAAGCGTTTTATTACAATGTTTTCATCAGTACATTTTGATATTATTAACTCTTCAGAGTTCTGCTTACATATAAGGTTTGATCAAATATTAACCCTTCAAATACATTATCTTTGGTATTCTTAGGTGTATACGCAGATAAGAATTTACATCATGAAACTTTTACGGTTTATAACTTCACATTCATTAGAACGATATCGACTTCTTTTTTTTTTTTAATTATTTGAATTCAAAAGGGTAAGAAATCTCGTGGAATGTTGCATAGCACTGAAAAATATCATTTTATCGGTGAAAACTGCCTTAGAATTAATCCCTTCTTTAAAAAAAATCACTTTATTTTCAATTAGACTGGTATGAATTTGCACCTGTACGTGATTAAGGTTTAAAAATAGAAATGCACATGAGCAGTTATATTCATGATCACCCTTTGGTTCTCAGAGTCATTGGTGTGGTATGTGCCAAGTTTATAATTTACAAATATTATACTCTATTTTAATACATCATTGCGTATTTTTTGAAACTGTTGGGTATGAAGTCATCGTTATGTTTTGAAGGAAAAGACAATTTATTTATTGTTACACATAAAAAACACCCAAAGGATCCCTGGGGAATGATGGTTTTACTGATAATTTTCATGGAGTTAGTGCGTAATAATTTCACCAGAGATTAAGCTAGACAGTGATTCATTTTAATTGAAAATATATAGTTGGCACTTGGTAGAAAAATAACTCTCTCATTAGTTACACTCACAAAACATAACTTTGGTGACAAGTCATAACCAATAAACATGATGTATTAACAATCAGTCGTATTGACACTATGGATTAAGATGGTATTGTTCTGGAATACATAATCAGCCCATGTTACCTATTGCACCAGTACTGACTCATTTTCATGCTTTTAGAAGAATAATACATAAGTCCGATGACAAGATACCGTTCTTATATTGTCAGGCATCAACAGCATTTTATTTTATTTTTTATGTTTCATACGAAAGTCGTACATGACGTCGGTTCCAGAAAATGTTTCAGATTTTGATATTTGAAAATATGAAGTACTATTTTGGCGTGTATAGCGTAGGGTGGCTTAATTATAACAGGCAAGAGGAATAAAATGCAGGCGTCAAGCAAAAACAAATGATTGTCAACAGGATTCGAAAAAATCTATTTTCTACGACCATTTCAAAATATTCTTCGTTAACGTATTCTAGAGAAAATACCTTAGAACTCACATCAATTATTGGCAAATAACCATATTACAGTCAAAATGATAATTTCTGGAGGCTTAGTGACATAATTTATCATTACTCAATATATAAGATAATTACTTACAACCAATTTGGAATTTTTTTTGTACAGGTAGAATGGAGATTGGTCACCTAGAAATGGTGGCTAAATTTGAGGATCCAACAATAATAATTCAGAACGCGACTGATGTCGTAGGACACAACAGTAATCAAGGTGGCAAATACTTTGTTGTAACTGAGGTTTCAGAAAATCCTGAAAAACTAGCAGTTAGTGCTGGGATGGAGGTACTTGACGCTACCGCTGTAATTGATCAACGTAAATCATGGGGTGAAATCTGTAGGATATGCGCTAATACCAATGATTATTTGATCCCAATTTTTGAAGGCGAAGGCCTTGAACAGGACCTTCACAATAAGATACACCGATATTTGCCAATTCAGGTAAATTGAACATCATCCACATTCGTTAATACTTCCTATAATAATCGTTGAGTAATGATCATGTAATATCATTTTCATGTTCGATGTTCGCTAATAGTACTAGAGCCCATGACGAACATTTCTGTCTCATTGCACCACACATAAAACCATGTAGAATCAATAGTTTAGATGAATCTGAGCCCAAAATTACCTTTTCTGAAATTTTGCGTTTTGCATCTGACTTGAGCGCATTTTAAAAAATGTCATGAATAAGTAAATTTGGTTTAATTGATACAAAATAATCAATTTTCCGATAAGACTATTTGCCATACATTTTGGGAGCATTTAAAAAATGTAATAAATTTTTACCAGTTGATATTATTGCAAAATGTGTGAAAACTATTCAACATGATAAAATAAGTTGCCCCGATGCAGAATAAACCGATATAAAACAATTTGAGTCTGGCCCTATTAGACAATTTTTACGATGGTAAAAAAAAAAAAAAATCTTATCTATCCATATTAACATCTCCGCAATAAGTTGCACCTCTCAAATTCTTAGATGTTGATTAAAGAAAAGGTTACCCGAAACCATCGAACTGAAATTGAAGGACTTTTGAAATAAATATTACAAAATAAAACAGGGGTGAAGGGTGAGTAAAACATGTTTATTGAAAATAACAGTTTCGTGACTGCTTTTAGTCACTGTCAGACTCATTTTCATTGTTGCAATCATCAATACGTCCCAAAATATTTTTATCGCTTTTAACATTATAGGCAAGATTCTAAATGATTGAAAACAGTATTTTGGAAATCTCGGTAGCTATACAAAAGATTTAAAACAAATTTGAAGTTAATTGCAATGATATGAGTCGGCTAAATTTTCTGACGTTTTTAGAAATGTGCTCAAGGCAGATGCAATGTTTGAAAACAGTATTTATAGTAATAAAATAACAAACCCTATGTACACTTGGGGACAATAAATCTGAGACGACTAATTTTTTATACTAGACATGTTGGCTACGCAGGGAAACCTACAGCACCACAGTCGGCCGAGTGCGAAACAAACTCAATCTCAATAAACGTAACATAACCCATGACCGTAGGATCTAACCTCAGAATACCACGGGGATAAAGACGTGTTAGATTGACTCATATTCTATTCTAATATGGCTGACTGTGGCGCTGTAGGTTTCTCTGTGTTACCAACATAACTGTCCTGTGTAAAAAATGTGCCGTCTCAGATTCATTGTCTCCAAGTGTACATCTTCAATGTCAGACATATCGTGATATGATCTGGCTTTTTTTTTACATAGCAGAAATCGTCCCTGTGACCTTGCAAGATTTTTGAAGATTACTACCCCCCAAGTGGGGTCTAGGGTCAACTAAACTATTGATTGTTTATAATTTTGTTCTTGGTGCAATGAGACATGGTTTTGGTCCTGGGCTCTTGCACTATAAAACTGTGTCACAGAATGGTACTATGAAATTGTGGATTCTAGGTGTCTGAAGAAGACAATCTGCCTCTACGTCTATGTTACCATTGTGCCGGTATACTTCTGGCATGGCATGAATTAGTCGAGGATTGTTTGGAAGCTGAACGGACTCTTCTGCAAATGGAAAGTGAATTGAAACAAAAAAATCAGGTTAGTAGGTTTTGTTAAGGCGTCTGGCCACCCTGGCGGACTAAAAAATGCACTTTTTTTTTTAATTCATAAATTCAAATCTATGGGCCGGAATATTTTTATCTTTCAACTTAATATCATAAAGGGTTTCAAGAATAACATTGTGAATTTTTATTTGCAAATATTAAAAAAATGGCGCCGTGATGTTGGTTGTCGCGGAGGTCCTCCACACGATACGCGTGGTCCTTGTCCCACCTGGTACTCGGTTATGGTACATCTGAGAAAAAAAACAAAAAATTTAAGTCATTCTTAAGTAGTGTGACTACAATGTAGCGTAGCCTTTTTTTTTTGGACCATTAGCAAAATTATGGTGAGCCGAAACAAAAAATTTTCAAAAAAAATCCTACGTAACATTGTAGATAATGTATCTAAGAATATTCAGTTAAAATTTGAAAGCAATCGGACGGATAGTTTCCAAGATCTCGAAGGCCCCAGGTCAAAAAATGTAGTTTCGAGATAATCACCAAAGAAAGTAACCGTGCAGTTATTCAGCTGACGGCGCGATTTTGGTGAGTCCTACCTTCAATCAGCGATCCCTGGACCATAGACGACTCCCTCGGCAGCTGATCAAGAGTCTTGGGCCCTTTTTTGACTATCCCTTCGTGCTATTCTTGCTTCCTTAGAATCATTTTGAGCGCGAATGTCTGCTGTAGCGCAGCGCTCATCGTCTACTGTAGTGCAATAACTGTAGCTGCGATCTCGGACGGTTAGGTTTAGAACATTCATTATCGGAAGAATACTCTTATACCCATCGTTGAAAGTACTGGTAGCAATGTACGTGGCAATTTGGACGATATTTGCACTGCTGGAATTCGTTTTTGGAGCCATTGACCAGATGACGGAGTTGACGCTTTTATTATTATTCTGCGTGAAGCCTCCTTCGCACCGTTCTAACAAATCATCTGCAGTGAGGTCCTCATAAATAGGTCGAATGGTATCTTGGACTATTTGAGCTAGTGCATTCTTATGCTCATATTCGTCTAAAGTACCCATCAATTTCCGGAGGACAATTGTCATGCTGCAAATTTTCATTGGTCGAGATTTTATGCATGAATGTCGCCCGAATCGTATTCTTCATTTCGTCTTTCGAATGGGAGAATCTTCGAATAGCGAGACCGTAATATACTGTTGGCTCGTTGATTAACTTGTCGGTTAGCTTTCCTTTGCCACCAAGACCGCTTTTTTCTTTTTTACTTTACGAAGGCGTGTGTCAATTCTTTTCTGCACATGACCTATGCATTCTTTTTTCATCACTTTTTCTTTGTATGGATTGGCATTAACGATTCCTTTATACGTTTTTGAATCTCCGTCTCTATTTCTCCATCGACCTCGAAAATATTTCCACTATGCTCGCGACTTCCATTTTTCCAGCGGACCCTTCATGATTGGCGGCAAATTCTTCATTATGATCTTCTTTCCACAGCTCGAATTCAATGGTGCCAAGATTTTTACTTCAATACTCACAAGCTTTGCAGTAAGAAGATTGAATTATTACATTGATCGCTTTCCCTGAGTAGTATCCAATAATCATCGATACGCCATAGTGCGAAGAGAAACCACGTTTGCGCCGAGTTCCATCGCCAGAAACAGTCAACCCTGGACCTTTTTCCATCTCTGCTGTTAATTTTTGTTTTTCTCTCACAGCATTTTCCATCGATATTTTGCACACATTTTCTGCAGCGGTGAGAATTTGTTTGACAACGGTGTCGCAAACCGAGTGATATACGGCTTTTGGTAAATCCATGATGCCACAAAATTTATTGATTCCTTTCTGACCAATTTGCAATAATCTAAACGCGAATACGATTCGTCAATTTATGTCGTACGCCCTGTCATTAATGAGAGGACTTGAATTGACTATGGTTGGTTCACACAAGTCACACGACACCACTAACTTGAAACCGAGTCCACGAATACTCATTTCCGAAAACGTTATGTCACCGTCGCACTTCTTGCACTTCACAATGTTACTAAGCGCAGAAAAAACGGTCACAAATTTGATGATACGGTATCAGAAATTCCCACTAACCAGTACGTCGGTTTCTTCATCGGACTTTAATTTTTTTGCCAATTGACTCGTACTCGCCTTTTCCGGCTCGATTTCGTATCGATTAGCCGGGTGGTGATGACTTTTAACACTGCTCGATCGACTTCTTCGACTCCTCGAACCCTTTTCGTCCACATAATGTCGAGATGCTTGGTTTTCTAACATTTTTAGTTATATTTTTGTTAGAATATTTTCACGTGCTTCTGCGTTGCACGTCGAATATTAATTGACGCTAGTGAAACTAGAAATACTGGACCTAAATTCCGAAAAGTGTTCTCACACTACTTCAGGTAACACAATAAATCACAATAAACACAATGATTTGTCACATAAAAGGACACGATACGATAGCTGCATGAGCTGTTTGACCGCCCGCAGAGGCTCAACCTTCTAACCTCAACCAATTAAAAAAAAAATTCCAGAGTGACTAGACGCCTTAAGAGTGAACCACTGTGGCCGCTATCTTTGTAGTCGACGGCAGAGTTGACTGGTGGTCAACATAGGAACTTCGTCGGTCAGGAGCGTCCATATATGCAAATTTTTTCATTTATGGTGTCTGGGGTCCCAAATTGCTGAAATTTTTTTGACAAGAACATGTACAGAACATTAATTCTTTGGTATCAAAGACTGATTTATTTGTAACGATGTAGTTTTATTTCTGTGTTGTATTCCGGAACAGAAACCTATTTCACGTCTAATCAGAGCATGTAATAGTATGATCAATTCCAAATAATAAATCAATTACAAACTTGTTAATCATCCATAGTAATATTTGCTTACGCAGAGATGTCATTATTTGATATAATAACGTAGCTTTAGAATGGTCTTTAAAAAGAATAGGATTACCAAATAGATCAGTCAATATTTTGAAATACAACACAAGTACGCATTTATGTTACTATCGACGTATACAGGATAATTACTTGTCAACTTTTTTATTCCACTTCCTATCAGTTACAAAAATTTGCAAAAAATGTTTTCAGAAATAGTTCAACAAAAATATCATATATAATTAGAGTGGTCCTTAAAAAGTTTATCTGGAAATGATCCCCAGATCGGCTGCAAAAAAAATTAGAAAATTTTTTCGAATATTGGAGATAAACTAAAATATTCTGCGATGATGATCGATCGCTAACTTCAAGTAATGAATGATGAGTGTAGATTGGGAACAACGACTGATCGATTTGTAATTAAATTATAAATGATTCAACTTTTTTTTTTATCTTCAATATTCAAAGAATATTTCTGCCAAAGTTTGAATTGTTTCAGGAGTGTCAACGTACAAAGCTATGATATTTTCCTCATTTCCCCACTACGATGGAAATACTGTTTAAACTGCTGATGTAATAATTCATTATTTGCATAGATTTTTCATCGTCAGTGATTATTAGCGGTTCCTGCTCAAATTCGAAACTCAAAATGAATTTATGCTCACAGGCATCCTTTCTAGTTCAACTAGCTTGCTGACATTTAAAAAAAAAATTTTTAATTATTTTCAACCGATCCAGGTGCAAGCTTGTTCAGATACAAAATTGAATCTTTTAAGGATCACTAATGATTATATTAAACAATGTTACATGCGTTGCTTCGTGTACTGTCAAGCTGATGGCCCTCTCAAAGTCAAGCGTGTACCCGACGCATCAATCAACCTTTAGCGTCAGAGTTCCTGTGAAATAAGAGACGATTATTTCGAAAATTGCTTTCCAATATCTCGTATGAGTTGTAATTTGAGAAAATGAGATTCAGAAAATCATGTGCAAGTTACGTAGTATGTCGAGCTATGTCTACTTATCATCCAGAATGATCACGACGATCCGTATACTGACTCCATATCATCTTCGTCATATTTCCATACGTGCAGAGTATCACCTTCAGGGTTTTAGTCTTTCCACATCACACCATTTTCGAGGTGTTACCGTATACATTCTGGACTTCTTCAAAATTGTCTTGCAGTATTTGCTTCGTACAATTTTGTACATTTTCAAGCTATCAAGCGAATAAGCTGCAAGGTACCTCATCTAAAAAATTAAAAACAAATCTTCATTTCGCTTCCGAGGAAGCAGGGCTGTTATGCGCTATAGTGTAATATTACGTAGTGCATACAATTTTTTAGTCAAAACATATAATGTATGCAAATAAACTGTAAGCTAAGCTGTTTTGGTTTTATAGTGTTACTTCAATTCTTATCATAATTAGAATGGTTAAAAAAATTGCTTGTAGTTGAAATTCGGTAGTTGGATTCTTTTCCATCGCAGCACTCAACTTTGAGTACGACTATGGTGTGTTGAATTGTATAACAGCCCCAGCGCTGTAAGAATTTCCGCTTCGGCAATGAATACGCTTCTCTTCTTTGAACTATCTGACAATAACATTGTAGCTTTCGACAGTGTTACTGATTGTACAGCAAACTCTCGGCATGTCATCTAAGTTGTGTAATCGCTTTAAAGATCTTGTCATACGATCCTAGCACAATCCCAACCGGCATAATTTTTTCTGGCTACTTTCGGAATACTACTTTACAATTAATGTTGATTAGATTATTTGTATTTCTAAAATCAAATGTTCTGATTAGATTTATAAACTGTTAAAGTTTCTTGTTTTCTTTATTTTCTTCTTTTTATTTCAGGATAAATATATATTTTACTATTACAATTACGAAGATAAATAATAGACTGGTTAGTGACTATTCCACTCACTCAGTGTTGCCAGTCCAAAATTTTATTTCGTATTGGACGGTGGCGAGAAAACGTACTAAAACGTAACGAACGAGAAGAGAGGGAAAGATGCACGAAATGTTTACGTATATGTATATAGTTGTGAGTCGATAAGTTATCGGTAAACTTCATTTTTATCCACTCCCCCGAAGTATTAAATTGTTTTTGTAGCGATTGGTCTTATTTTTTGATGTTTATTTCTCTGACGGTGTTGCCAGACGGACACGGTCATCACCCCCTAAACCCTAAACGTCTCTTGGTCACCCCTGAAAATCCTTCAAATACCACCCATTCTGCAAATCAAATAAAAAATACTTGAATACAATTTTTCACAACGCAGTGTTGATATATCAAACAGCCCTGATATAATATATAACACTATGCGCGGATTGAAATAGCTTACAAAAGATAAAACCGGGTCATCGAAATTAAACCTTCGTTTGATCTGTTCCGCGAGCATCACATAAAACCCCAAAGGATGCACTCTGAAGTTGTGCAACTCGTTTCGATCGATATTTTCGTTTGACATTAATATTTCAGCTTTTGCTCCGAAATATATTTTCTCCAATGCAATGAAATTTCGTGGATCAGTGACTTCAATGTTTTTAATCGGAACACGATCCAGATATTACTTTTTCACGTAATTCCTCAAAATGTTTCGGGACAAATCGGAAACTCTTTTCAAAAGAAGATGTAGTTGCGGTTTCTCCGCTTAAAACTCTCGATTCAATCGATTTACACTTTCGAGAATGTAAGAGAGAAAAGTATAATATACTGAGAAAATGGGATTTTTTAATTGATTCAAAATCGCTTGCGTTGCAGGCAAGTCATCTTCGAAGCACTAGTGCGTGAAAAAAAGGATCAAAGCTTCCCAATTCTGTAACACCTGATCAACAGCAGCCTAGATTGAGGAAAAAAATGCCAAGTTTGAGGTTGAGAAAGTACAGAAGTAAACAAATAAGCAGTCGAGACAATGTAAAATTACATGCACACTCCTGAACACAACCGATGTAACGCACTTACTTGAAGAGACAACCACCGCGTTGCACTCGGGTGCAACAGTTTGCGAGGTTTCAGTTCTACGAATATCTGAAACTCTTGTAATCTTCCAGATCGATTGCTGCAGTGCGAGAAGTAAGAATAGACTGCTCGTATCAAATCTTCCAAACTTCTTGGCAACTTTTTAGCTGCAGCTGAAGAGCCCAGATGAAATGAATGACAAACGCATCCAAGGACGAACAGATGTGGTATTATTGCTTTGAAGCGGGCTTGTACTCCGTTGATATTTCCCATCATTACAGATGCGTTGTCAGCCGCCAAACCGATCATATATGTCACCGGAATGTTCTTCTCTTTGAAAAAATTGCAGATTGCGGTAAAGATATCATTCGCAGTGCAGGATTGTACTTTTATCAGCCCCAAAAATCTATCCTTGCATTCGTCATTATCGTAAAATCTCACTACGATAGCAAGTGATTTTTCTGTGTTGATATCCGGTAGTTTCGTCGATAATTATCGAAAAAACACAATTTTTTAACTTTTCCGAAATGACTGATATCTGTTCCTTGGCGATCACGTCTTTTGTTAAGTTCGTAGCTTTTGTTCGGCAGCATTTTATCGCTTTTGCTATTTTCGAATCCGGGCATACAGACGCAACCAGCTTCGGCATTATGATGATATATATATGATATATATCAGCTATAATGATCCATTAAGAGGAACGGCAAATTGTGTTCGTGCAAAAACATCGTGAGCTTCAATTCAGCCGATTTAACCAGTTTCTCCTGTTGTTTTTTTTCGTCGTTAAAATGCTCACTAATCTTGACCGTCCTCTCAGCTTTTCTCATATTTTCTACATGAAAATCAGTAACCTCGTGTCGTTTTAAGTGAGTGAACCCACCATTAATCGTTTTGAGACACGCCGTGCAGAACGATTTGTCCGACTTTTTTTCCAACCATGGAAAACCGTGTTGCCAGCTGTCCTTGAATCTTTGTTGGTACGATTTACGTCTTTTCTTGGAGGGTTCTTTGACATAATGATCTGATGCATAGGAATCTTCAGCTAGACCAGTTGTAGTGTCAGTATCAGTTGTCGTACTTTCTGAACAATCAGAATTCTTTTCGGCATCGGCATACCTGCTAAAATCATCATCGATAAGTTTTGGATCGAAACAGCAGTATTTTTGTAGTGCGAATAGGACACATTTTTGTAAGCGAATAAGACACACAAAACGGTCATAATGGATTAAGCAAAATTTTCATGATACTTTTTATTTTATGATGACAATATATTTCTATAGAAAAAAAATCAAGTCATACATACTTATTTACTGGCACAACAGACAGCTGATTAATTGACGATATCGGAGGATTCGAAGGACCAGCCTTCTCAATATCCGATGAATCAACATCGTCTATCTTTCGTCGAGGAACGAGAAATCTGGGAAAAATGTTGACGGGTATTTTTTTTATAAAAACGAGTAGAAAATCAAGTCAAATATTCTATATAGTAATGAAAAATGTTACTTACCGTCTCATCTTTGGACATTCGTTTAATACCGACTCGGATGAGACTTTGTTTCCGCAGTCGCTACCCTCACAGTCACAGTCCTCACACTTTGACCAAAGTCATATCGAAGATCTCGATATTAGTTCTAGCATTCGCAAAAACACAACAAAGAATAAAAGTCAATTATCACTTTGTCATTCGTTTGTCGTTTGTCGTCGGCGGCTCGGCGGTAAAGCCCCGTGTTCACTCCTCACACTTTGACCAAAGTCATATCGAAGATCTCGATATTAGTTCTAGCATTCGCAAAAACACAACAAAGAATAAAAGTCAATTGTCACTTTGTCTTTCGTTTGTCGTTTGTCGTCGGCGGCTCGGCGGTAAAGCCCCGAGCTCACTCCTCACACTTTGACCATCTCGAATAATCTCAATGCGCCGATCGCGAAAATCTCGACATTAGCTGATTAGTTTTAATTTTGAATTGGTTTTAATATTCAGGAAAACACACCAAAGAATAAGTCACTTGTATCAATTCGTCGTTCGTTTGTCGTTTGTCGTCCGCGCCGTCGGCGGCTCGGCTCGGCGCACTCACTGTTTACGAGCGAGGATTGGTCAATCGTTGCTAAAGAAGCGCTCATGTGCCTGCACGGCAGAAAAAGTAAGCTCAAGATGAATTTTGCCATCAGCGCCATCTACTGACGCGATCTACTTTTTCAAACCTAATAGATCGACTATCGGCGTACTAGCGTACTAAATCCTATTCAAAGGTAATAGATCTGTTACAATTGTAATAGAGTGGCAACACTGATTCGACTACGCGACCAGTGCTGCCAGAAAGCGAGTAAAAAGTACCCCTTCCCTAGCAGCTTGCGCGCATCTCACACAACGTCAGCGGTGCACGTCGGTGTGTCGGGATGGCGACGGAAGCCGAACGATGCCGAGTCAGCTGACAAATCGAGGGGAAATGTTCCCCTACCAAGCAATGAAGAGAGCGCACACACACAACACAGCTGTGTGACGTTGTGTGAAATCATGCGCGGGATCTGTGGAAGGGGTACTTTTTACTCGCTTTCTGGCAGCACTGTACGCGACTCAATCGTCGCCTAACGACGGCCATTAACTACCGTACGCTTTACACTTTTCCGCCGCGGCCATTAACTGCCGTACGCATTTCACTCGACTACGTCTCTACTCTCTTCCGCTATCTGTTCGCAACTGCCCAACCGCTTCTCATCATGGCTGCGCCCGCTCCACACTTGCTTCCCTATCAACGTCGCATTCGCTCGACGCGCCATCTATATATATACATATATATATCTCACTTTTCCGGCAAGGCTCAATATGTCTCTAACCAAACTATAACTGCAGTAACCGTAACCAGTTTTCCTTCTACTAGGTAACATATTTCATGATTCAAACTTTGTTTTCGTAATATTGGAGTTAAAATATATATCCCCAACATCTGGCGGCAAGTCTTAAAATAACATTCTATCTAAAGTCAAAAGCAGAATAATGAATAATGTACTTCAGAAAAATTTGTCAATGGATCTCATTATCTCTTTTTAATTATACGACGGTAGAGACATTTTCGTCACAAGTGAACAATGATAAGTTTTAGGTTATACACGCAAATTACGTATGGTTACCTTCACGAGTTATTCAAAATTGATAAGCATTTCATATGGACACTACGACGATCTAGCAAATTATAATAAATCTAAATAGTTTCATATGTTTTGTTCAAATACTTACCTGTATATTTCAGCGTCAATTTATCATATCGGTTAAAATGCAGCGGACGGGGCCCACGGGATTTGGGTTCGGCCGTGGCAAGGCCTCGCCGGCTCAGCGCCGAGCCGAAAAATTAATGGTGGCGCTATCTTATATCAATGAATTTTCGCGTTGTAAAATATTGGTAAATAGAGTTTAATCAACAACGGAGTTGCGATTAACCTATTCGGGCTGCTGCTTTCTTGTGGGTAAAATATATTCCAGTGGTATGTACATCGACATATAGTATGTCAATGGGTATGTCAGTAAGTGCCGTGAATCGTTAAACAACTGAATGCTATATGCTAGGAACGTATTTTTTTTTTTTTATCAAGTTCTCTCAACTGAGAGATAAAAAGAAAATACATAAGGTTTGGGTACTAGCCCATACAACCATTTTTACACTTGATATTACAGTTTTCTATTATTTCATATTTTGATTGAATTACAATTATTTGAAAATTTTATGTTACAAATTATTTGAACATTTTATAGATTATTTTAACATAAAATATATCATTATATTAGAAATTAATTTTTAAAGATGCGATCTTTGGCGCGGAGCGGCAGCGCCATCTCTCGGAATTTTATTTAAATGGTGGGGTGACAGAAACTAATATCCCGTAGAGAAATACGTATGATCATATGGGACAACTTGTTTTATTAAATAACGTTTTCAGCTTTAATATTCGTATGTAATCTACATATAATGGTCAGTAGTGTATATACGAGAGTTCTAACTCAGGATGGCGGCGTACCGACTCCTTCCTACCTTACCGACAGTCGGTATTTTACCACCGCGATGATGAGCCTTACCTACGATATTGTTACCGACTGTAGCGTTACCATAGGTAGCGCCACCGGTATTTTTGTCCGATTTTACCGACAGATAGTTTGACAATGAATTATTTGCTTATTCAGATGAGTAGCCATTTTGATTTTTGCTTTGTCAGATGAGCAGTTATTTTGATTATTTGCTTAGTCGGATGAGCAGCCATTTTGATTTGTTTATCGTCAGACAGTTTGATAATGGGATTTTTTGCTTAGCCGGATGAGCTCCCATTTTGATTTTTTCATCGTCGGATGAGCAAACATTTCGAATTTTTTATTTTTTTTTATTGTTAGATGGTAAACATTCTACCGATGAAATTGTTATCCCCAATTTTACCGACAGTTGGTGTTACCGGGTGTTACCGCAGGTTCGTGGTATGTCGCGCCCCCACCATCGCATCATCGATCAATCGATATTCCATCGATTGACTCTGCGCGATGTTTCCAATGCTTGCACCAAGATGGCAAATTTTTTATTCATTCATCGTATGGTTGGGGGTGAACGTTTCAAAAAATAACGGTCCGATGCTTTGAATATTTGTTTATTTTATTTATTAACAATGACATTCTATTTTCAACTTATACATAATAATGGAAATAGATCATCATATTTCAAATTGAGCAAATAACCTTACACATATTTTCATTATTCGCACAATAATAATAATAATAATAATTAAACATCCCATCTCAAAATTGACTTATACCAATTTCTTAACCGTGCCGCTAATCGGGTTGTACTCGACAATACGATTGTGCAAGATCATGCAATAGGCTGCGGTGTTTGCGGGAAATTCCACGCTAGCGTCAAATTCCAATCGAAGATCCACCGGTCTGGTTTTCAATGATTCATTCTGTATCGAGCAATCGATAACGATGAGGGGAGCTTGGTTTATAAATTCACGCTTCGATAACAAAGATTCGGCCTCTTTGTTGTAGTAGACGGTTTGAATTGAGAATGGCGTACTGATTGTTGGATATCTCGAGATTCAAATTTCTATAGGGATAACACTGCGAGTTGAGGAAGACTTTTACATCGCTGATTCGACAATGACAAATTCACTGGCATTTTTCTGGGGATCGTTTCTTCTTGCAGTTTGGAATCCTAGAACGACATATCTCGGCTTCTCCAACTGCATCGATGTCTTGACCGCCCATACATGTCGCGTCGTTGACGGGAGTACCAGATACACGTACGTTTCCCAAGAACGAAAACTCATGGATATGGCCGGATTCTTGGCAATGTAGTTGAGTAACTGGATTTTCGGTTTATCGGCTAGTTTGATGTAGGGTAGCAACCACTCGATTTTATTAAGGGTAATTTTAAGGTTTTCCGTGGGCGGGGTCTGAATCACCGCATTCAAATCGGTGTTGGAACGTGTGAGAATCAACTCGTGTTTGCCATTGACGATGACTCGACGATAACCTTCGGCGAAGTCCAGCATATAATTCAATGGTAGAACAACGTCAAATCTCCGGAAGAATTGGTTAGTTTGGTATCACCGCTCAACCAACCGGTATTCTCCAGACTATATTGCTGACCCGGGCTTAGGGATAAGTGCCCCTTCATGACGCTGGTGATACCAATATTTTTATTCCGATCAATCTCCACACCGTTCAACTCGTAGCGAACTTCCTCAAACAAATGGCAAACAGCCATATTGATCAATTTCGTGCTCGTCACAGGATTTACACCATCGTCCTTTGTAATTTTTCCGTGAATGTGGAGAAAGCTTTTACTGGGCAGTAGACACAAGTCTTGATGTTGAACAGCAATATGGATGTCATCGTTGTTCTGGAAGATGGATGATGCAAACGGCTGATGAGCATGAATCTCAGAGTGCGCAATCGATTCCTCGAATATCACGGGTTTCTGTGTTCTCATTATTTCCTCCATGGCAACATACACAGGATGCAGCGAACACGAATTCTTATTTTCCAAAATTTCCACGTAGTCGAAGACCCAGGCTCTGGAGAAACCGAACGTTCAGAGGTGTCAGTCTCGTAGGCGGTGTAAACGTTGTCAGAGGTGTCGGGCGACTGATGATTCTTGACCATGACGTTTGACTTTTATAACTTTTGCTCAACTTTCTCGTCTTAAACACGATTCCCATTATTTGAGTGATTTCACGTGTAAACGCACAGTAATCGTTTCGCCGCGAAAATTGATCAGCTCGTCGTCTTGATCGACTATTCTCAGCTGTAAATGATGTATTGACTGTACGGCGATTGGCAGGTAAATGACGCTGGCAGGCACTTCGACAATCTTATATCCCGATGGGACGGTTGGGAAAAATTCGTGAATCGTGTGAGCTAGACGTTTGTTTATGTAAGCCCCTGTGGTTATGCTACACTCAACGCGTAAAGTATTAACCTTCAGTATGGCTACTGGTAATTCAGATTTATGAGTAACGTTTCGTGCTAGCTCAACCGCCTTAAATCCCAATAATCGGCCGATGGAATCTTTGGGCTTAAAGTCTACCACATGATTGCACGTGACATCACTGTTCAGCTCGTTGTCGTTAGCTCCCAGACTAAGGGTGATGTTGGAGGGTAGCTCCTTACGCAGAAAATTTTCAATATCCTCAATTTCATAGCTTCCCGTGGGTATCGTGCGGCTCTCTCTGCTGTTGTCCGCTCGTTTCAGGTCAAATTTATTACACGTCTCATGAATATTGGGTATTGAATTGAATGTCAGGCACTCGACGAGTTCGAGAACATAGTTCTTCTCTGGTGATAACTTGATTGGGGGGAAATATTGAGCCTCCAGCACGGAGGATGTGCCTGACAGTGTTAACGTCAACGATTCCGACATGACTAATGCTTGCTCATGTAACACTTGTCTTTTTATAGTTGTTCGCTGAGAAATTTGAGGCACAAGTGGCTGCAAATCACAGTATCATATTCCTGATACCTCTTATGATTGTATTCAACGCTAAAAACACCGAGATACCTCATCAAGTCCTTAGGCGGTTTCAAATCACCGAAACTATTGAAATACACAACATGGTCACCATTTTTCTTGTATGCAACCCATTGTGTCCCTGGACCGTTTTTATCGTCAAGATTAATAATTACGGATTCTCGCATTTTTGGACCTGATTTCGTCAGATTATTCTACATGAAAACGCCACGAAAATGTGAAATTTTCATATTTTTAGCATAGTTGCGTAAATCAATGTTGGTGAGAGCTTGGTGTGGTAGCTTTATTAGTTTTTTGCCGTACATAAGTACAGACCCATTCCGCTGCGGTAGGGTCGCAGGTATAATCTCTTGCCCAAAGCAATCGCCTCCATTGTTGTATTGTACCGTTTGGTCTCGTTCAACCGATATTTGTTGACACTAGCTTCGTTGACAGCTTTAGCTATACCCGCAGCACCACCCGCAAAAGCCCCAGGAGGGACCGTGCGTGATGACTTCAGCGCTGCCTGGTGGCGATAAGCGAAGACCTAGTGATGTAAGTGATCGGGCTTATTTACGTCAGTGATCATTTTCGTGTTTTAATTAAACCAAAATAGACTTTTTTTTTGATAATGTCCACATCGCGAGTAACGTGCTGCATCCAAGGGTGTTCAAATACACCACGCTGAGGCCAAAGCAATGGAGTAAAAATTACATTTTATCGCATCCCGGAGAGTGCGATTAATTCTCCATGTGTGACAGCGAAGCGTGAGAAACGGATAAGTGCTTTAAAAAAACACGTGTGAGTATAAATTCAAACAAAAGTGAATTAATTAGTACATTGCGATATTCTGTGTTCGATATAAAATTATTTTGTGTTTATAAGAATTAAATTTAACTCAAGAATAATGTTTAAGAAACAATGCTGAATATACATTTATTTCACAACATAATCTCTCCATATTTTTCAAATAATTTTAGCAAAAAGCCCGTGGATTGGCAACCAATGAAGAATACGAGGATTTGTAGCTGTCATTTCATCCAGAACCAACAATCGGAAAATCCTCAGCACCCTTCGTACATTCCGACCATCTTTCCTGGCAAAGAAAATTTGAGATAATGCACTCAATCACTGCAGCGATATAAGCGATTCCAACAACGTCAATCAAAGACAACAGTGAAAGCGATGGCATCAACAAGCAGCACTAAAATGGAGCAAGACAATTACACTGAAGCAGAGACGCAGCATCGCATGGAGACCGATACTTCAAATATTACTCCTATAATTGCGTGTCGCAGTATAACTTGCCAAACTGATGAAGTTAGTAGTAATATTCCGAATGAGCCAACGTATTTTCTTTGTAATTTGAGGTGCGATAACGGTGTGTGTACTGCAGAATTACAAGTGCATATCCATGAGAAAAAATCCGTTGACAAGATCTGTGAAGTTGATTTACCAGTCTTAAAGAAAACTGTTAAAGAATTCAGTTGTGATCCGATTGATCAAGAGGAAAGACATTTACTATGTCAGGGCTTTCATGGAATGACTTCGATTACAACTGATGAGTCTTTGAGCAGTTTAGCTGGTGTTTCTTTTGCGACATATTCATATATTCTGGGCAAACTCCCAGATTATAAAACCACGAAAATGGATTAAGGAACAAGATTATTACTCACGTTGATGAAATTAAAAACGGGACTCACTTTCACTGCACTATCTGTATTGTTCAGTATACATCGTACTACCGCGCAACGAATTTTTATAGATATTTTACAGCAATTAAATATTTTGCTGGAAAAGTTTATATTTTGGCCTTCTAAAAATAGTGTAAGAGCAACTCTCCCGGAAGCGTTCGAAAAAAACTACCCTGAGACACGTGTCGTACTCGATTGTACTGAAATTAATACTGAATTACCGCCGGAGGTGACAGAAAGAGTCTTAATGTACTCAGAGTACAAGCATCACCACACAGTTAAGTTTGAGGTAGGATGTACACTGAGTGGATTCATCAGCTTCGTTTCGAAATGTTATGGCGGTCGAGCTGGTGACTGTTTTATTACAAATGACTGTGGGATTGTAGATTTATTAGAACCAGGCGATGTTGTTCTAGCGGATAAAGGTTTTCCACAGATAAGAACTGAAGTAAAGAAAAAAAATGCAATCCTTGTTATGCCTCCATTTTCTCATGGTGATCAATTTAATTCTGAAGAAGTTGAAGAGACATATAATATTGCATCAGTAAGAATCCATATTGAGCGAGTAAATCAAAGGACTAAAGAATTTAATATTTTAAACAAAATACCGGTAGCATTATTTCCTCATATTGATGAAATTGTTTTCGTTATTTGCGCTCTGGTCAATTTGGGTAAACCTATAATCAAATAATAATTGTATAATATTCTAAACTATTCTGTATGCTCTGAAATAAATAACATATGTTACGATTGTAATGTAAATTATGGGATTGAATAAATCTTTAAATTTGATTCACGATGCTTTTATGATTATTATTCTTTTGATTGGAAAATAATGCACTTCGAATGTGTTTCGAATCTGACATTTTTGGAACGAAGTTCCTTATCGCTCGTTCACCGTAGGGGCTAGGCGGAAAAAAACGACACCAAAAAACCGACACTTTTTGGCTATAGTGCTCGTTTGCTATAGTGCGCGCGATCTCCCTCTCTCTCTCTCTCTCTATTCCAGCGTGTGCGCGCGCTCTCTCTCTCTGTCTCAGCGCTTGGGGTGGGAGACGGCAGCAGCGGTCTCTCTCACTCACAGCGCACGACTATACTTCGCCCCTCTTTCTCTCTCCTACAGCGTACAACTATACTTTGGGCCGCAGCGCGCTCTCTCACAGCGTACGTCTATACTTTGCCTCTCTTTCTTTTTATATCTTTCAAAAACACATTCGTACGATTTTATTACCATTCCTTCATATATTTGATTTTTCATTTAATTATTCTTCAATTAAACGTTCTTAATTTATTCAATGAGCAGTAATATAGCGTAAGGAACTTCGTTCGTACCGGCTGTCCCATGACAGCTCTCATGTTTTTTAAAAACTTAAATAACAGTGAAGATCAATAGTACGATATTTTTCTTTGGCATATCACAATCTTACGAATGATACATAACTTTATATTAATCACTTTGTATTAAATCTAACGTTTTCATAAACTCTTGTAACAGTGATGAATAACAGTGCGATATATTTCTTTGGCAGATCACAATGTTACGAATGATGCATCACTCATGAATACGTTTCTAATAATCTTTGAATGTAATCGTTGAAATAGAATTTTTGTAATCGAGGGACTAGATTACTCAAAAGTACGTCGTCTCTCTTTACTTGGATGAGAAGACTTGCTTTTGGAGAATAAATGAATAAATCACAGAGCGCGATATTCATCACATACATTTGTATTTGTACTTGGATGTAAATCGAATGGCTTTTGCTGAGTTGTATGCCATTTTCACCCAATTTCAAGTACTTGACATTCAATTCAACTTTCTCTTGATCGAAGATCGGTTTATTCCGACACGTAAAGGGGCATTTTATCTCAATGGCTTTTTATCCCAAATATTCCGTCCGTAGGCCAGAATAGCATCTGGTGAACAGCACAACCATGGTTGCTGGATGCAAACGATGAGCCCAACTTTAACCACCTCGCATCCTAGACTTAATAACTTTTTGTACTCCTGGAGCGCACGATCTTCGTTTTTTTATCCGTACGACATCGATGCGGTCTCGACATTCCCAGGTTTTAAGAAACTTCCAATTACTTTGGCCTTATCGAACTTGTTCCCTTTTAATCTGTGTGCACTGCTTGCCCTAATTCTCAATTTTCGTTCCTTGAACCATTCTGGGTTTTTCGATTGAGTGATCGTTTGGACGCTCATCGTCAATGCAGCATTAATGTCACAGCATACGTTCTTTGAATAAAAATCAAATAATTCCTTCGCGATAATGATTTCAGGATTATATCAAATGTTTGCGTACTAAAGCATTAATATTTCTGAAGTTATTTGCTTTGCTCTTTCCTCACAGATACTCTTTTCGGTAGCTTGCATTATTTCTACCAACGACGCGGCTGTAAGTATTTCTTTTTCATTTTTTTCTTCAACCTTCAGCATGGTGAACAGTGGTGTTTTGGCTAAAGAATCTCCCACCTCAGACGTAGAAATTTCCAACGGTGCAAGTTTTTTTCTTGTTTCTGAAAATAAAGACGGTGTTGGAAACAAGCTGGACATCTTCGCATCTTTATCATAGCCAAGTAGCTGACGATGGGATGGTTTTCCCCATCCTTGCGGCTGGTTGGTTTTCGATGCTGAAGACTCTGGTGAATTTATAAAATGCACTAAAGCGCATCCATGCTCACATTTTTTGGAAAGACCGGCTTTGCATGTGCATGTGGCATAGGTAACGTGCCTATTGTGGTCAAGCTGAAAGATTATTTTCCTAAAATTAACCATAATTTTTATGATAATTCATATACATGATTCTTAAATACATACTATTAGTTTCACTGTGTAAACATTCGAAACTTTGGTCTGCGCTACAACCGTGCAGGTTATTGTACCCGGTTGATTTGAATCTACGGTTTCGACAACGTTTCTAACGTGTCCGGATCTGAATAATTTTTCGCCTTTTCTTTCATTCTGGCCTCGAATGAAATTATAAACGATGGGAACAAACCCAAATGTTATAATTTTTTTCATTTTTGATAACTGACAGGCTGCATCACAAAAGTTTGGTTACTTGACACAAGAGCGCGGTGGCGTCAGCGACGGTGCTGCCTCTACAGTTTATGCACGGTCCCTGTAGCGCTTAGACCAGCCAGAATTCGAATGAGAAATGGCAGGATGCCGCTAATTTTATCAGGCACAGGTATAACGCGAGGCATACGAACATTCTTCCCAGTCCCACGCGCAACTGCACGAGCACCCGCCAACGCCGACTCGACGGCTTTATAACCCAGTCGCATGGCGACCTTTATTGCTGTGATGACGGATTTAAGATTCACAGTTCTCTTCTGCTGTACCGCTGTATCCTCTTTGTACGCACATGTGTCATACGCGTTACTATAAATACGATAATAACGACGACGACGACGACGACGACAATACACAATTTTTCCATACGATTAATGTACATTGTATATTTTGGAAAACTTTTTTTCATTTTCGAAAGAGTTTCGAATTTGTTTTTCTGTGCCCAGTTTATGTGTGAATAACAAGTTTCTTCTCTTCAAGCACTTGTGTATATGGAGAACTATAATGTCTGGATGTTGTGTTTACCCTTTTGAATCCTTGCTTCCGATAAGAAGCCACGTAAGATATATATTTTACCTTATTTATGGATAGCAGTGTAATTTTGCCGGAAAAAGTTGACGCGAGGGATTTTATTAAAAAGTGCTAATCGTAACCGGACAAATTGTGAAAAACTATTGGAATTGTATGCGTCTCTCTGAAATTCAAATTACACCGATTATGAGCAGGACCACGATATTTACCCGTGAAGTGACAGTGATCGTGACACTTTTTCTCGTCAGGGCTAAACGGCTTTTCGCAAATATAACAATTCTTTGCGCGCATGTGACGATCGCGTTGCACTTGGGTAAGAGACTCCATCGGAATTATGTTTTTGATGCGTGACTCTACTTGAGTCGATAAATCTTTAAGCTGCTGCATGAACCAATCTATGCAATCGACACCGCGTTTACTGTGGAACTCCGATAAAGTCTCATCGTACGCGCAACGCACATAGTATGCTACACTGTGCGGGATATGATTTTGAAATTCACATGTTTTACGGCTTGAAACGTGATTTTGGAATTGATCAACTGGTACAGACTCTAATATACATTCGAGGTCGGCGTAAACGACAATCGGGACGGTGCCTTTGTTTTGAAAATTTGAAAATGTTAAATCTTTAAACTCGGGAAATTCCATGCGTACTTTATTTAGCATAATGCAATCTTGTCGGTGGTTGTCGTAGGCATGTTTCACACTAAAGTGACACAAACATCTGTCACATAAAAACAGTTGACCATTATGATCAGACAATTGTTTGCTCACCAATCGTGAAAGATCTTTAATCCAAGCAAAGTGGAATCTTGGTGTTAACTCGCGAGCCATATCATTTTCTGGGTTACTCTCAACCATCAAAAGATGAATCGTGTCAAAGTTCGCGGTACTCAAATGATCGCTCAAATAAATTGGCACGATGACGCTTTCATTCGATTTTGCATTTCGCGAAAAATTTTGAGATTCTATCCCATAAACGTTGATTCGCAAATTATTCAATCTGTCAAACTTTTTCACATTATGTAGAGTAGCAGGGAATTTGATACCCGTACAGTCCAACTCAGAAATATAGCGGCGATAATGGCTAGTCCTATCGGTGTTGATGTTGACCGGGTGGAGGGCTGCTGTGACGGACCAGAGAAGGCATTTTTCATCTTTGTTTTTCACTTTCACCACCGCTCTCCTCCGCTGAATATCCTTGGGCAGCTCAACGAATGTCGAAAGCCCCGCGGCAAGCGGCTGGTACCGGTTGATGTTTACGACAGTATTGAAGATCTCGATCATGCTCCACCCAGAATCGCGTCGTTCAAAATCTTCAACCTTTACAAGTAGATCGTTCCTTGCCTGTGTGAACTAACCGTCTATACCGTTCGAGAGGAGGATCGCGGTGTTGGAGGTTTTGAAGCTTTTAACTTCTTCCGCAATCCCCTCGTGCTTTATGTTTTCAAATTTGCACGATAATGTGAGGTTAACCTTCACATTTCCCTCCTCGCGTAGTATCAGCCTCGATCGCTCAACAACGATTCGCTGCGCGTCGTCCAAAAAGGCTTCCAAATTCTTATGCCCGAGATTTGTGACAACTCCCGTTCGGATTCGGTTGGCAAAAGCACTATCGACGTCGTCCCACTGTACGCTTGCAGGACTGCCGATATTAGCACCCATCACTACGGCGTGCTGCTGCTGCCGCTGCTGCTGTCCCTGCCGCAGTTGTTGCCGAATCTTTGCTATCCAGGACTGTACGAGCGTGATTGTATGCTGGATTTGCAGTTTCATCCCTATTCTCGTTTTCGGATGCTTGGAAACATCACGCAGCAATTGAAGATTATCCATTCCAACGCCAATTCAGTGCTTGAAGATGTTGTCATTCTCCTGCTCGGGATGCATCTCGCCCAACAAATCGTGTGCGTTCTCCATCATTTTGACGAGATCTGAGTATATTTCAGCGGCCGTGACTTCAACGTTGATATAAGCAGAACTTTGTATAACTTTTGACTCGCACGTATCGTGTAAGACTGATAAGTCTGCATCGGATGCGTTGAGCTTATATATAGGCCGATAGATCGCAAGAATTTAAGTGTGATGGTGAGGGGTCCAAGCTTTGTACCATCCCCGCCATCAAAGAATCAAGAATTTTTATGATAAACAGGTCTGAGCCTGCACACACCAACCCTAATCAGCGTGGGACATGTGATGGGAAAAATCGGTGAACGAAAAGCAGGTAGCGAGCAGTGTTTGGAGAGTGCAATGACTAGGAGGAGAAGGAGGAGGAGGAGGAGGAGGAGGGGGAGGAGGAGGGGGAGGAGGAGGGGGAGGAGGAGGAGGAGGAGGAGGAGGAGGAGGAGGAGGAGGAGGAGGAGGAGGAGGAGGAGGAGGAGGAGGAGGAGGAGGAGGAGGAGGAGGAGGAGGAGGAGGAGGAGGAGGAGGAGGAGGAGGAAGCGGAGGTGGAGGGTGTTTGGAATGGCGGTGATGGTGATGACGAGTGGGTAGAGGTGAATGTACGGGAAGTGGGCATTGAGTTTGATAATGATTTTGACGGTTGTGAAGACATACACATCAGATTCGGTTTGCTTCTGGATGAGATCGATCAAATCCATCAACTGCTGGGAGACCTCGACAGAGCTGACGATGATGGTTATTATTCGAACGAGGATTGGTGTGTAACACCACATTAAAATAAAATTCTAGTATCTTCCATACTTTCGTCGTATCACTCATTTTGAATATGTGGAAACTTTTTTGGGTTTGAGATTTATCATGCATATAAATGACGAGTGCAGCAGTATCAACTTTTCTATTTCGGTTTGCTCTTTTTACAGATTTTTCATCACGAATCAATTTTGAAAAAAATGACATCTCATCCCCATTGCGAGTATGATTCGAGTGATGATTATGATGACGATTGGGCAATCGTTGATTGGGGTGAGGATGAGGAGGCTGAGGACGAGATAATTATAGGCTTTTCCGGAGCAACTCCTGAGTTCTCGCTGGAGGAGCTTCGGGACCTCATTGAGGACGTGCGAGCTGCTCGATTGAGGCCAAACAGCTAAAATTATATAAATTATGGTGATACACGTATGGACGTTATTATAGAAAAATGGGGAGAGGAAACTATAGCTATAATTATAGATGCCGAAAATACCGATGATGATGATGATGATGATGATGATAATGATGATGATAATGTTAGCGAACAGGATAACGATAATGATCTTATGGATTATTTTGAGGAATAAACCACGCTAAATTCGCAATTATTGATTATATATTTTTCACAAGTAAAAATTCATAACATTTACATTTGTATGACAAGAATGGGTGAAAGTTATAAAGATATATATTTGTAATGTATCCTATTTCTAGATTATAATTTTATCGAATAGTAAATTTTTTTAATTCTATGTATCAGCTATAATATAATTGAGATTAATTCTATTGAATATTCTACATATAAACTCGAATATAATTGTATATATTGTAATAAATTCTATTGCTATTTTGGTAAATATTGTCCATATTATATATACACACGATTGCAACCTAGACAGTCTTTAATTAGAGGATTCAGTCCATCCACTATATCGCCATTAGGTCTTGGTGTATAATGTGTGCTACATCTGCGGAAACTTGCGATGACGTAGTCGATTTTCATATTCTCTGGTAGTTTATCCCACGCATCATTGATGGAGTTTGATGCGAACGTGTAGACGAATTCTTTTGGCAAACACGCTATATCCTCGGGTCTCATCGCTCTCAAGTCGCCCAATTCTTTGAAGAGGTAGAAAGATTTCTCGAGAGAAGCTGTACATTCCTTAGAATACCATTGCTGCAGACGTTGAACGTTTTCCAGCGCACAATCATACGTCGGGATGTATTTACAATTAAGATTTACCCCAATCGAGCCTTCTTTCATATACTTCTGGAACTTTGCGTTTGGGCAGTTTCCATGATTGAAGTCATGCCGGGGTACTGCCTCCATAAACTTCAGTTTTTCCAGTGTAGGGGGTACAACGTGCAAATCTTCCATATTAATAACTTGCGGCGTACCGTTGAGAATCTCCGTCAACCATGTTTTCTTCTCTACTCCTTTGACGTACACGTAGCACGCATTTTCAAACATTTTTCTCACAATCTGAGTCACATCCTCGTGAGTTTTGTCGCCAGCATTCCATGATATTCCGTGTTGATTGTCAATCAGGCATTAGTAGCTCTACATTCATGTGGAAAAAATTGTTTGTATATGAACCTATTAACCGTTTCTTTATGCGCACGTATTTTATTTATCTGAATTATTTTATTTGACATCAATAAATATGCACTTGCTGAACATTAAAGTTAAGCAATTGAATCAAAGAAACATCAAATAAATCTTGTTATTTTTTTTACAGAAAGAATTCGTTTCTTCAATCTAAATGTTTATTCTATCACTTTTAACAAAATCGTTACTTGATTACGATACATTTTTTAGTCAGACGGAATTTGTACCTCGTTAGTTCAGATAAAATCGTTACTTGATTCAGCGAAATTCTTTGATTTGTTGGAATACGTATTACTTTAATTCGAATAATATAGTTACTTGAAGACGCTAAATTTTTTGATCGGTCGGAATACGTATTACTTTGATTCAAATAAAATAGTTACCAGAATAAGATAAATTTTTTAGTTGGACGGAATTTGTAGCTCGTTAGTTCAGACCAGACAGTTACTCAATTCAAATAAATTGTTTGATCAGTCGGAATACTTACTTTTTCAATTCGAAATAATCACATGAATAAGATAAATATTTTAGTCGGACGGAATTTGTGGCTCCTTGTTCAGATAAAAGTTACTTAATTCAAATAAATTTTGTGATCAGTCGGAATATGTACTTCTTTAATTCGAACAAAATAATTACTTGAATGAGATAAATTTTTTAGTCGGATGGAATATGAACTCGTTGGTCCAAATAAAATAGTTACTTGGGTGAAATAAATTTTTCGATTCGGATCGAATATACAGCATTACCTGAAATAAAGTAACGAATTGTTTGAAATACACTTTTGATTCAGATCAAATAAAAAAAGTGTTTTGTGCTAGCGCCTGATATACGTATGCACGATATGTGTGTAGAAAAGGGAAAATGCATGTGAAACTGTGGCCCTATGGACAAGGAAAACTTTGAGCGTAGGGCTACGGCGTCAATCCTCACAGTCTCCGGCACCTCCTATTTGACTCCGCTGCGATACAAAACAAAGATTTTTTTTCGCTGTAGGCCTGTGGCAGCATCAGTCTTCGTATTCTCCTGTCAATGTGGTGTCGTCCACAGTGTTGCAGGAATTGGAAACTGTGACCGCCCTAATATTGAAAGAATCCAGAGAAAACTTTGTTTCTAATAATCTCACCATTTAAATGAATAAATCTTATCTTCAAGTCACCTTAGTGGAACTTATTTCATTTAAAAAATTGATCTCTCAAAATGTTCAACTGATTAATAGTAAGCAGTAAAATAAAATGGAGAAGAAAAATTTCGTGCAGTCAAATAAGATTTAGTTATTTAAAATAAAGCTCGATAAAAATGTGTCAGTAGTTGAATAAAAAACTCAGTCATGAATATTATTTGGCTGAATTGAAATTTCATAATAATAACTATACATTCACTTCGCGATATCCTAGTATAAGTTTGTTAATAGAAAATACTCTTTTCTCAGTGTATATTCTCTGAATGCAGATACAAATGTAGTTTGCATGTTTCTATGTACTTTCAAGCTGCGTATAAAGGGGATTAACATGAAATGGCGGCAACTTCGCATGTTTATTATACCTACATAAGAAGCTATTTTCATTCGATTAATAAATGCGTAGTTGCTTGAAGAAAAATATCTTTCTATTCAAGCAAAATTTATTTAATGTGGTAGAAATTTCGGTAAAACGAATCAATATATCATTGCCCCAAATTAAATTCTATTTGGGTAGATTTTTAGTTGAATCCGTGTAAATTGAGCCGAAGTAAATTTGTGAAAACCTATTCCAAAAAAATCGTAAGACAATAGCGGCAATATCCAGTTTGTTTAATGAATCTACAGCCCCAGCTACGTTTCATATCCGCGTGCGTCTGAATCGAATATACAAGCTGGAAGTGAGCATTATGAATACGATATATAAAATGTACTAACCTTGAAATATTGGGATATATTCTGTCAATCCTCGGCCGGTTAGCACTGTTCGGGTTTCTTCGTCCATTGTTCTCACGGAATTTTGTGTAGAAGACCGTGGCTTTTTCTATATTCTATTTGAGACACGTGTCCACAATTGGTTGATGCGTAGCTCGGTCTCCGACACGAACCTCATCCCGCCACGGACGAAACAGGAAAGAAAGACATTTCCGGATTACCGAGTCACGCGCGCTGCCGAGCATGCGCATTCGTTGCTAGGCGCCTTGCGTCGACACATCGCGCAGGGTTCGCTCACTGAACTCTGTGTTATCCGCCGAAAATAAGGGTGGCGCTAGAGTAGCGAAGGATAAATTCTAAAGGAAGCGCCAAAAGTAATAGAGAAATTGACAAGCAGCGACGAATTTCCGCTTTGCTTTGGCGCACTTTTTAAATAACGTAAAGTCGGAAAGTACCTTGATGATATGTAATGAATGTATCTTTTACAAGCCATGTTGAAACACTTTCTTTGCATTAAATAGTAAAAGTAATATAAAATGAAAATAGAAGGCAGATTCGTTTACAGCGATCAAATTAACAAATGTGTAAAGAAATGAGTGTGAACTTAGCAGATATTACTGACATTTTTAAATTATTAAAAAAGCAAATAAAAAGGTAATAAGTGGAAAAGAAAAAAATGCATGTTTAGAAAATTAAAAATTTAGTATGTGCATTTTTTTTAATTTCAATTTTGTAATTATTTCCTCAGTTTATTTATTTTTTTGAAATTGTTTTGTCTGCCAAATTCACACTCATGTAGATGAAATGATTATTTTTTGAAAATACATTTCTGACAATTGAGAAATCATTATGTGAAAAATTAGAAGGAACTATAGCAAAATATGTAAGTTTTATACCACAATAAAATCACAGATATGTTTCACAGAAGTACACAAAGTGAAGGAATAATGAATAATTATAGGATTTAGATAATATAACAATAATATTTTAATGACGCACAAATAGCTGTAGAGGCAGCCCAGGAAAATATAGACTTACTGCGAACAAATAACTGACCCACGGAATAATGAAACAAAAAAATTAAAATAGAGAGAATTTTTTTTATTTTACACCAATAATTGACTCTATTTGGAAGAAAATAACAGTTTCTCGAATCAAATGAATCAATCTCTGGCTCGAATAAACATATATGTGATCGAGGAATCTGTCTCGAAGAATTATTTATTTTTCAGAAACGAGTTTTTTATTTAACGCCAATAATTGACACTACTTGAGGGAAAATAACATAATCTTGATTAGAATTAGTCATTAACTGGCTTGACTAAACCTATATGTGATCAAGGGATCCGTTTCAAAGAATTATTCATTTTTCGGAAAGAAGATTTTATTCGACGCCATTAAGTGACACTATTTGGGAAGAAACAACATTTTTTTGACAAGAGGAAAAATTAATTCAGTCCGAATAGAAGGATTTCAAGTAAAGAGTTTTATTTGTTAACACTAAATTATTATTTGAATAGAGTTTTTGAGTTGGCGTAAATAGATGCTTCTATTTGTTGTAAAAGGTCTTTCACTTGATCAGAAAAGAAAATTCCTTCATTCAAGTAAATGTTTTTCGAACAGAGGGTTTCATTTGAAAATGACAAACCATTTTTCTGGGTGTAGAATGAACTACATGAAAGTGAGATGAAACTAGTTCCTTTCATGTTTTTTTTTTTTTTTGTTTTATTTTTATATTTTTTTTCCTGTTTTATTTATGATTTTTGATTTTTGACCTTATTATTCAATTTTGAATATTTTCTAAGCTATTTTGTTACTTTATTGTGCTTCATGGTACTTTTGATAATAATTATCAACTTTTTCAATGCATGAAAAAAACATTGCATATCTTGCAATAATATCTTGTTCGCTTATCATGATTTTTCGTACTGCAATAGTCGCATTTTCTAAAACTGTCCCTTAAACCTGGAAGATGTTGCCTCTGAGCCTTTCCAACTGTATCAAATACTTTCGGCTTGTAATTCTTCGATGAAGTAATTTTTTTAGGTCTTCCTCGTTTTGGGTGCTCCGGGAACCCTACTTAATGTTCAAGTACTGCTAATCGAAATTTTTTGAGTGACACGTCTTTGTCTAGAATAAGCATTTTGAGTAAAATAAATGCGTTTACTAAGTACAGTTACATCAATGAAATGAAAAAAAAAATACGAAACCACCACTTTTCAGTCTTGCGGTTGATTTCATAATATGATTTAAGCATGTCCGCTCTATCAACACATTCCATGTCGGTGTTGTAGTCTTTTGCCATTTTTGGACAAGTAACAGTTTTCAAAGTACCACCCCTTTGTCTCCTGTTTGTTGTAGATACAACGGAAGGGTTATGAAAATTTGATAAAAAAAATACTGACTTCTTATCAATCCACTTCAACCATCAAACACCCTTGTACGAAGTTCGGAGTTCACTATCCCCTGGTGACATTTCTTGAGAATATTTTTGAAGCTTTGGTAAATCCGTCCGATCTTTTCCCAATTTTCCAGACACTAGAATTTCATCTACTAATAAACGTGTCATTAAATCTACAGAATTAAAGTAATTATCAAAATAAATGTGATAATTTTTGTGTACCAAAGCACAATCCAAATCCTTGACTAATCTTTTCCCTAAAAGTTTTTCTGATTTACCGTTTATTTTTCCAGTGTAGATTTGAAATTCACAAACAAATCCATAAGCATCAGCTCTCACCCAAAGTTTCGCAGGTAGAATTTATAGCTTTCTTTAATGGTCTGAATACAGATCGATCTAGAGGCTAGAGCTTATGAGAACAATGGGGAGGGAACGAAAGCAAAACTATTCCGTTTTATTTGCAAAAAGCCAATACACTTATGTGAATGTGCGATGGGTGGTTATCCAGCAGAAGTTCTAGAGAAGACTTCTCAGAAATACTACTCTATGCGAATTAGAAGTTAGTTATTTTTTGAAAGTGTTTTAGTAATACAATGAATATTTCGTTTTGCATCCAGTCTGATGGATTACCTGCTTAAACCGAGCAAGTTTTCATAAACCGGCCTCGAGGGAATACGCAAAGGTTTACTGCAGACGGCAGTGCCCTGACTTATCGTGTGCCACATCTCGGTACTATTTTATCTGACTTCTAAACCGTAGTAACGCCCGTTTCGTCAACGTTATCTATGTTCTGTGGCTGAAAGTGATGACAATTCGGAACCCAAAAGAAAAGTTAAATTCCATATTCTATAAAGTCTAATGATTGACTGGTGGCAGGGTATGGACGTTAGCGTAAGCTGACGATATAGTGCTACTAGCGGAGCGTGAAGAGGAGATGGAGGTAATGATTAGGAAGTTAGAAAGGTATATGGATAGAAAAAGGCTGACGGTAAATGTAGGGAAATCAAGGATCATGAGATTTAGGAAAGGAGGTGGTAGAAAGAAAAACATGGATTGGAGATGGAAAGGGAAAAAGATAGAGGAGGTTAAAGAGTTTAGCTACTTGGGGTATATAGTAAAGTGTAATGGGGGACAGGAAGCACACGTGAAAGAGAGAGTACGGAAGGCAGGGGTAGTAATGAGGCAGGTATGGGGGATAGGAAGAAGAAGGTTTGGGAGGGATTGGGAAAAAAGGATTTGGTTATTTGACAGGCTAGTTTGGACGGTAATAGAGTACGCATCGGAGATATGGGGGTGGAGGGAGTGGAGGGCGGTTGAGGCGGTACAGGATAGATTTTTGAGATGGATGTTAGGAGTGGATGGGCGAACACCGGGATATTTAGTAAGGGAGGAGCTACAGAGAGAGAAGCTAGGGATTAGGGCAGGGAGAACGGCATGGAATTTTGAAAGGAGGATGGAAAGAGGGGAGGGTAGCGAGTTAGCTAGGAGATGCTGGGAAGAGATAAGGGAAAAGGTAGAAGTTAGGAGGCAGGGATCGAGATGGGAAAGAGAAAGGGAAAGTTTCTTTACGGAAAGGGGAGCAGAGAGTAGAGCGGTAGTCGCGAGAAGGGAGAGGGGTGAGATGGAGTTTAGGGAAATAGAGGAAAGAGAGAGGGAAGAACAGAGAAAAGAGAGGTGGGAGAAAATAAGGGAATCGAGGTACAACAGATGGTACAGGCTAGTGAAAGGAGAAGGGATACCAGGTTATCTGGGAAAGGGCTGGGGGGAAAGCAGGTGGACAAGGGTGGCAAGATTTAGATTACGAAGCGAGATGAAGGAGGCAAGGTACTGGGAAGAAGAGGAAAAGAGAAGGTGTAGGTTGTGCGGGGGGGAGGAGGAACATGGGAGCACGTATGGGAAAGGTGCGTGGGCTGGGATAAAAGGGGGGAAAGCTGGCAGGAGGTGGTGAGGGAGATGTTAGGTGAGGAGGGGGCGGGAGAAGTCTGGATGAGAGAACTGGAAAGGATCAGGGATGTACGAGAGAATGAAAAAGTGAGAGATGAATGGGAAACGGAAGTCGATTAGGATAAGGACGAATAGGGAATAGAATAAGGTTAAGTAAAGATAAGGATAAAGAATAAGGAAAGGGTAAGAGGGAAAGTAAGGGAATGGCAAGGCAACGGCACAGGGCACAGGCAATCAGAGAATAAGTAAGGATAAGGTAGGATGTAAGAATAGGATAAGAATAGGTGATGAAAACATGTAGAACCATTGTAAAGGGAGAGGAAAATGGGAGTCTTTGTAAATCCAAGGGGAACAATAAATGTTACATACATACATACATATAAAGTCTACTGATCAAGCAGAAAAACACTTAGTATCCTATTTTCAATATTACTTTGTTCCGATCACGCACAATAGCGCCCCTTGTACGTGATTGTAGTATGCCGTAACTGGCGTAACATTGATGAATACGTTCGGACACGTAAACTGCTCCCCTCCCCCCCCCCCCCCGCCCTAATTCGCGAGATATTCACTTTGCTTCAACCGTACCCTATTACAACTGTACCCCCCTATCATGAATAGAATTTAGCGATTGCTCTAATTTAAAGGCATTCAACATATTAAAAGCATTAAGATTTTGTAAACAAGTACAAAAATATTTGGACAAATCATTGATATGTGGTTGTTGAGTCAAATAAACTTGCCATGTGTTTACATCGCCCCAGGCCACACCTGACAAAAGAAAACATAATTTAATTAATATTTTATACAGATGTTTTAATATATTCTCGTGGAATAATGAAATTAACTTACTTAATTTCATGATATTTGAATTGTTTCAGTTGACACCTCATTCCAAGCAGCAGCTATTCAATTCATTGCTTCTTTTAAAGTAATATTTTTAATTTTTCGAAATAAAGATCCTTTTTTTATCAATCGAGTCAGCTGTATATTCCATTAAATGGTGTTTGTATAACAACTTCAAAGGCTGCAAACATCCTTGATTGATTAGCTGAATCGAGGAAATTGTATTAGGTAGAAGGAACTTAACAGTTATACCTTCCGTGCGTACTGCTGTATTATGAGACGAACAATCATCAATTACTAATAGAGCTTTGAAGGGTAGTCCAACATTTTGTGTAGACTTTTCGACAGCAGGCAAAAATTCATTTTCGAACATAGATTTAAACACGACACCAGTCATCCAGGCTATCTTCTGACTCTTATAAGATACAGGCAACGACTTCTCTTTTTTTTTTCTTAACGCTCGTGGATTCCCTGATTTATCAATTATGAAAAGAGGTAATTTACAAGTACCAGAGGCACTAGAATCCGTCATGACAGTTACGGCTTCTTGACATCCTTTCATGCCAGTTGGCGATCATTTTTCTTTTAATACATTGTTATTTTAGGTAATAGTTTATGATAAAAAAAAGTCGACCTTTATCCTCATTAATTATTTGATCAGGTTTCAGTTTTTTTTTTCAACGTAATCTAAAAAATTTTGTTTGAAAGGATCGATTAGTTCGGTACCAGCGGATAACTTTTCGCCACAAATAGTGTTTGATGAGATTGAAAAATTATTCTTCTAACTCCTCAACCAGCCATTGCTAGCAGTAATCGTTATAAGAATTTATTAATATATAAATTTATTCAATTAATTAACGAATAAACATTACACATATTTCATAAAGTACGACGAACATAGCACTATTTCTTTTGTTCTTTTCTTTATCGATATCTAAAACACGAGCCATCATTAAGTTTAAAATTCATTCGTTCATCCATTCCATGTGTAAATTCTTTAAAATGGTGTACATTGGTAAAATTGTAAATAATTTTTCTTCCGTCGATGCACTTTACGTTTGGATTTCACTTTGTTTATTTTGTTGCCTCCTTTTAATTAGTCTCTCTTTAATTTTTATGTGGTTTTTGAAGTTTTTACTTTTTAGTTTCGAAATGTCTATCTTTATTGTAAATTTGCCTTCATTACATATTCGTCGACCTTTGGCATCTGATGTTCGATTACCAAGTCGGGAACCTCCGTACTTCGGTCCTCCAAGAAAGTCTTTGACCAAGAGCCGCTTCATATGAATATATTCGAAATTGGTGAAGAAACACCACGTGTCCCACATCATGGATCAAACTCTCATCCGCTCTCGTTGTGTCCATTTAGCGGGTATATTCGAATCATTACAGCGTGTCTGGCGTGTTAAAAAGTAAACTAAATTTGAATGCTTCGGTCATCATGCTTCATCATGGGTCCAGTAATAGGTACTTCATCGTTGATGAAATACCTTGTTCTAACTCATTTTAATAAATACTGGGACCTCATTGTCTACTCTTTTTTGCAACTTATCTTTCAGTTTTTTTCTACTCAACATCATACAATGTCACGCCATTATTAATAACAGTGAATTAAAGATTATTCATTAAAAGAAGTCCTATTCAACTACAGTAAACAAAACGCATTCAAGGTTATTTTCTATTTTTTACTGTTAAAACTCACTTTGTCGCGGTCTGCGCATACTCTACGCATTGCGCAGTAAAGTAGACGCATTGTCACGAAGAAAGGAGTGGGAAAAGCAATTTCTCCTCCAAAGAAAGGGAAGTTGAATTTAAGTGGTTCGAATATATAGGAGTTCTACTGTAGTAAAGCATACGCGTTATGTGTTTCAGGTAGAGTATATTTCAATGGTCAAGCCGTATGTCAATGAATCACAAAAAAGTATTACATATCATATGGCCGCTATCTTCAAACAATATATAACGTACACATGTAGAAATGGAATTTAATAATTGAAAGACTAATTAAAGTGGTTCTTCCACTAACCAACTGGTTTATGGAGTGTCTCATTCTCTGATAACTCGATCACAAAATACAGTAGTCCATGTATATGAAGTTTCGGAGTCAATTATCGGGAACATAGGCGATATAAAACTATCTTAAAAAATGATAAAGTCTCATCTTCAGACACGGAAAATAAACGCGGTATATTTACTTCTGTATATCAAAATTTTGTACATAACAAAAAATATATATAGGCCATCGCAACTTCTGAAGAAATATTAAATAAAAAAGTGAATAAAAACTTTACAAAACGCATTTGGTCGTGAGCGCTCTAAGGCCTGTAATCAATGTCGTGCTAGATTTGAAATTAGTGATGTAAATAGCACCTATATCTTCCTTCAATTTATCATGTGTTACAACAGCAGATAACAGAAAATCAGTATACTACGTAGATAACGAACGGTCTGATGATGAGAAGGTGAAAGAAGGTGGCGATGCTGATACAATTGTCGTTTTCTAGGGTGATAAAAATTCGCAAGTCATGATAAAACTTGTTACAATTTTTGTAAATTCATTGGTAAACAGCACAATCTTTGTCGTATCAAATTTATGATTCATATCAATTTTGTTTGAGTGACAATTATATGTTTATTTGCAATTTCACATACGTTCTAAGTTGGAACCCACTTTATACGCTCCTCAGCGAAAGAACCACCCTCATAAATAATTTTAAATTCAATTAATTAACATGCGTTTGGTATTACCTTCCCGTGTTAGTAGCCCTCTGACCGAATACTGGTAATTAGAATTTGTAATCATCCTGTATCAATAATTCTACGTTTATTTTATAGCTTACCAGTTTGGAGAATTCACTGGATGAAGAATGTCCTGGATCGACAGTACTGGACACTCGTATATCATTCAAACGTCAATTGGTAAGTGAGCTAAATTCTACATCCATAGGAGTTCGATTTTAAGACAGGAGACTGCATATTCTCGTTCCATAATTCGTCGTATAATCTACTCTTACGTGCATTAAAGCGTGCCTTCCAACTTTGTACACATAATATTGGTTGAAAAATCGGTCATCCATTCAGCGCCGGATTTACCTATAAGCCGCAGAGGCCTAGGCCTAGAGGGGCGTTATCTTCGCGGAAAAATTTGTTCTGTGAATGCATTTCTTCTTCGTTAATCAAAAAATAATTTGTTTGCATTATTTGTGAAAAAAACTCTGTTTATCGTAGGAATAGGTGTTTATTAGTCTGGCTCACTTAAATGAGACATTTTGTAAAAGTTATACATGAAATAAAAATGTTATTGATTAATAATAATAATAACGACGACGACAATAGTAATTATATAATATTGGCAGTAATAATAGGTTTAATAAATTATTCAATCTAACAAACTATCATATCCAATTTTTCCTCTTCAACTCTGCGATAAAGAGGCAGAGGAATAGCCTTTTATTACCAATGAACGTGCAAACTAAACAAATTGATCAATCAATGACATCTGTGACGCCGGATTTTTCCTGTGATACGGTCACCTGGAGAAGTTACCGAGAACTTATCGTATTCATAACAAAATTGGCACCCGCGATAATAACTGCAACAAACTTTACAAAAGACATCGCAAAATTTTGTTGTGTGGCTGGCGTGGTTCACACGCCTCGCAATCTTTATTTTCGATAAGCGTCGGATAACATACTCGGTAGCTCAGTGCGGTTGAGAGGCAAGGGGTCATTTTGAAGAGAGAGATAGATAGATAAATATGTGTTCTTTATGCCTTAGCCTAACAAGGCCTTGAGGCAAGACAAATTATAAAGAAGTAATAAATGGATACAAACATTTTACATGCATAAGGCAGTAACAGTATGGTGTAGTTAAATTAGGTTACAATTAGGGTACAGTAAATGCGAATAGACTTAAACACTAAATCATTGCAATGTGTGATTTTCATACGGGTGTAGCCCACTGGGGAATGCATTTCAACATAGCAAGGGAATTTAACTGAAAATGACTGAATACATAACAAAGAATGCTATAAATGGATAGTACATGGTACAATAATAAGAGTAAGGACAATGTGAACAAAATAGGAACACTTACGTGAAATTTGCAGTCATGACCTGGATCTGGTTTCCGTGTGGGAGCTGGCCTCCACTGTTAAAAGATAATCATATATCTGAGACTTAAAATCATCAATAGACGGGGCATTTTTTATAAATAACGGCAGACTGTTCCAGAAATGAATCGCGAACACGGCGAAGGAGTTTTGATACATGGCCGTTCCAGCAGGAGGAATGACTAGCGGCGGGCCCCGATCTGTGGCTGCCAGCCTATAAGACCGGCGGCTATCGGAGGTCACTTCAGGGAATAGTTCCCGCAGATATGAGGGCGAGGACGATTCAATGAGTTGATTTAAGACTGAGCCGAGAAAGTATAGCCGACGATCAACAACTGATAGCCACCGTAATCTAGTTCCATAAGACATAATGTGCACATCCCTTCTTCGGTTGAAAACGAACATGACTCCGCAATTGACTAGGCGCTGAAGTTTGAGATTCAGATAATTTGTGGCATCATGGTATGCTAAGCTACAGCAGTCAACGTGGGGTAAAATTAATGCTCGGACAAGCATGGATTCTCATGAGAAGAAAGAACATCGCTGCGCTACTTGAGCCTGTGCAGTGTTGCATAAATTTTTCTAGCCACTTGCGCCACATGCCGATTCCACGTAAGATCAGATGTCATGTGCATCCCTAAGTTGCGAACCGAGTCAACATAGGGTACAGGCTGTTGATTATTAAGAATGGGTGGAAGGTTTTGTCGCTTTAATTGTTCAGTGTACAGAAAACTTCCCAGGATTATCGCTTTAGTCTTTCCAACATTTAATTTCAGGCCGTTTCTCAGGGCCCAATCACCAACGACCTGAGCGTCGCAATTAATTTTAGCAATTGCCTGAAGGATACCACTGGGCGGGGCATGCCGATATATTTGCAAGTCATCTGCAAAAATGACATGCATGGTGTGCCTCAATCCCGAGCCAAAATCATTGAGAAATATGAGAAAAAGTAGGGGTTCGAGAACAGAGCCTTGAGGCACTCCAGAAAAGTTGGTTAGGAAACTGGAGGGCTCGCCTGAAATACCCTGCAATGCCTGTATTATATCAGTTAAGTACGAATGGAACCATGTGATCGCATCGTTTGAAAAGCCATAACCTTTGAGCTTAGACAGGAGTAACCTATGGTGTATACTATCGAACACCTTACTGAAATCAAATAACAATAGAATGGTAATGCTCTTGTCAGCGATGGCTTTTCTGCCATCCTCGAACACTTTAAGCACAGCTGTCTGCGTATTATGGTGCTTGCGGAAGCCAGCCTGAGCTGAATCCAGGATATTGGCATTCTCAAGGTAATCGGTGAGCTGATTCGATACTAGCCTTTCAAAGACTTTGGCAAGATGACAGAGATTAGCTATTGGTCTAGTATCAGATTCAGTGGCAGGTGGATAGGACGTGCTGAGTGGGACAACGTACGCAGTTTTCTACATAGTGGGAAAGGAGCTGGCTTGTAAAGAGGTGTTGAAAAGGGCAGTGATATGCAGTGACAATACAGGTAACAATTTCCTGATGTAGACGAGTTTGATACCATCAGGGCTTTATTCACGCGACTTCGCCATTTGAGATAGAAGTACCTCGGAAACTTGATCATCAGAAACTTGAGAAAAGAGGAATTGAGAATCAACGTTAGACTGTTGAACTTCAAGAATGTGAGGCAGTTCAGCTAAGGAGCAGCTGGGATGAGTACTTGTCACTGAACAATAATATCGATTCAGCTGGTCAGCAGAGAAATGATGGAGGGGAGATGTGGATTTACTCTCGCCACCAACAAGGCCAAGGCGTTTAAGTTCAGACCAGATACTAGAAGGGTTTGAAAGATTAGCTAAGCGGTCCTTAATGTACGCATTTTTTGCACCTTTTATCTCGGACTTTATAGCACTACGTAAGGCCCGATAGCAGGCAAAAAGTACACTGGAACTTAGGCGTTTTGCCGACGCATACAAGTTATTTCGAGCCCGAATACGGGATTTGATTTCAAGCGTAAACCAACCAGTGGTTGGCTTACCTACTTGCCTAGTGACTAATGGCGCCCGTGTGTCTAGCGCACACAAAATCGAGCGAGACTTAGAGAGCGAGAGAGAGAGTGAGACAATGAATGAGTGATCTTTATTTATTTAGCTATTTGCTATTTTGCCCATTTACGCTACATTATTTCTCTTTATACTTCTATCCTTAACATTATTTTATTATCTAATTAAACATATCATTCTCCTTTAAATTCTCTACTACCTTATACTATACTTTACTTCACATTCTCCCGCGTTTTATTTATTTATTTATTTATTCATTTATTTATTATTGATCATTGAGATAATTCCCCTTTCGATCAGAAATCCCAAAAAAAATTTTTTTTATTACAAAAGTTGTTATATTTATAACATAATACAAGTAATAGTAATAATACAAATGATAATAATCATAAACATAATGCTAATTAAAATATAATAGCTATAACTATGACTTTAACTGTAATTTCAAACATTAAGCAATCTCAGACATTTTTTTCTCGCAATTAATATCTTATCATAATCAAACACTTCAGATCGTACTGACTTTTTCTATTTCTAATAAATGCAAGTGACATTTACAACGAAAGTTATCTAAAGTCACAGCTGACGTAACAGTGACTAGCACGCCATTCCAAAAATTACAACCCGTAACGATGAATGATTTATGATAACCAGCTGTACGTGCAAAAGGCACTTGCAATGAATTTGTTTTACTTAAATCACGACGTTCTGCAGCATTTGCTTTAAACAATAACTGATGACTAAAAAGACTTGGGCACATTAGACAAAGCGCCTTATAAAACTCACTAGCTATTAATTGCAATCTACTATTCTGCGGCTTAATTAAGCCATCCAAGCGCCTGCCGATGCTCCGATATATGCTCCACTCGTCGAATTCGCAAAACAAAACGCACACAGTTGTTCAGAGAAATTAGTAGCGATCTTTCGAGATCAAATGATAAATTCGTTAGCACACAAGCACAATAATCATAAATTGGTAAAACCATTCCTGTAATAAGCTTTCTATTAAGTGCCACACTCAGCTGTGCATCATTCATTCGTATTCTATATAACGCTCCTGCCGCTCGTTTCCTAATATTAGCAATATGCGCGTGCCAATTAAGAGCATTATCAAAAACTACGCCCAAATACTTGTAACTTATGACATATTCAATCAAATTATTATCTAAATTCAACCAGGACTCCGTAACAGCAATTATATCATATCTATTTCTGTGAAAAAAGTCTCTAAATTCATCAATATGAGTAGCAGACACCAGGAATTGAGCATTAAAACAGCGCAGATTAATAGCAGATAATCTAGATGACCCAGTCGAATTTAATTCCTTTTCAAACGCTGACCCTGATGATGGCTATAAATTAATATTATCTAAATCCGTAGCCCGCAATATTTCAATTGCCTTCGACGAACGATCCTTACGCATAAAGACGGCACCTTTCGCAATCAAAATAAACTTGCAATCAACATTCGGGAACTTCTTATAAACCACTTCTCGCAATCTTAGCAACTCTTGAGGAATCTGTATATTAATGCCTACTTTATTAGCTGAAAGAGTAGCATCAATATATGAAGCCAGAGAATTTGGCAATTCTTTCCTCTCTTTTACCATTAAATTACATTTCGCCACCGACGATAGCTCCAATAAAATTGAACGCGATCTGCTGGGACTTCCATCCGGCAAGTTATCAAGCCTACGGCCCATACGCTGTACTCGTATAACTTCTGATTCAACCAGAGGAACATTCAACACATTATCCAATGCTAGAACAAACTCTAACCGTAATCGCTGAGGGTCAATAGTACCCTTCGTCTCAGGTACTCCTGTCACAGCAAGTTGATTTGCAGCGCTCAAACATGCCACGCGTAGCATAGCAGTACTATAAGCCACAGACGTTGAATCCAAAGATCTCCCTTTAATTTTCTCTCCTACAACTTTAATCCGTGAATCACACTCAGCAATTTTAGTGACATTTTGTTGCGCACCATCAGAAGCTGCAGCACTCTTGCCCTTACACTCCGTCAGATCATCACGCAACGTTGCCTGCTCAGTTTTGAGAATTGCAACATCCTTAAAAACACCATTAATAGTTTCTTTCATAACTCCCAACGTTTCAAGTCTCTTGTCGATCTTGTCGAACAAGTCACTCACACGTTTCTCAAAAGAACAGCAAGGACACTTTCTTTTAACAATATCCACAACAAGACCGGGATCTGCCGCATACTTAACAGTTACACAATCCAAGTGAAAAGAATGTAAACAACTCAACTGAGTGGAAACCATATGCGACTCCCTAGTAAGATAACAAAGAGCACGCTTGGACTTTGACATGTTGCTAGAAATCTCTCCGCTGAGTAGTGTCAATTCACAGCACAATGGCGCAACGATCGCCCAAACCGAAGATAGTTTAGGAAACTATATTACCACAAGTCTATACCACAATTCAGCAGCACATGGACCACAGTAGTCGTCATACATATAAATGTGAAGCAGGCTTTTTTTAACAACACATATATACCTTTCTTGAGCTAATTTTACTCTCTTGAAAGCCTTTCACCCGCGCGGCTTGGGTCAGAGCTGCCGGGGCTCAAGAATCGTTCAATAATAAATTTCATTAATTATAACAATCCTCGGAATGTTTGGGCACCAGTTGTTTCAACGTTTAACAACAACGATCAATTAAATCTTAGGGAGTGAAAGTGAGTTGGAAGACTCAGTGTAGAGAGGCAATGAAGATGGAAAACTCAATAGATAGGATCAAATAATTCTTACTTACAGTTTCGTTGTACTTGTATGTTTCTCGTACTTTTATTCTCAGTCCGGGCTTCTCGGGGATCGACTCTTTCAATATTCTTCGTTGTATAATATTAATAATCGATGTTACAATACCAATTGGACGCAGCACAAATGTTCTTAGACAGAACGTTATACAATTACAAATATCATTTTATAATATTAATAATCGATGTTACGATGCTAATTGGACGCGGCACAAATGTTCTTAGACAGAACGTTATACAATTACAAATATCGGCTTATCTGCCGTTAAAACTAAACCTCTTCCTTCGAGGGTTCGGCGCAGAATGCCCGAGCCTACCTCCACGCTTTTCGCGTGGGTCACCGATACGCATATTCGATACGTTTCCGATTAGTCTAATTATTCTCCCAACTCAAATTCGGGCGCTTAAGTATGAATTTATAATCGATCCCTACTTCCTAAGATTCCCGAGGAGCCCCGGGTAATGTGCTCCGACGGTAAGGCCAATAATCGACATCTCTTGTCACAAATGTGAAACGTGAAAAATGCGAATGAATAAATGATCTTTATTTATTTCTATCCTTAACATTATTTTTACTATATTATACCATATTTTACTTCATACTCTCCCGCGTTTTACATATTCGGCAAGTTTTCGTTTGAGTTCTTGTGTCGTTTTTGCCTCTTTCATATTTTTGGGGAGCTCATTATACAGTTTCAGTCCGTCGTACATCACACTTCTTTGTCCTATCAATCTTTTCGTGAAATTAATATTCAAATTTCCGGCTTGTCTTGTTCGCATCCCTCCCCTTATCCCCACGTATCTTAATGTTCTCTGTTCTTGATCTTTTCGTTTTTCCTCCAATATCATTTTATGCACGAATACTAAAACATTCAATTCCATCCGCTCTTTTATGTTTAAAAAGCATAGTGCCTGTAGCATATCTTTCATCCTTGCTTCTTTGTTATACTATAGTATCACTCTCGTCGCTCGATTTTGTTGTTTTTGTATGGTCTCTATATCAGTTTTCGTCATACTTATCATTATGGTATTGCAGTACTCAAAGTGCGGTGCTATTATTGACTTATATACGGTTACGGTTTCCCCCTTCGAATATGCATGTATTCATTTAATTAATCAGAATGAAGATCTGATGTTCCCGGACAACGATCGCCTCTTGATATCAATAAGGACTTTTCTGGATCATTCCTTAAACGGACTTTAAACGACATACGTTTCCTTGTATTTTTGTCCTAAATAAATCGCCCCAGTCTCTTTGAATTCTCCTGATTATTTATTTCGCCCTCTTACGTAACATTGGTGTTAAAAGTAGAAAGGAAAAAATAAGTGCTCAAAATTAAGGATTGAAAGTGACGTTTGTGCATATTTAAAAAAAAAAAAAATGTCGCGAAAAATGCATAGTAGTATAACAAGGCGGGTTCTGCGTAGAAACACCTTCTTTACCGACCAAGCCGACCAATCCGCCTATCCGTGCTTTCCAGACGCAAACCCTTGAAGGTTACCCCCACTCTCGTAAGATAAAACGTGCTCTGCCGTGCGCTCGTCGGTAAGAAAATCTCCCAAATGACCATGATCGTCGGTAAAAAATCCTCCAAATGACCATGATTGTCGGTAAAAAATCCTTCAAATGACCATGATCGTCGGCAAAAAATGCCTGAAATTGCCGTGGTAATACTCCATGTGGGATGAATTGTGCTCTTTGTCGGTAAAGAAAATCACACCATCGAGCGGGATCGATAACTGCGTTACCGAGCGCATTCCGTGAATTCCTCAGGCGTTCGAGCGGACCCCGTTGATCCTCGAACGTTCGACCGAAAATCCTGGCATGTGTCAGGTTTTGAGAGCTTCCAGAAGGCTCGAGAAGATTCACACGGCCTTGAACGAATCTAGACTGACAAACAATTCGTCCGACGTGTTTCGACTCGACGGTGAGCGGCATGCGGTCAAAGGATTTCGATGCGACGTTGAATTCTGAAAGACCCGCTCTGGCCTTGAACGAATTTCAGACAAACAATTCTCGGAATCGTCCGACGACAACAATACTCGGAATCGTCCGACGTGTTTCGACTCGACGGTGAGCGGCATGCAGACAGAAGATTTCGGTGCGACGTCGAATTCTGGAAGTTTCTGGAATTTGTATGCGGCTGCTTCGACCCTAAACGAATGTAGGCTGACAAACAATGCGTTCGACAAGTTTCGACTTGACGGCGAGCAGTCCGGGACCGTGAGAAAGAGCTTCTTTGACCCTGAAAGATTCTCGCAATCGTTAGACGAAAACAATACTCGGAATCGTCCGACGAGTTTCAACTTGACGGCGAACGGCCTGCGGACAACGGATTGCGGTGCAACGTTGAGTTCATGAGCCGTGTGAAGAAGCCGCCTCGACGTGTGAGTCGCGTCGTTGTTTACCAATAAAAGGGACCGTGTCAGCTTAGAGCGATCATTCTAGAGCAAGCTTTGCAACTCTATCTTTGTCAAGTGCATGATCGAAAGAAGAAGAAAAATGGATTCCGAAAAGTGTTTGAAATTAATACAAATCATGGAAACGGCGTTCAAGATTTTATCTAAAAAATCGTCACCGGCAGAGATTGCAGAATAGATTCGATTCGGAACCCAAAATACCAGGCTTTTGAATAAAATCTTACGCAACAACGCCTCAACGATCGGGGAGAAGACAAGAATTTTGACTACAATTGGAATTCTCAAATCGTTGACAGTCAAATTTCAACAATTTTAAAAAGTGAGTGACGGATTACGAAACCGACGAAAAAGCGATCGAGTTCGGTGGGAAGATTTGGAGACAGCTTTCGAGAGCCGAATTCGAACGGGAGCCATTATCAATCTGCGGCATAAAGATTTGAACAGGTTTTTGGAAGATGCGAAACACCTCGTCGTTGCAAGACTGAAAAAAATGCTACGAAAAGTGGGAAGTTTAAAAGCAAACTGTGTCTTGTGTTGTAAATTCAATATAACGAAAAACGCCGAACTTGTTGAAGAGATGAAATATTTTAACACCAGAAACCAGATCACCCTCCAGCCAGCTGACATACACGGGTGGTTCGAAGAGAACGTAAAGCAAAAAGTGTTGACCAAGGCGAAAGATTTTCAAGAGAGAGACTCTGGTTGGTCGCTGACTGAAATAATCAATTTGACCGTGAATCTCAACAAGTACGTGCCACTACGAGGCGGTGGGTTCACATACACACCACTAGCCAAAGATATTCAAGATAAGAAGGCTGCCGTCACATCCGTAACAGCGACTCGTATTGCTTTCTATGGTCAGTCACCGCAGCCCTCTTTCCAGCCAACAACAATCCTAGCGAAATCACTTCATATCCACATTTCAGCTCAGAGCTACAGTACGACGGTTTGCATTTTCCAATGTCTTTAGACCAGATTCCAAAATATGAGAAACTACACAAACTTTCAATTAACGTTTATGGTATAGATAGTACGGAAAAACAAAAGCGCAGTGAAATCGTACCCACTTATTTAAGCCGAAACAAGTCTGATAAACCTACAATCCATCTTTTAATAATAGAGACTGTAAACGATGATGACGATGATGATGATGAGCAGCTCAACTTTTAACTCGTCTTCACGATAAAGCTCAAATAATTTTTGAAAAGCTTTCGGGAAATGATTTAAAAAATTATCAAAAAATCACGAACGCTCTAAATGAAAGATTCGACGATCAACATTTATCTCGAATGTATTTCAACGAATTACAAGCGAGAAACAAACGAAAGATGAAGATTTCATTAAATTCGCTGAAGACATTGAACGTCTTGTCAGACTCGCGTATCTCGATCTCCCCAAAGAACATAAAGATCGAATCGCTTTCCTTTCTTTTATTAATGGAATCGAGAACCCAAAAATCGAGTTTACTTTTCGTTCTGAACGTCTCGAATCTTTACAAAAAGCGATCGAAAGAGCTACTGAATCAAAATCGATCTCGTCTCTCTTAAACAGTAAACGTCAAATCTCACAGTCTTACAATAACCGTTTTCTCAACAATGGATGATAAAATTCACACAACATTTATCCCAAACCTCATCACTGTCATTCCAATCTGCATGTTGAACGTATGGCACCCTCTGAGGAGGAACACCCTGAACCTTAATTCTTCAACTTATTTGAAATTAGCTTCTTTATCGCAACTAATTTTCTGTGATTCAAAACAAAATCTTTTTCGTTATTGTTTATTTCTTTTAGCCACCTATCACAAACTCGTGGTATTAACAAATTGTTCTGCGGATTCAACAAAACTGCTTTCAAAAATGTTCGTGGATTCAACGAACTATTCCGTGGATTTAACGCAATCTAGCCACAAAAAAATGATTATTTGTGGATACAACGAACTGTTCTGTGGATTTAACAGAACTGGCAAAAAAAAAAAAAAAAAATTATTCGTGGATTCAACGAATTGTTCTGTGGATTTAACAGAACAAGCTAAAAAAAGTTAATTGTTGTTCGTGGGTTTAACGAACTGTTCCGTGGATTAACGGAATGTAACATTTATTCATCCGTGGATTTGACGGAGTCTAGCTATTTTAAAAGTATTCATGGATATATCGAATCATTCTGTGGATTTAACAGAATTAACCTGAGTATAAAAGTTCATAAACATTTGTTTGAAAGCAGTAAACCAAAGATTTTGTTTAAACCAGAAAAATAGTAAATTTTGGAAATGTAATTGCCTTGTAGAAATTATTGAATGTCTTCTGTTTCCTTTCTCTATTTCGAGGAATTTTTGTGTTTTATTGTTTGCAGATTTTGTTCCCTTGCCAGAGGAAAATGTCCAATCAACATTTGTCTTTTATTGGAGTCTCATCTCACAAACTCTAACAACAACGATTTGTATGAATGGAGATTAACACATGACTCAGTTTTTGATTATTAAAACATTTTAAATCCCTGTATTACACGTTCCCTCTAAAATTGCTTATTTATATAGAATCAAACACGTGTGAATGTTCCGGGATTGTTCTTCAATGGTGATTTCTGGGAGGTTTTAGTTGAAGAACAAACAAGGGCCCTCCTTATGTGAGACCTTCCAATTTTCAAATTTCTCTTTTTTTTTAATAGTTGTTATTTCATTTTCAATTATTGAGAATTTGAACGTTGCAATACCTCAAATAGTCCCTAGTCTGATTGCCGGGGCGGCATTCTTTTCACGGCGGGGAGTAGTGTTACGGTTTCCCCCTTCAAATATGCATGTATTCATTTAATTAATCAAAATGATTGAAATCAATGAGGATCTTTCTGGATAATCCCTTGAACAAACTTTAAACGACACACGTCTCCATGTACTTTTGTCCTAAATAAACTGCCCCAATCTTTTTGAATTCTCCTAATTATTTATTTCGCCCTCTTACGTAACAATACTATACATCGTGTCATCGGAGATAAAAATTTTCCTAGCCTATTTAAGAAACTTATTATTTTTTCCCGTTTGTTTTACTACAAAATCTTTTTGCGCATTAAAATTCAGTCGTGAGTCAATCGTAACTCCTAATTGTCTTATTTCCGACACTTTCTCTAACTCCTCCTCGTCTCTTGTTTTGATTGTTAAGCTATCTGCCTTGGTCCTCTTATTATCATAAATTTCGTTCTTTTCGCGTTCATTTTTAATATGTTTTTGCATAGCCTGGTTTCTATTTTTTTCAGCTGTTCGTTCAATTTAGTCTCTATATCCTCTGATCCTATTCCCTTCGTATAAATTATCATGTCATCCGCAAATAAAGTTATATCACAGTCATTTGAGAGTTCGTTCACCATGCCATTAATATATAATGTTACAAAGGGTGAAATCACCCGTTTTGCCCCCTTTTAATGATCTAGTAGTTATCATAGATGAAAGACGTTTATAAACCTCTTATGTCTTTCAAAAGAATAAGGTTGCTGCGTCAACCAACATTATTGTAAAAACAGTCTTGTTTCAGACTTTAAACGAGAAACACATATTACGCAATTAAAGCTTTTTCACAACATTTTATTCACACTCTTGATTTTGACTTGATAATTAAACTCGCGAATCCATATTTTATTTCCGTAACGTCAAAGAACGTTACAATATTAATAAACTTTTCCAGGAATCAACGAGAAGAGATATCAAAAATTGAAGAAACATATAACGTATTATCAAGTGGATAATTCAAAACACGATAAAACAGTTGGGTGTCAGGCTTTGAAAGCTGAAAAGACGATATCCGGTAAACAAATAATCTCGAAAAAGAAAAAAGAAGGCGAATAGCTGCTCTCAGCCGTTAACTTTGACCTTTCGATCTGCTCAGCTGTCAGGTTTGCAGAGGGGAACGTGGCGGCGATGAGTGAAACATAACATATGCATGTAAGTTTGTGGCCTGTTTACCCAAACTTATCCATGAAAAACAACAAACACGCTGAACGGGTTACGGAAAGGATAACCAAGAGTGACCATCGCGGAGTCATCGCCTCGGGCGAGAGGGGAGTGATTGACAGGCGCTCGAGACATCCACTAGCGTCATAGTGAATGCTCTGTAAAATATATTGTAAATTATTCTTTTTCATCACTGTTAACTAAGCCTACAATCCCGATCGTCAAAACCGATATTGTTGTTGATTTAGGTGACTATAAGTGTTATAATTATTTTTGTTATTATTTATGTAATTATTTGTGATTGGTGTTTATATAATGTTTTAGTATCGTTTCTACATCAATCCAAGTCGTTGAGACTCAGGAATTATTATTTCCGCAACCCTTTTAAGTTATAAGAGTCACGCTTATAACTTAAATGCATACGATAGAAGAGGTTAGAGGTAAAACAGAAATTTTATTGGAGAAGGGTAAGGCAAATCTCGAACACTACCTTTTATATGCACTTCATCCGGTCGACAATACAAAATATAGTCGAGTCCCCGGGACGCGTCGCGGAAGGCCAAGTTGGGGGGGGGCAAACTCAGCACATGCACAGATATATAAAATTTCACAAATATACCATGAACATAAAAATAACACTTTTCGTTTAACAATAACTGTGATTCACGGTATGTTATACCATAAACGGCATGCTTTGAATATCTCGAAAGAGGCAAAATAAACAAACCAGCCCGAACTGAATTCAGTTTAATTAAGCAATATTCAAGAAAACTGTAATACATAAAACGATAAGGAATGCTTTGCATTCGCTGATATTAGGCGAATAATAACACGTTAAAGAATTAGCGGATAATAATGTACATCATTAAATTACGAATGATTTATAATAGAACAATCTTATTTGTAGTCGGGCCTCGTTAGAATATAGTACAGTAGTATCCGTGGGTTTCAGATATGGGTGAAATGCGGAAATACGTTACTCACACCAACACACATTACGCACACACGCGCGCACACAAAGGGAGTGATGTAGGCGATATACAAGAAGACGGAATGATTTTCATGGAATTACAAAAAGAAGTAGAGTCACACACCAGAATAATAACGAGAGAAAAGGATATTTTTAATTGAAGGTAATAATACACGAAAACCTGAGCGAAGATGCAACAGGTCGAGAGATCGACAATGGCGACTTCGACTGGTGGCATCGTATTTGAACGAAATAATTTCAATAGATAGAATTCAAGACAATAACTCGGGGAGTCGTCCGGGAATGAAAGCTTATGATAAAATATAGATTCAATATCCGTGCAGAGGTAATAAACGGAAGAAAAAACCAACGAATACAATAGTTTTTAGCTCGGGAGAAATACAAACAAGAAACACCAGGAAAAAATTTGCGTATGCGTTAAGTCAAGACGAGAGCAGCACGAGAAGTGACGCTATCATTGCGTTCTTCCACTCTTTTTCGGAAGCTTCGTCAAAAGACAAACAGAAGACAGTCGGGAGATGGCATTGTTGCGTGGATTTTAGGAAAGCTCGTCGATAGATGTCTAGGCAGGGTTCGCGGCACTCAGTTTTTTCTCCGGGTCTCCGGCGTGAGTCGAGAGGCCGCGAACCGTCAGGTTTAGTGAGATCAGACAAAGGTAGTTACGGGCACTGCCGGTAGTTGGGGCTGTTCCCAGTCCTCCGTAGAAGGGTTTGTGCCCGCTCACGGTAGATGGGACTGCAATGCGAGAGTACGGGAGTTCGTAGTTTGATGCTTCGACGATAGGTTCCGCCCCAGGTAGCGATCTCGGTACAGGTATGACCCGACTTTACGGCGTTTTGACCCAGTTTGATCCGTCCCATCAGCTAGTTGACACAGTCTCGGTGATTGACGGTATGGACAATAGTTTTGCTGATATTTCGGTACTTATGTAACCTGTGACCCAGGTATTCTGGCTGAGGCGTTGAATCGCCCGTGAGGGGTGATGATAGGAAGGTAGTCCAGCGTATTCCTAGTAGTGTCGGCCTTTTTCTGGCGAGTGTATTATCTCGGGCCGCTTGCCCGTGGGAAGGGATGGGAGGTGCGGGACATAGGAACAGATATTTACAAACAAAAGGGATACGGATATATTCTAAATAATTATAATCTCGCCCCTGTGGTGTGCCAAGACTTCTCGTCGCTACCGATCTTTAGGATAAATTGAGGTGAAGGTGGCGGTTCATAACATGCAATATAACAATTGCAACGTATGTATATGTATATATTCTGTGAAACAGCGATGTAAAAAAAAAAGAAACAAAATAATCTGAAATCTGCTCTTCGCAATTCATGATCAAAATAACAGACATTCGTCGTAAATAAACTATACTCAACTTAATTCGTCGAGCTCTACCGCTCGCTAACTAAAATCAATCTCGAATCAAATTTCTCATAAGCTCTGATCTCAATTCTAAATTTAACACTACTCAAAAAGCGACAATCACTTTAAAACCAGAATTATCCTAAATTCTCGATGGCATGCCGACCCGGCTAGCGAACAGACGGCATTCACCTTTATTATGCGACTCGGAGCTTTGGTACAACCGTAAGATAGCTTGAAACTAACCTCAATCTTCTAAATTCTCACAACACGACTTCATTCTAAATTCTAAACCTGAGTTCAACCGAAAAGCGATAGTCGCTATCACACAGAAACTATCCTATTTCTCGACGGCATGCCGACCCGGATACGGTACAAACTAAACTCAACTTTCGACATCCTGAAGACGCAACCAAACTCTAAAGTTTAAATCTAATCTTAATTAAAAAGCGATCATTGCTGCAAAATAACACTGTAACTAATTTCTCGACGGCGTACCGACCCGGCTACCACACAGACGGCGTTCTCGGTATCACCCGACTCTGAGCTTCGATGCGACCGCGAGATTATTTAACAAACTAAACTAATAACTAGACCGAAGCTAAACCTTAACTTTAACTGAACCTAACTGAACTAAATCTAACAAAACTCAACATCGCACGAAACTCAACTCAATGTAACGAAATTTCGACTAAATTACTAGTAACTTCAACTTTATCTTAGTTCAAATGAAATAAAATCGAACAGTACTCGACTCAGGACGACATAACATAATTTTAAATACAAAACGTAATCGCAATTCAAAAATATAAAATTCGCATCGCAACCGTTAATGAAACCGACTTAACGAAATTTAAATCTTACGAGGAGAACCAGCCAACTGTAACCCACGGATTTGCACAAGACTTAGTAGAATGGCATAGTAATAAAAATAAAAGAACACGTATTTTGGCTTATTCATAAACACTCGACCGTTTCCGAGAAAACAACGGTTGAAGTTTCAACTCTGCTACGTGAGTCCACTCGCGCGTGCCGTGCTCAGGCGGATCAGTCGCACAGTACCTAGCGTTACAGCTTCAAGTATTTGGGCCTCTTGCTACAGCGTATTAGGTTTAAAAATAATTGCAAATAATAAATGTATAATAGCGAGTAGCTTGATTTTTGTGTTTATTGTTACATTATTACAATTCAAGAGGATCCGTTGCATTCCTCGAGGTGAGACCTATCATAAAAACATTCGAAACATAAAAATTCTGTACACCACGAGTAATGCACGAAGGTACTTTTCACGCATTCACATTTCTCGGTGTGAATGTTTCCTGGAAAAGAATTCAGACTATTCCAAATTTTGCGATCCGGTGATAATTTTGCGACAAACCATGCATACCGAATCATTTTGTCAAATGCAGGCGCGTGCAACTGATTACAAATCAAGGCGTGTATTTGAATAACGTCATTTCTACTTGTATTATAATAAAACATTCACACTGAGATATGAGACTGCTGCAAAAGTAGCTTCCTGCGCTGCTCGTTGTGTGCAGAATTATTATACTCCAAATGTTTTTATGATAACTATCATCCCGAGGAATGCGCCGGATCCTCTTGAATTGTAGTAATGTAATAATATACACAAAAATCAAGCTACCCGCATTAAACATTTGTTAGTGCCAATTATTTTTAAACCTAATACCCTGTAGCATATTTCGAAATGACGGACAATTTCTTTGGAATGATAAATTGTAATTTAAATATTGTACTCTTGTATCAATCAATAAAATAAGAATAATTCGTGCAGCATACTTTGACGAAGAAATGAGAAAAAATAATTCATAGGGACTTCAACATCACGCGCAAAAACTCGAAGCTGTAACGCTAGTCTCTATGCCACCGATCCACTTGAGCATGCTGCGCGGACTCAAGAAGCGGTGTTGAAACTTCAACCGTTATTTTCTCGGAAAAAGTCAAGTGTTTATGGATAAGCCGAAATACGTGTGAGTTTATTTTTATTAATCTTTTATTCCAGGAAGTCTCATACAAATCCGTGGGTTTCAGTTGGCGACTTCTCTTCGTTAATCGTAAATTTAATCCGAAATTACAAATGCAATCGAAACTCATCCAGACTCACAACTTCCTCAAAATTCTCCAACACTCCATTCGCTAATTCGAACACTCAATTTCAACAATTCGCGACCCACACGAAAGGTGACACTGCAAAATTAGGATGTACGCAAATTACAGACGTAATTCGGAACCATGACTCGATCGACATGCTCAACAAACTCAAAATGTACTCTTCTCAAAATCGTGAAACTCAGGCGACAGTAACCAAGCAAGAAGATCAGCAAACAAATTTTGAGCACATGTCGGCAATGCAAGTCCAAAATGGCTGTCCGTCATTTGGCAAGGCTTTACTCAATTCCTTGCAAAATTTGATTGCAAGAATATAAGCAGCGCTTACCGTTCCACATTCAGAATGAAAATGCGCCAACATCCGCAAAATTTCACGGCAAAATCTTCGCAATCCTCTCCATTGAGAAAAATTCGCCATCATCCATTTGGTAGATTGCGCAACTCGACGCCCACCTATTGGAATATCGCGACGCAGAACATGACGTTAGATTGCAATTTCGTCCTCCGTGCAGCTCTGTGATGGTGCGGCAGATGATCCCTCGTAGCTAGTCGGTTCCTCGGAACTAGGCATGTCGATTCATTCTAAAAAAAATCGATCTTCGATTCGATTCGAATCGAACGTATTATAATCGATTCTCGATTGAATCGAGCATTAAAAGATCGATTCTCGATTAGTGGAATCATAAGTAGATTTTTAACTTTTCGCTAAGAAAATTGATTATTCAAAAATTTTTAATTGAATTGAAAGCGATCCATTCTTCTTCTTTACTACAAATGTTTTAAAAGTGACTTGAGCACACCCAACGTTCTCCATGTTACCCGCCAGATTCGTGTTAGTCAAATCTGGAGGCGCTTAGATGGTTCCCAACAATCGGGAAAGAATAGAAACGGAACGATTAGCAGAATTATGAATCCCATTTCTTTAAGTTTCCGAATTAAGGATGAGTTATTCCAATGAGACACTGTTCGTTTTAATCTATTTATTCGTTTCTATTCGATTTTATCTGTTATTTCCTATCCCGTCATATTCGCGACAATGCCACCTCTAATACCTTGTTCGTTTCAATTATTTATTTAGGATAAGGGATGGCAATTATTAATACGATTCAATTCTTTCTATCCGAATTAATTTTTTTCAAAGAATACGAAACATCCGTTTGGATAAAGAAATCGGAATAGATCGTATTGAAATTCTCAATCCATTCCTATTTTTTCCGATTGTTGGGTTACGCAGCAGCATTTCTCTGATTTTTTTGACAGTGCTGACAAGGTACAAAAAATATTGCCTTCAGTGCAATCGTACAAACTTACAATAAAAAAACGAAACAATAGATAAATTATATTTTTTTACTGAATCAAGTAATTGAATTATTACATTTCCGAATATTTTAAGTCAAGTGATTTAAAAAAAATCAATTTATTCAATCGTTTTGGATCTAGATGACTTCTTTCGTTAGTCGTAATATTTCCTGCAACGGAGAAAAGTTGCTCACAAGCAACGGATGTTCCGACAATACACAAATATTTATCGGCAATCGGTTTTATTGAGCTATACAACAAATTTTTTTGATGATACCAGTGAGCGATAGGATTTGTTATTTTGAGGTCAACGATGCGCTGTGTCAAATAATGCTTCAATTCATCTTGTAAACCTTCCTCTGGAGTTTCTTGTCGAATTGATTGAAGCTGATCTTGTACTAGTTTATGATGAAATTCCCAAATATTGGGTTCTTCTCCCTCCCTAATCTGCCGTCTCGAATCATTTTCTGAATTCAAGACTTGAATTATTTTCCAGTTGTTTCTTCTGAAGAAAAAATCATAGTGTTTAATAGTTTATTTTATCACTAGCTCTGGAGCATGCTATTCTACCGGAAAAGTTAATTTTCTTGCACTTTGGATCCAGTAATATGATAGCTAGCATGTGAACTTGTTCCACCATTCCAAATCTCTTCTTTAAGCCGTCTGATATTACATTTTTTTGTTGCTATCCCAATATCTGTTTCCGTTTTCATTATACTGTATGTTTCTAAAATGTAAGATACTTATGTCACACCAAACCTGCGCAAGGTGAATTTATTAGTATTATTTTCGTCCTTGTAGAGTCACCTTAGTTAATTGTCATATAATGGTCAGAAGACCAGTTAATTTCGCGTTAGTCACTTGTGCACAGTGATAATCATTTGTTTATACTTGCTTCACCGCTATTGTCGTGTGTTTAGTCTGTAAATGCACAGTTGGAACGTAAAAATATATATGTCAGGTATACGAAGATTAATAAAGAGAATTACTCAGTTTATTTCATTGAAAACCGCAGTGACACGGAAAAATACAACTTTATTCAAATTGTCTCGAAATAATTCTGAAAAGAAGTAACTAAGTTAAACAAGAACAAAACAAATCAAACCAAAACAAGTCCCATCAACGGCATACAACCGGTGATCAAAATGTAACAAGGACACAATATGGTGATGCGACACGGCCATACTGACTAGCACGCGTCTCGAGTGCCAGTTTTTCATTCTTCTAATTTCTTTCTGAAACAAAGAAAGACATCGAAGAAACCTTCATTAAATCTCGTTCGGCTTTCCTGATCATACAAGCCTGGCATCTTTGCTCAGTCAAATCCCTTGTTATCTCTACATCATGTGTGCAACCGTGTGCTTTGCTTTATTTGTTTCATGAGTTCTCTCAAATTCCTTATCCAAGGCACCAATAGCTCTGCAGTCATGCCTTATGCATCCGTATACGTTCTAACTATTGCCTTCATCCACAATAGCTCTGCAGGCATGCCTTACGCATCCGTACATGTTCTAACTATTGTGACTTACTGAATCATTCTCAAGTTACATCAAGGCTTTGGGTTCAAGGATTCTGGGTGATCAAGTCCAGCGAGCCTCGAAAACCAAAGTCGCACTCTCGAAATGAAACAGCGATAGCCAACAGAGTCTTATGCTCTCTTCGGATTTCTTCAAATAAATCCGGCTAAATCAATTAACAGACTCCCATGCTCTCTTCGGATTTCTACTTCTCAATCCGGCTCAACCAGAACCATGCTTCTGCTAATTATCGCTACATTTGTTCTCAACAACCGATTGTATTAACCCACAAGGGTTCATGGTTCATCTCAGCAAAACATGTTTGCACTCATGACTTTGTGCACTACAACAATTTTTCTCTTTAAAACAAACAAGTCACTTCGGAACTTTGTTCTTACCTTCTTCACTTCCTGCGACACAGATGTCCTGACACGCACCATGTCCAGAAGCTGCGATCAGTTTATCGTGAGACACCTTAATGCTATTACGACCTCTAAATCCGGAAGAGCCTATTTTTTTAACTAAATACCTATCATTCGGAAGCTCCATGACAACTTCCAAAGGATCGCGATATTTCGCATCTAACTTTGTCTTAATTCTATCGATGTTTCTAACCATAACAAAATCCCCAATTTTAAATGGTTTAGCTGGTTTGTTCTTTCTATCAAACCGTTCTTTGTCTTTCATGGCTTTTGCTGTAATGCTACTTGTAGCCTCTAACCTGAGCTGAGTTAAATTTACATTGTCAGTCTTTACGCACCTATGCTTCACACGTCCTATATCTATTGAATTTATTTTTGTGCCAAACAAAATTTCAGCGGGACTTTTTCCTAACGTTTTCTGAACAGTTGAATTTATTGCAAGCTGTACTTTACCTAACTCGGACTGCCATTGTTTCCCCTGAGCTTTGCATACTAACAACATATTCCTGATGGTTGACATAACTCTTTCAACTCGACCGTTAGCTCTAGGCGTTCCTGAAGCTATGAAGTGAACCACAATATTCTTTTCATCGCAGTATTTCTTAAGCCGTGCATTTGTAAATCCTGAACCTTGGTCACAAATGATTCGTCTCGGAACTCCAAAAATAAACGAGTGTTTTGCCAACTGATTGATTGCTGTTTCTGTATCCAAACAACTTATCAAATTTAGCGTTACAAATTTCGTCAATCCATCTATAATTACAATAACATACTCTTTCTTGTCAGAAGGACCTGATAATTTTCCGGATATATCTATGTGGATCGTATACCACGGAATATCTTGTTTTCCTATAGAGTGCAGCTGAGCTTGTGTCGATCTTGACACCGATTTACAAGTTTGGCACAAAATACAATTTTCAACGAATCTCTTAACACGCTTTGGCATTTGAGGAAACCAATACAGCTCGTACAACTTATCTAAAGTCTTTTCCCAGCCCAAATGGCAGATATTCTCATGTACGCGATGTATCAGTGACCATACATACCATCAGTCTCGGCACTACAGGTAACGTTATCTGTTTCGATTTTCTGTTTATCGTCCGCATTAAAATTTTATCTCTAATTGAATATGTTTTTGCTCTCTCTGATCCTTCTATTACCTCACGATACAAAGTTTTTATTTCGTCACCTTTCCGCGAAGCTACCATCAACCTGCAGTCATCAGCTAATTCAATTATTTTATTCAAATCTTTCTTAAGTATTTTGAGTACACTTTTTTTTGTAACTGGATTTCTTGACAAAAAGTCCGCATGCTTCATTCGTTCACCCGCGCGATATTCTATTTCAAATTCAAATGACTGCAAATATGCCCACCAGCGATAAACTCGTGGAGTAAGATCTTTTTTGAGGCTTGCGGCTTTAAGCGAATTACAGTCAGTCACAACTAAAAATTTACGTCCTACTAAATATTTTCTAAAATTGATTGCGTTAACAACTGCAAGAGTCTCAAGTTCGTAAGAATGGTAACGAGTTTCAGCGTCTATGGTACGTTTGCTATAATAAGCGACGGGATGTTTTTCTCTTTCAACACATTGTAACAATACGGCACAATACCCGAGTACACTAGCATCGGTATGTAGTTCGATTGGAAGATTAGGGTCAAAAATTCTGAATAACGGTTCTGATGTTAAATAACTGACAAGCTTGGCCCTGGCGTCAGTGTGTTCGTCTGTCCATGTGATCGTTTTGGTACTACCTGCAGTAAGTTTGTATAAAGGAGCAGCCACTTGTGAAAATCTCGGTATAAATCTACGAAAATAGGATGCTAACCCTAACAATTGCGTTACCTGGGTCCGTGTCCGAGGAATAGGTGATTGCACCAGGGCTTCGATTTTTCGAAGGTTGGGCCTCAATTCTCCATGTGACACAGTATACTCCAGATGATCAATTGTTGTTTTCAAAAATTTACATTTTTTTAAATTGAATGAAAATCCTTTCTCCGCAAGTTTTGCCATCACGACTGCCAACCTATCCGAAGCTTCCTGTGCAGTTCTACCGGGTATAAGAACATCATCCAAATAAACAATCACAAAAGAATATCTCAATTCACCCAAAGCGTTATTGATTGCTCTCTGATATACGGCAGTTGCATTTATTAGCCCGAATGGCATTGTTAAATATTCAAACTGTCCGTCCGGTGTAATCAAAGCAAGCTTTTCTATTGAATTCTCTTTTACAGATATCTGATGAAAGCCTGCCGTCATATCTAATGACGAGAAATAGTACGCACCGCACAATCGATCTAATTCATCTTGAATCAACGGTAGCGGATAACGATCTGCTACTGTGTTGGCGTTTAACTACCGAAAATCAACACACAACCTATCTGATCCATCCTTTTTCTTAACTAAGATAATTGGACTAGAAAACGGACTCCTGCTTTCTCGAACGATTCATGCCTCGAGCATTTTATTTACCATATGTTTAACACTCTCTCGCTCTAAAATTTCTAGCTTATAAGGTCTTCGCTGTACAGTTTTATTTTCATCTTTCAGTCTAATCTCAAAGCTGCCAGATGTTACACGAATCTTAGGAGTATCAACACTCATATGTCCCGCGTACAGTTTCAACAATTTTATAAGTGATTCTTTCATCTCATCCACATCGCAATCTACAGTGTCAAAATTAGTTGTTACAACACACGCACCAACAAATTTGTCTAATTTTGCAAATTTAACTATGGTTCCATTTAAAGTGACTGAGATACCATTAGCTAGCAATTCTTTACCCAGAATTATTTTTGTGGACAAACTTTCGTCCGGTACTACATATAAATCAATTTCAACATTGATGCTATTCAACTCTGCACACACTGAGATCATCTCACGGCAATCCACATACCCATTTCCTAAGCCCCTCAAACGCATGCAAACGACTTGTCTTTTACCAGGCAACCTCTCTGCCAAACTCTCTGTTATAAGAGAACAGTCCGAACCAGAGTTAAAAATGAACGTCAACACCTTACCGTCAGCAAGCTTCAGAGTATTCTCAGTGGAGGTAGAATTACAAAGCCTCACTACCTTCTCGTTCTTCTTAGGACAACTCGGGGCAATGTGTCCCTCTTCCTTACAGTTGTAGCATGTTATTGGCTTCTTTGACCCCAAACCTCTACTGTCCAGTTCCTTGGTGACCCGTGAGTAGCTGCCACGCTGTGTCTGCAGATCTGATCGACATTCGGCCTTCCGATGTCCTTTTCTTCCACAATTGTCGCACTCGATGTCAAAACGGTGCGACTTACCATCTCGCGGTGCCAAAGTCTTAGTATGTGGACCAGGGGCTCTGGAAGATGCACGCGGTTGATGGAAGTCGTTCGTTCGTCCATCAAGTTACGCCATCGCTTCTTGCAGACTTTTAGGTGATTCACGCACAAAGATGTTGCGAACGAATCTGTTTCGCGCCGAATAGGATAGTCCCGTAAGTTGAGCTGCAGTCTCGTCCACCGTTTTTCTCTCGTTGAGCCACGCTTTTAATTTTCTCCCTTTCTTCATAAAATTTTCAAGTGTAAACTCTGCGTCTTCCATCCAAATCGTGTGCAGCTCCGACGCAACGTTCTTATTTTTTGCATACGCACTTAAAAACTCAGATCGTATTTCTACCCAGCTTTTTCCTGAGGGAACCATACCTGTGAACCACTGTGCCGCTTCGTCCTTAAATGCTTTAGCCAAGTGCTGGACAATTTCATATTCATCAGGATTATAACGGCGAATCCACTCGTCAACCATTTTCACCTAACCAGTCGCGTCAGTCGTTTTCGGATCAAATTTGATGAGATCCATCGGAACACGTTCTCGTCTGGAAAGCAGTGCAAGCAGTCGCAGATTTTCTTCCTCCAATCTTGCCTGACGTTTACTGTGCCAACTTCTTCCGTGCTTCCTTCTTCGCAAATCATCAAAATGTTCAGATACCGATGTCGTCGGGGATCGGTGATTTCTTTTTCGTTTTCGAGAAGTTTCTACTCTGCCTGTGCCACTCTTTGCACTTCTCCTCACACTTTCTTCTACATCTTCTGCCACACTAAAATCTTCCTCGTTTCGTTCCATCTCTATCTCGAAAATTTACTCAGTTTTCACTTCTACACGCTTAAACGTTCTTTATCCCACTTCTGATGTGAGATATACGAAGATTAATAAAGAGAATTACTCCATTTATTTCATTGAAAACCGCAGTGACACGGAAAAATACAACTTTATTCAAATCGTCTCGAAATAATTCTAAAAAGAAGTAACTAAGTTAAACAAGAACAAAACAAATCAAACCAAAACAAGTTCCATCAACGTGATACAACTGGTGATCAAAATGTAACGATGACACAATATGGTGATGCGACATATATATGTAAAATGGGTAAACAACGAGAAAATATAAGTCATCAAACGCAAAAGACTGACCTGTCACATATGGTGACTAAAAAGTGTCGTCCGCTATATAGGGTGGCGTCAAAGACTGACCTGTCACATAGGGTGACAAAAAAGCGTCGTCCGCCATATAGGGTGGAGGCAAAGTCTGGCCTGTCACATAGGGTGACCAAAAAGGGTCGTCCGCCATATAGGGTGGCCGCAAAGTCTGGCCTGTCACATAGGGTGATCAAAGGGGGTCGTCAGCCATATAGGGTGGCGGCAATTTGATCTGTTACATAAGGTGGTAAAAAAGAGTAAGAGACCATACAGATGATGATAACATGGGCCCGCGGCATGAGGCGGCTGTGTGAAGAGGTTTAACGTGTCGAGACATCGGCTGGTTGTAAAGGCAGAAAGTTGAGCGCCTACGCCGACGATAGTCGAACGCTTCTAGAACTAAAGGAGATGGGAGAAGATTCTGAGGCCAGCCGCGGCAGACTTTTGCATGGAGAGTTAATCGCCAATCGAATGTATTACGAAGCACACCTGAAAATAAAATCTCTGGCCTAGAAGTATTCGCCTCGTTGCTTTCTCCTTCCCGCGCTTTCTCCCTCGATTCCGCCTGGGCGGGTTGGGAAAATAACCATACTATTGGTATAATTTTGCTTGAAATTACAGATTTTTTGCAGACACTTCTTTCGTCACAGCTTCCACAGGTTTTACAATATTTACAAGATCTTAAACAGCATCTAGTTGACTTACTGTCAACATAGATGGAGCTTTCGGGTGGTTGAGTAAAATTGCAGCAATTAGCTCCGATAATTTTACAAACCATAGTAGTTGATAGTAAATCGAGTTCCATCTCGTACAGGCTCACTGAATCAGCTCGAATGGTACTGCTGTATTATTTTGCACGTTACGAATAGCTTGAGCAGCATTTACGTTCTGTTTCTAGTATCTAGTTATATCCTTCACAATATTTAGCAGTTGTTTGGCACCTTCAATACCATTTTTTTCTTTAAAAGGTTTTTGAGCAACTAAAGGGTCTAGCCGGATAAGAATGGTGAATCTGCCCCCACCGAATTTTGTGGTACCGATTTTTTCTCAAGTTCCTAACCTAAAAAAAAAAATTTGAGCAAAATTACAGCTTTCCACATCAATTCCGAGGGGTTTTTCTGACGAAAAAACGTGTTTTTTCGATTTTTGCAGTTATTAAATACTAAGAGGCGACCGAAAAATTTGAAAAAATTCTGAAAAATCAGACACATGTTAAAATTTATGGAAAAAACATTTGCAACTTTTTTTCATGCTAAAGCCTATTATTAATCATCGAATCTTCCTTTAAAAAATATTCGACTACCTCGACTGTTTGAGATTCTAACCTGAAAAATTCGTATGAACTACATCGCCGCCAGAAACAGAGTTTGGCAGCTGAAACTCAGAGTGGCCAGTCTGCCCGAGCAGCCGATAAAACTCGCGCATGCGCATGGTATGCATAGTTTCAAGAGATTATCCCGGTATATATTTACTAAGAAAAGGGTTCATAGATTAGATACACACTCCAGTTTAGTTTTCAGTTAACAATGCTTGCCTACACATATTTATTATAAAATTTTTCTTTTAAATGACTAAAACCTTAAAATTTACTCAACACAGTGTTTTTTTTTTTTTTTTCAATTTCTATTTAGTTTTAGTACCGCTATTGTAACGCCATCTCGCATCGCTCTCTGTGTACCATTTTTGGGTGCGCTCAATTTAAAACTATCCTCAATAATTAACCATTAGAGGATGTTAAAAAATCTGGAAAAATAAATTGTATTTTGTACTTACTATTTTTAAAAAGAAAGGCGTTTTGTGATTATTTAAATACTTGTCATACATAACTTAAATGAGTCATATTGTCAATTACTACTTTTTTATGTGAATCGGACGGATTCCAGAGGTTCATGAATCGATTCACTGAATCGATCCAGTGCTTCTGATGGATCCAAAAAATCGATTTTACATCAACTTGCCTACTCGAAACTCGGCGGTCAGCCGTTGGCGGGCAACAAGGAAGAGGCTGTGGCGCGCCGGCCACTAGCGGGAATCGCGTTCACTTTGGATTTCCGCGATACATCTATCTTCCGCAATTCAGCAATTTCCTTAAAATTGTTACTGACTGCATGCTTGATGCTGTTGAAACTCGAAAAATAGAAAAAACAAAAAGCCTGAAACGTCGTATTCGCTATTCTTTATAGCATCCCCTCTTGAAATCCAGGATGTGTGAATCTAGTTCTGGCGCTCTTTTTCAAATATTTCGCTACTTGGCACTGTAAGATCTATAATTTTGGTCCCTCTTAGGGTTCAGGGAGCCTTTTGTAACGGTCATCAAAAATGCTAGGTTACACATTTTAATAACTTTACAGAATGTCTCACCTGAGTCAGTCAGACTAATAGTATTGTATTCTATGTTTTGTAATACCTATTCTCTGCGTGCACGACCTTGAACCAGCGAGCCGCATGACTACCAGCGCGCGCAGTGGCGAAATTGTGCATTTTTCAGTAGATGGTTTAGCAGTTGTGTACTACAGTTGTGCAGTCAAATCCAGCCAAATGTGTGATGATGTGTTAGTTTCACGTGTATCTTGTTGAAAGTAGTAACGAAAAAGTGAAAATAATTGTGGGAATATTTTGTGGAATGCATTCGGAGACGTGTGTACAAATGTCGACATCAGGAAAATCACGTAAGGGTAATACACACTGCTGTGTTGTAAACTGTCATAATACCTTTCGTAATACACCTCCTGGGACTCATTTTTACACGTTGCCTGTCTCTAAGTACAAACTGAAACGTCGTAAGCGATGGATAATTGCCGTCAAAAGAAACAAGTAAGTATCTGGGGATATTACAGCTTTATAACCTAACCTGGATCTTATTGCGATGTCTGTGCGTATTGATTTGCATATAATTCAATTATTTCTAGTCCGGACAAATCATTGTGGGAGCCAAACATACATTCCCGTAAATGCTGTCACCACTTTGTTGGAAATGCAAAATTAGAAGGTCCTCCAAGCCCTTCATACAATGCAACCATTTTTCCTGAAGTTTATCACAAACAGGCTGCACATACGGACTCTGCTGTGAAAAGGCGAGAACATTGGTTCCATCAGTTACACATTAACTTTTCTTCAATAGCACAGAAGCTGCAGTTATTAAAATTATATGAATAATTCAATCATTGTCACATTTACAGGTATAAATGTCATCTAAAACGAAAAGCTCGTGTAACTGATGACGAGGCCTTGCAACTAATGGGTACGTGTCAACAAAATGAAGCAGACAACAATATGTTGCCTGAGAAATTTAAGGCGGAGACACAAGTGTATTTTCAAACAGAAACATTTAAGTTGGGTGACACTACGGTATTTATGTGTGATCGATTAGTCGAAAATGATATTTGAAGTGCTGGAACTCAAATGTACCTTCCTGACGAACATAGGGGAATTGGTGTACTGAAAAAAAATCACAGCAGAGAAGAGTTGTGGCTAAAACATTGTGTATGTTGAACGAGCTGTCGGGCTAGATTGCGAAGATATAGATTCCAAAAATTCTTTGACATGTAAGTCTGGATGTCATGGCGTATCCAACATAAAAACAGTTCAAGAAATGCTTGACCTTGCTGGTGTCACCCTTTGCACTTTCAGACTATTTCTCAAAATTCGGTCCACTGCTAAACGAACAGAGATCTCGAAAGAAAACAGATTAATTATTTTTCTAATTAAAATGAAGTGCGGTTTAACATATTCTGCGCTAAGAGTGCTCTTTGATATCCATCGAACAACCGTATCATGAATTTTTATTTCTACTCCGTAGTACCTCGCAGCTGCAACTAAAGATTTTGTTACATGGCCATCGAAAGAGATTATTCAAGCTACAATGCCTACCGAGTTTACCTATTCTTACAAAGATTGTAGAGTCATTATCGACTGCACTGAAATTCTCGTAGAACAGCCTCCTACTGTGGAGCAACGTGTGCGACTGTATTCTCATTATAAGAACAGGTTTACAGTGAAGGTTCTTGTTGGATGCACTCCGGGGGAGCTTGTTTCTTTCTTATCGAGATGCTATGGTGGACGGACGCGACTCTCTGATAATCAACCGTTCTGGATTTCTCGAATTGCTACAACGTGGAGACTTGATTCTTGCTGACAAAGGTTTTCCAAGAATAAAGTCAACAATTGATGAAAATGGTATGGGTGTCATAATTGTAATGCCACCATTCTTGCATAACTACATTTTCTTTGCAGAAGAAGTAGAAGGAACTCATAAAGTTGCCAGTATCAGAATACACATTGAGCGAAGCAGCGATTAAAAACATATCACATACTTACCAAATTCACTTTGAACAAGATACCTTTTGAAGATGACATAATATTTACGTGCGGTGTATTAGTAAATTTACAACCGCCAATTATTATGGATAGCGACTCTGATCAATTTGAAAATACATAGTTCTGTAGATCCGAATATATGGTTGAAATGAAATGTATTTATTCTGTTGAAAAAAAGAAAGTCGCACAATTCACCTTATTATATCTTCGTATAATTCTATTTGTGCATTATTATGGCTTTGTATCATTTTTGACAGTTTCCTTTAAAGGATCTGTTTGGTGATAAAGACAAATCTGTACAAAATTATCAACGTTCTATTATAATAAAATATTATGAGGATAAAGTTAGTAACATTACTATAACGATGCATAGTTAAGAAGAATCGTTACTTCAAATCTTTAAGCATATCTGAAATTTAGTAAACCATGATAAACAGAAAATATACTTATTTTGAAAAACCGACTTCTTGAGAATCATTCTAAAATTGTGCAATGATTACACAGGCCCACAAAAAAAGTGGTCTATACATCTGAACAGACCCACCTATCTTCATCTATTTTGACGCGCTGAATCCGAATCTGAGGTTCGTTTGGTCCGTACACCCTCAAAATTTTGAGAAAGTGCAAAAAACCGTAAAAAATGGAAAAAACTGCAGTGTTGGTGATAAAAAACATGTCTTAATTAAATCAAATAAGTTTTACATGTGATTCGATCCGCTGAGTATAAATCTGAAGTTTATTTTGCCTGTAGGCCCTTAAAAATATTAATAAATTGCAAAAAAAAATCCCTAAAAAGTGTTATAAATTGTATTTACATTAATAAAAAAATTGATTTAACACGATTAAATATATTTCTCACATATTGTGATGCACTAAATCCAAATAAAAAATCTGTTCATGTGAATCAGTCAGAAATTTACTAAAAATTTCAAAAATTACTTTCTAGTCTTGATGTGATAACGTTATTAAGAACGGCACGTAAGATGTACCTTACAATGGACTCTCCTTCTGCCTTAGTAAATTCTCTAAGATACGTGCGTAAAGCACATGGCTCAGAGAGTTCAGACAATTGAAGGCGGTATGGAAGAACTTGTGGTTCTTGTTGTTTAACTTTAGTTTTGAAAACGTCAGTAAATAGGATACCTTTTGCATATAAGTCTTTTGCTATTTGTGCATCAGAAGGGCTTTCCCATTCTTGTGTGATACTTGTTTTGCTTGAACTTCTATCCGTGTGCTTACACTTTTCTCCTGCCTGTGCGACACATATGCATGAGACTGAAGTTATGTGGCGATTTGAATCAAGCTGTAACGATTTGAAGGAATCATAAGTAATTTAGAAACATAATAGTAATGTATATACTCCGGGAGGTTTTCCATTCACTTGGGAGTGTAGATTTTTGAAATGTATCTCTAACACAACTTTATAAGGAGTTGAGGTTACTGCTGTTTGCCGAATTACGCTGCATCTAAATACATTCAGGTTTTCCACTACTTCGAAGTTTTTCAACTCTGACTATATGAGTAACTGTGAAAGCTTTGCCCTTTATTATCGCGTCCAGGTTAAACCTAATGGAATGCGTGACTGCTTCAAATCCAGTTTTAATGATAAGATCCATTTTTCATGTATAAAGACTGTTATTCTCATGTACGTAGTTATTTTTAAAAGTGACCAAATCCTATCACAAATCAAATTCATAAGAATATTCATTCCAAACCTGAGATCTACGTTTATACGTATTTGTATATCAGTATGACAACGTATTATATTTATGAATAATTATGAATTACTGTATTAAAGAATATAGGGGCATTCATTTAGACAGGTATCACTGTCACCGGATTACAGCGGTTATACGCTGTCAAATTGTGAGAAATTTATACTTACAACGAGTTAAAGACAATCTTCCAGGAATTTCTGCATGATTCACGCAAATTATTTTTCGAAATGCCACAGTCTGTTGAAAATAATACAGCAAAAAGAATACTTTAGCACGTATTTACACTAGAAAATTCACATCGCGTCCATTGATAACTTCAGCTGGTCGTCGCGCGTGGCGCTAGTTGTTTTGGCGCATCGAGAGAATAATGGGAAGATCGACACCGCGCATCAAAATCAAAGAGGGTGCGCGTGGCGGCCAGTTCCCCAACAATTCCCAAACTGTTGGGTTATGTCGTAAAACTGTTAGCTAATGTCGAAAACAGTTAGGCAATGAGTATTACCTAACAGAAACCTGTATCGTAATGAACATTACCTAACAGTTTTCAATATTATCGAACAGTTTGCGCAGTTTAGACGAATCGAACGTCTCGCATGTACTTTTTAGTGCGCGAAGTTCAACTTCCCATGCAGGTGTTACAAAAACACCTATTTCTACTAAAAACAAAATTTATATTACAAAAATTGAGTATCATTTTTTGATTTAGGAAAAAAATATGTATTCACAGACTAAATTTCGTACCGTCTTTAGAAAATGTTGTCAGTTTATGTTTTTGTCGGGCCGCTCCGGCCCATAGGTAAATCTGGTGCTGCATCCATTAAATTTTAGTTTTGTAACTATTCTACTAATATTTCGTGTTTATTTCTAGCCAGAAGAGCAGCTTGCGGTCAGAGGAGATTGCAATGAAGCGGTGACTACAATTGATGCCAGGAGGTAATTTACTTAGAAATTATTTTGAAATCAACTTATGGAATCAGTATTACGGCGGGAATAGTTGTGATCACGGCGATTGGCTGTCGATGACCGCATCCACGCCCAGCCATGATGTTATTGCGGCATATTTTGTGTTCACAACCCGTCGACTATGCGTACGTACGAAGGATAAGGGGAAATGAGAGGAACTTATATTGAGGAGTTGAATAATTGAGTACACAATTGTTTTATTGTAAAAGATGAAGATAGTACAATGAGAAGATGTGGAGAGCAAAAAAAGGAAGAGAGATAAATTTGGATGTTGCCCGAATGAAAAATGGCTCGAGAGTGAATATATGGGAGGAAGGATGTACGGGACTGGCTAGTTATAGTTTAGGAATTGAAAGAGCATTTTGCTGATGCGGTATGGGAAGCAAGGTAGCGAGGTGATGACAACAAGAGGATTCAAAGTATAAGATAGTTGTAAGAGTGTGGGAAAAGAATCTAAGGTCTGGAGAACATAACATTAACATCAAAATATGTCGGACTAATTGTATTGAACTCGAATTTTACAAATTTAATGACCGAGTAGTGTCGTAAAACAAAAAAATTTTTACTCTCCCAACTTCGTATTTTTTGTACTCCATGCCACAGAATAGATACGGAATTAGTCAAACCATTTCTACACCCATAAAAACATATGCTTGAAAGACACACGATATGAGTGATTGTGAGTCACCGCAACTTTTGCCCAAAAAATGAACTTTGAATATACCATTACATTTAGTTGAAAAATTATAGTTGAATCGTGAATAAAATATTCACATTTGACGGATCAATCGTGTATTTCTCAATGAGTAATTATCATTTATTCATAAAAATGATATCATGTTATTGAGGAATGGATGGTAGGATCGCCAATATTTTATGGAAATTATATAGAAATGAATTTTTATTACTGTTTATCAGAAACTGCAAATCGATCAGCGACTCACTGGTTAGGATGGTAAAAAAAAAGATGTTTAGGTTGCGTTCAAGAATTGATATTTACGTCACTTCATGTCACTTCATTTTAATAATATTGTGCGTAAGGCATTGGATAAGATTTCACAGTGTGAAGTTGAACAAAGTAAAGTTAATTAATAACAACTTTCCGCACATGTACGCTGAGAAAGTTACAAAATCACGGCTAGAAGACGTCGAGCACTCTTGATCACGCACGCACTCGACTCAAGTTCTCGCTCATCTACTCCCACCAAGGATGGTGCGGTGTGCTAATGCTGTCGCATAGCCTGGAGTTTTACCCTTTGCTTACTTGACTATCCTACTACTTATGCGCCCAATTCTGAATCCTTAACATATTTCAACCAGAATTTGTTTACAGCTTATATATTTTTTTCAGAATTATCTAATCAATACAAAGATACCTGAATTATTCATATGTTTGGATAATAAAGGATACTGAGCGAGACATGTATCAGATTGAATCTTAGATCTAAACCAACGATTTTCTATATCTGGCAACGATCTCATATTTTTTAAATAATGGTTTTGACATTCGTTATGCACAAATATTTTTCATTGATACTTTTGTTTGTTTTCTTTTTCTCAAATGTCACCTTCAATTTGAAATTACTACGGACACCGTATCTTTTGAAGATCATTAAAAATGCAGGTAAAACTCAAATACAATTATCTTACTCATAAATTATCGTATCAAATGATTTCCTTCATGCGACTCATATAAATTCGAATTATCTGTACTTTTCTATTTTACCGTCTTGGTATTTTTAAAAGTATAATTTGTGCCTGATTTGTGCATAACTTATTCTTATATGACGGATTATCAAACTCGAACCAGAAATAAAATTGAAAACGTATCAGTCATAATATGCCTAATTCAAGAATTTGGACTTTAGGCATAAAAATTTGCTCATTTCAGCAACACTTCTCTGGGTTTATTTTATTAAACTTTCGTAATTATCTCCTGCTGTTGAGAGTATGTATAAGATAGCGTTTTCGAACCAACACCATTCTTATTCGTTCATAGTTCAAAGGCTTGGCTTTTTCATGATCTTCATGATTCTAATCGCTCAAATGGTATGCTCTAAGTTATGTTACATTGGCAAGCGATTTAATATATTCACAGCTGTGAACCGTAAAGGAGAGGAGAGCGCGTCACAATGAAAATTAATACTTCGGGAGATCAGTATGACGTGCGCTTAATGTCGTATTTACGTGAATCAGTGTAAGGACTGGATGCTAAAGGCAAATTTCTAACTTGGGTTAGGCAGGGTCGGATTACGGTCTGGGGCGCCCCTAAGCGAATCTCATTTTTTGCCGCCCCCTCCGCAATTACTCGTCATCCAATCCAAGTATAGTAATCACAGTGAAGTACAAATTTGAAAATATAATATAATGTCATATAAAATTATGTTATTTATATATTATATTACACATATATTTATATATATTACATTAGGGTGTTTCAAAAAAATGGACTTTTTTAATTTTTTCAAATGGTCAGCGAATTCTTCCAGAGAATGACAAAATAAAGACCTCGTCAAAATATGAGTTCTTAATTTGAAGATTTAGAAGTCGCGGATCGTAATTTTCTATTTCCCATTTAAATGACATAGGAAAAGAATTTTTTTTACTTTAGAATCTTATATCTCTGTATTGAATCAACTTATGGTGATGATCATCACGGTTTATTATACAAAACTTAACGCTCTACAAAAAAGGTCTCCTATCATTTTTCCATAAATTGTTTCCTTCCCGAGTTATTCGAAGTCAAAATTTGATTTCCATCAAATTTTCGGGTTTTTTTTGAGGTATTTCATTATACGAGTAAAAAAAAATCGTATATTTATATTTGAGACATAGGAAGTGTTGTAAAAAAAACTAAAACATATACTTCAACAACAAATTATATGTTATATATGTACTAAAAAGCTGTAAAAATTGAACGTTATTTATTGCTTTACTATTATAGTAAAGCTGTTTTATTACAATTAGAATACACCTCTCTATGTTTTTTTATAACTTGTAACAAATACTGAAAATCTTCTTCATTTCAGTCAGAGTTTTATTATACTCAGTTATTAAAGATATACCACGTTCTGCTGTATCATTCGTTACTCGGATTTCACTTGAAAATAAGACAGCTTTCTGGTAATTCTCATTAGCTGGCCATAATGAAACATCACTATTGAGAAAATTATACAGTAAATTAAATGTTCTTAACAAAAACAGAGATCGTTCTGAGACAAAGTTACATAAATCACTTGTTGATAGTGACTTTACATTTTCTTTTATCACAAGTCGCTTAAAATTTGTTGGATTACCTTTCGAAGTTTTAATATTTACAACCATTTTTTTTTTCATATTGTTTCGGCAAAGTATCGAATAGTTAAATGTGTGTCTCGCGACACTCAAAATCGTCCTCGCACATGTACGCACACTCGCGTGCAATGTTTACTTGCCGTCTCTGCGTCAAATCTCGCCGCTTGCCCGTGTCGTGACTCAAAACCTATCAGCTGTATCTCATGTATTGTCTACTGTCTCGAAATCATGTATGTGTGTAAGTCTATGTGTTCTCTCGCTCTGTAAAATCATCACTCTCTGTAACGTTCTCTTGCGATACGGTATGTCTCGCCTCATCGAAACCAATAAAAGTCTCGTTTATCGGTATTCATTATCTCTCTCCTTCTCAACATCATTTTCGTTTCATTTACACTCGTTCTCATCACTAATTCGCGGATCCCACGTCGATGATCCATATCCTTTTGCCACCTCTCTAAACACATATCCACTGAAACATTTACAGTGCTCCCCCCCTAAGATATCCCTCTGTAAGATATTACTTCCCCTCATTTTACTATCAATTCCCCGCAATTCGGCTTCCCCACTATACTCAGTGTTGTTTACTTGCGCATGCGCGTAAGCCGCTACTATAAGTCAGCTGTCTACATATACACCCCACCTTTTAAGAGTAGAGGGGATACCTCTCTAAGATATTTTTCCTGGAACCAGAGCCCCGAGTCTGAAATCTTAGGGGGGGAGCACTGTACATCGAATAAAGCTAAAACAACTAATTCCTCAGACAGATACCATAAGTGATCGGACATTTTGTCAGCAGCAATTTCAGCGAAAGAAGGATTGTTTTGGCTGTATAGTAATAAGTCTTTCATTAAAGTTAAATCACTATGCGTTGTTGATATGCCAGATGAAGCCTGAAACCACGCTGGTATATAAAATCTTAGAACAAAAATGCAAATTTGTCGTATTCCTGTTATTTCTCTAAAGTCAAGGTTAAATTGGTTGAGGAACATAAATATTTTTAAAGAATAGATCGCTTTCGCCATTCAACGTTCGTGGTGCATAGCTCCAGGTCGTGTAAAAGAAATTTGTGTAGTTGAAGTGTTATGAGCTGGGTCGGCTGAAGACCAAACCACTCGATACGTATAACGCTTAGTTGAGACTAAATTTTCCGGATATATTATTTGAATTTGTTGACACCGTTCCCCCCTTAATTAAACTGGCTTTGATGTAAAAATGGTCACTTACCTTTGTTGTTAGCAGTTGATTTTCGGGCTCTGTGGGGCGGCTCTGCGTGCTCGGCGAGGAGGTATACGGTATTAAATGACTGGTTTACACTCGATATGGGTTTAATTACAATTATACGTTTATTCGATAAAAATGAGGTTAGTTATGTACTATGGTAGAAAGGAAGTTTGTGTTTGAGTAAAATAACGCGGAGTTCGCTCAGCGCTTGACGTGATTGGATTTTGTAATAAAAAACTGAGAGAAAGACTTCTTCTTAAAAGCTGACTGACTACTTGATCGACTACTGTTTGACTACTCATTGACTACTCATTGACTACTCTCTTTTAAAAGATTCGGGTGGTCTTGTCTGAACTACTTCCTGATTGGTTACCAGTATCCTTAAGGGATGCTGGACCAATCAGGAGGGCCTGATAAAATTTTGAGTTTTTCTATTCGTCAAGACTACCCCCGCCCATCGGGTACGGTGTAGCATGAGAATTTATCATTAACTATCCCTCCTTTACCACACGTGCGGGTAGGAATTTCCGTTTTATGTTTGTATATAATAAAGATATCCTTATTTTAATGTTCGGGCCAATATTGCCCAGACACTTGAGATAGACCCATACGGATCTATCCGTTGCACGTGTTCATTTCCAGAAGTTATAAAAAGGTGATAAAGAGAGCCGTATGCATGCAATGCATACGGAGACGCAAAAATAAAAGTAAAAGATAAAAATATAAAATATAAATGTATTAAATTAAGAGGTAATAAAAAAGATAAAACTAGTGGGTAGGGGCAGAGGAGATCGAGGATGTAACACCTCCCCCCTCCGTTTCAAATGTTAAACGTGTGTTTAACATTTGACGTTCACGTAGATGATCTTCAAGCACACTGGTGGGAATAACTTTTATTGCTTGCGAATGAGGTACGACCGGTGGGTTTTCCATGTCTTGTTCCTTTGTCGAAGTTTCTTCGTTGTTCTTGTTGTGCGATTGGGGTTTTCCCAAATGCGTTAGCAGGGTCGTTAATGAACTGAGTAGTGCCCCCAGCAAAAGTATGCTCCAGCCATAAATGGTGTGCAGGGTATATCCATGGATTCCGACGTTGATTATAGTTTTTATTAATTGAATTATGAAATAAACTCCTATTACTCCAGAACTAGCGGTACCCAACATCATGAACCCGTTCCATACTTTTCGGGATGTAGATTCTGCGATTTTGTTCAAAGAATTTTCGTCCAGTAGGCCGGATAAAGAGATTTTCGTATCAGATACAGAATGTCCAGTTGCACCCCTTGCAACTGCGTTTAGAACGGCTGGCTTCTCGATCGGGAACATCACTCTGTCGCGGTAGCTTTCTAAGTCCTCTTCCGTGTAGATTCCACTGACAGAGAGAGGTGGCGGTTTGGTATACTGCCAAGATAATCTGGTCATCAGTGTAAGTTTCTTCGGTGCTTCTATGATAACCTTGGGTAGCGGTGAAAATGTAATCCATGTTCCATCGATATTGAATGTACTTGGTTGCAATTCGCTGCATTCTCGTTCACTTGATTTTCTCACTATAATACGTGATTTCGGCGTTAAAAAGAGCGACTGATTTTGAAACGTTATTGGAATTTCTTGATGACATGTCTCTGATTTTCTGACGGTTACTGTCACAGGTACACATTTGATTAGTTGCACAACTTCTCCTGCTCGTATAGCCATGTAACCTGGTCCCTTCATGACGTTGTATGCGAATTCATCTGGTGTGTGAATTGCAAGTGTAAGGGTGTTGCGTAAAACTTGTTCTTCCAGGGTACATTTTTGTTTAATAAGATCCTTATAAACTTGAGTTATTTGTTTACTAAGGTGTTTTTCCAAATATACGATTTTTGAGTTCATGTATGAAAGGATGTCAACATTCTCGGCGTCAATTTTACTTTCAGCTTTAATTGGGTTTGCAGGGTCAATTTCCACAATGAATAATTTGGGATGTTCTGTTCGTGAGATTTTATAACCGCAGATTTTGAATTCGGTGGTCTTCATTAAGGCAAAAGTCGTCTTTTCACTTGAGTAAGTGTAAACATCTGGTGTAAATCCTTCTTCTTGGGGTTCCTTAATTTTCGTCGCTGGTCCGGTATACAAGGCATTATAACGATCAAGTTTACAATCGTTCGATGGCGAGTTTGTCCAATAGGCATACGATCCATCATTCCCAAAGCAATCAGTATTAGACAACGTACACCTGGTCCCATCCTTCAAAAAGAGCTTATTTTCATCGAATTTGACCGTCGCTGAATATTTTTCGACTGTTACTTTTGCTATCCCCTGAGCGATGACATCTTCCCATTGACCATAGCCATCGTCGTAACTAGCGCCAACACAGCTTCCGGTGTCGGTTATTTTTCCCGCGAAAATTGCGTCTCGGATGTTGGTTCTATTTTGAAGAAGTCCCGATAAGACGACGTTATTTCCCAGTCTTATGATTCCGAAATTATAAAGACCCATACATGCTTCTCTGTTAACTTCGTGTATGTAAACGCGTCGTCCCTTTCTCACCACAGAATTGTGTGAATGCATACCACAATGGTAAACCGTTCTGTCTATCTCAATTTTACATTGAATGATGTCTATGTGATGAAATTCGGCTAATTGAAGTAGTTGGACGTGAATATTTTCAGAACTGGGTTCCCTCTCCGGTATGTCGCATTTTCCGATACTGGCCGTATCGATGATTGATGTGTTTCTTGATGTTCCTCCACAGTCGTATCCCACCAGTGCCCAAGTTACGGCGGGCAACCATAACATGATCATAAGAATGATTTTACTCATTGTTCCCCTTTGCTAGAACAAAGTGTTCCGTTCATTTAATAATGAGGAAATATTTGCTTATATTAATAGTCTTTTCATTATTTGAAATGAAATCGAGTTATACTCATTTACGTTTAAATGTGTGTGTTATAGAATTTATTTATATCTAGTCCTGCGCTTTCATTAGGCTATTTCTATTTAGTTATAATTAGTTATAATAATGAATTATCCTTTTAGCATTTTCAGTTTATTCATATGAACTATTTTAATCTTATTTCCAACTTGAATTTTGACATCTTGGTTCTCTAATAATTCCTGTATCTCATACGGTCCTGAATATTGATTAGAAAATTTCCCTTTTTTTGGTTCTTTTAGAAGAAAAACTAGGTCTCCTTTCACCAAGTTTAACGAATTTAATTTTTTATCATAATAATATTTGGATTTTTCTTTTGAATGTATCAGATTTTCTTTAGCCTGATTTTGAATATTTTTAATCTTGGTGAAAAGTTCGATTAGGTATTCTTCGTAAGTTCGATCATTCAATTCCTCTATTATTTCATGCTCAGATGGTAATCTTGCTAATTTGCCGAAAACTAGTTCATAAGGTGTATGTTTTGTTCTCTCATGGACACTTGTATTATAAGAGAACATTGCAAGATCTAACCATTTATCCCAATTATTATTTTTTGTAACATATTGCTTTAAATATTCGGCTAGGACGTGATGTGATCTTTCTATAGACCCATTTGATTGGGGATGAAAAGCGGTTGTTTTACATTGTTTGATTTTAAATTTCTTTGCTATTGTTTTCATTAATGAACTTGTAAGATTAGCACCTTGATCAGTAAGAATTTGCTTAGGAGCTCCAAATTTACAAATAAAGTTATTGATTAGAGCTTCTGCCACATCAATTGAGGTTGTTGAATTTAGGGGTACTGCTACAGAATATTTCGTTAATTGATCTTGAATTGTTAAAATATATTCATTGTTTGAAGGAGTGATAGGTAAAGGACCTACAATGTCCATAGATATTTTGTCAAAGCTTGAACCTGGTGTATCGGTTAATACCATAGGTTGCTTAGTTTTTACTCTAGTTAGTTTTTTGAGTTGACATTCCATACATCCTGTAACATATTGTTGGATTTGTGATTTCATATTTGGCCAAAAGAAATTCTGTCTGATTCTGTTGTATGTCTTTGTAACTCCCTTATGTCCTCCTATTGGCAGTGCATGATATTCTCGAATTATCTCTGTACGTTCATTAAGCGATGGGACTCTAATTAAATTTTTGCAGATTGTTATTTTACATTCATTATCATTAAAGATGGATTCCAACAAAATTTGAATTTCCTTCCAATCCATCTCATCTATTTTCCTAGTTTTTGCAATTGATAAACTATTCAAATTTAATTCTCGAACGACATCCAATAGAGATTTCAGTGATTCTATAAAAATATCACGGTCTAAAGGTGTATTTACTGATTCTTTGATTGGTAGCGCAATACACTTTTTGCTTCCTATTGGAGTTACTCGTGCCCTTCCCAACATAGCTTCGGTGATTTTTGGTAATTTATTTGTATTTTGTAAATCTCTAGATCCCTCATCTAACGGGATCCCTCGAGTAGTTACAAAAATGACACAATTATCGCTACGCATGGAAAGTCTGTCCCTAGTCTCAATAAATTTTAGGTTATTTTGTGGTTCTTCCTGATCTGATTCAAGTTCTACCATTTCTATTTCGCTGTCTGCGGATGATCCTGTATCCTTATCAGATTCACCATCAGAATATTCAATAGGGCTATTCATGATTTCCGCCCTTTCGTTTTCGATAGATTTGTGAACTTTTGCGTCTTGTATATTATTATTCATATTGATAGTTTCTAGGATTTCATCATTTATTGTACTTTTAGATTGCTCTTGGTTTTCATTGTAAAAAAGATTAAAATCGTTTAAAATATCTTCTGCATTGATATGTGTTTTAGTTCTTAGTTTGCGCGTTTTAAAATTGTCTGTGTATCTGTCTGGTGCTCTTATGGTCTGTCTGTCTCGAAGTTTACGACCTGCATTTTCTGTATTCTGAATACTTGGGTCTTCTGATTTTCTATCCTTTTCTACGCCTGGGCCAGCTGTTACACTATCTTCTCGCGATGGACTGCCCTCGTGGTATGATTTATTACCTGAAGGTCCTTGACCCTGTAGCCTATATATTTTGGATGTTTCAGTTTTCTTATTGGCATATATAAGTACTTCAAATGGTTCTGCGAAAAGGATATCGATTTTTTCTTTTATCTTTTCCCATGGCAATTTATCTAAACCACTGCCTATCTTAGGCATAGCGATTTTATAACAGTTCAAATTTTCACATAAACTTCTTAGTGATATCAGACTTCGTTCTAATGATTTTAATGTTGGTTTTTCGTTACTTTCCTTTTTCGTTATTAAATAAAATATGTATCTATTACCATCTTTTAGAAAAGCTACGTCACCAACAGATTTTTTCTGAGACTTCAAATGACCAATATTTCCGAAACGTGTTTTGAATTCGCGAGCTATACCTGCGTTCATACAAAGATCTTCTGCTACGCAATGAACTAACGAGTAACTTTCATCTACTGTAAATAAATCCCCTGAAATTAGTTTAGTGTTCTCCCTCGGCTTTTGCATCTTATCCACGAGCTGTTGTTTGATTGCTAATACTTGTGTCTCGCTTAGCACTGGATTTCTAGATAATGCGTCGGCATTCGCGTTTATTTTTCCAGGTTTGTATTCCCAGCTATATTCATATTCCGCGAGTTTTAATCTCCACCGTACGAGTCTCGACATTGGATCTTTGACTGAGTGCAACCAAATTAAAGGTCTATGATCTGTGACCAATTTGAATTTCTTTCCATATAAATATGGTTCGAAATAATTTACCGCGTGGACTATTGCCAATAATTCTTTTTCAATCGTTGAGTAATTTCTTTCTGCTTGGTTTAATAATCTAGATGTATAAGCTATCGGCAAATCTTTTCCGACTGTTCCTTGACTTAATACACCTCCTATTGCGAATCCTGATGCATCTGTTGTTACTATAAAGTGTTTGGTAAAATCAGGATATTGAAGTATTGGATTTTCGCACAGTTTATCTCGTAATTGATTGAAGGCGTTTTGTTGTGTGTCCTTCCAGAGAAATTCAACATCTTTTTTCAAAAGTTCCGTCAAAGGTTTTGCTATTTTAGAGAAATTCGGTACAAAGCGTCGATAGTAACCAATTAGACCTAAGAATTGTTTTATATTCTTTGCGTTCTTGGGTTTTGGGAATTCTTTTACTGCTATGATTTTCTTTGGGTCGGGTTTAATACCGTCCTCACTGATTATGTGCCCTAAATAAACTACTTCTTTCTTTAAAAATTCACATTTATCTGGTTGAAGTTTTAAATTCGCATTTCTTAATTTGATCATTAATGAATTGAATTTATTCTCGTGTTCCTTGAGAGAGCTTGAGTATATTACTATGTCATCGAGGTAAACAAATAGTTCTATACCCTGTAAACCTCGTAAAACATGATCCATCAACCTTTGAAACGTTGCTGGAGCGTTCTTCAGACCAAACGGCATTCTTTGAAACTCGAAATGACCATACGGCGTTGAAAATGCTGTTTTAGTTGCATCGATTTCTTTCATTTTGATTTGGTGAAAACCCGAGGCCAAATCGAATATTGAAAAGTATTTTGCACTGCCCAATTGATCTAAAATTTCTGTTATATTCGGTAGCGGGTAGGCGTCTCCTACTGTCTTCTCATTTAAATTTCGGTAATCTATAACCATTCTCCAGCGTTTATTACCCTTGGAATCGTCCTTCTTCGGTACAATCCATAATGGAGAATTATATGGAGATAATGACGGTTTAATAATGTCATTATTTAATAAATCTTTTACCTGCCTATTTATTTCATCTTTATGAATTGGCAGGAATCTATATTGTTTAATATTTATTGGTTGTTCGTCAATTGTATTTATTTCGTGTTCTATAACATTTGTGGCTCCTAATAGCTCACCGGGAATATGAAACCTGTCTTGGTTTTCATATATTAAACGATGTATACTTTCTTTTTCTTCATCGTTCAAGTGTTCGAGTCTTAATAACGCTAATATTTCGTTATAACGTGTTTTTACGTCGATTTTATTAATTTTTCGAATTCTTTGAAAGTTTTGAATGCAATGATCATTTTGGATGCTCTTATTATTTTGAATGCGATGATCATTTTGGATGCTCTTATTATTTCGGTTATTTCTTTTTGAAATTAATTCTGGATTTGAAAACAAACCTTGTTGACCTATTCTATCGTCATTTCCCTGCCCTAAGGAAAGGTTTGATTCAGAAATTCCATTTCTCACTAGAGGATTTGCTAAATCACTCACGCAATTTTCCTGCAAGTCAAGCCCTAAGGTTGAATCGTGCAGCGGTATCGCGCCCTCGCTAGGTAGCAAACTTATGGTCGGTACAAGCAATTCTATCTCCTCATCCGTAGAATTAATTATTCGAATATGCGCTTTTCCGTTATCGTTTCTAACTAACGCTTCTCCTAAGAATACTCCCTCTTTTACAGTAAATCTTGGTACGTAACCTTCGTTTACGTCCTTATTTTTTATTTTTATATAGAATGGAGCATTTGAACGCGCGGGAATTGTAACTACCTCTCGCGTAATGAAATAAAATACTAAGTCGTTTATTTCGACTAATTCCTGAGCATAATTAATTGTTGCTTTTTGGGATTGAAAGAAATTTGTTCCCAGTATGCCGGCTTGAGGAATTGGGAAATTATTACTGACGACATGAAAGTAAACGGGCATTCCAGATATTTCAATTTTGACACATCCTAAGGTGTGAACGTAATTATCTGTTATTCCTCTCAATTGCAACACATTATTCATATCAATATTATTCAATGATGAAAGATTTCCTACTTTTAAAAGATTCGGCTCCGATCCCGTATCTATCATTACGTTTATTTCGTCTATCAAGTCCTTAGATTTTATTTTTATTGTAGGTACTTGATCAGTGATTTTTAATTTTATTGTTGCGACGCGGACTCTTGTACCTCCTGAGTAATCATGGCTGTTTGGGTTTGGTTGACCCCCCGGGGTCCGCTTTGTGTTACCGAGGGTCCCTGGCCGTTTCCCGAGTTTTGATTACTGGTATTTCCCTCAACATTTCGGCGATACTGCAGTTTACGACATACTTCTATTGTATGACCTGTTCTTTTACAGTACCTGCAAGATGGTAAGCTCCCATTAGTGGAGTTGCTTTCCCGTTCATTGTTCTGGCTATTTTGAGGTAGGTTTTGTATCGGAATTTCACGCCTATTTTCAAATCTATTATTGTCATTGTCAAATCTCTGGGTATTTCGAGGCTGATTTTGTATCGGGACTTCGCGCCTGTTGTCGAATCTGTTGTTGCCATTGTTTCCGTTATTCTCCCTTTCGTTTAGGGGTTGGTTTTCCCGTTTAAAACGACAATTTATTGTGTTATGATTATTTCGCCCACATATACGGCATTTCAGTGATGCTAGAAAGTTAGTTTGTAGCGCGCTTTCTCTTATTTTTTCCATATCGAATCGTTTACCCAAATCTATAGCTCCGTCAAATGCTTCGGGAAGGGAAGTGTATCCCTTCAAATATAGCCCTGTGCTAAATTCTGTTGGCAGACCCTCTATGAAGCCTTTTAATGTTTCAGATTCTATGGATTTCTCTGTTTCCTCATCTATGCTACCGTTTGCACGTCGTTCACATTCGAGAATTGAAGTTTTGAGATCTTTAATTCGGCCAATGTATTCAATGATATGTTCACTCGGTCCCTTGAATATTCTAGCTAGTTCTCCGCGGTAGAAATTTACTGATTGAGAAGGTGTGAAAACTGACGATAATTTGTCTAGGAATGATTCGAGCGTGTCAAAGGTTTGATCCTCTACTACAATGTACGCTTTATCTTTTAGCTTTGCTTTAATGTTCCTAACCAACTGTTTTTCTAACCTGGGTGCAATCACACCTTTTGCTCGTCTACATGCTCGGACAAACAGTGAGAAAGCTACATTTTCTCCGTCAAAAGATGGTACTCCTGCCAAAATTGCACCCATCGGAATTGATTGTTCTGCCGTAATAGGTTCTATATAATTTTGCGGATGTTCCATTGCACCCGTATTGACTGTTTTTAATATTTCCTTTAAATTTGCCAATTCTTCCTTTATACTGACATCTGAATTTGGAACGCTTTCCTTGGGTTTTATTGATTTTACTTCTAATTTCGCAATTTCGCGTTCTTCCTCCTTTTGTAAATCTTCTAATAATTTTTGCATTTCTGTTTTCTTCCTTTGGTATTCCTTTTTCCGCTCAGCTAATAGCAACATTTGAGGATTCATAGTTTTCCGTTTTAATTTTCTGTCTTTAAGTTCTTCGATTTGTTTCTGAATTTCAGCCTGTTCTCTTAAAAATTCTTTTTCGCATTTTTCTAATAATATCTGAGGATCTTCAACTGTTTCCAAATCTTGAATAGGATTGCTACAATGCGAACTATCGTTTACGTCTATTTGCATATTTGTTGTTTCTTCTCTTGATTCGGGAGTTTGAGATAATGTTTTATTAGTATTTATGACCGTCTGTTCGGTTTTTTCGGACACTGTCTCTATCCTAATTTCTGATTCAGTTTGTTTATCTAATGATTTTTGATTTGACCGCGCTTCCTCTAATTGTCTCTGTGCTTGAACGCGTTCTTCGCGTTCCTTATCTAAATGTTTTTGTATTTCTAATTGTTTGACTAAAAATTCCCGTTCTAATTTTTCTTGCAGCTCATTCTCTCGTTTCTTAATTTGTTCTTCTTGTTTTTTAGCTAAATCTGCTGACCGTAATTCTACCACTTCTTCAGCTTTTCGTAACCTATTTTGCAAGGCGTTAATTTGATCATTGTATGCAGCTTCTGTTGCCTTAAACTGTTGTGATGTACTAGCAATTTTTTCACGATCTAAATCTAATAGCCGTTTTTCTTTATTCACTTGTTCCGTGTAAGCTAATAATTCTGTTTCCGTAAGTGGAGTAGGCTTTCCGGTTTCATTGTCCTTACTTCGCGTTATCGGCATGATTTTAAAATAAATAGGCTTTGCTGTCACCAATGAGTTTCAATACTCATGAAAAGAAAAATTGAAATCGTAATAATAAAAAAAAAAATTCCGATTTTTAGCTAAATTCGATCCGCACCGCTGTTACCACTGTTATGAGCTGGGTTGGCTGAAGACCAAACCACTCGATACGTATAACGCTTAGTTGAGACTAAATTTTCCGGATATATTATTTGAATTTGTTGACACCGTTCCCCCCTTAATTAAACTGGCTTTGATGTAAAAATGGTCACTTACCTTTGTTGTTAGCAGTTGATTTTCGTGCTCTGTGGGGCGGCTCTGCGTGCTCGGCGAGGAGGTATACGGTATTAAATGACTGGTTTACACTCGATATGGGTTTAATTACAATTATACGTTTATTCGATAAAAATGAGGTTAGTTATGTACTATGGTAGAAAGGAAGTTTGTGTTTGAGTAAAATAACGCGGAGTTCGCTCAGCGCTTGACGTGATTGGATTTTGTAATAAAACTGAGAGAAAGACTTCTTCTTAAAAGCTGACTGACTACTGATCGACTACTGTTTGACTACTCATTGACTACTCATTGACTACTCTCTTTTAAAAGATTCGGGTGGTCTTGTCTGAACTACTTCCTGATTGGTTACCAGTATCCTTAAGGGATGCTGGACCAATCAGGAGGGCCTGATAAAATTTTGAGTTTTTCTATTCGTCAAGACTACCCCCGCCCGTCGGGTACGGTGTAGCATGAGAATTTATCATTAACTATCCCGCCTTTACCACACGTGCGGGTAGGAATTTCCGTTTTATGTTTGTATATAATAAAGATATCCTTATTTTAATGTTCGGGCCAATATTGCCCAAACAGACACTTGAGATAGACCCATACGGATCTATCCGTTGCACGTGTTCATTTCCAGAAGTTATAAAAAGGTGATAAAGAGAGCCGTATGCATGCAATGCATACGGAGACGCAAAAATAAAAGTAAAAGATAAAAATATAAAATATAAATGTATTAAATTAAGAGGTAATAAAAAAGATAAAACTAGTGGGTAGGGGCAGAGGAGATCGAGGATGTAACAATAGATCCGCTGTATTGTTTGAGCGTAGATTCGGCTAGGGATGCGATCATAATTTCCGTTGTCTTTTCCGGTGTCCCTTTCAGTCTGAAAGCCTCCCTGATAATACGCTTACAATTAGCGACAGTTTGCGCGCCAGTGGACGCTGCATCGACCTACAAGGAGAAAGTAACATTTGTGCATGTGGTTCAATGATGAGTGAATCTCCGATTTGCATTGATTTAAATATGGGGTACCATGGCTGGGTTGGCCAATACGGCGCAACTACAATACCCGTTGCTTTATCTACCCGAATTTTTTGTAAAACTCATAAAATGAGTGTAAACGGAGGGAACGCGTAAAACCGTAGATTTTTCCACGATAGGGTGAAAGCGTCGATAGCGTACGCTTCAGGGTCGGCGTGCCAGGAAACGTAAAGCTTACATTTTGAGTTTAATCTTGACGCGAAAAGATCTATGGAGGGACACCCGAATTTGCACGTGACGGAAGCGTATACGTTTTGAGATAATTCCCATTCAGTATCAATATTTGTTATTCTGGAGAGTTTATCAGCCTCGCTGTTTTCTTGCGATGGTATATACGACGCAAATAGCCACAATTTTCTGTTTTCGCTCCATTTTGTTTATATATGAAACTGCTGTTGAATTGTCGATTCTCAATAGAATTTCACAGTTGCGACATTCTGTTGCAAAACATTTCAGTCCAAAAAACACGGCAAGGAGCTCTAGATAATTTATATGGTATTTTCGTTCAGTATCGGACCAAAAACCCTGAGCTTCACGTCCGTTGCAAACCGCACCCCAACCTGTCCGTGAAGTATCTGTGAAAATTTCTTTTTCGAATTGAAATTTTCTTATTGGGTTATATCCATCAGGTAATTTTTTGATCCACCATTCTAAATCCTCTTTTAGATAAGTTGGAATATTCACATAACAATCGTCATCCCCTCTTGATCTTAGCAATGCTTGATATTTTTCTTTTTCTAATTTTTTCGTGTGCATCCACCCATACTCTATTGCCGGGCATGCGGCCACTAAGGAGCCGATTACTTGTGCAAAGTCTCGAATTCTTATTTGTGATTTTTTGTTGAGCGTTGAAGCTAATTCAATGAGTTTTTCTGCCTTTTCGTTTGGTGTTTTCAATTTAAATTTGCTCGAATTTAAGATGAAACCGAGATATTTGCAGGCAGTTTTCGGTTCGTAGCTGCATTTATCTTTATTTATTATGAAACCAAGCGAAACTAATAATTGCGAGGTTGTGCGAGCGTTATTTCTACACAGTTCTCTAGACGTTCCGAAAATTAGGAAATCATCCAAGTATGCGGTGGATACGTAACCCTTTTCCCTGAGCGTACCAATAATTGGTTTAATTATCTTTGTGAACACATAGGGGCACGAGAAAAGTCCGAAAGGCATACAAGTAAATTGGAAAAATTTTCCCTCAAAGCAAAATCTCAGGTATTTTCTACTTTCGTAGTGGATAGGTATGAGAAAATATGCGTCCTGTAGATCTATGCTACACATAAAACATTGAGGAGTTAATAATTTGACCGCAGTTCTTATATTTTCGATTTTGAAATGGCTCGTTTCCACGAATTCATTGAACTTCTTCAAGTTCAGGATAAAACGCTCTTTCCCATTAGGTTTATCGACTGGAAAATACTTTGAAATAAATTGTCCTTCTACTGGTTTGCATGGCTCAATAGCCCCTTTCGAAATTAGCTCTTCAACGGCAATTTCCATCTCCATTTTTTCCCTTGGCGATCTATTTGTCTCCGATGGCATTACTGTTTGATAAACCGCTGATTTTAAGGGAATATTATATCCTCTTACTGCCTGGAGGATAAACTCATCTTTCGTGATAGTTTTCCAGTTCGTTATGAATTTTGGTAACCTTCCTGCTATTTTCTGTACCTCTAACGACGGTGACGGTACGGCTGAGATGAAGAACTCCGATTCCTCGTTGGACTTAGGTTCCTCCTGGGGTATGTCGGCGTTTTGTAGCTGAACGACGAAGTCCTGGCCTGGTGGGGGTATCGTGTTTAATACTTTCGAGGCCCACTCTGCACCGTTTGGTTTGTCACTTTCGCAGGTGGGCCATTTCGGTTTAAAGAAATTATGCTTCGGATGGAAGGTTTTTTAACATTCTCTTGCGGTCTTATATTTTGTCCAATTTTTTCGATGGATTGGCTTTCTTTTATGCGTTCAGACAGTTTTTCTCCGTAAAGGAGAGAAGCGCACGCTGTTTCCTTATTATATGCGATTATCTTATTTGGTCTCGTCGCGACACGTCGCGGATGCGGGCGTGGCCGACCGCGTGCTAGGTTATGTTTGCTAGGTTATGTTTCGCCTCGTGTGCGAACTCGAACCAAGACTTTTCATCAACTATGTCTAACCTCGCGTGTTAGCTCAGTCGTGTTTTGTATATTTTACTCACCCTGAGGTTCAATTTCAGCAACAATTTCTTGTATTTCCTCGTTTTCCGACGGCGAAAAGCTGTCGGGGGATCGCTGTCGCATCTTTTTTTCGTGTATTTTTTGAAGTTTCCTGAGTAGCCTCTCTTCTTCTTCTTCGTAACTGCGTGCTCTCTTTCTTTTTGAAGATTTTCCCATCTTGCTGTATTTATTTATACGATATAATGTGAATTTACTGTTTTTATATGAGAGGTTTTCTAGAAACCAGTGGCGTTCTACGCACTAGAAAATGCTATGAAGCATCGAGATAGAAGGCATAAGAGTGGAGACAAAAAGCTTCTCTCTCTCTAAAGACTAGTGGCGACAACGTGCAGACTTGCGTACTACTTAGTAATCACGAAGAACGAGGCACGAAATATAACTATGATTTTCTTTTACTATAAGCCATACGTCGGCTCTCAGACTTACGCTGATTGTCGATCCATGTTTTTAATTGCTGTGGACCCTGTCTTTGGAGCACTTTGTATTTTTTAATCGCATCTTTACATTGTTGTAGTGTTGGCAAACGTTTCAAGTTTTTTAATTTTCCAAAGTGTTTCGTAACTACTCGTTTTTCTTCGTCAGTCCACCTGACGCGTTTCGTCTTTCCAAAAGGTGAAGCTGTAATTGAATAATTTTCTTTGTAAAGAAATTTTTTTATAACATCCCTACTACCATGAGAGTATCGGCATTCTTGATCATGGATATGGGACTGTTTCAGATGATTTTTCGCTCGAAACTCAAAGTCCGAAGTTGATCGGACTTCCAGTCTCAATCCGAAAAATCACCTGCAATACTCCTCTTCAAGTCTGTGACCCAGAAGCCTGATACTTTCCTTTTGCGAAATAACGTGGAATACCTACTGCTTCGAGACTTTCGTTTAGTTGGATTGTTGACTGAAAGTGACAGATCGGAATCAGAGTCATTTTCAGGACTTGCTGCATTTCGAGAACAAGGCTGAATCGGAGATAAATTACTATTATTGTTCTGATCATCAGCATCATTATCCACGCTGCTGTCACTATTTTCAGCCTCACTTTCATCTTCGTAACGTTCGTCCCCATCCATTGCTGCGACTAAAAGTCGGGATACGTCAGTCATTTCTGCCACGGGCACTGGCATTCTGTATATATTCCTATGGATATCTTTATGATGGCCCATGAAATTTGCAAGTCGGTCGACTTGTGTATCTTGCACGTCTAACGTAGCTGTGAATGTAGCGATATGTTTGCGAAGCGTCATACCGCGAAGTGCGCTAGGAATATCTGCACCACATTCGTTCGAAAATCGTTTCATCAATGGACAAGCTCTTATATATTTTTTTTTTAGGTGATTCGTATTCGGCACAGCAAAAACGTAATTATTATCAGCTTTGATTCCAGCATTCTTGCGATAGTTGATAAGAGTTTCTATATAGTTCATCATAAAAGGACTCAAGAGTACAGAAACGGTTCGATCCAACTTACCACGTAAAGTAAGACGGACATATTGCTGGGCACATTTTCTAGTTTCCTCAGACAAATTTTTACAGAGGTCCTCATTTAGATTGTCATGCAGTTTTTGTTTATTCTCATAATCTGACAATTTCAATCGTTCTATTTCACCAGCTCTTCGTCGATTGAAAATTTGTATCAATATTAACGTGCACTCGTTTAGTAATTTCCACGCATCTAAACGGAAAGCTTCTTGAAGAATTTCATATGCAATGTTAGCTTTCTTTTTGAGATACTCATACAGTAATTTGATGTCATGTTTCGATGGAAGCGTAACTTTCTTTTGTCTCTTTTGTAAAATCTGGTCCTCTTGAGCCTTCTTATTAATTAGAGCAAGGACTTCTTCATTCCATAATAAGAGAAAATCCTCCGCATCAGTTTTCTGAGAGTAGTTTTGAACTTTAATGCATTCAGATATCAACTTTTGGCCTAAATTTTTGATCAAAGTTGTCACGTTATTGGCCACTGCCGGTGTTTTGAACCACATAGCTTGGGGATCCCAATGAGCAACATGGCGTAAAGCTAGTACTGCAGCATCGAAGCGTTGAGGTTTAAATATCGAGGCGAAATCCGAAACTTCTTTATCAATTTCAATTATGGCCAATTTGTAACGTCCCAATAATCTTAAATAAGCCCGAATCATATTATGTTGATGCTCCAATGTATACTTATCACAAAGTTTGTTGCCGTATAGAATAATTAACCTATCATATTTAATGTACCTTGTTATATTGTCATCTCTGAGTACTGGAAAAACGATTCGTCGAAGGACTTCATTGGCTTCGTTATGAATGTAACCGGTTAGTCTTCTACCAGCGGCAGTAATTTCACGGACCCCTTTTTTATGATTTTTGTCACATTTAGAATAATGAATGCGAAGAGTTGCCTTGGAGAAAAATCCTTTACATTTCTTGCAACAAATATAGTCCTCAGCACACTTTTTGAATTTTACCTGACGTTGTCTACATAAGATGAGGATTCCTGTATTTAACTCAGATTTCGTATTGTGAAGATAATCACCTCTTCTCCTGATTGCTTCGATTATTTTTTTCCTTTCAGGACATTGCGGAGGAAGATAGATGAATGTCTATACGTCTGCCTGGTCTTTATGCTTTAACGTCAGATGACGAGCAATCTTTGTTTGCAATGTATTACAGTATAAACAAAAATGTTTTTTCGTACCTATTTTTTTATGCTTTCTTGATGAAGGAATTTTCTACTCACGTACGTCAACAGCGGGTGCTTCGTCCAATAACGACGATTTTTCCAGTTCAGAAATGTTTGTTGAAGTTTGAGGTGTTTCATTAATAAAAATAGTAGACTGATCGGGCCGGTACTCAGAATCTTCGTTGAGATCATCATTTACAAAATCATTATCGTTGCTGCTCAATGATTCACGAGTATTTTTTTCTTCGGCATGTTCCCTCGTGGCGACATGCTCATTTTGACCTTCATCGGACTGCTCAGAAACACCCAACCAACTATCGCCGATTGCATTTTCAATTTCAGTAATGCCAGTTGGTGCATCACTAGACATGGAGGCATGTATCGATGAATTATCCAGGATATTCAACAATTCCATCTCTTTAAAAAAGCAATTTGACTTTGACTGTATAACATTTTCCGGTGTTGATGAATTGTTCGAAAATGACTGTTCATTAGATACGAATATCGAATTTATAATATTCAAATCAACAATGGATGACAATGGCGATGTTGATTTTTGATTCTTATCGTACTGAATATTATTCGGTGATGTTTATTCTCGATTGTTATTATTGTGTTGAATATTTTTTTGTGACATGGCCTCAAGATTATTATGATTCTGCTGAATAGTGTCCGGTAAGTTTGACTCTCGATTCTTATTATTCGGCTGAATATTTTCCGGTAATATCAGATGTTCATAATGACCATCGTCCTGCTCAATATTTTTTGGTGATATCAATTGTCGATTATCGTCATTCCGCTGAATTTTCACCAAAAATTCGATTAACTGCTCTTCAGTCTCTGCAACAAGACCAGCATTTACGACGATCAACTAAAATTATCAAGAATCAAAATAAGAGCGCACGACGAACCGGCGCACGCCTCTAAAAAACTTGTCGGTTCAATTTTTTATTTTTTTTCGTGGTATCGTGTTCAGAAAGAGCTGAATATAAAAATTCCTGCTGAAAACCTGATGAGTTATTTTTTAGATTCAATAAATTAAGAAACAAGTTTAGGAGTTAAAAAAAATATATCGATCTGTTTATGTAGATGTTATTACCTGAAGTTCACAGAAGGTATGAAAAATTTTAATAATCGAAAAACCTCCTCTTTCATTTCACTCGCCAGGGGTTAAAGACAGGCTGATTTATGTTTGTTGAAATTTTTAAAAATTCAACTTTTGACTTTACAAAAAATTTCATGATAATTCTTTTTGGAAATTGAATGAGTATTATGGAATAAACAAAGTAATTTGATATGAAAACAATTTTTTCCAATCATTCACGAAATTTTAATAAAAAAATACCCAACCACGTTATCGGCCGGCAATATGAACTTTCATATTATCAGTTTCTTCTAAACAAGGTCAAGAAAAAGAAAATTCGCCTTGCACTACAAAAAGAGCACAAAGAAATTACGTGATTAAAGAAATAAGGCGATTGAACAAATGATTATCTTCTGCTTTTTGTTATAAGTTCATTACTTTACTGTCGGAAAAAAATATAACACCTGCTGTGTCCAGGAGAGATGCGTGGTATTTCGCTCCATTTTTATATTTAACTATGCATTCCGCGTCTTGTACAACTTTGACACGCTCGGAGGAGATGACTTCATACTGTTCGTCGTCAAATTTGACAAGAGAAAACATATTTCCTGGAACAAACATATTGCATTAAATATTGCTTAATATTTATGTTATGTACTGAAATCTGAATTTCAATTGTACTGAAACAATGTAAGATTATGATTAAGTGCATGCTATAGTCAGTCTGTACCAACCAAGGTATACTCTTCTGGCATCCGGGATTCCGCGAACGTCTCCGAAACTGCGATATTGAGGCAGCGCATCAGTTAAATCGAGAAGGGGCAGCTTCACGCCTGTAATATGAGTCCTATTGAATTTGCCTTTCACATATTGACGGGTCTTATGGAAACAGACGTAATTCGGTGGACCTTCTAGAACGAACGTATTTAGGCGAGAAATTTAGAACGGACGTATTTCATCGAGCGGCTAGAACGGACGTATCCCACAATCAATCGACTCTACTAGATGTGTGTAGAACTTTGTATATACTAACTATAGCGTCCGTTCTAGCCGCTCGACGAAATACGTCCGTTCTAAATTTCTCGCCTAAATACATCTGTTTCCATCGGCCCCGTTGATATGTATTCGTTTGATGTTGAAATGAGTGGAATGTATTCGTTTCAGAAATGGTAAGAGTCGGCGAAGAATGACTTTATTTCGACACTTTATTTACGCATAAAGCCAGTATCGGCACGCTGAACAAGAGCCAGGCGACAGTGTATTCTTTATTATATCATGTGTCCACTCAGCGCATCAGCGGCGTCGGTTGTGTATTTAAACAAAAAACGTGAGTTACGCTCGTCATGCTAATCACAACTACACAGAAAAATAACAACAACCATTGGTGAAGCATCGATACATTTATATTTCTTTACTAAGGTGAATCTGATCAAATTCGAACCTCCCCAATCCAAAAACATTTAAAATTTGAAACTAAACCCATTCACCTTCAGAAAACTGCTAAAATAATTCGAAAAAAAATATAACGGTAATTCAAAATCAGCCAAGAATATTGTTGATCTCTAGAATTCAAAGTTGCAAAAACCTCACCTCGATAATTCAAGAAAACTGTTTGGATTTTGAAATATGTCACAATGAGCATAATAAAGTGAGTTAATAGTGGTCTTGACCGAAAAGCGACAATTGTAGTACACTACGATATTCCATAAAGTACTTTGTCGATAACTTCAAAGTGAAATTGAACCTGATCATCTTTAGAGCCTTGAAGGAAAATTAGTAAATCTCAGTAATTCTATTAGTCTTGACCTACACAATTCGAAAACATCTAAGATACGATGTATGAGTAACACACAAGCACGTTACAAGTGTGAGTCATGGGTGTATGTATTATACGCTCCGTAGCGCCATCTATTTGGGGTTTCGAAATCCTACTGAGGTGGAATTACGTTCATGTATACAAAGATACAAGCACGGTCAAACGTGTGCTGCATATTACGCAGATCGTCATACGTTAATCATAAACTACAACAGAGTGACAATTAAACGGATTTATCAATCGTGTATCTATTTTTATAGGATAAAAGAATGTGTACTTACCAGTTCAAAGACATTCAGAAGACGATAATTCTAGGAAATTCAAGGTGTTCACTCTCCGCCGCTTCAAATCGAACTGAAGCAGGAGTAAACTGTTCAGCTCATCAACTCCCACTCTACCGCGTGAGCAGCGCATGTGAGCTCTACCGAATGCATACATGCAGCGTAGAGAAAGGGTCCCAGAGTATGCGTGAGTTTCATGAGGCAACTTTTTTGCGCATGAAAGTCATGAGTCGGTTCAAACAGAAATTTGAAATAAAATAATTTTTGACCGAAGCCGAGACCCGTGTAGAAATTTTATCTGGGCGCTAATAGGGGCCAAGTTAATTTTCCTCGTTATTATGTAGGCCCAAGTTTGGGCGTTTGTATTGGGCCAATGTCGATTTGTCCCGCTTTTTTCATTTGGCCCCATACGCGCCTTTAAACTTGGGCCAATAGTGGCTCCAATATTGGCCCAAGCTTGACAGCGTATATGGGATCAAAAGAAGAATCCGGGACAAATCGACATTGGTCCAATACGGGCAACCAGAGTTGGGCCTACATATTAAAACCAATATTGGCCCAAGTTTAACAGCATGTATCAGGCCAAATGTAATAAACGGGACAGTAATCGACATTGGCCTAATACAGGCGATCAGATTTGGGCCTACATAATATAATATGGGCTGTCCAACTTGGATATTAAGATCGGGCCGATATTGGCTGCCAGCCTTGGGCCAAATTATAAGCCAATTTCAAGCCTAATTTAGCCCTAGAAAACCCCCGCCAGGCCCACGAATGCCCTCATATTCATGCTGAAATAAATCTGAATAGTAATGTTCATTTAATAATGTTTTATTGGTTATTGCACACACACAATGCACAGTTTTGTACTACAGTATATACGATAGTACAATACTTTGAATTTAAGTTTTATCACGTTTGTACTTTAATGCAGTATATCACAAATAATAAACAATATACATCTTTGATGTAGGTAGTAACAGTAATATATAAAATGTAATATATAATATAAAAATTTTTTTTGGTACTTAGAATAATACTTAATAATAGCTTTTTGTTTAAAAATACCGTATTGGACCAAATATGAGTCAAAATTGTTGGTTTTCGATATTGATCATATTTAGGAATTTATATCATCCTGGGCCTTCAAAACTATGTCAGAAATTTGAAAATAGGTTATATGACAACTCTATTATTTTCACTTGTTTTCAAGTACAGTTACATGGTGTATTAATGATGTAAAAAGGAGTAATTAGAAAATATCAATTATTTTCTGTGCCAGGTTTGATCCCGAGGTGTATTTTCGATCAGTGTGAACGTTATACATGATTTCGGATAAATGTCTTATGTGGAACAAATGATCAATATGTTTTCTACTTGTGAGTTATTTTTATGTCACATACGGAAATTTGAAGAGTTCAAATTTTGAAATAATGACGATGAATTATTAAAAAGTAGTAGCAGTTTGCGTGATTATTTTTGACTCATCACCATTACCTCAATTGTACAAATTTTCAAATTATCGTACATCATTGAAAAATACTTGAATAAGAAGTAGAAAGCATATTGTTTGCTGATTTTAAATAACTCGTTTGCCCGGAATCATACTGCTCATCGAAAATGCAGCATATAACAGGATGGAACTTGCCACAGTTAAGTATTAATATTTTTGATTCGATATTTTTCTTGAATCATTAATATTGAATAACCAAATTTAAGTGAATTTTTTTTCGAAGAAACAATTCATTCGAGGTGAAAATTTCTAAATAAGGATCATTTTTTCGAACCCCAAAGTGGCCTAACCTATTGATGAGTATGTACATCGGAACGGGCTAGGTAGTTATACATGGAGAGAATTTTATGAGAAGCGCTGTCATACTGGTATAGGTTGGTTGACTTATCACAGACTTCTGAGACCTGGTACTATAAGTATGGTAACCGGTGTCACAATTGAGGTAATTGTTACCAAACTACGAGGCCATAATACGAGGCCTCAGAAGTCTGAGATTAGTCGACTTATATCAGTAAGACAACGCTTTCTATAAAATTCTCTCCGTGTAGTATTGCAGGAAATGATTTTATGCAGTATCCACCGTATAATGCGCATAAAGTTTTGTAACATAATTATCTGTATATTGACGTATGTTCGACGCAACACGGTATTCTACTACTTAGGAACTTTTGATTTCAGTACGTTCAATGAGATTAGTTTATATTCTTTGGAGTATATATTTTGTGAGTAACTTGAGTCTTGATTCAAGTGGTTCGTATACCTATTTACCGAGATATTTACGTTCATTTCGGAGTCAATACTTTACTGTTTGGGAACTGCTGCAGCCGGAGGTTGTAGCGGGCGTCGTTTTCGATTGCCATCCCAATACTTGAAATTGGTCAAGCAAGATGATAGTGTGTGATAGAACTCCTTTTCAGTCACAACCCCGCCAGATGGTCCCTTGTGAAATCGAGTCACAAAGTCTAAAAGTTAGTAACAAATTGTGTATTTTTTCGGGAAAAGAAAAATTATTTGTGAGTGAGAAAATATGCATTCATACCAAAAAGCAAGTCATAGAACAGAGTGCCTTTAAGTAGAAATTTGTCTTTCGACTTTCGAAAAGCAGTACACTGCATAGCGAGATCTCGATGAAACAATTTTTTAATAGTTCCTGTGATCGTTCGTTGTACATCTGAATCCAGCAAGCATTCCATCGCAATTTTCTACAAAAATCATTATTAACTGATAAGTTAGGACTATTGCACCATAATTTCATTCAACAATCTCACCAAATCCTTCACATATTCAGCATCAATCTCCAATCGTTCATTGAAGGCTTCGTATTCGGCTACAGTTGACAGCTTTTCGAAATTGTACTTTTGTAAGAAGGTGACTATAGAGACTTGGTCCACTTTGGTTTTCAAGATTCGTTCAACAGAATTACGCAGTGCTTGTAATTCTTCTACAACGGTATTGACTGTTGTCGTCAGCTTTTTTATGGCCATGTAAATGAACACAGTCTCTGTAACAAATTCGTAATAGGTGAATGTACGATATTTTTTCATAAATTTTGTTTTATACTAATCACTCACTCAATCATTTGAAATTTACTAAAATCTATTTCAATTTCATTATCAATAATCCACTTTACTTGTAGAGCTAAAAATCAGGTGTTTCATTTCTTGACAATAATGATCCTAGATGAAGAAGCTACTAAACAAAAATATGAACCTGCACTACCTGAAGGAAACTTTTTTATCGTGTCCTCCAACGCAGCTGGCTCGTCAAGCAAATGCTGTATTTCTGCTTGATTTTCTTCAGGCACCAAGCTCAGATTTGTCGCTATAAAAATAGTTAATTGCCTTTTTATTTTGCAAGTACAAAATAAATATAATTTTCCAAAAAAAAAAAAAAGGAACCTTACTACCTTGTTGTTTAATCGTCTCTAATATACGTTTAGACATACTGCGGATATTCGAAGGATCGCCTTTGTCTTGCGGCGTATGATTACATGTTGAAGATGTTCCTACACATTCTGATGATTTTTCACTGTCAGTAGAAGTTATTCCTTTAGCTCCAGTATGAAGTGAACTTGCATGCTTTGATTGGCTTAGATTTTTTAAACCACGCACACCCTTCGATACAGTAAGTTTTTTAATCTTTCGTGAATTATTTTTCATCTCTTTGATAGCTGCAGACACCTCGTCTGAGCTAGAGCCCTCAATGTAGTGTGCTAAAAACAGTAAGTAAGTAAATCAAGTGAAAATATTGTATTGATCTTTGCTTAAAATCAATTAACTGAAGGATCACATTAACCATCGTCGGAATCATCTTCATGTTCTGACAAAGTTGACTGCTCACTGTTCGACAAGATTTCCTCAAGTGTTTTGGAGGTACGTGCGTTACTTTGATTTTTGTAAATGTTCGTCATCGTATCGGCTTTTTCTTTCGCATGTGCTTCTGAGTCAGTTGTGTATGCGTATGGCCTTTTTTCTAATACCTTTAGCCTTCGCATGCTTGCCGCATCAGTTTCTGAGAAACGAGATAAACTCATGAGGTTTCTGTGACAATTGAAAAGAGTGCAAAATTTTTCACAGATATCAGAACTTACCTGCGTGACCCCTCAGTTCAATAGGATACCACGGCCAGTCCGCAGGTGCTCCAGCTTGTAGACTAACAAGATCCTGCAATAATTTTTTTTTTCTGCCGTGTAAGGAGGACCCGGGTAATGGACAACGCATGAACACAGTTCATCGTCGTATCTGACCCAAGAACTAGGTACACAATCCACTTCTTTTAAGCCTTCTGGTGAAAGTTCCCCGGTAAATGATAATAATGAAAATTTTTTCAGCTGTACTGTTTTATCAGCTGCTGCAATAGGCACTAGAAGATGAAAAGTTGTGAGTCATTGTACAGCAAAAAATAGTACATTGTACAACGGAGGGGGGGGGGGGGGGGCTATTCCCAATGAGGGTCCCATGATGGTCCACAAGTTGGAGTCGAGTGCACCATCATCTTACCCGAGCTAGAAATTACCCTCCCTCTGCACAGAATGGTTTTTTCAAAAAGTGCATGTATAAGTTCTTTTGAATATTTATATATTTATATAATAAGGAATAAGAATCAGGGTGGCCACATGCCTGGAAAACCTGGAAATGTCAGGAAATTAAAAACGGGTTGTGGAAAACCTGGAAATGTCATAGAATTTTTTCCCCAAAAATTTGTGGCCACCCTGCACTAGAAATGCGCAATTTTCCATCCACTTTACATGAAAGGGCCTATTTCATGGACGTGTTGAACAAAATACTTTACATATTCGCATAGAGGAAATGACAACCAAACCGGCAGTAAGGTGAAAAAAATTTTGTCTTTCTAGAAACGATTTTTACAGATTCCCAATGTTCTTTAAACAAGAATAGTGCAGAAAAGCAGGCTCTTATCAGAGAAAAAAATTCTTCATAAAACTGTTCGTGAAAAAAAATGTGGAAAAAAATTTTCAACTTTTTTTCGGCACTTTCCCGTGTAGAAATTCTTTTCTGGCACTAGTAGGGGCCAAGTTAATTTTCTTCAATAATATGTAGGCCCAAGTTTGGTCACCCGTGTTGGGCCAATATCGGTTTGTCACGCTTTGTTGATTTGGCCCTATATGGGTTATCAAACTGGGGCCTACATTGGGCGTCGAATTGGGGCCTCTAGATTGTATGTGAAATTGGAGCCAAAATTGGGTGTGAAATTAGGGCCGACAATGGGTGTGAAATTGGGGCCGACATTGGGTGTGAAATTGGGGCCGATATTGGGTGTGAAATCGGGGCCGACGTTGGGTGTCAAATTGGGGCCGACATTGGATATCGAACTTGGGCCTACATTGGGTATCAAACTTGGGCCCAAATGCAAGCCGAAGCCCCTCCTATGTGTTGGAATAAAGAATAAAAGTAGCAGTTATTCAATAATAATTTATTGCTGAGCAATGCATACATAATGCGTTTTGTATGGGAGGCCGGGGCTGGAAGTAACTGGAGTAAGAAGTAACGGTGCGTTTGTTACGTCAAGTAAGAGATGAATTAATGGTTCCAATGCTGAACAAACGTCGAGCCTGTAGTCATTCTAGCGTTGGAACCATTTCTATATACCATACCATATCTATTTCATCTACTTGACTGTGGGGCATTTTATACGAAACCGACCAATCCGTGACCCCGACCATTTTTGATTTTGTTGAAAATTTTCTATTTTTTTGTACCTACTGAACGCAGTCTTTCGGAATTTTTTTAGATTTTTGTCTCAACTCGTCCAAACACAATACATTTTTCAAAATTTCGCACAATTTTTTTTTTAAATGCTCATACCTTTTTCAAAAACAGAGATATCAAAATAAAATACTAGGTTTTTTTTTCGTTTCGAGTTGTAGTTCCACAAAGAAAATACGAAAAAAATCGAAATTTATTTTCATATGTTTTTTTCAGTTTTAAACCCAAAATATTTTTTTTTCAAAACTTGGACCATTTCGATTTTTTTGAAAAAATTCACCACTTTTCAAGAGGCATTTTTATAAGTACCGAAAAATTCGGAGCTTTTGATATTCATAAATTGTGGGGCATTCCATGTCAACTCGACCAATGATTTTCGCCCAATATTTTTTATTTGCTTCACAATTTTTTGTACGATTCTCCGATCTCAAAAAAGGACTCATGAATTTTTTCAGATTTTCTTCTCCAACCGTTAATTTTTCATGATTATCCAAACCCAACTAAAAATCAGCATTTTTTAAAAATGTACAAAAATTCTGAAAAATTTCATTTTTTATTCCGATCATTTTGGTACCATTCCCATGATGAGACTGACTTTTTTTCTAGACTTTTAGCACTTTAAACAACTTGACTCGAGAAAAAACCATGTTTCGACGGTTGAAAATTCTCAAAAATTTTATTCTCCGGTTAGATTAATTTTTCCTGCTATTTTGGCGAGTCAAAAGCCCTAGATAACTGCTGTGTCTGTAACAAATTTGTATTCAGTAAATGCATGTTATTATGGATATTTTACTGAATTATACATATGTGCAATATACACATTAATGTATAACAGAACTATGAACTAGTAGGTATGTACCTTTGGAAAGGTCTCCAAGCTGAAGCAGCTCCTCTAACGCAGGAAACTTCTCAACTGTACTTTGTATTACAAGATTTTCCTCCAATTCAACAACGTTTTTGCCAGGCACAAATTTGGGATTGTTTTCTACAACAATAAATTTTATAGCATTTTTAGTTTAAACTGTATAGTCATTTTTTAGATTAGCTTTTCATTTGACAACTTGAAAATAGCCCTATTTGTACAAAATAAGGGACAATACCTTGCTGTTTGAATGCATTCAAGGTACTTTTTGAAGTACTGTCATTCTTTTGACCGTTATCTTTTTGCAGCTTGGATGTTGGAGTTGTGGGTATAACTGGCTGTTTTTTCTGTTGCTCTGCTACAAATCTATCTCTATCGCCTTCTGAATTTTTTTTCTTGGTTTTGCCTCGGGTTTTGACAACTGTTAACACATCGTCTGATGATAAGTTAGAATCTTCAGTAGCGTATGCTGAAAAATAAGTAAATTAGGTAAAAATCATATCATATATCATATTATATGTAATGGCGCAGGTTTCAAATTATGATATTTAGATTTTGTTTATGGAAGTATTCAGATGATGAAAATTCACGCTGTATATCATGATTCCATGGATGTTAGGATATTAATTATAATTAGGTTTGAGATAGAATAATCAAAAAGATAATGATACTCGAGTGAGCACATATTGAACGAGAACAATCAACGGACAGTATTGTATGAAAATCGTCCATAAAACCAATCAAGTAAGGGAACAGCCTTACATGTACTGCTAGGTGTATCAACCTCTGACGAACTTGATTCTTCGCTTTCTGCCAAAATTTCCCCAACAGTGACAGACTTGGGAATTGTATCTTTGTGGATTTTTGTCATTCTAACAGCTTGTTCTTTGCCATGTGTCTCGGAGTCAGTTGAATACGCATACGGTTTCTTTTTTAGCACCCGCAGCCTTTGGATCCTTTCTTTATAGTTTGCTGTAAAAAATGATGAAAACATAGTATGTCGCAATGAAAATCGATGAGACTGCAAAAAATGTCATGAAAACCAGAACTTGCCTGCATGGCCCCGTAGTTCAATCGGGTACCACGACCAATCTGCTGGGGTTTCTCCTTGGGTTTTAATAAGATCGGTTAATAATCTTTCAGTTTCTGTGTTGTAAGGAAGACCCATATAATGAACCACGCATGAACATAGCGCCTCGTCATATTTTATCCACGCACTAGGTACACATTCTATCTTCTTCAGGCCTGTCTCTGTACGCTCATCAGTAAATGACAGCAATGAATAAGCTTTTAGAGATTTTTTCTTAGCAGCCACTGAAAAGTAAAAAATCAAAACTTTGATTGTAAAGTACATAAGAGATTTGAAATATATTAGCATCAGACGATGCCTCTTAACAAAGCAGCTTATCCCAGCGGTTGTGTATTAGAAACAGTTTATCTCAGCATTTTAATTTATAGCAAAGACATGAGCTATTCCTAAAAGAAATACTACGATATGCTATAATATAGCTACAAGAACGTAAGTGGGAAATTTTCCAAAAATTATATTTCCAAAACGAAAGTAGAAAACTCGGTGAAAATTGAAATTGTTTTCTCTTATAGGGTGGCCACAAATTTTTGCGAAAAAAATTCCATGACATTTCCAGGTTTTCCAGGACCTAAATCCCAGTTTTTCCCAGACATTTTCCCAGTTCTAGTGAGTGACTGAAATCCTAAATCGGTCAGCTCTGGTGATCTGCGAGATGGAGAGTCCAGTACTTGGATGCAGCCTTCTTATAAGTCGAGTACTTGGACTTATAAGAAGGCTGTGGACATAATCCGGGCAACGCAATGATATTGGTAAAGAAAAACGACAATGAATAAGAGACGACAGCTAGATGGGAGCACTCACTGCTATCATGTACAAAAAGTCAGTTTAAGACAATTTTTTTCTCTACGAAAAAAAAAATAAATTCGTCACTTAAAAAAATAATTTCGTATCCCAATTTAAGAAAACTGATATTTTCATATTTTTCCATGACCAAAATAAAAATTCCCTGACAATTCCAGGTTTTCCACGACCCGTTTTTAATTCCCTGACATTTCCAGGTTTTCCAGGTTTTCCAAGTATGTGGCCACCCTGTCTTATAGTACTGTGGGATAAAATAAAATCAGGAGTCCGAGTCAAATCGACGAAGCTCATGATAAAGGTGGTTGATCGTGAGTAGAAAAAAAATGCTGTAGGTATGAATCAAGACGCAATGCAGCGAGTGAGGTTATGTTTCTTCGCCCAAACAAAATACGTATTCGGTGCGTTATGGCAGGAAATTTTTATACATCAAAAGTGAAATAAACAGCGGTGAAGTACTTCTACTTACTTATGGTACACTTCGTTGTTGTATTTTTTCGGGGAGTAACTGTAATGAACTGTTGCCGGCACTTTCATGCGATACCACAATGAACGCGAACAAGATAGCCTCGTTGCTGTATCCGGTTCACCACCGCGTGGCGTCATGCCATGCAGCGCGGGAACATATTACCGTGCATATTACTTTTTGGCGGGAACAGCGGTGATATGCAGCGCGCGCAGTCAACGGTATTTCCAACCTATCTTTTCGAAATGAAAATCGTACAAAAACTGTCGATTTTCTGTGAAAACTTGCAATCGAATTCTCAGAGAAAGCATGTGCCCGCAATCGGCAGCGTAAATACCGGGCGCTCAAAAAAGCATGTAACAAAGATTTGGATGAAGTGCTGGAAAACATGCGTACGGATGGTATTAAGGAAAATAAAGATGTCACGGGTAAATTAAATAAAATATATTTCATAACCGCAAAAATTGTTACTATACCATAATGTTATACTATAATAAAATATTTACTATAGGTGATAACAATTTACGAAACTCTCATCGAGATATCGAAGAGCATGGCATCGAACTAGGTGGGGCGTGTGAACCAGAAATGGAACAAGAGATTCTGGACTTTGAAAATCCCGTTAATTTTCGAGAGGAATTATTGCGAGCTGATCTGCAGAATGGCCTACAAGACGCTGATTCACAAAATATAACAGAAGCAGGAAATACAGAAATCGAAGACATACGAACTTGGGCCATTGAGTCCAATCTTAGCTGTTCCGCTTTGGACAAACTGTTGAAGATCTTGCGAAAAAGATTACTTCCGGACCTGCCAAAATCTTCGAAAACATTTCTCAAGACAACTTTGGTTGAATATAACATCGTTGAAATGCAAGATTCCTCTCCCGATGGAGTTCCTGGAGACTTTGTATACTTGGGAATTGCAACAGGTTTGGAGTCTTGCATAAATACCAGTTTTCACAAAAAAGCCATTGAATTAATTATAAACATATATGGGTTGCCTTTAACAAAGTCAGGTGGGAAGTGTTTCTGGCCAATTTTATGCAAGGTGCATTATATACCCGATGTCTATAAGCCCTTTATAGTGGCTATTTACTGCGGTGATAGCAAACCGAAGGATCTTTCACTTTATCATGAGGATTTCATAATTGAATTAAACCACTTACAAAAACACGGAATTATAATATGTGAAACAAAATACACAGTTCAATTAAAGTGCCTGGTTGCAGACACACCGGCGCGATCGTACTTAAAGTGTACGAAAGGTCATGGAGGATACTGTGCATGTGAGAGATGCACTGTGTATGGGGTGCGAATCAAAGTCGGAAAAGGCTCATCTACCGTTTATCCCGGTTCTAACTTTCCAGAAAGAACGAACACTTCCTTCCGTAATCATGATGACCCTGAACACCACACTGGGTTTTCCCCATTAGAAAAAATTTGTCCCGAAATAGATATGCCGAAGATTAGTCTTTCAGATTTTATGCACTTGGGATCGGGTGTAATAAAAAAATTGTTAGAGATGCTAATGTTTGGTCCGTTGTCAGTTAGATTGAGTAGAAGACAAAAAATGGAAATCTCGAGAAGGCTTCTGTGCTTAAGATTGCAATTGCCTTCAGAATTTCAAAGGAAAACGAGATCCATTTTTCATGTTCGACAGTGGAAGGCGACAGAGTTCAGGTTCTTTCTTTTATGCGCCGGTCCAATTGTCTTGAAAAATGTTATTCCTGAGAAGTTATACAGACATTTTTTGCTATTGCACGTCGCATTCCGAATTTTATGTAGCGACCAGTCTGCAGTATCTTCCAATGCACTTGCTAAAAGGTATTTGCAAAAATTCGTTCTAGCCCTGCCCCTCTTATATGGCACCGCAGCGCTAGTGATGAATATGCATAATCTTCTCCATATAGCTGATGATGTTGTAACTCTTTTTTTTTTTTTCTTTCGAAGGGAAAATGCCTCATGCACACCCTGCGTTTCTTGCGTGAGTGTGGGACCCGCCCCCACTAAAAACCCACCGGCCACCCTGGTACGGGATGGGAGACTCCCCGGAACCACCGAAGCATAACTTCGGGGGGTCACCCGGCACCTCAGCGCGCGTGCGCTCACTCCTAGCTTGGGAGTTGCGTCTCCCCTCCCTCCCAATCCGCTCGGTTCACGATGCTTGGCTCGCGTCATACCTAGGGACCAGCTCCGGTTTCTCGCTGTTGACTGACGCTCTATCGCTGGAGCCGCTCAGCGTGCGGACGCTGCCTCCCTGCGCCAGCGGCTTGGTTTCTGCCCCCTCCGCTGGCAGCCCATCCCCTCGGGCGCCGGGGAACAGAAGCACCAGCAAAGCCGTCCTTCTCCACCCCCGTATAGGCATGAACCGCGGAGAGGGGAACAAGGAAGGGGAAAAGCAGAGGGGAAAGGGGAGGAGACGAAGCACGGGCGTCCGTGACGATACCTCTGATCTGTCACCTGCTACCCTATCATCAACGACGCCACGAGCGCCCCCGCCCGTCCCCACCCCCACAACTTCCGAGATCGACACCCCCGCCCCGCACACACCGCAGCCCCACCGCAGAGGGCGGAGGGGAGGCCCGCCGGCACCCGGTAGGGATGGGCAAATGAGGAAAAAATATCGATATATATCGTATCGATGTTTTTCAAATATATCGATAAGTATTGACTAAATATATCGATATGTTGATATATCGATATTGTCTGTGCAATAAGCGATTATCTATAAAAATTGCCGAAATATTCGAAATTTTAAAGCAAATACACATCTGGTGGTTTTGACATCAGTTTTATTATTTGAAAATATAGAAAAGCCAAGAAAAATCAACATCATCAACACAACAAAAATACATTATTCGTTCATACCAATATTTGTCTGATATTGACATCAGGAGCACTCTTTGTTTGATGTGCTCCCCTGTTAATCTGCTCCTTTCATTCGGTACAGCCAAATTCACCACTGAAGCAACCCTTTCAGATGACACTGAAGAAGCTTGGCAAGTCATATATTTTAGAGCGATATCCGAGAGAACCGGCGTGAAATGACGACAATTTATCCAGAACTTTATTGGATCAGATTTTCTTTCTAAAAGTGGTTGGTCCAAATACTGCTTCAGCTCATTGGGGACACAGCCACTGCTTGGAACCTCTGACGTAGCTATGTTCAGATTTAATAATTTCTCATGTCTTAACCAGATAGAGGACCCACTAGCTTGTTCTAATGCTGCTTGATCAGGATTTTTATCCGGAGAACGTTGTCCTCTACGGCGATATTCTGCACGAATCTCAGCACTAATTTTGGATATAGCATTTGACACGACAACTGGCGAGGTAAAGTGGATACGCTTGAACCGAGGATCCAAAATGGTAGCTACTGAAAGAAAAGGATTTTGTTCTAAAGGAGCCAGTTTGTCTTCAACTTTTTTGAGTAAAGCCTTTTTTACAATCAGCCCTAAAGAGGTCGATGGAGTTGCTTGATCTGTTACTTGGGTAACTAGAGTTGTAAGAGGAATGGCTAAGCTGGACGTTACATAATTCGCACCACTTATTTCCTCAGTAGCTTCTTTGGAAGGGCCAAGAAGAGCAATAAAATCCCGTATTACATTAAGTTGCGACGATGGAACCATATCTGGTGTATTCTTGCTAGTTTGGCTTTTTGTGGCTAAAATTTTAGCTACTAGTGCAGACAGTTTGACGAATCTCTCTAGCATGTCAAAGCAAGAGTTCCATCTAGTGCTGACAGCTTGTATCAATGTCAACACCTCACCTTCTTTTTTACCAGATGATTCTTGTTCGGCTCGTAATTGGTCCATAGCGTTGACTGACTGCTTAAAGAACGTCACAATGGTTTTGACCTGGTCGGTGAGTGCTGAGTTCTTTAATTTCTTTCAATACTCCATCGACTACAAGGTTTAAGACGTGAGCCATACAGGAAATCCGATGATTATTACCTAAAAACAATCGTACCGCTGACACTATATTTGCGCCGCCATCAGTAGTAATAGATACTATTTTAGTTGTGTCAATTTCAAACTCTTCACATATTTCTCTCCAACATTCTTGTATGTACTGTCCTGAATGACCCTACAATAAGTTTATTATATTTGTACACTGTATAAAATGTAATAATTGCAAATCAAAATAATTTAGAGGTGGGGTTAAAATTTATAAAGTACATCAAATATACCTGAGAAAGTTTCTGGGCGCATAGGTTTAAGCTCTGGAGGACAGGTGATCCGTTTACAATGTCAACAAAGTGAACCGTCAATACTAAGAAACTTCTTGTAGAATTAGTAATTGTAAGTATGTCACTTGTGAAACATAAAAAAGTTATCTCTTTTAATCTTTTTATTATGACCTCCTTTGTAGTATTGTATCTGTTTTCTACTAGGCGAGTTACCTGAAAGTAAAAAGTATCAGTTATTTCACTGCAATTTAATATTAAAAATATAAATTGGAACAAAAGTAATTTAAAGACAACCTTTTTTCTTGAAGGCAGTTTATAGAGAGGGCAAACAGTGCGAATAAATTTTTGTAGTCCCTTTTTTTCAACGCACGATAGTGGCAAGTTGTCCTTACATATCATGTAAATTAATGCTTGTGTAATTTCACAATGCTTTTGTCCACCTTCTGAAATATATAAATTATTTTAAGTAATATAATTGATAATTACTCACTTAAAAAAAAATGTTTGAAACACAAATATAAATAAAGTCAAGCCTAAACTATATATTAGGGTGGTCGTTAAAAATTAAAATCTTTGCGGCGCCCGAAAAAATCCTTCCTTCTGATGAGAAACTACGGGGAAAATTTTGCTTTTGCGATTTAAACAAAAATAACACGTGCCGACGGCCAATTGAAGTTAATTTTTCGACAAAATTATGGTTTTTTTTTTTAATTTGTCTCAGTAGTTAAGTTTGGGTAAAAATCATCAAAAACGGCTTGTAGAAAATTAAATTCTCTACAAAATTTTTTTTTTATCACCATATTTAGAGCTAAAAATTCTGTTTTTCCTAAAATATGAACAATTTTCTAACTTCTATTCGCAATTATTGATTTAAATAGATTTAGTTAATGATTACCAAGTTATATTTGATATTATTTATTTATTTAAAGAACGAAAAAGTACAATATCATTTTCTATGGATTAATTTATCAATCCCAAGGTTTAATTAAGCTTTCTTTTGTATTTTTTATGTTTCGAGCTCTGTAATCATCCAAAATTTGAATTATAAACTGCTTCTGATCTTCATCTTTTGTAAATAAATCGTTATATTCTTGCATTAACTTTACACCACGTTCAGCAACATCGTTTACAACTGATAAATTGTTTACAACTTTCAAACAGCTCTGGTAATTTTCATTTTCTTGCCATTTTTCGCAATCTTCTTTTAACCAACTTGTGTTCAAACCCAGCTTAAGAAAGAAATTAATTGAAGAAGGGTTAATAAACTGTTCCAATCCTTGTTCGAAGAATGTTGGTACATCTTTTTCAGCAATAACTAATTTCTTCGGATTGTAGATTTGACTTTCATCTAAAGAATCATGTGTTTTATTTGAAGTATCGAACAAATTTTGAACCATTTTTTTTTTCGTTCCTTTGTCAACGTCGTCATCAAACAATGCCATTAAACAGTTTTCTGGAGCTAGGTACCATAAATGATTTAAAATTTTTTTCAAAGCAGCAGAGGACGTTTTTTTGTCAATTAATTGGAAATTGTAAATCGATTGTATCAATTTAAAATCAGTATTGGGAGCTTTGACCGATGATGATGCGATAAACCATATTTTTATATAAATTTTTACAATGAAAACGCAAATTATACCCAGGCTTTTTTTTTCATTTGAATTCAGCTTAAACGTAGATCTTAAAAGATAAATTTTCAGAGAGTAAATAGCCTTTGCCATCCATCTTGCTTGATGCATAGCTCCAGGAACATGAAACGTAAAATTATCGGGTACTACTCCTATGAATATCAATGTCAACTTTAGAAATTCTAAATAATCGTCTCTATTATGATTCAAAGTTAATTGAATCTCTACAAACTCACGAATGCCGAGAATATCATTTTGCAACATATCAAAAATCATTGGATCATTTATTCCAAATTCAAATTTTGTAAGGTCTAATTTATCCCATTCTTTCTTGAATCTTACAAATAAAGGTACGTTCGGCCCAGATGAATTGAAAATTTGACAATCGAATACAGCTTTCAGTATTACTTCAAATATATGGTGTCGACATGGTAATAGAATGAGATTTCGTTCCAATGATTGTTCAATCAACACTGCTGCACCGTTGAATTGTCCCGTGTTTGAAGCTGTCGTATCACAACACAAACCAACTACGAATTCACTAATTCCGTATTCTTGCAATGCATCGAAAACTGCAACGGCCATTGCACGACCGGTGGAATTGTCAAGTTTGGGTATCGATAATATTTTAGTTTCTTTTTCTGCTGAAATTATAATAGGAAGACGCTCTACGAAATTTCTACTAGTAATGTCAGGTAAATGTTTGCCGTCCCAATGAATAATTAATCTGCTGAGTTCTGAATTTTTAAATCTCTGCTGAATTTCTGCAGCTCTTCTTTCCCGAAACTTTTCACGCTTCTGTTTTATTGAAGTTCTATTAACAACGTATTGGCTAGCATCGAGATCAACAGCTTGAAGAAAACTTATCATTAAACCAGTCGCATTACGATCGCTGATTTTACATTTATCCAACATTGTGCATAATTTTGGAGTGAAAATATCGATTGTTCCTCGGGATTTCTTCAATGGTGGTGATTCATCTAATTCTATTACAAAACTTGGATCTCTCTGAAGACTTCGTTGACTGAAAGAACTTGTTTCTGATGACACGATTTGTGAACTAGGTTCAGAACTCTCTAAAGTGAAAATAAAAAAAATTGTAATTTCTAAATATAATCCATAGAATACATCAATTATTTCAATATTTACCAGAAATTGAATCTTCGACCTCTTCGATAAACCCAACACGACAAGGCTTACGTTGATTTAATAAAAAAATTTTAGTCTTATCATCAACCATCGTCAAAGCATCATTATGAGCAATGTCAAATAAGTTGTTAAGGTGTGATGAAAAAGGTTCCTCGTTTCTTTTTTGGGCAATTCCTTTCAATGAAGAGCTTTTTTGCAAATTGCGCCACTCATTATATAATTTGTCAATTTTTGTAATGCATCGAGATTTTTGCTGTGTTGGTATTTTCACTTTTTGCCAAAAGGTAATCGCACTTGTTCGTAAACTAAATTCTTACTATCAATTAAAGTATGCTTTAATACTCGAAGGTTATGAAATAAAAATTGTAAAACTTGTAAATTAGATGGTAATTGATTTCCGTCAATCTGAGAAAGTGTGTCCCCAATTAAAAATATATTTTCTTTTACGTCTTGCAACGCCATGGTGGTTTTAAAGAGAAAAACAAATATTTATCTTATCGATTATATTAAAATATATAAATGATCAAATTAATGAAAAAAATTTTAATGTTTGATGTGCAACTTTTATAACAGATGATCAGCAGATTTTAATCGAATTGTTGAACTTTAGTTCAGTTTATAACCTCACGAATGCAAATGACGTTACACTGCAGCAATCACATTTTACAATGTATTCATTATGATAGATACAATCCGATAATTCAATACCTCGATTAAGGGCTTAAATTTGAAATACAGAAATAAATTACACGTCACCACATTAAAGTCAATGATGTGATGAGTACAGTCACAATAAATGAATCACGCAACGTCTACTGTAAACAGTTTTTTAGAAGTGTCGATAACATAGAAAAATATCGATATCGACGTCATTACAGATTAATCATAGATAACTTACCGATAGAGGTTCCTTTTGAAAATCATTTACACATAACGAAATATCTAAAATTCAAGATAGTTTTAGAACATTATTTATATTTTAGCAAAAACAAAATTTTCAGCAGTGATTTTGATAATAAGTTAGAATTTATAAATTTGATATTGAGATTATTGCGATGGATATGAACGTTATCAGAAACTTAAAGGAACATTTTTATAGAGAATTTAATTTTCTATTAGCCGTATTTAATGATTTTTACCCAAACTTGAATACTGTGACGAATTTAAAAAAAAAAACTATAATTTGATCGAAAAATTAACTTCAACTGGCGGTCGGCACGTGTTATTTTTGTTTAAATCGCAAAAGCAAAATTTTTCCCGTAGTTTCTCATCAGAAGGAAGGATTTTTTCGGGCGCCGCAAAGATTTTAATTTTTAACGACCACCCTACTATGTATATTTGCAAATCGATTGAGGAACATCACTAAAATGTCGTGAATCACTCTAATTTGTTTATCGGAATGTATGAATGAATGTTATTATTATCAAAACTAAGATAAAAATGTTTTTTTTTTAAACCATGGCACTAACTTACCCTCAAAGCTTGAACTTCTCTCTAAACAGCTTGCTGATGTAGGTTGCATAAGTTGCATTTCTTGCATTGGCTTTTTTTTTACGGCTTGATTGGAGAATTGGTTTTTTGGAGAATGTGCAGAATTTTCTCTAATCTCTTGTATTTGGAAATCGTCATTAGATGTATTCGTATCCGTACTTGGTCTTGGAAGAGTAACCTAACAATAATCAACAGAACAAAAATAATTTCATAACCTATATTCAAAGTTGACTAACTATTGCAATTTTAATTTGGATCTTTTGAGACTTACATCAACACTGGTGTCATCAAAGTTTACCGACGCAACATCTATAGTATCATTCCTAAACTTTTCGGTTTTCGATGAATTTTGTATGTTTACCATTTGCAAATAAGCATAATGGTGCTTCACTTTTAAATGTGTTGCCAAATTTGTTGTGTTTCCACAAGTTTTATACGTTTTGCCGCACAAGTTGCAAGAAACAGGTTCGTTGTTCCCTTTTTTTTTAAAGAACTTCCATACAGCAGACATGACTTTTTATCATTAACAGATTAACACAATTCCCACAAAAAATAACAATGAGCTACGCTAAGCTTACTCGCAGCACAATAAACAACGTACGTACCAACACACACACACGCAGTAAGCGCAGTGATACCAACCAAACCAACAAGCAGTGTCATTGTCATAGACAAGCAGGTCATAGACTGTAATTTTTATTTGTGTTTTACTGCACTGCCCATTTACTCTTTTTCTAAATTTAAGACATCAGATTTGTAAAAAGTCAAATACATGATGTGACGCAAAAGCAGACAGCAGAACTTTGAAAAATATATCGATTTTGATATCTAAAAATAAATATCGAAAGTCGATATATCGCGGGAAAAAAATATCGCTGATTTATATCGATTATTTTCTGATAAAATATCGATATTTTGATATATCGATATTTTTTACCCAAGCCTAGCACCCGGCCCCGCCAGCTCTTCCGGGCCCCTGCCCGTAGTTACCGGGATCTGCTTGCGCCCCCCCTCATCCCGTTTCCCATTTCCGAGATGCCCCCCTCCTTTATCCCCCCGAGCCCGTGTCGCTGGAGGCTCTTTCCACCGCGCGCGCCCGGCCCCGCTGGCGCATCCGCTCGGCTTGCTCCTTCTCTGTCATGATGGCGCTCGCGAACCTCGTGACCGCTGCTCACCCTTCCCTGCTCCTCCTCATAGCTTTGACCAACGCCGGTAGCGTCAGGTCCGCCCAGTGACTCCGCGTAGTTGTTCTCGCTTCGTCTCCCAGGCCGGGCACACCTCCACCGTGTGTTCCACTGTGTCCACGGCCCCCCCGCATTGCTTGCATACTGGTTCCGCGGCTCTGCCTATCTTGTGCAGGTAGCTCTCAAAGCATCCATGACCCGTCGCGATTTGTGTCAGGTGGAAAGTTACCCCTCCGTGTTCCGCGCTGAACCACTCCTCCCAATTCGCCAGTATGGCACCTCTGAGGCGCCCGCTAGGGAGGTTGGGCCTGCTCAGGTCCGCCCTCCATTCCCTTGCTACCGCTGCCCGTTTCAACGCCGCCAAGGCGCGCGTGCTTGCTGCGTCGGTCCTTCCCGCGCGTTGTTGTTCCCGGACGCTTTGGAACGTACGGGCTCGCGCCCTCGCTACCAGGTCCAGCGGCGGAGATCGCGTCAGCATGGATGCTGCTACCAGCGATACGGTACGGTACGCCGATGCGACTCTTATTTGTACCGTGCGTATCATCCTCTACGGAGCTCCAGCGTGGAGCGATGCGACGTCCGACCGCGCCGTTAAGCGACGGCTACAAAGGATGCCGCAGGTTTGGCATCAGCCTAAATAACGCACGAGTCGATTTGGCCACCTTGCTCTCCACTCGCACGAAGTGCTCTCGGAAGTTAAGCTGGGCGTCTAGCGTAATTCCCAGATACTGCATATGGGCACTTATCGCTACTGCCTCCCCCCCTACCCTGAGGCATGGGCTCTGCGTTGCCCAGTATCGCCGTTCCCGGCCCTTGGTGAACGCAACCGCCTGGGTTTTGGTGGCCGACACCGTCAGCCCCAGGCGGTTGATCCGCCTCACGACCGTTACCACCTGGACCTCAGCTAAGACGATCGCGTTCGCCATGTCCCCCGCCGAGCTGAGAACCAGCGTATCGTCCGCGTAGCACAAGACGTCGCACCCCTCTTCCCTGCGTACCCGAAGGACCCCGTCGAAGCAGAGGTTCCACAGGAGTGGGCCCAATACCGACCCCTGCGGGACCCCTGCGCGCACGAGATAGCGTCCCGTTGTTCCCCCCGGTGCGGAGAAGACGACCTCCCGATCGCTCAGGTACGACCCCGTCACCCTTCGGAGGTACCTCGGCACCTCTCTGTCCCTTAGGGCCGTCAGTATGGGCCCCCACGGTACGCTGTTAAAGGCGTTAGCTACGTCTAGGGAGACCGCGATGGCCACCCCCCCCCCCTCCCTTGACCACGCGCCCTCCACAAATCCGCGCACCCTCAACAGCGCGTCGCACGTTGCCCTGCCTTCCCGGAAACCGTACTGACCCTCCGCGAAATCCGCCGCGGGGTTTTCCGCCATCCACCCTTTCAGCCGCTCGCCTACCACTCGCTCGAAGCCCTTGCTGATTTCGCTCAGCAGGCATATGGGCCTGAACTTTGGCAGCGGGTCTCCCGCCGAGCTCCCCCCTTTGGAGATAAGCACCAGTCGTGCCGTCTTCCACTCCCGGGGAACCTCCCCCTCCTGCAGGCACTTCGAGTAGCACTTGGCTAGGAGGGCCACCGTGTCATCTGGGACGATAGCCCAGATCTTCCCCTTCACCCCGTCCAGCCCCGGTGCCGTGTTCCTTTGCCCCCCCCTTTTTGAGGGCCGTGCGGACCTCTTCCGGGCTCACTGCCCACTCGTCTCGCCATCCCTCTTCTCCGTGTGCCTCCGCCTCCTCCTCCCGTTGGTCTTCGCCGCGCGGAGCCCGATGCGGGAATAAGGAGGACAGCAGCCGCTCGGTGATGACCGGGTCCAAGGTCTCCGTCAATCCCGGTGAGGACCCCCGCAGCCTGTTAAATACCATTCTGTACGGCAGTCCCCAGGAGTCCGTCTCCACTGCACTGATCAGGTCCTGCCAGGCCCGAGCCTTGGCTGCCCTGATACCTTCTCGCAGTCTGCGTTTGGCTTCTTTGTGTTCCGCCTCCCACAGCGAGCCCGCCCGCAGGGTGTGGTCACACCTTGTCATCCGTCGCCTAGTTCGGATGCAGGCTCTGCGCAGCTCGGCTACTTCGTCCGTCCACCAGTGCACGGATTTCCTGTGCGGAGGTGGGCGGGACCTGGGCGCCGCCGCGTCGCAGGCTTCTGTCATCGCCTGCCCGATCCACCTGGCAAGCCCATTTGCCGTCGTGCGGTCCGGTCCGGTCGGTCCCCGCGCCAGCTGTAGCGCTAAGGACTCGTGGAACCTCTCTTCTTTGAACTTGTTCAAGTTCCATCGGCGGCCAGTCGTTCCTCTGTTCGGCGGGGGTTCACCGGCGCGAGGACGGTCCGCCACCTCGAAGGCGATGTATCGGTGGTCCGAGAGGTTCTCGATCCCCGCGAGAACTCTCCATCCCCTTACCCTTACGGCTAGGCCCGGCGTGGCCCAGGTGGTGTCCACGACTGAACACCCCTGGGGTCTGACGCAGGTCGCCGTTGCACCGGTGTTGAGTAGGCAGAGCCCGAGGGATGCTGCCCAGCTCTCCAGGATCTCTCCTCTGTGGTTCGCGCCTGTGGGGTCCCACGCTGGTGAGCGGGCATTGAAGTCCCCGCCCACTATTACCCCCTGAGTACGGTCCGCTGATCGAACGGCCTCCCCTAGGTTATCGAGGCGTGCGGAGAAATCCTCCAGGGTGATGTTTGGGGAGATGTATACGGAAATGACCGTTATCTGGCGGCAGATAACGGAAACGTACCCCTCTCCTCTGCTACCTAACCGGCAACCTTGCCGAAAGTCCCCTGACCCCCAGGTTACTGCGGCCCGTCCATCCCTGCTGCTGATCCAGCGCGGCGAGTCCGAGGCGGTGGGTGGCTCCGAGATGAGGCACACATCCGTCCCCGTCTCTGCCGTATGTTGTGCCAGCAGGTTCCGGGCCGGCCAACTACGGTTGAGGTTGCACTGCAACACTCGTAGTGCTTGGGGCATCCTGGCCATTTCGGTTTGTCACCGCCGCGGGCCTCCGACCCCGCTTCTCTACTGCCGGACATTGTCCGGAGCCCATTCTGTGCGCGCTGTTACCACCCTTCTCTGCGCAGATGGCGCATCTGGGGGCCGCCGTGCACGTTCGCGCCTGGTGCCCTTCGCCGCCGCACCTGTAGCACGCTGCTCCGCGTGCTTTGGGTGCCTTGCAGGTCGCCCCGATGTGTCCGAATTCCCAGCACCGAAAGCATTGCCGCGGTCGGGCCTCGAGGAGGTTGACTCGACATCTTCCTCAGTTCCTTCCAGACTTCGCCGATGGAAGTCAGCTGCCGTTCAAGAGCTGTCTCCCTTTCTCTAAGGCTGGCCGGGAGTAGCCCAAGTTCGGCCTCCGGTAGTCGCAGCCCGGAATCCGGGGCGCTACCAGGCGTCGGCGTTTCCGCTGCTGGGTCGAGGCATTCGTGTCTGCTTTTAGCAGCCTTTATGTTAAGCGGGGTGAGCGCTCGGCCCTGTCCCATTCTGTCGGCTCGTGAGGTGGTTCTCGCCCCTCCTCCTGCCCCCCCGTCTCTGGTCACGAGGGCGTAGGTCGTCACGCTACGGTCGACCGCCTGTTCCTTGGCTCTCTCCAGTTCCCGTTTTACCTCCGCGAGTTCCCGCTGTGCCTTTTCCTTCTCCCTTTCAGCCTTGCGGAGCTGGGCTGAGAGCTCTGTATTTCGCGCCCTCAGCGGTGCCGGGTCATAGGCCGATACTGCCTTCCCTGTGAGGGTTAGCAGTACCTCCTTCGCCCAGCTTAGCCGCTTCTTCATGTCGCCACTCAGCCTTCCCGAGATGGACCGACACTTGACCCGGATGGCATCCGTCTCTTCCAGCCATTCCCGTATCTGGGTCCCTAGGTCCGCCGCTGACATGATCCGGTATTTCACTGGGCCTACTCCCTCTGGGGAGCCCTCCAGCAAACTTGCGACCGTTCTCCTCTGCGGTTTTGGTTGCCGCGACGTTGTCGGTGCTGGCGGGGCGGGCCCCGTCGTCGGCCTCGTGCTCGGACCTGGTTCGTCCCACTCCGGTCCCTCATTCGCCGTCCCCGCGGGCCCCTCGCTGGGCTTTGCCTTAGGTGTGGCCTTGCGCCTCTTTTTGCCCTTGGGGCGCAGGCCCCTCTGCACCCTTCCCTCTTCCTCCTGTTCCGAGGAGGCCCCCTCGCCTATCTCCTCCTCTGTTGTGGAGAGTTCTGATTGCCGGGGAGCCCCATCCCACTGTGCACACCCTGCCTTTCCCCCTAGCTGCCTTGGTTGGAACAGCTCTTCATCCGAGCCCGGGCGTCCGTCCGGTGGTGTCAGCTCCTCTCCCTTCCGCTTGTTCCTTTGCGGAAGCGGTGTGGCATCCGATGCCGTGAAGAGCGGTTCCTCTCCACCTCCTGGTTCCGGCGTATCGTTGCCGCGGAGGGTGCTCGGGCCCTCCCCGCTTATCGGCCTTCTCGGTGCGTTGTCTCGGGCCCCCGCGCTCTCCGCCTCCTGTCCTGCGTCCCCTATCCTTTGTTTGTTTACCTGTGTTTGGTGTCTGAAAGAATCCATATTTGGTTATTAAGATCTTACGACGGTTCGGCCATCATGGCAGCCACACCGCGGTGTGGCGTCTATCCTCGCCGGAATGTACCTACCCCCCTCGCACGGAAGCCGCTATCGACTTGGAGGGTGGTCTGCCCTATCCGCGCGAACCCCCCATCCCTACATCTTTAGCGTCGCCAGGCCGGGGATTCCCCTGTCAATCCGAAACAGGGTAGGTGCCGACCCAGTAAGACGTTGCCGGATTTAACCTCCTACTGGACGTCGGGTATGAGGAAATATTGACCAGATAATCCTCCACGCATGCGCCCGGGGCACCAGGCTTGACTCCCAGATTGGCTCCAGATGGCCGCAGGGAGCGGTTCGCCCACTTTGGGCATGTGGTTTCCTGGGACCTTCGCCAGGGAACCGAGGTTCCGTGGCCTTACGTTTACCCGTAGTACGCCACAGAGGTCCGGTAAAGGTACTGACTTCACCCGCAGCCCCGGTCGGTCGGCTACTACTCCTTCCTTGATTAGTCTCTGGGAAATCGCCCCAGGGGCCCCAGCCGCATCCCATGTACAAATCGCCCATTCATACCGCCATTCATACACCCAGCCCCGGGGGGGCTGGACCGGCTGTTCTTAGTGGACACTCGTCTAGAGTCACTCCCGCCCCAGGATTTTAGAGTCCCAAGGCGTCGGGTCCTCAAGATTCATCGCGGCCATCAAGCCCCCACACCACGACAAGGTGACAACCGACGTGGGGGATGTTATAACTCTTGGTTGTTCGCCGAGTCGAATAAATTGTTTTCCATTCGAAAGCGCTTTAGGCGCAATCAAACGTAGGCTTCAAACTGCTGTGAAACCATTGGCTCAAGTCTGTCGCAGAGAGCATGAGCGCAAAATGCTCCAGAGTGAAAACGTCACTTTGCCGAAAGAATTCACAATTCATAAAAGCGATATCGTAAACGGTAACCTAATAATAAAGAAATTGACTACAAATTACGCTACATTTCTAACGACCAAAGCACCTAACAATATGGTTCTTTTAAAAAATGGATACATCATGAGAATTGAAAAAAATTTTGGACATGATACTACATTATCATCTATTTCGATTACAGGAAATATTTGGAAGACAAAAAATGACGCGTATTCCTATCCACGAAAATCTGACCGTTTCGAAACTTGGGTGATTATCGTAAATTCTTCGCGCACCATTATCTCTTATCCTCTAAGTTATGTCCAACGAAAGTTAATTGCTATGCAACTTTCAATGAAACCAGAGGGGAGAAATCGATTATACGTCATGTCACTACTTCATACATAAACAATATATTATCCAAAACGCGGTTATAATGATGATTTTCTGTATATATCCATAAGTAGTGCGAGTATTCATACAGTTGTTATCATTGGGTCCTTTTCTGACATAAAAAACACAATCAGAATAAGAAAATAGCTGAAACATACACAGCCCATAAATATTTTAACGAAAGGTAGTCTTCTGCAACGCTTACTATAATGATTACCCAAATAAGCACACTACGCACACATATTCTCCTCATGGGCAAGTGAATTGCTAGAGGTGGGATTAGTCTACGCCAAAAATCAAGATTGCTTAAATAATGTTGAATAACAGTTTTTATCTTTCTCGTCTCTTAGCATATTGCTAGCAAAAGTTTTCTTTCTGAAACGAAATTTTTGGTGAATATTTTTTTGAAGTAAAGTTCTAGTGTGAAACTGAAGCATTGGTGCTTCCAATATGTACTCATTTTGATGCGAATGGAATTTGTTGTTAAATAGAGATTATATTTGGAGTCGTATTGCACATTGAATATTGCACAATTTTACGTATTAATGTAGTACGTTTGGGTATGATAATTTCTCTACATTTCTTTCAGCGTGTTTTTATTTTCCTAATATTGTGATTCTTTAATTAACTTTAATTATAATAAATTTACAGAATTTTAACCAATAGAAAAATATGAAGGTAATATTGGTAAATGTAAAACGAAAAGAAGATGAAGGAAAAATTGAATAATTAATTGAGATGAAGGACAGTGTAACTATATCGTTGTATCATATGTTATTATTATAATTGAATATGACGAAAAAGTATTAAAAAATAGTTACAAATATAATAAACGGTTTTGTTTTCCATGGTTAATTTTCCGGAAGCCCAAATAAAATTACCTGTACATATATATATATATATATATATATATATATATATTAGGGTGATTCAAAAAAAAACAAAAAAATTTTTTTTTTCTCGCAAACAGGCTTAAAAGTTTCCTTTTGGCGTAAAAAAGTGCCAGTTAAAATTTGAGCCCTTAATATTAATATTAAAGTTGTCCGCATCGCGCTTTTCTATTTCCCATAAGAATAACATGGGAAAAATTTTTTTTGCACCTTCTGATTTTTGTTGCTAGCCTATCGTGTGTCATAAAAAAAAAACCATCACTTAATCTTGTAGAAAATTGAACACTCTACAAAAAAGGTCTCTTATGATTTGTTGCGGAAACTAATAGTTCAAAAGTTATTCGAGGTCAAAATCCAAGTTATCGCAAATTTTACCGTTTTTAATGCATTACAGCGAATTTCATGGTTTGATTAAAAAAATTTATCAGAAAATTTGTGTTTATCTTGAACTTAGTCTTAAGGAAAAATAAGTTTGTCAATAGTTTTTTGGTATAGTGAGGCCAGTGATACTCGTTAAGAAAATTTTTAGCGTCAGTGAGCCTTAAAATCATAGTTTGTTTCCTTTTTGTTTGATCTAAGGGCAATAAATTTTCTTTCAGTCATTTAAAATACTTACATGAGGTATAAATTTAGTGACGATTGGTTTTGTTAAGAAAAGAAATTTATTTATTTTACTTGTACTTATAAATTATTGCAAAAAAACTTATTCATAAATCTGATCTAAATTATTATTATTGAAGATTTTTTTTTAAACAGTCTGGATAACGTTGCCGATGCTCTCGAACTACTTGTAATAAATACTGTAGTTGCTCTTCATCTTTAGTGAGGTAATTATTATATTCCTCAATCAACGCGATCCCTCTTTCAGCTACGTCATTTGTTACTTTTAATGTTTTAAAAAATTCAGCACATTCAATGTAACTATCATCATTAGACCAAGTTGAAATGTCTTTTTCTAAAAAATCGCTCGGCAAATCAAATTTTTGGAACAATTCCAATGATTTTTTTGATACAAAATCACCTAAATCTTTTTGCAATAACAATTCTAACTCATTTCCGAGTACTTCATACCGCTGATTTGTCGTTTTAGAAGCTGATAGATAAATTTTTTTAATCAAACCATGAAATTCGCTGTAATGCATTAAAAACGGTAAAATTTGCGATAACTTGAACTTTGACCTCGAATAACTTTTGAACTATTAGTTTCCGCAACAAATCATAAGAGACCTTTTTTGTAGAGCGTTCAATTCTCTATAAGATTGAGCAATAGTTTTTTTTTATGACACACGATAGGCAAGCAATAAAAATCAGAAGGTGCAAAAAAAATTTATCCCATGTTATTCTTATGGGAAATAGAAAAGTGCGATGCGGACAACCTGAATATTAATATTAAGGGCTCAAATTTTAACTGGCACTTTTTTACGCCAAAAGGAAACTTTTAAGCCTGTTTGCGAGAAAAAAAAAATTTTTGTTTTTTTTTGAATCACCCTAATATATATGTATGTATATATTTACACCCACGAATTGTCCTCTACTTCTATATATATATATATATATATATATATGTTATTTATCAATTTCGGTGACACAGTTGAATATACCGGGCTCAGAGGAAGTCTTCGATTACCGGGGACGCGTTTCATTGGGAAAAAAATTGAAAAAAATTTTCGTTAGGATTTTCGAAAAAGTAAATGTCCCCGAAAACCGCAATCGCAAAATCACGCATCGCACATTTCGCTGACTAGGGATCCAGGTGCCCGCCATGTCGACCTACTACACATTTCTCTCTAAGTTTCTTTATCGACTCGTCAACGTCCCAGACTCGAAATTGCGTTATTTCAAAAAAAAATTTATATATATTTAAGTTATAAGCGTGACTCTTATAACTTAAAAGGGTTGCGGAAATAATAATTTCTGAGTCTCAACGACTTGGGTTGATGTAGAAACGATACTAAAACATTATATTAACACCAATCACAAATAATTACATAAATAATAACAAAAATAATTATAACACTTATAGTCACCTATATGGGATGACTCTCCCGTTTGCACACTAGGCACTTTGCTGACGTGCCTATCGCTAACGTACGCGCGCCATTTTCTCCGCGTCGTGTCTTGACTCCGCTTTGATCTTTATTATTCGGAAGCGGTCGTTTGTGATTGGTCTCTGGTTTGGAACGCGATACATCTTGTTCGAGCGTACATAAACGAAACGCGGTCTCGGAGACGAATTTGTAAATTTGCTCGAGCGTTGGCGAGGTGTCGAGATTGAGCGTCTCTTCCAACTTGACCCGAATATTGTTGGGTAACGCGCGTTCGATTATCCGGACTAACAAGTGTTCATCTGGTATCACGTTCAATGACGCGAGCATGTTCACGTGTTGGCGCATGTCGTCGACGAGTCGCGCTAAATCTTTATGCGTCGCCTTTTTTACCGCGGGCAACTCGAGGATCGCGTCGAGATGTTTTACGATCAAAATTCGAATCTTGTCATACGAATCTAGAAGTAACTTCCATGTCGTCCCGTAATTTTCTTCGCTCACGTTATAAATGAGAATTTTATTTAACCCGTCACCCTCTAGGCAATTTTTTAGATATAAGAATTTTTGTAATTTCGTTATGTCTTCGCGAGAATCGATCATTGTCAGAAATGTATTTTTAAACGATAGCCACATTTCGATGTTGCCGTCGAACCTTGGGAGGTCGGCGACCGGCAATTTAAGTCGTCGCGTGCCGTCGATTGGCAGCGACCACGGTCTTACATACAGGTCTTGCGACTCTGAGTTTCGACGTGGGCCTCTTAACGTGTCAAGCCGCTAGCGTCGCTGCGATCGAGGGATGCCCGGTGCGACAAGGATGACGATAGTCGCGCTCGCGCGTCACATGGGCGTGGAATCCTAACCCATAAATTTTATTTACATATTATTATTTCTATAAATTTAGATTGTGCCGATAAAAAAAAATGTCTGGCGACTAATCAATGCAAAAAATGCAAAATCAATGCGTATTATATTACTTAAAATTAAAAAAATTAAATTGATATTCAAAAATCTCTCTAAAAATCAAGTGGCCCTGATGAGTGTGTACGAATTTTCAAGCCTATTTTCCAGGTACCTGTTGGTGTAGCGTGATAAAGCATGGAATTCAATCTGATCGCGATGGGATCAAATTCCGAACGATTTTTTTTTTTTTTACTTTTTCCTTTATTATCATTTCAATATTAACTTTTTCCTTTATTATCATTTCAATATTATAAAACTATAATGGAATTCATGAAATTTTCTATTTGAAAAAACCCACCTGGCTATATAACAATATATAAATGCATCGTTTCCATATTTTTATTTACGTTTTAAACGTTTGAACTTTTTATTCGTGTATAAACATTTTTTCATCGTTATTGCGAATGAACATTTTGGTGGATTGATAGTGTTGCTAGAGATACAGCGGACGAGAAAAAAATGATATTAATAGAGCAGGGAAAATAAAAGGAAAACCAATTACATTGGAAAGAAATGAGGCTTTATTCGTTGGTCAGCTTAGACAATTTTTTTTCAACAACAAACTTTTTTGTTACCTTCAGGTTCTCTTGATGTATGAACTGTCGCATTCTTAACCGTATATAATACACAATGGCGAAGGATAAAATGTCAGAGCTGTGATTTAGACAGGGAAAAGAAAAATTATATGTCGCCATCACCTCTTCAACTGTTAAGTCGAAAACATGGGAGGAAGAAGCATGCTTTGCAAAACATGTTTCGACATGCTGGATGAGGTGGAAAAATCTTGGATTTGGATGGATCAAGCCGCCTCGAGATTTCATGTCGACAAATTGAGCGACGGTAGATCCACCGACACAATTTGATCCGACACCTTCTCGGCAGGTGTGACAAGAACCATACCGTTTTAACAGCTGCTTGCATAAATATCCTGAAAGTATATACGATATAAAATTATGGGACAACATCCAAATGCAACCCGTTGTCATCCCGAAGTAAGAAAATATGCATGCGAACCTGGAAAACCGGGTAATTCTCAATTATTTTCCAGGATAAAGAATATGAGAGATATTCAAGAAGATTAAATAGTCATTAGATTCGCACAACACCGAGAAAACAGTTTTTTTCTGCTTTCACCCAACATTCTTTATGCTGGGATATTAATTATTCAACTAACTAGAGAGACTGTACAAAAAGAAGGGTTAGGATATTCTACAACTACCGGTGTCGAGTTAGTGAAAGATAAAATTGTTTGGAAATAGCTTAATCAAAATAAAGAACCTGTCACGTAATAAATTATACAGTCTATAGTCGGAGACAGGGTATAATCGTGATCAGGATTCCACTCGATGAGCTCATCAGCCTCCCATGACTCGTTAGTCAAAGCCGCGTCCAATTTTTGACGAATTTCCTCCCTACATTTCGCCATTTTCGACTGCGATTTCTCGCCATCCTCTCCGCTTAAACTTTTGAGATCACTCAGCGATACTGATATTTTTGGCTCCGATTCTTCTTGGACTGTGCAATTACCGTACTTCGGAGGCTTTATGACACTGTAGACGGACAGTAATTTATACAGTTGCAAGAAAGTAGGACAGCTGGGATGATCATTACAACCTGCCGCCTGTCGGATTGTGCCAAAAAATTTCTGAAACAGATAAGTTGTAAATATTTCTTAGAAGAAATTTTGATAACATGACGTTCATAAAATTGTAAATATCTTTTTGCAAATTGAAATTTATATAATTTGTAAATATTGTAAATGTTTAATTACAAGTATTTAATTCAATAACTATTATGAATTTTATTTACCTCCAGATTATCTTGGTTCACTTTGCCAGTCAGCAAATATTGGAAGTTGAACTTGCCGATTAGATAGACGCACATGTCTATGGTTGATCGCAATGTCAATCTCAATCCTGTCGACGTGTCTTGCGTCAGGAATTCTTCGGGACTAAGTTTTCCAGCAAGAACAGCTGATTGCCAGTCATTCAGCCACTGCAAAGTATCTTCGAGCACCTGGAGAAGAGGCGCACAAATCTATAGATAAATTTTTGCCACTTTTTCTCTTTGCTTATTAACAACGAATTGCTCTTAGGAATAGGAACCAGAAGGTAAATCGGAGCCTCTTCTTTGCCTGTTTCATCTGGCCAAGGACAACTGGAGTAAGGATCGAAGACAAGGGCTGAAAGGAAGGTCAGGAACTGGGGCTTCGAAGATGCAATAAGGTATGTAAAAAAAAAACGTTTCTATTTTTAGACCACGATCGAATAAATTGTTTTTCAGTAATAAAAAAAAAGAATCATTCGGTTACCTTGAAATCTGGAGACTTAGGTGTAAGACCTTCGTTTGGTGTTTTACGATTCAGGGCATCGAAGGTATCATTCAAACGTTTGCAAAAAGCAATTGTTTCTTCGCAGTCAGCGAGTGCTCCACATTTTTGCGACGCGTAGAACGCTAATCCTTGAGCCACAGAATTACTGAAGATCTATAATGAAACCAAAGAATATTACAGAATGAATAAAAAATCAGATGAGTCATTTTCATACAAAAAAAACAGAGATTCAAAATACCTGAGTCGCTAGACGGACACGCATCTTGGACGTGTTATCCAATTGGATGTGACGCTTGGTTATCTTTGGACATGCTCTAGCGTTTCCGACGTGCTGCGTATCGACATCAAATAGGGTTTCATAGCATAGGTCTGTGAATTATAACGAGGTTGTTCACCAACTAAATGCATAGTTCCAAGGTAAAACTCGGAGTCATTCAAATGCTCTGGTGACCAAAAGTTATGTACAGTACCAGTTAAATGAGAATCTGTATACAAGATGGGGTTGGCCTGAACGAGATCGGTACAACGGATATTCTCAACTTTGTTTAATACAAGTTGTGTTTGAAGTCCGTTAGCGTCATAGTCTATACCTCCGACGTGTACATATTTAGGGTACTTCCTGCCTATGAGTTCCGTAGAATCCATTAAGATATTAAGGTCCTCATGTAAATTATGCAGGTTATAATCAGGTGGCATGATCTCATCCGGATTAAGCAACAGCGGAAATTGCTCATCAACGGCGGGACCACCTTCAATAGCTCTCTTGCGAGGAGGACAATTCCATATCGCATTAGGGAGAGGACTATGATCATAAAAGTACTGCCTAATTAGCTGTGGTGTCGCTTGATGCGATATAGCAGTCACGTAGTTACGGAGATTTGAGAATGTGACTTGCGTTGGATCCCATGTAATAATATTATTACGAGATGGCAAATTTGCGAATCTAGGGATGTACTGTGTACCAAAAGCCTTCAATACACCTACAGATGAAATGAGGTTGACTATTGGTGTATATTGAGCACCCAGCTCACCAACGCGTCGTACGAAATCAATCTCGATCTCAAGATTTCTAAAATCATGATGACCAATGTTCCTAGAAAATTGATTGCCCATAACCCTCATTGTCTTAATTTCCAATTGTAATAAAGATATTCGATAGAGAGAAGAACAAAGGTTATGAAAATTTAAATTCCTTATTGCCAGACGAGCAAACTTGGATATGATGAAGCGAACGGCAAAGCCGATGCCTCTAGTGGACAAGCTCAGGATGATGGAGCGAGGTACGGTCACTATCTGCATAGCATTGCGAGCCTCTGCTTCGGTCCTAAAGCCAAAGAACAGGCGTTCGGTCAAGGCGCGTATTTCGGAAGAAGTGTTCGCGTCAGACTTCACAGCTCTGAACTTATCCATGCGTTTGTTTGAACGCTTAGATTTAAAATTCCTTTTCTGGGACGAACGATCTGTTGGTGCTGAAGCACCTGCATTTTGGCACCACAATTCTCCAAATAAACAACCGCCTTTACGAGTAGTTTAGTCAATTCGTCGCCTTTAACTGAATTTTTCGACGCGAATACAGCAATCGGTTGGGTGTGTTTGTCGGCCAATGATTGGAACATCATAACGAGGCCATGCGTTGCCTGTTCCTCCACGTTCAAAGATTGTGGTCCATCGTCGCCGAGGTCCGTTAAGCCAACATACGTGAGATTTTTCGAACAAACAGCAACAGATTTCCTTAGATTGATTTCATCTATGAGGAGTACGCCGTGTCGTTGCATGGAAGTTTTTTCGTCGAAGTGCCTTTTCAAGAGATGGCTAAATTGTTCGTCAAATCCGCATTTTGTACTTATTAATGAAAAATAAGACCGGATCGTTCGTTTCGATGGCAGCGGCATCACATTGTTTTTTCTCAAAAACTCATAATACGCAGGCGACCTGATGTTCATCAACATACACAGCATGATCCAATCTTCGGAGTACCGTCTTCCTTTCGCATTTCTTGCGGATGCAGCTGCGATGATTTCTTTCATAACTGTTTTCTGAGCCGCTGGGACCAACAACTTGGAGCATCTTTGTTCCAGTGATCCTTCTTGAATCGCAGCGATTTCCAGCTGTTGAGCTTTGAAAGAATTTCGCAGGATTGAAAGCCGGGACTTGGCTCGAGTTCTTCCGCGTCTCTCACATTTCATTCTTTTTTTAATGATTTTCAGTTTTTGGTTGTCGACAGGGTTTGATAGGCCAGAGATTCGATTAAAGGAATACAGACTTTCCGTTCTCTTTACTTTTTGCAGAACACGTTTCCGGAGCTTGCAACAATTCTCGCATCTACGTTTTTTCCATAGTAAAGAGCATTTTTTGTGGTGCCATCCATCTGTATAATCTTTGAAGCTTTCCTCAGCTGGCAAGAAATTAACATTTACTTCTCCTATACCGCAACACATTTTCAAGTCTGCGAATTTGATTAAAATATTGGGAAGATCGGTCAGAGAGTCCAATTTTCCTTGAAGATTTACTTGATCACCGTCAACGAGATTGCCATGGACGAAGTAACGCACGTTTTTCTCCTTGTCAACTGTTACAGTCTTGGCCGTTATAGGAAATCCGATGCCACGTTTTTTTATGATTTCTGGATACAGAAATACAAGACTCTGATCTGGCCATGAGGATAGTTGACCCGCAACCCAAGGCACTGATAGACTTGCGACAGAATGAGCACCGTCGTCGAGATGTGCACTTGACGCATCTGCAATATCCCCAAGAATTCCTGCGTAAATATTTTTTGGCTTGAAAGCAACGAGTGCTAAGCAAAGGCTTACTTCTGGTCGGGTGGAAAAAGAATGCGGATTGTGCAAAAAAAAATATCAGCATCACTATTGTGAGAATGCTTGGCTACAAAGAACCAATGACTCCGAGAAGCAGCGACGTGCGAGCCGAATAGGATAATCAAGAGTAAGAATACATCATTACAAGGTAAGTTACCGAGGACCGTGTTAAGCAGATTTTACTCTTTCTATTTTAGTTAAGTTTTAATTTTTAGTATTATGTTCATTCAATCTCAAATTACAATAATTTTGCCCTTATAAAATTAAGTTCTATTAGAGTGAAATATTTCTCGACAAATCAACAGTCGCTGCTGCAACCGAGGATTAGAAAGAGGAGCTACGACGGACCAAACTCCACTTCGTAACATTATAATCTTATTATATAAGATCAAAATTTCTATATATTTGAAAATAATTATTTTCAATCTTCAAGGTACTGCAAACAATGAAGATTCAACAAAAAACTTACTTCGGCTAATGGCGACTGGTGAAATGTCCAATTTCATGTCTGCGACAACCTGGTGAGATGGAAATAAGGCATTGCTCGGTCCATTTATCATTTGGACCTCGGTTGCATGTATTCCAATGTCATCAGTGCTACTGGAATAATGAGTCCATGCTGTTTCTGAAAAAAGAACAATATTTTTGCATTTATTAAATGAATTCGGAGCATAGCAAAACACTTCGATTCATCAACGATCGTGGCAACAGTTCAGCGCCAAAGATCGGAGAAAGAAACCATCCCAAACCCTGCTCCACTTTTATACTCGAGTAAACAGTATCAAATATTATATGAATATATTACCTGGTGTATTCTTCATTGGGATGTCGGTTGCATGTATCGACGATTCCTCATTACCCGAGCTGGAACTTTGAATCGACGCTGTTTCTGAAGAAATAACAAAATTAAATACACCGATAGAAAATAGACAAAAAATAAAGCGTCATATATTGTACACACCTTTTATAAGGACATCCAACGGTGCATCATTGGAATTCGTTACTGCGTCGATATCCATTGCCTCATCAAATATAGTCGGGATTGCTGATTCTTTGAGGCGAGGATGCTTGTACAAAACCTGTGAACAAAAAAACCAGGAAACACACCAGGGTTTATTAGAACAAAACATTTAGCAATGTCATTTTCTCTTCATTCATAATTACATAGACAGCAGTGGTGAAGTTTACTAATCTCTTTTCTACTTACTTCCTCTACATGATAGAAAGAAATCAGAACTCACCTCTGCAATAACTTTTCCATCTGCATCATGCTTGATGTACTTGCGCAAAATACATTGATCTTCGAAATTTCTTTCACATACATAATGCGAAGAAGTCAAAACTTTTTTGGGAATAGCACTTCGCCACTTTTTGAGTCTTTCACTATTCGATGGCACTTTGAAGACCGAAAGTTTTGTTTTTACACTTCTTGACCCAGTCTTACACTGAGGTACGATACAGGGCTTCGTCATGTCTCAAATAGTCTTTATCTCACGATTTGATCCACATAAATTCTTCACAACTCACTAATAAGTTTGGACTTCGAAATTGTGAACGAAACACGATACGGAACACGCTCGTCAGTCGTCAAAGGCTTATTCAAACATTGTAGGTTATGTTGATGCATCCCTCGATCGCAGCTCCATCTGGATTTTTCTTCAACAGAGGAGCCACTCTCTACCATTGGAATTCTATTGAGTCGCAAGACCTGTATGTGAGACCGTGGCAGCGACGTTACGTTTGCTATACCGGGATGTTGTGGCGTTGTCGATAATAAATCTGTCTCGATTTTAGTTACGATCGCGTAGAATCGATCCTGCAACTCGTCGAACTCATCGACGTTGTCACCGTCTCCGTCGGTTAATAATGCGAGTTCATCGTGTAATTCCTCGTATGTCCGAAATTGTTTTTTTACACGATCCGCCCGCATTTTTATGTTCGTGGGTTCAAAATCCGCGTCCTCCGTGAATCGCTCGAGTTTTGTAATGTTCGCCTTTAAAGTCGCACGCTTTTGATTAATAAACTTTACGCGGGCAGCCATTTTACTGAGCTTGTGCGGACAAAATATTTACGAGATCTTCGAGAAAAACAGGCGAATCGACGCCTCGAGATACGACGTCTATGCGTTCGATGTCGAAGCTCGACTGATTCTCAAGGGTCGGCTCTAAGCCTCTCCCCGTACAGCGCGTATCTTTTCGAAAACGCGCACGAACTCGTCCGTCCACCGACAAAGATCAAGAGACCGAGCGCGGCCCGCGTCAAGTGTAAACAAACCCCCCCGTGCGGCGGTTACGATTCAACGCCTATATATCGAAACTCTCATAACAAAACGAGACCTATGTTTTATACACGTGATTGTCGTTCTTCACACAAAGCGTGCGTTGGACCGAAATGTGTTTTCGACCACGTCGAACGTTATGAACTATAGAAAGACGTATAACGCCAAAGAAAGTGTATAATACGATATTAAGAATCGTGAACCGTTTGTATACTTATATTTTTGTAGATGATGATCGTTTTCCACCGATGGCGAACTGGGTGGTGACGAGTTTGGAGACGATGGCTGGCTAGTCGAAGAGTGTCACGATTTATTGAATACGATGCACGTTTGCACCTTTTTCTTCTTGTCCTCTATGTGGGCGTGGGTTCGTATCCCGCTTCTGACACCATTTTTTATAGTCGAAGTTCCTTTATTTTCAAAGTTGCCTCGTGATTCTGTATATTTAATTTTTTTTTGATTTTTTCTTTTGAAGGATGAAGGTTGAAGGTTTTGGTTTCGAAATAAAGTACACTCGCGATTTGAGCCATCGGATTTTTGTCGTTTATTGGCTCTTGTGGGAAAAGCCTTGCGGCATAAAAACCCACGACGTTTTATGTTGTTTACGTTTTTTCCTTTGTCAAGAAGCCAGTTTGGTCCGTGCCATTCCAATCCTCGGTTTGCGTTTGATTTTTTGATCGGAGAATCGAGGATCGTATGGCTGTTCACCCGCGTTCGGAGAATCTGGAACCATACGACCGTTCACCCGATCGCTTCGATTATCGAATTATCTCCCTTCTTTTGGGAAGTCGTATGTGAGAGAGCACAGGACTCTCTCGCCTTGGTGTCGTTACGCGACGGACGACCGCGTCTTACTGACTATTTTTACGTGTATTGCACGCTCGCCTCCTCGCTCATTGGAGATTTGGCATCCCTGTTGACGCGAGTTGGTCGAACGCGCTAACAACCGAAAATCGTCATGGCCCCGGACGCAAAAGACTCGTAGGCACTGAGCACCATCTTCATCACCTTGTCTGCTGCTTGAAACTCCTCCTTTCTCCATTGTCATCGTAAATCCTGGCTGTCCTTTTGACTGTTTGGTGATATATTTAGATTTACTATTATTTGATTGTTACTTTTCATACTTATTACTCACTATCTGAATTTTATTTTGGTTCTACAAGACATCAAAGTGTCCACTGTCTCCGTCGCCGGTGAAGAGTGGCGAGAATTGTGTTTCATTTTGTGATCCGATCCGGTGTGGATGAATTTGTTCTTCGCGATACACGATTAAACATATCTTAAAAATGTCCGCAGCTGCAGCTAATTCTGCTTCTCGCCCGTATATTCCATTTTTATTCATATGTGATTTGTAATCACCAGGTGACCTAATCACAGCACCGTTTGACTCATTACCTGTAGTAAAACCCGCAAATGTAGACCAATTATCCACTATATTTGAAACGATACTCAGTCTCACCTCTGCGTGTCGATCTTGAGTGCCGTATACACAATACGCCAACGCGCGAAAAAGACAATCCCCGTCGGGAATCATCTTGATAATTTTCGTTTGCATGTTCATTTTTTGCGCGTCAGAAACAGATACCTATAAAGATATTTGTCAAAGGCTGTCATAAACAGCCGATGACAGCTGTCAAAGGGTTTGCTAGAAGCTTTTTGTTTTGTTTTCGGGATCTCACCCCACCGCCAACTTCATGCGTATACTACTGTTCCTATAATCTTTTTTATACTATTGTTATTACAGTCTTTTTTTACTATTGTTATTATAATCTTTTTCTACCTGTTCATTTGTTTGAAACTTTTTTATTAGATAGAGAGATAAAACTCGTGACTCCCAAGTACAGATAATTTATTTGTACCATTACTCAACCGAAATAACCTCTGCAAGACTTCGCACGCGCGAATTCTGTAACAAGGTTGTCAAATTGGGTATTCTTTGTAATTTCTGATTCGATACACAAGATGGCAAGAGCATTAAGACGCTCTTGTGATATAGTCGATCTTAAATAGTTTTTAACTTGGCGTAATACCGAAAATCAGCGCTCAGCCGAACAGTTAGTTGCTGGCATACTCAATAATATTCGAAGAGCAATGTTGACGTTTGGATATACTGGACCCAAGTTTCTCTCGAGCAGCATTGTGCACAATTAACTTGCTGAAATTGATTGAATTTTTAAGGTTTTCAAATGTGCACCAAGATGTTGACATTCAATTTCAATCGACTCTTCTAAATCTCCGGAATAGAGGGATTACAGATCACGTGTTCTCGATCTGATTTCATTGTGGTCCATCTCTCCAAGTCGTGTAAAAAAATTGAATTTTTTTCACAACGTCACGTACGATTTTGAGCGAGAAGTTAACTCACTGATAAGTTTGTCTATTATAAAGTAGAAGGTGTTGACCTTGAGATTCTCTCTGCCGGAAAAATATTCTCGTTCTCGCAATTTTCTTGAAACCTCGTTACACACCTACGCGGTCGCGACGTATCTTGTACATACTCGTTGATACCAGACTTCTCTTGAGCTTTGCGTTCGTAGACATCGAATTGATCTCGAAACCCTTTCATAAACTCGATGAGAGAGTTGTATAACTCTATGACAATGGGTAACTCGATATCCATTGGGATCCAACACAGGGAGACATGACATCTGGTGGTCGAAAGCGGAAACAGAAAAAGGAGGAATAGTAGTTAGTCAGTTCACGTGTTTTTATGTGGATTTTTATCGATTGCAAAACATTGCAATTGAAATAATGCACCCCGCAAAATATTCGTCACGTGCACCACCAGGGAAAAAAAATTTTCACTGTGTTGTACAAGGGTGTGAAAGTTCATCAAAAAAAAACATAGACTTAAGTTTTCACGCCTTTCCAAAAATTGGTGCGCGCTCTGTCTATGTCAAAAATCATTTCGACACTGTTGAAACGATTGACCGTTTTAAAGCATGGACAAAGGCTTTAAAAATTAAGACAGTGACGGGTCAAATGAGAGTGTGTGCATTACACTTTACAAAGGAGGATTATTTATTGCCTGGTAAGTAAGAAATCTTAGCATAACATAACCTAGAAATTATGAAACTTCAGTGACTGACTTTTTCATGGCGCAATTAATTCTTACAGATGTTGCAGCAAAAAAGCGTTTTTTAAAGAAAAACGCTATCCCTTCTATTAATTTGCCATCTAGCAGCGGTCTCATGCAATCTGCGAAAAAAAAAAAAATTGATCGTCAACGATTTGAGAGACGTTTAAGACGAAATAACGTCGAGAGGCTCGATGCAATTGCACCTCAAGAAGAGACCATTCGACTCGAGAAGTGCGAATCCAGTTTTCACGAAGAGATGGGAGAAGAATTCAAGGTGACAAAGAGTGATGTCTCAGCGCAGCGGTTACCGGCGCTATCCTTTGATGATTCGCTACATCGGTCGCTTGGATACTCAATTGACAATGATATTTCAATTAATGATGTCTTAACGCATTGTAACAAGTCAATTACTCCTGAGTTGACTAAAGATATCGGAGTTCAAGTAAAAACGAGAGATATCATGCCTAATTTTTTGGATTTGTTCCCCAATGACAGTGCTTTGAGCACTGCCACAGGAATAGAATCATATGCGATTTTAGACTGTATTGTTAATCTTGTCGGCATAACGTTACAAAAACATCCAGATCAATATAATTCAAGAATGAGTTTAAGAAACAAAGTGGTCATGACGTATGTAAAGTTGAAACAAAATAAAACATACAGCTTTTTGGCCGGCTTGTTTCAATATTACACAGCACAGTACTGTCAAAGAGTCTTCCTAGAAATGATCCAATTGTTGAGTGAGAGCTTAAAAGTAGCAATAGAGTGGCCTTCAAAAGACGAAATATCGCGAAATTTGCCACAATGTTTTGAGGGATTTGAAAATACTCGAGCAGTTATCGACTGTACTGAAATTTTTATTCAAAGACCGTCAAAGCTCTGCTGTCAAGTGATTTGTTATTCTCATTACAAAAAGTCTGAGACATTTAAAGTTATGACTGCAGTTACACCCGCAGGAAATATTTCGTACATCTCAAACCCTTATGGCGGCAGAGTCTCTGACACCGATATTTTTGAGCAATGCGATTTAAAAGACTTGTTGGAGCCGGGGGATGGCGTTATGGTTGATCGTGGTTTTTTAATTGATAAAATGTGTGCCGAACGTGGTTGGAAGCTGATTAGACCACCGTTTTTAAAGAAAAAAAAACAATTTTCTAAATCTGAATCTTTACTGACATGCAATATTGCGAAAGCTAGAGTTCATGTTGAAAGATCGAATCAGAGAATAAAAACTTTTAGTATTTTAGGAGTTACAATGCCTGTCAGTCTCCTCCCATTCGCTAGAGAAATATTTACAACCATATGTGCCACAATCAATCTCAGTTCTCCTATCTTGGCAAATGATAAATTCATGAAAGATCAATGAAAACACTCATTCAATTACTTGTCAACATATTGATATTGTAAACGTACAAAATGAAATTTTAAATAAAATAAATATTTTGTAAACAGGGAAAAAATCATGTGTGAACAATAAAAGTATTTCAAAACGTAGAAAAATTTATTTTCTTTCTTTGGCTTACAAATAATTTGGTAGTCGTATCACATACAATTAAATTCTTGTATCACAGGAAGCTAACTTTCAGTCATTGCATTATAATTAGACTAATCGCCTAATAGAAGTTACCTACCACTGAAGTTGTTGTTCGTATCAATATTCTCATTATTGATATCGATATCAGCTGACTTCGCACAAATTTTGTGCACCATAATATTATAATAGACTTTTTTCAGCGTTGTCAACATTTTCAACGTAAATATTTTATCAAAATTGACGGTCAAACTGATAAAACTCTTATCGTAATCTGCATAAATAATAAACAGACATTTTTCAATATTCAGCACAGCCATTCCCAATTGTACTTGGCCATAAGAACAATGCTTTTTCTTCAAGCTCATTTCTCCTTTGTCATTTCGTGACAAACACTTGCCAAATTGCGATTTCATCGCCTCGTCGATTGGCATCGATTTGCCTGCAAACGGGCATTTAATTTCTACCAATGTATTTGGCTTTCCCTTTTCGAAAATTACACCATCAGGGGAGCATGCTAGCCAAAAATTTTGTTGTGAAACAACGAGCCCAGTTTCCACAACTTTTTAATTCGTCACTTCTTCAAATTGACAACGTGCTTTGGCTTCAGTGACTTTACCATACTCGGTGTACTCGGTTTTGAAATCTTTCGGTTCAAAGAATGTAGAGCACTTTTTATCCCAATTAGGTTGTTTGTTGCTGGAGTAAGTAAACAAACTGTAGCAAGTAGTGCCGGTGATGCGATATTTTCGCTCGTCTAGCCATTTGCCGTACGACAATTTCGTCTCTCTACAGACTTGACGACAATCTGTTTCTAACAACTGCAATGTTTGTTTACAGCAATCCTTTAACAGCTGTACAGTTGTTTTTTTAATTATTTCCATGAATTCACTTGACTGATTGTCAAAGATTGACTCGATGCTTTTGAGCTCAGTTTCTGTTAAAACTTTGGCATCGTTTGACACCGGAAAAATGGGCTCATGACGGCCTTTCCTGAAAACAATATTTCTTTGGTTACAATTATTGGACCGTACACTCAGTAGAAATTAGTCAAAATTCATAAAGTACTTTTGGTCTTACTTATGTTGCACATACGCCGAGTTGGGGAAATTTTCCATAATTATTTTTTTGCGGGCGTCATCCAAGCTCTCATTATTCTGGTATTTCTTTTCTGGAGGCTGAAGGCACTGATGTTTGTTTAAAGGAACTGGTTCGTACGATTTCAGTGCAGCATCTTGCAAGTTTCTCCATTTGCACGGTTTGTCGGTGCAAGAGATAGTGCCAATTTTATCTAGGTCATTTCTGAAATCAAATTAGTAAAATTTGAATGGAATTTCTTCTTCAAATTCACTATTTTTTATGCATATTAAACGTATATTTGAGTTGAAGACAAATCTCATGCTGTTGGCGTAAAATTTTTTAAGGCTGTCACATTTTTAGGTTAGCTTATATCTTACCGGTAGTAATAGAGGAGAGTTGCAATGATGTGCTTGCACTTTTCACTTTGCCCTGCTTTGCACGAACACTTCACCGATATTATTTTGCCGTTTTTTTGTACTTTGCCATTTATTTCATGCGGTGGACCACGGATACAAGATGTTTGTAAACACAAAGCTGTGAAACATATCTCGTCACTCGATGCACCTTCGTAGCTCAAACCACATTTTAATATGTGATTCGCAGCTAATACCCGTTCTCCTTCTACAAAATTACGTTGAGCAGGATTTGTACCTGCCCAATCGCAAATATTTTCTAAATTAAGCAACATTTAGACAACAAAACTCATGCCACACATACCGTCTGTCATGTGACAGCGGAACTTTTCTGCGCCATTTTGGATAGGCCCCGCCCACATGTTGGATCCCAATAGCTTCACGGAGAAAAATCCCGGGTTCAGAATACCGTAATGAATATAACTTTTACTGAAGTCGCTGGCGCGTATATGGACAGAATGCCTGTACGGTAATTCCTATTTTATTTGTCTGGTAAGGCTCGAAACTCAAATTTTGGTTCTAAAAACCAATCCCGAGCATCAGAATTACAAAAACGCATATTATATTTACTCTGTCCAGACAGCTTATTTATTAGTCGATGCTGTAAGTGTTACGACAAAACAACGATAAATCTATTAGTGAATGCTTCAATTGGTACGACAAAACAACGATAAATTTACAAGACCATAAAGTTGAAATTACTGCCCCAATGTGGTTCATTGAGCCAGCTGGTATTGTTGGAATAACCAAACTGTACGGTATCCTTATCAAGCTGAAGGAATAATCCATGCACTGGTTACCAGTGTCTATAGTTGAGAGTACCGATCGGTGCAATTGTAGCTAAAATATTGTTCTGTTTGTTGTACTAAAGTTTTTGGTAAAATTAACAGTACAGGCATTCTATCCATATACGGACTTGCCAGTCTGGTGAAATTTACCAGAAGTTAAGTAAATTCAACATGCAAGGTATAGTTATAGAAATAATAAGTCTGTAATAACAATGTTTGTCAGTTTATTCAACATTCCTTCAATTTACATGAAACATGAACATTGATCAGGTACATATAACAATTGCAAGAAATTACAAGGCGTAACGTGAAGTTACGTAAGTCTTAGACTGTTTTATAAGTAACAAAGTATACGGACGTGAGTCTGGTAACATTTTAAAAGAAATGAGACTTGGATGTATATCCATACCTGGATTTTCAATTATTTCGTAGCCCCAAAAATGACGATCGAATCTACAAGATGGCAAAATATTAACTAAAAAGTAGGGGTTGTGTCCGACCATAAAAATATCTGTTACTTTACCAAAAATCGGATAAACTGTGGTTTTTTCCAGAATCAATATCGAACCCACTAAATATCTCTGGCTGTTTTATTTCATGAAAATTTAAGATTTCTGCATTCATAGGGGGGTCGCCATGTGAAGTAGTGTTGGGTTGATGTGGGACGATATACTGATCTATATATCGGAAAATTGTATATATATATATATATATATCTTATAATATATATATATATTGTGACGTGGATTTTTCTGCACCTCGGTCACTCGGAGAAAATAACCGAGAACTTACCGCGTACACAATAATTTGGCGTCCGAGAGGTATCCTGAATCTGAAACAATATCGCGAAATTTGTTGGGCGCCTGGCGTGGTCAACACGCCTCGAAATCGGTAATACGATATACCGCGACCATATGCTCGGTAGCTCAGTACCGCGGAGAGGGGAGGGGTAATTTTTGGGTAGAGAGAATTGCAACACAAGTAAGCCAACGCGTGATGTGGCTAAATTACTATAAAATTCCAATGGTATATTTCTCATCAGCGATATTACAAAAACAAAAAGAAATAAAAATAAAAATAAAAAGAATGATAATACGACCACGCAAGTCGTCCTTCGCGATTCCAAATACAATGTTAACTTTTATCTAAACTAAATAAGAGAGGGAGAAATACCAAAAAAAAAATAAAAAAAATAACACAAAAAGGTGAATAAATCTAGGAGACCTCTACGGCCTACGTGCGCTAGTCGCCGTCTTAATAATACCCTAATTCGTAAAAACCAAAAACAAAATCGGACTCGATGCGCTGCTCGCGACCGTCCTTTACAAAATGGCGCTGATCGCCAACTTAATACTAACTGGTACTGCAAACAAAAAGGAAAAAGAAAAAAAATAACTAAACTGAGGCGAGGCTCGTCGCAACACCCGCGATCCTCTTCTAAAAACGCATAGTTTTATCAGCGCGCACCTGAGCTTCACTTTCTCGGCGACGGCGGGACGCAGTCGCGAATTCGAATGCTCCCCGTGACTGCTCGCGACCTACACGAGAATGGAGGATGTACCGGACGAAGTGAAATGACCCCGTGTAACGGACTTCGGTCACACTCAAACTCGAGACAATAACGTCTCGGCTCAACCCGTGGCTCGACTCGATTTTCTGGATCCCCCGAAATTAACGCTACTCCCTTACGCGCAACTCAGGCTACGGTCACCAAGCAAAAGAATCGGCAAACGAATTTCGAGTATTTTTCGACACGCAAATTCCACAACGGCGGTCCTTTATCTGATCAGCCTTTACTCAATTACGCTCGAAATTCGATCGCGAGAATATCAACAGCGCTTACCGCTCCACATCCAGTGGACGAACTCCCCTACACCCTCGTGACGATTCATCTCTCTCCTCCTCGCAACGAAACAATTTCTCACGGACACAAAACTGCCGCAAACTCTAACTCAAAAAAAAAACAACTCGACTGCCTTGTTCCCTCGCCAGAACTAGAGTGATCTCGGATGGTCGCAACGCCGATCTCGTCGCGCTAATTTTTCGTGACGTCATCACCCTAAGAATGCGCAACAATCGATCGGTCATCGATTTTGGGGATTGCACAACTTGCCGCGCACCTGTCGTCTCTACGCGGCGCAGAACTTAAGGCTAGATCGCGATGTCGTCTCTCGCGCAGCTCTACGTAGTCCTGGGGTTGGGCGGGGTGGTGCTCCCTCGTCGCTAGCTGGTGCCTCGCGGTTGCCTTGGTTGGGCGTAAGCGGGTTGAGCGGGGAGGCTGCGGCGCGCCGGCCGCCAGCGGGAATCGCGTCCGCCTTGGATTCCCGCGCTGCAGGGATCTGCGTTGCCTCCCCCTCCGCAGCCTCAGTGTCCTTCCCGCGAGATCTTCGTGGTTTCGCCTTGCCTCGAAAGATGTTCGGTGTCGGAGTTGGTCACTGGAGGGTAGCCGGTGCACTCAAAAAAAAATAAAAAAAACAAAAACCTGAAATATCTTGGTCGCAATGCTCTATTTCGTCCCTGTCGAAGCTCGGGTGCGTGACTCCAGTTCTGGCGCTCTCTAAGATTATTCCGCGACTCGATTTTCTAGACCCTGATTCCGGGATCTCGCCCAGGGTTCAGGGAGTCTCTTGTAACGGGCAGGCCTAACCGAACTGCCACGTTACAATATATATATATATATACACATATATATATTATAAGATTATTTGAAAATTACAAATTAGGCTAAATCAATATTAAAAATCTTTTACAAACTATGAGTACTGGAGTGAAAATTTTAATTTATTTATAAATATATCCACACATGAGCCGTCATTAGGTTTAAAATTCATTCATTCATCCATTCCACAATTCATTCATTCCAGGTGTATATGGTTAAAACAGTGTATATGGTTAAAATTGGTGGATATTGTTGAAATTATCAATTATTGTTAATCACGGTTTTTCGTCGAGGCACTATATTTTCTGATTTCACTTTTAATGTTCTTCGTTTTATCGTCTCTTTTTAAATTTGGCTTGGCTTTTCGAGTGTTTAATGATTATTTTGAACGGTTTGTCCTCGTAGTTTAAATTTACTTTTTATTCTCAGTTAGTCGACTTTCGATCAGTTACGATTTCGTTTCAGAGAGGAACACCTCCGCACCTCCTTCCTCCTGGAGAGACGTAGACAAAAACCCTTAATTTTCTCCTCAAATTCGCGACCAGGTGCCCCACTCCCTGGGTCTAACCTCATCCGATCGTGCCGTGTACATTGCGCGGTTATATATATATATAAATATATATATATATATATATATAAATATATATATATATATATATATATATACTTTCCGTTCGTCATATCCATTCTTCTCATGAAATAAGATAGAATGATGATAGTCATCAACACCATTTTCTTCAGAGTATAGAATTTTAAAACTCTGAGTTGTCTTCATTTTAATTGGGAACTTTTGTTTGCCCAAGAAGCTTTTAGAGTTAGGAAAACTCATTTTTATGGCAGTAGAAATCTGACCGGATTTGTGTTCATCATAGATGTCCTGTGCATCTTCTTCAATTTCTCTTTGATCCTGAAGCTGTTGTTCATATTCTTCAACAAACTGTTGTGCTTCTAAATCTTCTTCTGAAGTAGGATCTTCGGTTCCAGTATCCTGTTTGGCTCCGCTTTGATTTATCTTCTCCTCTTCAATATAAAGTGAGGAAACAGTCTGTTGTAGTAACGACTTTTCAGATAAAGCGGCGATTACACTTGCAGTATATTTTAAAGATTCAAGATACCCTGATTCGAGATACTCATTGTACACTTTTAACAAATTCTTTGAGAAAGCTGATGTAATGTTGTGTTCATGAGCGTATCCACACTTTGACATTTCAAGATACATGTCGTTTAGAACTTGGCCTTCTAGATTCTTGAGTTTCTGATACTCTTGTTGTCTGGCACGGTTCTTTTCAGCTGATTTTGCTGAGCGTGGCTTTATCTTTCGATGGGTACATTTTATGCAAGATGAACTGTGTAATTCTGGTTTTGCCAAAGGATTTTCTTGGCTTTCAAGAAGCCTTTTCTTCACAGATTCATATTCTGTGTTATCCATAGTGGTTTGTTGAAATATTCAACGGTAAGATAACCTTTTTCAAGGCGGGTCTGAAATCAAGAACCCGAAAATATATATATATATATATATAGAAACTGAGGCCAATAAACAAAAACACTGATTATATACGAGTAAAAGTGAATGAACAAAAGTACTTACCATTTCCCAGCTCTAACAATGAAGAAAGGGAAGAAAAGTAGCCTGGTACTAAGTTTTGGTCTTGATCCAAGCTTTGGAAAGACAGATTATTCCTATTTGCTGAACACTGCACGCCACTAACATAATGAGCCATGATGCCTCAAGTTTAACCCGCTTTTTTACGACTGATAGAGGGTTACAAACATAACTGTGCTAGAAACTAAATTTACCGTTTACCGATCCACGCACTTCGGTAATTTTCCCTCCAAAACACGTCTTACAAGCAGGGACTAGTAAATACCACCGTAGCGGCATGAAAAATCCAACTGGTCTTCTAGTCTTTCTACGACAGAGCCGGTAAAATTCACCTCGCGCTTCGGTTATTTTCCCTCCAAACGTGTTACGAGCATAGACTAGTAAACTTCACCAGAGTGACGTGTAATGCATACCGCTTCTATGGTGCTTTCACCGACGAGGCTGGTACACAATTCGCTACGCTGTGTGATAGAACTTACCAACTAATCGGTGAATCATGCGTTCGTCTGTATCTAGTTAACTCGATTATGCGAAATGTATATAGTACTAGAATAATGGTACACTCTACCATTATGACATCAGTAAAAATCACCGTAACTTTGTAGCAGTTTTTACATTCACGCATGTACTTTAAAATGTACACATTTATAAGTGTGAAAAAATCTTTAGTACTCAGTACCATAAAATTTTTACCTGTGAAGTACGGTAATCTGGACAGAGAGATTTTTCTCCGTGTTGGAAAGCCTTACTTACGGCGTGAAACCTGTTCAGTATTTCGTTCCATACGACGGCAATAAAACAATTTTCTAATGTATTTAGAGAATTCAGTAACCCTGTTGCTGTTGCACGCGTCTCAGTTTTTTCATCAACATTCTCACAAATTTCAGTGAGTGCATCGAGAATTTCATCCCACGATTGACATAGGTTCTTACAGGCATCCGAATGAGCAGACCATCGAGTTCGAGAGGGACTTTTTACTACAGAGCGCGGGCCGTCAATGACGTTAAGGTTCAGGTGTTTTAATAGAATCTCCCACCTATGAGTTGATACCGAAAAAAATGTATACAAGTTCTGTAAAACCGCGAAGAATCGAACCGCTGTAGAACCTGACTCGACCGCGCATTTTCCGACGAGGTTCAATGAATGAGCTGCGCATGGTACGTAGTGAACTAAGCGATTGATCTCTTTAATTCTTACTTGAAGACCGCTGTATACTCCGGACATATTACTCGCGTTATCGTATGACTGACCACGACAGTTTTGGATATCCAGATCGTATTCTTCGAGCGTTGATAAAATGTGAGAGATCTTTTTTTCCGCTTTGTGACCGGTGTTAGGAAGGAATTTGATGAAGTGTTCTTCGGGATATCCCTTTTCGCTTACGTAACGTATGATAAACATTAACTGATCAACGTGAGAAATATCTGGGGTCGAGTCGATGCGAATCGAAAAGTATTTAGCAGATTTGGCTTGCGATATAATTTTCATGGTAACGTGCTTTCCCATCAGATTTATCAGTTCATCACAGATAGTTGACGATAGATATGATGTAGATCCTCTACCCATATTCCCACGCAATCGTATGTGTTCCGGCAAAAACGGATCAAACCCTGCAATCAATTGAAGCGCTGCAATGTAATTTCCACCGGATTCGGAGTGGAAATGCGCGATTGAACCTCTAAAGGCTAAGTCAGACGTTGCCAACGATTTTATAACCGCAACAACACGTGCGAGAACACTCCGCCAATAAATTAATTCCCTCCCAATTTGGGCAACTAAAGCTTCGTCAATTCTTCCATTTATTCGACAGCATTCAAGCAACAAAATTATGGTCAAAAGAATTTTCGTGTTCTCTGAGGCGCTGATAAACATTTTTCCAATCATTGTACCCGACCGTTGCAAGCGTAGACGTTTTCGAAAAAAGTTTACAGGGTGCACAGAACACAGCTAATTTACTGACCGAATAAACTAACTATGAACGCAATTGACTTTCACCATTTATGAGAGTTCGAGTAAAGAGAGATTTCGATATAAATCTCGTTTGGTCTGGGTAATCACGCTTCGTACGAGAACAATCCGCATCTGAGTTTGATTTTATACCACGTTTGAGTATAATATCGCGGGTTGTATCATTGACGATCCACTCAGCGGGATCATTGGTAATTATTGTAGCGATTGTAAGCTTTAGTCGGTCAATCTGGCCTAAATCGTTATGACCCATCGTGGTTGTCCTTGACGCTTTATCAAATTTCTCCCGGTGAACTTCAAAAGAATTTTCGCATGCGTGTTGGCTCTCTAGCGAATCTTCTTCATTTTTAGGAGTATAAGGATTTTCTGCAGAGTCATTCTCGAGAGAAGGATTGCCGGGAATTCCGGGTACGTCGTAATCAGCTGTAATTTATATATATAGATATGAAGATATAAATCGTGAACATGAACAATTTTCGATAGCCCACGAGGTGTAGCATTGAAACATAATATTTTTACCATCAGAATACACTGGCAAGACACCTAATTGTCCTTGTTCTTGCTGCCCAGTGTTTTCAATCGCTGTTGATTTTTCTTTTTTCCGAAAAAATTGTCGAGTTTTGGAATTTTTTGAAGAATTTCTGACTCATTTTTTAACCTCTCATGTCCTCTTTTCTTGTACTCAGCACCACTCAATTTTTTTCGGGCGTTATTCATCGCAACAATGATATTGATTTGATTCTAACAATGAATACGAATAAATGAATATAATAATAGAAGGAATTAGATTCATCACAATGAATACCACCATCAACAATCTTGTACACTCTCAGAAACTCGGGACTCCCAGGTTTTCTAATCTGACATCTGACGTTCTTGCCCTACCATTAGAACTCCCAACGCTATTGTAGCTCCTCCACTGGACCGTCTGATGGCGCTGAGTAGCAAATCTCAAATGAAATTTTAAGAACGCTTTATTCAAATAAAATAAAATAAATAAGCACATTCAGCATTAGACAAAAAATAGTCAAAACAAATTTAACAGAGTCAATTTGCGCTTTTGGTAAAACTGAAGAAAAAAGAGTAGCACAGGTTTTTGCTAGAAAAGGAAAAAAAATCGGAAAAAAATCGTAGAATCTGCCGCCCCCCCAAATTGTGCTGCCTTAGGCTATAGCCCAGGTTAGCCAAGGCGGTAATGCGTCACTTGGGTTAGGGTTCTCGCAAGTGTTGGGAGGGCACAAGAGATTGTGTCACATGCGGAGCGGTCTCGCACGCGACGACTTAACCCTCTAGGTATCTGTAGAGGTTTATATTTATTTTTTTTTACGTGGGTCAGGACGTGATCGTCCTCTACAGAGCGATCCCGGGAATAAGGTTCGAGGATTCAATATTAAATTTACGAATGTTTTCTATGGAACCAAAATGCTTAATGAAAAAGATAGCAAGATAAATGGGAGACGGGGAAGCTTACAATGTTCTTTATCTTAATGTTTACTCTCTCTCTCTCTCGCACTTACTCTTCGGTGGTTCGGCTTCGAATTCGCAGAACAGCTCACACCTTCACACTCACATTCAATTAAGACTACACAACTTGATTAAGTTCGTGGCACAACTTTCTACTCTCATAGTCTAGCTTCGAAAGGCTGACGTCGCGACGCGAGACGCTTTGAACACCGCGTGTAGAATTAGAGGAATTCACTCTCTATTCGTCGGTGACTCTAAGACTGATAACTCTATACTCGACAGCTTTGAAGGAGCCTGTTTCCGTAGATGTTGATTTTATTCTGTCTCTAACGGGACTGACTTCGCTCGCTCGTCCGGCACCCCTTGGAGCGTCGGACAGCGAGCAAGGTTTCTGCTGATTTCACAATTTAGAACAAAGGCTCGCCTCGCGACGATCATTCCTGAAGCGCGTGATCTCGCGCTCGCCTCATCCCGGTGTTGATTACACCCGGGATCTGGCGGGCGCGGAGACGCTGACGTTGCTGACAATCAACTACGCCGTTGCGCTTTGGTCGTGCTACGAACTGTTTTAAAAAATGAATAATTATGAATTTACTAATGAATTTAAAGGTATGCTTCCTCGTCTCTAAAGCGATATTAATAGTTATTGACATGGTTATAATGATATATTCGGGTATGAATATGCGGCGTTCGTGACACGCGCTAGCCTGAATTTTAATGTCTGTACCCTATTCGTCTCGAGTTAATACGGCGTAACGGCGCGTAATATTTAAATGATTTTAAGTGACTCGGAAGCTATTTATTAATTATGTATAACCTTATAATTAATAGATCAAACGAACTTACCAAGTGATGTTCGATCTAAATTATATGAAGGGCCTCGTTCGAGATGATTACTAAGTAGTACGCAAGTCTGTACGTTGTCGCCACTAGTCTTTAGAGAGAGAGAAACTTTTTGTCTCCACTCTTATGCCTTCTATCTCGATGCTTCATATTTTTAAAGCGGTCAAAAAATTTTGAGATGATTACGGGAATTTATATTTGGGCACTAGCGAAAAGAAAAGGCTGGTTTTTTTGGAAGGGAGGTAATCATCTCGAACGAGGCCCTTCATATAATTGCTCGATCAAATGAACTTACCTAAGTGAAGTTTGATCGAGATTATGACGAGAGTCTCGTTCGAAACGATTACAAGGTAGTACCGCTACTTCTCGCACGATGTCGCCACAATCTTCAGAATATAAAATTCACAACCCATTCTCCCTTCTTCCTCCCGCTCTCCCGCTCATGCTTCATTATGTTTAAAGTATAGCATTTATATATACAATAAAAAATGTCAGGGTAGGGTAAAAACAAATTTTCACTGCCGGAAAATTAGCACACTGGGAGGGTTGTAATCATTTCGAACGAGACTCTCATCATAATCTCGATCGAACTTCACTCAGCTAAGTTCATTCGATCGAGCAATTATACCGAGAGTCTCGTTCTCCAGATTACAAGGTAGATGTTTAGAGAATCTTACATTTTATTTTATTTTATATATAAAGCCTCTGGAGGACCTTCAACTCTTAGAATTTTCACATATGTGGATAATTATCAACAATTTTTAATGGTAACATAAATATGGAGGAATATACTATGTGCCTATTATTGTAAGAAGGAAGCAAAACCATTTTTAAGACTAGCAATAGGTCTGTTGTAATATTTGGCAAACACCTGGGATTCTTTAGACCATCCCGCGGCCGACTTGATTATATTAATATCGATACCCTTCTTTAAGGCTGCAGAAGTGGATGCGTGTCTAGTACTATGCGCGGAATATTCCTCTCCAATCCCACTCCGAGCTAGCATGCTCCTGATCCACCTGCTAATATTTTGCGACGAAGCCGCTCTGTACGGTTTTTTACTTGTAATTAGTAGAGTATTGCTATTGCCTCTTAGGGGCTTAGTCCTTTCGATATACCGCTCTAGTACACTTGCTATACATAGTTTAGGCTGCTGCTCAAAGCGGGGCAACAACAGAAGAGGTTGACTAGACCCAGGTTTTGAAGTCTTTAAAATATCCGTAACCTTGACTTCGAATCCGTCACGAGTTTCTTTAATATTGCTAAGTTTAATAGAAGCCAGAGTCTGTACCCGTTGCGCAGTTACCAAGGCTAACAGCGTGACTAGCCTGACAGTAAGATCTTGTAGACCCAATTTTTCTAAAGGAAACATTTCTGAAATCTTGTTTAATACTGGGGTTATATCCCAGGTTCTATCGTACTTGGGTTTACAAGGTCTTGTTTTGAAAACACCCTTGAAAAATCTGCCAATTGTCAGGCTTTTTCCTATATTCTCGTTAGATATTAGTGAAATCGCTGCTCTGCAGGAATTGAGGGTACCATATGAAGCACCTGCTTCATAGCGTTCCGTCAAAAATTCCAATACTTGGTTTTCATGACCCGTAAATGGATCAATTTTGAATTTTCCACAAAATTGTATCCGAGTCTTTTATGGACCACTATATTGCTTAATAGTGTTATCTGCCAGAGAAGCGATGAGGAGATCTATCGTTGCATCTGCAACATTTTTTCGTTTGTAGGCCTCGCCGATAACTTTCCTATAACTAAAGCCAGCGTCCTGGCTAGAGGATGCAACTGGGACCTACAAGGAGATGACAGAAAATTAGCCGATGGCTTCAAAATAATCGGTTCATTGACCAAAATGGACCTAAACAGACGGTACCAAGGCTGCGTCGGCCAATATGGGACGACAACTTTACCCTCCGCCTCATCTTGAATTAATTTTCTTAATACCCTCAGAATAAGAGCAAATGGAGGGAATGCATAAAAACGCCATTGGGACCAATTTAAAGTAAACGCGTCGATACCCTGTGCCTCTGGATCCCTCTGCTAAGCACAAAATTTGATGCATTTTGTATTACTTCTAGAAGCAAACAGGTCGATTTCTGGTACTCCAAAAGACCTTTCAATCATACCAAAAGCGTAATCTGCCAGCTCCTATTCAGTATCAATATTTTTAATCCTTGAACTTCTGTCCGCCTCTACATTCTCCTTAGATGGAATATACGTTGCAAAAAGCCATATATTTCTCTTTTCACACCAACGCCAGATATCTTTAGAAACCTTATTTAAGCCTGGGTATTGCACTCCCCCCATTCTTTTAACATAAGAAATTGCCGTAGTATTATCGATCCGGAGTAGGAGTTCACAATTGCTCAAATCCTTAGCAGAGCACTTTAAGGCCATAAAAGCCGCTATGAGTTCTAAACAGTTGATATGTAAGTTTATCTCAGAGCTCTTCCAAAACTCGTGAGCTGTATTCCCATCGCAAAACGCACCCCATCCGGTAGTAGATGCGTCTGAAAAAAATTCTTTTTGAAATTTGAACTTTCTAACTGGATTAACCGCAAGTGTTATATTAACCTTCCACCAAGCAAAATCCTCTTGCAGCCATTCGGGAAGAAGCATTTGAGCCTCGTAATTTCCTTCATTTACCAATAGAGATAAGTATTTGGCTCGTTCAAAATTTTTTGAGTAAAGCCAGCCATATTTGATAGCCGGACAACAAGAAGTTATAATGCCGATGAAGTGAGCGAAATCACGGATTTTGCACACTTTCTTTGAACTAAAAAGCACGATAAGTTTTCGGGTTCTATCTCGTTTCTCCTGAGGTAGTTCCAGTGTTAGATTTTCTGAGTTTAAGATAAATCCTAGGAATTTACACTGGGTGCTGGGTGTGAGATTACTCTTTCTGTTATTAACGATAAATCCCAAAGACTCAGATATATCTAATGTGCTCTTCACATTGTCCAAACAGGATTTATAATTATCACCGATGCATAGGATGTTATCTAAGTAGGCAACTGATAAGAACCCCCTGCTACGCAGCCAATTAAGCACAGGCTTAAGGACCTTAGTGAAGACTCTAGGTGCTGAGGAAAGTCGAAACGGCAGGCAAGTGAATTCATATAATTGCCCTTCGAACGAAAATCTCAAGAATTTTCTACATTTCTTACCAACGGGAATTAAAAAGTATGCATCCTGCAGGTCTAAATTGGCCATAAAAGCTCCCAAAGAAATCAAGCGCGTGGCCGAACGTATATCCTCCATCTTAAAACGTTCGGTGTCAATAAAGGTATTCAACTTTCTCAAGTTTAATACGAATCTGTCAGAACCGTTTGGTTTCGGGGCTAAAAAATAAGTAAAAATAAATTGGCCTGGGCAGTAAGAGCACCTTTCAACCGCTCCTAGCATTAGAAGATGGTTGATCTGTTCCTTATGCTTAAGAAATTCTTCAGGATTAAACGAGGGTTCTAAAGGAATATATGCTTGATTAGGGGGTCTACTGAACTTTAGCTCGTACCCCCGTACACAAGCCAAAACAAATTTGTCTGACGTAATATTCTTCCAGATTTTAAAGAAGTTAGATAGCTGCCCAGCTATCTTTCTTACCGCTATGGTTTCTGTCGAAGACTGGGTTGTCTTCTAAAATGACTTCTGAATTATTCTTGTGTGACGAGGCACGGGCAAATTCTAAATCTAAAGCGTCCAGGTCGGACTGGGCGAGGGATCGCTGACCAGGATTCCAGTGGTCCAGATAGATATCCCGTATCGTCTGGAGGCCTCCGAGTTTGTTGTGGATGTCGAGTAATGGTTTGGTGAACCCACTTGCGTCAATGGATTGGAATATCTTCCACCTTTCCCACTTGTACGGGTTCGTGCTTCTATAGCTAGAAATGATTGTAGACAAACGCTGCACTTTATAATGACGCTACCAACTAACCAATGTTTATTTATTATTTTGATATCACAAGTTTTGTTAATATTAAAGCAAGAGAAACAGCCATTGCCGTGATCGAGAGGGGAGAGATCTGCTCGTTACTTTTCGACCTCTCGAAGCATCGAGAAAATTTTCCGTGGTTGCAATTCTTGTTTTCGTCTCTGCCGCTTGTCGCTGTCGTCGCGCTGGGAAGCATTCCCTAGCGAGAAAGGTGGCTCGACCGCCACATCTACTCCCCCTCCAGTGAGCGAGACTTTAGTGTCGGGGAACGAAACTTTTTTTTCATATGTTTTTATAGGTTTGTCCATCATCGATCCCCACTGGTGCGGTTGGATGTCGTCTTCTTCGGGTTGTGTTGCTGTTTCTTCCTTCGCCGTGTAAGCCGGCTTTAATCGTTCCACCGAAACTGTTTTTTCTTGGCCATCCACGTTGATGACAAATCTTCGATCGTCGAGTCGTCGTATGACTTTGTAGGGGCCCGCGTAGGGCGGTTCCAGAACTGGTTTGACGGCGTCGACTCGCAGGTACACGTGTGAGCATCGATACAGGTCCTTCAGGACGAATAATCGTGCTTTGTTGTGGTGAGCCGTAGGCGTAGGTCGAATCCCTCGTATCAATTCCCGATATCTCTCGATGAAGATTTGGGGGTCGGCCGGAAGATCTTGGTTGATGAAAAATTCTCCAGATACTCGTAGTGTGGTGCCGTAAAGCATCGTACGTACGGTTTAGTGTTATTCAGATAGGTCTTCCAATAAGGGGCCGTTCAAGTATTACGTAAGCAGATTTATTGCAATTATTTACCCCCCCATCCCCCTTGTCAGCAAAAGTAAGCAAAGCTCTTACCCCCTCCCCCCATGCTTACGTAAACATTTGTCAATTAATGTATTGTTTTTTTAATTTTATAATGTTATAATTATAATTTGAAAAATAAGAAAATAGATTTAGGATAGAGATTATATTTTACTGAAACGGTATTCAACATAGAGTAAAGGACAAAAATATTATATCTTACTAACATAACAAACTTATCTTAAATTTTTGGTACATATATTAAATTCAAATTAACAGTCTTCAGTCCATGAAACCCGAATCCATGATTCTAAGTTTTCGATGACATTGGATTGCTTCGATTGCTGCTCAGTGTTGTGAGTCTGCTCGCTTTCATCCGATTTTGGAATGTCTACGTCATTCTCATCGAGCCATTCAACATCATGGTGCTCTAAATTTTGAATAATGCACATCAGTTCATTAGCACGACGAGCAGCGACTCTTACAGGTCTAACTTTCCTATCAGTGTGCGTGTTTACTTTCTTATGGATCTTTTCGATGTGACGATTTAGTGACTTGACGGAAGCATGATAAAGACCACACGTTTTGCATGTTCGACTTGATAGCCTCAATTGTACCGTCGGACAAAAATAATCGTATGGCATTTGCAGGAAATCTTTGAGTGAAGCACTTAAGCGTAGAGCTAAATTGACCGGAAGATTAAGAAATTGCCCTCCTTCATCTAAAACCAAGTCATCAACTGTTTGTTTTACTTTTACAGGTGGTGGAAGAAACCTGTTGTCTAGTAATCTAAATAGTCCACTTCTTGGACGACAGCATTCTGTATTTCTACATTTTACAATTTGGAGCAAGTATTGGCTTTCACGCACATGTTCTGAATACCATTTAATGTCTGGAAAATCAGGAAGATCTTGTTCACCTGCCCCAACATATTTTGCATTAACATTATAGCCATCAATTTCCATTGAACTCCATACTTCAGCTAATACTTTTCCTGCAAATTCGAAATTAGATCTTTCTAAATGTTCATCAATTGTAACGCCACGTTCATCCAAATGAGACCCAAAATGGTCATGAGGCAATATTAAACCAGCCAGTTCCCGACTAAGAGGAGCCATTCTGCGCTCTACTCTGTTATACGCACTTCTTCCGGGAGCATTGGTAGCTAAAAACAATGCATCGAGATCATGTCGCTTAAAGTGTTGTATAGCAAACCCTATGACTTTTTGATAACGCGGATTTTCATCTGGCCCTCCATCAACCGTCATGATTACCACTGGTTTTACTAGTCCATGGTCAGTTTTAGCTAATGGTCGAAACTCTTCAAGTTCGAGAAGCGTCTCGAAATCCTGAGCATGAGTATTAGCAGTAGATGAACTATGCTTTCCACTTCGAATAGCGATGTATGTTGGTCCAGAATATTCAACGGCTTGCGGTTGTCCTAGCATATTGGAAGTGATTTTGATACCAGCATAAACAGATGGTATTAATTTATGACGCTCAGCGATTACCCAATCGTGATCAGGCAATTTGATTCTATATTCCATGTGCATTAGAAGAGGTGCTTGCTTATTTGCCGCAGTTACGCCAATAGGGACTCGAGCTTTATCATCTTGAGATATGAAAAATACTTGATCTGGTCCTAGTATGGATGCTATGTTCTCTAAATAATGGATTGATGTTTCAGCGAACTTGTTATCTAAGTGGCTCTTGTGGTGATCAGTTTGAGCCCGAATGAGCTTAACAGGGACTGTCGATACATGTCTTCGTCCCTCTGCAGAATTAGATTTTCTGGGAATCAAACGAAGATATGTCCCACTGCGACTAATGTCAAATCCCATTTTACGTAATTCTTGTGTGAGTTCATCAAGAGTTTTTACGCTGCGAATTGATTCCGTTCGTCTTCTATCATCTGCTGCACTCCCAAATAAAGCTATATCCGCGATTGTTTTCAATAGTAAAGGTTGATTGCTTTCAAGATTAGGACGTCCCACTGAATCCCTCAGAGATAGTCTTTTTTTCATTTCTGGATTTTCATGACAAATATCTTCTAACTTTCTTTTCATACCATCCCTGTGTTTCTTCTGGGCAACTGCGTTTTGAACCTTCCTGTTTAAAGACTGTTTTGCTGTTTTTATTTCCTCGCGCAACTTAATGATCTGTTTATCAACTTCAGCACGGATTGACATAGTATCTCTGGCAGAATACAAAGCATTCAAATTTTTTTCGAGTAGAGCAATCTTATTTTTCATAGCTTCCTGAGAAGGTTTTGGTCTCTGTTTATCTGTATTTTTATTAATTTCGCATTGCTGTTGTGATTCATTACCGGTTTTTATTTTATCTTCTTCCTGTTTTTTAATATTTGAAGCTGGCTGTGTAATTTGTGTTTTTTCTGCAGGTTTACAGGTTGCCTAAAAATAAAAACTTTCTATGGGTTCTGCTAAAGATTCTCTTATTAAGCTACATAAATACAAAGTATGGCAATAAATATGGTAAATACAAAACCCTATGGCTTTAAATCTAATATTTATAAACGAGCAAATCGTTCCGGTCACAAAATACAGGGTGTTATAGTCTATTCAAGTAGGTATTTAAAAGAATATAAACAATCTTGATATGTCTTTTTATTGAAATATGCAATTATAAAATCAGATATCTGTAAAGGTGCGTACAGACATCGCGAGGCTTGCGCCGCGAATGGTTCGTCTCGCATACATCAACCTGAGGCATGCTACGGCACATGTATACGTGCGAACCATTCGCGGCGCACGCCTCACGATGTTTGCACGCACCTTTATGTACTTACAGAAAAGCAATTTTTTAATATTGGTTGAGTTTTTAAATGAATCACAACAGATTTTACACAGTTTACAATTTTAAACCACATATTTCAATAAAAAGACATATAAAGATTGTTCACATTCTGTTAAATACCTATTTGAATAGAGTATAGTTTTCTGTAGGTATATATATATATATATATGTATAAAACTGACATCCTGTATTTTGTGACCAATTGACGGAATCAATTATAAGAAATAAATCTATATAATGAATATTACCTCTATACTTTAAGATAGGCCATAATATTTTCTAATTAGCAAAGAGAAACTTTTTGGCGATTTCTAATATTTCTAGTAGGTACACATAGGTACCTAAAATGATTTCGTCACTCACCTTAGAAAAAAAATGTAGTAAATTGGATTTATTCTTAGTCGCTGCTTGCAATTCTTCTTCGATTCTCTTAGATACAATAATATCTAGTTCCTTGTCGGATTTTGCTTGTAATTTATAATTTCGCCACACTTCGTTAACTAACTTTTGTACATTTTGTACTTTCGTACTTGTATGAGATTTTTTAAAACTTTCAAACAATTTTTGGTATAACTTGGATTTGTCTATTTGAAATGACATCTTATTTAAACATTAAACTTTGGATAATGGAATGAATGGTAACACAAATGTTAACTTGCTTTACTATGCTTACAATACGTCTACTCGCTATAGCAGCCAAACGAAACAATACACTGATAGAGGAAATTTAGACAAGTGAACAGCGCGCGGTAATTCCCTTACTCGGTTCTAAAGCGAGTAGGGGAATTACCGCGCACTGTTCACTAAATGTATGTATTACTTGCGGGAATCCCCGAGAATGCTTTTCGTTTTCAAGCAAAGACAATGTGTGGGTTGCCATTCGTGTAAAAAAGAAAATAACTACCGATGACGTAATCATCATCTAGACTCCCCTACCCCCCATGTCATCCAAAATAAGCAAAGCAAAGACCCCCCCGCCCCCCCATAGTGCTTACGTAATAATTGAACGGCCCCTAAGATGCTGTGGAATCATCCGTGGTTTTCTTGTAAGTTATATTTCCTTTTTGTTCATCGATCCCGACGACGACGAATGGTCCATTCCAAATCCTTCCCAAGGCGTTCTGTCGTGTATGGTTCTTGATCATAACTTTATCTCCCACTTGATATGAAGGAGTTTGTCGTCGTGTTCCTTGGTCCACTTGTTTTTGGTTTTTCTGTCTGGATTTGGTAAGCCAGACCATGGCTTTCTCGAACCGTTCCTCCCATTTTCGTCTCCACAACATTTTCTTATTAATCACGGTTTCCAATCGGTTTTCGCGGAAACCGTCAGGATTTTTGGCTTCATGACAAAACATGAGGTTGTGAGGCGTTTCACCTGTTGATTGATGAACGGAAGTGTTATAGGCACGTGCCATTTCTGTTAAAACCTTGTCCCAAGTGTGTACTCTCTCTTTGCAGGCAGTTCGAATATAGTCTTTCAAGACACTATGCATCCGTTCTATGGAGCCGTTCGACTGCGGGTGATATGTTTGATATTATAGTGTTCGAAAAAGGAATCGGTCAGCTCGTTACGAAATTCCTTTCCCATGTCCGTCAGAATTACTTTGGGGCACCCGAAGTTACCTATCCAGTACTCCGATAGAGCTTTGATAACTTCTGTCGCGGTTTTGTTCGAAAGTGGGGCACATTTAATGAATTTAGTTATTGAATCCTGCATGTGAGGATATATCGGTGTTTATTCCAAGATTCGACCAGAGGTCCGACGATATTCTATTGAAATTTGATCATTAGGTTTTTCAGCAAAGGTTTCAAAAATAATAGCGGGTGATTTCATTTGTATCCTTTCTTTTTTATACATCTGACACGTGGGGAATGCCTGGATAAAGGTATTGATATCATTCTCCACACGTGACCATACGGCCGTTTCTTTTATTCGGTCAATCGTTTTTGCTGGGCCGAAATGTCCATTGATGTCGTTGTGAGCGCTGGCCATGATTTCTCTCTGTTGCTGTTTGTTAGGCACATCCTTTCCTGTCGAGTAAAATGATATGTGTGCACCTGAGTCCTGAAGTATCCTCTTGAGATCTTCGATGATCGAATTGGTTTCTTCTTTGGTGATTTTCTTAGGGTCAATCTAGAAATATATCTTTTCGTGCCTTTTCGGATGAATGTAGTTTTTGAGTTTCTCATGTCTATCAGTCTGATTCTTTGGTATAATCAGGGTGTTGTCAGGGCATCCTTTTCTTCAAAGGTAATCTTTACGCATCTGCCGTCCTCCCCTTTTCGATTTCGGTCGGGAACGAGTTTGATGTGAGATTTCGTTCTGCCTGTTGTCAGTGACAATCTCTCGATGTCAATGTGGCGTGCGGCAATATGGTGGACGCACTTGGGATTCCTATCAATGGATGTGACTTCGTATAGTCCCTTTTCCAATTCGGTGAGTTTTCGAAAAATCTCTTTCTTTGTGCAAAAGACTCCAGATAACTCATCCGCTACTACGTTACTTTTTCCCGAAACACGTTCTATCAGGAATGAGTATTCCTCCAACCTTAATCTCCAACGCAACAGGCGTTGACTGGCGTCTACGCAATTTTTCAGCCATACGAGTGCACGATGATCGGTGCGGATGATGAAGGGTTTATCCGGTGTATTGAGCAAATATACTCTTAGTCTCTTGACGGCCCATACAACAGCAAGCATCTCCTTCTCTGTCGTGCTGTAATTCTCTTCCGCATCATTCAAGGTTCGAGATAAGAAATATATAGGGTGCAATCCATCCACTGCTATCAATCATCTTGATGGCTTGAAACGCGGGTAGGAAATCTTTGATCGCGTAGGTCTCGTCCGCTGGGCGATTTGGTTCTCCGGGGTATCTTCCGGCCGCATCGGGGCGTAGGCTGACATCGTTCAAGCAAGCTTCCGTTCATGCATACGGGCCTGGGTCTCTAGTATTCCGAGGGGGAAGCACGTTTCGGGGTGTCGCAGTTGCCGGTAGTTGAATTCTCGTTTGATTTCTTCGAGCGAGTTCCTCAATGTTCCTCATGATCTCCTGCTGATGGCGTAAAGCTTCGGGATCATTCAGCAACCGGGTCATACTGAACGTTACAGTGTCCGGACGACGATGTGGTAAAGCAGCAGACATTTCCAAGGCTCTTCGAAGTTCGTCCTCTTCTTGCTGTTCTAGACGACGACGCGGGACGTTCCCACGGATATTGCTACCAGTACCTCGTGGGATTTCGTAATCCGTCAGACCAATAGGCCACTGTGGACTGGGCCTTGGTGTAAGGCGTACGTTCGGCATCCGTGATGAACGTCGGCTTTCCTCGAGAACGCGTTGCGGTGTCGAATCCGTATCCGACAAGATATCATGGTTTACATTGGCTCACGCGGTACAGGCATCGTATTTATACCTTGATGGTCCGAGACTGAATTGGCTGGGGAGCCCACCTCATTGATGCGCGGTGTCGGTGGCAGCAATCGGTTTTGAGCGAGCCCGTATAATGCCGAGTAACGTGGTGGGTTCGTTATGGTTAAAGGAGCTATCTGAATAGGACCTTCCACTTTCGATTCTACGAGACGCGCGGTATCTACTTGAATTCGCGGTATCGCTCCGGTATGGTTTCCGGGCGGTCTCAAAATATTAGAAACATTCGGATCATCGTTAATTGTTTAGCGATAATAGTTATTGATTGCTTCTCGATTGGTATTACTATTCGTAAGAGCTTCCTCTCGACGATTTTCTTCGGTTAATTGGTTATTTGGTTGTTGCATTTCCTGAAACATTTGGTTGGTGGTGTTTTCAAGCGTGTCTTCGGGACGCGGAACTGTCTCAGTTTCGATTTATTTCTACATTATTGCGACGAATGAAGTCGCGTTCACGGCGTTCTTGATTTCTCAATTGAATAAAACGGGTAGCCTCTTTTTAGGCAAATCTTCACGGCGAGCAAGTTGACGCGCAGTTAACCTCTCTCCGTTTAATTGCTATAGACCAAGACGGTATCTGCCCATTGCAGTTAAATCATTACGTTCGGTGGCTTCTTGTAGCCTATTCGTAAGCTGGGTCATTTGGTTTGTCAAATCCCAAAATCTCTCTTCAAACCGGGATTCAGAAGTGACGGACTGTCCATATTCTGCAGTCTCAACAATAGTAGGAGGTACTGCCGATCTCCGGTCGGTGTTTACGTTCACGTCCATTGTGCATTTATTTTTAAATTTACCTTGAGTCAAGCTTTGACTTCATTTATATGAATGATTCAAGTTTGACCATCAAATTCTTAGTTTCGATCACGATTTTTCTTCGATACGTTTATGGTGACTCGAGTAAAGAACAAAATGCTTGTACTTACGCTAGGAGTAGCCAAATTGACGTGTGCAGCATCACACTCGAAGATCGTCGTAGCCGTCGGTACGCGGCTTCGATGTCCTGGAGTCTCTGACAGGCACCGGGGACAAGAATATAAGAGCGGTTCGAGTCTGGGTGTTCTTATTCTGACTTTAATTCACTTAGATGGTTTAAACGCGAAGTTTATTGTATCTAAGGAGTGCAGAATTTTATACTTGCTTCCTTTTCAATAAATACATAAGTTCACTATGGGAATTGTCCAGTGTAGAATCAGGCGGTCTACACTCAGTCCCTGATTATCAAGCGGTCTACACGCAATCCTTGATTGTCTACTAGACGCAAGGCGGCCTTTCACTCTATTCCTTGCTAGGTGCAATTCGTAATAATTACTTATAAACGCGTAGTCGAAGGTTCGCGCGTGAATTTATTGGGCTTATGCACTTACTTCCAAAGTTCGTCACTATGATCCGACCGTTTAATACGCGCGCCGCGTTCGTTGGTTTAAACCGGAACCTGGCAGGATCGCCAAATTTGTCATGTGAAAATTACGCAACGATTATATATATTCATACGTTTATTCAAAATAGAGAATTACGTTATCATTGATAACAACAATAATAAGTGCGGGCGTTAACGCTATATTAAATTTATTTATAAGCAAAATTAGGCGTGCGTTACGCCGGGAAGCAGTATTGAGACTGACTACCCGGCCTCTCGCCGGGCTCAGCGACAGTGCATATAAAGTGCATATAATCCCGTAAGTGGAGCACTGGTGCCGATAAGAAAGACAAGCGCACAAGGCGGGCTATGCTGCACGATGAATTTCGCACTCATTCAAATGATCCCCGGCATGTTCCTACGAGAGGATATAGAACTGTTACATTTTATGACAAATGTTCCAGCTCTATCACACAATATTTTTTACCCTCTTCGCCTCGTACACTCAGTTCTACGTATAAATCACCAGAGTAATTGTTTTTCACCGCGACCTCAATATCCGCTCCGTGACGCGGCAGGATGATAGTCTCCTCCGCTGCCCTCAGAATCAACTTGCGTGGTGATAAGTGTTCTATTTCCGGCAGTGTGGCCAGCGACGCGTCGAATAGCCGCAGATTACCGTCTCTCTGGACGGCAGAGATACCAGGTAAACCCAGAAAGGGCTGTCCCACGATAAGCGTAACCCCCTCAATCTCATCTGAGACGACGAGTACATCAACTCGCTCCTCCACCAGGTTAATCTTCATATTCGTCTTGGTAATGCCATACGGGCGAACCTCCCCGCCACCGTACGCTCGAAGGATCACATCCGTCTGTTGCAGGTGTAGTTGCATCTTGTCCGCTTCACTCTTTTTCAGAGTGCCGACATTCACTCCCACCATCGACGTACGCTCGTAAAAAGGTATCATTAAGGATCGCGTCGTGCAGCCGTATATCCCCACCCTTTTGTCCAACACCGATACTCCGCACATTTTTCACAGTTTCCTTTTCTTTCATTTTCGGACACTGCCGTGACATATGCCCCACCTCGTTACAGCGAAAACACCGCATAGTTACCAGATTTTCCGAAGGACCTCCTGACGATCCACTTGGTTCTCGTTTTTCCCTTTGGTTGTATCGCGGGACCCCTTTGAGCTTCCACTTGTTATGACCTCCGAGTCTTGCCGTCCACGGTCATTATCCCTTCTACCAGCGTATATGTCGACAAACTTCTCTGTCGAAGTATCTGTTTTGCTCAGGAAGATACGTAGTGCCTCGGGTGTTCCAAAATCGTTTTGCTTGATGGTATTTTTCAAAGACTGATCGGAGATTCTCTGCGAAATACAATTTGCCGCGTCTTTGCCCTCGAACCCACATGCTCTTACGAGCGCTGCTTTCTCGAAGAATACGGTTGTCAATACGTCGTACCACGTTTTCGCCACGCGTCGTAGATTTTTCAGCGCGAAAATGCTGACAGCGATGTCATCCCAATCGTGGATTTTCTTTCATTCTTCTACCTTTTGAATCCAGACCTCGATCGTCTGTGTGGTGCTGTAGGGAGGTCAGTAAACGGATGACGCCAGAGATTGTGGTTGATAGTCATATGGCATTAACAAACTGTTTATTATGAGAGAAATCGAGTTACAAGAATTGGATGGTATAATAGAAATGCGAAAGCAGGGAAAAAGATGAAGCTAGTTAGTAGATGTGTATGCTCGAAGAGCACGGCGAAGACTGGTTACAGATGAGCAAAAAGTGCAGGCTCGCCCCCGAGTCAGGGCCAAGGGTCGCGTCGCGCCATAAATGCCACATGTAAGGAAATTCCCGGCGCGGTCAAATCCTTGGCTCTCGGCTAGCGCGGCGAGGCCTGGACACTCGAAAGTTACCCAATAAACACACAGTGGTTGAAATGATATATAATAAACGTGTCAAGACACGTTGAGAGAACGTTGAAACGGCCCTATACAAGTTTATTCTACCCAGAATACACGTGTTAAATACTATGTATTTTCAGGTACGATGTCCGCCTGGTATACGGAATTCTTGTAGTTCATGAAATTTGTACAATTCGCGTGAATTATACGCCTATTCCACGTCTAATGACAGGTATATTTTTTATCTTAAATACGTGTATTTCGCGTAACTCACTATTTTTTACCCAAATGTGAATTGTGGTTTTTAGCCTGTATAATACGGGCAATAAACGTATAATCAATTTTCCGTTGCCGTCAGCAATCGATCTTACAGTGATATGAACTCGAAACAGCTTTGAACAACATAAATAAGAAAATGTATTCATATGATCTCATTAAAAGTGGAATTGCGCATTGCTTCCCTCAATATGCTGAAATACTTATGCTTATTGGGAGGAATTAACGAGAGACAGCAATTACAATACTTAATCTTCTTTATTTATATGGAGTATGGACGTACATTCTTCGGTCTTTTATATCATCGTTATAATAACGCTCTTACTTTAAATAAAATTCCTTAAAATACTAATTATACGTAAACCTTATTAATTTGAACTTGTATTATAAAGTTGAATATCTGCTACTTTGGTTTCCTCTGTTCCTTAGGTTGATGACATATTTATTTTTTGGACGATTATATAAGTCAAATACTTCTTTCAAGTAACAAGCTAAAATCTCGAAAACAGTAACTTAACATTCAATATAATAATCGCATTTTTTGGCTGATAAACACACTTAAAACACTAATTATACGTAAAACTTATTGATTTGAACTTGTATTATAAAGGCGAACATCTACTACTTTGATTTCCTCTGTTCCTTAGGTTAATGACATGATATCAATTTTTTGGACGGTTATATAAGTCAAATACTTCTTTCAAGTAACAAACTAAAACCTCGAAAACAATAATTCAACATCAAATATAATAATTGCATCTTTTGCCTGATAAACACACTTAAAACACTAATTAAACGTAAAACTTATTGATTTGAACTTGTATTATAAAGGCGAACATCTACTACTTTGGTTTCCTCTGTTCCTTAGGTTGATGACATGATATTAATTTTTTTGGAAGGTTATATAAGTCAAATACTTCTATCAAGAAACAAACTAAAATCTCGAAAACAATAACTCGACATCAAATATAATAATCGCATCTCTTGGCTGATAAACGCACACTATCGTAGTCTCACAAATGTATGATCAACGACATTCCTTAAAACACTAATTATACGTAAAACTTATAAATTTGAACTTGTATTTCAAAGTCGATCATTATATTAGGATTTGCGCAGATCCCGTCTTCGCTTCGACTGCTTCAACCAATCTTTAATCGCGTCTTCTATAGCTCTGTCTGTAGCTCCTTCTTTTATCTTGAAGACCAAACGAATTGCTTCTGAAATTGATAAAATATGCGTAAGCGCATTATGAACATCCGTATTCACTTTTTAAGCAAATGATAGTTTTTTAATTCAACACTTTGTAAAATTAGAATGTTGAGTGATACACAGATCAAAGTCTGTGTTTGGAATTGTACTGAAAGATTTCTAATTATTTGAGGATGAAAACAAGCGGTTCAAAAAACTGGATAAGAAATTGCTGTAAACGAGCGTCACTGGCACGAAAAATTTACCCTTTCTATACCGAAAAGCAAGGTCTACCAGAATAATATTACGAAGGAATTTACGACAATATCTGGACAGATATCGTTTTGGTTTTTATGGAGTGGATCTAATTGTCTATAAACATGACAAATGTGGTTCGAGATTATATTTTTGTCTGTCTTACAAAATGTTGACATCTCATTGACGAAAGGCTATTCAAATAACACAGCCACACAAAAAAAAGGTGTAGAACTTTTTTGGAGACCATTGTATCCCTATGTATTTTGAGGTGCTGAATCCGAATTTGAGGTCAAAATAGCATCTTATCCGATTCAGTTTGGAGATAACATTGAAAAACCTATTTTTCGAGTATATGATGGAAAAACATGATGTTATTATGGATTTCAAGCCACTGAATTCGATAATAAGGTCAGATCAGTTATATTACTATCGTTGTTCCATTACCTTAATATACGATTGGGTTGGCACTACAAGTATTGACAGCCAACCACGTGCTGAAAGTATTTTGACCTCAAATTCGGATTGAGCGCCTCAAAATACATAGGAAGAGAATGGTCTCTAAAAAAGTTCTACACTTTTTTTTTGTGTGGCTGTGTAATCGTATGTACGAGCACTTCTTATTCATACTATTGGTTGAGGGAAGACCCTAGGGAATCTTGGATGAAAATCAGCTGTTGCAGCACTAAATGACTATAAAAGGCGAGATCCTAAATGACATACCTTAATATTTGAGTAGTGTCAGTAGCATGTGAGAGAAAAAAAATTCAAACCCCTGCGCTCAAAGTTGAAAATGTTTCTCTTGTCACATAGTAGCATGATATGAAAATAATGTTATCCGTTCTAGGATTATTCATGGTCATGGAAAGCATAAAAGACCGATTTTTGATTCTCTATATGGTCTTCTATTTCAAGTACTCTTCCTTCTATCGTCATATCAGATAAAAAGTGAATTTATATGGGTTAATTTAGGAGCCTGCTCTGTAATTTTTTTCACATAATCCATTTCGTATAGAATATGAACTAGATTACAAGAATAGTCTTCTCACCCAAAATGCATGTGACTGTATTTTTTTTTGTAGAAGGGTTCCTTCTCGTTGTGTCCAAGCCAGTTATATTCCATTCCAACTTTATCCGCAATGAGGAAGCGCATCATATTCATAGCTGCCTTTCTTGGATTCAAGCCACCCAATGCAGCAAGTCTCTTTATCTGTATGAGCATTTATTAGTTACACTGGTTGATGAATGAGGAATACGTGAGTATTTAGTTACTTCTTTGAACGGCCTTATATGTTAATGAAAAAAATGTATTGAATAGTCTCGAATTTACACTGGACAACATTTTTCGTGGAAAATTCAAATTATAAAAGCACAAAGCTTTGGCAACAATGCAAGAATATTGAGATTCATGTACTACTGATAATTTAACTAACGTCCTAAGGAAACAAAGGTAAAGGGGAGAGCGGGGCAAAGGGGGCTCCTCAGAAAAAAAAATTGTGCTAAAATTTTAGGTTTTTTTTCAATTAATAATCTTTTCGAATGTTACGGGGTAGATTGCGTAGGCTCCGATGAGTGGTAATCGGAGCTTACTCCACGCCCATCCGAGGTGTTATTTGGCTATTGTAGGGTCCGTTCACGTCGACTATGCACTCGCGTGCTACTACTCCCAATGCAGGAAGGGAATGGAATAGAAAGGGATCGGTATTAAGGGAAGGTAAACGATTTAAAGTATATGATTGTTTATTAGTGGTCAATGCAACGGAGTCGGTCAAGGGAAAAAGGGTATGGTCTTGGTTTGGAGGGATAGGTGTCTTGCTTGAGTGCTGGGATGGATCTGCCTGCTTCTGCCGGATGTAGCAGGCAAGCTAGCCGCGAGTTACAGGAGAACCTGCTGACTCGCTAACGATAAGGGTAGACTACAGAGCGTAAGGTAACTAAGAGCGTGGAAAAGGAATATGAAGTCTGGAGGACGTAACACGCCCCCCCTTGGGGAAGAACATTCGGTGAGGGTACGAAATAGAATGTTCGGAAGGAAGCGGAAGGCCATGAAACGTAGTGACTCACTTACAGAATATTACAAAGAAAGGTCTTAAAATCTAGCGCCTAGATGTTAGTGCGCGTTTAAGTGGGTTAGTGTACATTTGAATAAAAAAAAAATTTTATAAATGACATCTTATCGTACTGAATCACTTACGGAATATTACAAAGAAGGGTCTTAAAATATAGCGCCTAGATATTAGTGCGCGTTTAAGTGGGTTAGTGTACATTTGAATAAAAAAAATTTAGTCAGCAGGTTCTCCTGTAACTCGCGGCTAGCTTGCCTGCTACATCCGGCAGAAGCAGGCAGATCCATCCCAGCACTCAAGCAAGACACCTATCCCTCCAAACCAAGACCATACCCTTTTTCCCTTGACCGACTCCGTTGCATTGACCACTAATAAACAATCATATACTTTAAATCGTTTACCTTCCCTTAATACCGATCCCTTTCTATTCCATTCCCTTCCTGCATTGGGAGTAGTAGCACGCGAGTGCATAGTCGACGTGAACGGACCCTACAATAGCCAAATAACACCTTGGCTGGGCGTGGAGTAAGCTCCGATTACCGCTCATCGGAGCCTACGCAATCTACCCCGTAACATTTTGGTGGCAGCGGTTTTGCCCGTCGACCTATCCGTCAGTGCAGTGCTGCATGTTTGCTACGAAAGTGTTCAGTGCTCAAAATTTCTAACGCCGTATCAATCAGTGATAGCCGCGTTACGAACGAACTCCGGCCCACGAGGTACTGTGACAGGCACGCAGAACCTATTCAACTCGCCACGGACACAGGCTCTGCAAACAGTCCCCAATTTCAATAACTCCGTCACATTTTGGTACTATTGAAATTCATCGATACGTACGACGTCGAATAACTGTGTAGCGAGTGGAAATTCAGTGCGATAGCCAAGTTAAGCCGCACACCGCATCTGAACACATCACCCTTCTAACCGACAAATATTGAATGGACCCTTCCCGCTCATTCGGACTCCTGCAACCCTGTTAAGACGAGAACCTGGACCCGAAAGTGACATCGCCCTAAGACCTGGATTACCACACTTATTTATCAACACGCCACGGAGCACCTCATCTATACCCTCCTCGTGCCGACGTATGACGTGTATCGCCTCTTCAAGTTTCACCTGCGTCCAGCTGCCTAGAACCATGCTGTACTCTGTTTTTGCGTTTACCTTCGCCCTGTAAGTCTATTCTAAGTCTTAGTATTAAGTTGATATTTTTATTCCTGTACTTGCAATACTCTGCTTCAATCAACATGGCACCAACTAACGAAACCGGTTCAAATTTTTGGTCAGTAAAGGATGTCTTGCCGACAATCTCCCCTTTCGACGGCCACAACATGCCCTTTGACTCATTTGTAGAACAATTACGTCACGTAGAGACTCTCATAAAAGCTTCGGATAAAATGACTTTCGCCAAATTTGCGCAATCAAAGGTTACAGGCCCCGCATCTCAATATTTAATAGGCATTAACTGTAATGACGTCGAGGACCTCATAACTGCCCTTAGCCGAGCATACCGCCCGGATATCCCCATACGCCAGTTATCCGCTCAATTAGATAGAATTACACAACAACCATATGAGCGCATCATAGATTACTCGTGCAGAATAAGAGCAATATCAAAAGAAATAAGCACAGCGATCATAGCCAAACACCCACCAGACTTAGCAACGCTTCTACTGAACGATCTAAAGAAGGATACCTCTAGATCGTTTATTAGAGGGCTTCGGCCAGAATTGGAGTGGAGAATCGCTACTATCAGACCATTACCAACCTTCGAAACTGCCGTCAGCATCGCCGAAGGTGAAGAAGCCGAGCTAATTAACCGTCAGATGCAATTCTCTACACATTATTTTACCCCCTCTACACCCATGTGTCTGCCGTTACCCCCCCATACTGCTCCTCCGTCTCAGGTGCCCACCGCGGCCTCCTCTATCCCCCCCCCTGATGTCATTGCCCACATGTGGTTACGTTTATCAACCAGCGCCTCGTACCGAACCCGGAACCTACGCCCAAGCGCTCCATCCGAACAACAGTTCTGCTGACCACGTTAATGCTCTGCCCAGCACTTGTCAATTTTGTAACCACCAGGGTCACTCCATCACGGAATGTCACCGTTTGCAAAGTGAAAGATATTGTACCAAATGTCGCAGAATGGGCCACTTCCACAATGAATGCAACGTAAACCAAGAACTGCACTGCGACAATTGTAATCGCAGAGGCCACACAGTAGACCGATGTAGATCCTTTCCGCGTAATAACCAAGGCAATGCAGGCTCAAATAAACATTTAAACGGGAACATCGCCCGCGGCGAGAACGCGCCCGCGAGCAATGCAAACAACTAGCGTTCCGATCTTCAAGTCATATCCTCATAACAGCTTCAGCTGACCCTCCACCAATTTCGATCGACACCCCCGAGCTAATAAAAATATCTACACTTATTATTGACACCAGTGCAGACGTCAACTTGGTCAAAGAAAGTTCCGTTAGGCCCCTCGTACGACGAACAACCGACGAACGTTTGACGCTGACTGGTATAACAGACAAAAAGACGCAAACTATCGCAAAAACGGAAATACGATTTAATAATAAATCCCATACCTTTCACTTGGTCCCTGACTCGTTTCCGATTCCGCACGATGGCATCTTAGGCCAGCCCTTCTTACGAAAAGAGAAAGCAACTATTTCTTTCAACTCAAACTCGGTGATGCTTGGATCCTCATTGCCAGTCCACTTTAGTAAATTCGATGAACCCTCGTCCGCGCCCGAAAAAACGCGCGTCATTACAATACAGGCCCGTACCGTGAAAGCCATCCCACTAATAGTTGCGAACTCAGACACTAAAGTAGGTTACCTTAAACGCATCGATTTAGGCAACAATGTTCTATGTGGTGAAGCGTTAGTTGAAAACCAGAACGGCATCGCTTACTCGTACGCGTTCAATTGTAACGAATCTGCCGTAGAGATAAGACCCCCAACAGTAACCCTAGACGAGTTCGACGAGCCACTGAGTACAGTCATGCCCAACGCTACGCCCACTGCATCGAGTAACCACCACAGCGATGCCCGCGCCGAAACCCTCGTTTCGCACCCAGGCCCTCTCCATAGCAACTCATTAATTGTTTCTGCCGCCAAGCGTACATCGCGACCGACTAATAATCCCACCGCTGCCACCAAAATGTTACGGGGTAGATTGCGTAGGCTCCGATGAGCGGTAATCGGAGCTTACTCCACGCCCAGCCAAGGTGTTATTTGGCTATTGTAGGGTCCGTTTACGTCGACTATGCACTCGCGTGCTACTACTCCCGATGCAGGAAGGGAATGGAATAGAAAGGGATCGGTATTAAGGGAAGGTAAACGATTTAAAGTATATGATTGTTTATTAGTGGTCAATGCAACGGAGTCGGTCAAGGGAAAAAGGGTATGGTCTTGGTTTAGAGGGATAGGTGTCTTGCTTGAGTGCTGGGATGGATCTGCCTGCTTCTGCCGGATGTAGCAGGCAAGCTAGCCGCGAGTTACAGGAGAACCTGCTGACTCGCGAACGATAAGGGTAGACTACAGAGCGTAAGGTAACTAAGAGCGTGGGAAAGGAATATGAAGTCTGGAGGACGTGACAATATTTTGAATCGAAAAAAGAAATATAAAATTTTCGGATTTTTTTTTTTTTTTTCTTTGCCGACGTGCCCCTTCTGCCCCGCTGCTCTCTTTGTTCTGCTCTCCCCTACAAGAACAAAATCACCTTATGACAAAAATCAATAATATATTTGATTGGTGCCAATGACCAGTTTATTTTCTCAATGACGAAGTATGACTTTTACGGGATTCTTTTTGGTATGAAAGTTAGAAAAAACCACGGGTTTATTATGAGGTCCGTAGAAAAAAAAGTGCGATCGTAACATATGTACATTGAGAATGTGCAAATGCAGTAACTGAATCTCTGAAGGTGAAGGTGTGATCAAATTCTTACTTACGAGGTACAAACGATGAGTCTCTCTACTTCCTAAACGCCGATCGTATTTCTTGAATTCGTGGACAGTTTCAAAAGGAAATATCGGTGTATCAGCTGGCTTTTCTGCTACTTCGAATGCTTTTAACTGTCCTCTTGATATTTCACCGAGTAGGATCTGATTTTGCTCGCACATGGATCCAACATTCTTTAATATGTTTAAAAGTTGCTGCTGGAATGACATCGGTGGGTCCATACGAATGCCAGACGTAACGTTCGTTCCTCCACTCAACACACCTCGGGAAGTGCTACGAAAAGCAGACATTTCAGCGGCCTGAACTGGTGTTGAGGTTAGCAATCTCATCGAACCATGGCCGACCGATATGTCATCTGACATGTGTTCTGACATAGCATTAGGCGTATTGTGTATCTTTTGAGAATCGGGGCTTCGAGAAATACTGCGTATGGGGCTTCGAGAAATGCTGCGTGTGGGGCTTCGATGAATGCTAGGTTCATGAGATTCATTGTCAGAAGTGCTAGGCATCGGGCTTCGAAGGGTACTAGGTTTGCCAGACCTAGAAGCACTTGATTTAGAGCTTTGAGAAGTACTGGGTGTCGGGCTTCGAGAGGTACTAGGTTTGCGAGACTTAGAAGTGCTTGATTTAGAGCTCCGAGAAGTGCGTATGTGGCTTTCAGAAGTACTGGATTCGAGATCCTCAGAAGTGCTAGGTACAGAGCTTCGAGAGGTACTGGGCTCGCAGGAGTTAGACGTGCACGCCTTAGGGCTTCGAGAAATGCTGGAAGTTTCGTACCTGTCATGCTTCTTAGCTTTTTTTGTAGATTTTTTAGATTTGTGTTTATGTTTTCCATGCCTGCGCTTTTTTTTATTATTCTCATTTCTTGAAAACGTTTCATCTTCGCATCCAGTAACGTCTGCATGATCTGCATTGCCTCCGCTATCAGATGTCCCATGCGCAATAAAGTTAACATTTTTCTCCGTTGCTTTTTTGTAATCATCTAGGAAAATATAAGGGAAATTATAGTATTTCCTATATTTGTAATTAATGGATGAGGGGGTTATAGATTTTCTTTTCGGTTTTTGTTTAGCACTTACATATTTTGGCTCAACAAAAAAACCATGTTTTAACGTTTGAAAATCCTCAACACCTCCTGGTGTTTTTGTGATTAAAATGTTTCGGGTGCACAAGAAGTAGTCGAAAATGGTTCGATCATGGGGTGGGTGTCAAAATAATCAGGATAAAAAACAACATTTTTTGAGAATTTTTTAAGAATTTTTTGAGGATTTTCAAACGTTGAAACATGGTTTTTTTGCTGAGTCAAAATGTTTAAGGTGTTAAAAAAAATATAAAGAAAAATCGGCCCATCATAGTGTTACGTCCTCCAGACTCCATATTCCTTTCCCACGCTCTTAGTTACCTTACGCTCTGTAGTCTACCCTTATCGTTCGCGAGTCAGCAGGTTCTCCTGTAACTTGCGGCTAGCTTGCCTGCTACATCCGGCAAAACCAGGCAGATCCATCCCAGCGCTCAAGCAAGACACCTATCCCTCTAAACCAAGACCATACCCTTTTTTCCCTTCACCGACTCCGTTGCATTGACCACTAATAAACAACCATATACTACAAATCGTTTACCTTCCCTTAATACCGATCCCTTTCTATTCCATTCACTTCCTGCATTGGGAGTAGTAGCACGCAAGTGCATAGTCGACGTGAACGGACCCTACAATAGCCAAATAACACCTTGGCTGGGCGTGGAGTAAGCTCCGATTACCGCTCATCGGAGCCTACGCAATCTACCCCGTAACAATAGGACAGGTGTTAAAATGATCGGAATGAAAAATTAGATTTTTGAGAATTTCTTGACATTTTTTTAAAAAATCCAATTTTTAGTTGGGTTTGAATAATCATACAAACTAACGGTCGGAGAAAAACTAACCGAAAAAATTCAGGAGTTCTTTTATAAGATCGGAAAATCGTATAAAAAATCGTGAAGCGAATCAAAAATGGTGAGGGAAAATCATTGGTCGAGTTAACATGGAATGCCCCATAGATAGGTATATTGTATACACATATAGAATATATGTGAAATAGATTGTATACATATACACAATACATGAAGTATAAATTACATAGAATAATAATCATATTGCAAATTTATATCACCTCCTGTAAATACGATCCTGTTTACGTCATATGTTGGCCAATTTTGATCGTATGGTGCGCATGATTCAACGAGACTGACGAAAGCAGCTTCAGTTTTGGTTTTAGGCCAAAAACAGGTCTTATTTTTGTTAGTCAACCAGATAGTTGGTACTACAGCGCATTCTTTCTTCCGCCCTTTCAAAAACTCAACCACAGCGTACATGGCTACAACAGTATAGTGATATCTACGTTACATTTCTCCAACTCATATTTCGCAATATAAACGTTATTCCACTTTCATTCTTAGTGAAAATACATGTATGTATATAATTAGTAGGTAAGGTTATCTTGAACGTGTGTCTCAATAGTAGAATAAAACTATTGGGTTTGCGGTAATTATATTTATTAAAAAATATATTTGTGTGTATGTAAATAAAAATAATAATATACCAACGAAAGTATGAAAGTGGACTTCTAGACTACTGTACTGTTAGTGATGTAGGATGCTTATTTTCAGTGTTACAACGCTAAACATTATCGCTCTGATGCAAGATTGGAAAGATTGCAAAGCCATCTTTGAATGGGAATCGTAAGCATTTATACGAGACTTCATCTAAAAAAAAGGTACAGGAGTGATGAAACTTTTTTACAAAATATATTCCCATTTCGGAAGATGGGATAGGTTTTCGATAGAGATTATACACATACTTGTATGGTTTTCCTATAATCTTATACTGGCCGTTGATGAAAGATATTGTGTGGATCTCGTAAATTTTTCGTCCTACTGCCACAACATTATTTGGACTCTTCGCAGATAATTTAAATTTATCAGTTGTCAAAGATTCGCATTGGAAAGATGTGTCTGTTTTTTTCGTTACTCGATGTGGTTTATAATCATCTACACAGTGCACTACGTCACTTTGCTGGATATTTAAACAATTGATTTCAGCAAGCCTGTTAGCAACTTGCTGGAGAGGAAGTCGTTTCGCACGTACAAATCGTCTTAAGGTACTCATGTAATTCCCAAACGGAAAGCTACTTAAAATCGTCCAATGGTCCATATAATCTTACATCCGCGGATAAGTGTCGCAAAGAATGTACGTTATATACGACGAAATCCGGTCCATATATCGACGCACATTGTGATACAAACTGTTCTAGTAAATCCTCGGCTACGCGGAGATATACTGCGAGTAACGTTCTACTTGATAAAATGGTAATAGCGACGTGTAATAACAGAAAGTGCTGATATTTATCGTGGCTCAAGATATTAAACATCACAATTGGTCCGTAATACAATAAAAACATTCTAAATTCGGTTGCTTTCCACCGTTTGATTTCAGACATCGACCGAGGTTTTCGCGGAAATTCGTACGTCATGTTTGGTCTAATTACACATTGTATTTTGTTATTTATAATACGTAACAGTTTTTGCGAAATTTTAGATTTTCTACGCTCTTTTCGTCCTTCAATCCAATATAATACAAGCAATCTTCTCATCACACCCAGGAAAATTAGATGCAAAGGATCGAGTGGAAATCGCGAAACGAGTTTGATATTTATTTTAAGCAATGGAGACTTTCCCCGTATGTGTTTATTGGTAGTAGTGTCTTCGTCTGTGAAATCACTATCTTTTCGATTTCGCGCAATATCATTTCTTGGATAATATAATTTATGGTTCGCGGAATGTGCCTTACAAAAACATTTTTCACATCCGAAAGAACTCGTATGTCCACATACAATTTTTAACATTGCTCGAGCGGGAGCATCGCAAATAAAACAACGTATTTCAATTTGGAAAAGCTTATTTTTGTACTCGATTCCGTTTTGTACTAGAAATTGCAATTCTGTTATGAATTTTTTCAAATAGACATGTAATGGCTTCGGCTTCTCAGTTCCGCTGAATAACGCAACCACAAACGGAGTTTGATCTTTCAATGAAAGACTCCGACATAGCACAGGCCACAACAATTCTGAACTACTTTTGAACAGGGGCAATCCATCAACATTGAAATCCAATTTTAACACGTTCGAGTCATGTGAAACCCTTCCACGTTTTAATTTTTCGTGTAATCCTTTTTGTAAACCAAAATAATATAGGTGGCCGTTATCCATTGGAATAACTTCTACTTGTCTTGGGGTAGACAATAAAGTTCTTGCATCCTTTGGCAAGTCAGGTATTCGCGTTTGTAACACTTCTAAAAGTTGACTAAGCGCACTGTGTGTAATGTTATTATCGCACGCCCATTTTCGCAAATCTAATTTCATATCTAATATTTCTGTAGATGCCCTGGTGTGATCAGAAACATCATCACTACTATCGGTATCGCTACTAGATTTCTGAATATGCGCTACTGATCAGACTTCACGGTGATAATTATCGTAATTATTAGTGTTATCGAGAAGCTCATTCGTGAAGTTATTTTCTCTCTCACAAGATCCATCGTTCGGCACAAAAGTACATTGGGATATTGGGAATGAGACAGACGTAGATTGTGAAAAGTCATTAAAAATATCCGTGAACGGCAAATCTTCTTGTATAACTTGCAAGATTTCATTTACGGTAAGTTTCCTTTTGCGGCGTTCATGTCGTTTACTAAACGACTTCCGTTCTAGGGACTTTTCCATTGCAATTAGTATGAACCTAAAACGGACTTTTTAATTAGAATACTTTGCTTAGTACATCATTACAGTACAGTGTTTGAATACTACTAGTTAAAATCGAGCCTTGAGATTGCGGGTCAGAATGTCGGGATGCCAGAAGCTAGAATAGAATCATTAAATACACAAATTAAACGGTTAAATTTCAATTACGCGGTACTATTAAATTGTATCTAATAAAGAACCAGTGTACAACGCGCCCAAACCAGATTATTATACCGACATGAGCATTACATTTTTCGAATTATGTGCCTAAATCTATGTACAAGAAGATTTTCGACGTAAAAGTAGGGCGTAATAACGAAAGAAAATAGTATATTGTGCACATAGAGAACAAAGGACGATTTCGCTCCCGAACGAAATCTCCATGCGATCGTGTAGTGGTGCACACGATATTTTTCCCCACAAATGAACGGGAGGACCGATTTCCCTACCTGCGGGGGAGCACATAGAGTTTTGCCGACTGGCACCCACCTTAGAGCATAAGGCACCTACCGAACGAGTATGCTTAAATGGGCGTGCCGGGAGAAAAGACTTTCCGAGAGAAAAAACTTTCAGGGAGAAAAGACTCGCCGGGAAAAAAACTCACCAAGAAGCAAAACTCTAGTTTCGTGTCAAATCTAGTTTCCTCATAGTTTGAAACAATTCCATACAATGACAAATTAATTTATAAACAAATAATTAACCAAGAATAGAATTATAGTACGTGTTCTCGGATAGATGTAAGGAAACGTTTTGAAAACGAATATTTCACGTATAATACAACAGTTATTATACGTGCATCTCGCATATACAATAATTATTACACGTATATTATACGTTTATTATACGTATGTACTTCTTCCACAACTATATTTCGCAGATAATTTGTCCGTATGCTATTTTACATAGCATCGAATTAATATCATCGTAAGAGTAGATAAATGGTACCACAAAGGCAAAATTCATTCTGATAAACAAACATAACCGAACAATCAGATAATTTCGTTTTTTGTAGCATCGAGAATCTACAATACATTACACAAACTCTCACGGTGTACAATCCTTTGTATTAACAATAATGAAAATTCCTTACCTTTCGTCTATGTTGCCTTCTGGTACTTGTTTTTTTGTGTATATACACACACACAATAATGCACAAGCTTGCAAGCGTAACGTGCAGTGCCCAACTCGGTCCGGGGATAAATGTTGGCTCGCAGGTCGCAAGAAGCCTGCAGGAGCCGAACACAAGCGGACAAAGCCGAGGGGTCTCGAATTCGCACGCTACCACTACGCCGGGGTCGCCGGAGAGTCCCGTCGTGTTCTTACTTCCCTACTTCCTCCTGTTTCACCCCTCGCGATTCTAACGAGCTATCTCTCTTTCCCCATTTGCGCGCTTGCTAGCTGGCTCGTACCCGCTGCGCTGGCGAGACTTGAGTTTAGAGCGATGACACACACAGCGGTTTGTGCTGACTCGGCGGCCGATTCGGCTGCCGCTTGACAATGACATTTAGTCATCGAACTGACGATTTTACTTACCTAATTTTATTTCATTCTAACGGATCTGTACGAACGTACATTAACAATAATAATAAACATATATTTGTTATAATTCAAGGAGAACTAACCAAAAGAAATTAGACAAAAAAAAAAATAAATGAAGCAATTGTATATTTTGCTAATTACTCTGTTTTATTGATATTTAAAAGAACTCGTCAGCAATGAATATTCGAATTGGTCACAAAGTTATTTCAGGCACACAAATGATTCGTTCTCACGCACACGTTTTAAAATACGCCAGTATTTCATTTCACAATGGTGATATTGCTGAATTGAATAGCTAATTAATAGTTTTGATTTTAGGAGCAGGAAGTCAAGTTTATGTTATGTAAAGAGCGAAGTTAAGTTAATTAAAGATGAAAAAGTACCAAATAATATAATACGAGAAATAACTTATCCATTTAATTAAGATTCGGCAACAGCCATCGTAGAGTGAACATTTCGTAGTCAAGATGATGTTGAGATGGCGATGTGAAGAGATGTTGATCCGGATTAATTGGATTCCGTAGAGCCTCGTGGAGGACGTTGAAAAAGTTTGCTGATCTTCGATGATACGATGTTTTGTAGTCGACTGCGTGACTTTTGATGATAATAGAGCAATAACGTTGATTATTAAAACCCTTTTAGTGCCGGGCGAAATGGAGGTGCCTATGCGAGAAAAACCGGCCGAATTTCACAGTTTTACAAGGGTTCGGGAAAATGCTTATAAAAACCAAACGAGAAACGATATTTACATGATTCAAAAAGCTGCGTATTATCGATGAAATACAGAACGAAACAATGACACTAGTTTTTTTGTACTCATTTGAGAATTATAGAAAAAACAAAGGTATATATGAAGTAAAAGTTGAGTTCTCTCGTACAAAACGTGTTTGCACATACAAACAGCCATCTTTTCACCACAATTTTATATGGGTCAATTATAATGAAGCATATACTTTGTATTTCCAATATATTTTGTAACAAGATAAACAATATTACATAACAAAAATAAAACATAACTTGAAGGTACACGGTAGGCGCCAGGCGGATTATCTCTTTCGAAATATGTAATTGTTATCGGTAATATAACATTGCTGAAACAAAATTATGTTGTCATAAATATTTATATATATATATTGCAAATGTGTAAAATTTTGTTATTGCAACTCACACAAATAATTTATTTAGCATTCGTGGCTACTAATGCACACTCCATGCAATCCTTTGTTGCACTTATTGCAAACTGTGCGTGATTTTCTCTTTGGGCCACCATCCTTTTTGCTGCACACCACGCAAACCCTTTCCAGTTTTCCAGGCAGTTTCCGTACACCTATGCGGGGCACATTTGTTGAAGTTTCCGCTAATGGTGTGTCGTGTGCTATCCTCTTTAGTGCCAACCATTCAGTGGTTATCGACTGGATAACATCAGTAATGAATTCCAGTCTTGTTTTGGTTTTGCCGTCTGTATTGTGCCGATATAATATGTAGGCATTCAACACCATTCGGGAGAAAATGGAGAAAACTACTTTTTTCCAATATTTGATGGCTCTTCTTTCATCTAAGTATGAATATAGCATCATGTCTGACGTGTCTACGCCTTCCATGTGTTTGTTATATTCAGCTACGATTGCTGGTTTTTCGACCTGTATTTGTGCATTCCTTTTCCTGATTGTAGTCGTTTTGTTCTGAGCCTTCTCAAATGTGGACATCAGTAAAACATTTTTCTTCTGCGACTTTTTTTCCCGGTACGCTAATAGTAAGACTTCATTATTTCGGGCGTACTTAGATGAGCCCTCTTGCAATTTAGTCTTCATAAATGATGGAATATATTTCCTGTTGCTACGGATTGTGCCAGTCAGATATGTCCCTTTTTCAAACAGTGCTCTTGCTAAGGGAATGCTTGTAAAAAAGTTGTCTGCTACCACGTGATAGCCTTTCATAAAATAATTGCCCATATTCAATAATTTATGAATCACGACGTGGCCAAGACCATTCTTCTTTATTTCTTCTTTATCGGTTTGATCCCTAGCTCCTCTATAGCAGAAGAACGATAAGCAGTAATGGGTAACTGCATCAGTCAACATCCAAAACTTGATACCCCACCTGTGATGCTTTTTATTTGGCAGATATTGAATCAACGACGTTCTACACTTCGTGCCGACTAATGATTCGTCAATACTCAGATGTTGGTTAGGCGAATAATGAAATTTGAACTTATTGTTTGCATGGATAACGACTGGTTGAAATTTCGCTGTAGGGTCATATTCTGGATTATCACGTGCTGGTAATTTTTCATTGTCTACTACGTGGAAAAACCTACAAACTAATTGAAATCTGTTGCGACTGAACATTTGGCCAAACCATGGGATTTGTCTGTGGTTTGTTGACCAATAACTGAAAAGTGTCGGTCTACGTGTTATACCCATTTCCAAGAGCACAGCAATAAAAGCCCTTACTTCTGAAACTGTGGTTGCCTTCCACTCTGTTGTTCTGGATCCTGAGGGAACATTGATTCTATTGAGGAACTGCCTGGCATATCGATTCGTCTCATTTCTCAATAAGCTCAAAAATTCTTCCGTAAAAAAAAGATCAAAATACGCTCTCGGCATGGAATTTCTTGCTGGCATATGTTTAGGCCCAGCAATCTCCATAAATTGTGGGCGAGGATTATATTCGCTGTCGTTGGCCACGGTAACTTCACGGAAATCTCTCAGCTCTTCCTCGGTATCGTTTCCCTCTAATTCTGATTCGCTATCATCGCTCGCTTCACTATCACTGTAGATCCTACGTGGATGCCGACTTCTTGGTGCCACGATTTCTTCCTCGTCACTATGTGCTAGATCCAACTGGTCAACCATTCGGACTATTTCCGCGTCATCCATGACGGGTTTTTTTATAAAACGGTTGATGGTAAAATTTTCCTCAAAAGCAACAATGTTTGACACAAGCGAAAAACAACGGTAATAACACAAAACACGCTTTCAAACTGTAAATGGGACGAAATATACTGTTCACATCAACGATCGTGGAGAAACTAACTGATCCTACGTTTCGCTGCGGCAATGCGATGTTATTTTGTGTTATATAAAACACTGTCGACAAGTACCGATAAGGGTCCAAATCCACAGCGATTTACGCCGCAGATCGAATATCGCCTGAGTGGCGACCATCGGTGTTTATGTTAGACTTCGGTACCTCCAAGCGATAGGAAAAGGTCGTCGTCCACAAAGAGTTAAAACGAAAAACTATTTTTCTTAATTCTCTCATAGTGAAATTAGATCATTTATAACGTATTACAAATTTATTTTGAGATAGAGTTCTCCCGCAATGCGAATAGTAAAGCGCTACGAGGCGCGGGCCGATATATCGGCTCTGGCACTTCTCGCGAGTGTAGCAGGAGCCGATATATCGGCTCCCGGCACTCAAAGGGTTAAAATGTTGATGGATAAGTTGTAACTTAACTTTGGAACTTTGAAGAATTATTTTATGTAATCAGTTGAAATTTATGACATGAACGAGGAATTTGACCAACTGGCCTGGCGTCTTTCCGTAGAGTGTCGTGTTCTTCTTCCTCTTCCGCTCTCTGACCATTCGTCACGTGTCCGGTACTGAGGTGATCATCGTTAGATCTATTTAACTAACTGGTGTCTGGCGCGGGTATTTTACCTCGTATCGTGACATTATGATCCAAGCTCAGATCGCTGTGATAACTAGAAAGCTCTGTAATTTTTTCCCAGCACTGTTTTCTTTTTAATCTATCACTGTAATCTTTTTGGGTCATGTCCCATATAATGCTGAACTATCCTGTACTTCGCTTATTAATTTCTCTACATCGAGTTTCGCCGCTATGACCTGCAACGTTTGTTTCGAAGTCATTTTTGTACTGTGTACTAATTGCGACGCTGCAAACCGACGACTGTTTCTTCGAGTAGACGACGTGTCGAGACGGCTCTTGAGCTGCTAGGCAGTGCCCACATAGCACAAGTACATCCTTAGGATATCTCGTGGGCATCAGACTGGGATATTCTGGATATCCAGGGATCATCCCACGATATCCCACAATATCCCGTGGATGTCCTAGGGATATAAAAATGTCCGATCCCACAATATCTTCAGGATGTCCACGGTGGATAACTCACGACCTCCTGACAATATCTATAGGACGTCATAGGGATATCCTTTTAATGACCTTCCCGGAGCATCTGGGATTGGTTTGATTTGATATTTTCGGTAATAATTGTTACATCCTTTTTTCACTGGTATCTTTCTGGTGTAAAAAAGCCATGTAAAAAAGCAATGAAATTAAGCTCTGGTAGAAATTATGTTTCGACCCAGAAGCGGTCTCTTGTTAATATATAGGGACGAGGATAGCTAAAATTATTATTCATTGGTTTCAGCAAAAATAACAGAATACGATCATGTAATAAATGTATTATTTTTCGCATGTATCACTGTTATTCTTGCTGAAACCAATAGATAACAATTTCAGCTTTCAGAGCACCCTTCAGGGCCGAGACGTAACTACATGTACTGAAGTATAATTTCGATTATTGTGGCAGTTTCACACAAAACGAATATCAGCACATTTTCGGTATCACATATAACAATGTCTTCACAGAAAAATTTGATCAGACTTTCCAATTTTGGGCCTTCGTCAAGTCAATTTTTGACGTCATGGGTTTTTCGACACATGCAATGTTTCAAATATTATAGCATTTTGCGGTAAACGCGTGAATACTTATTTTGAATTGGTTGAGAAGCCAGGCTTCTTATTCGAATTGTTTTCGCAAACAATGATAATTTTTCAGGGTGAGTATTTTATGTGAAATGAAAGACAAGTTAATTATATAAATGTAATTATATTTACTATTTATTCAAACAGCCTAATAAGAGTTCTGTACTGAAGCATTTATTGCACATATGAATCACTAATTGCTACTGTCATTAAAATTAATTGGCAATTGGTTTAAGAGCAAACAAACTTCACGTGGTAGGTGCATAAATATACATATATTCAGTCAAGTTGCATAAATTTGACAAATGTGATTCCATATAGATCCTTTTTGTAACAAGATGAAGTACAGCAAATGACTTCATTAAACTATTTTAATCATAATCTTTTTTTATGACACGATATTTGGAATTTGAAACATTTTATAAAAATGTCAATTCATTTTTTTTATAAAACTCCAGCTATAAATAGTTGTCATTACGGTAAAAATATGAAATCGATGACGCCATGAACCTCCTTAAAAGAAGACTCTGCTGAAACTTGGTTGAAAATGGCAAAAAAATTAATTTCATTACCAAAAAGTATCGAATCTCGAAATCGATCCCTAAAAATATAGTCGTGGACATTATGTATAATGGATATGTACTTTTTAGAGATAAAATTAATTTTTAGCCGTTGATAATCAAGTTTAAGAAGGGTCTTCTTTTAACATCAACCAAAGATGTTCTCATTTGTCAGATCATCGCCCGCTGGAAAGTAATTCAAAATAAATTACCAATAGTCATATAAGAGACGTAAGCAAACTATGAGCGACATTCAATGTATTCTCGGTCTAACCTATTGATACTACATTCCAGTTGATAGACATCATTGCACAGGTTCTTGCATTGTACCTTCCATGCCTTTCATTTCAATACCAGTAAAATTAATTTTCAAATTAATTCATTAATTTGTAATGCTTCACATCAAATCTGACTTTTTACATCGACTTTTACAATGCAATATTGCTACACCCGATAGGATTTAAGTGGAATGAAACAATAGAAATACTACATAGGACATCGGAATATATAAAAACGTACGATAATAAATAAAAAGCTACGAATGATACGGTTAACAATATCATTGTAGAACGATCATTAATCTAATAATCAAAGCACGGTGGAATGTAGTGCACAGAGCATTTCCAACCTACTTTCAACGATAAATAGTGAAACAAAATTGAATACTAGTAACATAATGAGAATGCAGCCAATACCTAATAACTATACCAAAAAAATACTAACACATTACCAAAATAAAAACATACTATCTTGTTTAATCAACACAGAAATATGGGAAATAGTACGGAATCGTCCATAAGGAACTTCAATAATATACTTACGATTAGTTTGGCTACATCATGTAGTACGTAGAGTCAGTCATTATCTCATAGTATTATTTGAAACATAAAACTTGCTTTGCTTGCAATGTATTGCAATAAATAATATAGTATTTGAACCGCTGTTTAAAGCGCTGTCGAACTTAAAGGATAATAATACTTAAAAGGCATTAGCTTTATTTCCATCCAACCAGCAGACGGATAGAAATGTGCCACTTAATTTTATAATCACAGTCGCAGAAGCATCAGATATTTTCATCATGTAATGCCAATTTAGGCAGTCATTTGGTATGTGCGTGTATTTCTGAAAAAAACATAGTGATGCATTATCGTTATAATTGTATTATGCTGTACATGAAGTCGCTAAAAAAAAAAAAATGTTGCCGCCTATTTAATTTTTTCAACAGATAGATTCTATTCAATTCTTAGTACCGATTGGTTCAAAATTTTTGAAATATGAAAGATTTGAAAGATTTTTTCTCATTTAGAAGTACTGTGTAATGATGTAGCTGTACAATACATTTATAATGTGATAAGATTATAAGGGTGAACAATGTATACATTGAGCGTAGAACGATACATAGTCAAAAGCTCTGCTTGGTAGAGCCAATATGTGTATAGGACTTAGGACTAGATTGATTCTTTAAAATGGGTTTATCCAAATCAATGGCTTCTAATAAGAAACAATTATCTCATGCATTAGGATAAAAGAACACGTATCATCTGCGTAAAAGGATAAGAAATACGTGGTATCTTATCGGTAGGTCCGAAGTACGTGTTTCTTATTAGCACACATTGCAATAATGTCCTAGTTACTGAAAGTACAAAATCCAATGTTTTAAAATAAAAGACGAATAACCTACGTTAACGTTCCCCTTCTGAACAACCGAACTTTTGTATAAACGGGTCCGTTGTTGATTCTCAAGCTGGTAAGAGAAGCTAAGACAACACAAGGACTCTGATTAATATCTGAATCATTCCCTACTAAAACATCTCACTATAGGCAAGTTTTGAGAAAATAATAATTTTGTAGTAAGAACAAGAAAACGTACTAGTTGGAATAATCAGTCCCTTCAGCTACTCCAGGAACGTTAAGTTCTACTTCGGCATCTGGTTCTCTGGCGGAGTTTTCTTCTGCATCTGTGTGCAAAGATAGGGGCCTGAAAGTGTATACATTATGAGATTTACAATTCAATTTGGAACAGATATTTCTGAGAACATTCTGCTCGACATAATGCAATTATTTGTTTGTTTCATATTGATAGAAACAAACATGACTAAATAAATCTAATATTCACGGTTTCTCTCGTGACAATCGTTCCTTCGCGTGCCGTAACCAATCTTTAATGACTTTCGCAATCATATCTTCTGTGACCAAATTTGTGGTCGATGCTTTCCCGACAACATCTACAATAACGTTAGAATGTAAATAAGTTATGGACATTTTACCAACGTGCATGATAAATGTTACAATTAATTTAATATGGTATGAATCAGTTTACCTAGAATAACACGACACAAATGAAGTGTTGAAAAAATTCTTTTTCCTTTTGACCCGACCCAGCTAAATTTCTCAGCTACATAATTGCTGAAAAGCCGTTCCATCAATCTAGTGGTAGTGTTTTTGTAATCACTTCCACCGATTTTTAGTAATGCTGTCATCTGGAAAATGTTCAATACAATTGATCAAATTAAAATGAATAATACCAAATTTTCCACTAAATGAAAACTCACAATTCACAATATTTTTGAATTAACGTTTTCAGTCACAAGTCATTTGTCTTTACTGTTATAGGGATCTGGTATAACTGATTTTTCAATAACAAATGAGAAAAATGAGTAGACTCGAGAAGAATGTGAGTGTAAACGTAATGTTACTAAAAAGGAAACAGAAGAGCTGAGAAGTCAACAAAGAGAAAGTGATCAGAAAGCAATAACCTGCAAGTTGTCATTTCAAAAAAAGGTATTTGAACGGTTATTTTGGTATCTCGAAATTCTTTGAACTGCAAAAGATTATTTAGCAGCTTTAAATGTACATAATCATATCCTTTGGAATTGATTGTGAAAGGTCTATTTCAAAATGATTGAACTACTCCATCGCTTGTGCATGAAACTTGATTCCACTTTAGAAAATTCTGTGCTCAATAGTGTAAATACTAATGAAGTGTCCTCTACAGAAATGCTCAAACGAACCTCCTCAGCTAATAGTTTACATCGGAGGTGCCTTTGTGCTTCACCTGTTATACTTCGGGACATGTATGAAACAGATATAGTAAGGGGAGACCTCACTTAATGTCAATATTAATCTTTTTTACAATATTCTTGCGTAAATATTTCATCTTTGACTACTTGTGTGGAACTTTTGAAGTCAATATGTGTGTAAATTTCAGATCATCTGGTTAAGGCAATGCTATGCTTGATTAAATTACTATTACTGCAGGTTATTGGGTTACTCTTGAATAGAGCAATAAAATAGAATTTTTATTTACCATCTAACACCTTGGTTGTTACAGAATGGTGCTTGCTGTATGAATTCATGAAAATCTGCCAAAAAAATTGCTTTTTTTTACCATGTTACCAACAAAACAAGCAATTTCTTTCAAATTTCAATTGCTTTCTATAGCAAACGCCATTACAATAGTTGTAAATTGTTGAATGCCAGAAGGAAAATCTATTTTGGTATATTTGGAATAAAAAACTATATACTCACCAATTTTTGTTTCATCGCATTGTTCGTTAATTCTTTTTCTACTCTTTGCAACATTTTTACATGGCAAATTGGGAAAAGATTCATGACTTCAAGTTCGGGGTTATCAGCTTCTTGATTCGCATCCGGAATATTATCAGTACATTTTATACCATCTAGCTTCTTACTCATCACCTCCACAACATCAATAACATTATTGATTTTGGCTTTCAGCATAGTGAAAGAGCGTATGACAAAGCGTTGATAAGTTCTGAAATCTGGAAAAAAAAGTTGATGTCTCAAGATATGGAATTACTTAACGTATTTCATTTTTTACCTTCATTGTCAAGAGATATAGTAGGTTCATTCATATTTGTCTTCCGCATACAGCTTTCCAAATCTGGATCAACATTTTTGGGTTGTATTACTTTCTTGGCTGGCATTTCCCTATGTGCGTGTGTAACTTGTGGATTACTGTTATGTTGTTTAGGATTGATTGACGCTGTATTGTTAGTATGTGGAAGAGTTGCCGTTGCAAGTGTGTTTGTAGCAAGTGAACATTCTGATTCAGCATCGTCTTCTGAGTGCTCTTGGATATTAAGATATTTGCCAGTCTGCTTGGGGCAATGGATTTCCGCATCCTCGAAATCTGAGTTGTTATTGTTCAATGGCTCGTGACATCCCATTTTCCTTGAAGTAACAGCTGATGCTTTGCTGTTTTTTATCGGTTTTTGCGGTGGAATGAATGGTTCACTCACATAGGGCTTAGGAAGAGGAGGAATTTTGGATCGACTGTTATTTTCCATACCCGACTACTCATCATCGCTATCAGAATATACTAAGCGAGCATGTGTTCTTCGTCTCAATTTTAGACATGTATCATCAACATCCGAATTGAGATCGGAAAATATTTCCGCATCTTTTAAAATTTTTATTCCTTTCTCATAGTTATCTAAAATTTTGTAAATATATTTGAGGTAAAAAAATTCATCATTGGCAATTACTGAATTACATTACAATTCTTTTTCACAATACACGACTTAAATACAGCTTGTTCATTCAGTTAAGGAAGATGGCTACGTGAGAGAAAGTGACGTCATATCAGAAATGGATCCAAAGCTCAAAATATTAATGTCTAGAATAGCAGTCTAGTAACGAAAGCGGTCAAACAAATGTTTATAATATGATATTGAGGATTTCAGATTACTCATAATTTCTCGTAACCTTATTGGTTAATGTCCACCTAAACCGAACGGACAAACTATAATGTTTTATCTGTACCCAACTCGTTCAAAAAGAAAACGATGGTAGACTGAATACTAATTCTGGTCATCGTAGTACATAGTTGAGCCTATACCACGGGTGTAAAGAAAAATTAACTTACAAGTTTTGGCCAGTATACGTTTTACTTTGAACAACTTCCACGAATCTTTAATCGGTTCCAATACTTGCACAGCCTTGTAATATCGATTCATCGTTGTAAAATTAGGCCAGTAAGCTTCCATGGTCTCTTCAATTAGCCAATTACTCGCTATCAATTGAATTCCATCCTCAAACTCTACAATGACATAATTTTTGGATTGCGCCATGACTTTGCTTAAATTACACTGTAAAGAAATACTCTAGGTAATCAACATTTTCAAATAATAGTTACAGTTTTTCAACAAGATAATTTCAGCACTGTAAGCAAATCCTGATCATGATTTTTGTAACAAATATAGAACCACCTACACAACTATACTAATATGGGTGTATTGAAACGTGCATACGTCTTCAATGCTGAATATACACATTCAATAAAGCTTTTCGATTTTAAATTCTGCAAGTGGTTTGCTACTTTGCCAATAACTGGAAATAAAAAATGATACTTCGTTCTGCCAGCAATGCTTGAGTCTGAAATGGGAGTTCTCACAAGTTCTCAAATTTATCTACGCGAATACTATACAAACCAGTGAACAAAGAACTTTAAGAAGAGAAACAGGCAACACAACAATCTGTAGAACATTATAAAATCTCGAAACCTCTGAAATGACTATGAATTGAGAAAAAATAATAATTTTTTTCATAAAAAGTAATAAAACTGGGTTAAAACATGACTTTTTAGCTTCAAGAAGTGTCTCTACGTTTTACCCGAAAGAATGCATACTTTTTGAGGTATATGAATTTGAAAATTGCTTGGAGTTATTTTGATCTCGTGTGCACTTTATGTAATTCTACGAAGGTGTGCCCTCGAGGGGTCAAAAAGACACAGAATAATGCGGAACACAATTCGCAACACCTCGTATCAAGTTTTTTTCGTATAGGTACTTCAATTCTTCGAAACAAAACTACTATTCACACGGTTCGACACTCTATTCGAGTTACGCAAAAATTTCCCGTGACTTGGCACTCACGCGTGCGCGAAGTAGAAACCAGGCTATCGGTGTTACTTACTCTTAATGAGCCAAACTATGGCTATGACCGTAATACCTCGTAAATTTTCACGTGAGATTTAGCGTGATTCTACCTCGGCTACCTGCCCGTTTATGTTAGCCAAATATGGTTACGGAATCGTCTTAATAGCCCGAAATATGAGACATCTAGATGTTTTGCACTGATGCGTCGCCATATTCCATTTTCGTTAATGTGATTTTTCTGTGTATATCAAGAATATCGCACAAATCGTGTAGCTTACAAGAAGAAAAATAGGAGTTAGAATGTTATTGCACTTACCCTGCATAGGTAGAAACAGCCCACGTGTCTTCTCGTTCACAAAACAGTTTGAATCGCTCGTCAACACCGTGACTGTTACAACGTGCCGAGCACGTGCCGAGTTTCGTTAGCTCTTGCACCAGTTACAGGTTAATACCGGCCGGCTAACTGCCACGCATGATTTTTGCGCATATGAGGGGGGGCCGTGTTGCGCTCACGATGACGCGCTAGGGCCGTATGCGATGATAATGTGTACAAGGTCCCTCAGCGCAGGTATGTACCTAACGTGGGTACATCCATTTTATATTCCATTTTATTTTATTATTCATTATTAACATATTGATTGATGATTTCCTTCTTCTAATTCTTCTTCTTTTTCTTCTTTTGATTATCATTATCATTATCATTATCATAATTATCATTATTTTTTGTTCTCAAATTAATTAAGTTCTACATGTAGCATCGGAAAAACCGCGAAGTTGTTGGATCCATATGGCAATCTCACGTACTTTTGGCGAACATCTTCTAAAGGCCATGTTTTCAACTCTGACAGTTTTCCAACTGACCATATGTCAAGTGACGAAGAGTCGCATGGTTCAGTGTAAAAATTGTTTTTTTCCTCATACTCATTTCCTGTTAAAACAAGTATGCCTTTACGTGAGTCATACACAACATTTTTCACCAAAACTATTTCCCCGTTCACTAAACCGCAACAGTTGTCCGCCAAGCTGTCCACTTTTAATTTAAAGTCTGAATAGTTAACAATCTTATATTGTGGATTCTCACAGCCGTCTGGCAATGGCCCATCGTAATGAGACGACTGTGTGAGTACTTCGAATTTACAACTTCGTTTTTTTGATGTAGTACTTTCTGAGCTGTTTTCTATTTCAACATAGCGCCTAAAAATTTGTTGCAACGGTTTATCACTTTTCCTTAGTAGTCTCTTTAAAGTTTGCATATAATTCTCAAACTTGAAGGCACTGAAGCTATCCAAAATACCCAAATTCTTAACATCTTGTACAATGTAGATGAGGCCGTGAATATTGTGACTTGCGCTGTGCCTTCCATAAAGTATCATAAATGATGTAACGAAATGTTTGAGTAGGTCGTGAGCATAGTTGAAAAGTGAAGTTGTATTGGTGCTGCACAAAATTCTTATTGCAACGTGAAGTGTCAAAAAATTCATGTAAACATCATATGGCAATACATCTTTCAGAACAATTGGACCAGTATATAACAAGAGCTGTCTATATTCTGTGGCTTTCCACTGTTTCACAAAATCAAGAGACCGTGGCTTCCGTGCAAATTCTAAAGGGATAAACCCCTTGAGTTTTTCTAAAGCATTTGAAATTGAAAAAACATTGCAATGTGGCAAACGGTATTTTAGGTCCCCAAATAACCACAAGTAAAGAAGCTTTCGCACAACTCCCAAGCAGACTAGATGCATATAGTCCAATGGTACATTTTTGATGATGTCAAAACGTGGAATTTCTTCAAGGCAACAATCTCCTGCATGATAATCATCGTCCGTTTTGTTTCTAAAATCTGTATCGGTTCTTTCCCGTGCAGTTAATTCTGGAAAGCAGATGCGTCCATTGGCAGAGGTACCTTCAATTGTACATTTTGTGCAACTAGAATACCCAGTACATCCTTTGACATTCAAAACAAACGACTTCGCTGGAGCATCGCATACAAAGAATTTTATACTGCACGTGTACAACGTATCCTGAAACGATAATCCATTTTCACATAGGTCTTTAGCTTCTTGTATAAAATCTCGCATGAAGTCGCCGGCGACACCAGGCTTTTCATTGCCATAATATGCTCCAATCATAAATACATCATTAAACCCAACGATTGATCCCAGAATCGGCCATAGAGAACCCCTGGACGACTTTGATATGGGGAGACCATCAATACCAATGGCTAACTCAATATCGGTATCTATTTCACTTGAATACTTGACAAGTAATTGATTCAATCCACGAGCAAGGCCTAGATGAATATATTTTCCTGGGTGAACATCCGTTGTAATCGTAGACCTTGGTGTTTTTAGTAGAGTTCTGGGATCAGATGGTAAGTGCGAATGACATGGATGCTGCCTTAGCTTCTTCAATAACGACGATATAGCCACATGTGGAATTCTGTTGCATACCGCCCACTGAGCAAGAAAAGATTGCAGGTTGTAATCCTCAGACGTAGGTACAGGAGGCTTTTCAACATATACTGACTCATTGTCAGCAGTAGCTAACTCGCTGCTCTCCGATGAGTCAGATGAATACCAAACTTCTGGTTCGTTATATGGCTCTTCAGCCACAATGGATTCATCTGGATGTGTGGCGTTTTCATGATTTTTATCAGAGATATAACAAGATTCTCTTACATTTTCACTGAATATATTCTTCTCAGCGCAGCTTGCAAAATCTGATGTTTCTGACAACACGGAAGCATTATTATCAGAAGTAGATATCAGTCGCATTTCATCCATATTCGCATCATTACATTGGAAAATGTTTAGGTACTCTAGTGAACTTTCCTCATTGACCTGCCGCCGGAGTTGACGCTCAGATATTTTCCGGACAGGCTTCAAAGTTTTTTCTTTGGGCATGTTTTTAGAGATATTGTATCGACTGGAAACGGAGCACAAAATTCGCGACGATTATGCCAATCTTTTCTCAAATTGTTAGTGTAACGGAACACGTAACCGCTATTCATGAAGTTCAAGTTTTTATTTCAAATTCTGGATCACTATTCACTTTACTGGTAAACGTTATTATATGAAATTTGTTGAAGATTTTGATATTTTTTTCAAAATTCTCTTCGAGAATTCGGAAAACTTATGTGCCTGAAGTTCTGAAATTTCATGTCAACGTAAACTGTTCTGTGCCTTCTATGCTGTGAGATTCCCGGTTTTTCCGTGGAAAAGTTCCCACAAATGGAACCTCGAATATAGCAACATTAAGGATTGGTTGTTATAATCAAATTCAAATTTGGGGAACTTTTGTTGAACAACTAATCATATTATAATATGAAAGCCTGTTGACATTTTCGATCAAATTCAGAACTTGAAGCACATGAAAAATTTTGAGATCTGAGAATTTTTTATATTATTTGGAAAAAAAACATACCAAACCACAGCTATATAAATGCTGGAATGAAATTTCAGCAGTAAGTAGGGAGTTTAGAAAAATTTAATATGATAGTAAATTTTTTGTTTGAGAGAAACACGAAATTTGTCTGAGAATTTCAGAACTTAAATTCACCTTGAATTTTTTTTTATACTTTATATTATCGTTATTATATTATTGTCACTATTACTATTGATGTTACTGCTGTTTATTGTTATATATTATATTATATATTATATATTATATGTAATTTATAGATCTTTGATGTTATGCGATCAAATTATTAGTTGCACGTAAAGACTGATGTGAAAACGGAATATAGGTTAGGTCGGATCTGCTACAACGGTGTTGCGCACATATTCGGCGCATCCTGTATATATTTAATATTACGAGACAGCAAAGCGCGCAACATGTGATGTGCCTCAACCAAAATACCATTGCGGTCGATAATTTTCAAAGTTTTTCCGGCTTTATAAATGAGATACTCCCACATTATTTTCTCGTAGTAGTCTGATGCAACATAATTCACTACAAAGATATCGTCAGAAGATATCATCAGGATATTCTAAGGATGTCCTATTTGTGTCAAAAAACTAACCAACTCATGAAATCTTGTGAGATATCCCTGGGAGCTCCAGAGGACGTCCAAGACATTCCCGGAATATTCGGGACCTCCTGAGGATATCCGGGATATCTTAAGGACATTTGGGATATGTTTGGGATATCCCGTGGACGTCCTGTGTTATGTGGGTGCTTGCCGCAGTGTGTGTTTTGAATCATTTGAAAACACAGGAATATGTGCCAACTCGGCCGCCGAGTCGGCACAAACCGCTGTGTGTCATCGCTCTAAATGATGCAAAAAGCCGTGTCGATGCATCGTCTACTCGAAGAAACGCGTGCGGTTTTATTGTAGGCGCGGCGCTTGTTTACATTGTCTTGTATGAGCGCTGACACACTCTTCGGTTTATCCCGTGTTTCTTCACAAATGCAGCTTCGCAATTAGTACATTTTCATTACTAAAAATCACTTCGAAACAAACCTTGCAGGTCATAGAGGCGAAACTCGATGTAGAGAAATTACACTGCCGAAATTTCAACCAATTCCATTCATTAGTTTATTCATTCTGACAAAAAATAAGAAATAACTGACTCGGTCGATAAAAAAAGACTACCACACGCCGTCAATAAGAAAAGTACAGTATCGTTCACATCGAGTAAAATTAAAAAATTTTTCTTCATCTTTTCGTACTTCAGCAAATAGAGTATTAAAACGTCCTTAATTGCTTGGGCGGTCATTTACAATTGGATGCATCCACATTCGTCGATTTTTCTTACGTTTTCTTTTTCAATGCAAATATAGCAAGCCTCAAAGTATCAAATATTCTAAATTTTCGATCACTGTGTCACTTGGGTGGAGACACTCGTTCTGCTGCAATTGTGCTTTTTTCACGGCCGCTTGGCTGCTGAGCCGACAAAATTCGCTGTATGTATCAACATCAAGCGGCAGCCGAGTCGGCACAAGCCGCTGCGTGTGTCATCGCTCTTACTTTGTCGAGAAATTATAGGCTAAGCAAAATAGCGAAGTAACTTGCCGTTTCATCGATCTAGAAATTTTTTGTTGCAATGGTTGAATAAATGCGTATTTAACCCTGAGCCCAATTCTCATTATTCAAAACCACTTGTATTGTTTAAAATTAATTTATAAAAATGGATGTTGGCCGTTCGATCCTTTTTTCTGTAAAATAGTTGTCAAACGGCAATATGTCTGTGTATATGTATATAGTGTCAGCGATACAGTTCTAATACCCGCAAAAGCAAAGCGATTGATACCAATATCGACTCAGAGCTTCACCCGTCATCGAGTAATCCATGTTTCAGAAAACTTCATCCTGATTTATTGTTTACAGCGGCCATGTTGTACTCGGTTACCTCCGGCTTTCACGCGCTCGCTCGAGTGGGAGACAACATGGTCGCCGTGAATAATAAATCACAATAAAATTTTCTCAAACATGAATTACTCGAAAACGGGTGAAGCTACAGAGTCGATATTGGTCTGAATCGCTTTGTTTTTGCGAGTATTAAAACTTTCTCCCTGACACTATACACACACATATTGCCATTCGACAGCTATTTCACAGAAAAGGGGATCAAACGGCCAACATCCATTTTTATAAATTTAATATAAACAACGCAAGTGGTTTTGAACGAAGAAAATTGGGCTTACAATTTAATACGCATTCACTTACCCATTGCAAAAAGAATTTTCCAGATCCATGAAATTGCAAGCTTTCTCGCTGTTTTGCCAGAATCTCCAGTCTGACGATATTTCAGCAAGAAACAATATGTCATGCTTCAATTATCTTTTAAAGTTCAACAGGCAACAGGCAACACTGAAGTGAATAATTATTTTAACCTGATCACTGAAAGTCATTTTTTTACATCTTAACGAAAAGGGGGGGTCGAATCGACCCCATGCTTGAAAAGACTCGAAAACATCTTCCTAAAAATCTGAAACAATTCATACTTCATGCTTAAGGCTTCTACTTTATGATAAAATTTTGAGATATGGGATTTGCCAAATTTTTTAAGTGGGAATTAAGGTCCCGCCCCTGCTTGGTTTCAAAATAGGGCAAGTTTGAAATTTCGGCTCGGGTCGAATATACTATACATAAATATACTATACATAAATACACAGTCGTATATAATTAGTAACTTTCAACGGTAAAACATACCTATATCGATCGCCAGATAACAATCTTTGAATCGGTGAGAGTTATAGACACGTGAATTATATGTATTATAAAAGCTCGAAATCCACGTATCTTAGGCGGATTTCGGACCAGAAAATATACCACGGATAACACGTATAATCAACAATTACTCTACGGTACAAAAATTGTTGAATATACCGGCGTATATTCACGTGTTTTCTACGTATGTGCAGATACGTTTATTTAGTGATGTGTGGAACACGAATAATTTATCGACGTTCACCTCAGTTCCACAGCGGTAACGTTTCTTAAACGGCTATTCAACGTACGTGTGTTTATTGGGTATAGAGATGTCAGGCTGATCACGAAATGGGATGGAAGATACGGTGCTAAAGCTGCTATAGCCGAACCCAATTTTCACAGCTGCACCGTTTTCGACAAAGATATAATTATCGTCGAAATGAGTAAGACGAAAGTCAAATTGAATAAACCATTGTATGTAGGTTTCTCCATCATGGGTCTGGCTAAAACATATATCTACGATTTTCATTATAATTATTTGAAACGGAAATTCGACAACCGAGCAAAATTAATGTATACGGATACCGATAGTTTGATTTACAACTTTACCGTCCCCAACATATACGAACACATGAAGGAGGACTTACATAAATTCGATACGTCTAATTATCCGCTTGACAACGTTTATGGAATGCCGCTAACGAACAAAAAAGTTCTCGGCTTGATGAAAGACGAGATTAACAGGAAAATAATGTTGGAATTTGTAGGATTAGGAGCTAAATTGTACGCATTCCGAGTCTTGAGGGATGAGAAAGACAATAAAGGTGCCAAAGGTGTTAGAGGATCAGCGTTGAGAAAAATAACTTTCAACGATTATTTGGAATGTGCGTTGAAACGTGAAAATTTGTCCACAAATCAGCATTTGATATCAAGTCGAAAGCACGAGGTGTACACCGTAGAACAGCAGAAAGTGGCACTGAGCTGGAATGACGACAAGCGGATCATGTTTCAAAATACAACCGATACGCTTCCGTGGGGCTGCAAGCCTGCACCTTAGCTTTGTAATTACCGTATCGTAATCTGTGTAGGACTTAATTTATAACTGTACGATGATGTATAAGATGTTATTATGTAGGATGGTGAATAAGAACGCTCCGATATATGGAAAATTGTACAACGATGCATATGTCTGTCGATTGTCTAAAAAATAAAGAAGCATGCTTGTTATGTGTCGGGTATAAAATAAAGAGGCACATACGTTTTTACAATAAATTCATTCATTCAAATGTTACATATCCGATTCGTTTATCGAACTGTTGTGTGTATTGTCAAAACCTAACCATTTAACGTATATTTTTCTTCCACGCTTCTTGAGCACCTTCTCCACCAGATAGATATCCGGATGTTTAACCTTGAGGAGCTCTTGTTCGTAGAAACCACCAGCGATGGGTTGATATCGGTAGTCTTTGAGCTTGTACGTCACAGGATAAGTATTTTCCACACGACGTATCGTGAATATTTCAGTCGTCCAATTGGGGGTGTAACCTTTCTCGAAGACATTTTTGAATTTGCTGATTCGAACTTTGTCGCCAGATTTGAATTTTGCCGATATGGTAGGTATCGCTCGAAGCCCTCCGTACGCCTGACGTAGTAACAGCCTCTCGTTTGCAACGGTGACATCCGACGGTTTCATTCTTATGGTTCGGTGTTTGGTGTTGTTGTGAGCCGAAACCGAATCAGATAGGATACCGAGCCACTTGTAGCTTCCTTGCATGCTGAACTGTGTCCACATTTTACCGTTCAGCGTGCGATTGAAACGTTCACAGATCGAAGCCTTTAAATTACAGTACGTGGAGTAAAGTTTGATTCCGTAGCGTGTCATAAGCGATTTTTCGGTACCCGTCCTTGGACGAGCACAGATTCCATTGCCTTCGTAACATCATCTCCAGACTTGCTCTTTATCGGTACAGCCCACGCATACTTTGAAAAAATATCAATGACTGTGAGCATGTACTTGTAGCCTTTGTTTTGTCCAGCGTATAACGTTATATCCACAAGATCCGCCTGCCAGGTCTCGTCGATGCCGCACACGTCTACACGTCGACGCGGGTAATTCCGGCGTGCAGGCTTATGCAGTTCCGTCACCAGTGCTTGCTTTTCCTCGTTCATATTCCAACGCTCTTAGTCTGATGTCCAATTTAGGAATGAATTCAGCGTTTCGAATCGACAGGTCTCTGCCTGTTTTAAAGTCTGTGTAAAAGGTATCCAAGGCTTTCTCCGTAGTGAGCTATGAAGCGTTGATCATTTGATCGAGGTTGTCGATTTGTTTTTGCAGCACGTTGAATTTTCGTCTCAAGATTTTTAAAGTTACAGCATTGTTCGGCTCTGCGGGATCTGCGACATTGCACAGTCTCTTGTTTCGTTTATCGTATTGCCCGTCCGCTGTTATTTGAAATCCTACACCCGGAGGACCGCGAGTGCTCGCGGCCGTGTTTTTATCCAGATGCCGTACAAACACGTCGACCCTCATCTCGGTAATGAATGCAAAAACGATGGGAGCTGCCTGATAAATGATTCCTGCATCGCGTAGCTCTTCGATAATGGAGATTATTTCGTTATTGTGACTCGGATTTCCCGCTGCCTGAGATGCCAGGAGTAAACGAAGACGCTCCACTAACTCGTTTGGATCATCCCAGAAAACGTATTCCGTTTCAACACCTTGTCGAGTGATCATAGCTTGCGGAAGTAGACTCTTACCCTTTCGGCGAGGTGATGGGGAATAATCCATCAATTTGGCAATGACATTTTTAAATTTGTAACTGTTATCGTTTCGAACAGCCGCATCGGATGAGTAATACTTTTTATGCGCGTTCGTTGCGAGGTTTATGTTTTGAAAATTTTCCCGATCACCGGCGCTCGCAGAAGAACCGTCAGGCTTCTTTTTAAACAAAAGTTCCAGCAAATCCTTCGTTTTCGGGTAACGCGTATCGCCAATACGAATGTAGTCACTCTCAAAAGATATCAACGAATCACCAATCATTAGTCCGTTTGAGAGGTTGCGTACACCGTACACGTTGTCCAATTCGCCTTTTGTCTTCGCATCTCTCATCAGTGCAAAATACTCATCCTCGATTTTCTCGACCGGTGTTTCTACGATTGTTTCATCTCCTGCCGAAGCAAAGAAATCGTCCATTTCCGAGACAGTTTCATTGTTCGTTTCATTTTTCATCTGCTTTATTTCTTCTCTGATTTCTTCCACCTTTTGTTTCACAGGTTTAGTATCTTTTGTAACATTCATCAGTTCTTGCAACGGAGTCACTACTGGTTTGAAAATGTCACTCAATTTCTGAGTCGTAGATTCCTTGTCCGACTTGAGCAATCTGTGTTTTCGACGGATCGCAGCACTTGCTTGAGCGATCTGATGTGGGTCATCTTTTTGCTTGAAAACTTCAGAGCTCTGCATGTTGACGCAACTGAGTCTGCAACGCTACTGCGTCTCTCGCTCGAAAACGTTAGGTTCTATTTCTTTTCCAGGCTAACAAAAGAATTAAATCCCCTCCAGTATCGTTCTTCGTTGAGCTCACTGTCTTTGTCGATCACCAGAAACCCGTACTTCTCACCATTCCAGCATGCAGAGCACACACTTTTAAACTCTGTGTAACACATGGTCGTTGTATACGTGTCTCAGGTTCATATCGTCTCGTTTGAATAACACGAGTAAGTTTACGTTGTCGCGCACGAGGTTTTTGGGAATACACGCGTACGTCTGACAGAGATAGAAACAGTCAACGTCGTGATGTCTACCCATGCAAAAGTAGGCTCTAATATTGTCCTTCTTCCCGCACGCTACATTGTCAAATATGATTATTGAATTGGGTTGTGCTTCTTCCGGTGTAATCACTCGCTCACGCTCGGTAAACGCTAAATACTCCGTATTTTCAACATGGTCCATCAATCGCTTCAACAGTTGGTAGTTAGGTTGGTTGAGAGATTTCGAGTAGATGTAGATATTTTCAAATCTGAGTCCGTTGAGATGGGTTATAAGTGTGAGCAACGCATTAGTTTTACCACAATTCGACGGTCCACAGAATGTTGCACGTACACTATTCGGGAGTAATTCACCGTGCCGTCTGTGCCTTTTGACATTTTGCTCTGAAAGTTTGTCAAAATTCATCACGGGAAGCTTAATAGGTTGTTTCTCAAACCGCATCTTGGACATGACCGATCAGATTTGATATAAATATCCCTTTTCAAAGCACTTTTCTCCAGTCAACGCACGAACATGATCGCGGACAGAGGTGAACAAAGCAGAAGGCGGCAAGATCGTAGCAAGGGTCTGCTGAATAAAATCATCAACAGCCTTCCAGTCGAATTGCATGTACCTGGTTATCAGTACTGTGGGCCTGGTACAAAATTAACAAAGAGACTCGCGCGGGGTGATCCGGGAATCAATTTTCTCGACGCAGCTTGCAAGGACCACGACATTGCTTACTCGCAGAATCGTGAAAATCTTGAAGTTAGAAACGAGGCTGATAGGGTGTTGGCTGAGGAAGCTTGGAAACGGGTTCTCGCAAAGGACGCAAATTTGGGTGAGAAGGCAGCCGCTTGAGCAATAGCTAATACCATGAAAGTGAAATCAAAACTCGGAATGGGAATCCGAAAGTCAAAAAATGTGACCTTGAGAAAAATTATAAATGCTGCAAAACGGTCTATGGTTCTAAGCAACGATGCAAAAGTAGCTATCGAATCTGCGCTGAAGGGAGCTGAGAACGCCGTTAAAAGAGCGGGTGGTGAATGTAAAGTGCGAACACCTCGCGTCCTACCGGTACCTTCAAAATTCGGTGGTTTTCTACCGTTTCTGATTCCTATTTTCGCTAGAGTTGGTGCTACAGGCGCGTTAGCCGGTGGTGCGGCAGGTAGAGCAAAAGCTGTGAACGATGCAAGTGCTGCTAGACGAGAACTGGGAGAGAGCAAACGACACAACAAAACTATAGAAGCTATCGCGTTGGGCAAAGGGCTTCATATGGAACCGTACAAAACAGTTCTTGGTCTCCATCTTTCAAAAAACTAGATGTGATGCTACCACGTCGAGCGTGAACTGATTGGGACTTGTTGTACTATGCAAAAATCTTTAAGGTTCCGCATTTCCGCGGTGTTTTACTGCGAAACGAAAAGCCCAAAAGCGGTCCACGAAAAAACGAGTCAGCTATAATCAACCTTGACGACAAAGACAGTCCGGGAACACACTGGGTTGCATACAAGAAACGCGACAATAATATCGATTACTTTGACAGTTCTGGCAACCTACAACCACCCTTAGACCTCATAAAATACCTCGGCGTTGGTAGTGTTAAATACAATGAGTAAGAAGTTTTTTCTCTGCATGCACGATGTATAAGGAGACTGTAGTGTGTAGATGTTATGTTTACCTTTTTTGAATCCTTGCTTCCGATGAAAAGCCCGTAAGACCAGCAATGCCATCTAATAAATGAGATGCGGATGTGCAGATCATTAATCTACGAGAGAATTTTGTTAAAAGAATGTAAATTTGAAAACTGGCGAATTCGAAAAATTAACGACGGAGCCAGGAATCGAACCTGGAACCTGGAACACTACAGCCTCCTCATAGATCGTGCATGCAGAGAAGAAACTTCTTAGTCATACATAAATCGGGCACAGGAAAACAAATTTGAACTCACTGGTGATGAGAGAAATTAACGACAACAGAGTCAGGGCGGCTAGGTGGTCTCTTTTTTTTTTTTTTTCTCGTTATCGCTGGAAAAATGCCTTATGCACACCCCGAGGCTCTGCGCAAGGACCCTCGGGGTAGTGTGGGACTCGCACCCACCAAAAAACCAGCGGCCACCCTGGTGCGGATAGGGGACTCCCCGGAACCACTCGGGGCATATCTTCAGGGAACCCCCGGGCAATAATACGCGGCTGCGTGTCCTGCCTGTTGGAGCTTGCGCTTTTCCTTCCCCCCTCCCACTAGCTGTCATGGCTCTCATCCTCGTGGGTAACCTCCTCCTAACCGCGCTGTGGCTGGCGCTTTGTGAGGCGAAGCTGCCCAGTGCCGAGGGCGATTTCCACTCTGCGTCCACTAGAACCAGGACTACCCTCGCGGAAGTCGGGGCAAGACGGCGCGGCGTCGCGCTCCAGTCGCCGTCCCAGGGGGTTGGGGCCGATGATGAAGAGGAGGTATTGAGCGGAGAGGCCCTAGCCCTAACCGAGAGCCTACTACACGGAAAGAATGAGATGGATATGAGCGCCATCTCGGATTGTACCCAGACCCATCTGTAAAAAAATAATATTCAGATGGTAGCTACGACTATGTGAATTGTACTGGGTACAGTCTGCGTTTAACTCACTACTACCCGAGATTGTACCCAGACCCATCTTACATTGTTAGCTAGAGATAGTCGTGGATACTATGCGCATGTCTCTAGGACCCATGTCACACGGCAGCAGCGCCCACTTCGCATTGTACTGAAACCTATCGGTAGATAGTACCTATTCCTACGTTACCATTTACTCTGTATCCATCTTACATTTGCGTGGAGACCGTAAGCGATTGTACACACAACTATCTCAGATTGGTCTGAGATCCATCTGACCGAAATAGTTGAATTCCTTAATGTAACTTATCAAGAGTCGTTGTATAAAAAACCGAAAAACAGCAATTTCAAATTGTTATAGTATGATATAACAAATTAAATAAAAATAAAAATGAACAGAAATGTATTAAGGTGGAGTAATGATTTCTAATGTGTATACATGAGTTAATAAATATAAAAACCAATTAGAACAATAAACAAAAATTTACAGAAAATTAATTTTTTTAGAAATTAAAAAAATTACTTTTGCGATGGTAAAAAACACAATATTTGTTTAAGAAAATGTGGCGTACAAAGTATTTATCACAATTCACTCTTGGAAACAGTAGTGTATTTTATATTTATAAAAATTTTTTCATTATTCTGATGATGAGAAATTATGACAGATGATAAAAAATTATTTGTGTTCCTGATGATCTGAACGTTGTCGCAATCATTTTTTATACATTTTTTTATATCGATAGCCACAGAAAATTTTTTTGAAAGGATTCCGACGGTCGGAGGATCTTGTGTATTTTTGGAAGTCTCCTGAGTATTTTAAAATTAAAATCAGCACGGTCAAAGAACATGTACAATTATTTATTTTTTACGATTGAACGTTCGAATCTTCAAGTCCATAATAATTTAAATTGTCAGTCTTAATTCAAGAAAGAAATTACGTAATTTATTTATTCATTAGTGTTATCGAATCATAAAAAATCAAAAATCACTAGTTTGAATGAATAAAATAGTAACAAAATGCACAAAATTAAAACAACTCAGGTACAGTCAAAATGATAGTTGTTTTGAATGTTTCATGTGATTTGTTTCATGTCGGTGCCATGGGAGGTAGAAGGCTAATGGTTAAATAATATTCCAATCAATTAAAATTTATTAATAAAAAGAATGCAAATTTATTTAAGACATTTTTAATACATGAATGAAACTATTTAATATGAAATTAAAGATAAAGGTTTTAAACCCAGCGTTTAACAATATATTTATGCCCATTACCACTGAACGTAAAATGAGTTATACTGCACTGTTCCAAATCTTCAAGATTATATCGCATCCAATCAGAAGTATCGAGGAAAGCATTTTCATAAATCCGATATGCATGGAAGTGCTCGTCATAAAATGCATACATAGTTATATCTTTCGTAATGACAGACAAATTATTCTGATAATCTTCAAATAAAGTATGCACCAAGAAAAATTGAGGACCTGTTTTTGATGCTAACATTAATATACTATTATTTTTTATTGTACGGGACTTATATTTAATAAAAGTTAATTCAATAACCTGGTTTTCAATATGTTTTGGCAAGCAACTTGCGAAAGATTGAAATTCAGGTAAATCATTAATTAATAGTTTGGTAAACGCACTACGTTCATAACTGAATTGACTTGTGTGTGCATTTAGCAGAAATCTATAGCTGAGATGTAGTTGGTGTTTGATTGCTATAGTTTTTATAATATTTTTTCGATTAACAGCTGCACGTGCGGCAATTTTTGATTCCTTATTTTTACTCTCACTTCTCATTGTATTTAAATTCCAGAGAGGACCCATAAGCAACATTATTCTGGCATAATGTATGAGAAAGTGATGTTTAGGTTTTAGAGATCCAGGAAACAATAAAACTAACAGCTTCAGGTGTTCGCATATTAAATTATCTAAATAATCACACAAGTCGGAATGAATTACTGGTGATGTTACTATGTCGATTATACCTTTTAACATTATGCATAATTTCCAGTGTGGGTCATTTTCCGGTATCAAATGTCCAATTAATACTCCGATGTTTCTGATAAAGCAGAGTGATTCCGCAGCAGACATTTTGACATATTTATCTGTTATTTGAGACTTCTTTAAAGTTCTTGGTTTGTTTCGGACTTCGTCTCCATAAAATAAACTCTCAATCCTATCATTAATCGTTTCAAGAGTAAAAAATTTAGCAGTAAAAATAAAATAATTTAAAGTTAAACCCAAGTCATATTCACAGACACCCTCCAGAATATCATGCATAACGTCAACTGTTAAAAGATCAATGGTTTTTGATGATTCAATACTATTGAGCACTGATTGTCTAGCGATTCCGGTTACAGAAGGTGTATTTTTGATCAGATCTGCTTCGTAGCTTTCTTGTGTACGCAAATTACACCTTGACTCACTGAATGTGGTATTAATTTCTTCACGGTCAATTGTACAAAATCTACACGGGTGATGTGATGAAAAACTGCCAATGAATCCCAGTAGCAAATGAATGGCAAGATTATCTCCGATGACTCCGGCTAATGAAAAATATAATTGTTTTGGACCTGATGAAGTATTAATAGTAACCCCAGTAGACTCAAGATATTTTATTTCTTCTATTGCATGATGCAGTGCAGTCTCTAAAGGAACATATTTTAAATTTTCAGCTTTATACAAAGCTAATAAAAAAATATTTTCAACTTTGGATTGCAAATGCGGTGGCAGACATGGAATGATGATGTAGACTGTTCCGAGTTTTCCCAAACCTTTGTGACTACCTAACGCATTGTTTGTTTCATAGTCATCTTGATACAAAAAAACCGGAAGAACTAATTTATTAGCAAAAGTAGATAATTTTTTTTTCCATATAGTACATTGTGTAACATTCGTTATTAATTTAGTTTGTTTTTGTAATTTACTTAAGTAAGCGAGCGTATCTTCAAAGATATTGGGCAAATGGAAAAATTTGGTAAAAACATCTCTTAATGGCACAACTTGTACATATAAATTTTGGGTGCCTATCACAGTACTGTCATTTTCAGATTTAAATATAAATTTTTCTCCAATTATTATTTCAGAAGGTGGTATGTAGGTATGACGATTTTTAAAATATTCAAAACATTGATTTTCAGTGCTTATTGATTGAAATGGATTTCGTAACGTGTTTAGCATTGTGGTATAGGCAGAAATATTACTTGATAATTCGCCTAAATGTTGTAATCTATTGAGAAGCTGATTGAATAATAATTTTATAGGTGGTTGTTGGAGAATATGAGTTATATCTTTCGTTATTTCACTGACCCGATTTCTAGGTGAATCCGATAGATCGTATAGTTTAGCTACAAAAAGTGCCGCAGACTCTTGCATTTGTTCGGCAAATTTTTTCGGATCCATTTTTTATAACTTAGTCGGTCAATTTAATATTTAATTTTTCTTCTATAAAACTCAATGCTTTTTGAACCATCAAGCGAGGCCGCCGAAGGCGGCCGAAGCTCGATGATAATTATACGAATGTCTCGCCCGAGAGATTACAATGTAGTATAGCTACTTGTTGCCTTCAAACCACACGTTCAGAGTCTAAAAGAAATTTTAAATTCCCGCCTGGTTGCTCCTGGCGCCACCAGGTGTTCGCTTTCGTCATTACGTTTAGAGTGTTATCCTCTTGTGGAAAAAATAAAAAATTTTTAATACTTTACCGAGAGATTGGGTTGGGAAAAATAAGCTCGATTTGTACATTTCTGATTTTATTGTCTTTTAATTGACCTCAAATGGTTCACAACCTTTATTGGGTGGGTAATCTCTCGGGCGAGACATTCGTATAATTATCATCGAGCTTCGGCCGCCTTCGGCGGCCTCGCTTGATGGTTCAATTATACTTCATGTCTCGCCCTTTGAGATTACAATGTGGACTTTTAGAGTCTATTAAAAATTTTTTGTTTTTTATGTCAACATGACCCTCTTCGCGAAGTCGTCGTCTTGGATCTTGATCGGGAGGTTGTAGAAATCCGCGAAGACCTTCGATTTCTGGGACCATCCCGCGATTCTTTTTATTTCGTCTATGTTGACACCTTTCTCGGCCGCCTTCGACGTCGCAGCATGTCGTGTACTGTGGGCAGTATATCGCTCGTCTACTCCGAGTTCTCTAAGCGTACTTTTTATCCATCGCCCAATGGTGTCTCTTGAGACTTTTGCATGTGGTTTTTGGAAAGATATCAGCAAGTAGTCTTCTTTTCCTCTTAAGTCTTTAGTTATTGTTAAGTAATGTAGCAAAGTTCTTGCGATGCATAGTCCAGGTTTGTGTTCGAAGAACGGTAGTTTTAGCAGGGGCTGAACGGCTCCTGCCCTGGATGTTTTTATGTGTTCCGGAATCTTTATTTCCAGACCTTTTTGAGTCTCTATTATGTTACTTATTTTTATAGCGGCTAGCGTCTGAATACGATGTGCTGTTCCTAGTGCTAAGAGTAGTACTAGTTTTTTGGTGACCTTTTTTAGTTTGAGAGGTTCGAGGGGATACCACTCCGCAAGTTTATCCAGCACTGGGTCTACATCCCAGATTGTGTCGTACCTAGGTCGGCCAGGTCTCTTCTTGTATACGCCTCGCATAAACCTGTTGATGAGATCGGAGTTAGCGATTTCCTCTCTCGCTATCAGTGCTAGCGCCGCTTTTCCAGAGTTGATGGTTCCGTAGCTGGCACCATCTTGGAATCTTTTCGTCAAGAAAGATAGCCCTTTTTTGGCTGTGATGCTGAAAGGGTCAGACTGGGTCTCTTGATTAAATTCCCACCAAAGTTTATACGAAGATTCATATTGCTTGAGAGTTGAGTTTTCCACTGACGCGATCATGATTTCAGCGGATTCCTCCGATGTGTTCTTATTTAACAGCGCCTGCCGGATAATTTCGCGGCCACCAGGGTAAGGTTTTTGTTCAGTGGATGTGCCGTGCCGCTGGAAGAAAATAATAGTTTATTGTTAGGTTTAAATGTCATCCAATCGCCTACTACCATCTTTTTGAAGGCTGGGAACCAGTTCTGGCTGGGCCAAAAAGGCATTATGAGGATTCCTACTGCCTTGTCGGCTTTAATTTTTTGAATTGCTTTGGCGATTGTCGCGAACGGTGGGAACGCGTAAAAGAACCATGGGTTCCAGTTAACTGTAAAGGCGTCTATCGCGAGAGCTTTTGGATCTCTGTCCCATGAACAGTAGATAGCACACTTTTTATTTTCGTTGGATGCGAATAAGTCGATTTCAGGGACACCGAATTTTCGAGTTACGCTTTTGAATGCGTAATTTGCTAGTTGCCATTCCGTATCTCGGTTTGATAGTCGTGATAACGAGTCTGCTTCAACATTGTCTTTTGATGCGATGTAGGATGCGTGTACCCAGAGGTCCCTCTGTTCGCACCAGTCCCATAATTTTCTCGCTAAGTCATGCAGATCTTCGGACCTTGTCCCGCCTAATTTATTTATGTATGCTATTGCAGTCGTGTTATCTATTCTCAGTAGGATCTCCGCGGAAACCAGGTCTTTCGCGAATAGTTTTAGAGCTAAAAAGGCTGCTTTGATCTCTAAGTGATTGATATGCAAAGCTTTTTCGGCTTGAGACTATATTCCATGGGCTCCCTCGCCGCCGCAGAAAGCGCCCCAACCCGACAAACTCGCGTCCGAAAAAATTTCCATTTGGAATTGGAAATTTCTGATTTTCCTGACTGCTGTCGGTAATTTGTTATGCCACCATTTTAAGTCGTCTGCTATATAGCCTGGAATGTCCATACGCGCATCATAATTCATCCTACTATGTTCAAGAGCTTCTAGTTTTGCTTTTTCTAGCAGCTTACAGTGTAACATCCCATAATCAACCCCTGGGCAGCTAGCTACCAGCGTACCTATTATTTGTGCAAATTTTCTTATTTTGCACGTCTTTTTATTTCTTAGCGATCCGACCTGTGCAATAAGAGAGTTTCTTTTTTCCCTCGGCAGTTCTACTAGCATATCTCTAGAGTTTAATATGAACCCGAGATATTTACAGTGTTGACTAGGCGAAAGGTTTGATTTTTTCCTGTTAGCTATGAAACCAAGTTTTTCAAGTAAGCTAATAGTACTTTGTAGGGATTTTTCACATTCCTTTATCGAGTTTTCTAGGCATAGAATGTCATCCAGGTAAATTACTGATAAAAAACCCTTCTGCCTGAGATATGACATCACTGGTTTCATGAGTTTCGTAAATACGTACGGGCTCTCACAGAGACCGAAAGGTAAGCACGTAAACTCATATACTTGGCCCTGAAATTTGAATCTCAGATATTTCCTTCTGCTTTTATGAATCGGTATTGCAAAGTACGCGTCTTTAATATCTACTGACCCCATGTACATGTATCGATCTAGTAACCTGCACGCGGATCTGAGATCCTCTAATTTGAAATGCTCGGTATTAATGAAAAGATTTAGCTCTTGTAGATTTAGGATAAATCTTTTTGAGCCATCTGGTTTCTCTCTCAGAAAATAGCTGGATAGAAACTGATCAGCCGTGTCCCAGCACTTCTCAATCGCTCCGATTGACAGGAGTCTGTCTATTTCCTTTTGGATGTCTGAGGTTTCTTGGGAAGACCAGATTTTTTCTCCCGGAGGGGATACCTGATGTGGTGTTTCTTTAAAATTAATTTTATAGCCCGTCACGCATTGCTTAATAAATTTATCAGGTGTAATCTGTTCCCATGCCTTCAGAAATTTACTTAACCTGCCTGCTAACTTTACCTGTATTTGCTGGTCACTCAATGAGTCCTCGATCTGCTGCTGGTGCTGCTGCTGTTGTACGAGTGCCGACGACGATAAGCCTGATTCTGGATCTGGCTCGTTTTGCTCTGGTTGGACTGTCTCGATGGTATCCTCTGGGCTACTGCCGACTTCTGAAATTTGAATCTCTGGCCCGTCAAGGTGGTCGGTCTTCGAATTGCTGACGGGCCGCTCCAGTTTCCCGAACTGGCTGGGACAGGTTTCTTCGCACTTTGGATTTTTAAGTCTCGTCCTAGTTTGTCCATGCTCTTTATTTCTTTAATCTTGTCTCCCAGTTTTTCCCCAAACAAATATGTGTCGACTTGCCTTTCCTCCAGCGAGGACGCTACCTGTTTTGTGAGACTTGGTAAAATGTACGCTCGGCGAGCTACGGATTGTGAATGATGAAGCTCTGCCAGAATTTTTGCTGCATCCCAGATGTTAGTCAGAATTGTCTTCGAGTCAACTATCAAACCTATCGGTAGATAGTACCTATTCCTACGTTACCATTTACTCTGTATCCATCTTACATTTGCGTGGAGACCGTAAGCGATTGTACACACAACTATCTCAGATTGGTCTGAGATCCATCTGACCGAAATAGTTGAATTCCTTAATGTAACTTATCAAGAGTCGTTGTATAAAAAACCGAAAAACAGCAATTTCAAATTGTTATAGTATGATATAACAAATTAAATAAAAATAAAAATGAACAGAAATGTATTAAGGTGGAGTAATGATTTCTAATGTGTATACATGAGTTAATAAATATAAAAACCAATTAGAACAATAAACAAAAATTTACAGAAAATTAATTTTTTTAGAAATTAAAAAAATTACTTTTGCGATGGTAAAAAACACAATATTTGTTTAAGAAAATGTGGCGTACAAAGTATTTATCACAATTCACTCTTGGAAACAGTAGTGTATTTTATATTTATAAAAATTTTTTCATTATTCTGATGATGAGAAATTATGACAGATGATAAAAAATTATTTGTGTTCCTGATGATCTGAACGTTGTCGCAATCATTTTTTATACATTTTTTTATATCGATAGCCACAGAAAATTTTTTTGAAAGGATTCCGACGGTCGGAGGATCTTGTGTATTTTTGGAAGTCTCCTGAGTATTTTAAAATTAAAATCAGCACGGTCAAAGAACATGTACAATTATTTATTTTTTACGATTGAACGTTCGAATCTTCAAGTCCATAATAATTTAAATTGTCAGTCTTAATTCAAGAAAGAAATTACGTAATTTATTTATTCATTAGTGTTATCGAATCATAAAAAATCAAAAATCACTAGTTTGAATGAATAAAATAGTAACAAAATGCACAAAATTAAAACAACTCAGGTACAGTCAAAATGATAGTTGTTTTGAATGTTTCATGTGATTTGTTTCATGTCGGTGCCATGGGAGGTAGAAGGCTAATGGTTAAATAATATTCCAATCAATTAAAATTTATTAATAAAAAGAATGCAAATTTATTTAAGACATTTTTAATACATGAATGAAACTATTTAATATGAAATTAAAGATAAAGGTTTTAAACCCAGCGTTTAACAATATATTTATGCCCATTACCACTGAACGTAAAATGAGTTATACTGCACTGTTCCAAATCTTCAAGATTATATCGCATCCAATCAGAAGTATCGAGGAAAGCATTTTCATAAATCCGATATGCATGGAAGTGCTCGTCATAAAATGCATACATAGTTATATCTTTCGTAATGACAGACAAATTATTCTGATAATCTTCAAATAAAGTATGCACCAAGAAAAATTGAGGACCTGTTTTTGATGCTAACATTAATATACTATTATTTTTTATTGTACGGGACTTATATTTAATAAAAGTTAATTCAATAACCTGGTTTTCAATATGTTTTGGCAAGCAACTTGCGAAAGATTGAAATTCAGGTAAATCATTAATTAATAGTTTGGTAAACGCACTACGTTCATAACTGAATTGACTTGTGTGTGCATTTAGCAGAAATCTATAGCTGAGATGTAGTTGGTGTTTGATTGCTATAGTTTTTATAATATTTTTTCGATTAACAGCTGCACGTGCGGCAATTTTTGATTCCTTATTTTTACTCTCACTTCTCATTGTATTTAAATTCCAGAGAGGACCCATAAGCAACATTATTCTGGCATAATGTATGAGAAAGTGATGTTTAGGTTTTAGAGATCCAGGAAACAATAAAACTAACAGCTTCAGGTGTTCGCATATTAAATTATCTAAATAATCACACAAGTCGGAATGAATTACTGGTGATGTTACTATGTCGATTATACCTTTTAACATTATGCATAATTTCCAGTGTGGGTCATTTTCCGGTATCAAATGTCCAATTAATACTCCGATGTTTCTGATAAAGCAGAGTGATTCCGCAGCAGACATTTTGACATATTTATCTGTTATTTGAGACTTCTTTAAAGTTCTTGGTTTGTTTCGGACTTCGTCTCCATAAAATAAACTCTCAATCCTATCATTAATCGTTTCAAGAGTAAAAAATTTAGCAGTAAAAATAAAATAATTTAAAGTTAAACCCAAGTCATATTCACAGACACCCTCCAGAATATCATGCATAACGTCAACTGTTAAAAGATCAATGGTTTTTGATGATTCAATACTATTGAGCACTGATTGTCTAGCGATTCCGGTTACAGAAGGTGTATTTTTGATCAGATCTGCTTCGTAGCTTTCTTGTGTACGCAAATTACACCTTGACTCACTGAATGTGGTATTAATTTCTTCACGGTCAATTGTACAAAATCTACACGGGTGATGTGATGAAAAACTGCCAATGAATCCCAGTAGCAAATGAATGGCAAGATTATCTCCGATGACTCCGGCTAATGAAAAATATAATTGTTTTGGACCTGATGAAGTATTAATAGTAACCCCAGTAGACTCAAGATATTTTATTTCTTCTATTGCATGATGCAGTGCAGTCTCTAAAGGAACATATTTTAAATTTTCAGCTTTATACAAAGCTAATAAAAAAATATTTTCAACTTTGGATTGCAAATGCGGTGGCAGACATGGAATGATGATGTAGACTGTTCCGAGTTTTCCCAAACCTTTGTGACTACCTAACGCATTGTTTGTTTCATAGTCATCTTGATACAAAAAAACCGGAAGAACTAATTTATTAGCAAAAGTAGATAATTTTTTTTTCCATATAGTACATTGTGTAACATTCGTTATTAATTTAGTTTGTTTTTGTAATTTACTTAAGTAAGCGAGCGTATCTTCAAAGATATTGGGCAAATGGAAAAATTTGGTAAAAACATCTCTTAATGGCACAACTTGTACATATAAATTTTGGGTGCCTATCACAGTACTGTCATTTTCAGATTTAAATATAAATTTTTCTCCAATTATTATTTCAGAAGGTGGTATGTAGGTATGACGATTTTTAAAATATTCAAAACATTGATTTTCAGTGCTTATTGATTGAAATGGATTTCGTAACGTGTTTAGCATTGTGGTATAGGCAGAAATATTACTTGATAATTCGCCTAAATGTTGTAATCTATTGAGAAGCTGATTGAATAATAATTTTATAGGTGGTTGTTGGAGAATATGAGTTATATCTTTCGTTATTTCACTGACCCGATTTCTAGGTGAATCCGATAGATCGTATAGTTTAGCTACAAAAAGTGCCGCAGACTCTTGCATTTGTTCGGCAAATTTTTTCGGATCCATTTTTTATAACTTAGTCGGTCAATTTAATATTTAATTTTTCTTCTATAAAACTCAATGCTTTTTGAACCATCAAGCGAGGCCGCCGAAGGCGGCCGAAGCTCGATGATAATTATACGAATGTCTCGCCCGAGAGATTACAATGTAGTATAGCTACTTGTTGCCTTCAAACCACACGTTCAGAGTCTAAAAGAAATTTTAAATTCCCGCCTGGTTGCTCCTGGCGCCACCAGGTGTTCGCTTTCGTCATTACGTTTAGAGTGTTATCCTCTTGTGGAAAAAATAAAAAATTTTTAATACTTTACCGAGAGATTGGGTTGGGAAAAATAAGCTCGATTTGTACATTTCTGATTTTATTGTCTTTTAATTGACCTCAAATGGTTCACAACCTTTATTGGGTGGGTAATCTCTCGGGCGAGACATTCGTATAATTATCATCGAGCTTCGGCCGCCTTCGGCGGCCTCGCTTGATGGTTCAATTATACTTCATGTCTCGCCCTTTGAGATTACAATGTGGACTTTTAGAGTCTATTAAAAATTTTTTGTTTTTTATGTCAACATGACCCTCTTCGCGAAGTCGTCGTCTTGGATCTTGATCGGGAGGTTGTAGAAATCCGCGAAGACCTTCGATTTCTGGGACCATCCCGCGATTCTTTTTATTTCGTCTATGTTGACACCTTTCTCGGCCGCCTTCGACGTCGCAGCATGTCGTGTACTGTGGGCAGTATATCGCTCGTCTACTCCGAGTTCTCTAAGCGTACTTTTTATCCATCGCCCAATGGTGTCTCTTGAGACTTTTGCATGTGGTTTTTGGAAAGATATCAGCAAGTAGTCTTCTTTTCCTCTTAAGTCTTTAGTTATTGTGAAGTAATGTAGCAAAGTTCTTGCGATGCATAGTCCAGGTTTGTGTTCGAAGAACGGTAGTTTTAGCAGGGGCTGAACGGCTCCTGCCCTGGATGTTTTTATGTGTTCCGGAATCTTTATTTCCAGACCTTTTTGAGTCTCTATTATGTTACTTATTTTTATAGCGGCTAGCGTCTGAATACGATGTGCTGTTCCTAGTGCTAAGAGTAGTACTAGTTTTTTGGTGACCTTTTTTAGTTTGAGAGGTTCGAGGGGATACCACTCCGCAAGTTTATCCAGCACTGGGTCTACATCCCAGATTGTGTCGTACCTAGGTCGGCCAGGTCTCTTCTTGTATACGCCTCGCATAAACCTGTTGATGAGATCGGAGTTAGCGATTTCCTCTCTCGCTATCAGTGCTAGCGCCGCTTTTCCAGAGTTGATGGTTCCGTAGCTGGCACCATCTTGGAATCTTTTCGTCAAGAAAGATAGCCCTTTTTTGGCTGTGATGCTGAAAGGGTCAGACTGGGTCTCTTGATTAAATTCCCACCAAAGTTTATACGAAGATTCATATTGCTTGAGAGTTGAGTTTTCCACTGACGCGATCATGATTTCAGCGGATTCCTCCGATGTGTTCTTATTTAACAGCGCCTGCCGGATAATTTCGCGGCCACCAGGGTAAGGTTTTTGTTCAGTGGATGTGCCGTGCCGCTGGAAGAAAATAATAGTTTATTGTTAGGTTTAAATGTCATCCAATCGCCTACTACCATCTTTTTGAAGGCTGGGAACCAGTTCTGGCTGGGCCAAAAAGGCATTATGAGGATTCCTACTGCCTTGTCGGCTTTAATTTTTTGAATTGCTTTGGCGATTGTCGCGAACGGTGGGAACGCGTAAAAGAACCATGGGTTCCAGTTAACTGTAAAGGCGTCTATCGCGAGAGCTTTTGGATCTCTGTCCCATGAACAGTAGATAGCACACTTTTTATTTTCGTTGGATGCGAATAAGTCGATTTCAGGGACACCGAATTTTCGAGTTACGCTTTTGAATGCGTAATTTGCTAGTTGCCATTCCGTATCTCGGTTTGATAGTCGTGATAACGAGTCTGCTTCAACATTGTCTTTTGATGCGATGTAGGATGCGTGTACCCAGAGGTCCCTCTGTTCGCACCAGTCCCATAATTTTCTCGCTAAGTCATGCAGATCTTCGGACCTTGTCCCGCCTAATTTATTTATGTATGCTATTGCAGTCGTGTTATCTATTCTCAGTAGGATCTCCGCGGAAACCAGGTCTTTCGCGAATAGTTTTAGAGCTAAAAAGGCTGCTTTGATCTCTAAGTGATTGATATGCAAAGCTTTTTCGGCTTGAGACTATATTCCATGGGCTCCCTCGCCGCCGCAGAAAGCGCCCCAACCCGACAAACTCGCGTCCGAAAAAATTTCCATTTGGAATTGGAAATTTCTGATTTTCCTGACTGCTGTCGGTAATTTGTTATGCCACCATTTTAAGTCGTCTGCTATATAGCCTGGAATGTCCATACGCGCATCATAATTCATCCTACTATGTTCAAGAGCTTCTAGTTTTGCTTTTTCTAGCAGCTTACAGTGTAACATCCCATAATCAACCCCTGGGCAGCTAGCTACCAGCGTACCTATTATTTGTGCAAATTTTCTTATTTTGCACGTCTTTTTATTTCTTAGCGATCCGACCTGTGCAATAAGAGAGTTTCTTTTTTCCCTCGGCAGTTCTACTAGCATATCTCTAGAGTTTAATATGAACCCGAGATATTTACAGTGTTGACTAGGCGAAAGGTTTGATTTTTTCCTGTTAGCTATGAAACCAAGTTTTTCAAGTAAGCTAATAGTACTTTGTAGGGATTTTTCACATTCCTTTATCGAGTTTTCTAGGCATAGAATGTCATCCAGGTAAATTACTGATAAAAAACCCTTCTGCCTGAGATATGACATCACTGGTTTCATGAGTTTCGTAAATACGTACGGGCTCTCACAGAGACCGAAAGGTAAGCACGTAAACTCATATACTTGGCCCTGAAATTTGAATCTCAGATATTTCCTTCTGCTTTTATGAATCGGTATTGCAAAGTACGCGTCTTTAATATCTACTGACCCCATGTACATGTATCGATCTAGTAACCTGCACGCGGATCTGAGATCCTCTAATTTGAAATGCTCGGTATTAATGAAAAGATTTAGCTCTTGTAGATTTAGGATAAATCTTTTTGAGCCATCTGGTTTCTCTCTCAGAAAATAGCTGGATAGAAACTGATCAGCCGTGTCCCAGCACTTCTCAATCGCTCCGATTGACAGGAGTCTGTCTATTTCCTTTTGGATGTCTGAGGTTTCTTGGGAAGACCAGATTTTTTCTCCCGGAGGGGATACCTGATGTGGTGTTTCTTTAAAATTAATTTTATAGCCCGTCACGCATTGCTTAATAAATTTATCAGGTGTAATCTGTTCCCATGCCTTCAGAAATTTACTTAACCTGCCTGCTAACTTTACCTGTATTTGCTGGTCACTCAATGAGTCCTCGATCTGCTGCTGGTGCTGCTGCTGTTGTACGAGTGCCGACGACGATAAGCCTGATTCTGGATCTGGCTCGTTTTGCTCTGGTTGGACTGTCTCGATGGTATCCTCTGGGCTACTGCCGACTTCTGAAATTTGAATCTCTGGCCCGTCAAGGTGGTCGGTCTTCGAATTGCTGACGGGCCGCTCCAGTTTCCCGAACTGGCTGGGACAGGTTTCTTCGCACTTTGGATTTTTAAGTCTCGTCCTAGTTTGTCCATGCTCTTTATTTCTTTAATCTTGTCTCCCAGTTTTTCCCCAAACAAATATGTGTCGACTTGCCTTTCCTCCAGCGAGGACGCTACCTGTTTTGTGAGACTTGGTAAAATGTACGCTCGGCGAGCTACGGATTGTGAATGATGAAGCTCTGCCAGAATTTTTGCTGCATCCCAGATGTTAGTCAGAATTGTCTTCGAGTCAACTGTTTCATTCTCCAAGAGCAGGGTAATAGCCGGCGCCAGGGCTGAAAGGCTGGATCCTGCTAGTTTCTGGGTAGCACAGAAATACTTGTCTCGCTTCGGCGCCGATTCGTTTAAGGTGGATGCTATTTCCGGGTTCAGGATTGGCGCTTCTAAGAGACAGGATCCTCCTCGAGGATAATTTTTCAACAGTTCGTCCTTTTCTTCTTTCTTTAGTCCGGATTTCAGCCACGCATTCCACCGGACTGAGACGTCCGGATGAATTTTTTGACAAGCCTCCTCCGTTTCCGGCGGTTTGCCAATTATTTTTATAACTTCTTCATTTAGGCTTGGGGCTCCTTCGGGCTCTTTATTCTTCTGACTAACGGATTCCGTGGGAGTTTTGGTCCCAGTTGTTGTATCCTCCTGCTGAGCCGGTGCAGCCTGAGAAGTTGTTTCTGGCGCGCTGCCTGTGTCACCAGGCCGGTCTGGTGATCCATTTTTAGCCCCTGTCTCAGGGGTCTGTGGCGCTTCTGGGTCCCTTGCATCTTCTCGTATATCCTGACTGTCCACATCGCTTGGGGGATCTTCTGTAATAAAATAGATTCCGAAAAATTTTAAGGTTAGCTCACTTGGTAGAAATTTTTTAAAACGATCATGTGTCACCTCTCGTGTGATTTTTCATGATCTCCCACTTTCCAGTATTACTGATAGGGATTATTATTCTTGTATTTTTAAATCACCTCTCGTGTGATTATTATTTATTTAATTTAATTTTTTTTTTTTTTTTTTTAATCACCTCTCGTGTGATCTCGTGTCATTACCAAAATTTTTGTGCTTTGTATTTTTTAATTTTTAGGTCTTAATCCTGCCTCTCGTGCAGGCTTGACCCGAGACTTAGGATATGACTCGTCTCCCGTACGAGCTCTCCTAGTTTTTAAGTGTTAATTCTCGCCCGATAATATTTAATTGGTTTTTACCTTCGCTGATACTGTCATCACTGTCGTAGGCGTCCCTGTTGGACGCATCATCTCTGGATTTCGCTGCCAGACACTGCATCACCAAATCTTTCAGGTCTCTCAATTCACGCCGTAATTTCTTCGTTTCCTCCTTCCTGTCTTCGCTGCGTGTACGTTTTTTATGTTTTCCCATCTTTCTGCAATTTTTTCTCTCTCAAAATAATGAAGAATAACGAGTAGATTTTTTCTGACGTGTTGTCTGTTTGGCACACAAATAACTAATGACGAAAGCGAACACCTGGTGGCGCCAGGAGCAACCAGGCGGGAATTTAAAATTTCTTTTAGACTCTGAACGTGTGGTTTGAAGGCAACAAGTAGCTATACTACATTGTAATCTCAAAGGGCGAGACATGAAGTATAATTGGAGAAGAACTGATGACTTATCCTGAGATACTATTCGGTAAACAACTTTTTTAATAAACACCCACACAAACCAAGAAGTTTTTGGGAATGAACACGTAGTAGTTGTGTAAACTTGGAAAGCTAGATGTAATGCAGCAACAGCCGAGTCACAAGAATATTTAACTTTGTTAACAACAACGTGAAAATTAGTTGGCGAAGAAAAAGGTCCAACAAAAACCATGAACGGATAAACGGGTTCTTTGCTGGCAATTATAAAATCTCTTCTTCTATCAATTTCCGTATCCAAATCATCAGCGCTCTGTAAAAAAAAAATTTTATCAAACATTTTTATAGCAATGAACAGCGTACTTTTTTCTAAGTTTATGTCTCAAAATTATAAAATTTACCTCTACATTTAAAACAAATGATTCTGTGATGCCCTTTTTTTTTTCATCAATGGGTTGATCGTCGTCTACTTTACGACGCTTCGTAGAACTTGGTGTCGTAGACTTTATTGCGTCGAGTAACAATGCAAGAATAATTGCATCTGTGTCAGCTGCAATTAAAAAATGTAATATTACTTTTATTGTTATATGATAAGTTTTTTTTTAAGTATCAAGCCGAAACAAACCATTAGTCAATTCAAAAAGTTGTTCTATGGTACTGCTATGCTTAAAGTTGTCTATTCTCTTAGACAAGATAAAGTCTTCTAATGTAGATTGAACTACTTTCCATGAATCACTGAAAGGCTTTAAATTTTTGTAGACTCTATTGAAGTCGTCATTAATCTGGAGAACAAAATTATATTTTAATACCTATAACAGCAATTATTACTAGGTATTTTTATGTATTAATTATTTTATCTTACCAAGCTTAAAGCATTATTACAATTTAAACAAGGGAAAAGACTAAATTCGATGAGTTTGTCTTTTTTATCCGATCGTAATTGCTGTCTACAGGTATATGCTTCTGTCCAAGCTACTTTGATTGCGTCCCAATCGCTGAAATCTTTTCTACTAAGCACTTTAAGATGAGCCTCGGAACTTGGAGTGGCTGTTTAAAAAATATTGTTCATATAAATCAAGAAAATTAATAATAATAATAATATATATATATAATACGGATGAATTTACTTTTTAATCCTGCCACCGCTAGTGAATTCTTTCGATGTGAAGTAATTAATGATCCTGAATCAGCTAGTTGTTTCCGTACATGACTAAGTTGATTCTGTAGTTTGCCCGCTGGATTTATTTTATCATTTCCGTCACTTAGTCCTGGTGAATAATAAATTCCGGCTCTACCACCGAAACGGCCGCTCAGTTCTTTTGCTAGATCTTTCAGTAAGGTTGTGGAAAATCTAAAAAATGTTATTTTAAGAACAATCAAAAAGTTTTACTTCGCTAAGTATGAAACGTGCATGGAAAAATAATAATAATTGGAACACATGAATACCGAAAGAATGTACAAAAAGAATGCAGTGTAGGTTTATGAAAAGAAGAGCTTTTTTATTATGATAACTATTATGAGTATGAGGAAAGATTGTATTAAAAAATTCAATTTTAAAATACTGATAATTATAGGGTAGAAGTATTCTGTTAGACGCACTCAAATTCAAGTTAATGTAGAGAAATTCATTGTGTTCATTTCAATTAATCAAATTGTTTATACCGTAATTTGGGCAGAAAGTGGCTAAAACGGATATATTGACTACAAACAATACTTCTGCCCTATAAATTACGAATATTAAATGTTAATGATAAAAGCTTTACAATGGTAGTAGTAATTTCTTACTCCAGTGTCGACAAAGGTGTTTCTGGGGTAACGTTCTTGTTTCTTATTAGTTTTTGAATTTCTCGATGAATTACTATTTCCGCTAGGTTATTAGCTAAACTATCTGATAAATTCTTGTGAATATTATGATAACTTAAAATTAATTGTCCTGTCAATGTGGCTCTTAACAATGTTACTAAATCAGTATTTTCAGAGACGTAGGTGACCGAATTTGAATCGACTAGACTACTACATTTTTTGCAAACAATATTGAAGGAACTTGGAGAAATTATGTTTTCAAAATTTTCTATTGATATCTCAGTCCCTTGTGGTTCTTTATGGGAGCTCTCCGACATGTTGAGATGAAATGTAGAACTACAGTTATTTGTCATTCACACCTACAAAATATGAAATTTCAAGCAGTGAAAATAAAGTAATTATAAAATTAAAACTCGGTGAAAGAAAATTCATGAAAATTACATCGTGCATGATAACTGCGTTTAAAACAATGGAATTTTTTTAAAACAGAGAAGCAGATAACAAGTAATCAAATTCATCAATAATTTTTTTAAGTAAAAAACAACCCTGAATAATTTTCATAATTTTTGAGGTTAAGATTCTGTACTTTTAATAACTTACCTTTTAGTTTTATATTTTTCAAATTATTATTGAAAATAATATTCTGTCAGAAATAAACATTCAAGTGACAAATATCTCTTTGTAGCAATATCAATTTGCTGACGGAGTCAAAGAAAATGTTATGCACTTCACTTTATTTGTAACTATATGACGTGTTTCGCAAGATGAATGAGTCTAAGCGCTGTGACGTGGATTTTTCTGCACCTCGGTTACTCGGAGCAAATAACCGGGAACTTACCGCGTGCACAATAACTTGGCGTCCACGATGTACCCTGGATCTAAAACAATATCGCGAAATTTGTTGGGCGCCTGGCGTGGTCAACACGCCTCGAAATCGGTCATACGATATACCGCGACCATATGCTCGGTAGCTCAGTACCGCGGAGAGGGGAGGGGTGATTTTCGGGTAGAGAGAATTGCAACCAGTAAGCCAGCACGTGCTGTGGCCAAATTACTATAAAATTCCGATGGTATATTTTTCATCAGCGATAGTACAAAATAAAAAGAAAGAAAAATAATAAAGAAAAAAAAAAGAATGATAATACGACCACGCAAGTCGTCTTTCGCGATTCCAAACACAATGTTACTATTATCTAAACTAAATAAGAAAGGTAGAAATACTCCAAATAAAAATAAAAATAGAAAAATAATAACAACACAAAAAAAAGGAATAAATCTAGGAGGCCTCTACGGCCTACGTGCGCTAGTCGCCGTCTTAACACTATCCTACTTCCTAAAAGCCAAAAACAAAATCGGTCGCGGTGCGCTGCCCGCGAACGTCCTCTACACAATGGCGCTGGTCGCCAACTTAATACTAACTGATAATGCACACAAAAATGAAGAGAAGAAAAAAAAAGGAATATTAAATAACTAAAAAGAATATTAAATAACTAAAATGATGCGAGGCTCGTCGCGACACCCGCGATCCTCCTCTAAAAACGCATACGCTTATCAGCACGCACCCGAGCTTTACTTCCTCGGCGACGGCGGGACGCAGTCGCGAATTCGAATGCTCCCCGTGATTGCTCGCGACCTATACGATAATCGAAGATGTGTCGGATGACGTGAAATGACCCCGTGTAACGGACTTCGGTCACACTCAAGCTCGAGACAATAACGTCTCGGCTCAACCCGTGGCTCGACTCGATTTTCTGGATTCCCCGAAGTTATCGTCACTCTCTTACGCGCAACTCAGGCTACGGTCACCAAGCAAAAGAATCGGCAAACGAATTTCGAGTACTTTTCGACACGCAAACTAACAAAAGAAAACGGCTACCCTTTTTCGGATCAGCCTTGATTCAATTACCCTCGAAATTCGATCGCGAGAATGTTAACAACGCTTACCGCTCCACATCCACGCGACGAAGGGTCCAACTCCCTCGTGACGATGGCTGTCCATCATTCCTCGCGATCACCACTTCTATATAATAACGCAAACCCAAAGAAAAGCCTGACCTAACGCAACTTCGCCACGTGACTACTGTCTTAGTTGGTCGCCAGAACTCGAGTGATCTCGGATGGTCGCAACGCCGATCTCGTCGCGCTAATTTTTTTTGTGACGTCATCACCCTAAGAATGCGCAACAATCGATCGGTCATCGATTTTTGGGGATTGCGCAACTTGCCGCGCACCTGTCGTCTCTACGCGGCGCAGAACTTAAGGCTAGATCGCGATGTCGTCTCCCGCGCAGCTCTACGTAGTCTTGGGGTTGGGCGGGGTGGTGCTCCCTCGTCGCTCGCTGGTGCCTCGCGGTTGCCTTGGTTGGGCGTAAGCGGGGTGAGCGGGGAGGCTGCGGCGCGCCGGCCGCCAGCGGGAATCGCGTCCGCCTTGGATTCCCTCGCTGCAGGGATCTGCGTTGCCTCCCCCTCCGCAGCCTCGGTGTCCTTCCCGCAAGATCGTCGTGATTTCGCCTTGCCTCGAAAGATGTTCGGTATTGGAGTTGGTCACTGGAGGGTAGCCGGTGCACTCGAAAAAAAAATTAAAAACAAAAGCCTGAAATATCTGGGTCGCAATGCTCTATTTCGTCCCTGTCGAAGCTCGGGTGCGTGACTCCAGTTCTGGCGCTCTCTGATATTATTCCGCGACTCGATTTTCTAGACCCTTATTCCGGGATCTCGCCCAGGGTTCAGGGAGTCTTTTGTAACGGCCAGGCCTAACCGAACTGCCACGTTACAGCGCATAAAATAATGAGATGGGTCTCAGACCAATCTGAGATAGTTGTGTGTACAATCGCTTACGGTCTCCACGCAAATGTAAGATGGATACAGAGTAAATGGTAACGTAGGAATAGGTACTATCTACCGATAGGTTTCAGTACAATGCGAAGTGGGCGCTGCTGCCGTGTGACATGGGTCCTAGAGACATGCGCATAGTATCCACGACTATCTCTAGCTAACAATGTAAGATGGGTCTGGGTACAATCTCGGGTAGTAGTGAGTTAAACGCAGACTGTACCCAGTACAATTCACATAGTCGTAGCTACCATCTGAATATTATTTTTTTACAGATGGGTCTGGGTACAATCCGAGATGGCGCTCATATCTATCTCATTCTTTCCGTGTAGAAAGGTGTAAAATTAAATGTAGCGGAGCGCGCGGTTGTCTTAAATAAAAGACATCAGCCGAAGGATTTTGCATTGCCATACAACCAGCTGAAGTTTTTTTTTCTTTTTATATTGTATAAATTTACATTTTACCAAGTTTCAGCCACTTTCAAATGACAAATTATAATTTTATATTAAATAAATCACATATTACGCTTGCAAAAGGAGAGCAGGTCGTAAATTTTGTTTGAATGTTGAAAAAGATAATCCGAAAATTTTTATTTAATAGGAAAAATTATTATGTCATCATAGTTATTCGCACTAAATTTTACTTCCACCCTATTTTAATATACCACGCAAATGTATAAATATATGCTCAAGTATACATACATGTATACCGTATGATTTCGAGCAAAGCGCACAGAGGACAAAGATGTTCACTCAGCACTCAGTGCACTTCTTACTAAACATTGAGGTGAAGCGGTACACTACAACATATATTTATATAAACTTATCGAAATATTAATAAAAAAACAATTATTTAGAAATTAATAAAAAAAAAGATAATTTTTTATTTTATAATAAAATAAATATTATTATTAGCATAGTATTTTAAATATATATGAACTTATAAAAATGTACATGTAAAGTATATTTAATTTTCATCTTCAGTTTCATCACTGTCCATTTCTTTTTCAGATTCGCTCTCACTTGAAGATTCATCATCAGTTTCTTCTTCAGAATTGTAATTGTCGATGACATTATTAATATCGCTATCGTCGTCTAAAAAAAAATCAATTCAATATTAATGAATATTTAAACACTACTAATTTACATATTGATTAAAAGTAATTTCTACCTTCGGCATCCAATTCATCCGGTCGTAAACTGATTTCAGTAATAGATTGTGGTAGCTGGCAGCCATCGAACCAGTAAAAGCCATATCTATAGCCATCAATTTCTTCCCATCCAAAATCTATTGGAGTTTCAGCTGTAGGAATTTTATGATGAGCGTTTGTCCAAATTTGTGCAATAAAACAGCTTCTTAAAAATTGTGGATGTAATTCGTGTTTACACGGTGGTAAAGCCGAGCCATCGATACTTTTTGTCGGTAATTTAAAAAGATCATCATTACTGCTGAATTTATATGTTTTATTAAACAAGAGATATCTTGCCTCATTAACACTTGTCGTATTCTTGAAACCGTACATGTGACAGACGAATTTTTCAATTTGTGAAAAAAGTTCATCGGTTGGATTTGACTTCGACATATCAATGAAGGTTTTTATAAATTCGTTTGAGCCACTCATAATCTTGTAAGGACGTTTCTTTCCCTTGCGGAAAAAAGAAGGGTTAAAGTCGCATCCGGTTAGTGCATGAAAGGCTGGAAGGGCAGAGCTGATGTCATGTCCTAAGTTTTCACATAATTTATTAATATTGATAAATCTATAAAACTTCCCAGTGCCAATTTCCATGTATATATTTATACCTTCTTTCACGTGCTTTACGTTAGCCAACATTATTACTAATACATCAGTATCCGAACAACGAATCCTTACATTTGCAGGAAAATCGATTTGACAAGCGTGAAATACCATCTTTGTGTCAGCTTCTTCGTGAGCAGGGCAACTAAGACTATTTTCAACTGTTCTTATAACTTTGCCATCGCTGACGATGTACTTGAAGCACATATCAAAATTTACATAAACAATTTTATTTCCAATGAAAGGTGCCATGTAATCGTTTTCCCAATTTTGTATGAAAAATTTAACAAGCGATTCTTTGAAATTAACATTTTTCATTTCCAGTTCGAAATCCTTCTTGCGTGTTTGATCAGGGCCATCAATCTGGTAATTAATTTGCTCCATACCTCGAAGATAATGTTCGGTATCTTTAATTGATGGAAAAACATACCTATCAAAAGCAATAATAATTGTACGTGCAGTTGTATTGCATATTGACATGAGCAATTTTTTAGAAATATTTCCAAAGGTAACCGGTACATCTTTCATCTGGTGTAAAATAAAGAAACCGTCATAAATCATAACATCAGCATTTGGCGGTTCTTCACTTGTAATCTTTTTTTCTAAGATTTTCATAAGGACAGATTTAGTATTTTTGCAAATAGTTCCATCCGTATGGCACATTGACAAAGGTACTGGCGTCAATGGAAATGAAAGAACTTTTTTCAAATCAATTTCTTTTTTCATTGAAATAATAAGTAGTTGTCCAAAAATGTCTCGTTCCATACGCAGTTCAACTTCCTTGCCAACGAGCTTTATTAGTATAGATCTTCACACGTGCGCTTTGCTCGAAATCATACGGTATACATGTATGTATACTTGAGCATATATTTATACATTTGCGTGGTATATTAAAATAGGGTGGAAGTAAAATTTAGTGCGAATAACTATGATGACATAATAATTTTTCCTATTAAATAAAAATTTTCGGATTATCTTTTTCAACATTCAAACAAAATTTACGACCTGCTCTCCTTTTGCAAGCGTAATATGTGATTTATTTAATATAAAATTATAATTTGTCATTTGAAAGTGGCTGAAACTTGGTAAAATGTAAATTTATACAATATAAAAAGAAAAAAAAACTTCAGCTGGTTGTATGGCAATGCAAAATCCTTCGGCTGATGTCTTTTATTTAAGACAACCGCGCGCTCCGCTACATTTAATTTTACACCTTTCTATGCTTGAGCTGAGGGGTTTTGCATTGTCCCACATCGCGCTGAAGTGTTTTTTCCTTAATTATATTATATAAACTAACATCTGACAAAGGCCCATCCACTTTCACATCACTAAATCTATTTTCTATTTTTCCGACTTTTCCGGGCGCGCGGAAGGGTTTTGCATTGTCCCACATCGCGCTGAAGTGTTTCTTTCTTAATTATATTATATAAACTAACATCTGACAAAGGCCCATCCACTTTCACATCACTAAATCTATTTTCTATTTTTCCGACTTTTCCGGGCGCGCGGAAACCTTTTGCATCGTTGGTGCGGCTAACAATGCTTATAATTCTTTTTTATACACCTACCTTAAGTATTTCTGAAAGGCCCATCCACTTTCAAATGATCAACCTAAAAATGTCATTGGCTCCCGGACTATTGGTTTTTTGGAGAATGTGCAGAATTTTCTCTAATCTCTTGTATTTGGAAATCGTCATTAGATGTATTCGTATCCGTACTTGGTCTTGGAAGAGTAACCTAACAATAATCAACAGAACAAAAATAATTTCATAATCTATATTCAAAGTTGACTAACTATTGCAATTTTAATTTGGATCTTTTGAGACTTACATCAACACTGGTGTCATCAAAGTTTACCGACGCAACATCTATAGTATCATTCCTAAACTTTTCGGTTTTCGATGAATTTTGTATGTTTACCATTTGCAAATAAGCATAATGGTGCTTCACTTTTAAATGTGTTGCCAAATTTGTTGTGTTTCCACAAGTTTTATACGTTTTGCCGCACAAGTTGCAAGAAACAGGTTCGTTGTTCCCTTTTTTTTTAAAGAACTTTCATACAGCAGACATGACTTTTTATCATTAACAGATTAATACAATTCCCACAAAAAATAACAATGAGCTACGCTAAGCTTACTCGCAGCACAATAAACAACGTACGTACCAACACACACACGCAGTAAGCGCAGTGATACCAACCAAACCAACAAGCAGTGTCATTGTCATAGACAAGCAGGTCATAGACTGTAATTTTTATTTGTGTTTTACTGCACTGCCTATTTACTCTTTTTCTAAATTTAAGACATCAGATTTGTAAAAAGTCGAATACATGATGTGACGCAAAAGCAGACAGCAGAACTTTAAAAAATATATCGATTTTGATATCTAAAAATAAATATCGAAAGTCGATATATCGCGGGAAAAAAATATCGCTGATTTATATCGATTATTTTCTGATAAAATATCGATATTTTGATATATCGATATTTTCTACCCAAGCCCAGTATGCTCGGTGATAGGCACCAGCCACCAGGTGTAGCGGCGTCGTTCGGGCCAGCATTGTGACAGACACAAAGGACGCCGTCCGGTATGCCGCGACCACCCTCGTGCAAATCCTCCTCTGGTGCTTTTCCATGGCACATTGTATGGGCTTTGACGTTTGCACCACGTCCCCCCATACCGTGGTCCTCCTATAGCTCTTGGTTCGAGCTCTGGGAGCGGCCGCGTCGCAGGCCTGCGTCATGGTCCTCTCCACCCATGCGGCGAGGCCGGCCGACGTAGTCTGGTCCTCGCCCGTTGGTCCCCATGCCAGACAAGTGCCTAGGGATTCCCCGAAGCGTTCTACATTGAATCTGCGCCAGTTCCACCGAGCGTGTCCACCCCCGTCCCCAGATTTCACGCGTCGGAGGCCCTTTATCTCATACGTTATATAGAGGTGGTCCGAGAGTGTCTCCCTCTCCGTGAGGACCCGCCATTGCTGCACCGTCGGCGTCAGGCTCGGTGCCGACCACGTCAGGTCAACAACTGGTGAGCCCTGCGCCCTGACACACGTTGCCGTACTCCCATCGTTGTGCAGGCTCACTCCGCACGACGCCGCCCATCTCTCCAAGAGCTCCCCCCTGCGGTTGCTCCCCGCTGGGTCCCATGTCGGCGAGCGGGCATTGAAGTTGCCGTCCACCAATACCCCCCTGCCGCCGTCGCCTCTTGACCGGACCACCCGCGACAGGTCGTCAATAAATGCCTCGAACGCTTGCATGGGGACGTTGGGGGATATGTAGCCAGACACGACTGCTCTGTTTCCGCATCTGGCCGCTACATACCCCCTTCCCCTCTCCAGTAGGGAGCACCGTGGTGCATCGCCCTCCGTCTTCCAGCATATGGCCGCCAGGCCGTCCTCGCTGCCTAGCCAGCTGTCTGCGCCCGGGATGGAGTATGGCTCGGATATGAGACACACATCCACCCCCTCTTCTAAGGCAAACTGGCTCAGCAAGTCCTGACCCCCCCGGCTATGGTTTAGGTTGCTCTGCAGGAAGAACCTGGCCATCTACGGTGTTCCTGGCTACGGGCCCCCGACCCCGTTCTCTGACCGATGTGCAGTTTCCTGATCCCATCCTGTGGGCGCTGTTCTCTCCTTTGCTGTCGCACACCGCGCATTTCGGGGGGGATGTGCAGCTTCTCGCCTGGTGTCCCTCGCTGCCACACCTGAAACACGCACGCCCGCGCGCTGCCGGTGCGTTTCACGCGGTGCCTATGTGTCCAAAGCCCCAGCACCTGTAGCATTGACGGGGCTGCGCCTCCAGTAGCTCGACCCTGGCTATGGTCCAGCCTATTTTAATCCTACCCCTTGCCGCCACGGTTGTGGCTGCCCTTAGAGGGCACTGCACCCAAGCGCTGAAGAGCCCGCCAGCCGTTTTCCAAGGAGGGCCTACTCGGATCTCCTATGAACCGCATCCTTCCTGCTCCGCTAGGGTGCGGGCCAGCTCCTCTGTCGTCACCGAGTCGTCCAGCCCTTGTACCCTCAGCTCACCCTTGGTTGACGGTCGCGTCACCTGGACCGCGTCGCCGTATTTTTCCCCGATTACATCGGAGAGTCGCTCCGCCAGGGCGTCCGCCTTCTTCGCGTTGTCGGGTCCGGGTATTTCTATGAGCACCCCGCCATTGGCTGCTCGCCGAACCCTGGTCCCCCCTATGTCTAGCTCTTCCAGCTGGATCTTGCCGCGGGCAAATTGCAGGATTTCTGCGTAGGGGGCGCTCTCCCCTCTGCATTTGATCGCGACCGCCGCGGTTCTCGGGGCCTTGCGGGTGGCTCCGGGCGGTTTATTCGCACCTGGTTGCGCCTGGGTCGACGGTAGGACCCTTGGCCTGGCCTCCGTTGCCAACCTGCTGTAATTTGCCCCTCCTGGGGGGTTCCCCTTGGTCAGTCTATCCTCCTTCTTCTTCTTTCCCTTCGCCGTCGCGCCACTTCTTCCCACTTCGACCCAGGCGTCGTCGCCTAACTCCATTGGGGAGCCTGCCGCGCCTGGGGCTTTTTCTATGGGTTCTGCGGTATCTCGGGCCGCGCTAGGTACCGCGTGCGCCCTGTTGGGCGGTCCAAGGCCCGCACCTCTTTCCTTTACGGCATCCGGGGTAGCCGCGGTGTGGCTTGGATTTGCCCCGTTTCTTGTGCTGCGCAGCATGCGGGAGATCCGGCTGGCCTCCTCTCGCACTCGCCTGAGGGTCGCGGCTTGCCTGGCCAGCTCTTCATTCCTGGCCTGTCCTCGTCCGGGACCAGGTATAGTTCGGAGTCCGTGAGTCGGAACCAGAGTTCCGAGCCGCCGGTCGACGTCGCTGTCGGCTGACCCTCACTGGTTTCCCCCGCCGTGTTTACCGCCGCCGCCTGGATGTCGAGTGACAGCGCTGTTGGGGGTATCCCCCTGGTGACCCTCGCGTAGGTGTCCCCTGCGGGGGTTTTGGCCCCCGCCTGGGCTCTCCCTAGGGCCGCCCGGTACTCCTCGAGCTTCTTCTGGAGCTTCTCCCTCTCCCTTAGTCCATCCCGGATCTGGGTCTCCAGCTTCCTTTTCTCCTCCCGTAGCTCTGCGGGACCGGCTGCCATTTCTGCTTTGCCGGTAAGGGTGAGCAGAGCTTCTTTCGCCCAGCCCACTCTCCTTTTTATTTCGCCGCTCAGTCTGCCGTTTATTGACTTGCATTTCATCCTGATGCCGTCAATTTCTTCCATCCACTCCCTGATCTGGGCTCCCAGATCTGCCGCGGTCATGTACCTGTACTCGACGGGGCCTATCCCCTTCGAAGCATCTTCTGGAGAGCTCGTCACCACACCAGTGGCCTTTTATTCTGGCCTTCGTGGTAGTAGGGGGGGCTTTTGCCATCCCCGGACGTTGGCTCTGGGTACTTTCCTCGGATCCCGTGTCATCGGTATCTGAGCCCCTTTTTGCGTAGGCCCCCTTATTGAGGACAACGCGCCTCTTCTTGTCCTTAGGGCGTGTACCTGTGTTCTTCTTCTTTTGCTGGCCCTCTCCACTCTCTTTGGCTGGAAGCACGGCTCTCGCCTCTCCAGTCCCGCTTTCTGTGGCTCCCGCTCTGCCCCCCCGCGTGCTTCCCGGCCTGTGCGGCAGGGTAGGCTCCTCTTCGTCCGAGGAACTCGCGACTCCTGGTGGGGTGAGCTCACTTCCCTTTCTCTTGCTTCCCTGCTGGCACTGCGGCTGCGGGGGTTGCTTATCAGCACGCGCCATTGGCGTGATCTCCTCCTTCTCTACCTTCCCGGTGGCCTTGATCGCAGGTGCCTCTGCCGCTGGGTCTGTTCCCGTCCTTGCCGTAAGGGGAGGCCAGCTGATTCCCCTTACGATGGGACGTCCCCGTGTCTCCCTGTCCTCAACTCCTTATTTTGATTTGGGTGGTGTTGTGAAATCCATGCTAGAACAAATAATATATATAGACGGTTCGGCCATCATGGCAGCCACACCGCAGTGTGGCATCTCTCCCCGCCGGAAAGGATCCTACCCGCTTGCACGGAAGCCGCTGTCGGTTTGTCGGGTGGTCTGCCCTATTCGCTCGAACCCCCCGTCCCTACATCTTTAGCGTCGCCAGGCCGGGGATTCCCCTGTCAATCCGAAACAGGGTAGGCCCCGACCCAGTAAGACGTTGCCGGATTTGACCTACCGGACGTCGGGTATGAGGAAATACTGACCGGGTAATCCTTCACACATGCGCCTGGGATCCCAGGTTTGACTCCCAGATTGGCTCCAGTCAGCTGCAGGGAGCGGTTCTCCCACGTTGAACATGTGGTTTCCTGGGACCTTCGCCAGGGAACCGAGGTTCCGTGGACTAACATTTACCCGTAGTACGCCACAGAGGTCCGGTAAAGGTACTGACTTCACCCGCAGCCCCGGTCGGTCGGCAACTACTCCTACCTTGGTTAGTCTCTGAGAAATCGTCCCAGGGGCCCCAACCGCATCCCATGTACACATCGCCCATTCAAACCACCATTCATACACCCAGCCCGAAGAGGCTGAGCCGACTGTTCTTAGTGGACACTTGTCTAGAGTCACTTCCGCCACGAGGTTTTGAAGCCCCGTGGCGTCGGATCCTCGAGATTCATCGCGGCCATCAAGCCCCTACACCGCGACAAGGTGACAGCCGACGTAGGGGGGCTAGGTGGTCTAGTGGAGTTAGGCTCCGGTCAAGCATCTCTAGATACCAGGTTCGATTCCTGGCTCGGTCGTTAATTTTTCAAATTCACCAGTTTTCAAATTTACATTCTTTCGTTGAGTACAATCATGGAAGGTACCAGGATTATGATACATTTGAATGCGGACTCTTGTGGCTGAAATCTCTGAGTGGTGAGTTATATAAACATGGTGCGTGATTTATCAAAGTCGGTCTATCACTCGTAGTCCTGGATGATTCGTTAACGTTAACGATTTCGGGAACCTGTTCGATTCTCGAGGCACAATATTTTGCACCGATCGAACTCGCTCGTGATGAAAGTTATGCTCTTGGCTTGGTAGAATTGTTAACCTGTAATTCGATTCCCAACGTTGATGTTGGTCACAATAAAATTTACGTAGCTGATAAACTGATCACCATACCTACCGGCAGCTACGAGATCGAGGACATAGAGAAGTATCTTCAAAACGCGCTACGAAATGCAGATATCAGGCTCAGCATCAAACCCAACAATAATACATTACGCAGCGAAATCACATGCAACCACAAGATTAACTTTGAGCCGATTACATTGCTTAACTTTTGGGATTCACACCACGTGTATTGAAGGTTGATGAAACTCACGAATCAGACGTGCCTGTAACTATACTCAAGGTCAACGCGTTCCGAATCGAGTTTAGCATTACAACGGGCGCCTACGTCAATAGACACAAAGTACACTATTCACGAGTTTTTCCCGACTGTCCCACCATCATATAAGATCGTGGAAGTACCGTCGCACGTCATTCACCTTCCGATCACCGTCAGGACCATAGATCACGTTCAGCTCCGGTTAGTGGATCAAGACGGAGACCTGGTTAATTTTCGTGGAGAAGTTATTACTGTGAGACTACATATCAAATCGCGATAAACGATGGAAATTGTATATAACAGACTGTCAAAGAGTAGGTGTATCAGTAAGTCGGCATGCCCTGATCAAGTCAGTCATCGATCGATTCTCGAACCGTTAACACCTCGATACGTGTAGTTCCTGATAGCTCTGGGTCTGAAACTGACCACTTTTGGAAGAGGAATTTCCGACAACAAAAAATCCGATTTTGCTGTTTTATCATCTGCTACGTACCATGAAGAAAGAGATCTTAAACATTCAAACACGAGTCGTCTTTGACGAATCCGTTGCGCATTACGAGATTCACTCTCACAAACCTCACGCCTCGTCAACTTTCAACAACAGCGATGAGATTCAAATCACAGTTGAGCATCACGATCTATGCACATTACCCAGCAAAAGTTCGGTACATATCCATGGACGACTCCTCAAACCTGATGGTACAGCTACTGTGAACACACAGCTCGTAAACAACGCGATCTGTCATCTGTTCAAAGAAATTCGCTACGAAATTAATGCAGTTAAGATTGATAGAAGCAAGAACGTTGGCTTGAAAAGTCTCATGAAGGGTTACGCTTCCCTGCACCCTGGTCAGACTTGGCTCATGGAGAACGCTGGATGGCTTGATGTAGAAGAAAAGAAGAAAAAATAAACCAATCCCGAGGGTACTTTTGACGTATTGATACCGCTCAGCATGATATTGGGTTTCGCTGAAGAGTACCGCAAGATCGTTGTCAACGCGAAACATGATTTAATTTTGACGAGATCAAAAACCGACGTCAACGCAATCATGCACACTCAAGAGGAGGAATTCAAAATGACGATCAATGCAGTGGAATGGCTAATACCGTATTTGAAACTCGCGGATCAGAAAAAAGTTGACCTATCCAATTTCATTTGGAGAGATCCGCCTATTTCGATGAACTTCCGCAGTTGGGAATTGTAAGAATATCCTTTACTTCCCACAACATCGAAACACGTTTGGACTGTGAAAACTTCCACTCAACTTGAAAAACCTCGGTACGTCATTTTGGGTTTCCAAACAAGTAGAAAGAACAAGACCGGCAAGAACGCAAGTCATTTCGATCATTGCAATATCACGGACGCAAGCTATTTTTAAACTCTCAATCTTATCCGTACGGTAACCTGAACCTCAACATGAGTCGTAATCTGTACGCGCTCCTGTGCGAGATGTACGCAAACTTCCAAGATACCTACTACGACAAGAACCCCGAGCCGTTGCTGACAAAGAGTGAATTCCTTCGAGACGTCCCCTTATTCGTTATCGACTGTTCAAAACAAAACGAATCTTTGAAGTACGGACCTGTCGATATTCGTCTTGAATTTGAAGCTCAAGCCAACCTTCCCGCTGAAATATCGGCGTACTGTTTGATTGTTCACGATCGTATTGTCGAATACAACCCGCTCAGTAGTGGGGTGAAAAAGTTGGTATAAAAGCTGACCCGTTTCCACTATCTCGCACAGTTTAAAGATAGAGCTTATCGTTGACATGCAAGGCTCTCGTAGACCCTTCCACAATACCTTGACATTGAAAGAATTGGCTATAATTCCAATCTACTCGGAAGCATCTCCATTAATGTTTTTCTTCAAGCCACCTTACGAATAGGATTTACTGGACGTCAAATACAAAAGCCAAAATTCTTGATTAGAACGCGATTTTCACGGTTTACCTTGGAGCTGTGGAACCATACCGTTTGAGGAAGTTGAGTGGACCATGGAAGACAGACTGTGCAAAGCTGAAACCGCGTTCGTAAAAGGAAAAGAAAAACGAGATTGGTTGCCTCAAATTTTCTCGAAAGTTCAAATCATTGATATGCTGGACTTTGACTGTCCGTCGCTTCAAACCTTGCAAAAAACTTCAGCTGTGTCTCTAAGATGTGACGTGCATGCAATACCAAACGCAATCTGTGCAGCACAAAACGTTTTGATACTTCAAAATTGGCTACAAAATCATCATATTGTTCGGATGGCGAGGGTGTACGATTTGTGTTACTGCGCAGAAGCGTCTACAAGAACGGTCCCGCATTCCTGGCGAATATATCATCCTGGTTATGATAGTGTTGAATAGAATTATTGTACTATCGTTGTGAAGTAATTGTCAACTGCACCCTAAAAATTTTACTCAATAAAACTGTTTTTTAAAGAACATTCATGAAATAATCTTACACCTTCACCTTCACCTTAGCTCTCAAGAGAGAATTTTTTCAATACAAAGCTTATGTCAGATTCAACCTTGCTCTCCATACTTGACCGAGCTGTACCCAAACCGAGTTATGTTTTGCATTCCTAGAGCGATAGTAACCCAACACCGCAAATCCTTGGCTCTGAATGTATACTACCGCAGCTATCGGTCGACCTTGCACTCTGGTCTTGATTGAACGCGTTCAGAATTTATCGTAGAGTTCTCATCACAGTTACAAGACGCAAACGCAGCTCGAAACCCTCTATCGTTGCTTAGTGGTGTTTGAAGTAGCATTTTCTTAGATTTTAAGACTTAATTGTAGTTGCAATCAGAAGGTACAAAACGTACGTTCGAATAACAGGAGGATTAAGTAGGTATACAAAATGGTTTAACGATAGATGGAAAAATATTCATAATTTCAATCTTTTTTATTTGTTTATTGAACGTAAGACTTCCACAAGACACTGGATATTTGAATGTGATACTCAGATTATACGTATGCGAATTCAAGTTGGCCGTACGGTCCGCCAAGATAGTGTAGATGCAACCGTATCTCCTTACTGGCTGTCGTCACCTTCTGGAACAAATCTTCATATTTTTGGAGGGCCTTGGTCAGTCGGTTCTGTAGAAAAATCGTGAAAGAGTCTACCAAGTCCAGAATGATTTTATCACCAAATTTGGTTCTAACCCGACGAACGCCGCTGACTCGGTTTTCGAAGTACACTTCGAGGTCCGAAAGCTTTTTCAAGGGCAAAAGTGTCTCCAGGTGAGCGACTTCGTTCAATTTTGAAAAGTCCATGATCGTTACTGTCGAGTTGTATGTGCTCAAAATCTCTAGTGAGTTGATTGAGGTCAGATCTGATTTTCAGCAGATGTTTTACTTCTCCAATATTCTTGATGAGCAGTTCTAGTCGTTTCTTCAATTCAAGTTGTTGTTCCAGAGCACTTCTCATTTGCAAGAAGAACAGCTTCAGACTGGCGATGAAGTTTTCACTTTCGACTCATATAACGTTTCCCCACCACATTATTTGAAATTTGGTGGGGGTTAAAGAATGTCAAGTGGTTGATATCAAATACGTATGTTTGTGTATTCGCGCGCACCTTTTAGCATTCTTAGAGCGATAGTAACCCAATACCGCAGATCCATGGCTCCGAATGTACCGCGGCTATCGGTCGACCTTGCACTCTGGTCTTGACTGAACCCGTTCAAAAATTCATCGTTGAGTTCACATGGCAGTTACAAGCCAAAAAGAATGTCACGTGGTTGATATTAAACCAGCATCCGTGTAAGTGAAAAACAATTCTCAGAACCATTAATTTTGGAATGTCGCGTGGTTGATAACGTGGAAAAGGAATGCGGGGTGTTCGATGTTACACATCAGCAGTCCTACCGTGGGAAAAGCATGTGGGGTGGTTGACGTTACACATCAGCAATCCTACCGTGGGAAAAGAATTTGAAGCGGTTGATGTTACACATCAGCAGTCCTATCGTGGGAAAAGAATGCGGGACGGTAAAAAAGTTCTCGTCCCTGCTGCACCCTCTACCGTTGGCAGACGAGCACTAAATAAAGACTTTGACCTTTGGTCGGTAAGATTGTCGGTAAAACAGCACGATTTTGACCTTCGACCGATAAGAATTGTTGGTAAAGCAGTGCGATATCTACCGTTGACCGATACAACTGTCGGTAAGGTCGCATGGTTTTGACCTCTAGTCGGTACGGCAGACTGTGACGTCATCGCGGAAAAGGGTTGAGTCTGGGGATAATGCCGGTAAGTGTCGGTAACAGGAATCTGTAAGTAGAACCCGCCTTGCTGTGCTACCCGCGCTCGTTGTTATATTGCACTCAATGCGTAAGGCATTGATTATGCGTATAGCCACGGGTAATTTGGATTCATGATCCATGCCACCCCCGAGAAGATTCGGCTTGAAACCAAACAATCGACCAATGGAATCCCGTGGTCTAAAGTCCACCATTTAGTTACACCTAATTTTGCTATGCAGCTTATTGATATTAGCCTTTAAACTGATCGCAATATCTTTAGGTAGAGTCTTCTACAGAGAATTTTTAATATCCTCAAGTTCATAGCTTCCCGTGAGTATTGTAAAAACATCATTATCGTCTTTATTCGCTCCTTTTATGTAAAACTTATTGCAACCCGCGTCAATATTGGAGATTGAATTGAACGCCAAGAGCTTGACAAGCCCGAGAACTTGTGACGTTTTCGAATGAATGCTCACAGAGCACTCCAGGAGCGAGTTCTGTGTTCGAGTGGAAACCGAGCAGGTTGAGTGTAGTGACCGCATGTTCGAGTGACGGTTGAGATACTAAATTTTGATTGGTCTATGAACAAAAATCTGCCAAGACAGCAGGGGTCAGAGCGGTTTGAGCAAAACAAGTATGGCAGAGCCATTTCATGAAGTACGAATAATCGAGGAGTTAAACTCGTCACAGAATTCCGATGACGAAGAAGATATTTTATTATTGCGGAATATCGCCAATAGAAGACGCAAAATTCCGCGCATCCAAAATTACATCGCTGACGTTGTTAGCCACTATAACGATAAACAAGTACGTGCTTAACTTCTACTAAAAGAGCACCCTTGAAAATAGTCGGGTACCAATTTTTATCAAAATCTTATTATCCTAGCGTTGTTGGCAATAGGTCAAACATGACTATACGAAAAGTGTCATTTCGGACGTTAATCGGTTAAGTGGCAGCACCTGAGCCTGAAGGAGAGTTTATTATAAACGATGAAGCTTGGCGTTTAGGTGTATTAAAACGTAATTTTCTGGCCAGGCAATACATGTAAATGAGGAGCTGAATTTCAAATGGGTATCTTTTTTTTTTAGTTTTTATTTCAATTCAAGTAAAAAACTGTCTACTCTAGGCTATAATTTTTTTATTATTTTTTTTTTGATTCACGTGCATAGTGCTTGTGGTAATAGAAGCCGTGAGTTAATTTTTACCAAAAAATCTTTTTAACTCTTAGTGTAATTAATATTTAAAATTAGAAAAAGTGCCCTTTTGATCCGAGTTTATAAAAAGATACCCTTGTGATCTGAAGTCATAGAAAAAAAGCACCCTTTTGATCCGAGGTGATCAAATAAAGTACCCTTTTGATTTAAAGTGACAAAAAATATACCCTTTGATCAAAAGTTATCAAAGAATGTATCTTTTTATTTCGGGTGATTTAAAAAAAATTTTTTTCTTTATCTAAAATAATTAAAGATGTTTCTGGATTACTTGATTAAAATAATCATCGAAAAATATTTTCTTGCCCAAAAGAAACAAAAATTTTTCAACAAATTATTTATTTCTGGAAATAATAACATATTTTATAAAACCACTATGAAAAATTAACTATTGAAAATTAGAACAATTGACTATATAAAATACTGAATTAGAAACAATGAGTTATAATTTTTGAATTATAATTAACAAATAATTTAATGAAAAAATTGTAAAACTATTTAAAAGGAATAACAAAACATAAAACACCGACGATGGATCATTAATTTTCCCTGCCTTCCGCATTTTCTACTACGCTATCTGAACTGTGTAACCCGATTTTTCTGGCAATAAACAACTTGTAAACCATATTCTCTGGCGTCATACAGTAACTAACCTCCTGACAGCACCACAGTGCACGTATTACACGCATCTGATGCTGGAGAGGAAAATCCAATATTGAATCTTTTTAAAAACACATCACGAAACGTGGATTCTTTGACTTTTAAACTTTCATCTTCAGTTGTGTTATTGTACATCATCCAAAGTTTTGTTATGTTTAATCTACATGATAAATAAATTCGTTTTGATTTGTTTCTTGAGTAATGACTTTTTGTTGCTGGCAATAATCTAATGAATTTAGCAACATTTTCCCGTTTTCTCAAATTTTTAGGAGATTTTGGATCTCCACCTCTATTCTTTTTTGGTACTTTGCCACGAAAAATTGTTTTACCGACAGTTGTCATTCTTTTTGCACTTACAGAGAAAACTGCTTGAAAGAGTTTTTTGCAAACGCTTATCACACGTTTATTTTTTTTATATAAATAAAAATGATTGCTAAATAATCGAGGCTTGGATTTATTTGAAGTAGCTGCATAGTTGATTTGAGTTGGCTTATTTGGACCCATAAGCCTGGTTAAAAAAATATCTTGCGCAACTTTAGTTTTCTGATTATAAAAAAGTGTTCGACTTTGTAAAATTTCATCAATTGTCAAACTGGAGCATTTCAATTTACTTTTTGCAGGATGATGACATGGTGATTCAAAATCATGTCCTATTCGGTTCTTGTCAGCGTGATTAATAAAACAAAAAATCAATTATCGATTTCGATTTTCGTCAAAATAAATTGTATTGAAAAATATCATTTAATAAGAGTAAATACTTAGCATGTTGAGTCGATGCTGATTGCGGTCTAGCCCGTGTTTTTTTTCTTACTCCATTGTTAATTAATGACTCATTTACCTCATTTATTTTTTGTTTTGAGTCAACTTTTATCAGCTTCAATTAAATTATCACAATATAAATAAATTAAATCATATTAATAAGCAGAATGTTCCAAGAAGTAGACGTCACGATATAAATTCAAACTGAAGTGGATAAAAATAGGTTATGCAGTTTGTAGACAGGAAAACCGAGACTACGTGAAAACTTGTACTATTGAAGACAGCCGTGAGGGGCGCTTGTGAGGTGCGCAAAAGTAGAAGTTCAAATTTTTGAATTTTTACTTTAGAAAATTGATATTAATGATAGAAAGATTAATATTAATATTAATATTGATAATAATTTTTTATTTTAAATTAATGCAAAAACATAAAAATAATAAAAAATATATAAACTGTAAGAAATGCCGAAATATTTATCAGCGTAAGTAAGTTATATTTGATAATCAGTGCAAAATTACGTAGAGTCGTAAGCAACAAGTAATAATGAGCTCAAGATGACGATGTTGTTCGTTTGGAACTCTATCGAGAAGTGATCGTCGCCTCGCTGGTCAAAGCGTCGATCCCTTAGCAATTCGTGGGGCTCACTAGCCCTTTTGTCCTAGCCACTTATCGCCTCAGATGAGCAGCTCGGGTGACCGTCGCCGAAAGCGAGACGTTGGTCTCAAGTGGGCCCCTTTCGTCAACACGAGCATCGAGAGAAACTGTTGCGATCGTTGCGTTCAGTCGTCCATCCTGACGTACTCGCGTCCTCGCGAAGGTAGTATCTCGGGTCTTACGATGTTGCACTCGGTTGACCCGCACCCGTGGGAGACCGTGTGGATGTTCATGCCCCCCCGCGTGGCCATACTTCGGGTTACTCTGCGCTCGTCTGAGGACATAAAACAACATTGAATAGCTTGCAGCGTTACCCCCCTTTTTCACCACTTAGCATGCTTTATTTCACGTGCAGTTTGTGTGCATAATCCAAGCTGGGCCCAATTAATCGCTTAATGCTCATTAAACGACTCATGCAACGATCATATTGATCCAACGATTCGATCATTTGGTCACCTCGTCATTCCGGATCCGTGACCATCCGATCGTCCCCGACGACTGCGCATCAACACATATAATGCCAATCGTCACCCGGTCACCCCGTCATTCCGGATCCGTGACCGTCCAACCATCTCTCACGATTGCGCATTAACACATATAATGCCAATCGCCGCCCGGTCACCCCGTCATTCCGGATCCGTGACCGTCCAACTTCCTCCAACGATCGCGCATTAACACATATAATGCTGATCGTCTCCCGGTCACCCCGTCATTCCGGATCCGTGACCGTTCAACTATCTCCAATGATCGTGCATTAGCTCGTATAATGCCGATCACCTCCCGGTCACCCAGTCATTCCGGATCCGTGACCGGTCGATAATTTATCATCCCCTGAGGACGAAACCTGGACGGGCTGCAAGGGCTCACCTTCCACGTTGCGCGTCTCAGCAGGGCCTGGGACCTGAAGCTCTTCCTCGCTATCATCCGACTCGGTGTCACTGACTCCTGTATTCCAAAGCTTTAGTTTTTCGCCCGGAACCACGCCACAGTACGGCTTCTGCGTGCGCTGAGCACCCTTGACGTCCTCGATGACGTACCTATCACGGTCTATCACCCTAGTGATTTGATACGGCCCAGCGTACTTTGGCAACAACTTTTTACTCGCACCATCGTTCGTACAGACAATACGTCTGGCTACAACAATGTCTCCGCAATAAAATTTTCTGGGAGGAGCTCTCTTTTTATTGAACCTTGCCTCTTGCTCGCTTTGATTCCGCCGCATAACTTTACCGGCTGCCTCTCGAGTTTCTTCTCGGTTGTCATCGTACCGAGGTTCTCCTATGCTATTAAGGATTTGTGACTCGACCGCATTGCGAGGTCTAAAACCCAGCAATAATTCCGGAGGGCATTTTCCCGTTGCCTTATTGACCGTGTTATTTAAACCCCAGAGTACTCGCGGCAAATCCTGATCCCATCTCTTTTCTTCACTCGAGCTAGCCGCTAACGTGCTAAGGATCGTCCTGTTATATCGCTCGAACTGGCCGTTCGCCCTTGGAGTGGCTACTGCGGTTGCTATGTGTTTGATACCTCTTTCCTTACAAAATTCTTTAAATTTTTTACTAGTGAACGCACTTCCTCGATCACTAATAATACGTTGCGGAAACCCGAATGTTTCACCAATGCTGGTTAACAGTCGTTCAATAAACATTGTCTTGGTGTTCTTAACCGCTCTCGCAAATACAAATTTCGTGAATGATTCTACCACTACGAGTAAGTATGAATTATTGGTTGTATTCTACGAACGGTCCCAAGTGGTCTATGTGTACCGTGTGCATAGGCATAGAGACTTTTTCTATCGGGTTCAAATAACCTGGCCGCTTTCCGGCCGGTTCTTTGTTATAAAGGCACTCCAAACATGTGGCGACGTAACGTCTCACATAACGCCGCATCTAACCAAACCAATAGTCCGCCTGCAATTTCTCAAGCGTCTTTGTCACCCCGAAATGACCCATTTCGTCGTGGCAAAGTCTCACAATCTTTTGTCTTGCTGCTTTCGGCACAGCCCACTTGAGGCCGTCCGGCGTTTTTCTAAACACCCGGTTCTCCTTGAGCGCGTAATCCGATTTGATTTGTTTTTCCTAAGCATCTTTCGCTTCTCTGTTTAACACTCCGTGCACGTATCTTAATCGCGGATCTTGCATCAACGCAATTAACAACCAATCTCCGAGTTCGGTATATAATAACCCTACGTCCTCTATCTTTTTCCATTTATTATCGGTCCCGTCTTGGTTGCGGCTGAGTGCGTCGACATATGGCATTTTCCTTCCAGCCCTATATTCAATGGAACAGTCGAATTCCTGCAATTGGATCCACCACCGCGCCACGCGTGGTAATAGATCCCGTTTAACAAAAATCGCGGGCAACGCACTACAGTCGCTTACGATTTTAAACCGGACTCCTAATAAATAAACACGAAATCTCTGCAAACTGTTTACGACCGCGAGCATTTCGAGTTCATACGAATGATATTTTTATTCCTCTTTAGTGGTCTGTCGGCTAAAGTAAGCAATTGGCTTTAAATCATTCTCGATTTGTTGTTGCAACAAGACACCGCCCAACCCTAGCTGACTCGCGTCCGTGTGTAATTCGATCTCTGCACTCTGCTTATATATCGCTAGGATAGGCCTCGAAATCAGTTTTTGTTTTAACATATCGAAGGCACGCTGTTGCTCATCACCCCAACACCAAGCTACAGTCTTCTTTGTCAACGTAGTAAGGGGTCAAGCAATAACGGCGAAGTCTCGAATAAATTTTCGGAAATAGCTCGCAAGGCCGATGAACTGTCTCACACCATGCACGTTCGAAGGCACTTGAAAATTTTTTACGGCGTCGATTTTATGACTACCCGGCCGTATCCCTTGCTGGGTCACTTCGTACCCGAGGTAGTCGACCTTCGTTTCGAGGAATGTGCATTCACCCATATTTAGTTTTAGTTGTGCCTCTCGTAATGCCTGCAATACTAACTCCAGTGCATGCAAACCCGATGTGACGTCTTTAGATGGATAAAAATGTCGTCCATATACGCTAGGACAGAAATCTGACCCTTGAGCGGGTTTACTACTCTGTTTATCAAACGTTGAAAGACTGCGGGCGCATTTGCCAACCCAAAAGGCATTCGAAGAAATTTATACTGCCCGTCCGGTGTTACAAAAGATGTTTTCTCTATTGATTTCTCTGCAAATGGTATATGATAATACCCCGAGGCCAAATAAATTCGTGAAACAGGCGCTGCCCTGCAGACTGTTTAACTGATCTTCGATCAGCGGTAGTGGGTATCTATCTTTCTTCGTAATTGCATTCAACGCGCGGTAATCGACACACATCCTAATGTCCCCGTTCTTCTTGCGTTCTAGCAAAATGGGACTTGAAAACGGAGAATTCGAATCTCGCACGATATTATTCTCCTTTAACTCGTCTATAATCTTAATAAACTTTTCCCACTCTGAATAAGAGAGTCGATAAGGTCGACAAGTTACAACTGAATCGCTCTTCAATTCTATTTGAATTTCCGCGGCTTGAGTGGCCCCTAATTCCGAAATGTTCAGTGCAAAGCAGTCGTGGTACGAGTCAAGTAATTCGAATAGGCTTTTCTTTGTATCCTCTGATACACTAGGGTCGACTTTAACTTGATCTCTTGGAAGACCTTCTTTCCCTGCACTTTTAATTTTACAAACAACTCGAAATTTACTTTCGGCAAGCGACTCTGGTCTTGCTAACTCTGCCCTAGCGATAATTATTTCTTTGTGAATTGTCAACGATTGATCCGACAAATTAATAACTGGCAGTGTTCCCGACTTAGTACTAATAAGGCATCTTGGGATGCGGTATTCTCTGCCCTCTTCGACTCGTACGCTCAGCTCTATGTATAAATCACCAGAATAATTATTTTGCACTGCTACCTTAATGTCTGCTCCATGACGCGGGGGAATGATAGTCTCCTCCGCTGCCCTCAGAGTCACCTTTCGAGGTGGCAACTGCTCCATTTCCGGCAATGTAGCCAGCGACACGTCGAACAGCCGCAAGCTGCCATCTCTCTGGACCGTGGTGACAACAGGTAACCCCAAAAAGGGTTGTCCCACGATGAGCGGTACCCCTTGGATCTCGTCTGGCACGACAAGTACGTCCACTTGCCCCTCTGCCAGGTCAATCCTCATGTTCGCCTTGGTAGTGCCATACGGGCAACCTCCCCTCCACCGTACCCTCGGAGGACCACGTCCGTTGGTTGCAGGTGTAGCTGCATCTTGTCCGCTTCGCGTTTCTTCAGAGTGACACATTCGCTCCCGCCATCGATGTACGCTCGTAAAAGTGTACCGTCGAGAATCGCGTCATGCAGCCGCATATCCCTACTCTTTTGTTCAACACCGATACTCCGCACATTTTTCACTGTTTCCTCCTTCACCTTCGGACACTGCCGTGACATGTGTCCCACCTCGTTACAGCGAAAGCACCGCATAGTTGCCAGCTTGTTCGAAGGGCCCCCTGATGATCCACTTGGCCCTCGCTTTTCCCTTTCGTCGTTTCGCGGGACCCACTTGGGCTTCCACTTGTTATGGCCGCCCGAGTCTTGCCGTCCACGGTCGTTGTCCTTTCTGCCAGCACATGTGTCGACACGCTTTTCCGTTGAAGTATCTGTTTTGCTCAAAAAGATACGTAGTGCTGTCACGTGCGGAGCGGTCTCGCACGCGACGGCTTCAACCCTCTAGATCTCACAGAGGTTTATATTTAATTTTTAGGTGGGTTGGTAGGTGAACGTCCTCTACAGGGCGTTCCCTGGGAAAAGGTTTGGAGGATTTCAATTGTGTTGCACCAATATTTTGAAGGAAGCAGAGTAAAAGTGTTTAATGAATCAAAAACTAAAGCAGAAAAGGTTCTAAACAAGGAAGCTTACAATATTTTGGTCTAATTCTACTCACGTTCTCTCTCTCTCGCACTTACTCTTCGGTGGTTCAGCTCCGAATTCGCAGAACGGCTCACGCTTTCACACTCACATTCAATTAAGACTACACAACTTGATTAAGTTCGTGGCACAGCTTCCTACACTTAAAGTCTAACTTCGAAGGCTAACGTCGCGACGCGAGACGCTTGGATCACCGCGTGTAGATTTAAAGGAATGCTCTCTCTAATCGTCGGAGACCCAAGACTTATAACTCTATACTCGACAGCTTTGAAGGAGCCTGTTTCCGTTGACGTTGGTTTGATCCTGTCTCTAACGGGACTGCCTTCGCTCGCTCGTCCGACACCCCTTGGAACGTCGGGCGGCGAGCGAGTTTCCGCTGAATTTACAATTCGATGTTTTCGCTAAATACACAGTTCCAGACAAAGGCTCGCCTCGCGACAGTCATCCTCGAAGCGCGTGATTTCGCGCTCGCCTCATCCCGGTGTTGATTACACCCGGGATCTGGCGGGCGCGAAGACGCTGACGTGGCTGGCTGTCCAACTACGCCGTTGCGCTTGGCTACTCCACGAACTGGTTATAATAAAATATTTTGTATAGACTAACTAAAACTATGCTTCCTTGTTTCTAGAAATAATAATATATAAAATAATAATCGATATAATCGGTAATATATTACAGTTTTGAGTAAATATGCGGCGCTCGTGACAGTGCCTCGGGTGTTTGGAAATCGTTTTGCTTGATTGCGTTTTTCAAGGACTGATCGAAGGTTCCTTGCGCAATATAATCTGCAGCGTCTTTTCCTTCGAACCCACATGCTCTTACAAGGGCTGCTTTTTCGAAAAAGTATCGCATCATGCTCTCGTTCTTTGTCTTCGTCCGTGCCAACATTACAGCAAGCTTATCGGGTAGCGATGTGTAGTCGGTGAATGCCTCGAGTAACTTCTCCTTCCACTCGGTCCAACTGAAGTCGACGGTTGTCAATCCGTCGTACCACGTCTTCGCCACACCTCGTAGATTCTGCAGCGCGAAGCTACTAACGGCGATGTCATCCCATTCGTGGATCTTTTTCAACTCCTCCACCTTCTGGATCCACACTTCGATCGTCTGACTCTTCTGTCTAGGGTCAAACAATGGAATTGAGCGCTTGCCCTCCGTTGTCTTTCGCGGTCCGTGCTTCTCCGCGACGATTGTCACTGTCTCGATCAACTTTTGAAAGGCTCCCTGCCAGCCCGAAGAACGATCGTCACTAGGTGTGCATAGATCGATCGGTGTACGCCGCCGATAATGTCTGCTGCGAGATTGTCCCCGAGAGCGCTCGCGGCGAATCTCCGATGATCTCTCCTTTTCTTCGCGTCGTCTACGGCTCGATCGCGGAGGCGGTGTATATCGAGAGGTTGTCTTACGACAATTAGATCTCGATCGAGATCTACGAGATCTGCCGTTCGAGCGACCCATCGTATAATAGTTTAACACGTTCACGATCACTCGTACACTTTACACCGTCCTCACAGTAGTTGTCACACTATTACACGCACACCACAAAAGATGAAAACAAGTTCTTTATCCCACTTCTGAACTGTAAGAAATGCCGAAATATTTATCAGCGTAAGTAAGTTAAGCCCCCCGCACACGACGCTTGTTTTGCTGCTAGATTGCTTGCTAAATTTTGCCGCTGGGTTCCAAGTTGGCTGTGGCGCTGGGTGCAACGATGGCGCCCTCGTTGGGTTGGCTTCACACGATGCTTGTCGCTAGGCGTGCTGGCGTGCAGGGAGCCTAGAGAGAAAGTATAGGCGAATACGTAGTCCCAGCATTTCTAACCTCAACAGTACTATGGACGCTCGAGTGCAACAAACTATTGCGGCTGAAATAATTCGACGTAGGAAAGCAATTATCGTGTCAGCTGTAGTAACTGCTTTTAAACGTAGATATCTACTGAAACAACGAAAACGTAAATTGTGGAGTCGCGAGTGGCTGTTACGGCGTGATAGAGGACAGAATGTTCTAAATATGGTATTTCGTGAGCTCGGGTATGTAACCATATGATTTTCATTTTATTTATTATTACTTTTTTGGATTTTCAATTTTATACTTGACTTTTCAATGCATATTTATACTAAATTTTTGTTTAGCCCTGAAGATCCAGCCAGTTTCACCAATTATACTCGAATGATGGAAGATGACTGGAATGAGTTGTTGACACTTCTGATTCCGGCCATAAAAAAACAGGATACCGTTATGCGTCAAGCTATATCACCGAGGGACAGACTCACTGTGACTCTCCGATATTTAGCAACGGGCAATACGTTTCAAGATTTGAGCTACTCCACTCGCATAGCCGCGAACACAATTTCAAAAGTGATTGACGAAACTTTAAGAGCAATAGTAGAAGTAGTCGACTCAAAAGTATGGAATTTCCCATCATCGCCGGAGGAATGGCAGGTTATCGCTCACAAATTCGATACTTTATGGAATTTTCCTCATTGCATCGGTGCGCTGGATGGGAAACACATCAATTTTCGTCCCCCTCGAAGTGACGGATCGATTTACCGTAATTATAAGGAAAAAGACAGCATTGTGCTTCTGGGTCTTGTCGATGCTGAATACAGATTTTTGTTCGTTGACGTCGGAAGAAATGGACGTATGCACGATTCTGCTGTTTTGCGTGAGAGCCCATTATGGACTAAGATCAACGATGGAACGTTGAACTTACCTGCTCCATGTGAAATTACAGGCTTTTGTTACAAATTACCGTACGTGATTGTCGGTGACGACGCATTTGCCTTGAAATCTAATTTGTTAAAGCCGTATCCGGATAGAAACTTGACGCTTGACAAAAGAATATTCAACTACAGATTGAGCCGTGCTCGCAGAACTGTTGAAAACGCTTTTGGCATACTGGCAAACAGATGGCGAGTTTTACTTTCTACGATATCTCTCTCCGTTCAAAAAGTAGAGACAATAACTTACGCGTGTGTGCTTTTACATAATTATTTACTCAATAAATCTAACAATGATTCCAGTCAATGGTACGTGCCGCATAATTACAGAATCTCAACCCGCGTTGATAGTAATTGTAATGCAGTACAATTATCCGAAGGGCAGAATGCCTCCCTATATCTGAGAAATAACCGAAGCAGTAATGAAGCTCTAGAGATACGAGATAAATTTTGTGAATACTTTAATACTACAGGCATAGTGCCATTTCAATATACCGCTATTGAACGAGGTAACTATTAGTCGTTGCTCTACGAGCAAGTTCATAGTATTTATTCATTTATTGATTTATTTAATAGCACTGTGGCCGCGGCTTGTATTTGTATTTGACAGTATTTGTACTATGTTTATACAGAAATAAATAAATACCATTACTGGTTTTACATTATTCGAATTTTGTTTGTGTACGAAAGACTTTTGAAAATATCTCTTTGACTAAGCAGCATCGACAATTGAAAAAAGAATCCCTCCAAAATTACACAGATTCTCGAGTTTTTGGATATTCGCCGAGGACTTCTGAGAAATTTCGAGAAATTCCGGAGAGTGTGAATGGCCAGAGTGTCGTCCGAAGTGCAAGCGACGAAGGGAACGATTATATTTTTTTACGACTTTTTCTCAACAATTATCGAAGCTGGTGTCAGAGAGAAAAGTTCGACCGAGAAAAATCCATAGTTCCTGAGAACTGTGAACTGTAGCTAATTTTTGTTCCTTCATCGATCTCGCCGCTTCGCGTTGACCTTAATTTTAGCAATTGGAGTAATTTTTAATGCTTACAATTATACATAAAGAATGACGTGAAATATTAAACATAAATAACGAAATGAAAAAACAAACAGGAGACTTATGGAATGGAATTTTTATAAAAGAAAATGAAAATCAAGATTTTTTGGTTGTCGGTGATGTCGAAACAGGTTGGTGTACTCTTTTTCTTTCACTTTCTAACCCGAATTTATTCCCCCTCGATCGAACAAGATTTTACAACGAAGAAATTGTCATGATTGTTGTTTTTCGATTTTTGAATTTTGAAAATTTAAGGAAAACGTGGAAAACAAGAATTTCCTTCGTTCATCATTTTTTTCTGGTTTGTTTGTCGATTTTTGAAATTTGAAAATTTAAGGAACACATGAAAAATGGAAATTTCTCATTTATCATTCCCTTCAGGCTTCTTAAAAGTTTTTTTTGCTTTTCTACGGAGATAAAGGCACGATAGGGTGTTTTTTTCGATTCTACAGATTCTGAAAATTTGACTTAAACGGAAAAAATAAAATTTTCTCTTGATTATCGTTTTCGTCAAAAAATGTTTCACTTTCCCACAGAGATAGAGGAACGATAGGGTGTTTTTTTCGACTTTTGAATTTTGAAAAGGAACACGTGGAAAATAAAAATTTCTCGTTCGTCGTTTTTTTATCAGGTTTTTAAAAATAGTATTTTGCTTTTCTACAGAGGTAGAGACACGATACATCGATATTCATAGCAAAATACAGTGGCTTATATTCGTAGTGCTACACATCAACCAGAATAAAATTCATATTTTTTGTTGTTTTTTTTTTTATACATCAAGATCAATCACGTACAGGTATAAATTCGGATTTTTAGTTTCTTTTTCTCTCAATTTTTAACATCGATGTCCGTACATTGCTTAAGGCTTCAAGAGCTGAGGTATTTTTTTTAATTTTTTGATCGTTGGTAGTCGGTAGTTTTGGCATTGATAATTAATTGGGTAACTTCATTCATTACCTCCAGCTTCAATTGTTCATCTCGAAACTGTCGCAGTAAGCTCCCCATGAATGTTAAAAATCCATCTACGCAGTCCGGAGTTGAATTTGTCGGAGGCGTGTTGATGGTGATAGGCGCATTTATTGAATCTGTTAAATTTTTTATGACGGTGGAAAATTCGTCACTGTCGTCCAATCGCGGATTCTTTCTTTTACGTTTTGCCGAAGAGCCTACTCCAGACGTCGAAGAGCTGGATTGCGAGGAACTATGAGGACGTGGAAATGTATTTTCTTGCAGGTTGTTGGCCGTTACTGATGAAAGGGATGATGAGCGACTCCTATGTGGAGATGGTGATGAATGTTTATGGATCTGCAGCAAAGTACTATTCGTATCCGACACTTGTATTGTCGAAGAAGATCCACAGAGATTCTCCTGCGCTCGAATCATCCCGTCAAGCTCTGTGATAAAAACATCTTCCACGTACTCAACGTTCTCGTAACAAGCTCCGTCTTCGGAGTTCTCTTCCATCATGTGTGTTGCTGTACCCTACAAACAAAAAGGCATGAGTTTTGCATTCACAAAGGTTTTTTCATGTTTTATCATTTTTAGCATTACCTGACTCAGCGGCATATCGGACAGCGAAACCTGACTATCAAGAGAAGTCCTGTTTCTACGCGGGATCACGTAGGAATCGAGGAACAAAAGTTTTTCGTAGTACCACAGGCTCGGTTTATAAATCTGGAAATGTTCACATAAATGTTTATTATTGGTTATATTTTTTATTTAAGGTTAGTTTAGATTTTTTAGTTGAATAGTAAAGAATACTTACGTCATCGGTGCCAGTCCCGCTTTTTAAAGAGGATTTAACCTTTGAGTGCTCGATATTGAATTGATTTCGCAAATTATGGAATTTATTTGAGCACTCTTTTGTCGTCGACGCTGGCCTTAACCTCAACACTGCGTTGTTCACTCGATTAAGAGCCATGGTTCGAAGGTTTTTATTATGATAGTTCGGCGTATTGGTTGCATACAAACACGGCTCCTCTTTGTATGCATCAATTAAAACTGTTATTTGCTCCGCGGACCACCTTTGCGCCATTTTTTAATGTGGATCTCAGTCGAAAAAAGTGAGAACAATGAAAACCATCACGAAAAATAGCACACGTTCTATCACCGAAATCCAGCACGTGACCACGCTTCAGAGCCATCAGAGGCGCCACTTTCTAGCAGCGCTCCCAGCAGAGCAGCCATCCTAGTACCCCGCATACGATCTATCAGCAAAACAAGCGCCGTGTGCAGCGGGGTTAAGTATGAAATTATGCGTTTCACTGCTGCCCAGTGGCTCTTGTTATGATTATTTAAAAATTTACTGGCAGCGTTGACCGAGTACGCGAGATCTGGAGGCGTCGCTACTGCGAGGAACATTAAGGACCCGATCGCCTCGCGATAAGGTACAGCTTGTTTTTCGCTTTCGTCTTCGACTGGATATAGCACCGAGTGTGGATCCGCCGGCACGGATACCCCTTTTGCCTGGCTCATCCCGAACCGTTCAATGACTTTTCGCGCATATGCCGATTGATGTATAAACATAGTTTTGTTTGTTCGATCACGACAAATTTGCATCCCAACAAATGAGCTACAGTCCCCGAGCGTTATCTCGAACGCTTCCCGCAGAGCTCCGATTATTTTCTTGATTGTTTCCAACGATTTTGACGCGACAATCCCGTCATCAACAAACAACGCGAGATACTCTTCGCGCCCCTCATAAACACCGAAAAATACGCACTTGTCCGCGTCTGTCTCCTCCAAGTTAAAACGTCTCAAAAAGTTCGCGAATTTTAGGTTCCAGCAACGCGGTGCTTGTTTCAGCCTGTATAGCGATTTTCGGAGCAGACACACTGCATTTTCTTGACGTTTTTCTTTCTTGATGCCGTGAAGTCCCACTGGAATCTCATCCGTATTTCTTCGTCTAGGTCTCCATGCAGGAAAGCTGTGCGTACGTCGAATTGCACAGTCTCCATGTCCGCATGTGTGACGATGGCCAGGAGCACTCTGAGCGAGTCATATTGCATCACTGGTGAGAACGTTTCTGTGTAGTCCACGCCTTCCCGCTGCATAAACACGCGAGCGCACAGGCGGGCTTTGTACCTTGCCACGTTGCCTTCGGTGTCCCTCATGATTTTCAACACCCACTTGGAATCGATGGTTTTCCCCCCTGGGATTCTCGGAACGATCTCCCAAGTCTTGTTCTTCTCGAGTGACTTCAGCTCGTCTTCGATTGCTTCCGCCCAATTCGCAGCCTCCGGACTCGACATCGCCTCTTCATACGTTGTGGGAGCGTTGTGTTCGACAAAGCACAGCGCGTACCTTGTCGGTGGACGCAGAGTCCGGCGGTCGCGCAACGACCTTGTTGCTGCTGCGCCATCTTGCTGAATATCTTGAGCCTAGTTTTCGGCCTCGACAACGTCCTCCGCTGCTTGAACTTATCCTACATCGCCGACAGCTGCGTCGTCCACACCGGCACCGTTTTCGTTTTCATCGTCGCCGTTATCCTCGTCTTCGCTTTCGTCTGACCCTGACAGAGTGAACTCGATTTGCGTTGTGGACGATTCTGGACTCGTCCCGACTCTTTGCTCGTTGAACACCACGTGCCTTGAAACAGATACTTTATGCGACACAGGTTCATACAACCTGTAGTTTGTTGATTCGCTGTCATAGCCCACCATTGTGGCTTTCTTAGCCCGAGGTTCGAGCTTCGTCGTCATCTGCTTTGGCACTCGAACATAGGCGTCTGAGCCGAACACTCTCATGTGCCCGAGACTCGGTTTTCTTCCGTTCCATTGCTCGTACGGGGTGCAGCTTCCGCCCACTCTCGACTGTCCGGTCCTGTTGAGCGTGTAAACTGCAGTTGCTGTCGCCTCTGCCCACAGAGTCGCTGGGAGTTTCTTCGCCTGGAGCATCGTTCTCGCCGACTCGACAATCGTTCGGTTGTCCCGTTCCGACTTGCCGTTCTGCTCTGGTGTATATGGCGCCGTTGTCTCCAGTGTGATTCCTCTCTGCTTCATGTAGCTCTTCATTTTCTCGTTGCGGAACTCTGTGCCGTTATCGGTGCGCAACGTCTTCATGGCGCGCCCGAATTTGTTGTTCAGCAACCACTCGAATTCTATAAAACGATCGTACACGTCAGATTTGTGACTGATGAAGAATACGAACCGGAAGCTTGTGGCTTCGTCTTTGAACAGCACGTAGTAACGTGCTCCTCCTAGTGATTTGACTGGCAACGGGCCACACACGTCGCTGTGTATCAGCTCCCCTGGTTTGCTGGCGACTTTCCTGGTTTCTTTTCGAAAAGGGAGTTTGTGGAGCTTGCCGTACTAACATGTTTCATAGAAAAACTTCTCCGTATTTTTCACGCTTACTCCTTCCACCAGGTCTCGGCGCACCAGTTCGAAAGCGCCCGCTTGTGTAGGTGATCGAGTCGTTCGTGCCACGTTTCAGCCTGGGTCTCCGGAAAAACATTCGACACAAGCCATTTGCTTGTTTTATCCCTGTCGCCTCGACCGAACCACCGCGAAGCACCTCGACGATCCCGTTCTGAAAATTTACTCGAAAACCCTTGTCCATACAGACGCCAACCGAGAGCAGATTTCTTTTTACCCGAGAAACTAGTAACACGTTCTCGATAATTCCGTTCTCCCACTTGACGTCGACAAACCTTTCGATTCGAACGTTACCGACGCCCGCTATCTCGCACTCGCCGTCAACCCCAAGTACAACAGTCTCTCCCGTTACCGACCGCAGATTCTCAACCCAGTCGCGCCATGAGGTCACATTAGAGATGTGCAATTACCGGTATTTTCAATTTATGTGACGTGACCGTTACAAATACCGTTTTCTGACGGTTAGTGACGTCACAAATTTTTTTTCAGTAGGTCTGTTGTGTAAATGACGGTCACAAGGTCGGTCACAATTGTTACCGTCAAATACAACTAGATAGACGTTCCGTGACGGTTTTTTTTTTTTTTTAAATTAATTACTTACCTAATTGACAACAATTTCATTGTCGATGCTGTGTAGAGTTCAGAAATAGGAATGTTTGCTGATTTAATTGGAAAAAACAAATTAGTGTACAAATTAAATGAAATGTTTCATTAAAAAATATAATTTTTTGCATAAATAAATAGAATTTCAAGACTGGAATTGGCTCAATTTACTTACGATCGCATAAAAAAATTTAAATTATGTCAACTATTATTTTATTATTTAAAGATTCATTTTACATTACGACTTACATCTCATTAAAACATATAATTATTTTTTTTTTCTTTGGATATTTTTAACATCATTTGAATATTTTAATAATCTGTTTTCAATAAAAAAATAATTTTTATTATATTATTTACTTATAATATATCAATCTTTTTTTTTAAATATATCAATTTTTACCATAAAATACTTAAATCCTGTGAGATCAGTAATATTAGTGACTAATTCATGACTAGTCAAGTTTTTTTATTATTAAATATTATTTAAGACACTTCTACCTCATTAATTGTTTCTATCTTGTCTCATTATCATCTGACGTTTCATCATAAGATTCATCATCATCATCATCTGCATCGCCTTGAATTTTTTTTGTTTTTTTATTATCCAAAAGTCTGACATTGTGTGCAATGTAAGTGACTTTGCCAGCTCGTTCAACTGTCAAGCGATTCCTTTTTGAAGAATGTATCCACCCATGTGTACTAAAAGAACGTTCTGTAGCAGATGAAGTTGGTGGTAATCCTAGAATAGCAACACTTATCTTGCTGAGTTGAGTTTTACCACACCAAACTTGCCACCATTTTAAAGGAGAAATCACTGTAATGGCTTGTTTAATATGATCTTTACTCCAAATGCCATCATTGCCTACGTAGTCTGAATATTCAGCCATAACACGATTGTAATCGAGATCTAATTTTTTAGATACTTTTGAGATTAAATCATAACCTTCAGCTTCTTGGTCAATAGTTAAGTTAGCCCCTTTATAGTTGGGATCCAATAAGTTAGCTGCGTAATGAATCGGTGTTAAAGCCATTACTCGTCTATTACGAAAATTCGTAAGAAAATTATTAATATCAGTTGAATTCAAAACTCTTAGATTTGAATTTTCCAATTCGTTAATAAAGTGTTGACTTAGCTCACCAAACGCTTCAGTTACTTGACTTATTTTAGGATCATCTCCTTCTAAATAAAAAATCCATTGCCCGATAGGTTTAATTAACTCATTGATTTTTGTCACTCGAATCCAGTACTCATTATTAAGAATATTATTCCTCGTCGCTATGCTCAAATATTTTTGAGCATCTGGCATAACAGCCAATAATTCTAAATTATTTTTATTTTTCAAAAGACTCTCCAAGCAGTGAAGCAAATAGCCGAACCTAGTTTTAATTGGTAGTTTTAAAGTACATTTCTCGTTGTTCGAGTTTTGATTTTGAGCTTGGACGAAGAGAGCGCTGAGAACATGACTTTTTTTAATTTCTTTAATAATAGAAGTTGAATTCTGCACGCATTCGCTGACCGAAGGTATATTAGCTATGTTTTTGACTAATCAGTTAAGAATGTGAGCAGTACAACCGTAAAATGAAATACTCTGTTCCTCATATTGCTCATCTAAAATTTCCCAAGTGCATCTCATGACTGGCTCATTGTCCGTGCAAATACCCATAATTTTTTGTGGACCAATTGCTTCAATTACTTCCATCATCTTCCTCGAACAATTAATTGCTGACTTAGATGCGCTGGATGTAGTCAAAGTTTTAAAGAATACGGGTGTTGGTGTTGTAACAATAAAATTCATAATGCACTCATTTCGTATGTTTGACCATGAATCACATTGCATACCGACAGTTCGAGCAGATATTATTTTTTCATCAACTTGACCTTTAACTTTTTCATAAGTAGAATCAAGTAAAATATTGGAAATTTTACGTCTTGGTGGCAATTTAAAAGATGGACGAATAGCATTAAAAAATTTTTGCCAATAAGTGTTTTCAGTTATACTGAATGGCGTACCTGATGAGTAAATAGCTAGTGCCAATAAATTATTGAGATTCTTTTCTTCTTTTTCAGTCATAGAATCATAAAATTTACTCATAGAATTGGACGAACACTTGGGTGATTTAGGCGTACTTGAGATCTGATCAGAACGATTTGGATTCTCCGTCGAATCATCAGGAGTTGAAGGAATACTGCTACTATTAACATCAACTTCTTCGACCACGAAAGAGTTGTCTGTTGATCCATGGTCAGATGATTGATTTAGTTCCTCTGTTAGTAGCATACATGGAGTTTAATTGGTCAATCACCTTTTTTGGACAGGTCCTACATTCTTTGCGTAGATGTTTAGCCATTCTTGTGACGTTGATTGCGTACTTTTTATTACAATGATTACACTTGTATTGTTTCATCTTTTGGTTTGGATGAAAATTAATTCCAGCAAAGTTTCGAATAATGATTTTTTTTAAATGAGCCCTCGTCATAATTCTGAAATTTCAAATAAATAAATTTATATAAATTATTTAAAGTAACCTAACTTTTAGGAAAAAAAAACGTCATCATTTGATTTATTGACAGAAACAGATTAGTAACTATGCATGAAATTTAGAATAAATAGTATATTTTAAATCATAAACATACTCACACATTCAAGTGAATACAAAAAAAAAATTATTAAATAATTAATAATCGAAACAGATTGACGATATGACCACGTGCATATTACTGAAATAGAAAAGGACAAATACACTCCAGGTCCGATGATTTCCCGCTAAAATACGTTATCGCTTGTAATTGAAATATATTCCGCTAGATGGCAGTCATTTGTGACTGTCTCATCACAACTCTATTGGTCACAAAACCGTTTTCTGACGGTCGAAAGTGCGTAAAATTACTCGTCACGTGACCGGTGTACATCTCTAGGTCACATGTTCCCACGCTCCGCTGTCGGTTATCCAGACCTCGGTTTTATCGGCATCCTGCAACTGTCGTATCTGCTCGACCGACGGTAGTTTCCCCCCTGTGTCTATTGTCAGCACTTCACTGTTTTTCACTTTCGAGTCAACCACGAACGCACACTTGTTTCTCGACTGACTTTTGTCGGAATTATTGTTCGCTTCCGTTTTCTTGTTTTTCGGATACTTGTTCGCATAATGTCCCTTGTCTTGATACCTGTAACACTCTATTTCCCTTTTTTGCTTTTTCTTGATCCAGTTTTTCTGTCTCGTGTTATTCTTTGCCCCGCTCTTTGACGTCACCGACAACGCACTCGTTGATTCACCGTCACCCGCGAGGTTTGAGTCTTCCTCGATGAGACGCTCCAATAAGTATGCCACGGTTTGCCGTTCTGGATTTACGCTTGCCCACGTGGTCTTTGAACACGCTGTATTTCGCCGTTAGGCTCGAGAGAATTTTTGCGTTGATCGCTGTTTGGGTCTTCGGCTCTCCGAGATCCTTTAATCTGCTCGCCATTTTCTGGACTGCGCTCACGTGTTGAACTACGGTGTCCGTTAACCCCATTTTGTACGAGTAGAAGCGTTCTTCGAGTGTTCCGGCGTTCGATGCCGATTTTTGCTCGTGCATCGTTCCGAGCAAATCCCACACCTCTTTGACGGTGGCACACACTAGCACACAGTCTACTTGATCGTCTTCCATTGTCGGCGTAATGACTGCCGTCGCCTTCGCGTCGTCTTTGAGCCACTGTTTCATTCTACCTGCGTTCGCACCTTCTTCATTTTCAGGTTTCACTCTCGTTCCACAGACGACGTCGAAGATTTCCTTGGCTTTTAGCACGGCGGTGACCTTGTACTTCCAGGCTTGAAAGTTCTTGCCGTCGAACCGTTTGACTGACCTCACTAGACCTTCGTCGGACATTCTGTTTCTTTTTTTTCTTCGCACAAGAGAGAAAGAAATATAAGTTTACACTCGACCACGTTCGTGATGCTCCGCGAAACTCAACGATGTGTTAATCACCACGCTCGCACCCGCGATGCCCGTGATTTTTTTCAATTTAATTTTCAAATATCACCCGCAGGGCCGGATTTCGAGGTCGAGAGGCTTCGGGGTAACAAAGGAGTGGAGGCCCCCTGGCCCCAAATTATTTTCCAAACAAAGTGGACAATTTTTTTTCCGTCGAGCTTTTCAATGAATAATTTGTTGTGGAACCAAGGATAGATTATTTTATTATTTAACAAACATATAAATATAATCGGAAACGAGAATTATCTGAAATTAAATTCTAGCGTTAACGAACGGAATCTTCCGAGCTTTTTTTGCCGAAAAATCGTTGATGATTTCGCTGAAATCCAGTTCCCGGAGTAGATCACTTTCAATACTCAGGAGAGAAAGCTTTGATAGACGATTTTGTCCCATCGTGGTTCGAAGCCTATTTTTTATAATTTTCATTTTTGAAAATGAGCGCTCTCCCGTGCAATTTGATACCATCAAAACCAAATACATTCTCAGTGCAATTTCAAAGTTTGGGAATGTAGCTCTGAAATTTTGATCTTCGAGAATTTGGTAGTAAAATAGTTCCGGAGATTGGTCTTTTCCATAGTCCTTTTTGTATGAGTCGATCAAAGATACAAATTGAACCAACTCATTACCAAGACTAGGTTCTAAATCATCCTGATAAACTTTCACCAATGCCTCTGCTGCAGCGTGCAGATTTTCAGCATCCATCTTGTCGATGTGATTAATAAATCCAAATCTCGAACGTACAGTTTCATAAGCATGCAATCTTTCGGTAAGCGAAACGCATAGCTGGTCGACCACTGGGATAAAAGCGGGTACTTTGTATTTCTCCTTCGGTGACAGATTTGCGTCTTGTGCTTTCCCGTAATCAAGCGGATTCAACCTCACGTTTCTCGTTCTGGTCCTGGTGCGTGATTGTACGTATTCGTCAGTCTGAGATATTTTTTTGGCAGCTTCCTCGTATTTATCGAAATCATTCCTTTTAGATTCCACGAATGATTTCAATGATTCTAATGCACGCATTGCCGATTCAAGAATCATTTGCGGGTCTTGCAACATCTTGTTTGTAGCGTTGAATCGCTCCAAAATGTCGTTCCAAAAGATTGCGAATAAAGCGGTTTCGAGACTATTCATCTTCTGTAGAAGGTGCGCTGCTTCATTCCTCGCGATGTCTTTTTGCTCTTTATCGGAAGATATGCTGGTTAGAGCTTCTTCGATTTCTGAATAGCCGTCGACTATGGCTTTCATAGCTTCAGCTCGACAGGACCAACGAGTGTCACTTAGCTTTTTCAAGACGTAAAACTGTCCGCTTTCTTTCTTCGACAATTTCTCGATCAGAATTCCGTTTTCTGTTTCATTCTGTACTTGCTGTGAAAAACGTGTATAAATTCTGGACGAAATCAAAGAATTGAACAGCTGATGGACAAGAGTTGGCAGCTGCCTTTCCAACTAAATTAAGGGAATGACCACAACATGGTACAAACGCCGATAAATGGTTTTTCTCCAAAATAAGAGCCTGCATCCCTTTGTATTTGTCACTCATGTTTGCAGCGTTGTCGTACGATTGGCCGCGGCAATCCATTATGTCTATTTGATGGTCACCTAAAAATGTGAGTAGAGCGTTTGCTGTGGCTTTGCCACTATGACCGCAGTTTAGTAAAAAAGTAAGAAATCTTTCCTTTGGCGTTGATCCTTCCATATATCGAACAACTGTAGTTAGCTGATCGATGTGAGATTCACCGGGAGTAGAGTCCACTGATACCGAATAATATTTGGATTTTTTTTATCCTGGATACTATTTCAGTTAGGACTTTATCTCCCATGCAACTGATCAGTTCTTCGCAAATCGTGGACGAAAGGTAATTGACATGACCACTCCCTTTGTTTGCATGCCTTTTTAAATGGGTAGCCAGGATTGGTTCATACTCGGCTAACAATTCCAAAATTCCCAGGAAATTTCCATTTCTCGGTGAGCCAACAATTTCATTGTCACCTCGAAAGGCCAATCCGCGTTCAGCAATGAATTTGATCGTACTAACGATAATTTTGAGATTTTTTCGCCAATACTCGATTTGTTGTGCCTCTTGCATGGCTAGCTCTTGGTCGATGCGTCCTGTGACTCTTCCCCGTTGCAGTAAACTCATTACTGATTCCAAATGAGTCTTCGAAATCTCATGTTCACACAGACGATCAGATGCATGCTTCCAGTCACTGAAGCCTTCTCCACTGAATTTCGTATTTTGAATGGACATCAATTTACACGCGTAACAATATATTTTCCCCGTAGTTGGAGAAAAGCAAAGCCAGAATCGATTGACGGTCTCTTGATTTTTATTGCGGCGTGTAAACATGTTCTTTGTACATTTCCGAACAAAGTTGGAAGTGTCTCGAGGTTGATCTTGAGGAACTGAATTCTGCAACGATACTTGATCGCAATTTTGAAGTTCCGTGGAACCTTTTTTCGCCCAATAATCGATCATTTCCTTTGTTATATTAACAGGCCAAAGACCTATGTCATTTTTGAGACCGCTTAATTCCTCGATCAACTCTGCTTTTTTTTGGGTTTGAGATTCGGTTATAGAAAATTGTGTGGTGTCGCCTGATGAAACTTCAGCCTCTGGGCCCTCAGGATTATCTTGGATATTATCGACATCTCTATTTACTGTTGAATCTCCTATTGTTTTTTTAGGATCTTGAGGGATTTCTTCTTTATTCAACGACGTAAAAAAACTGGTCAATTTGGGTGTTTTAGCTAAAGATTCTTCGGATTTCTTGACCCGTTCTGCTTGCAATTTCCTCTTCTGAGAGCCACTGGCAAAAACTCGAGGAGTTTTGTGACAATCACTCATGATTCCACTATAAAAGAAATGTTAAGAAAACATACGCCTGAAAAAGCCCTTAACCAATAGGAAAATAGTTCTGGAGATGATAGTCGAGCAAACAAAAATATTAGCAGAAACACAAAAAAGAGTTACGAGCAGTGCACATGGAAAATGGAAAGAATAGAGAAGCTGCGAGCTATGTATCGAAACCTGACCAGTTATGTGCATGCCCTCAAAAATAAGAGACAAAAACAGGAGTGAATTGAGAAAAAGTATTTCAAAATTGAATGAGCAAGCGTTAATTTACCTTTTAAATATTGGCATTTGATCATGATATTCCAGTCGCCTAAACGATTAAATAATTAACTTACGCAGAACCAAACAAACGCATGATAAACAATAAATCATAACCTCTCCGTAACCGTTTCTTATGTTCTTGTTCTTTGCATATATTTCGTATATTTAAATGTTGAGAAAAACAACTTTTCTTTTCGTATTGCACAATCAACTATCACATTCAGTTTGTATTGTAGATTACAAGATAAAGATGAAAATACTTACGTCTGTCCGTACAAATTCGAAAGAATTTACATTTGTTGGACAATTTTCGCAAGTTCGTAGCTTCTTGGACACACGTGAATGTATAAAACTCCGGGATTCCCTGCTACAAGCACGCCACTCAGCGAACATTTGTCGAGGCTACGACGGATCGTACAGACAAAAAACGGGGGAAACGGGTATCGCTGTATCGACACGCAAATACGGGGAATAGACTGCCAAAATCCGCAGAATATACTCTATCAATTCCTTATCGAATTGGCAACTTTTATTCTATTCTAGATAGCCACGAACAGACAAAGGGCTTTTGAAGATTACAATAAAAAGAAACAAAACTCACACTTGCCACTTGCAAGGTAAAACAGTGAAAGAAAAATTTCTAAAAGCGAAAACAGCGTAAAAAAATGTTTACTAGTGTTTATATACTAGTTGGAATTTGAAAATTTTTTTTTCGAAGTCTCAATTGTGGGGGCCACTCTTTCGTGGAGGCCCCGGGGCTGTAGCCCCGGTTGCCCCCCCCCCCCCTCCCCTAAATCCGGCCCTGATCGCCCGAGACGAGAAAAATATACATTCGAACACGTTTGCAAAACTCCGCGAAACTCAACGATGTATTTATCACCACGCTCGCACCCGCGATGCCCGTGATTTTTCTTGATTTTCACTTTACTGGTATCGCTACGCGCTCTGGCGCGTGCTCTGTAATGGCCGACTCGATCAAGCCGTTCCGCCCGCTTCCACACGTTTTTCCTAACCTTTTTCCGAGCGCGTAACCTGGGCCCATAACCTGTTAAGGCTTAGTGGGTAGGAATAAGGTACGCAAACAGTTTGTTGTAGAGAAATGTTTAACAAATGCTTTTTTTATTCGAATTATTACAAAAGAACTTTTGGCAATATCGCTTTGGAGTGTGGAATGCTTTGGCTTTGCGCAACGGGTGTTCTCACACGACTAACTTTGACTAGTTACGCGCTCGCAGCATGGCCACCCCACTCTCTTGCCCTCGGTGGGCTCCGACTACGTGAATCAAATGGGAGGACAATCCTCAACAGTGCTGTATGTGTAATGTTCAACTGTCATAAACTCACCATTCTAGCAGAGTCTTCCCGAGTGGACTTGTATCGCCGACATACGGTGACATAAATCAAATGGAAAGCACTTTAGGCGACAAAAGTCGACACAAGTAAATGGAAAGCACCTACTGAGGTTTAACGACAGTCTACCAGTTTAAGCCTAGCGGGAAGAAAGACAACTAGCAGGAAGAAAGACAACCCGGGACTCTTGGGAGAAACCAAATAGTTTCAGTCTGTTCGTCAAGCAACGCGGATCCAATTCGTTAGACGCGGCTGCTGTAACTAACATTCTTTCGCATACTGAATAAAATAACTCAAATCATATCGTGTGAGCTGCCTAAATTACTACCACCACCACAATCTTTACATTGATATGAAGTTTTGCGAATCGTGCATAGTACATAATAGATATTTTCGGATCATTCTGAAGGGTAAGTTTTCATAAATGAAGCTTAGTCGCTATTTGTTATCGACAGTTGGTTGTATTGAATACCTACCTTTGTTTTTCCAAGGCAAAAATTATACGCGAGCACAGTGAGCACTACTTCTGCGTAATCGTACATCAAAATAGATTAGGTACATGTCGGCACTTCTCTCAGACTTCGTCGTGACCTGCTTCATGTCGACTAAGGGGCTTATGTAAATTAGGCCTAGTATAAATTCAAATTTTCTATATTTAATGTGTACCAGAATTGCGTTAATAAATGTAAATAGAGTGTTTACCCCGTAAGTTTCATTATCATAATTAATGACGAGTCTACCTTTTGCTTTGCCTTTTACAACATGCTTTACACCTGGACAATCTGAGACCTCAATATTCGGAATCGCAAGTTCTATCTTAGGTGTGTTAACGCACCAGGTTTTACATACTATTACGATGCTTGCATCACCTATCTCAGACTACAAATCATGTACGCCTTGCAAGCCTTGAGTTACAGAAAGTGAGGTTTATCTTGCCCGTCCCTTTTTCCGTCCCATTCCTTTCCGCGACTCAGTATTTAGCGTTTGAGATACATACGTGTTTGAGAATTACTTGAGCGGTTCAGGAATTTAGTGAAGATGGTAGATAATAAATGAAACACAATGATTCTAAAATGTATTAATGCACTGAGCAAGTTTTTATTATGTTGAAATGAACACTGAGATTGACCATGATGACTGGGGATTGTATTAATTATCCAGCTTACAATTTTGACGAGTAGTCCAATGAACTGTCCCTATTATTATTGATCCGGTGAGCGTCCGAATTAACTTACGTATGATTTTTCGTGGTGATGTACTTGTGAACTGAGGGTGTACTTGATGTTTTATCCTGATAATTGAGACGTTAGTATATTGATATCAAAACTTGAAATTATCTTCATTTTAAATTAGATAACATGCTTGTAACATAGATAACCTATAATATAGTTAGACACTAAAAAGTAACATGCCCATCTATGTAACACACAGTCATGACATTATATTATAAAATATCTAGCAGATACGTTACGCATCATTAATTAATAAAGTATTATTATAAGCAGCTTATCATTGTTAATCGAGAATCTTATCCGCGTTACATGTCAGAAGTGACTAACAATCGTGAAAAAGAGCAAGCTATAGAAAGAAAAGAAGTCAAAGTAAACATGAATTAAAGATGCCACACCAAAACACGAGCAAAGCCAACCCTGCAAATGGCAAAGAAATTGTGCCAGTTCAAGGAAATTGACCACCCAAGCAATTAGTTTTCTCCAACGATATGTAGACAATCTGGAAAAATTTAAGTAAAAAAATTCGAGTCGTATGTAATAGCTAGCTAGCTAGGAAAAAAAGCGAAGGGGGTACAAGCAGCTACACTTATGCCAACAATAGGGCCAAACGCGATACAGGTATTCAACAACTTTAATCTTACTCAGGTAGAACAAACAGACATTAGAAATAATCAAAAATAGATTCAAAAACTACTTCATGCCAAAAATTAATGAATCGTTCGAGAGATACAATTTCTTCAAGATTACACAATAACAAGGAGAAACGTTAGACGATTTTTTAAGAAAAGTAAAAACACAGGCAAAAATCTGTGAATTCGGAAACCTACACGATAGTCTACTAAAAGAAAAATTGTTAACTGAAGAAAACCTGACGTTAGATAAAGCTATTGTATTATGTCGAACAAGTGAATAAGCTACTAAACAATTGCAAGAAATCACTCACACCGATTCTCAAAAAATAAATTTGGTAGAAAAGGAACAAAAATCGACTGCTAGCAGCCAAACAGAAGAATTTGATTGCAAAAGATGTGGTACGAGAGACCGTCAGACAAAACCGACAAAACTGCCCAGCATTTAAAAATAAATGTGAAAAATGCCAAGGACTGGGTCACTTCGCAAAAATATGCTGGTCTAAAACTGATAAACACCAAAGTAATAGAAACAAAAAAGTCAACGTAGCAGAAGCCGAAGAAGAAAATGAAAATGACGAACAGTAACATAACAGTCTACAGAAGTAAGCTAAAAGCCAAGAAATCAGGAGGTTGGCAGGAGACAATACTTGCTAATAAAATAAACTTTGTAGCCAAGTTAGACCCAGGTGCTCAATTCAACACAAAATACTAGAAGCAAACATGAAACCTTCAAACACAAAAAGGCTAATTAGTTTCACCGAGCATAAAATCTCGGCCATAGACGAAATCAAAATAATATGCGAGGTTAAAAATAAGGAGACTCAAATTTTATTTAGAGTTGTAGGTGAAAGAGTTCCGTCGTTACGGGGAAGAGAATCGTGCGAGAAGTTGGAGCTGATTTCAAGAGTCAACGAAATTAACTTGGAACCCGATGGTGAGGAACTATTCAAAGGATTAGACTGTCTAAAAAATTTCGAATATCATATAGACCCAATAGACGATCCTAAATTCGAAATCATCCATTCAAGAAGAGCCCCACACTCGATTTGAGAAGCAGTCAAATCAGAACTAGACCAAAATGGTAAAACTAGAAGTCATCAAGCCGACGGTAGAACCTACTCCGACAGTAAGCCTCATCGTTATTGTCATGAAGAACAATAAAATTAGAATATGCATAGACCCAACCGAAGTCAACAAAAATATTTTAAGAAGAAACCCGGTGAAGACAATGGAAGAAATTAGTGCACAGCTAAGTGGATCAAATTATTTTACGTTACTAGACTGCAAAAGAGGATTTTCGTAAATCAAGGTCAGTGAAAGGACACAAAAATATGTAACCCTTTCCATACCGTGGGGCAGATATAGCTGCACCCGATTACCGTTTGGTTTATCATCGGCACCTGAAATCTTTCAGCAAGCCATTAATGCTATCATTCAAGTCTTACCAAATGTTGAATGTTCAATGGATGACAACTCGATTCACGCTGCATCGATATATGAACTAAAAAGCAATACACAGAAAGTTCTAAAAGTCATCAAAGAAGCTTGACTAAAACTAAACAAAGATAAATGTATATTTCAAGCAACCAGAATTAAATTTCTAGGTCATATAATATTAAAAAAAAGCCTTGAAATCAACCCGGAAAATTTGAGGCCATAAAACGTTTAATCAAACCAGAAAACAAAACTCAAATTCAACGACTATTGGGTATGGTTACGCTCCTCAACAAATTCATACAAAATATGTCTGAATTAACGGAATCTGTAAGGCACTTACCGAAGGAAGAAGTCGCTTGGAGATGGGAACAGGAACATACCGAAGCATTTAACCAGACCAGGACAACTCTATCTACAGCACCAGTCCTCAAATTCTACTGGTACAACATCCCAGCAAAATTATCCGCAAATTGAAAAAGAAGATTTAGCAATCAAGTTTTTATGCACCAAGTTTCATGAATACGTTTATGACAAGAAACTTACGGTTGAAACAGACCACAAACCCGTAGAAATAATTTTCAAGAAACCAATTCAAAACGCACTTTCGAGATTACAAAGAATATTATCGATGTACGGCAATATCCGCCAACAGTAATTTATAAAAAAGGAACAGAGATCCCAATAGCAGATGCGCTCAGCAGGGATTGCAAACAAACAGACAGTGATCTCGTGGAAGAAAAATTAGAAATACAAATAATACTCGCAGGATCGAAAGAAGCAAAAATAAAATGAACGGAAGCAATGAAAGAAGATGAAGAGTTATAAACACTTCTACACTTCGTTCAAAACGGATTTGCAGACGACAAATTAAAACTACCAAATACTATTGAACACTACTCCAACTTTTGTATTGAACTATCACAATACAACGGACTCATCTTTAAGGGTGAAAAGCTGGTTGTAACAGTCGAATAAGCCCACCTAAATCACAACAAGATTTTAATGTAGATGTAAAGGCTAGACCGTCGTAGCCTATAAATTTTATCCTCACCGTCTCTCGCTCTCACTCCCTCGACGGCCACCAAACGAATAACATGGGTCAACACATAAATAGATACACTTATCAAAATGGAGTGAACTTGTAAATGAAAAACTAATTGTGTATTTGAAAATTCACTAAATTTTATAGTTGAATATTCACTTAAATTACGCATAAAGACAAAAAAAGGAAAAATATATATCTTTAAAGGAACATACGGAAACACAACACAGCGCAGTCGAATAAATTAACGGACGAAACTGGACCAAAAACGAGGATAAAATCAGACGTGGATTGCTGTTGATAAGTTTAACATACATCTATTTATATTCCTTTTCCTCACATTCTATCATTTTTATACAAATAACGACAGTTTTATTATATACACCAAATTATTTATTCTTTTAATTTATTTATTCCATTGTGATGGAAAACGGGCATTCCGTTACATGGTAGTACCGAAGTACAAATACCGAAAATGTTAAAAAACATACACACAGGACACTCAGAAATACAACGCTGCCTACGAAGAGCCCGACAACTACTATACTGGAAATGCCAATATAAGGATATCGAAGATTATGTTGCAAGATGGAAAATATGCCAAGAAAACACAAAAATCAAACGATAAACAACCAGTTGTCATAAAAGAAATGCCAACGCTGCCGTGACAAAGGCACAATCAACCTGTTTGTTTTTCAAGGAAAGGAATATATATAGTCATTTGTAATAGCTACTCAGGGTTCATTGATTTTAAACTACTCAAATCACACACCTCAGATGAAATTATCAACCACCTCAAGAATTGGTTCGCTACTTATGGCATTCCCGAAGGCTTAGAGTTAGACAACAGACCACAATATGCATCAAGAGAATTCCAAGAATTTGGAACAACCTGGTGTTTTCAGCATAGTACATCGAGTCCTTATCACCCCAGAGGTAATGGATTAGCAGAAAGAGGAGTCCTAACAGAGAAAAACATTCTTAGTAAGTATACGATGAATCACTCCGATATCGTATTAGTGGTACTCAACTAAAGAAATACACCGAGAAATGACCAAATACGTTCCCCGAACCAACAACTCATTAATCGAATAACCAGGACAACTCTACCAATATCCAAAGAAAAATTAAAATCAGAAATAGTTGAAGAAGCTACCGAGAAACTAAAACAACTACGCTCAAAACGAAGAAGCTATGCAAACAGAACAGCAAAAGAATCCAAAGAACTAGATACACGAGATAAAATCAGTATTCAGATGTCACATCAAAACTGGAAAACTTGAAAAGTAATAGAAAAAACCCCTAATCGAAGATAAAAAATTAATAAAATCGAAGGTGGAAAGACGTTCCGAAGAAATACTAGCCAATTACATAAAACGAGGGCTACTACCAATGAAACACATACTGTAGTCCGATCAGAATCTACTCAAGCCAATGAAGAAGTAAGTCATAACGGAACGATTAATTGACCCGATGAGAGACAAAATTCATCAACTAAGACGATGGAAGGACACCCAGGAAAACGAAACGTGATACCTGAAAAAGTACAAGAACAGGCACTGCCAATACCAACAAAGGAACGTCAAAAAATTACCAGATCAGGAAGAATAACCAAACCAGTCCAACCAATGAATCTCCAAAAAAAATGAGGGAGATGTAACATATATAACCTATAATATAGTTAGACAATAAAAATTAACATGCCTTTCTATGTAATACCAGTTCATGACATTATATTATGAAATATATAGCAGATACGTTGCGCATCATTAATTAATTAAGTGTTATAAACAGCTTATCATTGTTAATCGAAAATCCGATCTACGTTACAATGCTTTGATTAAGATTCAAAACAATGCAGTAAAACGAGTTATTTGAAATTGTAAAAACAATTCTAAATAATTGTAATTCAAACTTTGAAAGTTTTGCTTATTTCATTTACAGATGAATTTCACATCTACATATGCACATTTATGAAATATGATGTTGATGTTTTTTAGTCGTAAGTAGATACTCACCCATTGATATCATATTGATCAATTCAGTCATCGGTTTTATGTAATATTGCATAAAAATCCTCAATATTAGAAATACTGATATCGGGATCCTTTTCTTCATTCGACTGAATTATAATGAATATTGAAGTAATGGGAAAAAAAATTTCGCTAGATGATGGCCTCAAAAATTTGAAAAAAATCGTAGCTTCTTACTTTCAGTGATACTACAATATAAAAAATCAAGGTAGTAATCGAAAAGGGTGAAAGTTAAACTTTGTCGAAACGGCCTGAAGCACCTCACTTGCAAACAGAAGTTAACAATAAGTTTTGTTACAAGGATTCGTATTTTGTAAGTAATACCTTCTGCTGAGTTTTTTGATGTTATCCTCAGAAATGAAATAGTGTTTCAATGTCGTCTAATCTTTCCGAAAGGCTTCATTTTGATTGGAGATAAAAGTTACTGAAATCTATACTTGTGAAGAAAGGTGGGGCGTATTTTGCGAAAACATTTTTTTGGTCTCTTCGAGTTCTGAATAGGTTGAAATACCGTTATTTGACCAAACATACTTGATTTTTAGACGATGAAAAGTTTTCAAACTGTTTTTTGAATGGGTTTCATTGAAGTTTGAACTTTTTGATTTCAAATGGATCGAGCTTTATCAAAATTAGTACTAGTACATGCACTAGCTATCCCTAGTAAGGATTTTATTTAAACTGTTATTGTTCATCAAACTTATTTCCCAGAAGGTAGCATGTAAAAGTTTGATCTAACTGTAAATAAAATTCGATGCATACTTTATTGTGAAGCAATACTCCTAAACATTTGAGAATAAGTAAAAATTATCCATCATTCAATATTAAACATGTGTAAACAGATAAATTGAAAAAAATTGCTTTATTGCCTGGTGAAAATGATGTTTCCGCCAAACTACGATGAATTGCAGTTCATTGAAAATTAGTAGGAATTCGTCAGAAAGTGTAGAACATTGTGGAAAATCGTTGAAAATTATACTATTTTCCATAAAAAATACAATTTTTTATAAAAGGTAATTATCCTTTCAGACCCAGATTACATACATTTTTTTTCGTAGCATTTTCACAATTTTATTGACAAGTACAACTCTCCATGAACTCCATAAATTCTCATTAAAAAGTATAAATTTCTGCGAAAAATTGTGACGATCGACAAGTTTAGAATATAATATAGATCGATAAGACTACGAATATCTACGAGAAAGTATGGAATACTATTTTTGAATCACCGCTAGATGTCGAATCTCCCTCATAAGGGAAACTTATTGCAAACAACTTACGTACCTACCAAAATTTGGTTCTAAATTCAAAGACCGAATTTCTCATCTTTTAAGTGTGATCTAAACGGATTTAGCGAATTGTCTTATATTTTTAAACTTACCTTTTCTCAATAGATGAGTCTTATAAGTAAACTAAAATTTGTTCAACTGTACGAAATTCTATAAAAAATTTAGTTATTTAGATTTAGTTATTCATTTAATTAGTAATAAATGTGGTGCTCTTGTACATCAAGGCAGAGATAGTAACTGTATAATGAGCATTAGTATGAAGGTTTGAGTTAGAAAACATGTATTTAGCAATATGAAGTAATATTTTATTATGCAAATAATAACTTGGCACGCAGTCGTTTGTCCTGGTAGTTAGACTCACTTAATCAACGTTCAACAGAGAGGGAGGCAAGACAAAACAGAGCAGGAACCGACAGGGGGAAAGGGAGAGGTGCAAGAAGGCATTGCATGCTGGTAATATTCACTAGTGAATACTAGACTAGAACTTGTGAAGAGCAGGAAAAAGTCCCTAGCCTACTACTTTATTGTCTATTTATCTTCACACGCCTCCTCAATAAAGTCCTGATCCCCTTCTTTCTTATAACACAAAAAAGAAAATTATAAATGTTTATGGTGGCGCCCCCTTGTTGTGAGCGCACGTGACGTATTATTTTAAATTAAACAAGATTCAATTCTGTAGCAAATTTTTCGAATTTTTGCCTTGGTAAAGGTTTGGTAAATAGGGCAGCCATTTGCTCCTCTGTTTTGACATGCTTCAACGTTATGAAACCTTCCTCAATTTTTTGTTTAGTGAAATGTAACTTAATATCTACGTGTTTTACTCGTTTATTATTTTCTGCGTTATTTCCTAAGCCGCTAGCCGCTTGGTTATCTACCAAGATTGAAATTGGATTTTCCATAGTTACGTGAAAGTCTTTTAATAGTTTTGATAGCCAGCAAGCTTCGAAAACATCTGAGCCTAAAGCTGTGATGACCAGGCTATTGTACAACCAAACAACTTTTACATATATTGTGACGTAGATTTTTCCGCACCTCGGTCACTCGGGGCAAATGACCGAGAACTTACCGCGTGCACAATAATTCGGCGTCCACGATGTATCCTGGACCTAAAAACAATTTCGGGAAGTTTGTTGGGCGCCTGGCGTGATCAACACGCCTCGAAATAGGTGATGCGCTATGTCGCAACAAGATGCTCGGTAGCTCAGTACCGCGGAGAGGGGAGGGGTAATTGTTGGGTATAGAGAGAGCGAGAAACGCAACACCAACACGTTATGTCACCAAATTAATATGAAATCAAAATAATATATTTCAGTCAACGATAATACAAAAGAAAAAAAATGGAGAAAATAATAATTCAAACTTCGCTCTTCGCGATTCAAACGGCAAAACCAGAGAAATACCAATTCATAATTCGCTATTCGCGATTGACACTCAAATACTTAGATTTAACAAAAAAAAAATAAAATAAAATAACAGAATAGCAGAAAAGAAAAGGTGATTAACTCTGGACGGCTTCTAAGGCCTGCGTGCGCTAGTCGCTGCTTGAACGATAAACAATAACTCAAAACTAAAAACAAAATTTGACTCGACGCGCTAACCGCGACCGTCCTCTACTAACTACAGCGCTAATCGCCAACTTGAAAATAAACCACTCGACAAAAACTAAACCGAAATCACAATCGACGCGCTAACCGCGATCGTTAATAAATCTCGAAAATTCCTTATGCCTACGGGCGCTAATCGCCACTTTACTGATAAACATTAATTCAAAAACCCAAAACGAAGAATGTGACTCGACGCGCTAACCGCGACCGTCTTCTACTGAATAACTTATTATCACGCACCCGAGCTCAACTTTCTTCGCGACGTCGGAACACGGTTCGCGAGTTCGAACGCTTCCCCTTTGACGACTCGCGACCTACACGAGAAATTACACTTTATCGTACTGATTCGACGTGACCCAGTGTAACGGAATTTGGTTACACTCAAATTACAGTAGTCTTGCCGCGACTCAAACCCGGGACTCTACTCGACCCTCTCGGTCACCCAACAGTGGCTCTACGTTAGTACGCCCAACTCAGGCTACGGTCGCCAAGCAGATTTATCAGCTAAAGAATTTCGAGTACGTTCGTTAACGCAAATCCTCGATGGCTATCCGTTCTTCGGCAAGCCTTTAGTTAATGTGTCTCGAAATTCTCTCGCAAAAATATTAGCAGCGCTTACCGCTCCACATCCAAGCGACGAACTCGCCTACTTCCTCGTGATACGTCTGGGTCATCGTAACTCGTAACCACACTAATTCTCCGAAACCAACGAAACAAAACGCAACTGTCACAGTGTGCCAGCGCCTCAGTTAACCGCCAGGACTAGAGTGATCTCAGATGGCCGATCGGCCGCAACGCCGATATCGTTACGCGGATTCTTCGTGACGTCATTAACCTAAGAATGCGCAACAATCGATTTGTCATCGATTTCGGAGATTGCGCAACTTGACGCGCACCTGTCGTCGCTTCGCGGTGCAGAACTTAACGCTAAATCGCGATGTCGTCTTCCGCGCAGCTCTACGGTGTCCCGGGATTGGGCGGGGTGGTGCTCCCTCGTCGCTAGCCGGTCTCTCACGGTTGCCATGGTCAGGTGTAGGCGGGGTGAGCGGAGAGGCTGCGGCGCGCCAGCCGCCAGCGGGAAGCGCGTCCGCCTTGGATTTCCGCGCTGCAGGGATCTGCGTTGTCTCCCCTTCCGCAGCATTGGCATCCTTCACGCAAGATCTCCGCGGTATCGCCTCGCCTCGAAATATCCTCGGCCTGTTGCTTCAAATCATGAAACAACAACAAGAAGCCGCCGAGCGTCACCAACAACAACTTCTCCAGCTGCTTCTAGAACAACAAGAGCAGCGGAAAAGAGAAGTCGCAGATCAACAAGAACAGCGAAAACAAGAACTCGTCAATCAACAGGAACAGTGGAGATTGGATCGTGAGGCACAGGAACGTTCGGAGACCAGTCTACACGACCTGTTCCGAACAACTGTAGCGGCTCTTCAGGCTGTCCATCAGGTGAACGGCTCTGAAGAACCGGCCGTCACTCCTCGGGGTTCCAGAGCAGCTGCTCCGCTTCCCTCTCCTATTCCCTCTCCCGCTGTTCAGGAGGTCCAACATCCAGGACGATCCCAGGATGTTCGCGACTCAAGGTCCGTTCCTTTTACTAGGGAAGTAGATGAATCCCCAATTTGTAGAGTCAGAGTATAAAACGACGTTGGCTTTTCCGAGCCTCCGTCTCATGTCCAGCCACGTTATTCACATTTGAGTCAATTGAATAATTCGAGGTTTCTTGGGGTTGCTTCTCAGATTTACGAGAAACCCATTTGTTCTTTAAAACCACCTGTTTTTGATAGAAAAATTCCATGGGCTGAATATGAAAGGCAATTCAACACAATAGCAAAACATAATCAGTGGGACTCCACCATGAAGGCTCATAGCCTTGCCTCTTGCCTTCGAACTCCCGCTTTCAATGTATTGACAGCATTGTCAGAAGAAGAAATTTCTAATTATGAAAAACTTAGCTCCGCGCTTGAATTAAGATACGGAAATGACCATCTTACAAAATTATATACAGCTCAATTACAGACCAGAAGACAAAGACGAGACGAAGACCTCGCGTCACTTAGCCAAGATATTGAACGGCTTTCTCGTGTAGCTTTGCCAGACCACGAGCCGTCTCGTAACTTATCAGCGACCCAAGCTTTTCTAAACGCAATTAGTGATCCGGAAATCAAAATGGCCGTTGGGACATCGGGTCTCAGTTCTCTGCGAGAGGCAACGGCCAAAGCCCTCGAGGTGGAGGCTATGCGTAAGCAATATTTTGGGACAAATTGGGGGACAATAAAAAACTATGGAAATTCATCAATGCAAAAATAAATGGTAGTAAGAAACGAAAGAATAATATTGATTTTTTGAATGTAAATGGGGTAAAAGTAGGGTCAGAAAAAGAAATGGCAAATAGTTTCAACAATTTTTTCAGTACGGTGGGAACATCCCTTGCAAAAAAAATAGTAGCACCAGAAAATCAGATCAGAATGCCTAAATACAACTCGAAAACAGCGTATATAAAACCCACAAGTTGTGGAGAAATTTTCAACACCATCCATGCCCTGAAGCCTAAGGCAGGGGGCGTAGATTGCATAAAAATTACTGTTTTGCAACACATATCCTGGTTCATAAGCCAACCGCTAGAGCACATTTTTAACTTGTGTATCCTGCATTCTGTCTGGCCGAAAGCACTCAAAAAAGCTGAAATCATCCCCATACATAAGGCTGGGGATAAACATCTTGTGCAAAACTATAGACCAATCTCACTTCTGTCTAATATTGCCAAGGTTTTCGAAAAGTTGTTGCACAAAAGACTTTCCAACTTCATCAAGGAAAATGAATTGATCGCCAGCATGCAATACGGTTTTAGACAAGGCAAGGGCACAAAAGATGCGCTGGCTTTCGTCACTAATACACTCTATCAAAATATGGACAAAACGAATGCCACCATTGTCACTTTCCTGGATTTGGCAAAGGCTTTCGACACCGTAAACTTTGAAATTTTGTTCAGGAAATTATACAGATACGGTATTAGGGGAAAGGCATTAGACATTATCAAAAGCTATCTGACAGATAGAACGCAAGTTGTAAATTTAAATAGCACCAAAAGCAAAGAAACAAAGGTTGAAATGGGAGTGCCGCAAGGTTCAATTTTAGGGCCACTGCTTTTTGTTATATACATAAATGATATTTTCGATGAATTGCCACAAGGATGTATTGTTTCTTTTGCTGATGATACTTCGATAATTAGCACCGACTCAACTTGGGAGCAAGCAAGACTCAAAATGGTAAATTATTTAGATAAAATTGGAGACTGGCTCAAACATAACAAATTAACTTTAAATGTAGAAAAAACTGTGTTCATCCCTTTTGGGGCTTATCAAGTCAGCATTCCGACAGAGTTCACAATTACCATTAACGGTATGGAAATAAAGAGAGTACAGAGTACAAAGTACTTAGGGGTTATCTTTGATAGTCATCTCAGGTGGAATTTTCAAATAGAGCTCATTATTAAAAAAACCAGATATTTGCTCTATGTTTTCTGGAGACTATCGCATTTCGCTCATAAAAAAATTCTGGTAACGATGTACCATGCACTTTTTGGAAGTGTAGCTCACTACGGTATAATAGCATGGGGTGGAGCATACGGAAATGTAATGGACTCTCTTGAGAGGGTTCAGCACAGACTATGGAAGATAATTGCACGAAATAATGCTGATTTGACGGAACCTCTAAACATCCGCGAGACTTACACATTGGAGTCACTGCTATATCATTATGACGACTTGAAAACCAAATACACCCAATCGGGGAGCAATACTAGAAACAAAACCATTGCTATACCAAAGACCTCCAAAACCATAGGCTTTAAAAATCATGTGATTCAGGGAATAAAGAGCTGTAACAGACTCACGCATGAGCTGAAAATATTAGAATGTAGTAAAAAAAATATAAAGAGGCAAATAAAAAGCTACCAAATATCACAAAGAAACTACTCAAGCACCGAAAAACTACAACAAAAATGATCATTTTATTTTATATTAACATTATATTTTATTATATTATTATTATTATTATTGATAAACCTCTTAGTTATATCTTACATAACTATTTTGTTATTTTTTTCTTTATCTACTTTCGCCAGTCCTGCGCACAGACATGCTAAATGTCTCTGCAGGGTATATATTATTGTCTTTGGGACTATTAGTCTTAAGTCAAGTATGTATACGATGTAAATTGCTGGTTTAGATATACTAAATATACTAAATAAGCTTCGCCAGATTGAGGTGTCCAAAAACACCTCAGAAAGACGGGATTTTGAGCACTCGGAAAAGACAAAGCCTGAAAATTACAGAAATAAAAATAATAATAATTATTATAATCGTGAAATTGTGGTTCTTTTCAGAATCAGAGTAACAAACACGAAATTAGAGGCGCAGTTACGACAGATCAAACCGTAGTAACTTGTTTATTTTGTAATAAAATTGGACATGATGCCAATCATTGCTTTTTACTTAAAAGGAATAGTAGAGAAATGATACAAAACTCGCATTCAGATTCCTACAATTGGCGAAGAAGAGATATAGAGGTTGGGGAAGGAAATCCTCAATCCTCAATCTAACTCTTCGTCTGAGGCTGGTTTCAGGAACTAGTTTCAGACGTTTTTATATAAAATCATTATTTGAGTTAACCTCTTTCTTTGAAATATTTTGGTTATGCGTGACGGGCATTCCCAGCCTATTTTATTGCCTGTCAGGGAAATGAAGACGTCGATGATTAGCTTTTGTTTCTGTCGATATCTGTTTCCTTCTCTGTTTTTTTCTAGAAACTTCTTCTCTGGAATCGAGTTTTGTGTCGGATAGGCTTTGGTTTCTTTTAAAATGTAAATAGAGCCACGATTATTTTTCGAGATCGATGAGCGTTTGCTTGATTTTCACATTTTATTAACCTCAAGTGTCAGATTTTGTAAGCACTTTTCAGGTTATTTGCCGAACAGCCGTTTTCCTTTCGACCTTTCCCGATTCCTAAGGATGACTGGTGGCGTTCATTTTGAAGAATGACACAAAATAAATGAGATAAGATCGTTTCTTTTCTTTTCAATAAATATTCAATTCGTCTTATTCGTGCGTTCTCCCAAATTCACTTAGAGCACGAACTCCGAACCAGTTTCCACCGCTAATTTTTTACAGTGTAGAGGCATAAACTCGGTACTCTCTTTATTTTTTGTCTATAAAAAAAAAAACAGTCTTAGAAAATAATAATATACACTAGGGTAATTGATCAAATGTAATTAAAATATAGTATTATCGTTTCCACACCACTAGTAGAAGTAGATAATTCTGTGCATTTTTTTTTTTTATTGATATCCCCAGTAGGCTTAATCCACTATTTTTAAAATGTTAGAGGATATATTATTTACACACAGACGCACAGACACACACACACACACAAGCGCGCGCGGAACTTCTTTTTTTTCACTGAGGCTGGTAATATTCAAATTAAATGCTAAATACTTATTTATACTTATACATACTAGAAAATATTTATAATATTTACACTGTTTCTACTCTAAAATATATACATATAGATATATATATACGAGACGCGACGATTTTGAGGCGCCAGATACCCTACCCCCCTAGGTTTTTTTGACCTGAGCTCTTAAATAGCCCCAGGTAATTTGGCTTCGAAACCCCAGGGTAGGGTATCTGTTTCACCATCCTGCAACTGTCTTTTGTCGTCGCGCCAACTTAAAGCTAACTTATTTCGCACAATCGTACTGACAGCATGCCTCCTACTTCTAATGAGATGCTGAGGCTTTTTAACGTCTACATGTCGAAGCAGGCATTCCTTATAATCATCAAACGTGATTGTTCTTAGGGTTGAACCTTTGACTCCCTTTGCTCGTTTCTTGTCACTATCCCCCATAGTTCGAAATGCATACAGTTTTGCGCGTAGACTGACGAATTCAGTCATAATTTTACCAATATTTTCATCCTTCACCAAACCCAAACGCTACTTGTTCACCCGGGGATGTCATATGCACTGTCGAGGGGATAGTCTGAGGTATCAAAATGCTCATCCACATCAGGTTTGACGATTTCGTAGATGTTGAACACGTTGAACTGGTATATAAGGCTGTCAGTATCGGTATATAATAACTTAGCCTGATTATGAAACTTACTTCTAATGTAATTGCAATGAAAACTGTATAGTACGATTTTGGATAGGTCCAGAATGGCGGCGCCGATGAAAATAGGTTCGTTGAAATAGACCCTCAACCTTTTCATCTCAATGATAACCATGTTCTCATCGAACACTGTGCAGCTATGGAAGTTCGGATTCGCAATCAGACTCCTCGCCCCACCCTTACCCTCCCGTATCTGTACTAATTTTAGATTTTTATGCTTTCGCACATTTTCCATGGATTTGCCGAAAACCACATTGTTCATTAGTTGGTAAAAATTTTTCGCAAACTCGTTACTAGATTTTACCGCATTTCGGTATTTAGATCAATGTAGGGTTTCAACCATGGGGATTGTACAGACTTCAAAACCCTGTGCACTTGAACCACACTCATGCCCAAAGCTAAGTACTGTTTCAAATTACGATAGTGTAAGATGTATTTATTTTTGTGTAGAAGTGTGGTTGCAAGTTTTGCCGATTTGCCACCCGGAGGTGTAAAATGTTCAGGGCAGAGTGGTAGATCTTTATGCATCTCGTGCAATTTCACCGGGTAATCCAAGTCGACCTCGAGAATGTATCCAACTGGCGAATCATCGGGAATGGACGATACCTGAATCTCTTTGTTGTCACACCACGCAAAAGAATGACGGGGTAAATACTCATAGCCACACCGTACAAGTTGTTCACATCGATATACATTAAGTATATGATTCCTCTTTGCTAGGATCGAAATTGACGCTCATAAACCGATTATTCGTTTGGGCGTAGCAATTGGAACACTGAGCCACACCATTTCGTACGCTTCTCTCGATAAACAACACCATTTCGGGGTCATCGAAGAGTTGAAGATTGACCCCGGTTGCTTTAGCATAGCATCGAATACAAGCCCGGATGCGGTGTAGTAATGTAGGGAATCTAACTCTTACGTTTTCATACAACTAGCGCGGAAATTTTCAAATATATCGGCAAGCAAAAGGACGTCTGTTTTTAAATATAAATCCGAGTATTCGCCCAACGTATACAGATTGAATTTCCGCCAAACGTTTTTCGCGTGCTGATAATCGTCCTCCATTATGTGCGAATTGCTGAGGGCTGAATAGAAATCTTCTCTTCACGGTAATTCTAATTCATCCAGTTTCAATATGTAAATAAAACGAAGTTTATGGTAATTTATGACCCGCGGAAAATGCATACGAATGATTGTTGTAACATGAAACTAAAAGGAAAGAAGATAGAGGAGGTACAAGAGATAAAATATTTAGTGTGGTGTAGTAATTTCCAAATATTTAAGATTTGACAAGTTGGCAATGTTCATCGTTAAAAAAGTAGCAAAAAAGGTGAATTTCATGTATAGGCTTAATAAATATATCTCAGTCCCAACTCTACTCATCATATACAAAACAGTCGTTGCACCTCATTTTGAATATTGTAATACGTTAATGCTAAACATAAATAAATGTTGGATGGACATAATACAAAAAACACAAAATCGAGCGATGCGAGCAATACTGAGATGTGACAGGTATAAAAGAGTGAGGCATATGCTCGACGCGCTGTGTTTCCTCGATATACGACAGAGAATGAAATATAATGTTTGTTTGTTTTTACATAGAATAAAAATGGCTCTAGCGCCCAACTATCTACGAGAGCAAATGACGCTGGTAGGAGAAACTCATGATTATAACACACGACAACGAGGAAACATAAATATACAGCACTGTAAAACAAATGCAGGGCAAAAAAAGTATAACTTACACAGGCTTCGACTACTACAACAAATTACCACAAGCAATAAATGAAGTGAGGAATATTGATATGTTTAAGCGACTGCTAAAAGAATATGTAAAGAGTGAAAGAAGAATGTAAGTGGAAGTGTAATAATGAATGAAGTAAAGCATAGATAAATAAAGCATAGAATGTAAGAAATGTAAAAATATAACCTCCATGTGAGAAATAGTGGCTTCGAGCTAAATGAAGCATATTCAATCAATCAAGCAGAAGGGATACTACTTTGTTTTCAATTTTTTCATCTTTAAATTTATCTTGCAAATTCAATAGTACTTGTTCATTAATCCCGGCTCTAATAGAAAAAAAGCTCTGATACGTTCGAAGGGTTCTGCTTGTCCGTAATATTACAAATGATCTTAAAAATTTGTATGCTTTTGATGAATGATAATATATAGAAAGAGCTATGTCTTTTAAACTATTATAACTATACTTTGACTCAAAGTGTATGTTACATACACGAAAATCTCGCCGGTTCGGATTCTTGGCTTGAATGAACTCAAGCCATTTTTTACGCCTGTATTATGAAAAATCACGATGTACATTTTTTTCATAATATACGAAGATACGTGAGGACCCAAAACATTCCCGTTAAAGTGAGGTTATATATTCATATTTACTCACAGTTGCTCTTTTTTTGGTAACGCGAAAAACGTCATTGTCCATTATCTATGCTTTGATTTTTGACATATTTGTTATTGTAACATAATTTGACGTTACAATAAATTGGCATCTTTGGAAAAATGTTTGTTTATAACCCAATGTTTACCCGAAGATTAGGGCGACGCGTCATCACACCGACTATACTAACTCAATCACATCTTCACTGACGCTACACATACGCGTTATATTTTTCCTCTGAGTCGCTAGGGGCACTGGAATAGGGCGATACGGGTACCTTCCACTCTATCATTTATACTCTTTGGTGAAGAGCAGGAAAAACTCTCTAGCCAACTACTTTATTGTCTATTCATCTTCACAGTAACAAAAATGAGTTACTACTAATATTACAAGTGTCTTATTTTATCCTTATTTCAAACATTTAAGAATAAAAAATACATAATTTTGGTCTGAAATGACATTAATACTACTGTCTGTTGCGATAAAGTGATTCACCCAAAATGTTGTTTCAATTACAATTGACTCTCAAACCCAATTTTTTAAATTTAACGCTGTCTGCCATACATCACCCTGTTCGCTACTCAAATAGTTGGGGCAGCGTCACTCAACCGCCTAGTAGTTCAAGCGATAGTTGTAACAGGTGCGATATACAGGAGAACTCTTGGTATACTATCTTTTCAAAATCAGACTCACCATTCTCATTCGTGTTCACAAGAGTTGGATTCCCTTGTAGCGGTGTACTAATTGCGCCCGACTTATGTGGAGCATCAACTACGTTTTCTGAAGCTAAGCTCTTTGAAGGGATGTTAGAGGTGCCTATGAGTGGTAATGCTGTTTCACAACTAAGTAAGTTCTCTTTGTTAATGCCAGGATAGAACATGTTTGTAAAATCACCTGACGTTTCCGTTCCTGAGATATGTGTTGTTTCATTTCCGGTGGAAATGTTGATTATCTCATCTGATATTATCCTCAACTTTTTTGCGCGCTGTACATTACTGTTCTTTGTATTTATCTCAGGTACTTCAACGAAAAACCTGTTCAAGTTTCATTGCTCAGCTATACTTTGGTTGCTACAACGAATATCATTAAAAAATCCATTAAGATTCACACTGGTTGAAAAATTCACAGAATATGACGATTGATGAGTGTTTGGGGATGTTATATTGCAAATGTCGCTTGTACCATCGAGTGAGAGAAATTCTGCAGATTGTTGTTCTCCAAACATTGTGAATGTACCATTTACATTAGCGCCACAAGATTTGTCATAGGCAGTAATATTGGGAGCATCGTTGAGTTCAGAGGAAGTAAGCAAAACTATTTTATTATAGTTGGAATTATTCCAATCATCTGGAAAAAGCTTTCTACATACAGTCAATTCTTGTTTGTTTTGTTTTGAAGAGTGAGTTTCAACTCCATTGTTATCTAGCATATCTTTATTATCCGCTGAATGGATTGGATTTTTCGGTTCGTTGTTGTTAGTAGTATCGGTTTGAACTCCGTCATTATCAAGAATTTTCTTTGCTTTGTGACGATATTTTAAATTCAAAAGTGCCCGCGAAATCTTACCTAGCACAGCCATCACGATTTCGGCGTCAGGCGGGCGAAACGGCTGAGTATTTCAAAGAGTCTGCGGAAAGACACCAACCTGAATAGTCCTCCGATGGAATACTCCGCAGCAGTCAAAATTTCAGTCTTGTCTTAACTTCGATACCTATTTCAATTATTCACAACACGAATTTCACCAAATACGAGGAATCTATGTGATCTTCGCTACTGTTATTACAAATTTAACGTGTGCAGTCTACGAAACCTGTCGGTCCCTCAATACTGAGATAAGAAGGGAAAACTTTCAAAAAGCCGTGAACGTGAACCTCATCGAAGAAGTCCCAACATAATCTAATTAATCACACAACGGAGCTGCTGCCGAGGACTAAATTAAGGGATGAGTGATTTTTAACATATTTATGACTTATCAACTTTTTTTTAATTATCATCATAGAAAATTTTTGTATCCCAGTGTGTATTAATTCCGGCGTATTTTATTTTAATTTATTTGTGACTGTTTGAATGAAGGTGTAATTTTAATTATTTTGACGATGGACAGGATTTAAAGAGTTATTATATGTTATTTATATTTCATTTACATTTTATTTATATTTAATTTATTCAATTGATAGTCAAAGTCGTATTTATTATCGTTCTCGTCATTTATTTTTTTTTTCTAAGCCTGTCCATTGATTTCATCTTTTTCTTTTATGTCAACAAGAGATTCAAATTCTTTACCGTTCCCTTATTTATATTATTTATATCCCCGTATTGACATATGTTATTTTCCTCCCACATTAATAAGAACAGGCAAAAATGAAAACAATTATTTACAGCTTTATAAATTTGAGTTTCTGGTTTCTCTTTGTTAAATAACCGTGGATAGGTATTTCATTATTAGATGTTTATTGATTAGAATAATACATTGAGACAAAAGCAACTCACTCCCTTGTATTTGTTTAATAATTTATCAAGATTATTAACAATTTATACTGAACTATATTTTATTTTGAATTGCTTCTACTCGACGCGGCCTGGGTCAAGTGCTGTCGAGGCTCAGACAATTTTATTATATTATGTTGGGCGCCAGTTAATTATCAAAATTAACGAAAACGAAATAACGGCTAAGCTCAGTTGGCTAACAAATAACAATAATAGTTTTATTTATAGACTCTATTCGCAAGGGAGTTCATTTGGGGACTCGAGGAAGGGAGAATCCAAATTTCCAAGAGCATAGATAAAGAATTGGACAGAATATACAAGTTTATTTGTACTTACAAATTGTTGTCGAAATCCGACTCTCGCAATTACGATGGGATTGATTCCACAGTCAAATTACAAGACAATACTACGTACTAGTTGACACAAGAGTCAAACTGTACGGAATTAACACAATAGTCAAGTCACAAAATATACTGCACTAACAATAAGGTTGACACAAGAATAAACTATGTAATTGTCACGTACAAAGGTCGACACAAAAGTCGAATTATAAAATCGTGTAATAGGTTGACACAAGAGTCAAACCACGCCAACGCTACCCACTGAAGCTGACATAGAAGTGTGTCGGCTCCTGCCGCACGTGGCTTGGATCGATAATTCGCTCGACAATTTGACGCCTGCGCGCTAGCCTGAATTTGAATGTCTGTACCCTATTCGTCTCGAGTCAATATGGCGTAACGGCGCGTAATATTTAAATGACTTTAAGTGACTCGGCAGTTATTTATTAATCGTGGGTACCTTATCATTAGGAATTTCGACTCTGACGTTGAGTTAGATACGATTATCCTATATTCCTATTACAACATAGTGCGACTGCTTCTTTCTTATTACCCTTCTTCTTATTACACGCTTCCTTACATTCAGTATTTTACCTCTAGTTATATCTAACAGTTTTCTTTTCTTTCGGTTATATAATATTTAACATATTGCGGCATCTTACAAACTACGTTTGCATAGACTTTTAGTAAATATATCGGCAATATTGTCCTCAGACTTAATCTTAATAACGTCCATAATACCTTGTTCACAGTTTTCATTTACATAGTGATATTGTACCTCGATACGTTTGGAATTTTTCGTAAAATTTCCATACTTCGCAATGGTTATTGTCCCTGAATTGTCTTCATATAGTTTTACAGGATATTTGGTTTCAAAATCAAAAATCTCTCGTATCATATTACATACAAAAGTTACATCGGTTACTGCCTCGGATAAGGCTACATATTCTGCGGCTGTTGAAGACTTGGTTACAGTATTTTGTTTATGAGATTTCCAATAGATAACGTTGTTGAATAATCGGATAACATATCCTGTTGTAGACTTTCTGTCAGTATTATCTCCGGCCCAGTCTGCATCTACCATACAGTCTAGTACATCAGTCTTATTGGTTTTAGTGTAGGTTAATTTTAGTTGTTTGGTTAGATATAGATACTTCAAAACTCTTAATGCGTATTTAAAATGTGTCTCGTTGTAGCAGTTTTGGTATCTACTTAAGTAGTTTACACAATAAGAAATATCTGGCCTAGTGCCTGTGCTCACATATAGAAGTTCGCCAATCAGATTCTTATATTTAATTGTGACATCGATATCACTGGCTGGTTCTAGTTTTAAATTAGTTTCCATGGGCGTATTGTATAGTTTTGCATTCTCTAAGTTATATTTCTTAGCTAGGGAGTCAATGTATTTTTCCTGGCTTAAAAACATAGTATTTTTGTCCATATTGTAGTCAATGTTAATACCTATATAATTCTTAATTTTACCTAAGTCTTTCATACAAAAGCGGTCTGACAATTTTCCTTTTATATTATCAATACTGTTTTGGTTTGTACTGCATATGAGCAAGTCGTCTACAAATAGTAGTACATAAATTGGTTGCTGGTCTTGGTTATTTGTATACAGACAATAGTCATGATCGCTTCGTTCAAACTTTCGCTTAGTCATGAAATCATTGAAGCATTCATACCATAAGCGTGGGCTTTCTCTTAATCCATATAAAGACTTTAGTAGTTTATAGACCTTACCATTTCCTACTCTATACCCTTCAGGTTGATTTACATAAACCTCAGAGATAATATTACCATTTAAGAAAGCAGTTTCAACGTCCATTTGGTCTATTAGTAGATTGTTTTGGCAACAATAGGATAGTAGTATTTTTAGCGTCTGTGGTTTTGCAACTGTGGAGTAAACATTTTCTAACTGATCCTTTTGTTGGTAGCCCCTGACGACTAATCTTGCTTTATATCTATTTTCATCTCTCTTCTTATATAGCCATTTCACATCAATCACATTCTTATTTTTTGGCTTATCGACTAACTTCCATGTTTTATTTTTGTTTAGACTTGCAATTTCAAAATCCATAGCTGTTTTCCAGTCTTTTGAGTTGGGAGACTCAATCGCCTCCTCAAACGTATTCAGTGCATCCGCGTCACAGTAGTTTACATAAATGCAGTTACTTACAAAATCATTGTTAAAGTACTTTATATTACTTTGTGTTTTTCGTGAGGAACGTCTTACTTCAGGTTGTTTGTCTATAGTTTTGGTTTTTTGTTCATTATTATTTTCCACCTCTTTTGTTTCTGTCAATATTTCTTCTGACTGGTCTGACTCTATAGTTTGGTAACTTTCATTTTCGGTTTCTGCTTGGCTAAGCTCACTCTCGTTATCAGTCTCATTATCCTCTGTTGATCCTATGCACTTTTCTCCTTCCTCTATCACATCTACATGCCTGGCGTTGGATACTCTATTATTAATTAGCATTCTGTAGCCCGTTCCAGTGTAACCTAACAGTACTCCCAGTTTCGCTTTGTCATCCCACTTTGATTTTCTCAACTCTTCTGGGATGTTTCGTGGAGCGCGTCCTCTTTAATAAAAACGAGGCCACGTATTTTTTAATTTGGTCACGATTTCCAACTCTAGAAAACAAGGATCTAGGGGATAGGAATAAATGAAATAAACATACATTTTGAGCCATCAGTTCTATGTTTTATTATGGCTCAGAGAGGAAAATCTTTGAGGTATGAACCTCAGAGAAAAAAAACCCCTCGCAAATGTTGAATTTACAATGTGTATAGGATATTTATCATATCAAATGTATTTCACACAATGAATTATTTCGGAGGTGAAATCTACGATTAGGAGACATTATATATATATATATATATGTGGTTGTATTGATTGCTGGTTCCGTTTGAAACATCCGAATTGAATCTATATTTATATATAATTGCGCTGGGCGTCTTGACTGTTTCGTGCAGTGTAATCGTGGTAAATAAAGTCGCTGGCGACTTCGTATAAGCATTGCGCTAGTGCTCAGGTATCACCGCTTGATTCGGTGTACCTGAAGGATTACCTTGTGTGAATCCAAGTATGTACAAGTAATCGGTAGATTACTTGCGTCAAGCATTACGCTTGCTCATTGGTACAACCGGGCTGTGCCGGTCTGCCTGGCGGGACGTACTGCGCTTGTTTTAGTGTACTTCCGAAGTTATTCCGGCTCTCCTGCATGCAACAATCAGGAAAGATTTGAAGATACAAGACACCACAAAATCCAAGTATCAATCGAATTGCAGTCAAACCCTTTAGATTCATCCATCTCTCCGGAAACGCACACAGAAAAGAAAAAGGCAAGAGGAATGAACCGACTGACCCCGAGTCGCTCGAGTACTTGACTGACGCGGACCTGGCCCGCGCTATCTCCTCCACCTTCATGCTCGTCTAAATAAAACACACGCAAAGACAAAACAGAGAGAGTCGGCCGCGCGACGCATGTGTTCGTATACACGCGTGAGCGACCGTTCGTGCCTGGACACCTCCGACTATTCGTTCGACCGAACAGACTTCCCCCGTTGCGAGGAGAGCAAGCAACATGTTTTTCTTTTTTATAATCATATATTCTGCAAATATGTAAATGGTTATGTAATGATACAATTGATATTGTTTAAAGTTTGTCTGGTAATAAACACAGTCGAGTACAGTTTCGTTTGTATTCTCTTTGCATCGTCTTGACGGTTGCGACTCTAACGACTCCGTCGTCGCCAGGATGAACCTTGCGGATTATTCCCAACGGCCACCGCGTACACGGCTGGTTCTTCTCGATCAGAATCACCACAGCCCCTGGATGAAGTTGGCCTGTGGTTTTCTGCTATTTTTGCCGCTTCTGGAACTCGCTCAAGTACTCGAGGTACCATCGGCGCCAAAAATCCTGACGTGCCTTGGTAATAAAATTCCAGACCTTTAACCGATTGTTTGGAACTTCGGACATATCGGCCTCTGGCAACCTTATGAGGGGACGTCCTATGAGGATCTGAGCTGGCGTGAGGGCCACTGGATCATTTGGATCAGAGGAGAGAGAGCAGAGAGGTCGGGAATTTAAAATCGCTTCGATCTCTATCGCCATTGTGCTGAACTCCTCGATGGTGAAGGCCTGATCTCGTACGACCCGTATGAAGTGGTGTTTGAAGGACTTCACCGCGGCCTCCCACAAACCTCCGAAATACGGCGACAAGGGAGGGTTGAATCGCCATATGATGTTGCGCTGAGTCGCGTATGTGGCAACGGTCCGTTGCAGCTCTTCGGTCTCGAGCAACGCATAGAGTTCGCGCAGCTGTTTGTTTGCTCCGACGAAATTTGTCCCGTTGTCCGAGAATACGTGGCTGGGGACCCCACGACGACCGATGAAACGGCGAAACGCCGCGAGAAACGCGTCAGTACTGAGATCGCTCACAATCTCACGGTGGACGGTCTTTGTGGCCATGCAGACGAAAACGCAACCGTACGATTTGTGGTGCTATCGGGAGGTTAGGAAACGGATGACGCCAGAGATTGTGGTTGATAGTGATATGGTATTGACAAACTGTTTATTATTAGAGATATCGAGTTACAAGAATGGGATGGTATAATAGAAATGTGAAAACAGGAGAAAAAGACGAAGCTAGTTGGTAGATGCGTATGCGCAAAGAGCACGGCTGGTTACAGATGAGGGAAAAATGCAGGCTCGCCCCCGAGTAGAGGCCAAGGGTCGCATCGCGCCATAAATGCCACATGTCGGGAAATTCCCGGCGGGGTCAAACCCTTGGCCCTCGGCTAGCGAGGCGAGGCCTGGACACTCGAAGGTTAGTTGTAAAGAACTATGGAAAAAGATACACGTGGAGAAATGGAAATATTTTTATGGTCTTCCGCCGGCTTGCCGGTGGCGGGTGTCCGCCACATCACCCCCCTGCTAGTGATGGAGTCACGAAAAGCCGCCTTGCAGGCGATCCGGAAATCGGACGCGTCTGCCCGATCGCGTGGTGTTCCGTGGATTGGGGTTGTCTCTGGCTGGCTCGTGCCGAGCCAGGTCTATGTCGTCGTCTTCGGCTGTTCCCTCTGTTGGCCTCTCATCCGGGGAGATTACGTACGACGGTTTTACTCGGTCGATTGAAACCGTGACGTGCTTCCCCCGGACTTCGACCACGCAGGTCTTGTGTCCGGCGCCCCTGCTGACCACTCGGAAAGGCCCCTCGTACGGTTGCTGCAGGGAACCTTTTTGGGTGTCCACTCGTACGGACACATGGCTGGCCGTCGCTAGGTCCTTCGAAACGAGAGTTCGCCTTTCGCCATGTCGTGTTCCCGGTATGGGGCGCAGCTCTGCGAAGTGTTGCCTGAGCTCCTTGATGTAGTCGGCAGCGTCCTCGCAGCTTGAAGAACGACGTGATACGAGGAATTCGCCGGTTAAATGCAATGGTTCGCCGTACACTAATTCCGCTGCTGTCGCCCCAAGGTCCTCGCGCCATGCAGACCTGATTCCCAACTAGATCGTAGGCAGGATCTCCGTCCATCCCTCTGTCGTGTGGCATCTAATTGCTGCTTTCAGCTGGCGGTGGAAACGTTCCACGAGTCCGTTGGCTGCTGGGTGATACGCCGTTGTCCTCAGGTGGGTCGCGCCTGCCAAAACTGCTAGTTGTTTGAACAGCTGCGACTCGAATTGCCGTCCCTGATCAGTCGTCACCCTCAGCGGGGTGCCAAACCGCGCAATCCAACCCGCGAAAAGGGTACAAGCGACGGTGGCAGCATTGATGTCTTCGACCGGAAATACCTCAGGCCAGCGCGTAAAACGGTCCACGCAGGTGAGACAGTACCTGAACCCTTGCGACATCGGCAGAGGACCTACCAGATCGATGTGGATGTGCTCGAATCTCGTAGATGGTGGAGAAAATTCCCGATCGGAGCGGACGTGTGTCGTAAAACCTTTGCTCGTTGGCATTCTACGCAGCCGCGTGCCCAATGCCGGCAATCCGCCTTAATCGACGGCCAGACGTAGCGTTGCGTCACGAGCTTGACCGTCGCTTTGATTCCAGGGTGCGAGAGGTGATGTACGGCGTTGAAAGATGCTCTTCGGAAAGGCGTTGTCACAAATGGACGCGCCGTTTGAGTGGAAACGTCATAGTAGACGGCTACGTCGGTTCCCGGAATCTGCACCTGCCTGAGCTGGAAGGCAGACTCTCCACGTAGGTACGTTCGCAGTTCGTCGTCTCCTTCCTGCGATCGCGCTGAAGCGTTATAGTCGATCGGTGCTGCTACTTCGTCGATCCTCGACAAAGCATCGGCTACAACGTTGTCCTGCCCCGAAATATGTCGAATGTCCGTGGTGAACTGCCCAATGAAATCCAGGTGTCTGAATTGGCGTGGTGAGCACTTATCGGACTTTTGTCGGAACGCGAATGTGATCGGCTTATGGTCGGTGAAAATCACAAATTCTCTGCCTTCGACCATATGCCGGAAGTTCTTCACAGCTAAATAGATGGCTAATAATTCTCGGTCGTACGCTCCGTACTTCTGTTCGGCTGTGCTGAGCTTCTTCGAAAAGAAACCCAATGGTTGCCAATCTCCCTCTACGCGTTGCTGTAGTGCTGCTCCCACGGTGAAATCTGAAGCGTCGCAGACGATTGCGAGTTCGGCGTCGCTTGCGGGATGAGCTAGCAACGTAGCTTGCGCTAGGCTTTCCTTTGACGCTTCAAAAGCCTGTTCAGCCTCCGTGGTCCACTTTACCGGGGTTCGTCCCTTAGCGTTTCCCTGAAGAAGATCATTCAGGGGTGCCTGCAGGTATGCAGCCTTGGATATGAAACGACTATAGAAGTTTACCATACCCAAGAATTGTCGTAGCTGTTTTGTAGTTACGGGCTTTGGATAGGTGCGGATGGTTTCAACCTTTTCCGCCAGCGGCCGAGTGCCCTCGCCGGACACGCTATAGCTCAGGAATTTTACTTTTACTGCCCCGAAAATGCATTTTGCTGGATTTACCAGCACTCCGTAGCTTTTCAAGCGCCTGAAAAGTTCCCCCAGATGTTGCAGATGCTTCTCTTCTGTCCGTGAGGCTACGAGGATATCGTCGATGTAGACGTAGCAAAATTCCAAGCCGCGGAGTACCTCGTCCATGAAACGTTGAAACGTCTGTGCTGCGTTGCGTAAGCCGAACGACATGAATGTGAATTCGTACAGGTCGAATGAAGTCGTGATAGCTGTTTTCGGAACGTCTTCTTGTGCTACGGGGATTTGGTTATACGCTTTCACCAGATCTATTGTGGAGAATATGTTGTTCCCCTGGAGGCTCTGGGGGAAATCCTCGATACGCGGAACCGGGTAGCGATCCGGAACGGTCCGATCGTTGAGAGCACGGTAATCTCCGCAAGGTCGCCACTCGTCTCCTTTCTTGGGTACCATGTGCAGCGGTGATGCCCAACTGCACTCCGAAGGGCGAGCGACTCCCAGTTGCAGAAGATTTCTAAATTTTCTCTTCGCGAGCTGTAGTTTTTCGGGTGCCAAACGGCGTGGTCTACTGGTCGCTGGAGGTCCGGGCGTCGTGCGGATGTGGTGGCAGGTTGAGTGCTTAGGCTCAACGTGTGCCCCCGCTGGTCGCGTAATCTCCGGAAACGTAGCGAGGAGTGCGTGGTATTGCGATTCTCCGGAAATGGCTTCAATACTAGGGCTATCTTCTGCGATCTTGCCGGGTGTCTTAAAAGAAGTGACCCCGTCTACGAGCCGTTGATTGCGAATGTCGACGAGTAGCCTGAAATGGCTGAGAAAATCCGCGTCCATAATCGGCTTCGTGACGTCAGCGACGACGAAACGCCAAGTGAGCTCCCGACGGAGTCCGAAGTTCAGGTTGAGCGTAACGAATCCGCATGTTGCGATCGTTGTATCGTTTGCCGCGTAAAGTTCGTAGGATGTTTTGGCGCGCGGGCCGCGCACCTGAGTTCGCGGAAACACGCACAAATCGGCCCCGGTATCTACAAGAAATCGCGTTTTCGTTGCCCGATCCATTACGTATAAGCTGCGTGATTTTGGGCAGGGGTCGTTTACCGCTTCTAACGCCCCCCCGTCGCGTTTTCCGACAGGTAGGTGCACGGTGTTGTGCACTTTGTAGCGTTGGCTCCGAACCGTGCGTGGTACCAACACTCACCGTTGCAACTTCGGTCACGCTGACGATCCCTGGGGGTCGATTCTGTACTAGGCACAATCGAATAGCGTCCGACGCAAAGTCGACATAGCGTCGGAAGCGTTATATATTGCGTACGACGCGATTCTGTATCATCTCAAATTGGCGCAGTAACTGCGTCAGTGACGATATTCAGCGTCAGAATATTGTGCAGGCTGTCGATCCCGTGCAATCAGGATTGCGTCTTTCATTGCGTTGTAAGGTGAGGTAAAATGTAACATGTGACGTATCTTATTATTGAATTACTTGTGGAAAGTGTGTTATAGTGAGGTTAGAGTCCCGTACTTTCGTGTTTCGCGCTACATTATCTTTTGTATTGTTAAATACTTGTGAACGGAGTGTTAAAATGTAAGTACACTGCACATACGATTTACGCAATATACTTTAAGAACTAAGCAAACCAAAAATTTTATTAAATAAAAGATGCGCATCATATACATATATGTGTGTAAATCATACAACAAGGACGATGTTAAAAGAAATTACGATACACTTGTAAATGAGTAATTAGCTCAAGAACACAGGGGGAAACGATTACAGCGAGGCGTCAGTACGACATAACCTCAAACTAATACTAACAGATTTTTCTGAAAGATCGTTTGATGGATTGGAAACTAAAATTGTTGGGCTGTTTGTCTAATTGCTAGATGCAGAAGCCTTCACTATTTTAAATGCTTCTAGTCATTCATTTAAGGGAAAAATATGTTATGAATTTTTTGCTCCATTTCCCTCGCGCTAATCGCTGCGAAAAGGCAGAGAAGGGACTTAATTGGACCTCTTCTTGAGAGTATGTGAAACACCGTCGGCCGATATCAAAAAATATTTAAAAATTTTTTTATGGGTGCTCTAATATTTTGGAAAAAAGCAAAATATTACGGACTACGTTTATAAATTTTACGCAAGCCAATATTTTTCTTATTCCCAAAAACTCATCACTCTTTTGAAAAAATCTGCATCTAAGATTTGAGGAGGGGATAGGGTTTCACATTCCCTTAAAGTGTCTGGCTTTAGTACACATATAATATTTGAATGATGTCGAGTGTACGGCAATTAATATAAGGTGCTGTGAATTCTGCATTAATAGTGGTATGCTTAACAGCAGTGAAGTGCTGTTTCTATTTCTTTCCATAGATCATGTATCAAATATTGAATTTTTAGATGGCTATGGTAATGTTACTCGTCGATATAGCAGATTTTGAAGAAGAGGACGAAGAATTATTACAGTTACGAATCACCCGCAAGAGGTTGAGCGATGAGCTGAATGTATTCAATTTACCAGATATTCAGTTCAAAAATTTGTTCAGAGTTTCAAAAGATTTAGTGAGGGACCTCGTGACAGAACTGAGACCACATCTGCAACGTGAACGCCCAAATGGTCTTTCAGTGGAAACTCAAGTAAGTATATAATCTGAAAGTATGTCGATTGAGTTACAAGCAAATGTTATCATACGCGCATTCTGTGCGCTTATCACAAAAGAATTTCACAATTAATGATCCTTTCTTTATCTTCCTACAGGTTCTTTGCGCCATTCGGTTTTATGCAGTTGGTTCTTATCAAAGAGCAATAGGACAGGATTTTGCATTGGCTTTGAGTCAGACTGCAGTCAGCCGGTGTATCAGATCAGTGTCCGTTGCTATCAACGACCATATGCTTTGCCGATGGATTAAATTCCCTGCCACTCCGGAGCAAAGAGAGGCAGCTAAAATAAAATTTGCTAATGCTCCACAACCATTTCCTGGAGCAATTGGCGCAATAGACTGCACTCATGTCGGAATTGTTGCTCCTAAAGAGAATGAGGAAGCTTTTGTGAATCACCATGGTTATCATTCTATGAATGTTCAAATGGTTAGCTGAAATTGAAGTACAAGTGTAATGCATGATAGAATTAATGTAGGTATATTATCATACATAACGCATGAGTTCACTACCAGGTAATCACTCGAATTTGTAAATAAATGGGTGCTTTTGATTATCATTATTTTCTTGATACTATCGATGAACAATAATGCAAAATACATTTCACTGTCGATAATGAATCCATTGAAATGAAAATGCTGTTTTTAGATTTGTGATCCAGAACTCCGTATTTTAAATGTGAGCGCCAGATTCCCAGGATCTCGTCATGATGCTGCAATTTGGATGCAGTCACCTGTGCGCAATCTTATGGAGCTGTGTCACAGGCAAGGCGAGAGGCAAACATGGTTGTTGGGTTAGTAATTCCGGAATCGGAATGTCAATTTTATTCTTTCCTTCTCACTAGTTATATATTCCCAATTTCATCTACCTATCTTACTACTTAGATGATTCAGGCTATCCTTTGGAACCATGGCTCTTGACACCAATACCGAATGCTCCAAATGGATCACCTGAGTATATATATATACCGCTGCACATTGTAGTGCCCGCTCAGTTATAGAGCGATGTTTTGGTGCACTCAAATCGGTATGGAGATGCTTGTCACATGTGAGTTTGTGGTCAGAATAGTCAACAATTATAAACTCAATTTAGAGCGAATTATTCTCATTGTCATTTTATATTTTTTTCTACTTCAGCAACGTTTATTAATGTACGAGCCTGATATGGCGGGAAGAATAATCAATGCTTGTGCCATGTTGCATAATATGCGTTTGCATTATCGAATACCATTTGAAGAGATCGCCGAGGAAGATGTCGCACAGGCTAATGCTATGCCAGCACCCGGACCTTATATTGCTGAACCTCTTGAAGGAAGAGCACGCCTTGCTGAGGGACGCCGTGTACAACAGCAACTTATCCGAGACAACTTTATGCACTTGTAGTTGGCGGTGTATATGTGACTTCGTGAAAAATCCGGAAAATCATATGAAATACAGTTGTTATGTTTAAGTTCTTTATAAATAAATGAACAAGACTATGTAAATAAAAGTAAGATTTATTAATAATGAGTGATAGGACAATGTTGATGCGTCAATACGCTACAAGGGCTGAAGCCATTCCTAAGTCAGTGTGTGCGCCCTCTAAGGCTCATACTGTCCGTGTTGTACTAACCATTCAACATACATACAACATCCTTCCTCTTTCAAAATAGACAAGATTGATAATTATTATGTTTGGTAATCGTTTAAGTACGCTGGTCTTTTTACCGTGCGTCCTGATCTAGTTTGGATTAATTTATCATTACTTTGGTTTTGATTATTGATCAATGAACTCTCTTGCACGCTTAAACTATTATTATTTTGTTGAGACAGATTCAAAGAATGCTCATTACACCCGTTTTCACTATTTACTTCTATACTATCATAGTTATTATTATCTTCATTGAATTTACCGCCATGAATAAGCATTCTTCGGTTCCTTCTCATCATTTCTCCATTCTCTTTTTTAATCATGTATGATCTTTCTCCATCTGAAGGTCCTAAAACTATCGCACTTTCGTTAGGTGTCTTTTTGTTTTCATCTCTTATTTTAACAATTTCACCCTCTTTTAATTGATTTAAACTTTTAGAACCTTTGTCATAATACAATTTTTGTTTAGCTTGTTTCGCAATTAATTCTTTATGTCTTTTTTCATTAACTTTGTCAATTATTTTTCTTTTTTCTCCTTCTGGTATAAAATTACGTACTTTTCTGTTATACAATAGTTCCGCAGGTGTTTGGCCTTCATTATTTATTGGAGTATTTCTCATTTGCATTAACGCTATACAAGGATCTCTACCGTCTTCTTTGACTTTTTTTAATATTCTTTTTACAGTTTTAATATGTCTTTCTGCTAGCCCATTAGCCTGATGGTGTTGTGGACTAGTTACTTTATGGTTAATACCCCAACTCTTACATAATTCTTTACATTTCAGTGCTGTAAATTGAGTACCTGAGTCCGAATACATTTCTTCAGGTATTCCATGACGTGCGAATATTACTTTTAACATATTAATTGTCGTTTCCGCATACATATCTTTTAACATCTCAATTTCTACAAACTTACTGTACATATCAACCACTAGTAAATATCGTTTGTCATCTAAATAAAAAATATCAACAGCCACTGATTGCCATGGAAGCTTTGGTACAGTTTTGCTTATCATTGGCTCTTTTGCATTATTATTTTGATATCTCTTACATATGTCGCAATTTTGTATTAAGTCTTCTATTTGTTTAGACATCATTGGCCAAAATAATGTTTTTCTCGCTAGCATTTTACATTTCTCTATACCTAAGTGTGCATAATGTATTTTTTCTAACATTTCACTCTGCATTTTTGATGGAATTACAATTTTGTTAGCCTTATAAACAATTCCATTATACACACTTAATTCATCTCTATATGTGAAAAACGATTTTGCTTTTTCGCTTACTTCATTTTTGTTATTTGGCCAACCTTCTTTTATGTATTTAATTACTTCAATTAACTCATCATCACTCTTTGTTTTCTCTTTTATTTCTGTTAACTTCATATCTGTTATATTATAACTACTATTTATCATAGCTACGTGAGCTTCTATATCAATTTGACTTGATTCTTCACTTTCATCTAAATATGACCTACTCAAGTGATCAGCCACTAACAACTCTTTACCAGCCTTATAAACTAATTTAAAATCATATGGCTGTAGACTTAACATAATACGTTGTAAACGCGCTGGACATTTGTTTAGCGGTTTATTAATAATAGATACTAACGGTTTATGATCCGTTTCTACTGTAAATTGTTGAGCACACAAATATTGATGAAATTTTATACAGCCATGCCATATTGCTAGAGCTTCTTTCTCTATTTGACTATAGTTCTGCTCAGTTTCTGTGAGTGCTCGTGAACCGTACGCTACTGGTTTATTCTTTTGTAAAAGTACTGCGCCTAAGCCTTGTTTTGAAGCATCTACACTTAGTGTTATTGGCTCATTTACATCAAAATATGCTAAAACTGGTGGTTCACAAAGTTTTTTCTTTAAGGTTTCAAAAGCAATTTGTTGTGTTTTACCCCATACAAACGGTATTTCTTTTTTTGTTAACATTCTAAGGCTTGCTGTTATTTCTGATACATTAGGTATAAATTTTGAAACATAATTAATCATACCTAAAAATCTCATTAACTCTTTTTTATCACAAGGCTCTTTCATTTCAACAATGGCTCTTACTTTCTCAGTGTCTACTCTAACACCTTCTTCAGATAATATATGTCCTAAATATTTAACTTGCTTTTGCTTAAATTGACATTTTCTTAAGTTAAATTTAACACCGCGTTCTTGAGCTCTCTCACATACTTTTTCTAAAATTTTATCATGTTCTTCCTCTGTTTCTGCTCTTATTATAATATCATCACCATATATATCAACACCATCTATACCTTTAAATATTTCAGAAAATACTTTATAAAATACTTCCGGAGCCGAACATAATCCAAACGGTAATCTATTATACCTATATCTGCCAAACGGTGTGTTAAACGTGGTTAATTCACGTGATTCTTCTTCGAGCTCTATCATCCAAAAGCCTTTATACGCATCTAATGTAGTAAATATTTTAGCTTTAGGTTTATTAGCGTTTATCTCTTCTACAGTAGGTATTTGTAGGTGTTCTCTCTGTATTTGTTTATTTAAATGTTGAGGATCTAAACATGTTCTTATTTCAGCATTTGATCTTGTCGTTACTACTAGAGAATTAACAAACTCTGTTGGCTTGTCAATTTTACTTATTATTTTCTCATTTTCCATTTTATCTAAATTTTCTTTTAACTTAGGTTTTAATTTAAATGGCACATGTCGACAAGGTTCAATTTTTTCTACAGCATCTTTCTTTAATTTTATTTGGTATTTATAACCTTTAATTTTTCCAACTTTACCATCAAATAAATTTTTAAATTTTTTAACTATAGGTAAGTTTTCTTTGTCCTCAATGCTTTCAACTTTACTTTTTGCTCTTTTCAATAATCCTAGCTTATCAATACTTGGTAAACCTAATACAGAAGCATTATTTTCTTTAGTTACTTCAAATCTTGAGGAGCTTATTTTACCATTAATCTTACATTTTTTATGAATAAAGCCAACTGTATCAATTTCTTTGCCATCATAATTAATTAACTGCACGTTACTTTTTTCTACCTTATCAATTCCAATTTGTTTACATGTTTGCATTGATATTACATTACTTTGTGCGCCTGAGTCAAGTTTACACCTAATACTTTTATCATTTTCAACAAAATGCACTTGCTCATACCAACCATTATTTACGCTTCCTACAGTGTTAACATTAATCACTTGTATAAGTAATTCTCCTAAATTACTAGTTACATCATCATACTCATTGGCTATCGTTTGTACCTTTTTAACATTTTTACATAACTTACCGAAATGACCTTTTCTCTTGCACGCATTACATATCTTGTTATACGCCGGGCAGTTGTTTCTCTGATGTTGATATCCACACCTTTGACACGTCTTCTTTTGTTCTTCTTGCGTCGATCTGTTCGTTGACTGCCTCTGTCCTTGTCCTCTCGAAGCTTCTCGATGTTGATCACGTGATCCGTGTGCTCCTCTCCCGGCTCCTCTCCCGCGCGTGCCTTGTGTTCTCTTCGACTGTATTGCAGCTATCTCCGTTTTATGATTCAATTTCTTCACTTGTTCGTTTGCTAATTCTGCCGCTTTACATATTTGCATTGTTTTTTGAAGCGTTAATCCACTTTCTCTCAATAGTCTGTCTTTTAATTTTTTTTCATGTATTCCAGCTACTATTCTATCTTTAATCATTCTATCTTTCATGTTACCAAAATCACAATCTAAACTTAATTTTTTCAGATCCGTGACGTATGAGTCAAACGTTTCACCTGGTTGTTGATCTCTTGTGAAAAACATGTGTGCACAGACACTTTCATTTTTCGTTGGTATAAAATATTCTCTGAACTTTTTTAACACTTCATCATATTTATCTTTGTCTGCTTCGTTCGTAAATACAAGTGTTTCAAATATGTCTTGACACGCTTCACCCATGCAATGTAGCAATAAATTCACTTGCACATCTTCACTTTTCTTGTGTGCACCTGACGCTTTTCTGTATCTCTCGAATCTTTTCTCCCATCTTTTAAATTCTTTTGCCGTTAAGTTTTGTAGGTTATCCGGGGGTCTTAAGCCCGTAATACCTTCTTCTACTTGATTCACCGTCACTGTCGGTTGAGGCTGTTCGGGAGGCGCCATTTTTCTTTGTTTCTTTGTTATACGTTGACGTTCACACCAATTCACTCTGTACTTTTATTTAGTCTTTTCTTCTTCTTTAATTCACTAATTTATGCTACTTTTTCACTTTAGCCGCAGCGCCATGTTATGTTTAAGTTCTTTATAAATAAATGAACAAGACTATGTAAATAAAAGTAAGATTTATTAATAATGAGTGGTAGGACAATGTTGATGCGTCAATACGCTACAAGGGCTGAAGCCATTCCTAAGTCAGTGTGTGCGCCCTCTAAGGCTCATATTGTCCGTGTTGTACTAACCATTCAACATACATACAACAACAGCAGCGCCCAAAAGTATTTTGACAAACATAGTAATTGAGTTAATCACATGCAAGAATAAACTACAAAAATCAATAATATTATTTGTTGAAACAAATTCGATGTTCTATATAGTTGTTAAAAATGATCTCTCGATTACTCGAAAATAAAGTTGAAATAAAGAAAAGTAAGAGAAACGATCGATCAAAGTGATGACGAATTTTATATTCTCAAAATACTTTGGAGCATTACTGTATGTTTCTGGTGAGACATGATAGATATATATCTTATACCATATCTCTAGCGTTGAGATGTCCTGTACGTGACGAAAATTGTATTTAATTTGAATTTTTTTGAATGAGAAAGAGCGCGTGAGTTTAAATTTGTATTGCTTCCTTAAAGTCTACTGTCTTTCATCGATTTTTCGCTATGAAAAGTAACTTTTGTGATTTACTCTGCTGCTGACTATGTTTTAAGGTTTCCATGGCAATCCTACGGAATTTAAGAGAAAACGAACAAAAAAATGTGCATAACCTGCCAAAAAAGATGGGCGTTCAAAAAAATTAAAAACTTTATTTAACCTGAACTCATTCGGCGTTTTTATTTTACATCTCAATTTCTGAGCATGTCACTGGCACAAAATTGTTAAGAACAAAACCACGTCCGTGTGTAAGAAATCATACATAAAGTTTCGTATTATGAAAAAAAAAATTTTAATAAGAATATGATGGAGATTAATGGAATCCTGTCATCGCTACCGCTATTGAATTGAGAGCCTGGCATATCTGCCTCTTCACTTCTAATTTATCTTTCTCCAGCTCCAGTCGTTTGGCTTCGTTATTTGCAGACATTAGCATCGCCTGTGACATTCTCTAAAACATATAAGTACAAATATTTGCACAATTCCACTGGCATAATAATTTGCAGATTGATTTATTCATATACAGTTTAAACAGAAATACCTCAAGTATTTCGTTCTGCTTTTGTTGCATTTCTACAACCGTCTTAAAGACATCATCTCTTCTTTTGTTTTTCTTCTTGCGCAAGGCTCTGACAGGGTGTGTGGCTGTTTTTATCTTTGGGGTTGTCTGCTGCAATGATGGGTGTGCCAGTGTGTGCGATGATGATGCTATGCCATCATCACTGCAGACAACTTCTACCAATGTTTTGGGTTCTGAAAGGTGCTTTAATTCATCAGCTTCTTGTATGGTGTGTTCCTCCTCCTGTCCTATTGCCGTGTCTGATTCTACGAATAAAACACGTTGCCACAACATCATATCATACATCATTATTGTTAGTAATACACGTGGCTGCTCGGAACATACGCTTACCAATTGTGGTGTTTGTCGAAACTATGTTGTATTCTTCGAATACTGATATATGAGTAGGTATCTCGTTTAACACCGACTCGTCTGCTTCCCGCAGTTGTGTGATTGCAGACTGAAATATGTACATGAATAAACATGTTTGGCTTTTCAATCATTTAAATGGAAGGGATTAATTTGTATACCATTCATGGGGGCTGAGCTAGAGCAGTTGATCCGACATAAATGAGTTCCTTTGTTCAGCCTAAATTTAACTTACTTTAATACTATCAGTTATTATCGTTCATTCACGCATATTTTTCAAATTATTTGCCGCAATTTTGATCTCGTCTTGTACTCGGTAAATAATCTATCTCAAAGAATATTTTCTGTAAGCAGTTTTTGTATTTAATGTTCTCATTACATATCATCTCTTCAGGCATCGAATCAGGGACCCTGCACCCTTCTGTTAGAGCAGGTCCTATCAATCCGAGGATCATTAAATCTTCCTCCGATAGCGTATTACTATCCACAGGAAAATTGCCAGTTTTAATGCGGGCATTTTCAAGGCTGACAGCTTTGGCTCTGACTCGAGTTTTTATATCCTTCCAAACCTAAAAAATGCCATAAGAACTGTTCTTCAAAAACAGAGTTTCCACCGTCACGAAACTTTCAGTCTCGTTTTAAAACTTTTATTTCAGTTCTGGTAGAAACTTGGTGAATGAGAATAAAAAAATTTACCTATTATGGTTTCATCTATAAGTAAATTACACTAACTGCAAATAAACAGTGTTAAAAAAATCAACGTTTTTATAAGGAATAAAGGTTTTCGAAGTTTACTCACTTTCTGCCACTGAATTTGAGTTTTCTCAAACCCTAAGGAGTTCAATTCCCTTGTCAGTGCCTTCCATAATTCGTCTCCTTTTTCTTTTCCTCGAGCACCTATAAGCCGTCCTGCTGCAAACTCTCTATGGTTATACATATATTCAATCAAATATTTCCTTTGCTTACTGTTGTGCTTGTGGGAACGTTTTGCTGCTTCAGTAGGACTGTAACAAATCCATGTTCATATTAATGTGACATCATAAAACCTGCCATTATCATCTTATAAATATGCCTAGTCTTATAACGTCTTATAACAGATTTTTTAAATAGCAATTTTGTGAATAAATGTAGCTAACAGAAGTAACACACAGAACAATGAAACAAAACTTTTCTAGAGATCATAATTAAGGTTATGATCTCTTATACATATATTAATATAAATGTATTATTTCATTACTTATGGATTAATTTCATATAAATATTAATCTCATACATTATTTCCTTACTTACTTCATTTTGTACGTTGATTCTTCACAAATTTCGAAATCACAAAAATTTTGATGGTTTATTTATGCAATACAATGCAACAAAACTGCAAATACAATGTAACATGAAAAAATTGTTATATCGCCGCCTGACAAGTCTAGGCTCACGGCTTCCTTTAGAACGGGAGGTTCAAACCACGGTTTGAACGCAACCATTGCGCCGGCGAAACCGCTTGCTTGTAACGCCTGACGCAAAATAGCACCTGGTACAGAATCGCTTTTTATAATAGCGTCGCTTTCGCAAGCGACCTTTCGTGTTGCGTCGCTTCATAGCGACCCTTCATTGCGTCTAGTACAGAATCGACCTCCTGGTCAGCGAACGCTGCCGCGAACGTGTGCGTGATCGGCTCGGCTGGTCGTCCACCTTCCGCTGGATTGCCGCGATGTCCTGCTGGTGCTGTTTCTGCATGGCCACGGCGGTAGCCAGGCTTGCCGTTACTTGCTCGACCAAGGCTTCGAGACTACCCGCACTCCCCGCGTACTCAGCGACCTGGTGGCGCGGAGTTGCGTCGGCGATGGCATCGCCTAACTCGGCAACCGTATTGAGGTTCGCGGTCGTTTGCGTAGCGAGGATAGCCTGCATCGACGAGGGTAGCCTGCCGAGCCACAGCGAGCGCACGAGGCTCTCCGGTACAACGACGCCTGCTAGCGCCTGACGATGCCGTAGAAATTGCGAGGGCTTGCGGTCACCCATCTCCTCGTGCTCGAGTAATCGCCGCGTCTTCTGTTCCTGCGACGCGCTGAGACGACGGATTAGTTCCGTTTTTAATTTTTCATACTTGCCGCTCGCAGGCGGCCGCGTAAGAATGTCCCGCACTTCCGCGGCGTACTTCGCGTCTATATTGCTTGCGACGTAGCTAAATTTTGTTTCGTCCCCCACCACCCCCGCTAACGCGAACTGGCTCTCGACTTGTGTGAACCACATCTCCGGGTCTGCGGGCCAAAACGGTGGAATATGCGCAGCGACTCGGTCTAGCGCAGCTCGCACGTCGGTTACAGCGTCTGCCGGCATCTTACACGATCTGGTGGCTATATCCGGTCACCAATAGAGTCATGTGGGGCAAGAGTGCGCATTTTTTTTTCAATTATTATAAAATTATAATTTTCGTATGAAATAAATTAAAAAAAAGTTATTCATTTAAAGGCTTTATTGATTTAACAATTACATAACATGAAATCAAATTTACTTAATGGTAATTTTAGAAAAATAATAAAATAAAACTTAGTCAGAATGCGTACACTTACCCCAATATCGGGGTATATGTGCGCAGCACTGCGGGTAAGTGTACGCACTTATAATAACTTAAACGGTAGCTTGTTAAATATAGTTAAACTATATTTAATGTCATAAATATCATTTTTTATCAACATTTATCATTATTCATTTTATTTTTAATATTTATATATTAAATATATACTCTCATAAATACTGTTTATCTCAATTTATATCGAAAATAAGGCTTAAAGTAATTAACATTTTTGTATCGAGATAAATTAAAACGAGATCATTTTCAACGAATTATAATAAAATCTTAGTCATCAGTTATACATATATCACATATAAAAGTACCTGTTTGATAATGAGTGCACTGTTCATGCCACCAGCTATGACATGAGCTACATTGAATCCAATCTTCTGTAGGTGGATCAACGTATTTTTCGCCACACAACGCGCAAAAATAATCATTTTCCTTAGATTCTACTTTTTTTTTGACTAGCCTTAATTTTAACAGTCTTATTTTTAGTAGTATCAATCTTATTTTTTTTTTTTTTAGAATTTTTGGCAGTTTTATTTGCACAAGATTTGTCTTGTTTTAGTTCTAAACGTCGCTTTTTTTTAGCTATTTTTTCTTCTTCTTCTTGACTTTTCTTTTCTAACTCTGATTTAAAAGGACTATCAGTAGCAATTACTGATTTTTTGCCTTTTCTTCGTCTAGTTTGTACTTTTGCTTTTGGAAACGGTTGTATTGATGAGAGTGGAGTAAATTCATTAGAATGTGGATCGACAGCTGATGGAGAACCTAATGGTGTAGTCACGACAGCTAAAGCCGAATCTGTTCCAGTTCTCGAGTGTGATGAAGTTGGTAGCGTACATAATTTTGAAGACGTACTCGGTTGAGGTTCTGGTAACATTGAAGCATTAGAAGTACTTGGCAAAGACTCTGATACGGAAAGTGCTGTCGATATAGTAGTTATGATATTCTGTGAGATATTTTGTTCTGATGACGTAGATGGAAGGTTAATATCAGTCACAGACGCTGCCGTGAAATCTTCTTCTGAAAAAATCTCCCTATCGATAGGCCATATCCCAGAAGTTTTAAAACCTGAAGTAGCATTACTAACTGTCGCGACTTTCTTAAAAGCCTCATTAACTAGTTGGGCCACCTCTGTTTGCCCAATGGCACGCCCTGGGTTGCTACTTAACCATTTGTCACACTCGTAAGCAAATTTAATTTTTAATGGTCCAAAAAATCCACGATCTAAGGGTTGCATTTTGTGGCTACTGTATGGTGGAAGCGTAAGTAAGTGGAAACCATTCTCACCACAAAAGTTGACAGCAGCCAAAGAAAGGTGACTACTGTGGTTATCTAATATTAACAGCACTGGATTCTCTTTAGTCGGCTGTACGTTTTCTTTGAAATGGTGAAGATATTCCAAGAACAGATTGGTAATTATAAATCCAGAATCAGAAACCATTCCAATACTTCCTGAAGGTGCATTATTCAGTAAATAACCCTTCATTCTCTTACGAGGAAATATAAAAGCTGGTGGAACATAACTCCCCGTAGCACTCATGGCACAAACCAATGTAATTGTCTGACCTGTCTCAGCTGAAACTATTTTACCTACTAATTTTTTACCTTTAATTGAAATAACTTTAGGAATCTTCTTTGGTACAGTATTGATACCACTCTCATCCATATTATAAATTCGAGAAGGTTTAAACTTATATTTATCTTGAAGACTCTGTAAGTTGTCGTAAAACTGATTAACTTGAATACGATTAAATCCCATTGCTCTAGCTATGCTAGTTTGCGTGGGTTGTTGTAGATTTAAGTCAGGGTGTCTTTTTAAAAAACCATATACCCAATCACGTCCAGCCATCTTTGAATTCTTATTGAAACCATGAGAAATATGATTTAATTCAGCATACTCGTAGATCAGTGTTCTTAGAGTGGTCATATTAAGGCCATAATAGAGATCATCACATCTTTTCAAATAGTTATAAATCTCATTCTCTTGCTCAATAGTAAATGTTGGAGTAAATCTTCCTAATTTAGCTGCAGTTGAGTCAGATTTCAAACGTTTCCTCAGAGTACTCTCCTTCATTCCAACTTGTTCAGCTGCTTTTCTTTTACTTAAGCCTTCAGCAATTAATCGCTTAGCAGCATCAAATTGATCACTTGAAACGACGGATCTATGTGGAGCCTTCCGCTTATAATTTAGAGGCATTGTCGATTTTTTTTATAAAATATATAAGTATAACCTGAAACAAATAAAAAGAAATGTCAATACACAAACAACTGTGACTATCGGGGTAAAAGTACGCATTGAAATATGCGTACTCTTACCCCACAACCTTCTGCGCACACTTAACCCAAACCGCCTGTACAAAATTAGGTTAAATTTAAACACTGTTGCGTCATTCTACCAAGTTTTGATATGTAATTAGTAAAACTAGATATATAAACGAGTATACTTGGATACAACAAATACTGATTACCGTAATATGAATATAAAAGTATTTCGATCACAACTTGAGAAAAATCGTAAGAATTATAACCAAAATTTTTACTTACCAATATTACTAAAACTACGTAACCTTGTCAGACAAGACTCCAGTCTTTTGTCCAACGTCGTAGTGACTACTAAAGGCAGTCAGTTCCCCTACTCTACTGTCAACAGTTTTATAAAAAATGAGCCTGCGCACACTTACCCGCTGCGCACACTTGCCCCACATGACTCTACCACTCAAAGTTTGCAGCTAAAATGCAAGTTCACTAACCCTAGCACTCACAATAAAAATTTAACACAGCCTGACACGAGAAAGAGTATGGATCGCGCCAAATCACGTCGGGGTCATCAATTTGTGGTGCTATCGGGAGGTTAGGAAACGGATGACGCCAGAGATTGTGGTTGATAGTGATGTGGTATTGACAAACTGTTTATTATTAGAGATATCGAGTTACAAGAATGGGATGGTATAATAGAAATGTGAAAACAGGGAAAAAGACGAAGCTAGTTGGTAGATGCGTATGCGCAAAGAGCACGGCGAAGACTGGTTACAGATGAGGGAAAAATGCAGGCTCGCCCCCGAGTCGAGGCCAAGGGTCGCGTCGCGCCATAAATGCCACATGTCGGGAAATTCCCGGCGCGGTCAAACCCTTGGCCCTCGGCTAGTGCGGCGAGGCCCGGACACGCGAAAGTTAACTGAAAAGGGCAATGGTTGTTAAAAGACAGAAATGGAGAAAAGGAAATATTTTAATGATTTTTCGCCGGCTTGCCGGTGGCGGGTGTCCGCCACACGATTTGATAAATTTTTGGTTCAGGAATTTCTCTTCCTTTAGCAACACTGGCCCAAAGTAATCCACGCCCACACGCAAAAATGCCGCCGTCCCGTTCACACGTGCCTGAGGTAGATCAGCCATTTGGCTCTCCAGCGGAACCGGCCGGTGTCTGAGACATCGGACGCATTTCCGGATGATGTTCTGTACCTGGTTTTTCCCATCGAGCAGCCACAGCCCTCTCTGTCTTATGGTGCACAGTGTGCTCTGAATGCCGGCATGATATGCACGTTCGTGCGTTTCCTTGATAATCATGACGGTAACGGGATGATGTGTCGGCAAGAAGATCGGGTGTTTTTGCTCATGGGGAATCTCAGCCCTTTTCAGACGTCCTCCGACGCGAAGAAGCCCATGCTCGTCGACGAACGGATTCAGCGAGGCAAGTTTGTAGTCTTTGACAGTTTCCTTGTTCATGATCCTGTCGATGTCTTTCGAGAATTGGTTTCTCTGGATTAGTTGCAAAATTTTATTTTCGGCGGCCATCTTTTCTCTTGTCTCAATTTCTCGTTTTGTATACTTCTTAGGTATTCGTATACGCAAACAGTATGCAACTACCCTCGTTAATTCCAAATAAGAAGAAAATCGGGTAAACAGGTCGTAACTCTCCGGTTGTGAAACGAAGCATAGATTCTTCTTGAAACCGAGGAAGTCGGTGACGGTGATTTCGGTGTTCTCTGGCCATTCCTCTTTAGATTTGATCAGCCAACTCGGCCCTGCAAACCACGAGTTGTTCCGCAAAAAATCCTTGGGAAGTTGACCGCGCGATAACCCGTCCGCGGGATTTTGCTCGCCCTTCACATGACGCCACTTCACGTCGTTGTCGAGAGTCTGAATTTCGGCGATGCGGTTCGATTCGAAGACCTTTAGAACCTCCGGGGGTTTTTTGAGCCAGTTAAGTACGATGCTCGAGTCTGACCACAAGACAACGCGATATACCTTGAAATCGAAAACCGATCGTACCTCTTTGTATAACCGAGCTAAAATCAACGCACCACTCAATTCGAGACGAGGGATGGTATGTATCTCTTTTTCTTTCTGCTCCGTCGGAATTCCTTTTCGCGCTATACGTCTTGATTTCAACGGAGCGACACGAGATTTGGCGCAGGTCAGGGCCGTAGAAATTTGGTCGTTCGGGTCAACCGATCGCACATAAATGCAGGCTCCATATCCATCCTTACTAGCGTCGCAGAATCCATGTATCTCGGTGGATTTTGAATCTTTTAATAACACGTGACGTTTCACCGACACTTCGCACAAAAATCCGAGCTGGTTTAAAAACGCGATCCAGTCCGCGTGCAAATTCTGTGGCAAGGATTCATCCCAATTAACCTCCGCTCGCCTACATTTTTGAAGGATGATCTTTGCGAACATGATCGTCGGACCAAGTAAACCCAATGGATCAAAAATTTTCGCAATTTCGGATAACACGTTTCGCTTCGTTATCGTTCCTGGGCACCCGATCGGTTTGACTGTAAACCCGTATTCGTCGCGTAGGGAGTCCCAAACGACGCCGAGTGTTTTCATGACGGGGTTCGGCCCGATTGTCCGGTCGAGATCATGAAATCTTTCCTCCAAATTATCGAGTACGTGTCGATGATTTGACTCCCATTGCCGGATATTGAACCCTCCACGCCTTAACAGTTCGATGGCCTCGTCGCGTATTCGCAAAATTTCCTCGAGCGAGTCTGCGCCCGTTAAAAGATCATCGACACACATGCCGCGCTTTAAAACCTCCGACGCGCGGGGGAAGTTTTCGTTCTCGTCATCCGCGAGTCGGTGAATTGTGCGTATCGCGAGATAAGGTGCAGCCGAGACTCCGAAGGTCACGGTATTCAATTCATACGTTGTAATCTCATTGCCGTGGTACCAAAAAATTCGCTGAAATTTCCGGTCGTTGGGATGCATGAGCACCTGCCGGTACATTTTCTCAATATCGGCCGTAACGACGTACGTATGAATTCGGAAACGTAGTAGATGCCCGAATAGCTTATTTTGTATGACCGGACCGACCATCAACGCGTCGTTCAACGAAAAACCCTTGCTGGATTTCGCGGAAGCGTCGAACACCACGCGGACCTTGGTCGTGCTGCTGCAGGCCTTTACTACCGCGTGATGTGGCATGTAGTATCCGTTGGTCGAGTCGTCATGACATACAGACATGTGTCAGAGATCCGTGTATTCCTTCATGACGATGGCGTACTCTTCCTTGAGGATCGGATCCGAGTTCAGTCTCCTCTGAAGAGAATAAAATCGTCGCAGTGCTTGAGACCGTGAATCACCGAAGTCCGTGTCTGCGTGTCGAAATGGTAAACGCACGATGTACCGTCCCGCGTCGTCACGCGTCGTGTTTTCGACGTAATGTTCCTCGCACAACGAGTCCTCGGATGAAAAAGATGCCTTGGCGTTGATCTCTTCGATTTCCCAAAACTTGTTGATTAACTTCGACAGGTTGGTCAGGTTGCAGGAGATCCCCCGACCCTTCCGTTCTCTCTTCACCCCTACGGCGATTGCCCATCCCAGGCGCGTTTTCTGTAGAATCAAATCGAGTCCGTTTCTTGACAAATTTATCTGTCCGACTGATAACATGGACAACGTGGCACCGAAACCGATGAGAATATCCACTGGTCGAGGTAAGTGGAATTGTGGGTCCGCCAACCGTAAATTTGTCGGGATCTTAATCAATTCACGTGGAAACACCGAGTCCGGCACTGAACTTGCGATTTCATCGATTGTTAGACAATTTACGGATTTTGTAAATCTGCTGTCCTTTAACTGAAATTGTATCTTGACCCAACTTTTCGTTTGCGTCTGTGTCCCGTTAATCGCGTTGACCGGTATTATGTACGAGCGCGCGGGAAGTCGCAATTTTCGCGCAAAATCTTCCGTAATAAAATGTGCGGTCGAACAAGTGTCCAACAAGGCTCGGGCCTCGAATAATTTGTTGTCGACGTCGCGAATGTTTATAATGGCACTCATCAGCAATTGTGCGCTGGGCGTGTGTGGGGTCGCGCTAAATACGTCCACGCCTAGTCATGTCGATGACACCTTGGCTTGCGTCGATTTGTTGTTATCTGAACCCCTCGGCGTGACCCGTGAGGCCGATGATTTGGATGTCTCTGAGTGAAAGAGAGTGTGATGATAACTTCGGCATTTTTTGCAACGTCCAGCGGTGGGGCACTCTCCGGCGTGAGTGCCCAAGCAGTTCGGACAGAGGTGCTTGGCCTTCACGAAGTCCCAACGCTGTTGTGTCGTCATTTTCTCTAATGTCGGACATTTGTAAATGATGTGCTTGCCGTTGCACTGCACACAGTTCGCAAGTGGGGTTGTCACAAACGTGCGCGGCCCGTTGGCGCTCTTCCGCATTTTTGCCGTCTGCGATTCTCTTTTGTTCGGCCGCTTCTCCCCCTTCGAGCGCGCATTATCCTGTTCCAGGGCCGAGAGTCGGTGGGACGTCTCATTGATGAATTTGCAGAATGAATCGAATCTCGGTAGTGAATCCAGATCAAGAGACTGTTCCCATCTCTCTCTTACGCCCCCTGGAAGAGCCCTTTCGAGGATTGTCACGATAACCCGCTCGTCGGGCGTCACGTCTAAGGATTTTAGCATGCTAAGATGTTGGCGAACCTCGTCGATCATTTTCGCCAACCCCTTCGACGCTCCCTTCTTCAACGGCTCGATGTCAAGAATCGCGTCTAGATGTCGAGAAACGAGAAGGCGCTTTCTCTCGTACGCGTCGGTAAGTAAGACCCACGCAGTTCTGTAGCCTTCTGCGCTAGCGTCGAACAAAGAAAGCTTATTTGCTGCCTCCCTCTCGAGTGAGTTCCTCAGGTAGAGGAATTTTGTTCAATCATCGATGTCCGATCTTCTGTCGACCATGCTCATACAGGTGTTTTTAAACGTCAGCCACTTACTGTGGTCTCCATCAAATTTTGGCAACTCTGCGACCGGAAGCTTGAGCAAACGCTGTCTTTCAATCATGGTGGTCTCACCGGTTGCCTCTACCGGCCTAGTCGCGCCTAAAATGTTCTCTACTACTGCGGCGAGCTCATAGTAGTCGTCTTGGACCTCGGTTAATTGCCCCAACCCATCGTTCGTCGAATCTAAGACGGCAAGCTCGTCGTGCAGCTCCTCGTACGCGTGAAACAAACCGGTCACTCGCGCCATGCGTAGCTTCATATTCGTCTTGTCGATTTTTCGTTGAGCGACGGCATTGCGCAGTGTCGTTATTTGCGTTTTCAGCGTCGTTTGCTTCTGCGAGATTTGTGTGATACGCGTCGCCATATTGTGAAGACGTTAGAATTGTCCTTGTATCTTACGAACAAGTCTACCTCTTCCCCCCTGGCTTACGGTGTAGAGTCTTCCGAATAAAAGAAGAAGAGATAAAAACCCGAAAATCCAGGGCGAGTGTCTCTTAGCACTCTACCTTCGTTGCGGCGGGTGTACGGCTACGCCCGTGACGTCACACGAACGAGAGCCCACGGAGAGAAAGAGAGAGAACTAGATAGATACAACCCAAAACACAGAACGGCACACAGTTTCTCCTCCCCCTTTTTTGTCACCCGAACGCGTAATGTTTATTCTGTTTTATTTTTGAGATTAACTCTAGGATTGTTCACGTGAACGCTCAAATAGTTTCGTGTAGCACCCAAAAACAGTAGAGAAAATTTTCATCGAAAAAGAACGCTGGGAAAACTTGAACGGAACGACTATACAGCACGACGGACGCGAACAGCACTGCCAGTGTCTGCCAGGCCGACGCGGCGTCGGTGACGCCGTAAGTGTTATTGCTGAAGATAAGCAAGTGAAAACATTCGGGACCGTTGACGCACGGCCCCGGTCTGCTCCTCGAAAACTTCTCTCCTCCCGCGTAATCGGTTTTCCCCTCTACACGTCCCATTCCAACGATCCTTATGAGTTATTTGCATGCATCATAGGACCACCGAATGAAAAAATGAAATGCAGTAGCAAGAGGAAAATCCAATGCGGAATTCACCTTATATCATGCAAGAGAGAGGAAAAGAGAAAAAAAAAACATATACAGAGGGTATCACGTAGATTTCACCTCACAGGAGGCACCATGTTTCGTGGAGCGCGTCCTCTTTAATAAAAACGAGGCCGCGTATTTTTTAATTTGGTCACGATTTCCAACTCTAGAAAACAAGGATCTAGGGGATAGGAATAAATGAAATAAACATACATTTTGAGCCATCAGTTCTATGTTTTATTATGGCTCAGAGAGGAAAATCTTTGAGGTATGAACCTCAGAGAAAAAAATCCCTCGCAAATGTTGAATTTACAATGTGTATAGGATATTTATCATATCAAATATATTTCGCACAATGAATTATTTCGGAGGTGAAATCTACGATTAGGAGACGGTTTGAAAAAATCCGAATTGAATCTATATTTATATATAATTGCGCTGGGCGTCTTGACTGTTTCGTGCAGTGTAATCGTGGTAAATAAAGTCGCTGGCGACTTCGTATAAGCATTGCGCTTGTGCTCAGGTATCACCGCTTGATCCGGTGTACCTGAAGGATTACCTTGTGTGAATCCAAGTATGTACAAGTAATCGGTAGATTACTTGCGTCAAGCATTGCGCTTGCTCATTGGTACAACCGGGCTGCGCCGGTGTGCCTGGCGGGACGTACTGCGCTTGTGTTTGTGTACTTCCGAAGTTATTCCGGCTCCCCTGCATGCAACAATCAGGAAAGATTTGAAGATACAAGACACCACAAAATCCAAGTATCAATCGAATTGCAGTCAAACCCTTTAGATTCATCCATCTCTCCGGAAACGCACACAGAAAAGAAAAAGGCAAGAGGAATGAACCGACTGACCCCGAGTCGCTCGAGTACTTGACTGACGCGGACCTGGCCCGCGCTATCTCCTCCACCTTCATGCTCGTCTAAATAAAACACATGCAAAGACAAAACAGAGAGAGTCGGCCGCGCGACGCATGTGTTCGTATACACGCGTGAGCGACCGTTCGTGCCTGGACACCTCTGACTATTCGTTCGACCGAACATGGGATTTTAACAAATATTCTACTCCCATAGATTTTCAAGTATTTCACATCTGGTTTTGCATTAAAAAATATTTCGTAGGGTGTTTTTTTTTCTAACGTGTTGGCAAGCGTTCTGTTTTTCAGGTAAGCTGCTGCTTTTACTATTTCTGGCCAAAACATTCTATTAACCTTGGCTTCTTTCAAAAGACATCGTCCTATATACATTAATGATCGGTTATACCTCTCCGCTACCCCGTTTAGCTCGTGAACATACGGTGGGCACGGGATCATTTTTATATCCTTTTCTCTGACGAATCTATGAACTTCTGCGTTTAGGTACTCCTTTCCGTTATTATATACCAAATTTTTGACCTTTTCCCTGCAATGTTTTCAACTAAGTTCACGTAGTCGACAAAGCAATTGTATGTATCGGACTTGGCTCTGATACAGTAGACTTTTGCTAATTTACTGTATTCATCTATAAAGCTTAAAAAATATTTTTCCCCGGCATTTCCGTTGGGTGAGGCCCATTAAGATCCGTATGAATAACTTCCGGAATTTCTCCCGCTCTACTTCTATTATTTTCAAACGGTTTTTTGGTAATTTTACTTTCTATAAATATCGCGCATTTTATGAATTCTGGCTCTAGTTTTTCTGGTAGCCCTATCAACAATTTGTTTTGCATAGTTTGTCCAAATAATTGAAATTAACATCGCCTAATTTTCTATGCCACTTTTCTTTGAGGGTTGTGTTTTCTCTTTTTGCTGAACTGGCACTAAGTTCTTTATTTTGATTATTTATGATTCGACTTTGCATGTGGTACAAGTTTCCTTCTTTCTTAGCAATAGCTATTAGCTCCCCAAATTTGTTATAGGTTTTTGCGACGTTACCATAGGAAACTATCTTATTTTTATCTGTTAGTTTCGAATAGCTTATTACGTTTTGTTTCATGTTTTGGACGTAAAAAACGTTGTACAGTGTTATAACGCTCTCGTTTCTATAGATTTCAAATATTGCATCTACTTTGCCTATTTTAGTAGCTTGCAGAGCTCGTCCGTCTGGTAATTTCACATCAATTGGTTTCTTAAGTACTACATATTCACTAAATACGGAATCGTCCTTTACAATGTGATCGGTACACCCACTATCTAAAATCCAGTCTATTTGATTTCCGTTGTCTGTGCTATTCTGACTATTTTTATGCTTATTGTTTACCTATGAGGAATTTATTTCAGTGACGAACGCATTCGCTTGGGTGTTTTCTTGGTTAGGTTAACTCCACGTGGTATTTGATTGGGCACCTCTGTTACCTCCTCTTCCTCGACTGGTTTGTCCGCGATACTCGCCTCTGCTCTGTGCTGTTTGGAAGTAGTTTCCTCTTCCTCGGGTTTGCTTCATCTATTGATTTAAGTTTGAGATTTTGCTGAGCGGAGCGCAGATTACTATGAATGTCAATACACTGGGACTTTTGGGTCCGGCCGTTCTTTATAGACTCAAGATATGTTTACGTACCGCAGTGGAGGTGGCACAAATCAGGGGTGGTTTTATGTTTTTGTTTTTGGCAAACTCCGTACCACTGACTTGGCTGACGCGGCGCGTAGGCTATACTCAAGTATACGGGTGTATGGGCCTGCTAGCTGTTTAGGGATAGCGGTACCTTGGGCAAAGGGATGGGTAGTTCTTGCTTGGTTCGCGTCCGTGAAACCAAGGGATATCACAATGTAATACGACATAATATTAAATTTGGTTCACCGAATTTTAAATAAATTGTAAAATCTGAATAATAATGTACGTATTTATTATTATTATAAAATTATAATGTGTATTTGAATTTCTTATACATTACTTATTGGTTGAACATTTTAATATTATAAATACTAAATTTTCTTGGGAACTTGGACAGAGTTGATAAGATTCAACTTATCAAAATTTGCAACGTTTCGTTGGTTTCATTTATTTTCCAACTTCATCAGGCAAGCTGTAACAGATGTACATAAACTTTAAAATTAAGTTGCATAAAACAATAGACATGATACATGTGTCACGTGCGGAGCGGTCTCGCACGCGACGACTTCACCCTCTTTGTTCTTATTGAGGTTTATATTTAATTTTTGGTGGATTCGGAGGCGAACGTCCTCTACAGGGCGTTCCGTGGGAAATGGTTTGGAGGATTTCAATTATGTTGTACCAATTTTGAAGGAAGCAAGTAGAAATATTTATAAAAGCAGCAAGGTTCTAGACAAGGAAGCTTACACTATTTTCTTATTCTACTCCCGTTCTCTCTCTCTCGCACTTACTCTTCGGTGGTTCAGCTCCGAATTCGCAGAACGGCTCACGCTTTCACTCTCACATTCAATTAAGACTACACAACTTGATTAAGTTCGTGGCACAGCTTTCTACACTTAAAATCTAACTTCGAAGACTAACGTCGCGACGCGAGACGCTTGGATGACCGCGTGTAGATTTAAAGGAGTTATCTCTCTAATCGTCGGAGACCCAAGACTTATAACTCTATACTCGACAGCTCTGAAGGAGCCTGACTCCGTTGATGTTGGTTTGAACCTGTCTCTAACGGGACTGTCTTCGCTCGCTCGTCCGACACCCCTTGGAACGTCGGGCGGCGAGCGAGCTTTTCGCTGACGTTTGCAATTTCGAACAAAGACTCGCCTCGCAACGGTCATCCTCGAAGCGCGTGATTTCGCGCTCGCCTCATCCCGGTGTTGATTACACCCGGGATCCGGCGGGCGCGAAGACGCTGACGTTGCTGGCTGTCCAACTACGCCGTTGCGCTTGGCTGTTCCACGAACTGGTTATAATAAAATATTTTGTATAGACTAACTGAACTATGCTTCCCTGTCTCTAAAGATAATAATATGAAAAATGATAATTGTTGTAATCGGTAATATGTTATAATTTCGGGTAAATATGCGGCGCTCGTGACACATGTAAGTTACAAATTCAGAAATAATAAACTAAACAAAATTACAAAATATTTACTTTTCAAGTTAAATCCTCGTTAAAATCCTTTGGTCCATAACATCAAGTCCATAACATCAATTTTAATATTATATTTGTATATTGCAAGACGAGTACATATATCTGTATTTTCACTATATTACTTATCGGTTTAACATTTTAATATTATATTTGTATATCATAAAACGAGTACATAATGTCTATATTTTGACTATAATACGTTTTGGCATATTGAATTTAAATAATACTTATTGATATAAACTTTGGTCCATGTTCAATAGTTTGTTGTTTACGATGAAGTCCTATACTACACTACACTACACTATACTGTACTATTATTGGTAAGTTGGTAAAATCTGTGATAGTACTTCTACTAGCTGAGACATGACTTCGATTCTCGTTTTTTTATTGTTAGCGTTTTGCACAGCTGCATCAGCTTGCTGTTCCATCGCTTCTACCAATCGACCCATAGCATCGGCATGACGCTTTGTCCCTTCTGCCTGTAATTTTGCAGCTTCAGCTAGCATCTGCGAAAATAGTTCATGTAAATGAAAATTATCCTATATCATATAGTAAATAGATAGCAGTTTTACTGAAATTACAATCTAACCATCATTGATTGGGCATGTGACTCAGCAATTGCTGCAAACTGGTCCCGTGTAGAAGATAATTGTTTAGATTGTGTTCCTTGAAACAGAATAGCATAATTGTTAGTACATAGTCTATATTCGATATCGTATCAGTGTTCTTTAAAATTCATAAATGATAATATTGTACACATGTAACATTCATGACAGAATCACGTACAACATTCTAAGTTCAATGCAAATTGAGAATGTATACGTTTTCTTGGTCGTGTAGTTGGGGCACTGTCGGTTGTGTAAGGTTTTTTTTTTTGTGAATCTTTGAAGTATCGGCGGCTCTTGGCTTTGACTGCTGCCGATTTGTTTTGTACGTCCAATGTTTCTATTAGTGCGTGTTTTTCTATATTTTCTTTTATATTTTTGACTTGCACTTTACTTTCTGAAATGCCTTCTTCAGTGTTGCTCAATTCCATATATTCCCAGTCAATGAGGTCAACATTGGGGTTTTCTATCGGTATTAAAAATAATAATGTTCGAAATGGAACAACGATTCAGAATACTTCATAATAACAAAGTCATACCGTTATCTCCATAGTTATTGGCAATGTCTGATTCAAAAACATCAGTGCATGTTGATGTACTCGCTATGTGGTCAAAGATGCTAACTACACGTGGAGGTTTTAATAATGGTGAGGAGTCGCCTGCAGCAAGCTGTTGTTGTAACTCCTATTTCAAGTCAATGAAACAAAAATTCAATGGTACAATGGGAGTATCAATAGTGCTACAAATCATGTATTCAACTACTTCAATGTCAACTTAAATGTAATTTCCACAAACTATATAATAAATACCTCTTCTTCAGGAACGCTATCAGGACAGTCAGAGCTACCTTCAACGTAGTTTTTGCCAATGATTCCAATGACTCTTAGCTCTAATGGTGTCAATGGAACTTCGTCAATTTCTTTATTGCCTGTTGCATTACGCTGATTACTAATATTACGTGCTTTCTGTGATGTTCGACTTTTCATATCTCTCCAAGTCTGTGTACATGAAATTTGATCGTTCAAGTTATTTATATTGCAACTGGTAGAATATAATTAAAAATATTATGTCTTGGATTATACGTACTACTTGCCATTGATCTGTGGTTTTGGTTGCACCTTTGGTCATATTCAAAGCATTTGCCAATTGATCCCATTTTTACGGAGTTCTTACTTTCAATTCATAATTAGGAATTTCCCTTTCGCAATCCCTTTGTGTGTTTCGAAAAACTGCACCATTGCCGCTAATTGTGCATCCGTCGCCCGTCCGCTTCTAATTCTTTTTCTACGAAGCGTTTAGATATACGTTTATGAATTATGTCGTACTGATATTCAATATCATCAGATTATAAAATGATGTATAATGGACGGATCAAGCGAGCCCGCCGAAGGCGGGCGAAGCTTGATCACGATTATGCCGAGAGTTCCGTTCGAAAGATCACTAGGTAGTATCGCTAGAGTACGCAGATGCCGCCACAAGTTTCAGCGTCTAAAACTTTTCCAATCAGCTAGCCGGCTCATGCTCCCGCTCGCGCTCGTCATGAGTTCAGAGTTTTGTTGCCTGCATGCCTTGTTGTTGCTAAAATTTATCTTGGGTGGGGGAAAAAACTGATATGAGGTTTTTCGATATATGCAAATACTTTTCATATGCGTTTAAGGGTGGGAGTGATCTTTCGAACGAGACTCTCGGCATAATCGTGATCAAGCTTCGCCCTCGCCTTCGGCGGACTCGCTTGATCCGTCCATTATGCCTCGTGTCTCGTTCTCCGATCACTAGGTAGATGTTTAGAGCTGGTTCCTACATTTAAAAGATCTTTTTTTTTTTTGGAACCTGAATACATTCTTCTGAACAATATGAACTTTTCATACAAAATTACAAAATACAAACTAACAATTTGTTATTGATTCTCTCCTTAACACTACTGCCTCTGCAAATTCGCTTCTATCTGGGACAATAGGTCTGTTATAAAAACGGTTAAAGACATTAGACCTATTAGACCATCCGGCTAAACTCTTAATTACACTTAAATCTACTCCTTTTTTCAAAGCTGCTGACGTAGCAGCATGACGTAAACTATGCGGAGCAAACTTCTTGCCTATTCCGCATTTAACTAAAAATGCTCTTATCCATCTACTTATGGTATCTTTGGATGCCTCCCTGTGAGGCTTTCTTGCCGTAATGATTAACTTATCGCTCTCTTTACGCAAATCTTTTGTTACCTCTAAATATCGATTTAGAGTCTGAACAATACATAACTCGGGTTTCTCTGTAAACTCCGGTAAAAGCAGTAATGGTTGAAACGTTCCTGATTTGGAATTTTTTACTCTCTGAGGAATCTCTATTTCATATCCTCTAGCTTTTCTGATTATATTTTTTATTGAGATCAAGGAGATTGTTTGTTTTCTGTGTGCAGTGATTAATGCTAATAAGACTACTAATTTATCAGTCAACTCTGGTAGACTCAATCTCTCCAGAGGATATAGTTTCTCTAACTCTGATAATACAGGATCTAGATCATATATTCTATCATATTTTGGCTTTGCTGGTCTATTGTTATAAATACCCTTAAGTAACCTACTTATCGTAGGGTCTTTACTTATTCTATCACCTAAAATTAAAGATAAAGCAGCTCTACAAGTATTAATTGTACTAAACGCCGCACCGCCTGAATATTTATTGCATAGCCAGGAAGCTACGATCTCTGGATTGTACGAGTACATGTCGTAATTGAGATCTCCGCAAAAACTAGCCCACTCCATGAGCGGTTTCGAATACTGTTTCAATGTTGATTCCGAAATAGATTGGACTATTATCGTAATTGCTTCGTCTTCAAACCCTTGTCTCCGGTAAGCCTCCCAGATAATACCCCTGCCATTAATTGCATCTTTGACGCCAAGGGGTGTTGAATCGTCCTGCATGGAGATAATAATAAATTATTATCCGGTGGAAATATTATTGGCTTTCCCAGTAACATGGTATTCCATAGTGGATACCATGGTTGTGAGGGCCAGAAAGGAACAACTAGTATACCCTGTGCCTGGTCATTTTTTATTTTTTGAATAGTTTTCAAGATAAGTGCTACAGGAGGAAATGCAAAAAATGCTAACTCCTTCCAGTCTACTGTAAATGCGTCCACGCAAAATGCCTCCGGGTCCGGATGCCATGAACAATACCGCTCGCATTTTTTGTTCCCGCTAGACGCAAATAAATCTATCTCTATGTTGCCAAATTTCTTTGTAATACAATTGAATGCCCATTGCGCCAATTCCCATTCCGTATCAACGTTGTTCGCTCGCGATGCGAAATCTGCATGGACGTTTTCTTTTGACGCGATGTACGATGCAAACACCCAAATGTTTCGCAGTTCGCAAAATTGCCAAATTTGTCTAGCTATTTGGTTTAATGTTGGGTACTGAATACCGCCCATCCTGTTTATATACGAAATTGCGGTAGTATTATCAATCCGAAGTAGCAACTCACAATTACGTCTGTCTCTACAAAAAATCTGCAATCCAATGAATGCAGCCAATAATTCGAGATAATTAATATGACTTTTAAGTTCCTCCTCATTCCATGCACCGAAACCAACTTCTCCGTTGCAAGCAATACCCCAACCTGAGCCTGAGGCATCAGAGAATATCTCTAGTTCGAATTTATTCTGGCGAATTTTATTGTTACTAAAAGAAATTTTTTCTTCCCACCAATCCATATCCGCTGATAAGGAATGTGGTATAACCATCGTGGCTGAATAGTCTAAATCGTTTTTTAGTAATCTGAGATACTTTATTCTCTCTAACCCTTTAGAATAGAGCCACCCATACTGTATGGCTGGGCACGCCGCGACAATGCAACCGACTAGCCCTGCAAACTCTCTTATAGTACAAGTTCCCCTACCTCTTAATTCCTTTATTAAATTGACAATTTGTTGTCTTTTTGACTCTGGTAGTTCAATTGTCATATTTATTGAATCTAAAATCAAGCCTAAAAACTGACACCTATTCTGTGGAATTAAACTACTTTTCTGCCTATTAATGATAAAACCCAAAGGACTCTAACGTCTGTATAGTTAAATTTAAGTTTCGTAAACAATCATTATATGTATCTCCAAAACATAACCAATCGTCTAAATACACTACCGATAACAAATTCTTGCTCCTCAGAAAATTTACTACTGGTTTCATAATTTTCGTATATAACCAGGGGGCTACATTCAGTTCGAATGGGATACAATTCCATTCGTACCTCACATTATTCCATTCAAAACATACATATTTTTGACTTGCTTTATGCAACGGAATTAAGAAGTAAGCATCTTTTAGATCTACCGAACCCATAAAACATCCCTCTGAAACTAATTTCGAAGCTGTCCTAAAATCCTCCATTTTAAAATGATTCTTAGGAATGAACCTATTTAATTTCTTCAAATTTAATACAAATCGCATCTTCTTATTTGCTTTCGGCACTAAAAAATAAGATGAAACAAATTGTTTACTTGATTTCGAAACTTTCTTAATCGCTCCCAAATTTAATAAATTTGCTATAGCTTCTCCCAAAAGGTGTTCGTCTTTTTTGTTTAAACAATTACGTCTCGGAGCTTTCTTTTGAAATGGTTTAGAACTAAACTCTATTTTATACCCTCTTAGGCATTGCAAAATAAACGAATCACTCGTTATATCGGACCAGGCATTTAAAAACTGTTTCAAACGTCCCGCTATACGACCTACCGCTTCTACTTCTTGAAGTTCGCGCTGGTCGGGTTCTGTTGCGTCTGGTTGTTCTGTTGACGGTTCGGCTGGCAGGCGAATCCTTGCGATCCGTACTGGCCGGAGTTTCTCTGGAAGCGCCTGAAACCCGCCTTGCCTCGGCCTCGTGCAGACGGGCCTCGCCAGTTTAAAGATGACGACGCTTGGAATGTCGGCTTTTTCTCTGCCGTTGGTTGCTTTAATGACAAGCCCAACTTTTCTACCGCCTTGGCAATCTTAATCTTCTGTGATAAATCGGGACCGAATAAGAATTCTCCATGCTGTGTCTTATCTAAGATCTGTCGAGCTTTCTTGTCGACGCATGGATAGAGAAAGGCTTTTCTTGCCTTTATTAATTGATTGTGCAACTCGCACATTAATTTGCCTGACTCAATTAGTCTCGTCAACAATTCCTTGGTATCGATTTCTTGTGTCGAGCCATTGAATATCATGGAGATTCCAGATCCCAAAGCTGATAGACTAGAGCCACACAGGTCCAAATCAGCCGCAAAAAATTTATCTCTTTTTAGGCTGGCTTCCTTAATACTCGCTTCAATCTCAACATTGAGCTTAGGCGTCTGGAAGGGGCAATTTCCCGTTCTCGGGTATCTGTCCAGCAGTGCCATCTTTTTCTCTTTCTTTAATCCTTCCGACAAAATTTTCTGCCAAGTACTGGCTAACTTAGGATGCAAACTAAATTTCTTGCCTTTGTCCGACTCCTCGTCGTCACTCAAGAGCTGCAGCGTCTCGCTGTCTAATTCCGCGAATTCTTCAGTCGGCGGTTCGTCTGTGCCCGCTTGATTAGTCGAGTCATCGTTCTCTTTGTCCTCCTCTAGATCGTCCGACGCTTCTCTGTCGTCTTCTTGCGAATCTAGAAGGGCAAGATTTCTAGGTTATACATTTTCGACACCGAGGTCTTTGCATAAACCTAGTAGAAATGTCCGACATGTCTCACTTTCTGCGTGAGCTCATCGGCAAAAACGTACGACATGTCTCACCTCTCGTGTGAGCTCGTCGTCCATATGTGCGATCTGTTTTACCTCTCGTGTAAACTCATCGCTTTTCCGAGCAACCATGCCTCTAAACAAACGTGCCTCTGACCACCTGACCTACCTGCTGAATCTGTCTCAACGTCCTCCTTTCTCGGCGGCGGAGACGGCGGTGTAGCCTCGAGTAATTCGTTGATTAAATCCGCATTTTTATTCACACTGTCGTCGGGCTGTAGCCCATCTTCCTTTAACTTTCTAGCAATATGCTCTTGGACCTCTTTCAACTGAGCGTTCAACCTCTTCAACGAAGGTGAACGATTCCTCTTTCTTCCCATTGTTAACCTCAAAATACTTCCCACGTGCTGAGCTGTGGCCTCTCGCTTCGCGCACAAAAAGCGTTATGACGAGCGCGAGCGGGAGCATGAGCCGGCTAGCTGATTGGAAAAGTTTTAGACGCTGAAGCTTGTGGCGGCATCTGCGTACTCTAGCGGTACTACCTAGTGATCGGAGAACGAGACACGAGGCATAATTTATCTTTCTCCAGCTCCAGTCGTTTGGCTTCGTTATTTGCAGACATTAGCATCGCCTGTGACATTCTCTAAAACATATAAGTACAAATATTTGCACAATTCCACTGGCATAATAATTTGCAGATTGATTTATTCATATACAGTTTAAACAGAAATACCTCAAGTATTTCGTTCTGCTTTTGTTGCATTTCTACAACCGTCTTAAAGACATCATCTCTTCTTTTGTTTTTCTTCTTGCGCAAGGCTCTGACAGGGTGTGTGGCTGTTTTTATCTTTGGGGTTGTCTGCTGCAATGATGGGTGTGCCAGTGTGTGCGATGATGATGCTATGCCATCATCACTGCAGACAACTTCTACCAATGTTTTGGGTTCTGAAAGGTGCTTTAATTCATCAGCTTCTTGTATGGTGTGTTCCTCCTCCTGTCCTATTGCCGTGTCTGATTCTACGAATAAAACACGTTGCCACAACATCATATCATACATCATTATTGTTAGTAATACACGTGGCTGCTCGGAACATACGCTTACCAATTGTGGTGTTTGTCGAAACTATGTTGTATTCTTCGAATACTGATATATGAGTAGGTATCTCGTTTAACACCGACTCGTCTGCCTCCCGCAGTTGTGTGATTGCAGACTGAAATATGTACATGAATAAACATGTTTGGCTTTTCAATCATTTAAATGGAAGGGATTAATTTGTATACCATTCATGGGGGCTGAGCTAGAGCAGTTGATCCGACATAAATGAGTTCCTTTGTTCAGCGTTAAATTTAACTTACTTTAATACTATCAGTTATTATCGTTCATTCACGCATATTTTTCAAATTATTTGCCGCAATTTTGATCTCGTCTTGTACTCGGTAAATAATCTATCTCAAAGAATATCTTCTGTAAGCAGTTTTTGTATTTAATGTTCTCATTACATATCATCTCTTCAGGCATCGAATCAGGGACCCTGCACCCTTCTGTTAGAGCAGGTCCTATCAATCCGAGGATCATTAAATCTTCCTCCGATAGCGTATTACTATCCACAGGAAAATTGCCAGTTTTAATGCGGGCATTTTCAAGGCTGACAGCTTTGGCTCTGACTCGAGTTTTTATATCCTTCCAAACCTAAAAAATGCCATAAGAACTGTTCTTCAAAAACAGAGTTTCCACCGTCACGAAACTTTCAGTCTCGTTTTAAAACTTTTATTTCAGTTCTGGTAGAAACTTGGTGAATGAGAATAAAAAAATTTACCTATTATGGTTTCATCTATAAGTAAATTACACTAACTGCAAATAAACAGTGTTAAAAAAATCAACGTTTTTATAAGGAATAAAGGTTTTCGAAGTTTACTCACTTTCTGCCACTGAATTTGAGTTTTCTCAAACCCTAAGGAGTTCAATTCCCTTGTCAGTGCCTTCCACAATTCGTCTCCTTTTTCTTTTCCTCGAGCACCTATAAGCCGTCCTGCTGCAAACTCTCTATGGTTATACATATATTCAATCAAATATTTCCTTTGCTTACTGTTGTGCTTGTGGGAACGTTTTGCTGCTTCAGTAGGACTGTAACAAATCCATGTTCATATTAATGTGACATCATAAAACCTGCCATTATCATCTTATAAATATGCCTAGTCTTATAACGTCTTATAACAGATTTTTTAAATAGCAATTTTGTGAATAAATGTAGCTAACAGAAGTAACACACAGAACAATGAAACAAAACTTTTCTAGAGATCATAATTAAGGTTATGATCTCTTATATATTAATATAAATGCATTATTTCATTACTTATGGATTAATTTCATATAAATATTAATCTCATATATTATTTCCTTACTTACTTCATTTTGTACGTTGATTCTTCACAAATTTCGAAATCACAAAAATTTTGATGGTTTATTTATGCAATACAATGCAACAAAACTGCAAATACAATGTAACATGAAAAAATTGTTATATCGCCGCCTGACAAGTCTAGGCTCACGGCTTCCTTTAGAACGGGAGGTTCAAACCACGGTTTGAACGCAACCATTGCGCCGGCGAAACCGCTTGCTTGTAACGCCTGACGCAAAATAGCACCTGGTACAGAATCGCTTTTTATAATAGCGTCGCTTTCGCAAGCGACCTTTCGTGTTGCGTCGCTTCATAGCGACCCTTCATTGCGTCTAGTACAGAATCGACCTCCTGGTCAGCGAACGCTGCCGCGAACGTGTGCGTGATCGGCTCGGCTGGTCGTCCACCTTCCGCTGGATTGCCGCGATGTCCTGCTGGTGCTGTTTCTGCATGGCCACGGCGGTAGCCAGGCTTGCCGTTACTTGCTCGACCAAGGCTTCGAGACTACCCGCACTCCCCGCGTACTCAGCGACCTGGTGGCGCGGAGTTGCGTCGGCGATGGCATTGCCTAACTCGGCAACCAGATCGAGCACGGAGGCTAGATAGAAGGAGGACGCTCGCCAAGTGTTGCAAGCGCACGAGAGTTGAAGGAGACATCATCTTTCGCACTCTCTCGCTAGAGCGCGTGAGTGTTGGTAATGTGCTAATGTCAGGTTTTTAAAATTTTCACCGCGGAATGTAGTGATAGTATTTGTATGTTAATTGATAAAAAAATTAAAAATTTTAAAATCAATTTTTAGAATAATAATAATAATTATTATTATTATTATTTTTATTACAATTTCAATAGAAAGTTAAATTTAAAAAAAACTACAAAACATATTAACTGTGCTACAATAAAATACTATAAGAAATGAATATTTATTGTTTATTAATGCACAATAAACAATAAATAAATATTAATAGTATAATAATAAATACAATATTTTATCTTACCGTATCCGGCCGTATTTAAGGAAAAGTAGAATATTAAAAAAGAAAATAATCCAATTAATATTGAAAAATAATTAAATATTAGCTTAGTGATTCTAATTTTAAAAGACTAGGAACAGTAAAAAGTTTTTATTTTAATACATTATGATTTAAGATAATTTAGAATTTTTACGGTGTTTTTTTGTCATGCTACGTCGCTCATTCAGAGTTCGATTAATTAAATTTACTAAGAAATTTCCACGCATCACTATAAAATTATTTAAAATCTTAGCCATAAGTTCTTTTTTGTGAGTATCACAGCCTAAAATAGGTAGATACTTAGCTTTAGCTACTCTTTCTAACACTTTATGCATAGTATCTATATTCACTGTCTTAGTACCGACCACAGTTAGAACAATTTTTTCAAGTTTCTTTATCAGTTTAAAGAGATTATCACTAGGAAATATTAATTCACCGTTGCTCATTAACTCAATCACTTCATCACGTTTCGAAGGATTATCAGAACGTAAGGTATCGATGCAATCACAACACGGGGAGAATCGTTGAAATTTTCTTGCCATATATCCAGCGATGTAAGCTGCCACACCATCACTTGTGGAAACAACATCATAATCATGATGATAATGTGGATCATCGCGAAAATCAGGATCTTCTTCTTCTTCGTCTTGACTATGGTCAGTGTTTTCTTGGTACTCATTATCTACAGAGTTATCATTTTCTGTGTCCAACACATCATTAAACGGACAATAATAATCCTGGTGTGAATGTACATCTTCATGAATATTATCATCATCATCATCACTATCTTCATCTAGAATACTATCAAATGGTTTTCTAATGAAAGAACAACCATTGTCCACAGCTTCTTCATCACTGTCTTCGTCAAGCACACTCTCAAAAGGTTTCTTAGCAACAGAAAGATTTTGAAGAACAGCATTATTGTTAATATCTCTGTGAGATGAATTTGCATTGTTAAGAATCCCATTTTCAATAATAGCATCAATATCTGCGAGCCAATTTTTCTTCAACGCAGTTGCTGCAGCCAAAGATTCTTTCGTCTGCATCAATGATTGAAGAAGCTCACCAGCGGTGACGTTTGACCCTTTCGGCGGGGTGACCAATGAGTAGGAACATAATAGGCGGAAAACTTGGCCGAAAAGAATGGTATCAGGATGATCATTACAGCGACAAACACTTCGCATTATGCCGAAAAATTTCTGAAAAAGAATTCAAGTTAAAATATTAAAATATCCACAAAATAGTAAATTATTAGTATCTTTGGTTAAATACATACTTCTAACTGGTCCTGGTTTAGGCGTGACGTCATTAAATAATCAAATTTGCACTCTCCTAGCAAAAATTCACTTAACTCAAGAGTAGCTTGCAACGTTATTTTCAATCCATTCAGAGTACTCGGAGTAATGGCGAAGAAAAATTTTTCATTTTCTTCACTTGCAACATTTTCTATTTGCTTCTTCTTTTTCTTCTTCTTTTTACTGAGTTCTTTCTCCTCATTTGCTTTATCTTCCCAAATTTTTAAATAACTCAAAAAGTCACTTATTGCCTAGCAAAAACAAAGTTTTTTATTATTTTGTTTGTTAATTTTTTTGTGGTGACAATTGTAAAAGAATATACAACAAGAAGTATTTGAATTATAGTTATAATAAAAATATTCAAATTTGGAAGAGATTAGGATAAATGGTAGAAGTACATCTTACTTACAATAAGTCCCAAGCATTTTTAAATGAGTAAATTCAAGTTAGTTGAATTCGTCTATCCCACTGAGTATTGGTTTATGATAGTGATGGATAAAATAAATTTTCGAGATCGATTATGAATTGACCATTAATAGGAGAAATGTCATGATTAGTTTGTAGTGTTTTTGAGCTATTCAAGTTTTTTTCTACTTACACAAACTTTATGAATTGTTTCAGTTTTCATTCCAGTATTTAAGTTCACAAATATTGAATTTTTAATGTTGATAATGAGTATCCATTTAAAATTTCAATTTTCGCTCTATTACTGCAAAAAATTATTACAAGCTTTGATAATATATTAAATGTTACCCTTTTTGGAGGACACTCTGGATCGGAACGCAGAGCATCTGATGGAGTACGTGAACTCATTGCTAGAATTAAGTTATTAACTTTTTCCATGAAAGCAATCGTAGAATCACAATCTCTGAGTTCTTCCGTTCTATTTTTATATACTTTCATGGCAACTTGAATCTCTTTGGAAAATAACTAAAAACAAAAGATATCATTTATAATCATTAAAATTTCAGAGAATAATTATAAACATTAGTATTGAAACAATAAAAGAAATAAGTTTATATTTTCATTATTACCTGATAGGCCAAAGGAACATTCATTTTTTGGTATCCTTCAGGATTCAAATGTTGTGGAGTTAATTTATAAGCTATTGTTACATTAGCTTTAAGATAATTCTCATGAATTAACAAAGTTTCCCAGTGACTTTTTCTTACAAAACCATCTGGTGTCTACATGAAAAGAACAATAGCATCAAGTATCAAGAAAGACAATTATTTTGCTGATTACATAGTCATCGTAAAAATTGATCATACATTAAATATTATAGCGTACCCAAAAAAACAACTTCTCCAAAATTTTGTTCCTAAAACATTTAATCAAAGGTGGGAAGTCCGAAACAAACCATAGTCTTCGGTCGGAGTTGCATGGATGTTCGCAGCTACACTGGCCATCTTTTATGCCAAAAAGTGTCCATGCTCCTCGATTCCATTGTGCACCATCTGAGGTAACAACATCCACAAAAAACCCAGCATTTTCCAACAGTATAATGCATTCTATAAGCAATTTGTGGAGAATAGCACTAGTGACAGAATTCCTACTGAGGAAACTGCCAACAACTTGCACCCAATCACCTTGGAAAGGCTGGAACATGAACACTAGGGCGTGATCAGCCCGCGTGTTTTGAAGATTTTGCGGTGTATGTGTTCCCAAATTGACAAAACCATCTAGCTGCATGGTTTTACGATTTAACTTGATGGCTTCGCTTAAAGCAACTTCGTCGATTAAAAGTGTACCTATTAAAAGTCAATTATCGATAATTAGAATATAATGCTAAAATTGATATATAACACTAATCATAACTACTTTTGATAAAGCTTGACAGAAAGTTATTCTACAATACTAGAAGAAATGTACTTTTTTAAGCACAAATTTTCTACGCATGGGTTGGTTAATAAAAGCATGGTCTAAATCTAAGTCAACTTGTTAGGAATAGTTATAGGAAGCTTATCTTATGAGAATAGTTCTCGTGTCGATAGGTTGTGTTAGGCGAATTGTAAGTTTGATACACTACTGAAAATGTTTTATCGAAGATTCGCAGTAGAAGTACAGCTTTAATTGTAAGTCAATACCCCGTTTCTCGTATACTTCCATAGTTCTACTTTCTATACGTAGAGTATCAAATACAGCTTTAGGGAAGCCAAAAGCACTGTCCAACTTCTGTATGTATCTGTTAAGAGTGTCTTTACAAGGAAGAGGTAAGATTTCTCGTTCTCTTAATCTATCATACACGGATGCACTTTTAACGCGAAGCAAGAGACATTCATACACCCACTGCACCGTATATCTTCTTTGCCTCGGATCTGAAACTTTTACAGCGTTGAAACAAGCACGTATTGCTTGTTGTTGAATAGGAGGTAAAATTGAAATTTCAGCTCTTAAAGCTTCATCTTTAATAGCTAAGCAATAGGCTTTTTGTATATTAATTGTTTCTTTGAGTATCTTATTCTGTAAACATTAAAAAATTTTTGAGGCATTTTTCATGTAATGAAACACCAGTAATCATGAAGTTTTAAATACCAAAAATTGTGTTAATTTTAAAACCTGTTTAATAATTTATGTTGCAATTTGAGATGGTAAAGAATTTAATATAAAAATAAAAAGAAATTTATTATGGCGCGACGTTTTATGTCTGCATTGCGCATTTTTAAGGGCTTTATAAAGAGGTAAAAAGTTCAAGAAAATTTAACAGACAATGTTTAGATTTATCGTTTAATGTTTTAGGGTTTTAAAATAACGTATTTATATAGAAACGCAAATAATTAAAGGCATAACAATAAAAATTCGTATTACAGTACGTCGAGATAAATAATATGTTGACGACCAAGCTTTGTAGTTTCCTGATACAACAATAAAACAGAAAATTGTTATTACTTACTCTGCGTTTGAGACGTTGAATTTGTTTATTGTTAAGACTTTCCTGGTACTTCAATTTATCATAACGCTCTTTATAATCAGGCTTAGTTTTGTATGATTGATTTTGTAATTTGAGTCTTGCTTTTCGACAAGCTACACAACGAAAAATATTCAATTGCTTTTTATACTTCTCATAAGACAATGCCACACCAGTGCAATCCGAAGAACATCTATAATTTCATAAAAAAAAGTCGAATTTAAAAATTAATTTCCGGATAAAAAAATATCAAGAGTCATAACTCTTACTTTTCTTGATCAAATCCAGTTCCATCACATAACGGGTAATTCTCCAATTCTTTTCAAAAATTCCAGTAGTCGGATATATCGGAAAAACTTTTGTTAACGTCAATTACCTTTTCAGTTTTAATGTTGGTCAGCTAATAAAAAAAATTTTAAAATTAGATTTTTTATTTTAAAATAACACATAATTTGTAGATGGACATAAAAAATAAAAATCCACTCCCTCAGCTTGTCGTAATTTAATTAACTATATTTTTCAAAAGAAAAAAATACAAGTCAAGCATTTTTTAAGCTAATTAAAAAAAAAATATAATTATCTGCTTATGTTTATCATTGCCTTACTTAATTAAAATATTTTTATTAATAGTAAATCATAAATGCAAAAATTTAGGTTACCTGTGGCACAGTAAATAAGGACGTATTTCTCGTTCCCAATTTGGCATGCTTATTACGATCATTTGCACTGCCACTTGTGCAGCCATTAACTACACAACGATTAACCATTTTTTATTGATCAGCACAACATTTAATTATTTTATAACTATTAAACTTTCAAAACTTATTTATTGTCATGCTACTAAACAATAACAAATAGACGCCATTTCCCTGATATTACCGAACGCAGCGTCGCCCTAGCGGCATATTTACGAAAATGAGGTATCCTCACTTTACCGGACCCACTATCTGCGGAAAACCCAATCCTTCTATCTAGCCTCCGTGGCACGAACTCTCACACGAGGTACAATATCCAAGATGGCCGTCCGCCGGTTACACCACGTGACTTTCAAACCGGGATTGCTTACCGGTACGCTTCCCGCGTTTTTACACCGCGTTTTACGCTTCTCGCGTAGCGAAACCGCTCTTTTCGCGACACTCCGAGAACCGCTTTTCTACCAATCTAGATCCCTTCTCGCAGTCAGCGTGACTGGGCCCATAACCTATTGGATTTTTTTTGGATAGAAAAGAAAAACTCAATAAGTTCAAAGAGAAGGGATAATTGGATGACTGGTAGAAGGGGTTGCAATAAAATTGTTACACTTGAAAATTACAATAATAATTACGACAGTAAACTTTATTAGAATGATAGCGAAAATTAGTTAACAGGTTAAGCTCGGAATGACTTTGTCTGTAAGTGCTCCTTCACAGAGCTGGAGACGAACTGAAAAAGAATAAAAACATGAGAGCTGTCATGGGACAGCCGGTACGAACGAAGTTCCTTACGCTATATTACTGCTCATTGAATAAATTAAGAACGTTTAATTGAAGAATAATTAAATGAAAAATCAAATATATGAAGGAATGGTAATAAAATCGTACGAATGTGTTTTTGAAAGATATAAATATACTGATGCCGCTTGTTTTCTTTCCGAGCGCTGTGTGAGAGAGAGAGAGAGAAAGTGGGAAAGCTATGAGAAAGAAAGAGAGGCAAAGTATAGACGTACGCTGTGAGAGAGCGCGCTGCGGCCCAAAGTATAGTTGTACGCTGTAGGAGAGAGAAAGAGGGGCGAAGTATAGTCGTGCGCTGTGAGTGAGAGAGACCGCTGCTGCCGTCTCCCACCCCAAGCGCTGAGACAGAGAGAGAGAGAGCGCGCGCACACGCTGGAATAGAGAGAGAGAGAGAGAGGGAGATCGCGCGCACTATAGCAAACGAGCACTATAGCCAAAAAGTGTCGGTTTTTTGGTGTCGTTTTTTTCCGCCTAGCCCCTACGGTGAACGAGCGATAAGGAACTTCGTTCCAATACGAATGCTTTCTCTCTCTGTACTTTGGTACGACGCCTCTCGCGTCGTTTACCGGTAGCTCGAGAGTCGAGGTACTGGTATTGGTAAGCGGGAGTTGCAATCACGCCAACTGGTGACTATATTTTGAACTAGAGAAAACGGGTCGGCTGATTAATGTCATATGTAAACTGTATGTAAACAAATCCGTTTCTTAAATTTTATTAATAATAAACATTAAAAAAGGACATTACCCTAAGTTCTATTAATAATAAAAAAAATGTTTTTATCAATGTGCAAAGTATTGGATTATTTGGAGTCTACAACGAGAAGCCGAAATTTTATTGAAGGCGAGCAAGTTGTCAATGCGAATCATTTAATTTATACGGGAATTTTGAGTGAAAATGAAGAGCAGTATGAATTATTATCATATTGTATACAATCATCCAATACTCGGGGAGATCCTCACGAAATAACAACAGTTATTAGTAAAACTGATAAGGTTATTTCCTCAGTGTGCAGCTGTACAGCTGGGAACAGTGGAACATGTAAACATAGTGCTGGTGTTTTGGTGTTTTGCACAGGGTAAGTTTAAACAGTGGGATATATTTTTTCAATGTTTCTTGGTATGTAATTTTTACTACCAAGCCAAATTAATTATATTTTGATTATTTTTTTTTAGTAATGATTTGGCTGGCTTCAAAACGGTTTCATCAACAGACAGGAAATGTCTTTGGAGTGCACCTCGCAATGCTTGTTTGGAACAATATAATCCAAAGCCTTTGAGTGAACACGGCTGCTTCAATATAAAGAAAAATCACAAGGAACTAAGTGATGATGTCAAGAAGTCAATCAAGGAAAAACTTTTTTCGAAGAATTTAAAATCAGCTTTGTCAGAGCATGCGTACGAGCGTGAATGATTAATTTATTTATGATTGATTTTTTTTTTAATGAAAATTTTGTTGAAGTAAATTTTCATGAAAACAATTTTATGATTCACTGTTTATATAAACAATTGTTGTTTTTAATTTAATCAATTTTGTATATATTTGCCGATGAATTTAAACTTTTTTACTATTTCGATGGAATAATTTAATCAATTCTAATCATGACTTGTATGTAACATTTACTTCATCAAAATTTATGACTCTCCAATCATGTTGTGTTTAATTTTTATTTTCACACGTTTTTGAATGTATTTATCACAGAACTGGAAGGCATGCTCCACTGCAACAACCTACTATTGAAACTGTACCTCCTGAGAACTTACAACTTATCCAACGTTTGATTTCACACTCATTCTCGTCATCAATCCTACTCAATCTTTCTGAAAAACCCTTCCGACCACTGAGAGAATGTTGCCAGAAACTTTTAGAGCAATTAATTGGGAATCCTTATAATATTTGTTTAGAAACTCAAAAATTTTATAGTGTTTGGCAGAAAGAACGTCAATTTCGAATAACTGGCTCGCGATGTTACGAGTTATACACTTATCGAAAAAATTTAAAACCCAATTGGAAAAATAAGTCTATGAAATATTTCTATCCGACAAATATTAGCACTCCAGCAATGAAACATGGTCTAAAATTTGAACCTGTTGCTCGAGAAACATATCAAGAATTAAATCCATCTACCAATGTATTTCAATGCGGACTAATAATTTCTAGAGACAATCCGTGGTTAGGATATTCTCCTGACGGTATTATTTTCGATAAGGATAAACCAATTAAATTGTTAGAGATTAAATGTCCATATGAGGGTAAATCTTTACCTGTAAATGAAGTTATTTCTAAACTCAATTTCATTAAAACAAATCCAAAAGATGAAAGTATTTTGAGTTTAAAAAAAAATCATAAGTATTATGGCCAAATTCAGTTCGGAATGGGTATTTTAAATATTCAAAAAACTGATTTTATTATATTTTCTTCGTTTGATAAAAGTATGAAAGTTTTAACAGTAGATTTTGATAAACAATTCGTAAACGATTTATTCACATCTTTAAAATTAATATATTTCAATGAAATGTTACACTATGCATGCACAGATGAACATAAACAAAATTAAATGTTGATTATTTGTGAATAACCGTTCTTTAAAAATATTTTTAAATTTAAATAAATACCTGCAACATATTCAATTGTGTTTTCATTTATTATTAACATTCTAGGTGAATTACATAGTTTTAATGTAATATTACGAATAATAGATTTAATTTATAATAAAGTTATTCCTTTTCAGACAAAAATTTATCATCTTTCAAAATCGGAGAGCTTAAATTGACAACTGCACCAATTATTGTTAAAATTTCTTTGCCTTTCTTCACTAAACCAATTGGCATTCGCGAACCTAAAACTTTAAAGACTTTGAGTCGTTGATTAGAACGTTCCACGTGTACACGAGCTCTCGCTATTTTAGCGTTCAATCGTGATTCTTCTCTGGTAAATTGAAGCTGCTCTTTCTTAAATGGAGGCCTTATAAGCTTAATATCTTTTTCCTTGCATAATTTATCAACTCGAAACCCTTTATCAACCATTATTGCTTCACCTTTTTCTAGATAATTTAATATTTTGGATTGTTCAAATATCGCATCATCTGAAACTCTTCCTCCGTACATTTCACTAATAAATGATATTATTCCTCCAGGAGTTACTCCAGTCATAAATTTTATTGTGTAAGTACTTTTGTACCGAGAATAACTTGCTTGTTGACAGCATAGATTTTTTGGTCTTTGGATAAATATTTCAGTGCAATCTAGAACGATTCTCACATTTCTAAAATCATCAAAACATACTGGGAGATTCTTAGAAATTTCATCTTTATCCGGAAAAGGAATGCCTTCTTTCAAACAAACATAAAGCATATCGATTATCTTAAGGACTACTCTTCGACACTGTGATAAAGATGAATACTTAAACAAAACTGCCAAGATTGCATATGATAAATTATGCTTCAATTTTATGAATGTCATTATTATTTTACTTCGAAGGTTCATCGTTTCAAATCTATATTTAGGAAAGCCATCCTTTACCACGTCAATAATAGTTTTTAAGATATCAAAATTAATAATACCAGTTAGTGTGTTGAGCTCTTTTTCAGTTTTTAAAATATCACAAAAATCTGTGATTAAATCCCCGCTTTTAATCTGAACACCAATATCAACCAGGCGTTTTGTAGCCAAAATTTGGTCATTTTCTGTAAGCAGAGGTGTATCTTGAACTAAACTGATGGAACTACTTTCTCCTTGGTCATCCGGTTCCTCTGTCAAATTATTAGTATCTAAGTTATTAGTATCTAACACATCCTGATCTTGACAACTAAGCTGACTAGCTGGCAATACTTCATTCCTACTCTTATCTCTTCGTAATCTTCTTGTCTCTCTGTCAGTATTTTTGTTGGTGATTAATCTTGGTGTCTTGTCTGTAGAAGGTAAATTACATGAAGGAACTGCATTTTGTTTTAATCTTCGTTTGCCTTTGGAGCTTAAATCTACATAAGAAAGTAATGCCCTTAGTTAATATTGCAAATAAAAAAGTTATTAAGATAATTAAAAAACAAATATAATATAATATAATCACCTGGTGAAAAATAATCGGACTGTTTAAAATGCAAAGAACAAACTTGCATGTTATCGGTAACATTTTTACCAATTTTTAACACAATTTGCCACATTTTTCGGCAGTCTACTTTTTCTTCTTCACCGAACGTATTTATAATTTTTATGAAATTGTTTTTTTTAGGAAAAAGATGAAATCTGACATCTGAATCCCTACAAGCTTTACTCTTACATCCATACACACTGCAAAAAGCTTTACTTTTTGTTTCCCTCGGAGAAAAACGTACACCCGAATCATCAACAACACTTTCCATTTTAATTTTAGTTTGTTTCTTAGCTAACAATAAAAAAAACTCAATAATTGTAAATTAAAGTTTACATTATCAATATGTTGAGCAATATCCATATGACAGCTGACCCGTTTTCGCTAGTTTAAATTTTGAACACCAGGCGACAGTACTTGTACTTACCACTTACCAATAGTCGGACCCCGCTCGAACCAAGTCAACAAGTATGCGATTGAATGTTCGCGAGTTGTCGCAAACTTTTTAATTCATCTGATACCGCTGTTAGATTGACTAGTTCTGCGTTGCATGGTGTAAATTGATTCCTAGTAAATCTTGTGTTTATCATACCGTCAGCATTCCCTAACTTATACAATCTTGTGTCATCTACGTCAATACTAACCATTAAAGTATTTTGAAAGTCACTTCGTCCTCTATCGACGCCAGGTATCGGTACTCTGACAGTGTCACCAATTTTACAAATTGGAAGTTGTGAATTTGATTGTGTTTTCATTTTTTTAGCTTGTGACATTAAACATTCCTTAGCATTTATTCTGGTGTTAGTAATATCAGCCTCCTTTTTACAAATTTCACATATTCCGTTTTCCGTTTCCGAGGCGTTACAATATTCACATAGACTTTTTGTCTGCGTGCCTACTGCATCTTGTCTAGAATCGCATTCTTGTTCAGAGATGTCGTCAGCGAATTGGTTAATCTCTAGCTCCGTTGCAATCGCGCTATTGTGTTCCATTATTTCCTGTAATTCCTTTTCGGTACGAACGGTTAAGTAAACCTCTTTCGGTAGGGCTGTTGTGGATAACCCTAATTTTGCATTTCAACCAAACATCGCTTGAAACGGAGATCGTTGTATACCAGCATGATGTGCTCTTACAAAATTAAAAAAAGGTTAATAACTGAATAAATTGAATTGAAAAAATATATTCTTATGTTACAAACAACAACCTGTTTTTCATAAATTCAACAAAACGTAGTCCCTCTGACCATTGATTGCTATCTTCATTTGTCATCCAAGTCATAAGCATGTTTTCTATGTCTTGATTCGCCCTTTCTACGCTGCCTTGCGACCGACTATGCCTAGGCTTTCCACGAACAATCTGTAGTCCAGGCCACATCGTGCACAATTCTTGTATAATACAATTAACGAATTCTCGCCCATTATCAGATTGTAAAATATTTGGTGCTCCAAAAATACAAAAAATGTCAAGTAGGTTTTTGGCCACTTCTACCACTCTTTTAGAAGTCAATTGTCGTAATTGAATGAATTTCGTTAAATGGTCTTGGTGCACCATAATAAAGTATGGTCCATCTGCACTTGATTGCAGATCTATAAGATCAACTTGACATCTACTATTCATCTCTGAAAAAATCATAAGTCTTACGACCAGGCCTTTTTTCGTTGATTTTTGTTTCTTTTGACACGAAACACAAAATTTCAAAAACAACAGTATGATTTCTTGTGTGCAGTTCTTATATTTTTTACTCAATTCAGAGATTGTTCGATGTTTTCTGCCATGCCCTACAGAAATATGGGCTTCATATAAGACATCGAACATTTCGTCATTTTTAACATAATATTTTATGCTTGTTCCTCCTGTAAAATTATGAAATTGTCACGTGCGGAGCGGTCTCGCACGCGACGACTTAACCCTCCAAGTTATCCGCAGAAGTTTATATTTATTTTTGCGTGGGTTGGTAGGTGATCGTCTTCTACAGGGCGATCCTTGGGAAATGGATGGAGGATTGATTATTAAAGTTTTAGAAATGTTTACGATGGAGGACAAGCTTTTTAATGATCAAATGAAATTGGAAAGCAAGATAATTGGTGACGAGGAAGCTTACATGAAACGTTCTTAACCTAATGTTTCATTCATTCGTCTACTCACTCTTGGGTGGTTTCTACTCACTCTCTCACTTGATTATGATCACACTTATCACTACACGGCTCGACTGAGTTCGTGGCAGAGTTTCAAACACTTATTCTAACTTCAAGGACTAACGCCGCGACGCGAGACGCTTTTGAATACCGCTTGTGAAATTGGAGGGGTTCCCTCTCTAATTGTCGGTGATTCTAAGTCTGATACTCTTTACACAACAGCCTTGGAGGAGCCGGGTTCCGTAGATGCCGTTCTTAGCTGTCTCTAACGGGACTAACTTCGCTCGCTCGTCCGACACCCCTTGGAGCGTCGGACAGCGAGCGAGGTTTTTGTGAATTTACAATTTTGAACAAAGGCTCGCCTCGCGATGCCCATCCTTGAAGCGCGTGATCTCGCGCTCGCCCCATCCCGATGTTGATTACACCCGGGATCTGGCGGGCGCGGGAACGCTGACGTTGCACGGGCAAACGCGCCGTTGCGCTTTCGTCGTGCCACGAACTGAATTATAAGATGGTTAACTCATATGTATTTAATAGTGAAATTAAGGCTATGCTTCCTCGTCTACGTTAAGCAAATATTAATAAGTAATGACATATTCGTGTAATGATAAATTTATGTGTATGTACATGCGGCGTTCGTGACAAAATTCAATACATTTTGGATAGATTACAAAAATTTACTTCTCAATATGTTTAAACAATTACCTTCTTTCAAAGGAACAATTAATTTTTCTACACTTCTGACGAGAAAAATATCAAATCGGTGCAATCGTCTACGCTGTAACATTGTCAAACTTTTGGCTTCTTTCGCACTTTTAATGTCGTGTAAATACGTTTTGTATTGCTCTTCGTCCATGTAAAAATTGTTCGAATCTTTATGTTTCAATAGTTCAGCAAATTCTTCATTAAACTTTTTTTTAAAGCTTTCTTTTGGATTAGCACACATTTTCACACACAGAAACTGAAACGACAGGCTCCTTCGAGAACATTTACTACACTGATGAACGAAAGTATCAACCGATAATTTTAATCGATGATAATAATAACGACTCGAGAAGAAAAAGTAACACCAACACGAGACAGTATAAGACTAACCGCCAAGAAGTATGAATCATTGTTTACATTTCCAAATGATATAGAACAAATCTCAACTTTATCCAGCGGTGTTTGGCTAATACTATCATTAGCTGGCTAAAGCCCAAAATTCGTTATTTTTGTCAGCATTATCCAGCTGTTTTGGGTATAACTAAGTTTAGCCGACTGAACCTAGTTTTAGCTAATATCAGACTTTAGCCGTAACATATATATAGATATAGGAGCAGGCTCGGCGCATAGACTTATATAGACTGAGCGCTCTTATGAGCCGCTTGAAGCAAACATTTAAAGGACAGAAATATGCCGGGAGTACTCCTTTCTCTCTCTGACGATATTTGTGGCGGGGATGGAGGCGGTAGAGGAGAATGAGGCGAAATTATGCGCCTATATCTATAGCTGTTCCACTTCCACTGCTCCGTTGTCTCCCACCATGACGCCGATTGAAAAGAGAGAGCAGTACTCCCGGTATATCTCTGTCCTTTATATGTAATTGTCAGTGCCTCTTATAGGAGCGCTCAGTCTATCTTTATAAGTCTCCTCCACGCGCCGCCACATATACCTCCTATCCTCAGCCGAATAATCGTTCGTGAAAGTAGCGAGCATGTATTGGTAAAACGTCTTCTTTCACAACTAATTGTATACCCCTAATGTAATTGTATACCCCTATTGGCTGAATAAATATAATGTACTAAGCCAAGCAACAGAGCAGAAAAACAGCCGAAATTTGAAGTGAATACTACTTGACAACTGACTGTGCAATTATGTTTAAGACAGTTAGTAGATGAAAACTGCATAGTTTCCAGCTCGAGATTATTTTGTTAATTTGTTATTAACAAATTTCAATGCGTTTTATAGAAAAACCGAAATAGACGTTTTGTTGCTGATGACAGCTAGTTTCGAAATCCATATTTCACATTTAAATCCCACGACCTCAGGAGCAAACAGCCCTCCGCGAAAATATCGCAAAGAAAAAATTCAAATGGCAATTGTTCAAAAACTATTCATCCGACCGAGTCTAGGTTTCGCATACATAAAGTACATGTAAATAGTTACTACTGAGCCAAGTAACAGCTGTTAATATTAAAAATGTCGAGGTTGTGAATTTTTTATGAAAACGCAAAAATTTTACGGGTTTTCCGACTTTTATCCGTTTCTAATCGTCCGATCGGGTCGATCGACCCCGAATTTTCTTCGTAATTCAGTTATCTACAATTCTCTCATTCACATCGTTAAGATTGCTTGATTAGTTTCGGTTTTATACGCAAAAAATGTATGTCCTGTAAAAATGCTATAATGCTTGGCCTTCATAGATATAATATTAGACCTGTCCTTAAGAAGGGCAAAATCGAATTTCAATGGTCTTACCCCCCCAAATTGATTCGTTATAATTTTAAAAAATGTCGGAATTTTTTAAAACTTTTTCCTCCATATGTACCCACCGCTAGGAAGTCTTACTATGTCCGATAAGAAAAGCATTGATTTTTCGTGATTTTTAATCTTTTTTTTACCGCTGCCCTAATTATCAGCCAAAAAATCGTAAATTCTCAGAAAATGTTCACAGTTATGTTACTTTTTTTATAAATAATATTTATAAATAATATTTATAAACTAGAAGTTCTGCTCTATTATTCTATAATAATAATGAAATCTGTGAAGACTTAACCGATTTTAACTTCTCTACTTAGACCTCTGAAAGATACTTTTCAATATTTTTATATTTTCACCGATTTCTGAGAATTTACCATCTTCAGCGAAAAGTTTTCTATTTTTTGTAACCTCTGCCATTTTATTCCTCCTATTTTTAGCTCTCGAAACGACGTTCTTCGACATTTTTTGCTTTTTTCCGCGTTTTTTGCAACATACAGAGAATAAAGATGTGATTGATCTAGCCCAGAAATGCTTGTAACAAATTCCAAAAAATTCGACAAAAAGGTAACATAACTGTCAACATTTTCTGAGAATTACGATTATTTAGCTGATGATTAGGGCAGCGGTAAAAAAAAGATTAACAATCACGAAAAATCAATGCTTTTCTTATGGGAAAAAGTAAGGCTTCCTAGAAGTGGGTAAATATGGAGGGAAAATTTTTTCTAAATTCTGATATTTTTTTTGAATTATGACGAACCAATTTGGGGGGTTAGACCATTAAAATTCGATTTTGGCCTTCTTAAGGACAGGTCTAGTGCACGTGCATACATTTTTCACGACCAAAGTTTTCGTTCTGGACTTGAGATGTCGCAACTAGTATGCATGTATTAGTGTGAACAGTCCCTATTGTGTCTTATTTAGAAATCAATTAATATTATAGAATGTCTAGACACATTACTATAACAAAGAAATTAAAATGTTAACTCACCTGTATAGATCTGTTTCTGTGTTCCAAGATTCAAAAACGATGTCGTTAATATTAAATTGTAGTGTTATGAAATAAAAAAAAACAATAGATAATTCATTCGTCCTAGGTAGCCCGTAGTCAACTCATCTGGTTAGGTTCGCACGCGTCCGCCGCATGTGCCGCGTTCCGAACCAGTCCGATCAGTGTTGCCAAATGTTTATCGCGGCCACGGTCTGACATACAGGTCTTGCAAGCAACTGAAATTTGAGTGGTGGGAGTAGCCGCGTTATTGTCCAGATTTTTTTTTTTTGCCACTACTGGCCACTGCGCGGCGCCATGGAGCCTAGAGTAAAGGAGCCCGAACGCCTATAGGAAAAGTATTGGGAAATCTGCCGGGGGCGTGGCTTCTCCTTGCGGCAGAAGCAGTAACTATTCTGAAACGCATTTTTAAATCAGATGTCGTGTTCTTATGTGAAAGCGTGTATTTATTTACAGTTATTAAACTCGAATTTTCAAAAAAAATTCAATAAAATATGAAAATTTCAATACAAGAAATTTGTGAGTTTGCAAATACTCAGTCTAGTCATAAAAATTTTATTGGTGGTGAAGATATACTTGATGCGGGACATCTAATGAAATGTGGCCTACAGCAATCAGATACTAGTTGTGATAATGAGTATAAAATAATTGCATTCTGTCTCCAAACTTCTCGTTTAAAAGATCCACCGCATGAAATTGTGGGTGCAATATCGCAAAGTGGGAAAATAATGGGAATGTCATGTTCGTGCAAGGCTGGTCTAAGTGAAAGCTGTAAGCATGTAGTAGCTACACTTCTCTACTGCAACAGGTTAGTTTTTTGCTTATAAATAAATTTAACAAGCATAGTAAAATTTAATTCTATAAAATGACTCTACTGTTAATATTGTATCTCAATTTTTTTAGAAATGCTGTTGAAAAATTGCAGCTTATCACTTGCACTGACAAAAAATGCACGTGGAGTACTCCACAAAAGGCTGCGCTTGAAAAGTATGAACCTAAACCATTGGAAGAACACGACTGTTTTCAATTAAAGCTACAGAAAAATTTGGAGGCTCCAGGTAAAAAACATAAAAAAAAATCAAGACCCACCGGTTTGTGTGGAACCAATAAAGCTGACTGAAGAAGAAAATGACGAACTGCTAAGTATTATGTTAGAAAATTTACCCTGCAGTGCATTGAAGGAACACATGTAACGAAATATATATAACTAAATAATTTGTATATTTTTTTTCTTCTTTTTTTTTTGTAGAATTACTGGTTTCTATGTCATACAATTATTAATTTTGCACATTTGTTAACTATTCAATTCTTTGTTTTATTTAGAACTGGAAGACACGACGTTCTTGAGATTATTAATAATAATTCTACGTGTGATCTATCTAGAATCCAAGCACTCTTCAAAAATCAACTTTCTTCTAATTTTTTAAGTCAGCTAGAGCAAGTTAAAGTAAAACCTATCAAAGAATGCTGCCAAAAAATAGTATCTGGGTTGAATGGAAATGTTGTTGATATCTGTGTAAAAACAATGGAGTTTCATTCAACTTGGCTGGAAGAAAGACAGTTTAGAATAACTGGTAGTGATTCTTATCAATTATTTACCTATCGCAATAATAAAAAACCTGATTGGCGTCAAAAATCAAAAAAATATTTTTATCCAGAATCGATAACTAATGCTTACACACAACACGGTTTAAATAATGAGCCTTTAGCTCGAAACCTGTACGATGAATCTGAACCTTCTATCACGGTAGCTGAATGTGGTCTTGTTGTCTCTGAAAAAAACCCATGGTTAGCATATTCACCAGACGGTGTGGTTTTTGACAAAAATAATAATCCTGTAAAATTGGTTGAGATAAAATGTCCTTATGAGGGTAAAAAGCGAAAACTAGAAGAAGTATTACAATTATCAACATGGTTAGTTTTTGAAAATGGAACTTGAAGCTTAAAAAAAAAACACTCCTATTACGCTCAAGTTCAAATAGGTATGGCTGTTTTAAACATGTCAGTCACTGATTTTATTATTTATACATCTTTTGATAACAAATTAGCTGTATTAACTGTTAATTTTGATAAATTGTATGCAAAAGAATTGCTGCATTCTTTGAAAGGTATTTACTTTAATAAAATGATTCATTACATCTGCATCGCTCAAACTGCAAATGATCCTAACAATAATAATTGAACAAATTTTATTTTTTATCATTGTAATTGACAATATTTATGTTTTAAAAAAATTTAACTACTTTTTTACCATCCAAAAATATTTCTTCATTAACCTTTTTAATAATTATATCTTTAACAACTGTTTGTTTGATTAAATAACATTCTTACTTGTTTAATAATTAGTTGTGTAATTTATTACTGTAGTTATAAAAGCACAACTATAATTACTATTTTTTATTGTATTTTAAAAATGTTTGGACTTAAAAAATTCACAGATTATAATTAATATTTTTTTGTGAATAAAAAAATATTTATATTTATATGGAAATATTATAAATAAACATCGATTTATAAAATTTAATTACTTGAGAATTTTTTCAAACCAAAAAAAATAATAAATCTATTTTTTCAGCTATAAAATTCATCTTTCTTTAAAATCGGCGCACTCATATTTACCACACCACAAATAATCGTGAAAATTTCTTTAACTTTACTCATAAGACATGCAGGCATAGTTGTGCCTAAAACGTCAAAAGCTTTCAAGCGTTGATTACTTCTTTCAATATGTACCCGAGCTTTAGCAACTGAAAATTGCTGTTTGTCTCTGAGAAAAATAGGTGTACACAGCGTGACGTCATGTTTTCTGTAAAACTCATTCATGGTGAATCCTTTATCTGCCAGTACAATGTCTTTTTTATCCATCATAGTAATAATATTGCTTTGTTCAAATATGGCATTATCTGACACACGTCCACCATACGGAAGGCTTACGAAAGAAATGAGCCCTGCTGATGTAACACCAGTCATAAACTTAATCGTATATGTAGATTTATAGTAAGAGTAGGCTTGTAGTTGACAGCACAGTTTGGAAGGTTTCTGAATCTTAATTTCAGTACAGTCAACAACTACTCGAACTTGTTCAAAATCTTTGAAGCACAAAGGAATATTCTTTAAAATATTTTCTTTGCTAGGCCATCGAATACTGGGTTTTAAAACAACGTATAAAATGTCGATCATTTTTTTCCAAATCAATTCTTTGCAAGCTTGACTGGATACTTCAAAGAAAATAGCTAGAGTTGCATATGACATGTTTTGCTTCAATTTCATAAAAGTCATTATAATTAACTCTCGTAAATTAAATGTAATACAAGCGATTGAGATACGACGCATTGATTGTGCTTTAATGATTAACTTCTCGATAGTAAATAAAATTTGAAAATTAGATAATCCAGTTAACGTACTAAGCTGTTTATCAGTTTTTATTTTACTCGATAATTTGGGAGTCAGATAATCACTCTTGACTTGAATCGCAACATCACGATGTATAATAGGCAAACTATTTTCGGATCTTGTCACGTTATCAACAGATACCGTGTTAGACAACAGCAGCAAGTCTTCAGTCGTGACTTCAACATTAGATTGATCTCCACTACACGGATCTACATTACACGGATTATCTCGTGTCTGGTCTAAGGGGTTATCTCGAGTAGCTGTGGAAATACCTTCAAACGTATCAGTGATAATAGATGATTTTTTCTTCAATGATCTTTGACGTTGTTTTTCGTTTCTGCTTTGGATTTGACTCACATTTGGTTTATCAAATGATGTTAATGATGTTTGAGGAAGGTTGCATGACGGAACGCTTGTTTTTTTCAAATGAGAACGAAGAGGATTGACATTGGCTGCAATGAAAAATAAAATTTAATGTTTATTGTTTTTTATTTTTTCTGACAAATATTACACTACAAAAAATTTCATTTCATATTGATGATAAACAAATAATTATGAAATGAAATTGTATAGGTAATTACTTACATGTTGGTATGAAGTCATTTTTGGTGAAATGTAATGAACACACTTTTTTTGACTGTGTAATCTCATTCCCAATTTTCAATGCTTTTATCCAAGCTAATCGACGATCAATTACTTCATCTTCACCAAATTTATTTTTGATTACTACAAAACCAGAATTTGCCGAAGGAAAAGTGTAAAATCGAACTGTATTGTTCTTACTAGACTTGCTATTACACCCATACACGCAGCAGAAAGTTTTATTTTTATTTTCTCGTGGTGGAAACTCCATGATTAAATTTTTTGATCAAATATTGAAATTTGAGATGTTTTTAAGTAATAACTAAGCTTATAGATAATAATTGATTACTTAATATTTAAAAAAAAGTTTAACACTTTTAAACTACATTTCTCACATATTATATATTATAGATTCTTGGTGATCGGTCAATTAAGAAAACGTAATTTTAGTTAACGTTTCGACCCGGATATGGGCCCTCCTCAGAACGATTTATTTTAAAAAACTGTCAAAAATAACAAAAAAAGAATTTTATAGTGTAAATCATGGTACTAGAAGTAATCGGACCTAATTATTGTAGATGTAATACTCTTAGAGCTATTAAATATTTAAACAATAAACCTTAACTATTTTTATTTTTATTTTTTTTTTTTTTAAATTATCTCGTCTCCATTTACAGTCCTTTCTACATAACTTTTCTTACAAAATATTTATTGTTTTTTTTTTGTATAATTGTTTATAATAGGTTCACCTTCACTCTGGATTATATTGTTTTCTCCCATCAGTCGTTATTCACCTGTTGATCCAATTGGTTCAACCAACAATCTTTCGTTAGACATGTAGAACTTAATTATAATGAGCCTACCTCCACTTAATTGACACCTGTGAATTAATTTCATCGCTAAAACGACCTTCTTTAATTACCTTTTAACACTATGACATACTGACTGTGAAGAAACATACTTCTTTAATCTTTTTAATTAATGACTACCAACTTTTAACTCTCACATATAAAATAACTTGAAGATTGACATTGTCTACCGTCACTCAAAAGAACACTGTTTCCACCAATTGTAATTGTGAATTCGACTACATCTTATTACACTTACTTAATTCAAAAGGTAAATAACACCAAAAAACATCCTTATCTCATTCAATCATAAGGTCTTACTATCAACAATATTTAATAGCTCTAAGAGTATTACATCTACAATAATTAGGTCCGATTACTTCTAGTACCATGATTTATACTATAAAATTCTTTTTTTGTTATTTTTGACAGTTTTTTAAAATAAATCGTTCTGAGGAGGGCCCATATCCGGGTCGAAACGTTAACTAAAATTACGTTTTCTTAATTGACCGATCACCAAGAATCTATAATATATTACATACGAGGTCGAGAATTCTTATTCATCTCACATATTATATTTGATATCAGCAGTTTAAGCTTGACCTGCATAGAGTAGTTTATATTTGATCCGTCAGGTAGCGTATCTGAGTGGATGATTTCCCAATTATAAACGTGAACCTTGAAAGGGGTGAAAATTTGGGTTTGAAATGCAGCCACGGGAAGCGATAGTGCTGCGAAGATAGGAGGTGGAGATTTACACGTCATTCTTGGCTTTTCGTCTTTGTACGTTTTCCAAAAATTTTTTTATTGTGATAAAAATCAGCGTCGTAAGGTGTACTGATTGATTGCCCTACATTATATCTAAGCAGGTTTGGAAAATGGTATTTTTTAAATACATATGCTATTTTCAATACTTTATTAAATTGTAATTTACGGATTGAATAAAACGAGCATGAACGTGAAGTTAAAATTCATATATTGTCATGTGTAAGGGTTAATAAAAATCAGAATTAAATAAATTAGGCAGGGCAGAGATGGCTTGTTGGGTTTCTAATATTATTTTATTTCGAGTGGTATTTAACAAATATCTCGTGTCGTCAATAGAGCACGGGGTTTCGCGTCGAACGGTCGACACACAGTAAACAACCCATACACCCTGACGCGATTACGAGGCGAGCATCGTAACACTTATCCCGACGCTCACAGTTCGGCCTTTCCTAATAAAAGTCCGTCTCGAACGATATTGAAATTCCTCTTTTCGATAACACAAGGATATATACATTTTTTTTTTTTTTTTAGTACAATAGTATTCGTCAGCATACAGCAATATTTTACATCCTTCAAAATTTGTGTACAACTTATCTTTCACGCAGTGCACGTCAAACTATAAACATAATTTTTTATTTATTCGCACTCTCATCTTTGCTAGTACTCGGAACCTTGCGAGAACACCAGGACCTCATATTCATTGCTTCCTAGGTACCACAATATGGTAGTTGCGAAACCTGATGGTTTTCCACATCCGCGACAACATAACGATCATTTCGCAATACCCTAATTACTCGATATGGACCCTTGAATTTGGGAATTATTTTGTGAGCTGCCGCTGCTGTGCTGTCAAAGTTTTTTATCATTACGTAGTCATCTACCTCATATTTATGCACTCCTTTACGTTTTTTATCGAAATTCTTCTTGTTATAATCCTGAGATTTTTCTATTCTCTCAGCCGCTTTCGCTCGCATTATTTCTAAACCGCGCGTTTCATTTACAACGGTAGACTCGACATAGTTTTTCATTTCGTCAGGAATTTTTCCCCGCTTATTAATACCAAATAAAAGCTTTGAGGGCGTTTCACCCGTGGATTTATCAATCGAGTTATTTAAGGTGAACTCGACGTCGTCTAGAACTTTGTAACAATATTGACCAGATACATTGTCAATTAATTTTCCAAGCATGGTACCTAATACTCGGTTAACCCGTTCGACTTGGCCATTGGCCTTGGGTGAAGCCGTCGCAATTTACACATGTCTAATATTATTTTTGCAACATCTGCATGGAAAGTCCATTTTTATGCACCATTTACAAGCACCGAAAGTAGTCTTTTATACACATGTGCGGGAAAAACTTTCGTGCATTGCTAGGGGTGTGAGAAAAAAACCTTCGCACATTGCCGGCAGTATAAGATAAACCTTCGCACATTGATAGCGGTGTGCGAAAAAGACGGTCGCGCTTTTATCCACAGTTGCGCATTTCGCAAACAGCTGCACTAGTGCCACCGATGGCATAGTTTGTCACTCTTTGCCGTGTTCGACATCGTCACTGAACAGACATCGTGCCGTGGTTTCGTCTAAAAATAATCGTGTATGTCGGACTTTCCATTACAGTTGTAGCAAAAAATAGAGTTCGATACACGTACGAAAGTTGGTAATGCCTATCTCGCGTGAATGCGCCACACTCGCCCTTCAACTCGTCTCCGGGCTCGTGCTGCGCCTTCACGCTTGTGGGGGCATTGCCACCTTCACGCACTAGTATCAAAAAACACTATTTCCTTGAGAAATTCGTTAAATTCGCACGATATGAAACTCGTACCTCGGTCGGAGACAATGCATTTCGGCCTCCTATAATTTACAAAAAAACGCTTCAAGCAATCGATCGCCTCACTCGACGATGTAGTTTTAGTCGCATACAGTTGGTAAATTTTGTGAAGGAATCATTCACGACGAGAATGTGACGTTTTGCCAGTCGCTCTTTTTCTATCGGACCATAATGGTCGATGTGTACCGTTGCAAATGGCACGTTACCCTTCGGGAGACTGTGTAAGAAACCCTCAACTTTTCCCGTGATTAGCTTAAAAGCGATACACTTTAAACAATCTTGAACATAGGTTTTTACTATCTCTTTCATATTTGGAAACCAATAGGTGGACTTTATCGCTCCACACGTCTTCTCGACCGACAAATGCGCCATCTCATCGTGAGGTTTCCGTATTACGTGAGTGACCATACCCTGCGGTACATAAAACAATAAATCCGTTCCGTCTTTTCGGTACACAAGACCGTTTCTCATTTCAAACAAACGATGTTCGGATTTTCCGAAACGTTCTCGTAGATCTTTGATTACGGGATCACGGCTCTGACTTACCGCGAGATTAACCCCAAACGGGTTATCCTCGACGACTCACACGTTTTTCACACGACTGAGCGCATCGACATGCTGCATCCTATTTCCCGCTCGAGGTTCGACCTCATAATCAAAATTTTCAAGCTCTAACACCCATCTTGCTATTCTTTGATTGATTTCTTTCTTATTCAAGGTCATTTTCAAGGAATTGCAGTCCGTCACAACTTTGAACCAGATTCCATGCAAATGGACTCGAAATCTTCGCAAGGCGTAGATAATTGCCAGAGTTTCCAATTCAAAACTGTGGTATCTACTTTCTGTTGCGCTCGTGAGTTTAGAAAAATAGAATATAGGGTGAAATCTGCGATCAGCCTTTCGCTGGAGCAGCACGCTACCATACTCTTGTGCACTACCATCGCGATGCAGCTCAGTTTTGTCCTTCGTATTATAAATCGCCAATATCGGTGCTTCAACAAGTTTTCTTTCCAATGATTCGAATGCTTTTATCTCGACTTCACCGAATTGAAACACCGCATCTTTTTTGCACAATTCATGTAGCGGTTTCGCGATTACTGAAAACCCTTCAACGAATTTCCGAAAGTACGAGCTCATTTCGAGAAAACTCCTAACACCTCGTACATCTTGGGGTGGGGGATATCGTGTTATTGCCACGATTCCATCTTCTGTTGGACTAATTCCCTCTTGAGAGACTTGATATCCCAAATATTCGATTTTTGTAAACAAGAATTTACATTTGTCAACACGGAGCGCTAATTTACTGTTTACAAGCGTCGTGAGAACAGCCTCGAGTATGTAAAGACTTCGTTCGATGGACTTTGTAGCGACCAAGAAATCATCGTGGTACGCGATCACGTCACCGCGAACGATAAATTCTTTCAAAACTTGATTAATCCATCTTTGGAACTTCGGTGGCGCCCCTTTAAGCCCAAACGGCATTATTACGTATTCGAACTACCCGACAGGTGTAACAAACGCCGTATATTTAATCGAGTCTTCGGCTACTGAAATATGGTGAAACCCGTCTTTTAAGTCGAGCACCGTGAAATACTGTTTACCTTGCAATACATCGAGTTGATCCTCAATGAGAGGGAGGGGATAATTATCCCGAAGAGTCAATTCATTCAGAGTTCGATAATCAACACACATTCGCGTCTCTCCATTTTTCTTTTTAACCAATACAATCGGTGAAGCGTACTCTGACTCGCTCGACCTAATGATCCCCTTTTGCAACAATCTATCCGTTATCTCACACACTTACTCTTTCTCGCCGTACGACAATCTTCTAGGCGCGAAATGGAAAGGCTGCTCGTTAGTTAATGTTAATTTTAATTCCGCTTTTACTTTTGGTTCTTCCGGGCGAGCGGGTTTCCGAATATTTTTCCCGAAAAATCTGTTGAACCTGCTTTTGTGTTTCGATCGGTATCGTGTGATTTATAGTCAGCGTATCGGCTTCGTCCTCTCTCGGTAAGGAAACATCAATATTTGCTATATTCATGACCTCGATCTTGTACTCGTTTGTTGTCAACTCTCTTAGACCTAGACCTAATTGTTTCATGATATCACGACCCAAAATTACACACGATACCATCGTAAAATCCGGGACAACCATCAAACACGAATTTCTTATCTGTTTTCCGTCTACTTGGATATCGAGATAAACTATACTGAGAATTACCAAACTACTGCTATTAATTCCCCGGAATTTGTGAGAATAATCATCGGTATTTTCGATCGCATTGCTCGGAACGTAGCGCAATTTAATAAAACTAATCGGACTTCCAGTATCAAACAAAGTCAATAATTCAAAATTTTTTTTCTGTTCGTCTGAGTACATTGTATACAAAACATTTCTACAATACTCGTCGTCTTCGACGGGTGCTGGATACACGTTGTTGACGGGAGCTGGCTTATTCGGACACTCCCTCGCATAATGCCCCGATTTGTTGCAGATGAAACAAGTTACTTCCTACTTCGAGAGTTCAGGGCACTGCAGTTTTATATGCCCGTCCTTACCACAGTTGAAACATTTCCGTGTTGCGCGATGTATCTACTGCGATCCTTACTCCCCTCAGTTCTGAACGGCGCGGCGGAGTGAAATTTTCTCGAAAGCTGCCAAGCGTTATCGTTGAATCCTTGCATTCGAGCTTGATCCTGTAGTCGCATATCTGGGATTCCTTCAATGATGTATTCAACGATTTCATCTTCCGGTACACCAATCCGATTGGCCAATATTATTTGTTCGTAATGATAAACATGGAATGTCTTCCCACTTTTCCACTGCCTGTTCTCAAACTGTCAGCGAAGAGTAACTCTGTTTGAACGATGGTCGAACATCGTTCGCATTTCTGCCAGTAATCTTTCAAGATCCATCTCGATATGTTCAGGTTTTGAATAAAACCAGTCGGGTGCTTTCGCTTTCAGTTTTGAACCCACTAGTATTCGATTCGAGTGGTCGTCTGAATCGTATGAGCTCTTTAATAGATTCAGTTGTTTCTCCCAATTCGAGAACGTATTCGGAGCTCCGGAAAAATCGCTCAATAAGTCCTTGGGCTGCCTCTCACCCACTGCTGGACCAGCACCTGCACAAACTAGCTCAAGTTCTCTCTGAGTGTTCGTGAATGTTGATGGGTCGATCCGAGAAGTATAATGAAGGAATTCGTGCACTTTATATTGATAATAATAACTTTAATAAGAAAATAATGGTAACAATAAGATCGCGCGTGATGTACTCGACGCCATGTTTTTTCTTTTCTATCAGTCGTCGGTTTTTGCTTCGCCGCGAGTGGAGCTCACGGGGAAAAACGATGCCCGCGAAGTTCGGTGCTCGAACATCCCGCCGGCCTTGACAATACGTACTTGTCAACAAGTAAAAATAAAACAAAAGAGAAACAAACATAGAATAATCGTGCTTACAACTAATACATGTCAAATCCTATGTCTAATCGTAAGCAGGGAGAACACATATTTTTGGCAGACTGCGTTGGGTAATTCCGTTGGAGGTTTTTCACTGACTACACAGACGCGTCCGTCTCGCCCTGGATGACACTCGATGACGCGTCCTATCTTCCACTGAAGTGGAGGCAGTTTGTCGTCTTTTAACAGAACGAGACTATCGATTTGTAGCTCGCTATTCGCGTTACGGTCCCTCCACTTCGATCGTGTTTGAAGTTGAGTCAAGTATTCGCGGCTCCAACGCGCCCAAAAATGTTGTTGTAACTTGATCAAAAGTTGATATCGCGTGAGCCGATTGGAAGAAATTTCTTGTAAATCGACTTGCGGTATCGCGGTTAAAGGCGCACCAATTAAAAAATGCCCGGGCGTGAGTGCTGACAGATCGGAAGGATCGCTCGACATCGGCACTAGCGGTCGCGAATTTAGAATCACTTCGATTTCCGTGAACAACGTATATAACTCTTCGAACGTCGATAACGCTTCGCCGAGAACTCTCTTCAAGTGCGTTTTTGCAGATTTAATTCCGGCCTCCCATATTCCACCCATGTGTGGAGAATACGGCGGAATAAAATGCTATTGAATTGAGTTGTCCGCAGCGAAATCGATAACATTTCTCTTATGAGCTTCGGTTTGGAGTAATTTCGCTAGTTCTTTGAGTTCATTGTTAGCTCCTGTAAAATTGGTTCCATTATCGGAGTACACGTGGGCGCACTTGCCACGTCGTGCTATGAATCGCTTAAGAGAATTAAGGAACGCTACAGTTGTTAAGCCGGAGACCAATTCCAAGTGAATTGCGCGCGTTGCGAGACATACGAAGAGACATAAATATGCCTTGTCTGTCTTATTCCTCGAGAATTTGATTCGGAACGGACCGCCGTAGTCAACCCCTACATTCAAAAATGCTCGAGACGGGTTGACCCGAACGGAAGGAAGGTTGCCCATGATTTGCTGCAATGCTTTGGGTCGAAATCTGAAGCACGTAACGCATTTGCTTAAAACTTGTTTAACTGTGGATCTCGCCGAAAGTATCCAAAAGGTTTCGTTAAGAGTACCTAAGAGTGCTTGCAACCCCGCGTGTAAATTTCTGAGATGAGCATCGCGAATTATAAGACGTGTCAACGCGCTGCTAGGCGCAAGAACGATGGGAAATCCTTGTGCGTAGGGCAATTCTGTTTCTTGTAGTCTTCCTCCAACTCTTATGAGTCCGTCGACGTCGATGAATGGGAGTAACGATGCGAGCTTGCTGTTTGTGGGTACCGGAAGTTCCTCACGTAGGTTGTGGATTTCTCGTGGGAATTGTTCCGATTGGCTGATCGCTATGACGGTTTTCTCGGCTGATTTGAGTTCGTCGACCGAAAGAGAACCATTTCTGCGTTCTGTCACGTGTCGTAAGTTGTATGCAAACCGTGGACAGTAGGCGACAACACGTTTTAATTTGCGTAACGAGGAAAATCTGCCTAGTAAATCAAAGTCGTTGACGATGGCAGTGAGAGACGAAAGACCTTGTTTTGCTTCGAGCAATGTAGTATCGATGACGTCTTCATTTTGGATTTCCGTACTTGAACCATGATAATCTTCCACGGGTCCCAGCAACCACGCTGGGCCGATCCACCACAGCTCGTGTGTTCGCAGCTGATCGGGCGTAGTTCCACGGGAAATCACGTCGGCCGGGTTTTCTTCTGAGCGTACATGTTGCCAGCGTGCTTTGTCTGTTAACTCGTGAATCTCTGCCACCCTGTTGGCGACAAATGTCTTCCACTGACACGCCTCGCCTGCGATCCAGCTGAGCGCGATTTTTGAGTCTGACCGGTAATATTTCGTGTCGACTTGGAGCGTAAACGCTTGTGTTATTTTTTGCGCAATTCGCGCGAGCAGAACAGCGCCGCAAAGTTCAAGTCTTGGGAGACTGACGTTCTTGAGTGGAGCTACTCGTGATTTCGCACAGAGTAAGGGTGTCGTATATTGATTGCCTTGTGAACAAAATCGAACGTAGATACAAGCTCCATAGGCTGCTTCCGAGGCATCGCAGAACCCGTGCAGTTCGATTTTCGTGGGCTCTTGGCACACGACTGCACGAGGAATCGAGATTTCGTTAATAGCCGTTAAATGCGTGTGATACCTTTTCCATGCTTCGTGTAAGTCATTTGGCAGCGACTCATCCCATCCTATTTTTAGCTTCCAAAGCTGCTGCAAAATAATCTTTGCTGAGATGTACGCTGGACCGATCAAACTTAGTGGATCATAGATTTGAGAAATCGTTGAGAGAATATTCCTTTTCGTGGGTCGCGAGCTGATGTCTCCGAGTTTTGTACGATACCGAAAAGTGTCATCTCGGGGATTCCAAATCAGTCCGAGTGTCGTTACTTCTTCACCGATGGGGCGCTCGGTGTTCCCATCGTCCTCGGGTGATGCGTTCACGATCGATGGCACATTTGAAACCGATTTGGACAGTGAAAATCCACCGGACAGCAGGACCCGCTTAAGCTTTTGCTTCGTCATCTTGAGGTTAGTCACGTCGTCACAGCCTGTCAGCAGGTCATCTACATAAAAATCCCGCAAAATGATATCGCTGAGTTCGGGAAATTCTTCTTTGCAATCGTAGGCCAGCTGGTGCAGACTGCGTATGGCGAGAAATGGCGCGGTAGCTGTGCCGTACGTCACAGTGTTAAGTTTGTACTCTTTGATAGTTTGTTGGGAGTCGGCACGCCAAACAATTCGTTGGAAATCTCGATGGTCCTCACAAATTTTTATTTGACGATACATCTTTTGAATATCTGCGCTCAACACGTACTGATGCTGTCTAAAACGTGCGAGAATTGCGAACAGATCTTGCTGGATCGTGGGTCCAACTCTGAGAATCTCATTGAGTGATTTCCCGGACGTTGTTTTACATGATGCATCGAAAACCACCCGCAATTTTGTGGTCGTGCTCGACTCCTTCGCTACACAATGATGAGGGATGTAGCAATGAGGTTTGTCTATCGTTTTTTCCGTGTCAGAAATCTCCGTCATGTGTCTGAGAGCAATGTATTCGTCCAAAAAAGCTTCATATTGTTTTTTCAACTCGGGCTGTTTTTCGAGTTTGCGATTCAGAGCGCGTAGGCGTTTGATCGCGATGTCCTTCGACTCACCGAGTTGCTCCGGACTCTCGCGGAATGACAGTGCGACTGTGAAACGCCCATGTTCGTCTCTGTGGTGCGCTGCTACGAAATCTTCCTCGCAACGTAATTCTTCTTCAGAAAAATGTTTCGTTGGCTGGTACTCTTCAATGCTCCAAAAACGCTCGATTTGCTTGTGCAGTGTTGTTTCGGTTGTGAAACAGCAAATCGCCGATCGCGCGTTTTCCGACTGCGTTTTTGGAGCCGCCATTAAGCCTCCGACGATCCATCCAAGTTTGGTTTTGTGTAGACGCGGTTGATTTCGACTGACAATGTGTTGCCCTACACACAAGAGATCCCAAAACACGCCGACACCCAGCAGCACGTCAATTTCACCTGGAATGTTGAATGAAGGGTCAGTGAGCGTTATGTTATCCGGAATTCGGAATTCTTGAGTGCGTATCATTATCGTGGGTAACGGTTGCGTAATATTATCGATGACGAGAAACGGTAATTCAATTCTGAACGCGTTTACTCGAGATTTAATCGTTGCATTGACCGATTGCTTCGTGTGAGCCTGACTCAAATTTACGCCTGAGATTGACACGTTTTCGGAACGTTCTGGCGGCTGCAATCGGCTAAGTAACGCCTTAGTGAGAAAATTTGATTGGGAGCCGCAGTCCAACACCGCTCTGCATACATGAGGCTCGCCAAATCTATCTTTTACAAGTATTAATGCCGTTGACAACATCGCACTTGTCTTGTTCGTTTGCACGCTTGACAATGTTACATTATTCGAGAGCTCGCCGCTGTTCGACGGTCCTCCCGACCCGGTAGTCGATTGATCACTGTTCGAGTTGTTCTTGGGATGAAACTCCTCAATGTGAAGAGCCGTGTTGTGTCTTTTTCCACAATGTTTGCAATTACTCGATCGACATGAATCTGCAGTATGATTTTCGCGTAAACAGTTAAAGTAAATCTTTATACGTTTGACTTCGCTCCACTTTGCTTGCGTATTGAGTCCCTTAAACTTCGTACAGTGATAAATCGAGTGTTCACCTCCGCAACTCGGACACGTTTTTGTATCGTTCGAACGTTGCTCGCCTTTACTGCTAATACATGCAATTGACTCCTCGGCTTTCTTTGACGCGTTCGAGGGTTTTACTGGTTTACCGGAAGTTGATTTTGCGGGGTGAAGAGTCTCCAACATTGAACAATGCTGCGTTAAGAAATCAGTGAGCGAGTTTCGCGTTGGAACTGTTTCGTTATTGATACCCGCTTCCCATTTTCGACGCGTGACAGGATCGAGCTTCGTGGTAATCATGTAAATAATTAAGCTGTCCCAACTATCAACCGGCTGACCGAGGATCTTGAGAGCACGGAGATGCTTTAACGCGTTGTCCACAAGCCTGCGCAATTGAGTTGCCGATTCTTTCTGATTTGACTCGAGACCGAACAATGCCTGATCGTGATAATGAATTAACAAACGTTTGTTTTCGAATCTGTCTTTGAGCAATGCCCACGCTTCTCTGTAATTTCCCGCGCTAATCTCTAACGACTGAATGACTTGACTCGCAGTTTCCTGCAGAGAAGACCGCAAATAATAAAATTTCTGAATATCCGTTAGATTTCTGTTTTTGTCAATTAATGCGTTGAACGTGTCACGGAATGGAAGCCACTGAACGTACGCTCCATCGAATTTGGGAAGACTGAGCGTCGGAAGCTTTATATTTGATACGGTACCGAGCTCGTCGTCGTCATGCTCGACTGACGGTGTACGTTGCCTACTAGTGCTCGCCGTCGGAGGCGGAGCGTGAAACCTTTTGCCCATTGCGACCGTCTTGTAATACGCGTTTTCAAATTGCTCGCGCTTCTCGATTTGAGCCTCCGTTTCATCGATTTCTTCCATACTTGACTGCGTGATATTAAACGTCTCCTACAGATCGTAGACTTTCTGAAGTCTCGCTTCCACCTCTGTCGGGTCTGCTTCACCTAACCTTAAACCCGAAAAAGTAGTCTGAGTGCGCGTTAGCTGACTTTTAATAGTCGCTATGCTTTTTTTTAATTGAGTTAATGACGCCGAAAGAGTTCGTGGTCTTATTTTTCTCCTTGGCGGGTGGTGACCTCAGAGTCATTTGAGACGACTCGTCGTCGATGCTGATTGTCGACTACGAAGTATCGTTGATTGCTGTCGTGTCGTTGATTCAGCTTCTCTCCTGAGCTGCGAAATATCCCGCTTGGTGACTGTGATGTCAGTGCTGGCTCACACTGGCAGCATCCACCGAAGTTGACTGCGTTGTTCAGAGTTGAGGCTGTACGACCGTGTGTCGTTAACCTCGAAACTCGACGTTCTGCGTTGACCGCGTTGTTGAGCGTTGAGGCTGTACGACCGTGTGCGTAACCTCAAAATCCTCGATGTATTTCGTTGACTGCCCAGCACGCGAAGCGATGTCAGTCGCGCGTACGCCCTCGGCGGTAGCCGGGCCGAGCGAACGACGGTTTGACGGCCGGCCTGCGTCGTGATGATGACGCAAGACTCGTCTTTGATGATTTGCGTCTCAATTTTAAAAATTTCACTGTACTCACTCTCGCAAGATCCCATGTCCAACTTTTTTCGTGGAATGAGAATTGCGAGCACTGCAAAAAAGTTCGTTCTTCGTAAAAAACGTGCTCGTCGTGAAGTGCTCTACACGAGCCGAGCCCCGAACCTTCTCGAAATTTCTGCCACGGTTTTCATTCTAGCACTAACTCTCACAAAACTTCGAAGGACCAAATTATGTTCGTAAATGTTGATGGGTCGATCCGAGAAGGATAATGAAGGAATTCGTGCACTTTATATTGATAATAATAACTTTAATAAGAAAATAATGGTAACAAAAAGATCGCGCGTGCTGAACTCGATGCCATGTTTTCTTTTTCTATCGGTCGTCGGTCTTTGCTTCGCCGCGAGAGGCGCTCATGGGGAAAACGATGCCCGCGAAGTTCGGTGCTCGAACAAGTACCGATCGAATTGCAGGGAGACCCCTTAGATTTATCCATCTCTCCGAAAACGCACAGAGAAAATAAACCCAGAAAGAATGAACGACTGACCCCGAGTCACCCGACTACTTGACTGACGCGGCCTGGCCCGCGCTATCTCCTCCACCTTCATGCTCGTCTAAATAAAACACATGCAAGGACTAAACAGAGAGAGTCGGCCGCGCGACGCATGTGTTCGTATACACGCGCGAGCGACCGTTCGTGCCTGGGCACCTCTGACTATTCGTTCGACCGAACACAATCCAAAAACATTTAGGAAACGAATATGAAAGATTGTTATTCGTAAATTCATGCATTTCTGCACGTGAAAACATAATGTGAAACCACGTTGTATCCGTGCAAAATTTCGAATGGGCTGTAACTAAAAAATGAAATTTTGACAAGCAGGATATTTATATGTGAGGATTGATTTGTAATACAAAAAATGAAAAAATGGCCTGCACACAAAAAAAAAAATTCTTGAATCAAGTGATGTATATTGTCCATTCAAGAATATGTGATATTTTTGATTAAAAAAATAGCATATTCTTGCTTTAAGAAATGAAATATTCTTGAACCAAGAATAGTTTTTTTTGTATAACATTATTGTGAAATAGTTATAAATGAAAGAAAAAATATACAAATATGTACAGTAAGGGGGGCCAAAAAAATCGACTGTTTTTTTTTTTCACTTTGTACTCTGAAAAGTTGGTTGGTAGAGACCTCAAAAACATTCTCTCCAAGTATGAGCTCTTAATTTTAATAGGAAGGTCCTCCGCCTCGCAGTTTTCTATTTTTTTCTCATGGTGAGGAAGAAAAATACATATCTCGGTATCTACTATTTATAAAAAAAATGTGTACGACATTTTCGTAGGAAATTGAATTCTCTACAAAAAAGGTCTCCTACAATTTTTTTGTATACCTCACTGTTCAGAAGATATTCACCGTCAAACTTCAATGCACACTATTTTTAACAGTTTTTTTGTTAATAATTCAAACAATTTCAATTTAATTCATGAGTTTCGGGAAAATTTGTACAAATTGCAGTTTCTGTCGTCGAGCAAGTCTGCAGTCTACTATTTCTGGCAAAAGGCAGAAATGAAAAAAGTCGGCCAATTTATTTTCTATTTTCAATGTCCAAAAATTGCCGTCTCGAATAATTTTATCAAAGATCAGTCCTTTTGGTGTCCAAACTACGAAATCGCACCATTTCCTTTTCGTAATGTGGAGAGGACCCTGAACCTGTTGAAAATAATTATGCGATGTGATCAACTTGACTTCACCATTCGTAATGGACATAAATTTGATTTTTTTTTTTTGACTCCAAGCCCTCCATTGGAGTCAGCCCTTTGGCAGAAGCCGGACATTTCACTTCGGTAACTGCGTCCTCGTCCACTAATCCGTCAGGTGACGCCGCGAGGAACGGTAACTCCTTGTCCATCATCAGACCACAGGATTCCACCATAACTCCATGTTCCGAAGCAAACTGACTGATCGCCAAAGGCTCCTTTTCGATACCCTACCTTGTACTCGTGTTACCATTGAAATCGGTATAGCGAATTCTTTCAACTAATTTTGTGCAAGATATTTGTGACCGTCGTTTGCAAATTTCACCACACATCGAGGTAGTTAACCGCTTTTTACATTCATCGTACCATTCGTCAAACATGCTTTGTCCTCTAGTTTGCCGTTCGATTACCAGTGTATACACCGAATACAAGGCTTGCAGGAAATCCTTCTTAGCGGCAGCCAATTTCTCTTCGAGCATGTCTGGTTGCGACGGACATGCAGCGTCCGGGCCGTAGTCGGTGTCAGCGGACTGGACAACGAAAGATGTCGATTTGGATTTGAAAGCCGGCTTTCAAGAGTAAAGAGCTCTCGATTCAGTTGTGCAGTACTTGGCGGTGAATTTCCTCGGCCCACCCATACCGAATTTTTTACTGACTAACGCATGGAACTGTTCACCGACATTCATCCTCACTACGCCAGATTCGCATCTTGCTTGATATGATACGCGAAGGATAAAATTGATACGCTTGCCCCCTATAGCCTTAGCAACATGTGCGTTTTACAACTGGGCCACATTGTTGTTGACGTCTCGTATCAGGCTAGATACATGCTCAGTAAATCGATTCATCGCCGCAAGCATCTCGCGGAAGATACCAGTCACTTTCATATCCTGCACAAGGTTTATTTCACCCGGCTTCGGATTACCGTCGCAGAAATAACCGCGGTCTTTATACAACCGATGTTCCCCGAAAGCATGATTCGGACCGTGTTTTATATCTTTACGCAAGTCCTCGATCCGAACGTATCGCGGGTTATTCATTTCTGTTCTTCGTTGACGAATAGCAGAAGTTACTGCACAACACAGGCGTTTCAATTTTTTGCGCAAAGAATTTTGGAGAATCACTGTACCGACCATACGGCTGACACAGATATCTCGCAGTCGAGTACCATAATTTCGGAGCACATGGTTGCGGCATTCGATTTTTACGACTAGTGCCTCCGGTCCATACGGCATTGCATCGATAAGCTTCCGGTGGACGCTACTATCTCCATCTCCTATCAATTTATTATATTTTAGGCCGCGCATTTCTAAGCTACATTTGAATCCCTCTACTATTATGTTAGATTCCATCGCGGTACTAGAACCCCCCCAGTTTTTGGCGCACTTATGATCCACTACTGATTTTGACTCCCTTTGTTTCGACCTATTACAAATGGAACAACACTTGTTTTGAACCCCGATGAACAAAACTTTTCCGCCCTATACCCTACTATTGCTGCTACACCCGAAAGAGGATCATATTTTGTACGGTAGTGAGGACTTGATTCGATCTTGGATTGATCCACTATCCTTTCTAATTGCAACTCATGGTCTGCTACCACATTACTGTCGGTTGTTGGCGAAACACTTACGGATGTGCTTGTAGCTATAACTGTCGTCTCCTTATTGGCTGCCGTTATAGAAATCGGAGAGTTGAGTATTACTTCTGAGCAAAACAGATCGACTTCGAAGAATTCTGTCGGGGATCTTACCTCGTCAAACTCGATAACATTATCTCTTATCGTGTCTTCGGTTGGCATGTCTTCCGCGACCAATTCTTCGTCGATCAAAGTCTGATTTGATATAATGCGCGTGTGCGTGAGTGTGTTTGCGTGTGTGTGCGTGCGCATGTGTGTTTATGTAAAATTGTAAAACGTTTGGTGTACATAAAGCGCTCAGAAAACTTCGAAGTCCATTTTCTCGAGAATTTCCGAACATGGCGTTGAACTGCTTTGGGAAATTAGTATTAGAATTCTCAGCTTCACGTACCATGAGTACGAAAACTTAAAAAAATTCAACTGCCGTACCTTCCCCTTGTGAGTACAGAAAATGGTATGAAAATGATAGCTGAATTGAAATCATTTGAGCAGTCAGTATCAAGTGAATTGGGTGTCTTTATATCTAGTTCACAGCCATATTCAAATGTCTTCCAACTCTTGTGCTAATCAGTAAAAATTCGTCAATTCAGTAAATACAAATCTATACAAAAAAATGACAGATGTAAGTCACTTGTTTGTTAATCTAATGTGTTACACTCACCTTGCTGCCACACTGCCTAATACTCGGAATGTGAAGTCAAGTTTTTATTATCTTGCAGGTCCCGTAGAATCCAGATGCCATTCAAAGTATTCCTAGAAGGGCAAAATATGTTTTGGAAGCCATACGAAAAATCAAACCACAAAGCTAATAAGAAAGCTGTTAGTGAAGACGATACGGAATCAATATGGATTGCAGTAACAGAGTCTGCCGTTGAACAACCCCAAAAAGCATCTGATCCATTGCAATTTGGTGATACCTCATTACAAGATAGTCACCTTCTTCATAATACGGAATCGACTCGGAAATGTCTAAAATCAGATGTCAGAGAAACAATAATGGAAAACAGAGGAGCTGATAATAATTGCGTGAAAACTATGATCCATTCGAAACAGTCAACAGATCACCTCAACATTCAGAAAGGTATACCTGATATCCAAGGATCGTATCAATGTAGCGAATGTAGAAAACATTTCAAGTTGAAAGACTCATATCAAAGGCATATTCGAATTCATACGAACGAGCGACCTTTCACTTGTCACGTTTGTGCAAAGCAGTTTCGCGATTCAGGCGGCTTATCTAGGCATTTGAAAGACGTTCACGCTAAGCTCAAAAACTTTCCCTGCGATATGTGTGGAAAATCGTTCGCATCCAAGGCCACCAGAGAAGACCACCGACGCACACACACGGGCGAAAGACCATACATTTGCGAGTCGTGTGGATCCACATTCAAGTCCAAAGCGTCGCTTTATATACACAGCAAACTCCATACCAATGAGTTTCCACATCCATGTTCTTATTGCCACAAAAAGTTTCGACGCAAACAAGAAATGTTAGCACATATAACAACGCATACTGGAGAAAAAAACCATGCTTGCGAAGTGTGCTCAAAGAGGTTCAGAGTAAAATCAGAGCTTGTGAGGCATCAACTGGTTCACTCTGAAGAAAAACCGTTTATTTGTAGCAAATGTAGTCTAGCTTTCCGGCAGAAACGGTATTTGAACAATCACATTAAAAGCAGGCATATTGATACTTCATAAAACTTCTAGCACGGACAACTCTCTTACTTTCTATTTAACGTCAATAGTGCAGTCCGAGACGAGTTATTCAAACGTCCCTGCGTTTATAATGCTCTCAGATTCGGCTTCAAAAGAATGAAATTCTCAGTGGCATTTTTTTATGCAGCTGAAGAGACACACCCAGAAATTCTTTCCAGCATTCCAAATCTGATAATGACTTTAAAAAAATATGGGGAAATACGTTCCTTCTAAAATTTTCTGAAAAATGTTTAAAATTGAAGGTTCATAACTGTCAGGTCTGCACAATCTTATTATAGCCATACAGAATATTCGTTTGAACTACCAATGAATTTTCATTATTGAAATTTATTATAAACGCCAGATCGGATAATAATGACAATACATAAGAGAAGTAAAAAAAAACAATGCTGAAATTTTATCTTGGTGTATACCGCAATACAAAGCGAGCAGAGAAAAAATATCACCTCTGACCAACACGATTATGGAATGTTTATTTTACAGTTATTATGGCGAGGAGTATGCACTGAACGTGTTATAAAAATGTGAAGTGGTAATTATAGTCCAGAAAATAAAGCCAAAAAAAGGTCTGTTTATGACACAAATTCAAAACGGATGGGACCTATATATTTTTATAGAGCTGATGGTCGTGATGAAGGCCTATGTGTTTCCGACCACGATTGTGTTGGCAACAGAAAAAATGCGGACCGTCCAAAGCTGGTGAAACGAAGTTACTGAGCGATAGCGAGGAAACTATTGATCTGAGAGAAAAAAGTTTCATAAAAATTTATAGGTATTAAAAAAACGAACAATTTGGCTGGTCACAAATTGAAAATGATTGATTCGTTTTCTTGCAAGGTGATAAAAACCTGTTAAAACGGTCATTTCTACAATAACGAATAATTTATCCAATAATGCATGTACATCTTTGAAAGTCTCGTGATATATATCTCTTGGTATACTAAAAAATGGTGCAAAACCGGAGCTCTATCGGATTAATACTTTTTGAGAAAGGCTTTTTGTTATTAAAAAACCGACTTTTTTGGCACGGAATTTCCGGGCTGCAATATTATCGAAGAGCAATAAAATTGGCAAAATATTAATTCCGAAGAGTCGCATTATCTTGTAAACTATAAGGCAAAACGATTTTTTACAATTAAGTGGGTGAAAAATGACTCCAAAAAAAGGGTACGTTTTTTACTCGCAAACAAATAGAATTACTCGGCCGATTTTGATGTTACAGAATCGGGATTAGTATTATTGAATAGCTGTTATTTCTACACAAATTTAGAAAGAAATGAAATTGATCAAAGTTAAAGCTAAAATTTGGGTACAATACAGACCAAGACTCTTACCAACTGGCATACAATTTTAGAATACATTACTCATGACATTTACCTCAGAACGTAACAACCCGTGCTCCGGAAACAATATATTTTTCATTGAGTCGATTTTTTTTCGGTAAAGTCATTGAGGAACTTCACATAGATGAAAGGCAATTCACATTAAATCTGAAAATTGATTAAATATAAGTAAAAAAAATTAATATTCGAATTTCGAACTGAAAAAATAGTTTTCTTGAAATGTTGATAGCAAATTCACGATCAGCGGAAAAAGTTAGCCGGGATTTAACTAAAAAACATTTCGATACGTTTATTTCTTCAAGGGAAGAGCAATAGGCGGAATGCTGTCAGGGGTAAGAAAGGAGATAGTAAGTGGGGAGGGAGGGAGGGAAGAGGTAAAAGAGGGCATGATGATGACGAAAATAAGTGTAGGGGGGGAAAAATGGGTAGTAATAGGAATATACGTAAATGGGGATCTAAAAGAGAAGATAGGGGAATTGAAGGAGCGGGCAGAAGGGTTAGAGGGAGGTGCAAAAGTGCTAGTGGGGGGTGATTTTAATGCCAGGACAGGGCAGGAGGGGGGAGGATGTTGGGGGGAAGGAGAGGAGGAGAGTAGGAGTAGGAAATCAAAGGACAGGAAAATAAACTCGGAAGGTAGGCAGCTAGTGCAATTTTTAGAAGAGACAGGATGGGCAATAATGAACGGGAACATAGAAGGGGATGAGGAGGGAGAATTTACGTATGTAGGAGGGGCGGGGGTGACGGTGATAGACTACGCTATAGGAGACAGCGAGGTAAGGGATAGGGTCAAAAGGATAGAGATTGGGGATAGGGTTGACTCGGATCACCACCCGGTAATAGTGTGGATGAGGGGGGCAGTGACTAGGACAAGGAAGGGAAAAAGAGTAGGGGGAACTAGTAGAGGAGACTGGACGGAGGAGGGTAGGATGAGGTTTAGAACAGAAGTAAAATGGGAGGGGATAGGAGAAGCGTATGTAGGCAAAGAGATAAAGAAAAGAATAAGGGAGTTTAGACTAGCCTTAGATGTAGGAGGGAGGGGGAGGGAAGCGAAAAAGGGATGGTGGGATGAGGAATGTAGGCGAAAAAAAGCGGAAGTTAGGCAGAGTCTTAGGAAATGGAGAAAGGGGGAGGGGGAAGGGGACGCGTATAGAAAGGAAAGAAGGGAATATAATAGGCTATGCGAGGAGAGGAGAAAGAAAGAAAATGAGGGTTTCATAAAAGAAGCAGCGGAAGCAAGGACAGAAAGCAAGGTATGGGAGATAGTGAACAGGGAAAGAAAGAAGTGGAAGAGGGTGAATGAAGAAATAGGAGATCAGGAGTGGAGGGAGTATTTCATGGAATTATTAGGCGGAGTAGAAAGCAAGGTAACAGAAGGCGGGGAGACGGTAAATAGGAAGGGGGACGGGGAAGGGGAGCTGCAGAGGGAAGAGATTAAAAATGTGATAGGGAAGCTGAGGGATGGAAAGGCACCAGGGGGGGATGGAATAGTTAGCGAGATATGGAGATATGGGGGGGAAGAAATGGAGCAGTGGATATGGAAAACATGTAACAGAGTTTGGGTGGGAGAGGGCTGGCCAGAGGATTGGAGAGAGGGATTGATAGCGCCGATAGTTAAGAAGGGGGAGGGGAAAAGGGTAGAAGAGTATAGGAGGGTGACGTTGATGCCAACTCTATGTATATAAGGTGTATGCGATGGCATTAGTGGATAGGCTAGAAAGAGAGGTAGAGGAAAAGGGCTTGATACCGCAAAATCAAACGGGTTTCAGAAAAGGCATGGGTACAATTGATAATGTATATGTACTTAATTATTTAATCAATAGGCAGGTGGGAAAGGATAAGGGAAAGATGGTGGCGTTCTTTGTGGACTTGAAAGCGGCGATCGATTCAGTGAACAGGAAGGTGCTGTGGGAGACTATGGAAAGGAGAGGGGTGAGGGAAGGGCTAAGGGTAAGGATAGAGGAAATTTACAAGGAAACAAAGAGTCGTGTGAGGAGCGGGGGAAAGGTAGGAGAGGCGTTCTGGACGGCGAGGGGGGTAAGGTAGGGATGCCCGCTCAGTCCGCATGTGTTCAACCTGCTGCTGGCGGATTTAGAAGAGGAAATGGGGAGAGGGAGAAGGGTTGGGGGGGTGGAGTTGGCCGGCGGCAGGGTATGTACGTTAGCTTATGCGGATGATATAGTGCCACTAGCGGAAAGTGAAGAGGAAATGGAGGTAATGATTAGGAAGTTAGAAAGGTATATGGATAGGAAAAGGCTAACGGTAAATGTAGGGAAATCAAAGATTATGAGATTTAGGAAAGGTGGCGGTAGAAGGAAAAACATAGATTGGAGATGAAAAGGGAAAAGATAGAGGAGGTGAAAGAGTTCAGCTATCTAGGGTATAGAGTCAAGTGCAATGGGTGACCGGAAGCACAGGTGAAAGAGAGAGTACGGAAGGCAGGGGTAGTAATGAGGCAGGTATGGGGAATAGGAAAAAGAAGGTTTGGGAGGGATTGGGAAAAAAGGATTTGGTTATTTGACAGGCTAGTATGAACGGTAATAGAGTATGCATCGGAGATATGGGGGTGGAGGGAGTGGAGGGCGGTCGAGGCGGTACAGGATAGATTTTTGAGATGGACATTAGGAGTGGATGGGCGAACACCGGGATATCTAGTAAGGGAGGAACTACAGAGGGAGAAGCTAAGGATTAGGGCAGGGAGAAGGGCATGGAATTTTGAAAGGAAGCTGGAGAGAGGGGATGGTAGCGAGTTAGCTAGGAGATGCTGGGAAGAGATAAGGGAAAAGGCAGAAGCTGGGAGGCAGGGATCGAGGTGGGAAAGAGAAAGGGAAAGTTTCTTTGCGGAAAGGGGAGCAGAGAGTAGAGAGGTAGTCGCGAGAAGGGAGAGGGGCGAGATGGAGTTTAGGGAAATAGAGGAGAGAGAGAGAGGGAAGAACAGAGAAAAGAGAGGTGGGAGAAAATAAGGGAATCGAGGTACAACAGATGGTACAGGCTAGTGAAAGGAGAAGGGATACCAGGGTATCTGGGAAAGGGATGGAGGGAAAGCAGGTGGACAAGGTTGGCAAGATTTAGATTAGGAAGCGAGATGAAGGAGGCAAGGTACTGGGAAAAAAAGGAAAAGAGAAGGTGTAGGGTGTGCGGGGGGAAGGAGGAAACATGGGAGCACGTATGGGAAAGGTGCGTGGGCTGGGATAGAAGGGGGGAAAGCTGGCAGGAGGTGGTGAGGGAGATGCTAGGTGAGGAGGGGGTAGGAGAAGTCTGGATGAGAGAACTGGAAAGGATCAGGGATGTACGAGAGAATGAAAGAGTGAGAGATGAATGGGAAATGGAAGTCGATTAGGATAAGGACGAATTAGGGAATAGAATAAGGTAAAATAGGATAAGGTTAAGTAAAGATAAGGATAAAGAATAAGAAAAGGATAAGAGGGAAAGTAAGGGAATGGCAAGGCAACGGCACAGGGCACAGGCAATTAGAAATTAAGTAAGGATAAGGCAGGAAGTAAGAATAGGGTAAGAATATGTTAAGAAAACATGTAAAAAAAAAACATTGTAAAGGAAGAGGAAAAGGGAAGTCCTTGCAACCCCAAGGGGATCAATAAATATTACATACATACATACGTTTATTTCTTCAAGAGCTTTTCGAAGTTCGTGGAATTTCAACCCGCGAATCCACTTTCAGCGCAAGCGCCTCCCAGGCGGAGATGGATTTCCCCCACTCCGTCGCCATACGCGGGCACACATCTTGTCCGCCAATTGACCGCAAAAATGAACAGTCCATTCATGAGTAATGTCTTCGAAAATTATATGCCGGTTAGTAAGAGTCTTGGTCTGTATTGTACCCAAATTTTAGCTCTTTATGTTTAAAAGAGCAGCTGCGATAATTCTTGAAAAAAAAATTATTTCCCCCCCTAATTAACGTTGATCAATTTCATTTCTTTCTAAATTCGTGTAGAAATATCAGCTATTCAGTAATACTAATCCCGATTCTGTAACATCAAAATTGGCCGAGTAATTCTATTTGTTTGCGAGTAAAAAACATACCCTTTTTTTAGAGTCATTTTTCACCCACTTAATTGTAGAAAATCGTTTTGCCTTACACATAGTTTACATGATAGTGCGACTCTTCGGAATTAATATTTTGCCAATTTTATTGCTCTTCGATAATATTACAGCCCGGAAATTCCGTGCCAAAAAAGTCGGTTTTTTAATAACAAAAAGCTTTTATCAAAAAGTATTAATCCGATAGAGCTCCGGTTTTGCACCCTTTTTTAGTATACCAAGAGACATATATTACGAGACTTTCAAAGATGTACATGCAACTTTTTTTCTCTCCGATCAATAGATTCTGAGCGATCACCAACTTTGGACGCTCCGCATTTTTTTTTATTTTCCAACAGAATTGTGGTCGGAAACACATAGGCCTTCATCACGACCATCAGCTCTATAAGAATATAGAGGACGGTCTCATCCGTTCTGAATTTGTGTCATGCAAAAATGGATTATTTCCTGGACTATTAGGACATTTTTTTGCAAAGACGAGTACGTGTACAGTAAAAATACAGATCAACTATATATGAGGGTGCATATAAGGGAGATATAATACCACCAGTTAGCTACAATTGTACACAGGTACTTGCTTTGTTAATGAACCTTTCCCCTGTAATCACCGCCATATAAAATTTTGCAGTAAACCTAATATAATACTTTACGTATCAATTCACACCACAGGAAACTTTAGTGCTATTTGGCGACTCTGGATTCTCACTATGTGATGATATAATAAAGATAGACTACACGTAATAAACTTAAAACATCTACTTTTTATATCGGCAATGTCAGTCTTGCATATCGTAGTTGTACAATATTACCACACATTAGTTAATGAGATATTCAGGTTAACAAACGTAACAGATACAATTACTGACGTCAAATCGTTAGTTACAACCAATCAAATTTTATATGATATTATACCTGATTATATTTTAAACTTTGACAATGAAAAATATTGATTCATTCATGGTTGTGTGTGAAATCATAATATCAAAAATGGGTGGAAAAATATAAATATTATACATACATAGTTACATGTTTTGCATAAAAATATGTACAATATCTCCATATTTTTTTCGCTTGTAATTCCTAAAAGTTGTCATGATGTTTTGTATAATTTTTGATGTCACTTAATTTTCATTTTATCCTTGTATCATATCACTCGTATACTGTATTTTTCAATAAATTTTGATGTAATTGACAATACGTAACTGTTGAGGAAATTCTCTCCAAACATGAAACCTTTGGTTAAAAAATATCGTAAGTACTACAGATTTTTATTCCCACATGATTTTATTTCTGTCTTGTAATTCTTGTACTTGGCAATAATTATAATCGTAGTATTTATTTGACCTTTGCATATTCAGCATCAGCTGAGTTTTCGTGATACATTTAATTCCATTATCTTTGCTTGCGTTGTACAGTTTTCGTTGTTAGTATCGTGAATACATTAATATGTTTATGGTCCTTATTGACTTCAGACTACCCTTTCGTCTGCTAGTATCCACTAGTTTTTTTTTACGTATGGCACAATCTGCATAGCTTTTCTTTTTTCTTCCCCCAATATAGTCCGGGAGCTGGTGAACTTTTTTTCGAATTTATTTTTTACGCCCATGTTAATTGCAGTTTTGGGTCAATTGATGTTTTTCAACAAATCGACAGTCTGGTTTCTGATTTCCAATGGAATTTATGAATGAAAATTGCAAACTCATCCTACTTATTTTTGCAATGATGAAATTTGTTGTACTAATTACTAATACCCTAAAGCTTCATTAAAAACGCAGTCTGGCTGGTTTCCGGAGTTGGAAAGTTAGTCTGGCAGGTTCTGTTTTATTTACAAAAATCGGGCTTTCTTCTCGATTCCCAGTACTTATTTTGGCATAGACGAAACTCGTACTAGTTAGCATCATAATGAAAATTATTAAAAAATCAGTCTGGGGGTTTTTGGAGTTGGGAAATGAGTCTGGCATGAACTTATTTTCGTATTTTCGAAAATTTGTCAGATGGCTTAATGCGTTGTACAATTATCAAAAAGTGCAGTCTGGCTATCATTTGAGGTCACTCAAGCCGCGCCAGATTGACCGAAAGATGCGTAACCTGGTAACTGAAACGACCAACTGTTAGTTGCACTCAACCTTTATTTTGATGCGCCATTCTTCAAATCTGATAGTAAAAGTTATAAGTTACATACTCAGACCTTTGGTTTACTGATAGGTTTACCGCTTTCACCGATATTAGCAGATCTTATTATAGACGACTTGGAGTCTCATTGCATCAACGAACTTCCATTTGATTTGTCTTTTCACTTTCGATACGTTGATGACATTTTAACGACAATTCCTCGGTCACACATTGATGTGTTAATTAATTGCTTTAACGAATACCACCAGCGGTTACAATTCACGTATGAAATTGAAACTCAGGTCGTATTAGTTTTCGAGATGTATGGATTATCAACTCCCAGTGAACACAATTATGTCAAACTGATGTCAGAATGACGTCATGTCACGTCATGATTTACGTAAGATGTGAGTCATATATGAGTCACATATGACTCATAATTTCCCACTTCCTGACGTAAGATTCTTACGTAAGATAAATGACGTAAATATGACCTCCAATTGACATCATTATGACTTAACTGACGTCAAAATGACATAACTCTGATGTCATAAAGAAGTAAAGTCGGTACCGGAATCTTACAAAAATATGACGTCCAGCTGACGTACTTGTTATTTAGCTGACGTCAAGATGACTTAAATTTGAGGTAAAATAGTGATGTAAAGTTGCTTACAAAATTGTGACGTCTGGCTGACATGATTATAACTTACCTGACGTCTCGATGACATAACTCTGATGTCATAGTGATAAAAAGTATTTAAGAATGCTTATAATAATATAACTGTTACAACAGAACTTGTAAAGTCAAAATGTTTATATTTTTCATTTATAAATAGTGATTATTTTGTTACTGTACCTCTATTACAATATAATAATTAATTTTGAAATTAGTTTATATATTTTATTTATGACAATATCCTAATATTTTCAATGTTAAAAATATATTTAATGTTTGCATTTAAAGAGAATTTGCGGTAAGTTAAATTTGGACACTAAATATAAAAGTAAAAATTAAGAAATGTCATATGAAATTCCACTTATGAATTATTAAATCAATACATGATACAACATAGAACATAAATAGAAAAGTATCGTTGAACGTTTTTTTTTATACCGTCGTGACATTAGTATTATGTCACTCGTATGTAAAAGAATGACCGGAAGCTGATGCTTAAGTATGACGTTCATCCAACATCAATTTTACGTAAAAGTATGAGTTGTTTCTTACGTAAGAATATGACGGTATTATGATATCCTTTTGACGTCAGAATATGACTTGTAATTTATGTAATTGTATGATTTATTTCTTACGTAAATAATATATAAATTTATGACTTTGATGCGACGTCACACATGTGATAGGGATAAGACGTAATATTTACGTAATATTTAAGTCACAATCATGACGTCATATAAAAGTCAAATTTTATATCAGCACTATGTCATAATGATGTCATACTACATGACATCATATCAGAGTCATCAATAAAGTCATTTTTATGTCATATCTATGTAAAAAGTCGATGATCTCTATGTGACCTATCTATGACGTCATATGGAGGTCATGTGTTCACTGGGCTGTGATTCGACTATTTTGATGGATTGGTACCAAGAGCCGACATGGTTTAAACGCTATTTAAATTTTGACTCACATCACCCGAGAGCATACGAAATTGGCACTATAAACAATTTAGTGGGTAGAGGAATTAAACTGGCAAATCAATGCTTCCGGGAAAAAAATCTATCTACAATTAAAGAGCGTTGTTAAACAATGGTTACCCTTTAGTAGTCTTAAACCAAACCATTAATGTGCGTTTGGATACTTTGTCTACGCATGAGAACAATAACAACACAGGGTCCTTGCTACCAATCGAAAAAGGGAAAACATTTGTGGCCATCACATATGTCGCAGGCCCTTTAGAATCTCTAAATCGATCTTTCAATAACTATGATATTCAATTCGTGGGTAAAAATATGAATGACTTACATTCTGTGTTTGATTCCGGATAGACTACCGAAAGAGAAAAAGTCGAATTTGGTACACAAAATTGACTGAAGAAATGATAAAAAACCTTATTTAGGACAAACCAGTAGATATCTTTCAGTTAAAAGTAATATGGGATTAATTTCTGTTCCTGGTGTTATTGGAACATACGCGCGGGTAATGACGAATTCATGGGGGTTGATGAAAAAAGAGGAAAATACTTTATTGAATTGAACAAAGAATCTTACGATGCTAATTTCGCGACGTCGACTTTACTCTTCGACTGCCTCGTGTCAACTGCCTCGTGGCTCTCGCGCGCTCTCTGGCGGCGATCTTTTCAAACACGCACTCTCGCACACACACACAAATCATTCGCACTCGCTCGTGGCGCTGTCGCCGTTTTTCCAAAATCCTACAGTAATAAACATAAAAATAATATTAAGGATAACGAAGATCATTATACAGTTTTAACCAAACACATCACAAGTTTCACTACGAAAATGTTAGTGTTTTACACCAAGAATCAAACTACTTTAAACGTATTTGATTGGAGATGTGTGACATTCTAAAACACCAGGATTCTGTAAACCTTAGACAGGATGTGGAAAAGCTTAGTGATATCTATATTCATTTGATTACCGAACGGATCTAGGGATAATTTATCGATCGGGTCATCAGACCAATAGCATAGCCCATCTAATCTTCAATTTACATAATTAGGGTTCTTTTTGGGTCTCTTTCTGCCTATACTGGTTGAAAAGCACGCACGTGTTCTTTGTTCTTCTGTTCAATTTAGTAGTTTGAAATTCAATTTGGACGTATGGAGGCATGGAAATGATGGAAAAAGAGGAAAGTTATTTAGCGAGCTTGTCTCCATGGCTTGATACTGGTTTCTCTCTTCATGTAATTTAAAGATTTGTTTTAAGGTTAGTCGTTACTCTATCTCATACCTAATTTTTTTCGAATCAAATTCAGCGGTTTCTTTCACGATTGAGTCTTATCGTTTTTCTACAGTCATCCACAAAAAAGATTCACCGCTTGAAAGTATGCGGTTACAGTTACGGAGTACGAATAAAATCTTTGTTTTTTTAATTTAATGTCGTTTTTTTGGTTTTTGTTTTACTACTTTAGATAGTTGGTCGCAAAGTAAGACCATTTGTTCACACAGATATCATGGGAAATGGTCTATGTTTAAACTAATTATTATGGACATGAAGGACCTCAATCTTTTTTACCATGTATTATAACCAAATTAAAACTGTCTGAAGACGAACTCCACAGCGATAAGTAATATAAGTCTGCGCCTAACTCTTAATGGTAAGTATATAACAAGGTTGTTCTTTCATCTTTAATCACTGTGCGATTGTACAATACAATTTTTTGATTTTTTATGACTGAATAGAATAAAATTGTTTCCCTGAGGAGGGCTCACAGAACGAGCCGAAACGTTGGAAAAAATTGGAGTCTGTATTTCGACATTTCCTAACCTACATTTCCAAGAAATTCTCCACCCAACTATATTATTGAGGTCAAGATTTTTCTTAATATTTTTTAAACAATGTTTTGTTCAAACAGTTAATTGATAAATCTTGGACCTTACTATCATTTAAATTAAATTTTCTCATTGTCTTTATCGAGGTTGATTTTTTTCGATTTATTTCTCAGCATAAAGTATTCAATATTGTCGACGAAACCTTTAAAAGAATTTTTTGATCATAGAGCCCGTTTAACTTCCATTTTCGAATTTTCACTGTTTCTTTCGAATTGAAGTGGGAACACGATGATATATTTTCAAAATTCTAAGTTGATGAGTTGATGAAAAATGCTAATGAAATTTATAAACAAATTAGTAATGATTTATTAATGTCAAACACAAGTTTGAAATATACCAGTACACAAAATGTGGCAAGATCTTGAAAATCGACCTCATGCATATTTTTATACGACTAATGAGTTCGACAATAGTCGTCTGAATATTCGTATGCGCGACGTTTTTGTGATTTCTTGCAACTTTCAACCGTCCATATCTTCTTACAAAAACTCACAAATTTCTTTCGAGAAAGACGTGTATCATTATTTCATATATAGAACACGTCTGCAAAATTAAAGTAAAGTCGGAATTATTGATTATAAATTTTAACGAAAAACGTTTGGTTTGGCGTGGAATGAGCAATATGGGATATTCACTGAAACAAATACTAAAACCGTCTCGATGTTTACGTTCGACGTATCGCCACTCGTATATTTCTCTTGCTCACTAACTCTCCCACATTTCTTTTATTAATATCACAGTCTCTGTCCTGTCTTCTTACCTCTATCTAGCTTCACGCTACTCCACTATCGCCCTTAGCTAATTCCATTCCCTTCCGTCTATATTCTCATATCTTTCTTGCACACATACGCTTTGTTTCTAGGGACACTCCCATTCTAACTCTCAAGAATGTCACATCTAGACTTCTTATATACCTTTCGCACTGCACACTTCGTTCTTACCGTTGTCTCAACTTCTTCACAATAAACATATAATTGATATTTCAAACAAACACAAGGTTATTCCACTTAAATCCTAACTTCCGGTTGTCCTAGTACGTAAAAGCGAAGCCAAACCAGTCAATTCCTACCGCTCGAGAGTAATCCCCCGTCACGGACGTAACATTGGTGGCTAGCGGTGGTCTTCGCTTTTCGGAAATTCAACGCTACAATTCTTCACGTGTGTGCTACGTATGAAGTGTTTTCCAACAGACTGATTCCAAATAGTACAAGCTCAATCATGTTAATATAAAAGTGACACTATTGTGTCATAGTGTTGAGGACACACCGAAGAAAATTACATTCTATGTCTAACGCGATAATCAAAGATCTCTGATTCATACAAACGCCAAAAACAAATCTGCATCTCCAAATGTATATTTCTGCCAAACTATTTTCTGCTGCTACTACGACGAAATCTTCATTCTTCACGACGTCTAAGACAACATAACGCACGTCGACGTCATGATTACCTACAGACATGACGTCGCTATACGACTATCTTTATGGAAGAATGTAGCATCTACTTGCATTCCTTCTCTTCATCTCCACTTTGTAAGTCCACAACTCCCAAGTTAAAACTTATAATATGGATACTGAAACCACTTTTTTGCACCTGCCTTTTAAAGATGCATTTGCTCTGATTCTCACGTTTAATGGAACTAATATGCCCGTATCCGAATTTATAACTAAAGTAGAATGCACAAAGCCGGCTGTCTTAGCCAGAGATCTGAATTTATTTTCCACACTCATTCGCACGGAAATCGAAGGCAACGCGAGTAAGTATGTCGAGTCAGATAACCCAGATTCTCTTCGAGATTTGCTAAACTGTCTAAGACAGGCCTACTCATCTAAACAACACCTCCCAAATATCTAGTTAGACCTCGCATAATCGGCACAGAAGTGAGACGAAAGTGTTTTAAATTATGGTGCTAGAATAAAACACCTGTGAGGACAATCGTGCGAATCAATAGAAGGCTCAGAGTCTATCAGTGATGCTCAGATGCTAAAGAAAAATATCAAAGAAACCGCAAAACTAGATTTAAAAAGATTTATGAAAGGTTTACTAGACGAATCAGAAATAAGACTGGCTCACGAGGATCCACAAACTCTACAAGTGGCTATAGATACGGTCACTAAGCAGAAAAACTATTATCAGATAGACTTAAAATACTTAAACTTCTGAACAAGGCACCGCAATAATACACCTTGCACGCTTTGTGGTCGCAGAGGCTACTCAAGCGATAAGTGCCGTTCAAATCGTTCCCAATATCTCCAGAATCCAAATGTCCACCAAGCGCCAAGTTTTCCAAAACAACACTAATCGTCAAAAATAGGACAATACAAACACTCAATATCGCGCAGGAGACCCAGCAAACCAGTCTTAGACCAGACGCGAAATAACAGCCAACGCCCACAACTGTATAATATACCAAATCCTTCGCAATCGAATATTAGGGTTAATTGTGTTGGAGGTCTTCTGGTTATCGAGATTAAAACACGAAATATTTAAGATTAATACGATTCAGAATGCTCTTTTATATAGCATAACTTTTACAGGGTGTAGATATCACTGACAAGGAAACTGCCTGAGGTGTCCTCGCTCGATATCGTCCACTTAAGGATATGATATTCTTTATCAAAATCTAAGTGACACGTATTTTTTTTTATCGAGGGATAAACGGCTTAAACGGGTGAAATTACCCCCCAAAGTTGTGCATCCCCAGTGGTAGTTTCATAGTTTCGCGTACTTCCAATTGAGATATTTGAATAAAACTAATTGGAAAATAATTCTTATGGCGAATAATGAAAAATGCATTCTGACCGGCTACGACGGGGTTGAATAGTCGAAAATTATAGGGGTTGAAAGTTAAAAAAAATTTGTAACTAAAAAACCGTTGTTCGGATTTCAATGAAATTAATTGAATTTAAAACAGCAGAAAAAAGTAGGGGATACGTGTTTATGCGTTTTTCAAAATACCGTCAGTTAAGGGGGGAACGACCCTTATACACTGCAGCCGAATTCCCAATAAAATGGCACTGTTTGGTGACTGAAGGTCGTTGGATATCGCGCCATCATAGTTTCTCTAGATCGCCGCGCTCTATCTATCAAAACTAGTTCAGTGTCTATTTGCTGCGTGCTTTTTTTTTTATTCTGGTCTTAGTATATATTTATTCCAGTTATACAGTGTGGTCCATTTAAGTTGACACAGCAGAATATCTCGAGAACCAGCCATTTTAGAGAAAGATGTTTGAAATAAAAGTTTGATGGTTCAAAGGGGGAAAAACGCTGTGTCATCGTGCATTTGATTTGGTGGCGGTTTACAAGGTCATTTGGAGGTCAACATTGTTTTTTTAAATACGAAGATGTAGTTTTTTCATACGTTTGCATTTTACACATAAAAATAAAGAACTTTCATCAAAAATTTTTTATACGACATTAAAGAAAAAGTCTACAGCACTTGTTTTGGTGTGGTTAAGAAATTAAAACCCTTGCTGTACTAATTTGCTGTAAATACTTTAATGAAACGAGGACGCGTAATTTCTTGGCGCTCGCTCGTCGCCATGTTTTTGTTACTTCTAAACTTTGGTTGAGGCGGCGCCTCGATCTCTTTATTTCCACGGTTGCCAAGTCTTACAATGAAAATACCCTATCACATGAACAAGCACCATACCAACCACTCCAGAAAATATTAAGGAACGAATTGGAAATGCTTGCAAGGGCATCGATAGAGGAACTTTATTACGCTGTCTCGCATCTTTTATAAAACGTATTGAGAAATGTATTAAAGTTGACAGGCATAATTTTGAGCATAGATCGAAATGGCTATTTTTTTTTTATGTTGTAATTTACTGTTTATTTGCACAATATCAAATACCTTGAAAAATTGATGTCGCATGAAAAAAAGTTTGGGCTAAAAGTTTTTCATTTTTATGTGTAAGATGCAAATGTGTGGAAAAAAATCCATGTTTCTATTTAAAAAAATAATGTCGACCTCCAAATGACCTTGTAAACATTCACCAAATCGAAAGTATGATGGCACAGTGTTTTTCCCTCTTTAAACCATCAAACTTTTATTTTAAACATCTTTCTCTAAAATGGCTGGTTCTTGAGATATTCTGTTGTGTCAACTTAAATGAACCACCCTGTATATTCGCCATGTGTAATTTATCTGATATTTCTTTAGTTTCAATTTCCTGTATGGCCTCGATTGGTTTTGTTTTTGTTTGAGATGTTCTAAGAGAAATACTGGTGATGAGGTAGGTAGGTTAGGATTCATTGCTAGAGAATTTTGACACCGAGACGACACTAGATTATTATAAAGATATTAATTTTTTATTTTTGTTATCACGATTAAATATTTACACTATTTACAAACAAACTCGTTGAGACGACGAAATGTTGCTAATTACGACAAAACTTAATGAAGTAATTGAGAACGTGGCTTGCACGTGTTCGTTAACACGTTGAACTGAGTTGAGACGAAGACGAGAGGTTCTAGCAAACTGTTAAACAAAATAATTGTTGCAGAAAACTCAGAATAATGTTGAGCTTCAATATTTAAGTGAAAACTATGAGATTTGCTTGAGATGGTACTACAAAATTGAGATTACTATTTGGGAATACACGTAGTAATTTGATAACAAGAGAATGGCGTCCGCACTGTTAGGTAGCTTCTTCCGGAAGAATTGAGAACACGTTGTGTTGTCCGTTGGAGACGACTAAATTGCGCATGACTGGAATTTTCTACCATTTAGAAAATTCCGCGATGAGACGACGAGAAATTTCACCAAAAGAAAAATTACACGAGTTGTGGCGTGATATTTGACCAATGAGAAAATTCGAGAGGTGCACGTGGTTTTGATAAGTTAATTGCGCAGGCGCAAGTATTTGAATTGGTAATTTTCCCATTGGTCAGCTTTTCGCGGGCAATCTGAAATTGAGACGTCGGATGGCGCGTCAGTTGCCTCTCTCGAGAGGTGCTACCGCCATACGGACATGGCGCGGTTTTCGAACAGTTTTTATATTCACAATTTTAAACATTCGATGTTTGTTAGCGATTAGAGCTTAGGTTAGATAGTTGGCATTCTCTTATTTATTTCTCTTTTTCTTTCTTGCAAACCCACGTCATACGTGCACAGCTCATGTAAAGAGCAGAGTTCTTTTTTCAGACAATAAATAAAGTGTCACGCTTGTCACAAAATATTCTTTAAAATAAAAATAAAATTCGTTATACCCTCAAATTGCGGAACGGTTTCTGGCAGTTTCTTTTCCGATCGTGAAATCTTCCGGAGCCCGATATTTTAGTAGTTTGTGAGTTTATAATTTTGGAATCAACATGGCTAATGCTGTCAATATTTAGAACTTTGGTTATTCGTTTTTCCATAAAATTGAAAGAAATCAGAAAGTTAACATGGAACGGCTTGTACACCATCGAATAAATAAAGGTTATCTTGTGACGCAGAAGCACCAAAACAATTACATTTTATTTCGGCGAAGTTCTAATTTTATCTGCCTGTTCCGACGTATCATGCGAAACATACGATAAAAATAAATTAGTTTCTCTGGTCAAATGGAACGTAAAAAACTTGGAGCTCAAAAAATGAAATAGCCTGTCCCCTCCTTTTTCACGGCTGTTTAAATTCTCACTGCAAGTTCGGGCGGCCAGTTCAATAACTGCAGTCATTGTGTGCTGCCAGTTTTTAGTCCATATTCTTAAGGTAGTACTACCGTTACCACAGGTGTCAAATTAGTGCTATGTGTAATTTGACTTGTGCAGTATTTTAACTTGGCAACGCTGCGTAAAAGTAAAAGAGACAGAAGTATATTTTCTGTTTCACTTTGAATATGAGATGCGCAAACGTCTATTGCGTAAACACTTATTTATTTTTACAAATTCTTAGTTTATCCATGTCTATTTATTAAAATGTCCGATATAAATTTATTAAATCACACTAAAAAAATATTTCATTGGAAAGGTAAAAGAGTTAACGTAGCAAAGTATAAAAAAAATCTGAAACAGGTGGCATTGGCTAAAAAGTTAAATGAAAAACATGGCAAGTTTACGTCACCTAACCCTACTGTCAACGAAAATACTACTGCCAATGAAAATACTACTGTCATTGAAAATACAACTCTCAACGAAAATACTACCGACAACGAAGATACTACTGTCAACAAAAATACTACGGACAACGTAAATGAAATTAACGTAAATACTGAGGAGGAATCAGACTATGATTATGGTCGTCGAATAGTCCACTTAAAAACCTTAGGTAAAAATATGTTTTGTAGTCATTGTGACTTTTTATTATCGCTGACAGATTTGGTTTCTGAAAAGAGTATTGGATTAGCATCAATTTTATACCTAAAATGCAGGATGTGTAATAGAGTAACTGGTGCGTCTACTGACATTCAACATATAGTGTCGAATGGTAATAGTCATTATGATTCGAATACTCAACTCGTACTAGGTAGGTGTCAATAAAAAAGTTTTAATTAAAATAATTTTCTCAGTGTTAAATATGTATAGGAATTAATTTAATCAAAATTAATAAAATCTAAATTATTATATTATCAATTTTAGGTTCTATGAACAGTGGAGTAGGAAACACGCACACAAATAAAGTTTTGACCGCAATGGATATCCCAGAAGTGAATTGGAAGAGTTTTAAAACCCATGAAAATGAGGTAATTATAGGTGTTGAATGCATGGCCCAGGAGAGTTGTCTTGCTGCTGCTAAAGAAGAACGACGATTGACAATCGAAAATTTTGAAAAATTAAAACCTATGTTGTAAGTAATGGTCTCATATTGAAGTGTATAATTATAGAAATATTCAGAACAGTATTGAAATTTTTACAAGTTTTTAGAGATAAAATTTACCAGATTGAAAAATATTAAACATACAACGATTATTGTTCAGATGTTTTTTAAAACGAAATTGTACAAAATATTAATTCAAATTGGAACTGTTAATTTCCAAAAAATACAATTATAAATATTTTTTTTTAATTTTAATTCGTCTGTCGAAGGTTTAATTATTATACAATTTTTTGCATCCATTGTAAATATTAATAAATCATAAAATATTTTGAAATATGCTGCTATTGGTTGTTTCTTTTATTTTCAGATCTCCTAACTGTCAAGAAGATTTCCTTTTTCCTTCCTCGAGTAAAACTGACATTCAAAACAACAATATTCCTGATCATCATGTCGTACGCGTTGCAGTGTCTTTTGACATGGGATGGTTTACTAGAGGCACTGGAAAGACATATGATAGCTTATCAGGGACAGCAGCTTTGATAGGATACTTTACAAAAAAAGTTATTGCATATGTAACATTAAACCGTAAATGCGGAAAATGTGATCGTGGTCATTCACCCAGTGACCACGATTGTCGTATGAATTTCGTGGGCAGTGCTAAAGCCATGGAGCGTCATGCGGCTGTGCTTTTGACTAAAGATAATGCAATTTTAAAAGCCTGTAATATTGAAGTTGGCATATTTATCGCTGACAACGATAGCAGCTCAATTTGTGCTGTCAGAGCTGCAAGTGACCACGATGTCTTGAAACAGTCGGATAAAAACCACACGTGTAAAGGTGTTGTGGGAGAATTATTTAAAATTAGCAAAAATTTTAAAGAACTTACAAGCACTACTATTCAATACTTCAAAAAATGCTTTAACTACTGTATTTCACAAAATGAAGGACATGTAATTAATATGACAAAAGCCATAAAAAATATACCTTATCATGCTTTTAATCATCATAATGACTGTGGGGACTGGTGTAGTTACAAATCAAATCCAGAAACTTATCAACACACAAATATTGGTAATGGTTTCAAAGATGGCAACTTATTCGAGGCCTTAAAAAAAATATTTGATAATCTAGCTAATAAATCTAGTCAGTATGTGAGCGGAGCATCCAGTAATCCTAATGAGAGTTTGAATGCAATGATTGTTAGTAAACCTCCAAAAAGTCGGCTCTATAGTAAATCTGCTGCAGGAGATGGAAGAGTTGCTTGTGCAATAAATAAAAAAAATGTTGGAGAAAAGTATGTTAATGATTTAATAAGTAATTTAAATATGCCATCAGGGATACATCGTGACAAATTTTGTAAATACGTTGACTACTTCAATAAAAAAAAATACGACAATTCTGTGACGCGAGCTGCCAAGTCTAAAAGACTTGCATTAAAGGAAAGTAAAACAGCTTTGAAAAATAAAAATGAAGCCAAAGAAGGTACGACGTACGAAAGCAATATTGGACTACGTGATTTCATTCATGAAAGTATTCCTATTGTAACAATACAAGATTGCACGGATCCAATTTTTGTATTTTTTGATCTCGAGACAGGTAGTTTCTCAAAAAATTCAGATATTCTTCAAATTGCTGCGAAGCATGAGCAGTTCGAGTTTTCTGTTTATGTAAAGTCAACTCAAAAAATTTCTGAAGAAGCTAGTAAAGTCCACGGATTACGGTTAATTCAGGGTAAACTTGAACTTCATGGTAAACCTGTTATACCATTGAGTTTGCCTGAAGCATTAGCTAGTTTTTATCAATTTTAACCTCGTTTGGTCGGAAGTGCATTTTAACAGCTCACAATTGTACATTTGACTATCCTCGTTTGATGAATGCTCTAGACAAATGTTTTTTTAAACATCATTTCCAAAGTATTGTTTCAGGGTACTGTGATTCATTGCCTGTGATTAAAAAAAAAACTGGTAAAACTAAGAAAGGTGAAAATAAATTAGAAAATCTTGCCAAAGAATTGGAGATAAATAATGAAAAAGCGCATGATGCTCTTTACGATGTTGTGATGCTGGATGCAGTTATAAAAAAATTAGGTATTACTTCAAATGATTTAATTGCCAGTTTCTTTAATTGGCATGATGCATGCAATAAAATATCATTTTCTGAAAATTTGCCTGAAGCTTTGAAACATCTTGAATTATTGAGAGATTGTGTATCAGCAGGTATGAGGAAAAAAATGGTTGCTGCAAATGTGACTTACGAACTGCTTGAAGATGCTTACAAAATAAATAAATATGCTGGTCTAGTACAAATTTTAGGTAAAGATGAAAATGGTGCAGTAAAAGTTACCAAAGCTAAAAAAATTTTGGATAAAATTTTTAATTACTTTGAAAGTAAAAAAAATTAAATTAAGAAATGTTTTATTTGGAAGTTAACTATCATTATACTATGTATTTTATAAGATGTTTATTTATTCAATTATTTAACTGCGTTAACAATAAAGACTTACGTATGTTTTGTATTAAAAAATGTCTATAACACTGATATTCCCACATACCGTATTTGTTTGTGTTTGAATTTCGCGCGCGTCATAACCTTTTGGCGGCGTTGCTACATGTAAATTTTTTTTTAATTATTTATTAATTACTCTTATTACAAGCTCTAAAGTTATGGTTTTATTAATACACAATATTCCATTAATTTTTTTCTTTCTATTGATACCAATTTCATAAAAATCTGAACGTCCAATTTTGTGAAATAAAATAAAATCTGTGATTTCCCATAAGGATCAATGATTAAGGCAAAAATTTTTAAATATTTTTATCTTTTTTTCAGTTCTCTGTAGGCTTCCAAAAATTCAACTGTTTAATCATGATATTTTAATGCACCAATATGCCAAGTTTCATTAAATTCTGAACGTTAATTCTAAAACCGGTAGTACTACCTTAAGTCGGCAGTGGTGTATTTGCGTGAGTTGTTTGTGGCGTATATGTAATTAAGGATTTGAAAGTGGGGTACCTGAATAATCGTGCAGAACCAACAAATAAAGAACAGTTGCAAAGATTTTTAGGTGCATGTAATTTTTACCACCAATTCAGTACTAAACACGCGTATTACTTCGAAGCCTTACGAATGTTATTAAAAAATAACATACCTTATGAATGGACAAAAGAATTAGCCAAAGCATATCAAGATTTAAAGGAGAATTTCGTAAAAAATGTACACGGTTAGAAAAAAAATGTGAAATTCAAAATGTTTTAATAATGATTTGCATGTCCTAGAAGGTCCACTACGAAATTCATGTTAATTCAACATACATCGTTAATGTCGAGTGTTGACTATTGTTCGCTATTTGTTGTTAGCTATTCGACCGAGCCGCGTTAAAGGAGTAGATCGCTGTAATTTCAAAGATAAGTTATTTGATTTATTGTTGTATGTACACCTTATTTATTTACAGTCTTTAATACATATATACAAGGCAGTTAATTCATTGGTTGACACGCGAGGGAAGGAGTAGTCCTAGTCCTGTTGCACCGCGGTGGAGGCTGCAGCGATGAAGTGCAGCGATGAATTGGTGCGGTCCTTGGTGGCGGCGTATATCGGCTCTCCGGAGAGCTAGGCGGTGTTGGAGGGCGGCGATTCTCCGGCTTGGTCGCTTGTTGTGGAGACTCCCACTCGTTGTCAGACGGTGTCGTCTGAGTGGCCGTTGGCACGTAGGTGGGTTGAGACTCTGCAAACGGAGAGACCGCTGCCGGGATGCTGCGGTAGTAACTTGGAGACGTTACTCTCGCTCTTCTGACGTCCCACAGTGAAAGCAGGATCGCTGGTGGCCTAGTCAGAGGCCTTGATGGGAGGTCCACACGGTGAAGCACCCACGGAGCTGGTGGGTTGTAAGAACTTGTCCTTTTGGTTGGGCTGGTTGTTGCCAGTTGAACAGAGTCCGTCATGCAGTTGTCAAAAGTCTGCGTGCTGGTCTGTAATCGTAGCGTAGCGTGGCGTTGCGTGGCGTGGCGTAGCGTGGTGTAGCGTAGCGTAGCGTAGCGTAGCGTAGCGTAGCGTAGCGTAGCAGTGCAGTTCGTTCGTCTTGGTCAGTTCCGGCGAGACCGAAGTGTCTTGCCGATCGGTGAGATCGGTGGTCTCTTATCGCAGCCTCGGTTGATCTTCAGCAGCGGGAAACCACGTTGGCTGATTGCGCGACGCGCTCGGCTGCGTGGGTGGTGTGAGCGGCGCGTGTGAAGCAATACTTTCTTCTGTGTCGCGCGACTAGAAAGCCTGAAACGCTTGTTGCGGTGCGTGAGTTGTAAGGCGCGCGACCGACTAGTTGACTTCACAAGGTTGTTGTGAACATTCCGCCCGCCTTACTATGTGAGCATAGTGCTGTTGTTGATCGTCATTCTTCTGCAGCAATTGGGAGGAGAACGATCTTGGTGATTGGTCTGGTCAGCGTGGTTGCGGCGGTTTTTATGACGGCAACTCTGATCAGACCATCGTTTCCTGGTAGCGTTTCGATGATTCGTCCCAGCGGCCATTTTGATAGAGGAGTGTTTTCGTTGCGGAGGAGGCAGAGACGACCCCTTTTAATGTTGTCTGTTGCTTGGAGCCATTTGTTTCTTGGGATGAGGCTTTGGATGTGTTCGCGGGACCATCTTGTCCAAAAGTGATCTCGCATCTGGGTGAGTTGTTGCCAGCGAGACAATCGTGATGTTGGTGTGTCCTCAAGCGTTGGTTCAGGAACTGCGTTGAGGGGTGCACCGATGAGAAAATGACCAGGGGTAAGGCCATTACGTCGCCAGGATCATCAGTCAGTGCGCTGAGAGGTCGAGAGTTTAAGCACGCTTCGATTTGTGAGAGGACGGTGCTCATTTCTTCGTATGTAAGCGAAGCTTCTCCGATGACTCGGCGAAGATGAAACTTCGTAGATTTCACGGCAGCTTCCCAGAGCCCGCCAAAGTGTGGAGCTGCTGGTGGGTTGAACCGCCAAGTGATGCCCAGTTGAGCGACCCCCTTTGCGAAAGAGTTGTGTTCGCTTGTTGCAGTTTTGGTCAGCTTTTGCAGCTCGGCGTTTGCGCCTACAAAGTTGGTACCCCGGTCGCTGTAGAGCTTGGTGCAGAGGCCTCTTCTTGATATGAATCGCTTCAAGGCTGCTGTGAAGGCTTGCATGGAGTAGTCGGTAGCTATGTCTAAGTGCGCTGCTTTGGTCACCATGCACACGAAGATGACGAAGAAGGCCTTGGTGGTCTTGTGCCCTCGTCCTGGTGAAGTTTTTAAGGCGATCCTGCGTAGTCTACTCCAGTGAATTGGAACGCTCTTGCTGAAGTTACTCGTGAGCGCGGTAAATTTCCCATGAGTTGTTGCGGTGGTTCCGCCCGCCATCGCGTACATGTGACACATTGGCGTATGCGTGATTTGATGAGGTTTCGTCCTCGGGGGATCCAATACCGCTGGCGTAATGTTCCTAGGACAAGTTGAACCCCGCCATGTAGTGTCTTCGTTTGCAGGTGATCTATCAACAAGGATGAGAATTTTGAATCGTGTGGCAAGATTATTGGGTGTTTCTCGTCGAGGGAGAGTGATGAATGTTTGAGTCTTCCTCCGACTCATAAAATGCCCTTGTCATCTAGGTAGGGAGTTAGGGATATTATTGAACTTCCCTTTTTGATGCCGCTGGTTGCAAGGTGTCTGAGCTCTTCCTTCCAATGGCGTTGTTGCACGAGTTTTAACCACCAGATCTCGGCTTGGATGATCTCGGCTGGGGACACGAGATTTCCGTGATTGCAGTTTTGGAGAAGCCAACGTCTACACCAAGCAGTGATCCTGAGCAGCTTGCTGTAGCTGGAAAACAGACTGAGCATCTCGGGTTCAGTTGGTGGTTCTCTGGCTGTTGCTGCATGGGCTGTTGACCTCCCTTCTGGAAGGTTGTCAAGATCTGTCTGGAGATTACTCCGTGGAGGTTTCTCGTCATTGGAGAGAAACTCTGGTCCCTTCCACCAAAGTTGGTGTGTGAGCAGGTCCCGTGGTGAGAGCCCTCGTGAGGCGCAATCCGTGGGGTTGTGCTGACCTGGGATGTGGTTCCATTAGGCTTCTGGAAGCAGCGTTTGGATCTCAGCGACTCTGTTTGCGACGTATGTCTTCCATCTCTGTGGAGGCGCCTGGATCCAGCCCAGCGTGACAGTGGAGTCTATCCACAAGTATGTTGTAATATTATTCCAGTTGGTCAGCCTGAGGGTGTGGTGAGCCAACTTAGTGAAGAGATGTGCCGCACAAAGTTTCAGTCGAGGGAGTGACACCTGTTTTAGTGGTGCGACTTTACTCTTTGTGGCTATTAAGGTAGTTCTGTATGTACAGTGCTTTTTTTTCGAATATTTTTTTTTTTTTCGGTCCCATCGTGAAATTTTGTTGGAAACACCTAAAAAAAAATTCCCTGAAAGTTTTAACCCTTAATATCAATTTTAAATGCTCGGCCTGGTCATGCAAAGATTTCTCGTCTAAAATACACGTAAACTTGGATTTTTTTTCTTAAAAATTCTATAGTTCAGAGGCATTTTATGGCATAATTATGGCGATTAATAGGTTCTCTTCAGAATTGAACGCTCTACAAAAGTGCCCATTGCGGCAAAGCCATAACTCATACTGACGAGGTAGTACGGGCCACTAAACCTATTTTTTCTATGAAATTCGCGTTTTTTCGCCTCTATCTCATTACTAACATGAGTTACATGAAAAATGTAAATAAAAAACTTGAAGGAAATTTAATTTCCTACAAAAAAGTCTTTGGCGCTATCTCGCTAACATCAATACTTCTCGAGATATTTCAATTTTAAGTTTATGAAGTTTTAAATTTACATAAAATATCACGTCAAATTATTAAAAAATATAATTTCTCTATTATTTATCACTAAGTTTTTAACAAACTACTTTTTTTTTGAAGATGAAAGGGTAAGAAAATGTTAATAATCGAAAATATGTCAGTGGAAATTTTTGTGGCTTATAAAATTTTAGCTAAAGTTAAAATGCGTAACGACAAAAAGAAAGAGGTAAAATGTACGTGTGTATTTTAGCGCCGATTATTTCTTGTTAACTCAGATCCCCCACTCCTCTCCGCGTAACAATCAGATTTTGGCTTGACCTTGAATTAACTCACTGAATTTTCCGCTTAATTACAGCGCTTTCTTTCTTCCCTACCACTTATTACTAGTGTCGCGGGGGTAATAAACAAAGATTCGTGTACGCTAACCTTAAAGTGTCTATTGTTTGCGATTAACGTTGCGTTACGTATTTTTTTCTTTAAAAATATAATTATTAACAATGTGTGAAAAAATTGGTGACAAAATCCATAATTATTTAATCGGGTTTGAAATAAAAACAGTCAATAACAATAAATTACCTTCATATCGCAATGTTTTGAGCTTGTTTATGTACAAGCATCATTCTTTAAAACAAACTGTTGGGAATAGTGCATCGAATGTTATTAATGAGATTAATGCTGTTTGGGCTGGCTTTTTGATCCCAACTATTCGTCCTCAGCACAGTAAGCAAAAGCTACAAAAGTTTTATGACGAATATATTAACATTAAAAAACACCGTAAAAAAGTAAAAAAATCAAAAGTTTAACAAAGCAATGTAAACAAGTTTTCGGAAAAACTTGATCAATTGTTTGATATTTCCAATGGCGCTGCAATTAAAAACTTGCCAGAAGAACTTAGAAACTTTTTATTTGAGTGTCAAGGGAAGAATGGTAATAAACGTTTGCCAGTAACCTATGTTTCACCAGAAATGATTTCTGATAATCAATCAGCTATGGAACACGACGTAGATAATGAAGCTAATGACAACATTGAAGAAGAAATAGGTTAGTTTTTAAATATTCACTCAATGGTTACAATAAATAAAATATTAAATACTTAACAAAGTTGGTAATTGTTCAGAGTCGTGGCTGTTTTTATTTTCAAATATTCAATTTCTGATGAAATTTAAGAAAAAAAATAAATAATTGGTTAAAGAAAATTAATTTCATGCTCCGAAAATGGTGAGGCCGCGATTATAAACAATTACCAAAAAAATTTGTATTTTTAAAGATTTTTTTTTCACTTCTTTATAACTATTAAGTTTAATTATTAAACACTAAAAATGTTCCATTCTAGGTCTTAGATTATCTCAACAAACAACCTTAACCAGTTTCTCCAGTAACGTATCGAGTTCTAGCGAATTAAAACGACCTTCCTCCGATTATGAAAATGAAATTCCTGCACCGAAAATAAAAAAGTTCAACATTTTGACTTCTGAACTCGTATCAGCACTTGATCGTACTGAAACTTCCGATAGAAATGCGATGTTTATTATAGCAGCTGTAATAAAAAGCCTGGGCCTTGATATCGATAAATATAATTTAAGTTACTCCTCAATTCGTAACGCACGTATTGCAAAACGTGAAGAAATTGTTGATAAAATAAAGAAGAGGAAAGAAGACGACGATTCTTTTGTAGTTCACTGGGATGGTAAGAAGCTTCCTACAGAACAGGGTACACTGAAAGCAGAACGACTGGCGATACATATTTCTGGAACAAATACTTCAAGAATTCTAGAAGCTCCATTTCTTTCTGATGGCACTGGATCGAGTCAAGCTTCAGCCATATTCAACACTTTAACTGAATGGGATCTTTGTGATCAAATTAAAGCGATGTGTTTCGACACAACTAGCTCAAATACTGGTAAATTTTCATTTTGTTCAAGTAATAAATTATTTATACTTTAATTTCAAAAAAGTAAGTAGTTAAGTCAAGTCTCCCAAAATAATTTACAAAGCTTTAATTAGTTTTTTTAACTTCCCGCTAAGAAAATCCAAGATTTTAGAAAAATCGGGAAGTTATTGGTTTTACCCCGTTTTGCAAAAATCGAGTTTTCAACAGATCTCGATGTTTTGAGGCCCTAGGAATCTTCCCTGACTCCTCCTGAGAGGTTATCACTGTGTCTGTATGTGTGTGTGTGACCGGCAGATTTTGAAAAAACTCAAAAAAACTAAGAAAAAAAATTTTTTGAAATGTGGTTTTTGCGGAATAACTTTTGAACGGCTTGACCGATCAATTCCAAAAACTAATCAGCTCTCAAGCTTGAAAAACAACGTCGATCGCGCTCAAGCGATTGAAAATCGGTTGATTTGTTCGTGAGATATCGTGAACGAAAAAAATCGAAAAAAGTGTTTTTTTGCAATAACTCCGAAATTTTTCATATGATCGATTAGTGGTCTTAATTCTTTTATAATACTCAAAAAACTACATCGATCATCGCCAACCAGGTGAAAATCGGTTAACTCATTCAAAAGTTATGGCAGCTGGAAAATTAAAAAATTGTGTTTTATTAAATTTCCATTAAATTTTTGAGCTCAAAAGCATAGAACAGCTATCTTTTTAAGCTCGGTGAGCTTAATCTATTGGAGAACTAATTTTTTTGAGCTTGAAGAGCTCAAAAACAGCAGAAACAATACATTTTTGAGCTCGAAGAGCTCGAAAACATCATATACATAAACGCTTGGTGCTAAAAATTAGCGGGAAGTTGCAGGGATGGCCTTTAGGGTCGACCGTTTTCCAGATTTTTTTTATTGATGTAATATTTAAAATCCATACGGCGAATTGAAGCAACAAAGAATTATAACAACGAAAGTTTTTATGAATAAACATGTTGAAAAATTCAATTTTAGATTTCATAATTATAGTAAATTTAAATTCTAAAATACAATAAACTTTTTCAGGTGATGTGAATGGCGCTTGTACTATTTTCGAAAAAATGATTGGTCGTGAGTTGCTGTACCTTGCTTGTCGTCATCATATATCGGAATTAATGTTGAGAAATGTGGCAGAAGTGGCTTGGCCAGTTACGAATGGTCCAACTGTGCCAATTTTCAAAAGATTTCGAGACTATTGGCCAAAGATTGATACATCAGTGTATGAAATTGGCATAAAAGATGAGCTTATAGCAGATATTTTAAACGATAAAAAACAAGATATACTGGATTTTATCGAAGATCAGTTAAAGGTATGCTTTCAAATAATTGTTTAATTTCATACTTTCAATTCCATTACTTTCATACTTTCTTTTGAACAGAAATAATTTTACGATTTTTCAAAAGATCAATTTTTTTACTGTATATTTATTTTAGATTATTTATTCTTTTATCTCATTAGACTCATCATCCAAGAGATGACTACAAAGAGTTTTTGATGATGAGTCGTATATTTTTGGATGGTGTAGAAAGTCATGAAGTCAAATTTACAGCGCCAGGAGCTTGTCATCATGCAAGATGGCTTTCAAAAGCTCTCTACTGCTTAAAAATATATATGTTCCGCAGTCAGTTCAAAATTTCAATCAAAGAAGTGAATGTTTTACGTAAAATATGTGTTTTTATCGTATTATTCTATGTTAAAATATGGTTCACGGCTCCAAATGCGATAAAAGCACCGAATTCAGATTTGGAATTAGTGAAAAGTCTCATACAATATCGAGACATTCATCCTGATATTGCAAATGCAGCTCTGGATAAATTATGCAGGCATTTGTGGTATTTACATGAGCAGCTAGCTGGCTTGGCACTTTTTGATAAAACTGTTTCACTAGAAGAAAAATTAAAAATTGTAGAGAAAATTAATACTACAGTAGTCCCTAAAAAGTCTAGTAAACGTTATGCAGTAGCCTATAGTGCAATATCTTCGATGACAGATCAAAATATAAGTGATTTTGTGACGAACAATTCATTATTTATCGTTAAACAATTTAATCTTCCTTGTGGATTTTTGAATTCAGAACCAAATACATGGGAAACTAATCAAGAGTATCAGCAATGTCTTAAAACATTCAACAATTTGAAGGTAGTGAATGATATTGCCGAGCGAGGAGTAGCACTAGCTGAAAAATTCAATCAAGCTTTGACAAATAATGAAGAGGTGAGGCAAAAAGTTTTTCTGACTGTTCAAAACCATCGCTCAGAGCACCCATCGTGTACAAAATCACTATACAGTCAAAGAAAAGATAAATAAAGAATTTTTTGTTATTATGTTTATATATAAAATTTTTATGTCTGACATATTTTCGATTATTAACATTTTCTTACCCTTTCATCTTCAAAAAAAAAAGTAGTTTGTTAAAAACTTAGTGATAAATAATAGAGAAATTATATTTTTTAATAATTTGACGTGTTATTTTATGTAAATTTAAAACTTCATAAACTTAAAATTGAAATATCTCGAGAAGTATTGATGTCAGCGAGATAGCACCAAAGACTTTTTTGTAGGAAATTAAATTTCCTTTACGTTTTTCATTTACATTTTTCATGTAACTCATGTTAGTAATGAGATAGAGGCGAAAAAACGCGAATTTCATAGAAAAAATAGGTTTAGTGGCCCGTACTACCTCGTCAGTATGAGTTATGGCTTTGCCGCAATGGGCACTTTTGTAGAGCGTTCAATTCTGAAGAGAACCTATTAATCGCCATAATTATGCCATAAAATGCCTCTGAACTATAGAATTTTTAAGAAAAAAAATCCAAGTTTACGTGTATTTTAGACGAGAAATCTTTGCATGACCAGGGCGAGCACTTAAAATTAATATTAAGGGTTAAAACTTTCAGGAAATTTTTTTTTAGGTGTTTCCAACAAAATTTCACGATGGGACCGAAAAAAAAAAATGTTCGAAAAAAAAGCACTCTAATGTACACGTATCAGCCAAAAGTTTCGACCGCAGTGTACAGTAAGATCTCATACGTACGTGGCGCTGCCTGTCTCGAACTTTTGGCGATGCTGTACACTCTTCATGTCCTACACAATCACACCTTATGCATGGATAGGGCCCCTACACATATAGAGAGTGCCTCTGTAAACTTGGCAACATCGCAATTTTTCAGTATATAGTAGCGTCCAACGTGAAAGTGTCAGAGTTCTGTAAAGTTATATTTGTTTTGTGAAAAAAAAATCTTGATAATGGCAACCCAAACGCGATTCAAGGGTCAGTTTGTGAAGAAAAAAGTGCTCGATAAAAAACTAAAAGCAGTTTCCGCCATGTGTCCAGCGAATGCCGCTAAACGAGAGGACAGTGGACATAGCCTCCATGATCGGCAACAAGAATTTGCTGTCGAAGGGCGCCGAATCGTCGATTTAGAATATCTGGCCCAACAATTGAAGTGTATTCGCTGCAAAAAAGATATTTTATTGAGGAAAGCGGTGAAAGAAACGCGAATGGGATTGAACTCAATTCTGCACATTGCCTGCGACGAGTGTTGTTCTATAACCCAAGTACGCACAGGCAAAACACACGTAACGTTGGAAAATAAGACGCACGCTGATGTGAATACGAAAGCTGTATTGGGTGAGTTATTTTTTCAATTGTGCAAAATATAGAAATTAATTCGAAGAACGGATTAACCTGCCAAGGATATGCCTAATATCAAAATGCATTTTACAGGTGCAGTTCATTCTGGCATTGGAGAAACGGCGTTGAACAAATTATTGAATTGTTTAAACATCCCAACCATCGGGTCCCATGTTTTTAAAAAATATGAAAGAGAAATTGGACCAGCATTGGAAGCTGCTGCGAAAGATTCCTGCCGTAGAGCTGCTGAAGAGGAAAAGAAATTAGTTATAGAGAATATGGAAAGATTATGCCTGGAATTGTAAGTTTTCACAACAATCTAATATTTCTATAATAATCTTACATCCCAGTGGATAAGACTGAGACGGCGCAAGAGCTCTCACTAGCATCTGAGTTCATTCGCAGTGTCACCTTTGCATACTGGAATGCAGGATTGCTATAGATTTTTTCCAGCGCCTCGACACCAAGTATTAACTTGCGGTCAAGCTGCTATTGTGACTTCAGTGTTTATTGTTGAGAAAAAAAAACGTACGTGTAATTTTTGCAAATGTGACTTATCTCAATAACTTACTCCACGGTATCTGTTATCGTAACGAAAATAGTTATCATGGCATACAACACCGTAAGAAATTTTGTGAAATAAATTTTGCTGCGTCAGGAATCTAGATTTTGTATCATCGCAGTTAACATTCAATGCAGCGAAATGATAAATTCTCACTGCGGTGACAGATATTGTAGAGGAAATAGTTATGGTATAAAACACTGTAAGAAATTTTGTAAAATCAGTTTTACTGCTGCGTCAGGTGAAATGATATAGATTTAGTGTCATCGCAGTCAATATTCATTGCAGTGAAATGATAAATTCTCACTGCGTTGAGCATAACATTTTATCAGCGTGGCACTCCATCTCCCTTTTTATGAATCCCTTATTGTAATTATATTAAATTTGTATATAGCGGTGAGAATCAAATCCATCTGTAAATTGATATTTTTTTAAATAGCAAATATGGTTATACTTGATATTTTAAAGAATTTGTAACTTAGAGTACGGCTACAAGGTGGAAAATTTTATATAACTTTTCGCTGTTGAAACTATTGCAACAGTGACGTAATGGCATATGTAATAGATATATGTATATATGGTGATGATAAAAAACAATAAATTGGAATAAAATGCTTATCGTTCTTTTCGTTATCAGGCCACTAGATATAGTCGACGAAGTTTATCCATTCGCGCGGACCCTCGGCTCTCTCACTAACCCTAACCTTCATCCTCAAACAATCGACGATGATGTAAGGAGAAGAGAGGAATTTGACACAGCAATAGGGAACATCGTGAATATCATCGTTTCCTATGATATGGGCTGGAGCAAGCGGGGCAATGGTCGAAGCTACAATAGTTTAAATGGCTATGGTACGATTGTCGGTTTTCTGAGTGGAAAAGTGCTGGACTTTGCAGTGCGAAATCGGAAATGTAGAATGTGTACCAACGGCCACAGCAAATCCGATCACGAGTGTAGGCAAAATTTTTGCGGCAGTGCGAAGGCGATGGAGTCTGACGTAGGCGCCGCTCTAGTCAACGAGAGTTCGATTCTCAAAGATATCGGGCTGAACGTGAGAGTTCTGATAGGGGACGAGGATAGTTCAACTATCGCAGCAGTACGACAGGGAAATCTTCAAACAGTCTTCAAACTCGCAGACAGCAATCATTTGAAGAAAAATTTTGCCAATGCTTTGTATGAACTACGAAAAGGTTACAGTGAAATGAGAAACAAGAAAGTTATTCCTCATTTGAAAAAATGTTTTTCTTACGCACTCGTGCAAAATAAAGGACATAGTGCCGAGTTAGGGAAAACTATTCGCAATATCCCTGAGCATGTTTTTGGCCAGTATGAAAATTGTGGAGTTTGGTGTAAAGGTACACATAAAATTGAACTGAAAAATCAGCAATTATACACCAAGCTTTCAGAGCTATTTGGCAAATATGCTGGAAATGCTGCAAAATTTTCTGTTGCTGCCTCCAGTCAAGCGAATGAAAGTATTAACAATATAATGGCTCACAAAGTACCTAAAAATTGCTGCTACAGCCTGAGCGAATCAGGGGACTACCGATTAGCTAGCACTGTATGCACAAAAAACGAAGGCGAAAAACACATCATGGACGTCAACTCCAAATTGAATGTATCACCGGGGAAGCACACTGCATCTTTCGCGAAGGTGTTGGACACAAAAAGAAAAAAACGAGCGATGAAGGCAAAATTACCAACAACTAAAGCTCGAAGAAATTTATTGGCACGAAAAAAAGAAGCCTCCAGGAAGTCGATGGAGCAATCTGAAGGGATTCAATATGAAACTAACTGCGGCATCAACTCTTGTTCAGAGAGCAGGGGAACTGTTGATTTTCGACTTCTCTTAGATATTTTGCCAACCATCGCAGTATCGGTAGACAGCTGCAATATAATATATTTCGATTTGGAGACGTGTGGGTTCTCGAAGGACTCAGAAATTTTACAAATCGCAGCAAAATTTGAGAATTCAACATTCAGCGTCTATCTCCATCCGTCCAAGTCGATTGATGCTGATGCTTCCCGGGTTACGGGGTTGAAATACGTTGGAGGAAAACTGTATTTCCACAGCAAAGAAGTAGCCACAATTACGCCTCGTGAAGCTCTAATTTCATTTCAACAGTTTCTCGAATTTTCATCGAAGCCATGTGTTTTGGTTGCTCATAATGCATCGTTCGACTCCTCTCATTTACTGCGATATATAATAGATTACGGTATGATCGAGAGTTTAAAAATATCGCAGGGTTTTCAGACAGTTTGACTGTGATGAAAAAAGTTTTGCCTGAACGAAAAGCCGAAAAAAAAAGTTTCAATTTACCAATTTTAGCCCGCGACTTATTGAATTTCGGAACATCCGATAAATTTCATGAAGCCCTATTCGATGTTGAAACTCTCGAGAAACTATGTGATACTTTTGCCAAAAAGGAAATGTTTCTTGAAGTTTGTAAGCTTTATAAAGAAGTGATAATGGTGAAACTCCTGTCACCAAGTCTAAAATATTTGAAAGGCGTGATATCAAATCAAATGATTCTGAAAATAGCAGGAGCCGGAATTCATTATGAAATTTTAAAAGAGGTGTACGCGAAAGATGGCGACATCGGAATAAAATCTTTATTATCGGAGAAAACGATCTCAAATAAACCACGGGTTACAAAAGCGAAAAAAATAATCGAGACGCTAGTTGAACACCTGAGAAACAAGGGTTAATTTTTGTTTATCAGTAATTGACATTTATATTTAAAAGTTTTCATCTGAAAAAAAATGTTATTATTGTTATCAATGTTGAAAAAAAATGTATGCATTGAATTTATTTTTTACTTTGTCCGCAATATTTGTTTTTATATACGTATATTCGACACGCATGATCATAATATATATGACACAATATACATGAAACTAACGCTTTACAAAAGTCAAAAAAAATAATCAAGACCGTTGTTGAACACCTGAGAAACAAGCGTTATTTTTTGTTCATCATTAATTGATATTTCTATTTGAAAGTTTTTATTTGACAAAAACTTTATTATCGTTATCAGAATTTAAAAAAAAAAGTTATTCATTGAATTTATTTTTACTTTGTCCGCAATTTTTGTTTTTATATATATATATATATATATATATATATATTCTATTCATTTGTATATTCACACACACGACCATAGTATATATGACACAATATACATGAATAGTACACAATATATACGAATAAATAAACGAAATTTAATTGATTAAAAGAACAAATTTATTTTCCATCCTTGTCGTAATTATTGAAACCTACGAAAAATTTTACCATCGCGGCTTTTACGACGCGCGCATCTGTTCCCTGCCGCCGTACACTGTTGCCGTTTCGTCACAGCTGATCGTATCTCCGTTCCCCGTCGCGTAAGATTATTCATTTTCATTAATCGATATCTTCGAAACTAAACGGTGAAAAATATGTATATTTTTTTTAAATTAATCCTACAGTAGTGCTCAACACGCGAGTGATTTTTCAATGAAGTCGTAAGATCCGTTCGGGAGCTATCATAAAAAATGTAGACAAAGTCCGTCAATTTGCGTGTTAGGTATAGGCCGCGCGTGCAAAAAGATCGATTTTTAATTGCAAATATCTTCCAAACGGGACGGTAAATCGGTTTCAAATTTTGTGAGTCGGTCCATGGAGGTTGTTTTTACACCATAATAAAATTTCAGGCCGTTCCTAAGATTTGGACAAAACTACAGAACTACCTTAATGATGTTTCGCTACGGCCATTTTCCTGGAGAGCTGTTAAGTAAAGTACATCTGCGTAGGCTTGTTCGGAGGCGTCTGAGAACCCATGGAGTTCGATTCTGTTGGTCCTAATTAGCCAGCGGGGGATGCGAATGTTGGAGAGTGTTGTCCATTGAGTGTGAAACTCCCTCCAGTCTTGTAAGATGTGTTGAGGAAGAGGATCGTCCCACTTGGCGTTGATCAACCATGTTGACTGGATGGTGATTTTTGCTCGAGTTGTTACGGGTGTGAGCCATCCTAACGGATCGAAGAGTTGAGCAGCCTGCGATAAAATAATCGCTTCGTAGTAGCTTTGGTGGTGGTTGGTCGAACGGTGAATGGGAAGGTGTCCGATTGCTGGCTCCATTGAAGCCCTAGAGTGGAGTGAGTTTCCTCTGTTGGAGCCCAAGACATGTTGCCCTTTACCAAACGATCTGACTCTGGAATGTGTGTGAGCAGAGTGGAGTCGTTTGACATCCATTTCTTGAGTGGGAATCAGCCCGCCATGCATATCTCCCAAAGTTCCTTTTGAAGACTGAGGAGTTGCGTTTGATTATCTGCCCCAGTGAGGATGTCATCAACGTAGATGTCTCGTTGAAGAGTAGATGCTCCAAGTGGGAAATTTGCCTGCTCATCATGAGCCAGTTGTTGGATGGTTCTGATGGCTAGAAAGGGAGCACAAGCGAGACAGTACGTCACGGTGTTGAATCGGTATTCGCGTGGGTCTTGATCTTGCTCGGTTTTCCACAGTATTCTTTGGAGGTCTCTGTCGTCTGGATGTACGAGAATCTGCCTGTACATCTTCTCGATGTCAGCAGCGATGACGAAGCGATGGGTTCTCCATCTGAGCAAGAGGTCAGATAGAGCTGGCAGCAAATTCTCCCCCTTTAGCAGGAAATGGTTGAGGGAGATTCCTTGTTGAGTTAGGCAGGATCCGTTGAACACTACTCGAAGTGATGTAGTGGTGCTGGACTCTCGCCATACTCCGTGATGAGGAAGTTAGCAGACGTTGCTAGTTGGCTTGGGTCGTTCGACCACTTCCATGTGTTTCATGGCTTCGTAGGTGGACACGAACTTCTGGTACTGTTGTTCAAGCCCCTTGTTGTGTCTAAAGCGCTTGAAGGTGTAATTGAAACTTCTTTGGGCGGCTCTCCGGGTGTCCGACAAGTCCATTGTTCTTGATGACGTTGATAGTCGCACGATGTAGCGACCTTCGGGTGTTCGTGAGTGTCCGGTGGCGTATGTGTCCTCACAAATTCGCTCGTCGGATGTCAAGGAAGGAGGAGCGTGGAGTAGTTCCTCCTGTTCCCAGAACTGTCGAACTATGGATGATAGTGAGTCCCTCGTTGAACAGTGGTGGCTCACTGTGGTATTGGTGGATGCGTTTGACGCATTGGTGGTGCCTGATAGAATCCATCCGAAGATTGTTTTCTAGGCGATGGGTTGATTTTTGCCTCCCTTCCGGGAACCGGTGTCCATGATTTGAGCGTAGATGTCGGCCCCGAGGAGGACGTCGATGGGATCGGAGGCTTCGAAGTCTGGATCTGCTAGATCGAAACCTTTGATGTGACTCCACTCCCGCCTAGATGCTTCTACATTGTTGCGGTAGAGTGTCAGTTTGGGGAGGATCAGTGCTGTCGTTCCGATGGTGGTGTCCTTGTGACGAGCAGTAACCTTCAGCTCGACTTTCCCCTTTGCTGTTGCGGTTTGGACTCCACCTACTCCGAAAATGGCGATTGATGTTTTTGCTCGAGTGATATGGAGGCATTGTGCTAGCCTCTCGGTGATCATACTTATGTCGGAACCTTGATCGATGAGCGCTCGTGTGTGGTGTAGGTTGCCGAAGCGATCTGCTACCCGGATACGGGCTGTGGCTAGCAGAACGGATACTGTTGTCGCTGGGCGCTGCTTGGCAATGAGTCAATTGGCTGAGGTTGCTGGCTTCGGAGCGGCCAAGGCATCGTGCAGCGTGGTGTGATGTCCCTCCGAGTAAGTTCGGCACGTCTTCTTGGATGGACATTCGTGATGATTGTGCTTGCCCAGGCAGTTGGTGCAACGGTTGTGTTGCAAAATTGTGTCCAACCGTTCCCTGGCTGGTTTGCCCTTGTAGGTTGGGCAGAACATGATGTAGTGTGCCTGGTTACAGATGATGCAGCTTTCCGTGGGTGCACTGCGCCTCTGCTCTTGGTCGGACTCGCTTGCTTTCTTCTTTCCAATGTTGTTCTTGGCTTGATGTGCATTTTTCCATTATGGTGATGGCTCGGGAGGTTTCTGTTCTCCTTTTGGTTGCTGGATTGCCTCAAGCGTCTGAATTCGGCGTTCGAGGAAGTTCCTGAGGTGTTTGTAGGTAGGAGGCTCCGTTGTCTCGGCGATAGAGGTCTCCCAATCTCGACGTGTTTTGTTGTCGAATAGTTCGACCACCAGGAATACATACAAGTCCTCGTGCTGCCCGATGGGTCTTCCAATGGCGTCAAGTGAGCTGCTGGTTGAGATCATGCCATGGAAGATCCTTTGAAGTTCGCTTGCTGATTCCGCCTTTGCCTTTGGGATGGATGTGAATTTGGTGAGGCATGATCTGATCAATGCCCTTTTGTTTTCGTATAGGCCGCTCAACGCGTTCCAGGCTTGTTTGTAGTTTTCTGCAGTGATGCTGAGAGTTTTTACCAATAAGTTGGCCTCCCCCTTCAGGCTCGCCTTGAGGTAGTGGAGTTTCTCGACTTCGCTGATCGATGCATCCTGGTCGATTAAAGATTTGAACAGGTCTCTGAAGGATGGCCAGTCTTCGTAATTGCTCGAGAACATTGGCAGCTGGATGCGAGGTAGTGAAACTCGGCTGTTGTTCTGCTGTGGTTGGGTGTTTGCAGAAGAATTCCTTGGTTCTCCTTTTAGCCTTGTAGCAAAGTCGATGAGCGTACCGCGTTGAGACTTGTACTCTTCTTCCACCATTGATGAGAACGTTGTATAATCGTGCTTCTTTAACTCATCTTTGAATTTGTTGAGAAGAACTTCGTGTTGACTCTCGAATTTCTCCCAGTATTTGTCGAGATTGAAGATGCGTGCTTGGACGGCTCCGGCGCTGATGTTTGCTTGGCCGGTCTTCCCGAGGTTCTCAACCATCCTTGTGATCCTTCCATGTAGCTCCGTCTGGCTCCGGATCAGCTCTTCGAATGAACGATCCATGACTGCGTTGGGTGGTTATATACGAAGACGAAGGTGCTGCGGTGCTCTCTGGTTGTTGAAGCGTTGACCTTGTCCTCTGTATCCGGTTCGAAGGAGCACACCAATTCATCGCTGCACTTCATCGCTGCAGCCTCCACCGCGGTGCAACAGGACTATGACTACTTCTTCCCTCGCGTGGCAACCAATGAATTAACTGCCTTGTATACATGTATTAAAGACTGTAAATAAATAAGGTGTATATACAACAATAAATCAAATAACTCATCTTTGAAACTACAGCGATCTACTCCTTTCACGCGGCTCAGTCGAATAGCTAACAACAAATAGCGAACATTTATTCGTGAAACGCTTGTTGCGGTGCGTGAGTTGTAGGCGCGCGACCGACGAGTTGACTTCACAAGGTTGTTGTGAACAACTATGGTAGTATGTTAAAAAAATGAACATCAAAACAACATTTGGTTTCCGTAATATAAACACATGATATGATTATTTCAGCATCAGAATGACGTTCTAAAAAACGAACGCATACGTTAACAGGAATGCAATCTAATGTCGATGCAACAAATTGATACCGTTGAAGCTTGTTACCCACAACCCTCAGCCCGACGCTCACGTGCCATAGCCGGCCCGAAAAGCGCGAACGGACCCGGCGCGGGCAAATTTGCACATATTCTTATGGAAAACACGCACAGCCGTATACACGGCGCAAATGCCCCCGCAGCCGCTCCGCGCAGTCATTCGGCTGGCCAGCCTCTCTCCATGGTCCGCGCCGGTCTATAAGCCTGAGGCTACCGGCCGGGAGAGAACACAACTCTCTGGCACGCCCCGGCAACCACACCACTGCATCCCGCTTTCGGCTCCAGCCAAGAATAAAAGAAGCAATATAACGAACCAACAGTCCTTCTAAGGATTCTTTTCTTTCCTCTCACATCTTCCTCTCCCTATCCACCTTCCTCTCTTCCTGGCTCGCCGCCCCTCTCCAACCCAGCTCTCTCTACCCCCCCCCCCCCCTCCGCCTCTGTTCATTTTTTTTCTTTTCTTCCCTTTCCTTTTTTTTTCTTCACCGCCACCTCCCCCCCCTTCTCGTCACATTGAGCATATAGCAAGCTACAGATTCGTAATCTCAAGATCTACATAAATAAGGTGCATTATTTACTCCAAACTTAATGTTCTCGAGAGTGGTACCAACATTATAATAATGTATTCGGAAATACAAGTTCTATAGTTATTCTGACATCGTGGGACAGTACTGAAGAATACACGCAACCGTTTAAAGGAATGTCATTGTATGTAGATTAAAACGTCGATCCTGTCAATCCTACAGATTGGTAATGTCATATTTTACATACATAAATAAGATGCAATATCAACTCAAAATGTAATATAGTCGAGGATTGTACCAACAGTGAAATTATGGAATAAAGAATAAACGTAGAAGTTACAAAAAACTAAATTAAATGTCAATTAAACGACCAATACTGTTGAATCCACAAACTCGTACTGTCAAGTTTCACTCAAATAAAATGTAATGTTGACGAGAAATTTCATATACCAGTATTAAGCAACATCTAGTTAAAGTTGATGTGACATTGTGAACATTTTCGAGTTTACTGACACCATCAGTTGTTCTAACATAACTTGAAATGTCGAACTGACTTTCATCCGTCGGTTGATCATATCCGGATTTAAAGGCAAGTAAAGTAATGAAAATATCGAATTTTTTCAAAAAATTATTTCATTATCAAATTTCATAACTTAAAACATACGTAAATTATATTCATAGAAACATTTTATAGGGATTCCAGTCTTCTCGTAATACATTTTGTTATATAAGATGCTTATAGAGAATTATATTCATACACCTTTTATTATAAACTTCTCAAATATCGTACCGCATATGGTTTAGATTTTTTTATAAATACTTTTCAACCTATTTTGAATCTTTTCATCACACTTTATATTATTTTGACAGAATTATATTTATACATATGTTAAGAGCGAGTTACATTTTGTTTAAAGGTTAAAGTCAGGAGAATGGCAGGAACTACGAGTAGAAGTTCTATAACTCGAAAACTGGTAATTAATAACATATTTTACCGCAGAGATATTCGGCGTACTTGCCGTCTCAAGACAATTAGATTTAACAAGAACACATAACATTACACAGAATGCGCTCAATAGCAACTTTAACATAGAGACAGCTAAAAAAATACCAAATTATAAGAATTCGGAGCAAGGGTTTTGCGTACGTGAACATGCGCAGACCCGTATGTCTGACAATCCTGAACATACTGATACTTTTCTTATTCTCTAATTATAGGCACTCTTAATCCTATCACTCATACGTACGTACGTACCTACATGCGTATACGGAATAGTTCGTTCTCAGTCATATCGCATTCGCTTTCATTCTCGCGCTCATACTAAGTATATAGTAAAGCTCGCCGTTAACACAGTGACGTGGTATTTCGAAGCCCGTCACATAGTTTAATTATCGCACTTCCCTACGTACGAATATCGCTAAAAATAACGAAAGCACGTCTGAGGCCAATACTCCAAAACGAACGACTAGTTATCTTTAAGTGAAATTCTCTTTATTAAGCTAATTCTATTCTATTTTCTAATTTTGTAACGCTCTACGAGAACCATCTACGAGACTTCCGCTTCAAGATACCAGGATACTGCCTGACAGGGGTCACCTACCAGCTCAACACCGACCACCACCGACTACAGACGAACGAATACCGCTGAAACCACTCCCGATGGATGCCTATCTAAGTTGTGAATAGGGTCGTGCGTGATGCACAAATAGCACCTCCAACTATTTGAGACTTATCGGCCAGGAGCCGAATCACGAATCAATGCTTCTACCGCTCGGATGCATCGCCAGACGGCGTACAGGGCTATGCGTCAAAAACACAACAAAGCCTCCCGTCGACGATACTTATCAGCCTGGAGCTGAACCGACCACGACATCTACTAAGTCGTTGTCTATCACATAGAGGACGGTTTTCTCTCAATGAACCGTCCTATCGAAGGGCTGTGGCGTGGAATAGGCTAGACTATGCTGCCTACGTTGATCTGGTGGATATAGTGTGGGGATCCGGGTCGAGGGCCATCACCACCAGATCGTTCCGGCATGAGGGCTCCGATGAGCGAGGGCCGGGATGCAGCGCCAACGAAATAGCTACAACGGGGAGTACCAGTAGAGCAAGAAGTGAAGTACAATCGGTCGCAAGTCCAAGAGATCGGTGACGCAATATTATCGCACACCTCAATATCGGAACACATGAGCGGTACGACCTCCCCTCTCATCAACGATACAGCACAGCTGAGGGTAAACATCTCCGACCACCTTCCGACGCCCCGATACCTCAATACCTGCCAGCGAGAAAGACGAAAAACAAGCGGCGAGGGATTATCGCCGCCTACCTGTAGACCAGACCTACGCGACCTGCTGGCCCAATTAGAATAACGCAAATTTGAGGAAGAATCACGTGACAGCAGCACGACGAAAATCAGGATCATCGCTCGTCTCGACACTCTACGTTCAGTTTTCAACAATAACAGACGTGTTCTTGCTATCGCTATCAAAGTTCTTCGTACCGTTATCGTATCGCATTCTCTAGTACATGTTATCTCTCTCTCTTTCTCTCTCTCTCTCTCTCCCCCTCTCCCCCTCTCCCCCTCTCTCCCTCTCTCCCTCTTTCCCTCTCTCCCTCTCTCCCTCTCTCCCTCTCTCCCCTGTCGTTCGAATTCGCTCTGCCGTGGATCTTGAATCGGCTGCCCTTGACTGACGCCGACCATCCCTGCGACCATCCGTGGACCATCACCTGCACTCTCCAAAGCCTGCTGGACATATGCAATATTCTTGCAATCAACATCTGCGGATATGTCATGTTAATGCCAATTCCGTACGAGGTCACATCGACTTACTACGATATCACTTTGCCTCCTGCTCTACCCATATCATCGCTATCAGTGAATCGTGGCTACACTCATTGATTCCTGACTCTATGGTGTCACTGCCGGGCTATGGTATTCTACGTAATGATCGTGCCGGCAAAATAGGAGGTGGGGTCGCATTGTATGTGCATGCCTCGCTTCGTGCGAAAGTGCTGGCTGTCTCACCGTCGCAGTATACGCATAGTCCGGAATTTCTTATTGCGGAAATCAACTCTCCATCTAGCCCGCCTTTTCTTGTTGCTGTGGTTTACCGCCCGCCTAAGGCAGCCAACCTTGCTGCATTTGAATCTGCCTCCGACGCTACATCTGTTGCCTATAGTCTTTCGGTAGTGTTGGGTGACTTCAATGCTAATCAGCTAAGCCAGTCCTATGATGCGGATAACGTGCGTGATTTTTGCGCCTCTCGGGCTCTTTATCTTGTACCCTTCCGGGCCACTTGCCATACCCATACATCGGATACCCTCCTTGACTTGTGCCTGGTTAGTGATCAGAATACTGTGCTCTCGTTTTGCCAGTCCTCCGCACCCTTCATTGCTGGGCATGACTTAATTTCGGTGGAACTGCATACTCCTGCTCCGCCACCTGGTCGCAGATCCTTCAGAGCACTTTCTTTCGGCAGCCTTGACCTTGATGCGTTCCTGGGTCACTTAGCGTCCGCCGACTGGTCATCTTTTGAGGCTCAGAATCCGGTCAATAGTTTATTGCGTTGCCTACAGGACAATGTCACTCTGGCCCTAGATCGGCACGCTCCTTACCGCGTTTGCACTGTCAAGCGTAGTATGCCCCCATGGATCTCTCCGGTCCTCACTGCTCTCACACGGGCGAGGGACTCATTGTATCGTTCTTACAAGCGCCTTCGTACGGAAATTTCCCTTGCTCGGTATCGAGAGGCTAGGGATGAGCTTCATAGGCTTATTTCCGCGGCTCGCTCCGATTTCTTTGCATCTCGTCTTCTGGCCATCACTAAACCTCGTGCGCTTTGGAACGAGCTCAGGGATCTACGCATTGCCCCTGCACAAGGGAATGACATTGGTGACTTTTCGGTGGATGAGCTTAATTCTCACTTTGCCGCAGTTTCTCAGCGACTGGGATCCTCATCGGAAGTACGTGCGTTCTTCGCGGACCTTCCTCCCGCGTGCTATAGTGATGAGCAGTTTTACTTCAAGGACACTTAGCCTATTGTGCTCCAATCTGCGATTCGTCATTTCTCTTCGCAATCGCGTGGAGTTGATGACTTGTTGCTCTCCAACATTCAGCTTGCGCTTCCAGTTATCTTTCCTTACCTTCTTTCTCTGCTTAACTACTCGCTCAGCACCTCTGTTTTTCCGGAGTTCTGGAAGCAAGCTCGGATCCGTCCAATAGGGAAAGTGAAGTCTCCAACCTCACTCGATCAGGTTCGTCCCATCTCAAACCTCTGCTTGCTGTCCAAAATCTCTGAGCGAATCGTCCTAGAGCAGATAACCGATTACCTTGAGGAGCGGAACCTACTAGATCCTCGCCAAACTGTCTTTCGACCGGGCCATAACACCCAATCTGCTTTGCTTCGGCTTACTGAAGATGTCCGTAGAGGTGTTCATGATCGGAAGGTGACTATTTTGGTACTTTTCGATTATAGCAAGGCTTTTGACACGCTCTCCCATGCTATTTTACTAACTGAGCTTCTTGGTCTTGGATTCTCGCAGCACGTGTTGAAGTGGATAGCATCTTACCTCCAGGATAGGGCTCAAGCGGTCTCAATTAATGGCACGAGTCTGTCCTCGTGGGCTCCTCTGGATCTCGGACTTCCGCAAGGCTCGATACTGGGTCCTTTGGTTTTCTCGCTTTTCGTCAATGATTTGTCCAAGGTGCTTCGCCATACTGATCACCTGTTGTATGCCGATGACCTGCAAATTTACCTGCAGTGTGCACCCAATGATCTTCCTGAAGCAATAGCTCATCTAAACCAGGATATTGAAGCGGTGTCTGCTTGGTCGAGGGAATCCTCTCTGCGTCTGAATACGAAAAAGACTCATGCTCTGTTAATCGGCAGCGGTTCCTTCGTCTCAAAAATAGATCTCTTGGGGTTGCCTAGAGTGATGCTGGATGGACAATGCATTTCCTTTATTGAGTCGGCCCGCAACTTGGGACTTATCATTGACAATAAGCTGGCCTGGACAGCTCATATTAATTACATCTCTTGCCGTGTACATGGCACTCTTCGTCAGCTTTCTGCCTCCCGGCGCCTCCTTTCGAAGCCGTTACGTAAGATGCTAGTTACAACGGTAATCTTCCCGATCTTTGATTACTGTTGCGTTGTGTACAATGATGTGTCTGGGATTCTAAATACAAAGCTGCAACGTCTTCTCAATACATGCGTACGCTTTGTACGTGGTGTAGCACGTGATGAACACATCACTCCGTTTCGGCGGGAACTAGGATGGCTGACGATTAGGGATAGGAGACTATTCTTTCTTCTGTCGGTTTTCTTTACTGCGGTTCGCACTGGCCGCCCCTCTTACCTACGTGAGCTTCTTGTTGATCGCGACGCACCTGTGCACCGCTCGCAGCGACTTGTGCGCTCCCAGTTTATCGTCCCAACCCCGCGCACAGAGTTCTTTAAGAGCTCCTTCGCTGTTGCGGGGGTCCATCACTGGGATTCTTTGCCTGCCGACATTAAGTCTGCGCTCTCACTCCAGTCGTTCAAGCGTCGCTTGCATGTTTTTCTTTTCAGCACGGAAGATGCTCGGTGATGGCAGGGCGTCTCGCTTCACTGCGCATCCTTTTCGCATCCTTTGCGCACCTCTCCCTGCTTTCTCTTACCTACGCGTAGACCTACTTACTTGTATACTTAGATTTAGCCTACCTTAACTAGTCTTAAGTTCTTTCTGTACCTTGCTGTTATCTTTGTCCAACATTGCTACGGATAATAATAAACCATATTCTATTTTATTCTATTCTCTCCCTCCCTCTCTCTCTCTCTCTCTCTCTCTCTCTCTCTCTCTCTCTCTCTCTCTCTCTCTCTCTCTCTCTCTCTCTCTCTCTCTCTCTCTCTCTCTCTGCGGTTTGACGTATGTCACGTCGACCTGTGTAAACCCGTTCAATTTACTCGAGAAGGAGGGATCAGTTTTTTATTTTCTATGGCTCATCAGATGCCTAATTCAATAATTTATCAGTAGCCGTAATTTCTGACTCGCGAGTGCATTTTTCGGTCTGTTATCAAGTTTTTCCACTTTCATGTTTCAATCTCGCGATAAACGGTTTCGACAGTGCCTTGCGCCGATTTACTGCGCAGACGTCTTTATTGTGTAACGATCAGCACGACACATTCAAAGGGTTTGAATTGACAATCATTTCGGGGCTCTGGGTATCTGATAGTGGCAATCAACACGGGGTGCTACGGAACTTCGGTCACTTCATGATACTGAGTTGTCGAACCACTGATGAAAAATGAATGATAAGAACAAAGAAGAATACATTTGGGCATATCACCCAGCCTGTGTAAAATATCACAAAGCAAAGAACGAAAAGGGCGAAATGGTGGATTGCGAAAACAACTTTGTGACCATTCAAATAAAACAGAAAAAAAAGAGACAACAACTCCAATGGAATGCGACGGGACTCATACGGGGTCAAACAGCGATGATGGCACATGCGGGCAGACCGAGCAGAAGAAACAAGACGGCAACCGAAACAAGAGAACGAGACGAGAGGTGGGGATTGAAGACTCATGGATAGACAGCAGCGACGCCGGTGACGAGGAGGTACTAAGGCGGCCAATTCTAAACGCAATTAGGGCCGAGGTACGTCCACTATCGGATAAAATTGACGAGCTGCAAAGCGAAATTGTTAGCTTGAAATAAACTGTAAATAAATTAACAAATGAAAATGTAAAATTGCAAAATATTAATGATAACGTTCAAGCTAATAGTAATGGTGTTGCGTCGTATGCTAATGTCGTTCAAAATAAAAGGAAAGACGTAGTGATCGTTGTAAAGCCTGTAAAGGTCGACACTGCCGCCAGAGACGGTGTCAAAAAAAACGAGAATTTGAACAACGTGAAAGGTAATATTAATGTTAAAGATCTTGGAGTCGGAGTCAAAAATATTAAAGAGAAAAAGAACGGAACGGTTGTTGTCACATTTAAAAATGTTAATGACAAAGAACAATTACAAAAGGATTTTGAAGAAAAAATCGGAGAAGAGTTTAAAGTTCAAGCTCTTAAAGCTCAAAAGAAATTTGTTAAAATTCTTTACATTGAGGACGAAGAAGCGACGTTGGAAAATGAACAATTAATCAATGACATTGTCAAACAAAATAAATTGAACGAGTACTGCCAGAAAGTAGAGATGAAAATTGTCAAGCGAATTGGCTATACCAAGAAAGACGAGTTCAGCGTAATTGTTGAGGTAAATCCCGAGTTGCAAAAAGTTTTACTATTTTTGGAAAAAGTTTCCATTGAATGGAAATAGTGCAAAGTGATTGAGCACATTAACGTAATTCGTTGTTTTAAATGTTGCGGGTTTAACCATTACGCGAATGATTGTAAGAGAGAGGTCACTTGTGGCAAATGTAAAGGTGCACACTGCAGCAAAACATGCCAATCAACTGCGTTAAAATGCACTAATTGTGCGCATAAAAATATGATAAAGAATAATGATAGTATTTAAGATGACAAGCACAATGCTTTTGACAAAAGTTGTCCTATTTATATTAGAATTGCTGAGAGCTATAAGAAAAGAGCAGAAGAGAATAATTAGAAATTACAGCCACATGAATTGTTACTACATCTCAATGCACAAAGTTATTTAGCACATAAAGACGAAATCGAACAATTAATGATTGACAAGAAACCTCTAATCGTTCGCTTAACAGAAGCCAGAATAACTGACGATATAAATGACTCAGAATTAATTATGGATAATTATAATTTTATAAGAGTAAACTCAGAAAATAAATTTACGGGCGGCATTCTTGTTTACTTTAGAAATGACTCGCAATTTAAAATAATTAATAATAAAAACTATTCCTCTAACACGTGGAACTTAACGTTTTCTGTTCAATTATTGAATGAGATAACTATTTCAGTAGTGTATCACTCACCAAGTACGAGTGATGCACTCTTTATAGATATTTTACAAGAAATTATAAATGATTTTACTGAAAATAAACAATTTATCTTACTGGGAGATCTAAATATTGACATTAGTAAAAATAGTTACTATTCAACTAAGCTTCAATCAATAATGAGTAAAATGGGACTAAAGAACTATGTCCCTACGTTCACACGCGTTACTAACAATTCACAAACAATGATTGATTTAGCCTTTTCAAATGAATTTTTAAATTGTGACGTTTGGGATTCCCCAAAAATAACTGACCATGACATCCTAAGTATTAAATTACCCAAAAATCAACATAATTTAAGTAAACAAAACTATTTCATTGGCAGAAATTTTAAAAAACTTGATAATGTTAAATTTGTAAAAATTTTAAATGAGATGATTAATAGGATAGATAAATCTGATGACAACAATGTAAACAGTATGGCCAATAATATGATCGGATCAATTGAACAGACGTTAAACAAAGTTGTTCCATTGACTAAACTTAAAGTAATTAATAAGTGGAAGAGTAAAGAATGGTTCGACGACGAAATAAAAGCTTTGAAACATAAGAAAAATGAATTATATAAAAGTGCCAAAGAAACTAATCATGAAACTGATTGGAAGAACTTTAAGAAAATTAGAAATGAAGTAACTAAATTAATTAAGCAAAAGAAAAGAGAGTATAATGATACGGTAATTGATAAAAACAAAAAAGATGGTAAAAAGTTGTGGAAACATTTGAAACAAATTGTAAGTAAAAAATCAAAAAGTAGCGTAAGTAAAGTAAAATTTAATGATAAAATCTGTGATAATGATGAAGAATGAAGATATTGCTGATAATTTTAACAAATTTTTTATCAACAGTATAAATGAAATTAACCATGCAATATTAAATTCTAATCAAAATAATAATAATAATAACTGTGATAATGTACCAACTAATGATAGTAATAATGACAGATGGTCTAACTTTAGTAAAGTTACGATAAAAGAATTGACAGAAAGTGTAAATAAACTGGAAAACAAAGCGTGTACCGAAGACGGAATAAATGCGGAAATAATTAAAAAAGCGTGAACTTATATTGATGATCAATTTGTTAATCTAGTAAATGTTTCATTGCAAATGGGTGAATTTCCATCTGATTGGAAAAATTCACTAATTACACCTATTCAAAAAGTACAAAATACAATAAATGCGAGTGAATTCAGACCAATAAATGTACTTCCGACCTTTGAGAAAATACTAGAGACTGTAGTTCGTAAGCAATTAGTTAAATATTTAGATAATAAAAATATTCTAGTACCAGAGCAATCTGGCTTCCGCGAAAGTCATTCCTGCGAAACTGCCTTGCAAAATGTATTAAACGAATGGAAAATTAACTGTGATAATCGATTAAAAACTGGTGTTGCGTTTCTGGACTTTAAAAGAGCGTTTGAAACAATTGACAGAAATATATTAATAAAAAAATTAAACAAATGCGGTATTAACAATAATGTGCTAAAATGGTTCAAAAGTTACTTGACTGAGCGCACTCAGCAAGTAAAGTTTAACAATGTGATTTCCACAAAGAGAAAGACGAAATATGGTGTTCCACAAGGCTCAATATTGGGCCCACTTCTCTTTTTGATTTATATTAATGATTTAAAAGGAGAATTAAAATATTGTAAATGTAAAATGTTTGCGGACGACACAATAATATATTATAGTAGCTCTGATTTCATTGACATTGAAAATAAGATTAACTATGATTTAATTAAGGTATCTACTTGGCTAAACAGAAACATGATAAGTTTAAATGTTGCTAAAACTAAATTCATGTTGGTAAGAGGAGTGCGAACCTCTGGTTACAATTTTAAATGTAATGTAAAAATTGAAAATAACTTAATTGAAAATGTAGACGAAATTAAATACCTTGGTATAATTATTGACAAGCATTTAAACTTTAAAGAACACGTAAAGTATACAATTAAAAAAATTGCTAAAAAAGTAAATTTTTTGTTCCGAATTGGAGACTCTGTGTCGCCGCTAACGAGGACTATTATTTATAAAAGTCTGATTGCCCCGCACTTTGACTATTGTTCTACGATTTTCTTAAGCATTGGCGAAACTGAACTTGATTCATTGCAAAAAGTGCAAAATCGAGCGATGCGAGCGATAATTAGATGTAGTAAATTTACACCGATCAAACAAATGTTAAATGCATTACATTTCTTTAATGTTAAACAGCGAATTACTCTAAATACGCTTATATTTGTGCATAAAATTAAATTAAAGATATGTCCATCTTACCTTGCGGAAAGTGTAACTCTAGTTGGCGAAATACATAGTTATAACACACGACAGCGAAATAATATACACATCACAAAGCGTAATCAAACAACATCACAAAACACACTAATATATAGCGGATTTAAAATTTATAATGACTTACCAAACGGTATAAAATCAATTGACAATGTGAACACATTTAGACGTAAAGCGAAAGAATATATCAAAGAGATGTATGTATGAGAAAGTTGTGTGAACAATGAACCGTTATGTGACTGTTAAGACGAGGTCTGATTGGGTTTTTCTTGGGTTTCCCTAATCCGTGCAGATATGCACGCGGTACTTTAATGCCGGGACCTAAAATAAGTCTCCCAAGTGACAGTCATATTTGTACCTCTGTAAAATGTACCATTGAAGTAGCCATGGGCTAAATAAACGACATCAATCAATCCCTCTCCCTCTCCCTCTCCCTCTCCCTCTCCCTCTCCCTCTCCCTCTCCCTCTCTCTCTCTCTCTCTCTCTCTGCGAATCCGCGCTAGCCGCACGGGCCACTGAACCCGTCCAGCGAGTCCACCAGCCTGTCACAAGGTAACGAAGCCATTCTTTTGCGTATGTTATGTCGCGACATGGCTACACAGCTCGTGGTTTCTGGTGTACCTGAGGCCTCCGATGGAGTAGAAGACCCCCATCGCCTTGCACTCAAACTAGCTGAAGTACTGGATGTGCCCCTGTCTGTCGCAGATATTGTTACGGTGGAGCGCATGGGCAAGAAGCGGACTCAAGATCCAGGCGCTAATCCAGCTATTGCCAGTACTCGTACCATTCTTCTTGAGCTTACAACTAAGGCGAAGTGCGAACAGCTCATTGAAGGGAAAAGATCGGTACCTGACTTACGGGCCGGCAGGCTCAACGCTAAATTTGGTGATCGCAAGGTCTACGTGAACCATCGCCAGCCTGCTCAGCTACATCGACTGCGCGCTCGGATTCTCCAGCAGTGCCCCTCTCTCCTGCCTAAACAAGTATGGATCACAGATGCGTCCGTTTTTATTCGCAAAGATCCCTCCTCAAAACCTATCAGACTTCTCCCTTCCACCGATCTGACTCAACTCTCTGATTGACCATCTGACTCAAAGAACTCTCGCGCGCCCCCACCTTTTACCACCTGTGATCCGGTACTCAACGCTTGCTGCCTAAACGCGCAGTCTCTTCCGGCGCACATCGACGAGTTTCGCGAATTTTTCAGACTCAATCCGTATCACCTCATCGCCGTCACAGAAACATGGCTGAATGATCGCATCAAGGATGACCAGATTGCACTTGCCTCATATTCCATCCTCCGGATAGACCGCAGAGGGCGACATGGTGGTGGCGTTGGCCTTTTTCTGCGCAAAGAACTCAGCGCGAAGATTGTCGCCTCCTCAGCTTTGATGGCGCGAGACGGAGTACCCGAATTTCTTATCGCTGAAGTGTGGGCTGTCGGCCGCCCTAAGATCTTGTTGTCCGTAGTCTACAGACCGCCAAAGGTCGGATTCCTGAATCTGTTCAAAGCGGAACTGGTAGCACTCGCTCCCCGCTACAAATTAGTTTGTATCTTCGGGGACTTCAACACCGATCTACTGTCATCATCCTACGACTCTACTCATCTCAACGATTTCTTCTCATCACAAGGCCTCCGCATCGTTCCCTTATCGCCAACACACCACACACAGTCATCGCATACATGGCTGGACGTCTGCGCTGTCAGTGTACATAGCTCCCTGGCCACCTGGGGCCAATCTGCGCAGCCATTTCTCTCAGGCCACGACCTTATATATGTGTCCATTAGGTATGCGGTGCCGCGGCTCGTGCCGAGGTCTTTTCGTTATAGGTGCTGGGATGCAGCCGATCTCGATGGCGCTGCTGGTATAGTCTCTGCACTAGATTTGACGCTTCTAGAACATCAGCCAAACATTAACTGCAAATTATCTGTATTTAACTCTCTCATGAATAGCCTTATTGAACACTTTGTGCCGATAAAAGAAGTTGTCGCAAAGCGCCCAGCAGCGCCCTGGATCTCTAAGGACTTACGATGCTTAATGCGTAATAGAAACGCATGTTTTAGGGCTTTTAAGCAATCTTGCTCACCACTACTACATGAGAGATATGTCTTGCTGCGCCGGAACGTTAAAAAAGAACTATGTATAGCTAGGTCGGCCTTCATTCAATCGAAATTCGTTGCTTCCGGAAATACTCGTTCTTTCTGGCGGGTAATAGATCGGCTAGAGATAACCAACCGTAAATCTGCAGACCGTGTGCTTCCGTCTCACCTTTCCGTATCGTCACTGAATGAATACTTTACGTCAGTATCCCCTCCTGATGTCTTTCCCAGCGTTCTACATGCCGCCGTCTCTCGAAGTCTCACTGGGGTGAACGGGCAATTTTCTTTCTCTCGTATAAATGAACAGTGTGTTGGTGATGCTATGGCTAGAGTTGTTACGCGCGCGCACGGCCCCGATGATCTGCCTATCCAAGCCTATAAGTCGTTTAGTCAGCTAATTATGCCTTTCATCGTGTCTCTCTTTCACACCTCGCTTCGTGACGGTATATACCCCTCCCTTTGGAAGTTCTCGTACGTGACACCTCTCCCTAAAGTGCGTAGTGCACAAGTATACACTGATTTTAGGCCTATCTCACTACTTTGCGCTATCTCAAAGGTTTTAGAGCGTGTAGTTTTTGACCAGGAAACGCGGTATCTCGTGGTAAATAACTTACTCGACCCGCGTCAGACGGGTTTCCGGAAAGGTATGGGGACTCGGACCGCTGTGCTGCGACTAGTGGATGACATCCGGCAAGGTATAGACGACCGTATGGTCACTATCGCTGTGTTTTTCGACCTTAGCAAGGCCTTTGATATGGTTGACCACTCATTACTGCTCCAAAAGCTTCGAGGCTTGCAATTCTCGGAGACTTCGATCTCATGGTTCTGTTCGTATCTAAGCGGCCGCCTCCAAGCGGTTCGCGACGGTGAGAATGGTCTCTCTGATTGGCTCTTTATTCGGTCAGGTGTTCCGCAGGGCAGCGTTCTGGGTCCTCTCCTGTTCTCGCTCTTTCTAAACGACCTACCCTCATGTCTTCGTCACTGCTCGCACCTACTTTATGCTGACGACCTGGTGATCTACCTTCGTTGTCTGCCTGCACAGTTCGCCGAAGGTATGCATTTGTTAAATGAGGATGTTGAGTCTATCGTATCTTGGTGTCTCGAAAACCATCTGCGCTTGAACGCGGGTAAGACCAGGGCAATGATTTTTGGTAGCTTTAAGTTTATCAACGACTTTGACTTTTCATCACTACCGACACCTTCACTGCATGGGGAGTCTATTGACTTTGTGCCAGTGTTTCGCTACCTCGGGGTCATGCTTGACAGTACCCTGTCGTGGACTCGGCATGTGGCACAGGTGTGCAGTAAGGCTGCATGTGCCCTCTATCGCGTTCGAATGAACGATAATCATCTTACTCTAGAGTTAAGGCGTCGCCTGGTTGTTGCCCTGGTCCTCCCCCATTTCGACTACTGCGTGGCTGCGCTCACCAATCTGTCAGAAGGGCTGGAACTCAAACTTCAGGTCTCACTCAACAACTGTGTTCGATTCCTACTAAGGGTGCCTCGTCACGAGCACATTTCAGCTTACCGGCGAGGTCTCGGCTGGCTCAGACCATTTAACCGTCGAAGGCTTCTTATTGGCTGTTTATTTTTTAGAACGCTGTGTCTGGGTGAGCCGGGACTCCTCGGTGACCAGCTTCAACTTAGGTCTGACCTGGTGAGACGCCGTGATTTAACCCGGACGGACACGCTTTATGTCCCCTCTGCCCGGACGGTTACATTCCAGAAATCTTTTCTGGTTACTGGAATCCAATTCTGGAACTCCTTGCCGCCAGATATCACTTGTGCTTCCACACTTTTAACTTTTCGCCATCTTGTTTTTAAGTATCTGCTATCCGAGGAGGAGCGCGAGGCTGGGATGTCCGGGTGATTGACCGGAGTGTAATCTACTTTTAATCTCTATTGTAACCTTAGTTTGAAGTTTAATTCATTTTTTATATTTTAATATTTTTATATATTTATATTTTACAATTTTGTATATTTTTATGTACATTTATTATTTTTATATTTATACTATCTATATGATTGCATTTTATTTTATTTTATTTTATGATATACATGTATTCTTTGCAATTTGCCTGTGGCCCTTAGGGAGCATTGCTCCAGAGTCATATAAATGTTCTCTCTCTCTCTCTCTCTCTCTCTCTCTCTCTCTTTTTTTTTTATTAAATTAAATTTAATTTTTTGTTTTTTTCATAGAGAGCTGTACATGTTCAGCGCATTTGTGTTGTCCTTAGGGGGCACATTGCTCCAGGACATTTTTAATAAACGCTTTTCTCTCTCTCTCTCTCTCTCTCTCTCTCTCTCTCTCTCTCTCTCTCTCTCTCTCTCTCTCTCTCTCTCTCTCTCTCTGGCGTAAGTAGTGCCTGCACGCTTTCATTTCGCACCTCCTTTACCGAGCTTTTTCTGCCTCTTTCTGCCTTCGGGCCCTTTTAGTTGCAGACCCTTTGCACGCGCTTTTTTTGCAAGCCACCTCTGGCTTGCTTATCTCCACGTCCAGCTGCCTCTCTCACGCCCTTGCTGCACTTTTCTGGTTTGGACTTTTGGGCTACCTGGGCCTACCTAACCTGCACCTGCCACCGGCTTCCTTTCTGCGCATGCCTGGGTCTGCTTACTTCTCCATCTCCGTCTGGCTGGGTCTCTCTCGATAGCGTGACTGTGGCAGTTGTGGCTCCATCCGCCGGTTCTATCGGCACCGTCGCTTTCTCTTGCCTCGCCGCCGCTTGCTCGTCCAGCTGATAAGGTAGGGAACTTCCACTCCTCGGCAGCCGGCCCAGCTGTCATGTGTCCTGCCAGACTCTGCGCTGGCTGTAACAAGCCGATCCTTGACGCCGTCCACTGCGCCCAATGCAACTCAAACTACCATCGAAGTTGTCTAAAGATTAAGGCAACCCGCACTGGCACCCTTCGTTGCTGCCGTGATACTCACTTGCAGCAGGTGCGAAATATGGAGATCTCTCAACTACCACCGTCCTCGCCTTCCGCTCCCGTGCTCGGCTCTAGCTCTGTCTTAGGCTCGCAGCCTCCGCTTTCGGCTGCTCCTACTGCCTCCGGATCTCTCCTTACCCCGGCCGTTACGTCTCACACTACGCTTCTCGAAGAAATGATGCGCCGGATCGACAGCAGATTCGACGACATTGGAGGTCGCATCGATGGCATTGATGATCTTCTTGGCCCATTGACTGCTATGCAAGAGCAAATTGACAGAAATGCAGCCCGCATACAAGATCTCGAGTACCAAAACCGTACCCTCGCTGAGAGACTCGATGAGTTGCGGACAGCCTTCGCTGACCTTCATCGTCACCAGGCTGCTGGTCAACAGGAACTGCGGCACGCCTCTGCCCGGCTCTGTGAGGCGGAGCTCATTATTTCAGGGGTTCCTTGCCCATCCCCTGGCGGCACTCGCGCAGTCATTCTGCAGGTTGCAGCCTCCCTTGGCGTTACTCTGGGAGACGAGGACGTCCTATCCTCGCGCTTCCTAGTCCCACGATCCCGTGCCCGCCGGGATACCTCCCAGGGTGATGCTCCGCTGCCAGTTATCGCTCTCGAGACTTGTGTCTCCGGCTCATTGCTGCCAAGAAGGCACACGGGATTCTCCGCACCTCCGACCTTCTCCCCCGGCGCACCACTCCTCCGCTTGTCATAAATGTGAACGAGGCTCTCCCAGGGGATGTCTACAAACTTCTTGTCACAACCCGTACTGTGGCCAAAGCTAGAGGATTTAAATATGTCTGGCATAGCGATGGCGTTGTTTTGCTGAAGTCCAGGGACGGCGAGCGTACTCGGCGTATACGCACAGTTCAGGACCTCGAAGCACTTGAGGTCGAGTCTCCCTCCGCCTCTCCTGGCGGTGGCTCTGATGCCTCTCCGTCCCGTCCGGGTCCCTATGGCCGTCAACCTAAGCCCGGTTCCGTGCGTGGCCGTACTTTGCAACCACCGTTCTATCGTGGCTCGCGTGGTTCCACCCGCGATACACCAAGGGGTGCCGTCGTCTCGCGTCCGCCTCCTTTAGCTGAATGTGAGGTGACACAGGAGGCGCGCACCAGCCCCTCCTCTGCCCACTCATCGCCGGGCTGGCCTCCTCCCAGATTAGCGACTGCGCCGGGTTCTCTCTAAAAGAACTAAATATCTATTTCGCCTTATCTTACTAACCTTATCTCGCCTGACATCTTCTCCGTCCCTGGTATAGCTGGTTCTGGTGTCCTCGTCTCGTCCTCCTGTAGCTTAAGTTAGGTTAGGTTTCCTAGATTTAAGCACTCTGTATCTTTTTCTTTCCACATCTAATTGTGTAACTATCTCTCTATCTTTTCTGTTCACACTCTGTCTTCGTCTAGTCTACCTGCATGTTTTCACTGTAAATGCAGGTAGTCTTGTTCTTGTCCGAAATTGTCAAATAAACACATCTCTCTCTCTCTTTCTCTCTCTCTCTCTCTCTGTCCCTGTCCCTCCCTCCCTCTTGGATTGGTGAGTACCTGTCTAGTTGACTTTCTGTTACCCTCCTGTTCTGCCCATTTTCTGCTGTTTCCTGCCCGTTTTCGGGCTCTGCTTCCAGGTTTTTTTCCTCCCCCATCGCTCTCGCAAAAATTTGAGCTAAAATCGTCGTTGCTCTCTCTTTTGAGCTATGGGACGAGGCAATAAACTGAAGACTGGTATTCTATAACCTATAATTCTTGACTGGAACGACTTGGCAGTTGACGGACGATTTCGCTGTTTACAACTCCTACGCTACCTTTCCTCTTCCCATTGGACGACCGCTACGGAATTTTTCTGAAATAATACTCTGAAGCTGGAATTATTCTTTAAGTACCTGTTTACGTCAATGCTTGGTTCCTGTGTGCTTCAGCGTGTGCGTGTCTACTGTGAGTGCGATTTATGCGGTGTGTTAGTATCTACACGACCTTTTACCATATCTCTGTGACATTTCTCTCAGCTGGTATTTTTGTTACTTCTCATTACACCAAATCGGTTGCATGTCTGATACTTGCTTTAAGTGCAAACGGCTTGTAGCCGGTGAAAAACTCAGGTGTGTAGACTGCTCAAAAAGTTTTCATCCAGGGTGTTACAGATACTATACGAGTAGTAGAAACTCTAGTCCTTGTTGCTATAAAAATCTTGGTAACACGCCATCGAGTAGTTCTCAAAATATCAGAGAGCAGTTAACTTGTATTGTTGATACACCTGTCATGTCTCAATCGGGCAAAACTCTAGACTCGATAGCAGCCCTTCTGAATAAAAATGTTGAAACACTCAATGCTTTCATTAACTGTCAGAATACATTTAATTCTAATATGGCATCTAAACTTAATACCATCGAAAATATTGTCAAAACAGTGAGTAATCAAGGTGATAGAATAGCACAATTAGAGGCCAGCAACGTGTTACTTACTAGGGAAATTGATTCTTCACGAGATTCATTAGCCAATACACCTGTCAACTCCTCTGCCCAGATCACCATTGCTGGTATACCATTTACAGTTACCGATAATCCGTTAGAAGTTGTTACTAAAGTTCTGACTGTGCCTGGTGTCCCTGAACTTGCTTTTGACATACTCGACATTCGCTCAATCACCCGCAGAGCTCCGTCGAGCCAAAATCCTGAGCGGGATAACACTAGAGAGGCAACAAAATCATTTATCGTCTTCTTTAAATCCTCTCAGATCAGCGGCCATATTGTTCGCTATTTGATAGCTAGTAGTTCGACCGAACCGCGTGGAAGGTGTGGGTCGCTGAAGTCAAAGATGAGTTTTTATTTTTGAGTTTATTTTACATCTTATTTATTTTATTTACATATGTACAAGTTAGAGTAATGGTTGCCACGTGATAATAGGAGAGGTTTTTGTCTTCTTGAATTGTGGTGGAGGCTGTAGCGAGGATGCCGGGCGTCGAGGGGGGTCGGTCTCGGTCCTTGGTGGTGGCGTGTACCGGCTCTCTGGAGAGCTTGGTGGTGTCGGGGGACGGCGGTTCTCAGTCGTCTTTACTGGAGACTCCCACTCACTGTCGGTCGTCTGGGTGGCAGTCGACACGAATGAGCGCTGCGACTCGGGAAACGGGGAAACTGGAGCCGGGATGCGTCTGTAGTAGCTAGGTGATGTTAATCGAGCTCTCCGTACATCCCACAAGGAAAGTAATACAGCTGGAGGTCTGGTGAGAGGCCGTGACGGGATATCGATAGGGTGCAGTACCCAAGGAGCTGGAGGGTTCGAAGCTGCTGAGTTTGTATGTGGGCTGGCCGCAGCCAGATAAACAGGATCCGTCATGCAATCAGTCTGCTGTCCGGTCTGTCTTAGAACGTGTCGTCGTAGCGTTAGTCAAACGTCGTAGTGGCGTAACGTCGGCGTAGCGTTGAAGCGTAGGTAAGGCGTGGCGTTGTAGCGTCAGCGTCAGTAGTGTTGGTCTAGACGAGGTGAACCCGAAGTGTCCTGCCGATCGGTCTGATCGGTCGTCTCTTATTGCAGCCTCGGTTGGTCTTTGGCAGCGGGAGACCACGTTGGCTGATTACGCAACGCGCTCGGCTGCGTGAGTGGCGCGAGCGGCGCGCGTAACGTCACACTTTCTTCTGGGTCGCGTGACTAGAAAGTATGAAAGGCTGGTTGCCTTGCGTGGGTTGGAAGGCGCGCGACCAACGAGTTGCGTTCACAATGTTGTTGTGAATACATATTATAAGGAAAAAGCGTTCGCACGGCGCATTAGCGGTTAGAGATGTTTTTGCGTGTGATAAACTCGGTAATATTTTTGTCAACGAGTTTCGTCACCCAAACACGTATAATTTGTTGCGCAAAACTAAGAAGATCGCGTCTGACAGAAATTGGAAATATGTATGGTCTAGGGAGGGTCAGATCTACGCACGTAAGCAAGATGGATCTCAGCTTATTCGTATTACCTCTGAGGCTGATCTCGACAAGTTAGGTTGACTTAACCATGTACAGAACTCTCGAAAAGCAGTGACATTGCACGATAGTTCTATGTACTTGAAAATCTGTCAATTTAATGCAAACTCGTTATTGGGCCACATAGATTACATCAAATCATATCTTAGCGAACAATTTTATTATGTTATTTCTATATCTGAAACATGGCTCAAGCCTGAAATTTCTAATGATCTTGTCAAGATTCCGAACTATTTTATTATTCGTCATGATAGAATAGGAAAGGGATGTGGAGGTGTTGCGTGTTATATTCATGAGTCACTGAAAGCCACTATTAGCAGCTTCACCTTGTTTGTATTCTAATCAACCTGAGTTTCTCCTGCTTGACACACATTATCCTAACCAGGACTCCATATTATTCACGTCTATGTACAGGCCACCCGATCAGTAGATTAAAAGTAGATTATTCACTGACTATGTTAACACTTTCTGTGAGTTTAGTCATTCCTTCAAAAATGTCATAATTGCTGGTGATCTGAATTGTGATCTTTTGTCTAACTCTGTTGAATCTAGATATCTTAGTGAGATGGTTTCTTCCCTATCATTATACCTGGTTGAATCCCAAGCGACGCATCATACATCCACGTCTGATACGCTTATTGATGTCAGTAGATATGCAAGGCCGGTTCTGAGTACAAACACCTTCTTTACCGACCGAGCCGCTCCCCGCAGCCCACAAGCCGCTCCGCGCAGCTCAGACTCAAACCCTTTTCCGCTCCGCGCAGCCCAGACTCAAACCCTTTTCCGCGATGACGTCACAGTCTGCCGTACCGAAGGTCAAAACACTCCGAATTCCTTTCCCGGGGTAGGACTGCTGATGTGTAACATCAACCACCCCCACATTCCTTTCCCACCTTATCAACCACGTGACATTCCAAAATTAATAGTTCCGAGAATCGTGTTTCACTTATTCGGATGTCGGTTTGATATCGACCACGTGACATTTTTTGGCTTGTAACTGCCGTGTGAACTCTACGATGAGTATTTGGACGGGTTCAGACAAGACCGGAGTGCAAGGTCGGCCGATAGCTGCGGTACATTCAGAGCCAAGGATCTGCGGTGTTGGGTTACTATCGCCCTGGGAATGCCAAAAGGTGCGCGCGCATACACAAACGTAAATCTGTAACATCTGACCAGGTCCACCGTTCGTATAAAATAAGTTAGCACGTGAAACTTGTACATTAGTCAGACTGCTATGCTTGTGAGGCGAAAACCTTAAAATCATCATGATACGTAATAACGAAGAAGTAATTATCGGATTCAGCAACGCGACGTCAGAGTTCTCGCTACAAGATCTTCGGTGGCTCGTTGAGTCTGTCCGGAGAGCTCGTGTGCAACCGCACAGACTACACAGGATATATTTTCAGGACAAAACGTTGATCCTGACTTTTCAAAAATGGCAAAACGAAGTAATTGCAGTATTATCGGACATTGAACCGGATGACGATGAAGGCGAAGCCGATTTCATCGAGTGTCGTCAGATCAACGAGGAGTAAGAAACAAACCGAACCGTACACATCTAATGTTACCCACACAAACAAACAAACACACACACACACACACACACACACACACATTCGACGAGTCGAAACGAGCTTCGGACAGCGCTTTGTCACAGACCTGAACACCGAATTCAGCGTGTTCTTACCGGCACGGATTGTGTGACTGCTGAACGAGGACGAGACCCAATATCAGAAATTGATGCAGACGATTGAGGAGCGGTTGTTCTTGCAGTATATGGACGGTCAGTACGGTCAAATTGAATTCAAAGATGCGTCGACTCTCGCTTAATTTGTACACATCGTACCTGGACAACGTGTGCAGCGTCTCCAATTATTCTACGTTGCATAACCTTTATGAAAATTGTATACATTGTTTGACGAAGCTTCTTTATTTTATATCATTTTATTTTATACCATTTAATGGTACGACGTTCTGTATTGAAATATATGTATTTATCACTCAACGCAAAACCATCCTGTCCACCTTAAACTCGACAAATTGTTGGTAACAACAATTCGACTTTTACAATCTCAGAAAGTGTCAATTTGAACACCGATGAGCAAAGACGAAGGTTTTCTAAGCTACGTTTTGAACCTCGTAACTGTAACGTGAACAGTACGATGAGATTTCAGCGGACTCAGTCAAGGACAGAGTGCAAGGTCGACCAACATCTGAGTTAGCGTACGTTTAAAGCCGCAGGTCCTACGGAGTTGGGTTACTATCGCTCTTGGAATGCAAAACATGCCGACGTTGGTGTACAGATTAGTCGAGAATGAGATGCAAGGTTGAGGTGCAGTTTAGATTTCGTTTGACAAGTTTTTTATAAAAAAGTATTAAATATAGTATATACAAGTTTTTATTAATTTTATAAAAAAGTATTAAATATAATATATATATACATTCGGTTTCTCAACAAAAATTTTGCGAAAGGCTTCAACGATTGGAGAAAAGATGAGAATTATCACAACGATCGGACTCTTGAAAGCGCTCGCGGAAAAATTCTAACGTCTTCAGAAAACGGATGGAGGTACGCGGTCGATGAAAATAATACTTGGAATCTGTTCTATGCGACGTTGAATTCTGGAAGTTTCTGAAATAAACTCTTAACTAACAGGATAGAGGTTCTGAATTAAAAACGGATCGTGAAACTATGACTATAAGATCTGGTATTTATTTAACGAAATTAAAAATCTGTTCAGTAACTTAAATGTATTAAAATATTGTCGAAGATCTAAAGAAATTAAAATATTGTCGAAGATAAAAAAGGTTTGTACATTGTGTGACTATAATGATCTGGTACTTATCTAAAGAAATTAAAAATCTGTTTATAAAGAAATTAAAAAATCTGTTTCGTAACTTCTTATCTTTATCTTCCCGGTATAATATAACAATACTCATTACCTTGTACATACAAAATAATGCACACGTCGACGCGGGTAGTTCCGGCGTGCAGACCTTTTTTTTGTCTTCCATTAAAAATCAGTCTCGTGGAGCCATATATCTCCAGATTCGTCGTAAGTCAAGTGTATTAAAATATAATCAAAGACGAAAAAGGTCTGCACGCCGTGAACTGCAGCATCCAATCGTGAAACTACGACTATGAGATCGTGGAGTTGTTCCTCCTGGAGCTGCGTCTCGATCTGACGGTGTATATATATATATGCGATATATGTTTGGTAGATCCGGTTCCGGAAACATCACATCCTGTGGAGCCGGCTCCGGACTTGGTGGCAAGTTGAATACATTGGGAACCATGATCTGAGGAAGAAAAAGGGTATATTCAGAAAATTTGAAGATGTTTCAGTAGTTGAAAAATGTTCAGGTGAGAAACAAATTCGAAAGCTATTAAGCTGAGTTTGGAGATTTATGAGTAGTTGAATATGTTTTCAAAAATCACTTGAAGTTTCCTCAATACTTTGAAATATATAGCTAATTTTTTTGAACAAAAGAAGTGAATGAGTGTAATAAATTGAAAAAAATTTTACATTAGGTAGCAATTTGTATAAGGACTTACCGTTTCTTTTCTGACAAAGTATATAGTCGAAGACGTAAGACACTTTACACCACTTGAGTTTGACTGCCAATGAGCTGATCCAGGACTGAAAATTTGAAGATGTTTCAGTAGTTGAAAATGTTCAGGTGAGAAACAAATTCGAAAGCTATTAAGCTGAGTTTGGAGATTTATGAGTAGTTGAATATGTTTTTAAAATCACTTGAAGTTTCCTCAATACTTTGAAATATATATATATAGCTAATTTTTTTTGAACAAAAGAAGTGAATGAGTGTAATAAATTGAAAAAAATTTTACGTTAGGTAGCAATTTGTATAAGGACTTACCGTTTCTTTTCTGACAAAGTATATAGTTGAAGGCGCAAGACACTTGAGTTTGACTGCCAATGAGCTGGTCCAGAACCGAAAATTTGAAGATGTTTCAGTAGTTGAAAAATGTTCAGGTGAGAAACAAATTCGAAAGCTATTAAGCTGAGTTTGGAGATTTATGAGTAGTTGAATATGTTTTCAAAAATCACTTGAAGTTTCCTCAATACTTTGAAATATATAGCTAATTTTTTTGAACAAAAGAAGTGAATGAGTGTAATAAATTGAAAAAAATTTTACATTAGGTAGCAATTTGTATAAGGACTTACCGTTTCTTTTCTGACAAAGTATATAGTCGAAGACGTAAGACACTTTACACCACTTGAGTTTGACTGCCAATGAGCTGATCCAGGACTGAAAATTTGAAGATGTTTCAGTAGTTGAAAATGTTCAGGTGAGAAACAAATTCGAAAGCTATTAAGCTGAGTTTGGAGATTTATGAGTAGTTGAATATGTTTTTAAAATCACTTGAAGTTTCCTCAATACTTTGAAATATATATATATAGCTAATTTTTTTTGAACAAAAGAAGTGAATGAGTGTAATAAATTGAAAAAAAAAAATTTTACGTTAGGTAGCAATTTGTATAAGGACTTACCGTTTCTTTTCTGACAAAGCATATATTCGAAGACGCAAGACACTTTACAACACTTGAGTTTGACTGCCAATGAGCTGGTCCAGGACTCGCAGTCTGATATAACGAACCCTTGTGTTTATGTTTTGCAAACGTAAAAATGTGATATCGTAGGGTGGTCCCATGTTCACCGAATGTCGTTATCTCGATTCATGTAATTGTTCTGGTGCGTACCGCTCCACGCATCCGAACAGTCTCGCTCGTTGGACAAATCATCGTTATTAACAGTAGAAATTCAAAAATGGATAAAAGTCTGAAGTCAAAATATACCGCTTCTTAACAGAATTTTCCGGAACGGTCGTACTTGGTTATATCATAGATGTTTGACTCACTTTCAGATCAGAACTCACATACTTTTTCCGATACTGCATAATCTGTCAGGTTACGATTCGCATTTTCTGACTAAAGCATTGGAACCTAAATTGACAGGCAAATCACTTACCAAGCAATACTATGTTGTTCACTATAGGGTTTTGAAACAATGCTTACAATTAGGCTTAAAATTACTCAAAATTCATAGAGTTCTCAAATTCAGACAAACCCCGTGGCTCAAAAAATATATATAGATTTGAATACCGATTTGCGGAAAAAATCTGACAACGAATTTGAGAAAAATTTTTACAAGCTAATGAACAACGCAGTTTTTGGCAAAACTATGGAAAACGTGCGAAAGTATAGAGATGTCAGACTGATCACGAAATGGGACGGAAGATACGGTGCTAGAGCTACCATAGCCAAACCCAATTTTCACAGCTGCACCGTTTTCGATAAAGATATAATTGTCGTTGAAATGAGTAAGACGAAAGTCAAATTGAATAAACCATTGTATGCAGGTTTCTCATCATGGATCTTTCAAAATCCTTTATTCACAATTTTCCTTATAATTACGTTGAAACGATATTTGAACATCAGACAAAATTAATGTATACCGACGCGGTTGGTTTAATGTACCACTTCACCGCCCCCGATGTTTGAGAATTTTGATCTAGAGATATAGGAAACTTTAAACCATCATACCGTAGCACTGAGCTGATATGCGGGTACGAGCTGATCGCGTTAGGATGGTTGTTGTCGGTTGGGAACAGAGCTGCGGTGACCGACCAAAGAAAGCAGTAAGAGTCGTTGTTTCTGATGTTTACTACATCTTCTTATTTTGAATATCTTTGGGTAGTGGTGTGTATGTGAAGACACCGCCTCGTAGTGGTACGTACTTGTTAATATTCACAGTCAAATTGATTATTTCGATCAACGGTCAACCAGAGTCTTTTTTCGTGGAAATTTACCACTTTGAACAATACTTCTGGTATTTTGAGTTCCAAATCGAATCCATTTTTTTGAATTTCTGTCGGTGAAGATTTCTCAGATGAAATTTTGGGTGTCGTCTCTATGATTTTTATTAATTTTCAGAATCCTTATTTGTTTTTCTTCTTTCAATCGCACATACTTGACTAAGCTATCGTTGTAAGAATTGCGTTAGAAGAACTGTTCCATGCTGACACGGTCACTTTTGTGGGCAAGCAACAACAGTCTGACTCACGCATTATCGAAAATTCGTGGACAACCGTATGCAATATTCTTTGATAGAAATTTCTAGATATTTCTCGAACGAACCTGCAGCGCGTGTAAGATGGCGAGACAGTTCTTGGAACTTGGCGAAAAAGTTTCGCACGCCTCATGTACGAGAGAGCTGTGAGAGTGAACTAATCGCTGGAGTTATATTTATGAGTAGTTGAATATGTTTTTAAAATCACTTGAAGTTTCCTCAATACTTTGAAATATATAGCTAATTTTTTTGAACAAAAGAAGTGAATGAGTGTACAACCTGAGCCAATCGTTAAAGAAGTTTAACATATTGCATGATAGTTGCTTTGGCACAAGACGTTGCTTATAATTTCGATAATGATAGAGAATCGAGATCAAGATTACACCGGGTTTTTATAATTTTTTTCACAATTTAAACGGAGATCGAGGACATAGAAAAGTATTTTCAAAACGTGCTAAGAAATACAGATATCAGGCTCGCCATCAAACCCAACAATAATACACCGAACAATGCTGTAACTTTAAAAACCTTGAGACGAAAATTCAGCGTGCTGCAAAAACAAATCGACAAGTCTCTGTCTGTTTTAAAGTCTGTGTAGAAGGTATCCAAGGCTTTCTTCGCGGTGATCTCCAAAGCTTTGATCATTTGATCGATGTTGTCGATTTGTTTTTGCAGCACGCTGAATTTTCGTCTCAAGGTTTTTAAAGTTACAGCATTGTTCGGTGTATTATTGTTGGGTTTGATGGCGAGCCTGATATCTGTATTTCTTAGCACGTTTTGAAAATACTTTTCTATGTCCTCGATCTCCGTTTAAATTGTGAAAAAAATTATAAAAACCCGGTGTAATCTTGATCTCGATTCTCTATCATTATCGAAATTATAAGCAACGTCTTGTGCCAAAGCAACTATCATGCAATATGTTAAACTTCTTTAACGATTGGCTCAGGTTGTACACTCATTCACTTCTTTTGTTCAAAAAAATTAGCTATATATTTCAAAGTATTGAGGAAACTTCAAGTGATTTTAAAAACATATTCAACTACTCATAAATATAACTCCAGCGATTAGTTCACTCTCACAGCTCTCTCGTACATGAGGCGTGCGAAACTTTTTCGCCAAGTTCCAAGAACTGTCTCGCCATCTTACACGCGCTGCAGGTTCGTTCGAGAAATATCTAGAAATTTCTATCAAAGAATATTGCATACGGTTGTCCACGAATTTTCGATAATGCGTGAGTCAGACTGTTGTTGCTTGCCCACAAAAGTGACCGTGTCAGCATGGAACAGTTCTTCTAACGCAATTCTTACAACGATAGCTTAGTCAAGTATGTGCGATTGAAAGAAGAAAAACAAATAAGGATTCTGAAAATTAATAAAAATCATAGAGACGACACCCAAAATTTCATCTGAGAAATCTTCACCGACAGAAATTCAAAAAAATGGATTCGATTTGGAACTCAAAATACCAGAAGTATTGTTCAAAGTGGTAAATTTCCACGAAAAAAGACTCTGGTTGACCGTTGATCGAAATAATCAATTTGACTGTGAATATTAACAAGTACGTACCACTACGAGGCGGTGTCTTCACATACACACCACTACCCAAAGATATTCAAAATAAGAAGATGTAGTAAACATCAGAAACAACGACTCTTACTGCTTTCTTTGGTCGGTCACCGCAGCTCTGTTCCCAACCGACAACAACCATCCTAACGCGATCAGCTCGTACCCGCATATCAGCTCAGTGCTACGGTATGATGGTTTAAAGTTTCCTATATCTCTAGATCAAAATTCTCAAACATCGGGGGCGGTGAAGTGGTACATTAAACCAACCGCGTCGGTATACATTAATTTTGTCTGATGTTCAAATATCGTTTCAACGTAATTATAAGGAAAATTGTGAATAAAGGATTTTGAAAGATCCATGATGAGAAACCTGCATACAATGGTTTATTCAATTTGACTTTCGTCTTACTCATTTCAACGACAATTATATCTTTATCGAAAACGGTGCAGCTGTGAAAATTGGGTTTGGCTATGGTAGCTCTAGCACCGTATCTTCCGTCCCATTTCGTGATCAGTCTGACATCTCTATACTTTCGCACGTTTTCCATAGTTTTGCCAAAAACTGCGTTGTTCATTAGCTTGTAAAAATTTTTCTCAAATTCGTTGTCAGATTTTTTCCGCAAATCGGTATTCAAATCTATATATATTTTTTGAGCCACGGGGTTTGTCTGAATTTGAGAACTCTATGAATTTTGAGTAATTTTAAGCCTAATTGTAAGCATTGTTTCAAAACCCTATAGTGAACAACATAGTATTGCTTGGTAAGTGATTTGCCTGTCAATTTAGGTTCCAATGCTTTAGTCAGAAAATGCGAATCGTAACCTGACAGATTATGCAGTATCGGAAAAAGTATGTGAGTTCTGATCTGAAAGTGAGTCAAACATCTATGATATAACCAAGTACGACCGTTCCGGAAAATTCTGTTAAGAAGCGGTATATTTTGACTTCAGACTTTTATCCATTTTTGAATTTCTACTGTTAATAACGATGATTTGTCCAACGAGCGAGACTGTTCGGATGCGTGGAGCGGTACGCACCAGAACAATTACATGAATCGAGATAACGACATTCGGTGAACATGGGACCACCCTACGATATCACATTTTTACGTTTGCAAAACATAAACACAAGGGTTCGTTATATCAGACTGCGAGTCCTGGACCAGCTCATTGGCAGTCAAACTCAAGTGTTGTAAAGTGTCTTGCGTCTTCGAATATATGCTTTGTCAGAAAAGAAACGGTAAGTCCTTATACAAATTGCTACCTAACGTAAAATTTTTTTTTTTCAATTTATTACACTCATTCACTTCTTTTGTTCAAAAAAAATTAGCTATATATATATATTTCAAAGTATTGAGGAAACTTCAAGTGATTTTAAAAACATATTCAACTACTCATAAATCTCCAAACTCAGCTTAATAGCTTTCGAATTTGTTTCTCACCTGAACATTTTCAACTACTGAAACATCTTCAAATTTTCAGTCCTGGATCAGCTCATTGGCAGTCAAACTCAAGTGGTGTAAAGTGTCTTACGTCTTCGACTATATACTTTGTCAGAAAAGAAACGGTAAGTCCTTATACAAATTGCTACCTAATGTAAAATTTTTTTCAATTTATTACACTCATTCACTTCTTTTGTTCAAAAAAATTAGCTATATATTTCAAAGTATTGAGGAAACTTCAAGTGATTTTTGAAAACATATTCAACTACTCATAAATCTCCAAACTCAGCTTAATAGCTTTCGAATTTGTTTCTCACCTGAACATTTTTCAACTACTGAAACATCTTCAAATTTTCTGAATATACCCTTTTTCTTCCTCAGATCATGGTTCCCAATGTATTCAACTTGCCACCAAGTCCGGAGCCGGCTCCACAGGATGTGATGTTTCCGGAACCGGATCTACCAAACATATATCGCATATATATATATACACCGTCAGATCGAGACGCAGCTCCAGGAGGAACAACTCCACGATCTCATAGTCGTAGTTTCACGATTGGATGCTGCAGTTCACGGCGTGCAGACCTTTTTCGTCTTTGATTATATTTTAATACACTTGACTTACGACGAATCTGGAGATATATGGCTCCACGAGACTGATTTTTAATGGAAGACAAAAAAAAGGTCTGCACGCCGGAACTACCCGCGTCGACGTGTGCATTATTTTGTATGTACAAGGTAATGAGTATTGTTATATTATACCGGGAAGATAAAGATAAGAAGTTACGAAACAGATTTTTTAATTTCTTTATAAACAGATTTTTAATTTCTTTAGATAAGTACCAGATCATTATAGTCACACAATGTACAAACCTTTTTTATCTTCGACAATATTTTAATTTCTTTAGATCTTCGACAATATTTTAATACATTTAAGTTACTGAACAGATTTTTAATTTCGTTAAATAAATACCAGATCTTATAGTCATAGTTTCACGATCCGTTTTTAATTCAGAACCTCTATCCTGTTAGTTAAGAGTTTATTTCAGAAACTTCCAGAATTCAACGTCGCATAGAACAGATTCCAAGTATTATTTTCATCGACCGCGTACCTCCATCCGTTTTCTGAAGACGTTAGAATTTTTCCGCGAGCGCTTTCAAGAGTCCGATCGTTGTGATAATTCTCATCTTTTCTCCAATCGTTGAAGCCTTTCGCAAAATTTTTGTTGAGAAACCGAATGTATATATATATTATATTTAATACTTTTTTATAAAATTAATAAAAACTTGTATATACTATATTTAATACTTTTTTATAAAAAACTTGTCAAACGAAATCTAAACTGCACCTCAACCTTGCATCTCATTCTCGACTAATCTGTACACCAACGTCGGCATGTTTTGCATTCCAAGAGCGATAGTAACCCAACTCCGTAGGACCTGCGGCTTTAAACGTACGCTAACTCAGATGTTGGTCGACCTTGCACTCTGTCCTTGACTGAGTCCGCTGAAATCTCATCGTACTGTTCACGTTACAGTTACGAGGTTCAAAACGTAGCTTAGAAAACCTTCGTCTTTGCTCATCGGTGTTCAAATTGACACTTTCTGAGATTGTAAAAGTCGAATTGTTGTTACCAACAATTTGTCGAGTTTAAGGTGGACAGGATGGTTTTGCGTTGAGTGATAAATACATATATTTCAATACAGAACGTCGTACCATTAAATGGTATAAAATAAAATGATATAAAATAAAGAAGCTTCGTCAAACAATGTATACAATTTTCATAAAGGTTATGCAACGTAGAATAATTGGAGACGCTGCACACGTTGTCCAGGTACGATGTGTACAAATTAAGCGAGAGTCGACGCATCTTTGAATTCAATTTGACCGTACTGACCGTCCATATACTGCAAGAACAACCGCTCCTCAATCGTCTGCATCAATTTCTGATATTGGGTCTCGTCCTCGTTCAGCAGTCACACAATCCGTGCCGGTAAGAACACGCTGAATTCGGTGTTCAGGTCTGTGACAAAGCGCTGTCCGAAGCTCGTTTCGACTCGTCGAATGTGTGTGTGTGTGTGTGTGTGTGTGTGTGTTTGTTTGTTTGTGTGGGTAACATTAGATGTGTACGGTTCGGTTTGTTTCTTACTCCTCGTTGATCTGACGACACTCGATGAAATCGGCTTCGCCTTCATCGTCATCCGGTTCAATGTCCGATAATACTGCAATTACTTCGTTTTGCCATTTTTGAAAAGTCAGGATCAACGTTTTGTCCTGAAAATATATCCTGTGTAGTCTGTGCGGTTGCACACGAGCTCTCCGGACAGACTCAACGAGCCACCGAAGATCTTGTAGCGAGAACTCTGACGTCGCGTTGCTGAATCCGATAATTACTTCTTCGTTATTACGTATCATGATGATTTTAAGGTTTTCGCCTCACAAGCATAGCAGTCTGACTAATGTACAAGTTTCACGTGCTAACTTATTTTATACGAACGGTGGACCTGGTCAGATGTTACAGATTTACGTTTGTGTATGCGCGCGCACCTTTTGGCATTCCCAGGGCGATAGTAACCCAACACCGCAGATCCTTGGCTCTGAATGTACCGCAGCTATCGGCCGACCTTGCACTCCGGTCTTGTCTGAACCCGTCCAAATACTCATCGTAGAGTTCACACGGCAGTTACAAGCCAAAAAATGTCACGTGGTCGATATCAAACCGACATCCGAATAAGTGAAACACGATTCTCGGAACTATTAATTTTGGAATGTCACGTGGTTGATAAGGTGGGAAAGGAATGTGGGGGTGGTTGATGTTACACATCAGCAGTCCTACCCCGGGAAAGGAATTCGGAGTGTTTTGACCTTCGGTACGGTAGACTGTGACGTCATCGCGGAAAAGGGTTTGAGTCTGGGCTGCGCGGAGCGGAAAAGGGTTTGAGTCTGAGCTGCGCGGAGCGGCTTGTGGGCTGCGGGGAGCGGCTCGGTCGGTAAAGAAGGTGTTTGTACTCAGAACCGGCCTTGCATATCTACTGATGTCATAATTATTGATAGTAGTGACAAAAACATTGCCTTCACAAAGTCTAAAACACCATTTATTGCGGGGCACGACCTTCTTGAACTCTCGTATGCCTTAATTACACCGCAAAATCCTGACCAGATGATAGTTCGCCGCAACTTCAAGAATTTTTACGTTTGTGCATTCAATACAACTGTTGTTAAGATAGTAGAGCTTGTACCCACAAATTCCTCAATCTCTGATGATATTAACGTGTTTCTTGAGGCTGTCACGAGCGCCGCATATTTACACTGTATACATCACAGATTATGTCAGTTATTATTATCTTTAGATACAAGGAAGCATAGCGTAAATATATTAGTTAATCTATATAAAATATTTCATTATAAACAGTTCGTGGAACAACCGAGCGCAACGGCGTAGTTGAACGGCCAGCAACGTCAGCGTCTTCGCGCCCGCCAGATCCCGAGTGTAATTAACACCGAGATGAGGCGAGCGCGAGATCACGCGCTTCGAGGATGACCGTCGCGAGGCGAGCCTTTGTTCCAAAATTGCAAATTCAGCAAAAAAACCTCGCTCGCCGCCCGACGTTTCAAGGGGTGTCGGACGAGCGAGCGAGGTTAGTCCCGTTTGAGACCGCTTGAGTAACGACATCAACGGAACCCGACTCCTTCTAAGCTACCGCGTGTAGAGCTATAAGCCCTTTTTCCGACACCGACGATTAGATTGTAGTACTCTAATCCTACACACGGCCGGAAAGGCTTCTCGCGTCGCGATATAAGTCTTGCGAAGCTAGTAATAAGTGCAGAACGTTAAGCCACGAACTCCTTAGAGCAGTGTAGTTTGTAAGCAAGTGTGAGTGTGAAGGTGTGAGCTGTTCAGCGAGTTCGAAGCCGAACCAGCGAAGAGTAAGTGAGAGAGAGAGAGAGTAGCATTAAGTTAAAGATAATTGTAAGCTTCCTTGTCTCAAAATTCTCTGCTTTTATTTCATTTGATTTTATCAAACATTTTCATTTGGCTTTCCATCATAACATTTTGGTGCGATAAATTGAAATCCTCCAACCTTATTCCCCGGGAACGCCCTGTAGAGGACGTTCACCTCCTAACCCACATAAAAAAATAAATATAAACCTCTACCTAGATACCTAGAGGGTTGAGTCGTCGCGTGCGAGACCGCTCCGCACGTGACAAGGCCTTAGAAGGTATTTTACTTTTAGCTCTTGACATTCATGCTCCTTTCAAGAATTTTATTGTACCCAAGCCTATTGCACCATGGCTCACACCAGAATTAAAATTGCGTATTAGAAAACGCAACGTCTTTTATAAACAAGCAAAAAGGGCTAATAGCCCATTAGGGTATGCAATTTATCGAAAATTCAGAGATGAGTTGACGTCTGAGTTGAAACGTGTGAAAAGTGAGTACAACTTCACCAGACTAGCCAATGTTAACAATGTTAACAAACTGTGGAAGGAGCTTGCGACCCTTGGGCTAGTAAAAACATCGTCAACCTCCCCTCTTAATTTTTTCACGCCTGATCAATTGAACTCTTATTATTCCTCAATCTCTAGTTCCTTACCAGCTTGTTCTAAAGGTGAATTGCAGTCAATTAAAAGTTATGTTGATACCTCGAATCATCTGTTTTAGTTCCAGCATGTAACGGAGAATGATGTGCTCCGGTTAATTATGTCTTATATCTCTAATTCTCATTCGACTGGACCTGACGGTATTTCGTCTTTCATTATTAAAAAAGCAGCTCCATTGCTGGTTCCTTTCTTACAGAAATTGTTCAATTCCTGCTTTGATAACTCGTTCTTTCCGGCGAGTTGGAAACGATCATTCATTAGACCTTTGTCAAAACAAAATACACCTTTGTCTCCTTCGGATACTCGACCAATTGCGAACTTGTCGAACTCTCCAAAATCTATGAAAAGATTGCTCATAACCAGATCATTAAATATCTTACTGACTATAATATTTTGGATTCTCGCCAATCAGGATATCGCACAGCTCACAGTACACAGACAGCCTTGCTTCGCCTTTGCCACGACATTAGAAAGTCTGCTGATGGTGGACGTGTCACTATTTCAGTTCTCTTTGATTTCAGCAAAGCCTTTGACACGGTCTCTCATTCCATTCTGCTGAAGAAGCTCCGTGACATTGGTTTTTCTGAATCGTCTCTGAGCTGGGTTTACTTCTATCTCACTGGTAGAATTCAGACTGTCATAGATAAGACTAATATTTCGGACTGGCTTCCTATTACATCGGGTGTTCCGCAAGGCTCTGTATGAGGACCCTTATTGTTTTCTATCTTTATCAACGACATAGGAGCTTCTCTCAAGTATTCCGACCACATAGTGTTTGCTGATGATACTCAAATCTACTTGAGCTGTCACCTGTCAGAGCTCAAGGTAAGATTAGCTAAGGTACTGTATGATATCAACCAGATATCTGAGTATTCGAATGAAAATAGCCTTAAATTAAATTTAGCGAAGTCTTCTGTAATGATCTGTGGTAGTGGAGCAAACGTTCAGTCCATTGAATTTAAACTATTGCCGGTCATGGCAATAAATCAGACCTCTATACCTTATGTACTAGAGACTCGTAATCTGGGAGTTATATTGCAAGCAAATCTTTCTTGGGCTAGTCATGTAACAACAATATCCCGCAAAGTGAATTTCACCCTTCATAGATTAAAATATCATAAGAACTCACTATCAACTGAACTTTGCATAAAATTAGTCTCTACTCTAATTTCTCCTTTACTTGACTATTGTTGTGTTGTTTATAATGATTTGTCAAACGAGCTTGACTTAAAATTTCAGCGACTGGTAAACAGTGCGATACGATTCATTTTTGATCTACGTGGTGATGTACATATCACCCCGCATCGATTACGGTTGAAGTGGCTGTCAGTGTCAAACAGGAGGAAGTACTTTGTAGTTATAGTTACTTATAATATTCTGCATAACAATGCCCCGTCGTACTTACTTGAACTATTGCCCCTACATCATGATTCTGCTCGTCATTCGTCACGTCTGGGCATGGCTGATACTTTTCATATTCCGCTACATAGAACTTGCATTTACCGCAACTCCTTCCATCTCACTGCTGTTTACCTATGGCATTCTCTTCCTCCTGACATTACTTCCTCGTCCTCATGTGCTCTCTCTCCCTCTCCCTCTCCCTCTCCCTCTCCCTCTCCCTCTCCCTCTCCCTCTCCCTCTCCCTCTCCCTCTCCCTCTCCCTCTCCCTCTCCCTCTCCCTCTCCCTCTCTCTCTCTCTCTCTCTCTCTCTCTCTCTCTGTTTAACCCCTTCGTTGAGTTGACGTGCTCTGTTTCGCTCCGTGTTCTTATCACTTTATTAACGGAATATTCTGTCATAAAAAGTTCTAGCATAGTTTAATGGAAGTGCAGAACATATACCTTTCAACTACCGGAATTTTGTGACCTTTTTTCCAGTTTTACTCCAAATTCTATTCGTAAAAACTTTCTTATCGATTGTGCGTGAACCGTTATCGTTGTCTTTCGCCATGGTAAATTGCGTATTATCATCTGCGTGTGTATCATATGTGTGTCACTGTGTACTGACAGTTGCATAATACACTCACCAGCTGACTGTGTATGCGCAATTTTGAAATTGCTTTCGTTTAAATCACAAACTGTCAAAGTTCTTCAAAAATATTAACGACCACTCTGATAGCGTGACGTTTGAATTGGTCGGAGCACCTTGAACTCTGTGTACTGTGTATGTGCGTGTCCAAAACAGCTGATCTGTGTGTATGATCCTAGCTCTACTTATTGTCGAGACCCTCGTGGTGTGTGCTCTGATTTAAGTATATGTGCAAATGTGAGTGTGAGGATTGGACCTTGACATTCGGATTTTCAGTGGATCATGTTGTTATTTGTATGAGGACTGTGTGTGTTGCTTCAGTAAGCTAGTGTTACATTGTATACAGTCGGAGCTGTCATCCAAGCTAACATCAGCTGTTTACACGAGAAAATCGCATCCAAGTTGACAGCTTACAATGTCTGAGGAAAGCACTTCGCAAAATCAGCCCCAGTCGGCCCAATTCCTTAAAACCTGCGAAAGATGCAAGAAGGAGGTGAAGAACGCTGTCTGTTGCCATTTCTGCCGTAATCACTATCATCCAGCGTGTACTAAAATGACAAGGATTATGTATGAAAGCAAGTCGGTTGCCAGGTGCAGACCTTGTTCATCCGCAGCGAGTGCATCTGAACGTTCGGAGTTTAACATGAGGCGTATGCAGTCTACTCCCTCAAATTGCGCCACTGTATCCTCTCCGGCACATCAACCCAGCTTGGAGACTGTTCTTGCGGCGATTGAAGCGAATGCGGAAATGCTTAGGGAGTCTCAGCGAAAACAAGCTGATTTAGAGTCAAAAATTGATGGGCTCTTGGCCCTACCAGCTAGGATGAACGAACTGTCATTGAAAGTTGATGCACTCTCGCGATCAACTGCCGACCTGAACGCTGAGCTAGCTGCTCAAAAAGAAGCCGCAGCTACAGAAAATCGAGCGCACGCAGCTCGCCTAGATGAACTTGAGAATGTCCAACAAAGTCACCATGTGGATGTCCGGCAGGTTGTAGAGTCTAACGCAGAACTTCGTGATCGCCTGAAAAATCTAGAATTGAAAAATCTAATGTGTGATTTGTTAGTATCTGGAGTCCCGGAGCTGGAGTCCGAAAACCTCCAAGATGTTTTTAGGTCCTTGCTTAGGCAACTTGAAATCATACCTACTCGCAATGACCTCATTGAAGCCACTCGTATCAGGAGCACCAAAGTCACAAATAAGCCCAGAATGATCCTCTTCCGTCTACGGACTGTACAATGCCGGAACGAGATTCTGTCAGCCAAGCGAGCGAAAGGTGCCATCCATGCTGATGAGATCAGTCTTGCCGGAAACCACCCGCATACACCAGTTTTCATCAATGAACATCTTCCCCCCTCATTAGTGAGATTCTTAGCGACAGTCAAGACTCGGGCAAAGGAATGTGGCTATCGCTTTGTGTGGATACAGAATGGAACTGTCCATGTGAAAAAGAGCGCAGGGCAGATAAACTTATTATCAACTCGGAGGCGGACCTAGACTTGTTAGTTCGTGTTCCGAGAGATTGACGCCACCCAGAGGATTTGCCGACAGAGGAGACTATTGCGGGGTCTACAGGAGCTGCTTCTGATGGTGCAAACTCTTCGGGCGGTTCAGCTGGCCGAAACCATCACAACATGAGGATTGCCAGCTTCAATGCGAACTCCTTACCGGCCCACATCGATCTGATAAGATCTCACTTCTCCAAGAAATCCTTCCATGTAATTTCTGTCACTGAAACATGGCTACACACGGACATTGCTAGTGATGTGGTGACCATTAGCGATTATTGCTTCTTGCGGAATGACAGACTCGGTAAAATAGGAGGAGGAGTGGGCGTGTATGTCCACAAATCCATAAAATGCAAGACGTTGAATTCATCTCCATCTCTGTTTACAAATTCTCCAGAATTCCTAATACTTGAGCTGACAGTTCAGAATGATAAAATATTATTTGTCCTCATCTATCGTAGGCCAAAGAGCGTTTTATTAGATGCCTTTCTAGTGGAGTTCGACAAATTCTCTCATAACTATACTAATGTCATAATCACTGGAGATTTAAATTGTGATCTAAACAGACAGAACTTTGAGGCAGATTATCTGCGAGATCTTATTTATAGTCAGTCGCTCTTTCTTGTTTCCCGTGAAAGTTCACATCATACGGCCCACTCGGACTCATGGCTGGATGTCGTCATATTGGACCCAGCTGAGAAACTAATTTCACATGATAAGTCCTCATCTCCGTTTAGAGCGGGTCACAAACTACTCGAGCTAGAATATAGGTTGCAAATCAAGACCTTCGCCAAGAGTGTCAAAATATATCGCAATTTTCGAGGGTGTGATGTCAATGCCCTTCGGAATAGCGTTCTCTCAACTCTAAACAATGCACTAGAGCATATAAGTGCAAACCCAGATCTCGATCTCTATACAGAGATGCTGTGTCGCTCTATCGTGACTGCGCTTGATAATCAGGCTCCACTAATCGCACGTGAAGTAGGTAAACCTCCTGCTGGCTGGCTTACACCAGAGCTCAAATGTAGCATCAAACTGCGGAATGAAACCTACGCAGCTGCCAAGCGTCTTAACTCCAATGAACTCTTCAGTCAGTTTCTAGTCATTCGGAGACAGGTCAAGCATAATATAAAAAGTGCGAAAAATCTGTATAAAATCTATTTAAAATCTATATACACTATAAGGAGCGGTTAGCTAAACTTACCAGTCCAAATAGCATCTGGGCGGAACTATGACGTCAGGGTCTCATTGCCATAAATACGGAATCGTCATCTCCGCTCCACCATTTTTCGGCAGATCAATTGAACACTTATTATTCTTCGGTGACAAGTGCCCACTCTCCTTGCTCAGCGTCAGAACTAGCACTTATCTTGACTCAGCAACCAAGTGTAAATTCTAATTTTGCGTTTTCTCATGTCACGGACCAGCAGGTATCGAAAATCTTGAAATCCTTTCTCACAAGTTCGCGTGGTCAAAGCCCTGACGGCATCAAGCTGATCCATATAAGGGATCTTTTGTCAATACTAGTACCGCGCCTCACTGACATTTTCAATGCATCGATGTCCTCCTGTTTGTTCCCGACCATTTGGAAAACTGTTTACATCATTCCTCTGAGCAAATCTTACCCACCCAGGTCTGAGTCGGACACAAGGCCTGTAGCGAATCTCAGTCATCTGGCCAAAGTACTTGAAAGATTAGTGTCAGAGCAAGTTACTAACTTCTTAGACCAAAATAACATTCTGGACCCGGTACAGACCGGCTTTCGAAAGCACCATAGCACCCGGACTGCTATCCTCAAGGTGCCTGATGATGCACGGAAAGCTGTTGATGATAGGTATGTTACCGTTCTCTTATTGTTTGATTTCAGTAAAGCGTTCGATAGTATTAATCATAGACTGCTCCTGACCAAGCTCAAGGATTATGGCTTTTCCAATGAGGCGATAAAGTAGTTTCATTCCTACCTTACAGGTAGAACCCAGTCCGTGCAAGATCTTAGCGGCCACCACTCTACTTTTCTGCCCAACAGCTCCGGGGTGCCGCAGGGTTCTGTTCTTGGGCCGCTGCTTTTTCTGGTATTAATAAATGATGTTGGACTCGGGTTGAGGTATACCAAGCATGTAATCTTCGCCGATGATCTTCAGATCTATCTGCATGCCTCATCCAGTTGTATTACAGAGGCTATAACCAAATTGAATCTGGACGCGAAATCAGTCGCGGATTGGGCCCGGACAAATGGCCTAAAGTTGAACGTCAGCAAAACTAAGGCAATTATTTTAGGTAGTTCTGCCTATGTTGAGCAATTAAAACACCAATCAAAACCACCGATTATCATCGATGGTAAATCAGTGCCTTTCGTTGACACAGTCCGAAATCGCGGTGTTCATATATCTGCGGACCTATCCTGGAATGGACACGTAGCGCAAGTGTCGAGAAAAGTCTATGCCTCGCTTTATGGGCTCAAACACAGGGGCGATATGCTCTCTCCTCAGGTGAAGGCCATGCTAGTCCATGCGCTCATCATGCCTCACATTGATTACTGTAGTTTAGTCTACCATGATGCCACAGAGTACTTAAATCTCAAGTTACAAAGACTAGTAAATAGTGGCATTAGATATATCCTTAACCTGCGGAGAGACATCCATATAACCCCTCATCGTGTCAAGCTCCAATGGCTCTCTGTCGTGAACCGTAGGCTTTATTTTACTCTATGTCTCTTCTATCAAGTGCTCGTAATGTCTAGGCCATCTTATCTAAATAAGTTAATCCCTGAGGATGATCGTAGTGTCACGAGCGCCGCATATTTACTCAGACTATTACCGATTATATCAATTATTATTATCTCTAGAAACAAGGAAGCATAGTTTTAGTTAGTCTATATAAAATATTTTATTATAACCAGTTCGTGGAGTAACCAAGCGCAACGGCGTAGTTGGACGGCCAGCAACGTCAGCGTCTTCGCGCCCGCCAGATCCCGGGTGTAATCAACACCGGGATGAGGCGAGCGCGAAATCACGCGCTTCGAGGATGACTGTCGCGAGGCGAGCCTTTGTTCCGGAATTGTGTATTTAGCGAAAACGCCGAATTGTAAATTCAGCGGAAACTCGCTCGCCGCCCGACGTTCCAAGGGGTGTCTGACGAGCGAGCGAAGTCAGTCCCGTCTTGAGACCGTCTGAATAACGACATCAACGGAACCCGGCTCCTTCGAAGCGACCACGTATAGAGATATAAATCCTTTTTCCAAAACCGAAGATTAGAGCGTAATTGCCTAATCTACCCACGGCCGTAAAAGGTTACTCGCGTCGCGGTGTCAGTCTTACGAAGCTAAAATAAGTGCAAGCGTTAAGCCACGAACTCTATAGAGCAGTGTAGCCTGTAAGTGAGTGTGTGAAGGCGTGTATACTTCGGCACCTTCGAGGCCGAAGCTGCAAGCGAGAGAGAGAGAGAACGTGAGTAGTATAAGACCAAAATAATTGTAAGCTTCCTTGTTTAGAACCTTTTCTGCTTTTTAGTTTTTGATCCATTAAACATTTTTTCTTGGCTTTCCATCAAACCATGGGTACAATAAATTGAAATCTTCCAACCCTATTCCCAGGGAACGCCCTGTAGAGGACGTTCACCTACCAACCCACCTAAAAATTAAATATAAACCTCTGTGAGATCTTAGAGGGTTGAAGCCGTCGCGTGCGAGACCGCCCCGCACGTGACAGTAGTACGCGACGATCATCCAGATTAGCGGCCTCTTCTCAGGGCATGATGCTGCCTATTCCGTTGGCCAGGACAACGGTCTACCAAAACTCATTTCTCTTATCTGCCATGCGGTTTTGGAACAGCCTTCCATCGTCCCTAAAAAACTCCCCGTCGCTTGAAGTTTTCAAACCTAAGCTCCACCACTATCTCCTAGCAGCAGAATCGGGCTCTTCCGTGACCCAAATAAGATCTAGGCTATGATTAGCAGCGGCCGTAGAGTAGGAAAATTCACAGCCTGGACAAACTATAAATTATCTGGTTTTCGTCTATCCACTGTTGTTCTATTTCTCAATCTATTTCTATTTCCGTTTTGTTATGTTTTACGTTTATTCTCATTGTTATTCTTAATTTTATTACTATTCATAATTTATTTTATATATTTTCTTGTACTACCTATTCTTATCCTGTATCTATCTAATTGTGCACTATTATTTTATTCCTACCGTCGGTTCTTTAAATTATAAACCATCATCATTTTCAACGATTATCAACTCTAAATTGTATATCTATTATTAGTTAGCTATCTATTTACTTTATCTTTCTGGTTCGATAGTTAGTAATATATCCTTTTTATTGTGTTATACTTCTGTTATGTTACACTACTATCATTGGATCTATTGTACAATCCGGATCTTGTATCTTATGTTTCTCTCTCTCTCTCTCTCTCTCTCTCTCTCTCTCTCTCTCTCTCTCTCTCTCTCTCTCTCTGATAAATTAGAAATTAAGAAATTAAGAAATTAAGCGGCGTATAAGCGCTAGAAATTACTTATATACCTCGGCGAAACGTCTGAAATCAGCTGATTTGGTGTCTCAATATCGCGCTCTACGCCGCCCTATCAAAGTCGAGATTAAAAGAGCAAAAAACGTATATTTTAATGATCGCTTATCGAATCTCCCCAATGTATCGAGCGTCTGGCGCGAACTTGGCCGCCTTGGGCTTATTGTATCAAAGGGTCCGCTGGCCTCCCCCTTACATCACTTCGGGGCTGACCAACTAAATGTTTTTTATACTTCCATCACAAATGCCCATCCTCCCTGCTCAACTCATGAGTTAGATCAGCTGCTAGAAGACGTTTTACCTTTGGTTAAATCTCAGTTTTCGTTTTCACCTGTCCTTGAATCCGAAGTCCTGCGCCTACTCTCATCCTGTCTTACTAAATCGCGCGGTCAGAGCCCTGACGATATCCAATTATTATACCTCCGGGATCACCTAAACGTGATCGCACCTCTTCTGACAAACCTCTTCAATTGCTCCCTTCGTCATACTTCATTTCCTGAGATCTGGAAACGGGCTTATGTCATCCCGTTGAACAAATGTGAATCACCTGCCTCCGAATCAGATACTCGACCTGTGGCCAATCTAGCTCATCTTTCGAAAGTCTTTGAGAAGCTAGTAGCAATTCAACTTATGGCCACCTCGAGCAGAATGCCATACTAGATCCGTATCAATCGGGTTTTCGTAAATTCTACAGTACCCAGTCGGCCCTGCTCAAGTTACTGGACGATGCGAGAGAAGCGATTGATAATAGATGCGTTACTATTTTAGTCCTTTTCGATTTCTCGAAGGCGTTCGATAGTATAAATCATCGTTTACTACTGGCTAAGCTCATTCGTTACGGGCTGACTGCCGATGCAGTTAGGTGGTTCTACTCTTACCTTTCAAACCGATCCCAGGCCGTCCAAACTCTCTTCGGCACACATTCTAGTTTCTTAACAAACCATTCAGGAGTTCCTCAGGGCTCGGTACTGGGTCCGATTCTCTTTCTTATCTTCATTAACGATATTGGCCATGTACTAACCCACACGAAGCATATTGTACTTGCCGACGATCTCCAGATATATCTGCATACCTCCCTGACCGACATTGCTTCGGCTCTCGGCCGGGTCAGTATTGATGCAGGGGCGGTGTCGGATTGGGCGCCCGAAAACGGCTTGAAGCTCAATGTTGCGAAAACCAAAGCTATTATCCTTGGTAGCTCTTCCTATCTTACTCAACTATGTCACGACAATCTTCCACGAGTCACTATAAATGGACAGTGTATCCCATACGTTAACTCAGTTCGAAATCTTGGCGTCTTTATTTCTGCCGATTTATCTTGGAACGCTCACGTAGCTCAGATCTCTCGCAGAGTCCATGGGACTTTTCATAAATTAGAACAACATAGAAATATTCTATCACCGGAAGTCAAAACGCTGCTCGTTCATGCGCTAGTTCTCCCTCATCTTGACTACTGTCGCCTCGTCTATTGCGACCTTACTGATTATCTAAATCTTAAACTAATGAGGCTCGTAAACTGTGGCATCCGATTTATCTACAACTGTCGTAGGGACACTCATATTACACCTTACCGTCTTCAGTTGAAATGGCTGTCGGTAGCAAATCGTCGCCTGTACTTTTTAGGCTCTTTTCTGTATCAGCTTCTATTGACGTCTATACCGACTTATTTACGAAATTCTTTTGTCGAAACAGATCCCGACGTACGTCACTCTTTGAGGCTTGCAACTACAGATTACCCATCATCATTTCATATCCCCGCTCATCGCACGACTTGCTACCGAAATTCATTTCTCCTGTCGGCTATTTATTTCTGGCACAGTCTACCCCTATCACTCCGGCAATCCTCCTCTCTGGCGGTCTTCGAGGCTAAACTCTTCGATCGGCTTTTCGCATTGGAGTTAGCAGCCGTCAATCTAGCACCGTCGCCGAGGCTCTGATTACTAAGTTTCGTTCACTCCCTTTTAGGTTAAGTCTATTCCCTACCTCATTATCGTAATTATAGGTGTTATTTTGTTATCTTGTTACATTGCCCTTGATAATCTAACAAATGTACTTCTCTATTTTCTTTTTCTATTTATATCTATATAGCATTGTATCTATTTAGTATTATAAGTTTGCTGTTGCTCTTCCTGTTTATGTCATGTCTATTTCTAGTTATATTATTAAGATACTCTATTATTTTCTCTGTCTCTGTTAAACTTGCCCATTGGCTCCTACAGGCCACGGCATAAAATCAAAATAAATCTAATCTAAATCTCTCTCTCTCTCTCCCTCTCCCTCTCTTTCTCAGACGTTATTAAATAGCGGATAGACGTGTTATTAAATCGCTCCGTTAACTTGAAGTTTTTCTCTATTAAACGAGGCGTTGTGTACATTGCCGCCTTGCTGGCAGCTTTGCCTTGGGCGTATGCAGTAACAGCGGGGGGGGGGCGGGTGCAGCATATTATACTGTAAAGTACTGAACTCGGCGATTTTTGGTAATAGTTTCGTGCCTTTTTCCTTGGTTTCGGATTCGCCATCACTCAAAGGTGACACTAGATTGTGTACCGTGAGCAAGTGTGCGTGTGGTTTTATTTTAGTGCTGTTCTTAGACTAAATACAAACAAACAAACAGAGATCTTTCGGTGTGCGTGGGCGGTCACGGTCTGTTTATCGCCTGTCCGTCTAGTTGCGAGGATGTTTCCCTCGACTGGCGGTGTGTAAGCGAGTGGGGACTGTATGTGAGGTGAAGGTTGACGGTTGACGGTTGACACTCAAGTGATAGTGGGGAGCGGGTCGCTCTCTTGGCTGGCTGGGGCGTACACGGCACTGTGGGCAGCCTAATCTTTGAACTTCTCTCTCTCTTTCTCTCTTACTCCTATGGCGGGTTCCGGGTCGTCGCCTCTCACTCCACGGCAAGACTGCGATAAGACGGAGAATGAGTCGGACTTCGAGTCCGTTGAAGATGTTGACGCGAAGTCACCGGAGTCAGTAGTCAGGATGACGCCTAAACACCTCGCTGGGCTCGCTGGGCTTATGCGAGATATTCCTTACTCACATGCAGACGTCACTAAAATGCTAAATTCGATGACTAACTCGAGAGAAGTTATAGCCTCTGTATTACTGACAAGTAAGGAATCGGTGGATAGGCGCAAGCGGGTAAATGGGGCCTTGAACCACTATCATGACTCTCTTCACGCCATAAGCTCCGCGTATCTTCAACTGCTCACTAGTCTTGAAACTATCGTCGCGTGTGATAGGCTGTTTAAGGCAAATCAAGCCAAAGAACCCTTGGGCGATGGTGCTACGCACGGGATCGGGGCCCCTGCTACGCGTTCTTTTGCTGAAGCCGTTGCTGGGCACGGTGAAACGGTGTACCTTGCACGTGGCTCCTCGTTTATGGTGCCAAAAGCCGCTAAGAACCGCGTTATTATCGAACCTAAGGCGTCTGAAGCAGCCCGCTTCACGTCTGTCAAGGTCACTAGGCAAGCGCTCCATGGATCGGTAGACCCGGCGGCCCTGGGTATTAAAATATCGCGAGACTCAAGTGTGCGCAATCATGGCGTGCGCTTGCAGGCTAGGAAAGGAGACCTCACGAGATTAAAAGGACTTGCTAGTCTGGAAGCGGCCGGTCTCGTAGTCAAGGAGGACGTAAGACTCAACCCTCGAATGATCCTGCACAATGTCCCGCCTGCAATGAGTCGCGATGCAATTTTGGCAAACCTTCTCGCGCTAAAGCTTGTCGGGAGTAAAGCAGAAGACACAAAACTCGTATATATGTATCCACCTCGGGGGCATCGTTTTACTCGTTGCGTTGTTGAGACCACGGCGGAAAATCGGAAGCGTCTTCTTGTGCTACCTGAGATCTCGCTGGGCTGGAATTCGTCTCGTGTCGCGGATCACATTCGTGTGCTCCAGTGCTTTGATTGCCTTAATTTCGGACACTTGGCCAAGGATTGTAACAAAGAGGTTCACTGTGGCCACTGTGCTGGCAATCACCGCTCTAACACCTGTGTCTTTGAAGACGTTCCTGTGGTGTGTCACGACTGTACAGTTGCAAAGCTACCTGATCGCGGACATTCGGCCTTGGAAAGTGTTCATTGTCCCATCCTACGGAGGAGGATTGAGGCCAAAGCGTGCCTAATTAACTATGGATAGATCCCTATCTTCTACTAGGCCCCGGCATCTCTCCTTCTGCCATGTAAATTGCCAGTCGCTGCTGCCTCATATCGATGAGTTTCGCCTGCACTTCATGTCCAAAACTTACCATGTAATCTGCCTGACGGAGACCTGGCTTAAGCCCGAGATTTTGGACAAGATGGTAGAGCTACCGGGTTATAAGTTACTGCGCCGAGACAGGGTGGGCAAACTTGGAGGAGGGGTGGGAATATTTGTGGCTGACAGTCTTCAAGTCTCTGTCTTCTCGGCGCCGCCTGAACTTTACTGCCGCTTGCCTGAATTTCTTATTGTGGAACTCAGGCTTCCCAATGCTCCGGCGCTTTTGCTAGCGGTAGTGTACCGCCCCCCTCATCTGGGCCATCTCTCTGTGTTCGAGGATCGGTTCACTGAGATTATTCCGGACTACTCTCACGGTATTGTGTTTGGAGACTTCAACGCGGACTTAAACGCGGCCTCGTTCGATACTGTGCACCTCCGCGATTTCTGTACGGCAAATGGACTGCATATTGTCCCTCATGGGGCCACGCATCACACTGCGACGTCAAGTACCCGCCTGGATCTTTGCATTGTCAATGACGCATCTAAGGTTCGATCTTTTGGCCAATATCCTGTGCCATTCCTATCAGCACATGACCTTATTTTCGTGGTGTACGATGCTATCGTGCCGGCGCGCGAGCCTATCTCATTTACTTGCCGCGGGCTCAGGAGGGTGAACGCGGAGGCTCTTCTCCAAGACCTCTCGGCCCTGGACTGGGAGCCCCTGTACCAACTTCAATCCGTCGACGAGAAGGTAGACTTTCTAAACGCAGCTATCTTGGGAGTTTTTGACATTCATGCGCCAAAAAAGCAGGTCTATATGAAGCGGCGTCCCGCCCCGTGGCTCACCGCTGAATTGCGAGAGTGGATTCGTCGCAGGGATCGGCTCCGTCGAGCCTTCGTGAAAACGAGCCTGCCTCATCTGCATGTTCGATTTATAGCATTGCGTAATGAGGTTAAGGCAATGCTCAGGGCTGCACGTGACAGCTACTTCCTTGACTGCTTCCAAGCTGAAACGGACGATGCGGCGAAGATCTGGTCCAGGCTCCGGGACTTGGGACTACTTACATCAGGAAAGGCCAAGACTGCTCCGGTTTTTCCCCTCGAAGCGCTGAATGCGCAATTCTCGTCCGCCAGCCTTGGTGTGCCTGCACAGGATTTCCAAGTGTCTTCAGTGGGTGCGGTGGATGCCTTTCGACTTCAACCAGCCTCGCGAGAGAGTCTCGAGGCGGCCTTGCGTGCTACGGCTTCAGATGCACTGGGTATTGACGGGATATCGGCAACAATGCTTCGACTGGCATTCCCTGTCATCCGCGAACATATATTGCACCTGCTGAATTTCTCCTTCTGCTCATCTGAGTTTCCTTTGGCCTGGAAACACGCGCTTGTTTGTCCTATTCCCAAGGTGGCTACACCGACCTCAACTTCGGATTATCGACCTATCTCGCTACTCTGCACGTTGTCCAAGGTTTTTGAGCGTATTGTGGCACAGCAAGTCAAGGCTTATCTCGACTCACGTAATCTCCGCGATCCATTTCACTCAGCTTACAGGAAGTATCATAGTACGCAATCAGCCCTACTACGTATTGTCGACGATGCTCGTATGGCCATCGACAACCGGAATGTGTCTATTCTGCTCTTTTTTGATTTCTCAAAAGCGTTTGACTGTGTACGTCACGACCTACTGCTTGTCACTCTTGCCGAACTTAATTTCTCGGTTTCTGCAGTGAGCTGGTTCGCGTCCTACCTCGGTGGTCGTCGTATGGCTGTGTATGATCATGATGGAAATCGTTCCTCGTGGGGGCTCGCTTAGTTCCGGGGTTCCTCAAGGTTCGGTCCTTGGCCCTTTATTATTTGCGCTATATTTGGACGGTTTCAGGGATGCTCTCTCTAATTGTGATTATAGTTTCTACGCCGATGACCTACAGATCTATCTGTCGTGTCCTCCTGCAGCAATAGAAGAGGGCATTGCCCGTATGAATCAGGATGTTAGAGCCATCTGTGAGTGGGCTGAGTCTCGTGGCTTACGGCTTAACCCTGCAAAAACAAAAGCGATCATCATTGGATACGCGCGCTATGTAAGTGCCCTTCAGGAGTCAGTGCTTCCGCCCATCTGTGTGAAGGACGTGATTGTCCCGCTATCAAGCTCGGTGTCGTGCTTGGGTGTTATCATCGGGAACACTTTGTCGTGGCGTGAGCATTTTCTGCGGACCTCGCGTCGAATTAACAGCATCGTGTACCGTCTGCGTACTTGTCGTTGTAGACTGCCCCGTGATGTTCGCAAAATGCTGGTGAGGTCTCTAGTGCTACCTCATATTGATTATTGTTATCTGCTATTTACGGATATTACGCTCGAGTTGGACCTTCTCTTGCAGAGGGCATTGAATCGCGCCGTGCGGTTTATATTTGAGGTGCGCCGGGATCAGCATATAACGCCTTACTTTCAGGCCTTGGGTTGGTAAAAGGTGGCGGAAAGACGTCGCTACCTCCTGGGGTCCTTTGTGTTTGCAACTCGGTTTTTTGGAGCACCGCGTTACTTGCTCGACATTATTGCGCGTCCTGTTCCCGTCGCTTTGCATGGCACTCGACGTGTGCGCTCTGATCTAGACTGTATGATCCCACCATTCCGTACGGAGTGTTTCCGCAAGTCGTTCGCGGTTTCAGCCTGCACACTCTGGAACTCTCTACCAATAGACCTCAGGAGGAGAGCCTCTTTGCAAGGTTTTAAGACGGCCTTTCGTGCGTTATTGCTTGCAGGTGGTGATGCTTAGTCCCCAATGTATGTAAGCTTGTAGAGTCAGCATAATTTAATTTAATTTAATTATTAATGTACAACTATATCTTATTTCATTTTTATTTTATTTTATTTTATTTTATCTTCATTTATCTTTATTTCTAGTTTCCATCTAGAGTAAGTGCGTCTTGTGCGCTCTCTCGTACAACTTTTCATATATGTGAAAATTTATTTTCCTTCTTATTCTTTAATACTTATATTTACTGTTTCACTGTTTACTTTTAAGTTTTAAGCTTCCATGATTGCCTGTAACCTTTCTACTAAATTCTCCTGTATCGTTTTTTTTTGCACGGTGCTCTTAGGGGACCTTAGTCCCAGAGCACGAAATAAACAGCTCTCTCTCTCTCTCTCTCTCTCTCTCTCTCCCTCTCCCTCTCCCTCTCCCTCTCCCTCTCCCTCTCCCTTTCCCTCTCTCTCTCTCTGCCGGTGACGCGGTGACGGATAGACGTGTTTGAAGTTGCTCTGTCAGGAAAGTGAATAAGTGTACATTTTGCTGCGTAAAGTACAAGCTATAATAGTATAGATCTTCAGTTAATCACTGGTTGTTATTAAGGTGCTTCTCCATTTTTTCTGGGAAGTGGTACTCTTCGGAGATATTAAACAATTATCTCTTCGACCAGTGAAACGGCTGTGATGGAGCTGGAACATTTCTAATGAAATGTAACAGTTTATATCCTCTCGTAGGAACATGCCGGGGATTATTTAGATGAATACAAAATTTATCATGCAGCGTAGCCCGCCTTATGCGCTTGGCTTTCTTATCGGCAGCAGTGCTCAAATTACGCGATTATGCACTTCATATGCACTGTCGCCGAGCCCGGCGAGAGGCCGTGTGAGCAGTCTCAATACTGCTTCCAGGCGTAACGCACGTCTAATTTAATATAATATAACGTTAACACTTCCTTTTACCATTTTTGTTATCAATCATCATTCAATTCTCTGTTTGAATAAACATATAAATACCTATATAATCGTTGCGCAATATTTGCATGACAAATTTGGCGATCCTGCCAGGATCCGGTTTAAACCAACGAACGCGGCGCGCGTATCAAACGGCCGGATCATAGTGACGAATTTTGGAAGTGAGTGCGTAAGCCCAATAAATTCACGCGCGAACCTTCGGCTACGCGTTTATAAGTAATTATTACGAATTGTACCTAGCAAGGGATAGAGTGAAAGGCCGCCTTGCGTAGACAATCAAGGACTGCGTGTAGACCGCTTGATAACCAGGGACTGAGTGTAGACCGCCTGATTCTACACTGGACAATTCCCATAGTGAACTTGTGTATTTATTGGAAAGGAAGCAAGTATAAAATTCTGCACTCCTTAGATACAATAAACTTCGCGTTTAAACCATCTAAGTGAAGTGAAGTGAGAATAAGGACATCGAGACTCGAACCGCTCTTATATTCTTGCCCCCGGTGCCTGTCAGAGACTCCAGGACATCGAAGCCTCGTACCGACGGCTACCACGATCTTCGAGTGTGATGCTTCACACCTCAATTTGGCTACTCCTAGCGTAAGTACAAGCATTTTGTTACTTACTCGAGTCACCATAAACTTATCGAAGGACAAATCGTGATCGAAACTAAGAATTTGATGGTCAAACTTGAATCATTCAAATAAATAAAGTCAAAGCTTGACTCAAGGTAAATAAAAAAAAAATAAATTCACAATGGACGTGAACGAAAACAATGACCCGAGATCGGCAGTACCTCCCACTATTGTTGAGACTGCAGAAGATGGACGATCCGTCACTTCTGAATCCCGGTTTGAAGAGAGATTTTGGGATTTGACGAACCAAATGACTCAGCTTGTGAATAGGCTACAAGAAGCCACCGAACGTAATGATTTAACTGCAATGGGCAGATACCGTCTTGGTCTAGAGCAATTAAACGGAGAGAGGTTAACTGCGCGTCAACTTGCTCGCCGCGAAGATTTGCCTATAGAAGAGGTTACCCGTTTTATTCAATTGAGAAATCAAGAACGCCGTGAACACGACTTCATTCGTCGCAATAATGTAGAAATAAATCGAAACTCTGAAACAGTTCCGCGTCCCGAAGACACGCTTGAAAGCGTCACCAACCAAATGTTTCAGGAAATGCAACAACCGAATAACCAATTAACCGAAGAAAACCGTCAAGAGGAAGCTCTTACAAATAGTAATACCAATCGAGAAGCAATCAATAACTATTATCGCTTAACAACTAGCGATGATCCGAATGTTTCTAATATTTTGAGACCGCCCGGAAACCATACCGGAGCGATACCGCGAATTCAACTAGATACCGCGCGTCTCGTTGAATCAGAGGTGGAAGGTCCTACTCAGATAGCTCCCTCAATCGTAACAAACCCACCACGTTACTCGGCATTATACGGGCTCGCTAAAAACCGATTGCTGCCACCGACGCCGCGCATCAATGAGGTGGGCTCCCCAGCCAATTCAGACTCGGACCATCAAGGTATAAATGCGATGCCAATACCGACCCTTCACCAAAATCGCTCATTAGAAAACGACCGATTCTCCACCGCGCGAGCCAATGTAAACCATGATATCTTGTCGGATACGGATTCGACACTGCAACGCGTTCTCGAGGAAAGCCGACGTTTATCACGGATGCCGAACGTACGCCTTACACCAAGGCCTAGTCCACAGTGGCCTAATGGTCCGACGGATTACGAAATCCCACGAGGTACTGGTAGCAATACCCGTAACAACGTCCCGCGTCGTCGTCTAGAACAGCAAGAAGAGGATGAACTTTGAAGAGCCTTGGAAATGTCTGCTACTTTACCACATCGTCGTCCGGACACTGTGACGTTCAGTATGTCCCAGTTGCTGAGTGATCCCGAAGCTTAACGCCAACAGCAAGAGATAATGAGAAACATTGAGGAACTTGCGCGAAGAAACCAAACAAGAATTCAACTACCGGCAACTGCGCCACCCCGAGACGTGTTTCCCCCTCGGAATCCAAGAGACCCAGGCCCGTATGCACGAACGGAAGCTTACTTGAATGATGTCAGCCTACGCCCCGATGCTGCCGGAAGATACCCCGGAGAACCAAATCGCACAGCGGACGAGCCCTATGCGATCCAAGATTTCCTACCCGCGTTTCAAGCCATCAAGATGATTGATTGCAGACTGGAAGGAAAAGCAGGCGAAGACGTACACGCTTGGATCATGCAAGTAAAAGCCGCCGATATGGTAGTTATGCCAACCCAACGTTTCCCATTTTTTGAGCATGGTAATCAGCTTGAAGACAGGAGGGGCTCTTCAGAAGACCATCAACCAGAGGAGACCTCGTACAATCCCAACTTTACTCGAAGTCATAAGATCAGCCGTTATTGTCGAGAAAAGTGCCACCACATTGGAAATGGAGCTTGGCAGAACAGGCCAAAAGGGCGACACTGTGGACGCCTACAATCTCAAATTCAATCAGATCTACCAAGACCTCGTAGCTGCCTTCTCGAATCAACAACTACGAGCGAACATCGATCCTAATCTTCAAGACCTCGAAAATAGAGTGTGCCAGTACTATCTATATGGACTTAATCCGAGGATATTCCATCAAGTCAAAAACCGTCAGTACTTCAAGTTACTAGAAGCCCAGAAGGCCGCGAAAGAAGCCGAAGGCGAGGAATTGAATTTCCGAATGCATCAACAACAGCTGATGAACAGTAACGACACAGCCTCGAAACCCACGTTTTGGAACAAGTCCCAAATTTACGGGCCAGGCAGCGCATCAGATACGCGAAGATTCCAGGTACAACAAAGAACCTCGACGAACTCGCCAAGGTCAACTCCTCGACCACCAGCGTCTGTCCACCACCACGATGAAGCGGAACAAGATGAAGATAAAGAACTCCAGAGATGTGAATGCCACACCTGTAACACACATCGGACCGCCCATGAACAACAAGCGGTATGTCATAATTGCGGAACCAGAGGACACTACAGCCGGAACTGCTACGCTCCGCGCCGACCACAGAACGACCAACGCCCTAATACTAACGGCAATAAGCGAGACGCAAATTTTCAAAACGCCAGCCTCAAAGACAAACCGCCCAACGACCAAGTCAATTGCACGTCAGAGGAACTCCAGTCAGAGGAAGAGGAAATAAAGGGACAGGAGGACGAACTAGAGGACGAGTGCCAACAGGAGCCCGTGTATGTTCAGTTTCACAGGGGTTACTACAGTGTGCTGTAATAAAATTTGGAGAAACAAAGAAAGGAGTAGCCCTTATGGTCGATACAGGTGCATCAATAAACCTCATAAAACGGAAGGTTATTTATCCATCGGATAAACAAATTTGTCCAATTATCAAACGCAAAATTTCCTTTAAGACTGGCAAAGCGCTAAATTCCGCGAATGAAATTGCTGTACTAACTCACATGGGGCTAAAGGACGAATTCGTCATTATACCAGACGATTATCTGCCTGACGAAGAAGATGGAATCATGGGAAACCCGTTTATGAGGAGGCGAGATTTCCAGTTGAATGGCTCGACGCTCACCCTAAAGAATAAGATACACCACCTTAGTAGCGACCGAAAAATTCGATTTAAACCAAATTCGGTGAACAAAATTGCCATCGATACCGACGAAAAGAATCTCGATCTCATGTTACGCATGGTCTATAAAGACGAAATGCCTATGGAAAATATCCCGGTGCAGATTGTACACACGAACAATCATGGTACGGCTTATGGAATCATCATCACCGCTGAAGACGAAGATATCGAGCTCGGACTGGAGAACGTCCAAGTCCACCGAGTGAAGAGTATGTCAACCCCGGGTGTATGGCAACAACCACGTGATGAAAGAGAGCAGGCGCTCCAACATACTGTCGACTTGAAACACCTACCGGAAGAGTACCAGAAAGAAATTTGGAGTATTCTTCAGGATTTCAGCGATATCTTTGCCTTACAGGAGGAAGACATGGTCAATGGAACTTCAATGACTGAACATCGCATCGAGTTGTCAGACCCCCAACGCATTGTAAATGTGAAAAGTTTCCGTGCTCCACAGCTGCACCAGCAGGTTGTAAAAGAGGGAGTAGAGAAAATGTTGAAACAAGGAATAATAACGGAATCCGAGTCGCCATACAACTCGCCAGTTTGGGTTGTACCCAAAAAACCGGGCCCCGACGAAAAGCCCGAGTATAGAATTGTGATCGATTTCAGGAAGATTAATGAACTCACCGTTCAGGATTCTTATCCGATACCAATAATCGAGGATTTACTCGATCACATGGGAAGGGCCAAGTTCTTTACTACTGTCGACATGGCCGCAGGATTCCACCAGATCAACATGGCTACTGACTCCAAGAAATACACTGCCTTCTCAACCCCCGACGGGCATTTCGAATACCAACGAATGCCTTTCGGATTACAGAACGCTCCTGCGACCTTCCAACGCATGATGAACGATGCGCTGAGAGGATTGAATCAGAAGATCTGTTGCGTCTACATTGATGACGTAATAATTTTTGGTAAAACGGAGGAAGAACACCATCGAAATGTAAGAACCGTATTTCAGCGTTCAAGACAATGTAACTTGAAACTCCAGCCAGAGAAGTGCGCCTTCATGAAAACTGAAGTGAGATACCTCGGATATGTCATCACTGACGAAGGAAGCAAACCAGATCCGGAAAAGACCAGAGCGATACAACAATTACCCGTTCCAGTCAACGTTAAGACGATTCGATCCTTCCTTGGTTTGACAGGGTATTACCGAAAGTTCATACAAAACTATTCAATGTTAGCGAAACCATTAACAAGGTTAACAAGAAAGGACACCCCATGGGATTGGTCAGCAGCCTGCGAAGAAGCCTTTGAAACCCTGAAAGAAAAGTTGGTCACACCACCGATACTTGTGAGATCAGACCCAGCTAAACAATACGTCGTAACCACCGACGCGTCAAACGATGGAATTGGAGCGGTACTATCTCAAGACGGCCACCCCATATATTTCTTATCTCGAACCCTGAATGATGCGGAAAGGAATTACAGCACGACAGAGAAGGAGATGCTTGCTGTTGTATGGGCCGTCAAGAGACTAAGAGTATATTTGCTCAATACACCGGATAAACCCTTCATCATCCGCACCGATCATCGTGCACTCGTATGGCTGAAAAATTGCGTAGACCCCAGTCAACGCCTGCTGCGTTGGAGACTAAGATTGGAGGAATACTCATTCCTGATAGAACATGTTTCGGGAAAAAGTAACGTAGTAGCGGATGAGTTATCTAGAGTCTTTCGCACAAAGGAAGAGATCTTCGGAAAACTCACCGAATTGGAAAAGGGACTATACGAAATCACACCCATTGACAGGAATCCCAAGTGGGTCCACCATATTGCCGCACGCCACATTGACATCGAGAGATTGTCACTCACAACAGGCAGGACAGAATCTCACGTCAAACTCGTTCCCAACCGAAATCGAAAAGGGGAGGACGGCAAATGGGTGAAGATTACCCTAGAAGAAAAGGATGCCTCTGACAACACCCTGATTATACCAAAGAATCAGACTGATAGACGTGAGAAACTCAGAAACTACATTCATCCGAAAAGGTACGAAAAGATATACTTCTGGATTGACCCTAAGAAAACCACCAAAGAGGAAACCAATTCGATCATTGAAGATCTCAAGAGGATACGTCAGGACTCAGGTGCAGACATATCATTTTGCTTGACAGGAAAGGATGTGCCTAACAAACAGCAACAGAAAGAAATCATGGCCAGCGCTCACAACGACATCAATGGACACTTCGGCCTAGCAAAAACAATTGACCGAGTAAAAGAAACGGCCGTATGGTCACGTATGGAGAATGATATCAATTCCTTTATCCAGGCATGCCCCACGTGTCAGATGTATAAAAAGGAAAGGATACAAATGAAATCACCCGCTATTCTTTTCGAAACCTTTGCTGAAAAACCTAACGATCAAATTTCAATAGATATCGTCGGACCTCTGGTCGAATCTTGGAATAAACACCGATATATCCTCACGATGCAGGATTCAATAACTAAATTCATTAAATGTGCCCCACTTACGAACAAAACCGCGACAGAAGTTATCAAGGCTCTATCAGAGTACTGGATAGGTAACTTCGGGTGCCCCAAAGTAATCTTGACGGACATGGGAAAGGAGTTTTGTAACGAGCTGACCGATTCCTTTCTCGAACACTATAATATCAAACATATCACCACAACTGCATATCACCCGCAGTCGAACGGCTCTATAGAACGAATGCATGGTGTCTTGAAAGACTATATTCGAACTGCCTGCAAAGAGAGAATACACACTTGGGACAAGGTTTTAATAGAAATGGCACGTGCCTATAACACTTCCGTTCATCAATCAACAGGTGAAACGCCTCACAACCTCATGTTCTGTCACGAAGCCAACAATCCTGACGGTTTCCGCGAAAACCGATTGGAAACCGTGATTAGTAAGAAAATGTTGTGGATACGAAAATGGGAGGAACGGTTCGAGAAAGCTCTGGTCTGGCTTACCAAATCCAGAGAGAAAAACCAAAAACAAGTGGACCAAGGAACACGACGACAAACTCCTTTATATCAAGTGGGAGATAAAGTAATGATCAAGAACCATACGCGACAGAACGCCTTGGAAAGGATTTGGAATGGACCATTTGTCGTCGTCGAGATCAACGAACAAAAAGGAAATATCACTTACAAGAAAACCGCGGATGATTCCACAGCGTCTTATTGGAAGACCCATCTGAATAATACCAAACCGTACTACGAATACGACACCGGACCAAGGGAAAACGATCCAATCCCTAGAATTAAACTCAAACGGGTTCAGGGTAACGATTGAATCTCCACGGAATAGAGTCTAAGTTTCTTTTGTTATAGGTGTAGCAGTCTGTCCCTAGCCTACTTCGATGTCTCAGTTATCAATGGGACTTCACTCCAGGAGGAAGTGGGCAAAGTATACATGTACCAGGAAAGATGGAAGATATTCCAATCCATTGACGCAAGTGGGTTCACCAAACCATTACTCGACATTCACGACAAACTCGGAGGCCTCCAGACGATACGGGATACCTATCTGGACCATTGGAACCCTGGTCAGCGATCCCTCGCCCAGTCCGCCCTGGACGCTTTCGATTTAGAATTTGCCCGTGCCTCGTCACACAAGAATATTTTGGAAGTCATTTTAGACTTGGGTGCGCCTATTCTTCAAATGACGCGCCGCCCCTCTAAATTAAGGGAATCTCAATCCCACGGAACCAAAACAAGTACTCCGAAAGCGCTCGCGTCGAGCGATGTTACTTACGAAGCCTCGCGCGAAGCTGAGGCGGTATTTGGAAAACACGTCCTTCTGACGGGTCTGGCAAATGAAATGTATCCCCTAAGGAAATCTTATCTCACGCCAAACATCAGACCGAAAAGAGGAATGTTTAACTTTTTAGGAACAATCCAAAAATCAATCTATGGAACTGCTGACGCGGATGATTTGGAAATAATTAATGGGAATCTAGCCTCACTAAAAAATGTAACGGACACTCTAAATCTTGTGGTAACCAAGTCCTTGCACATCAATCAAGTCCAAATTAATATCTTGAATACAAATCAGCTCAAACTTAAACACTCTTTGGAAACTGTATGGGGACAATTAGAATCATTAAAAATAAAAGGTAACGAAACGCTTGCTTATCAGGAATACATGGAAGCTATAACTCTAAGTTTATTTGAAATTAAGGAACTGCAAAGACTGATCGACCTGGTAATGACTGCCGTGCAATTAGGAAGGCATGGTATCATCGATAACACCCTTTTTACTCCAAAGGAGCTTATGACAGCTCTTCAAGCTTTCGACGCCAATGACAAAAAGACACTAATACCTATTAAAGAGGAAAATTACGAGAAGTTTATTAAAATAAGTGATTTAACTATAACCACAGATAAAGGCAAACTTATCTATATACTCACAGTGCCTTACTTAGAAAAGGAACCTTGGGTAATAATTCAGAATACCCCGGTACCCGTAAGAATAAATCACACTTATGTAACGCTTAACCCAACATATGCTTTGAAATTAGTACGTAAGAATTTTATAAGAGAAGTCACATTTTCTCAACTGAAACAGATAACCGATTATTTCATTGGTGATTACCGCGATGTGGGACATCGCAACGATACTATTGAACTTTGTGAGAAAATAACTGATCCCATACCACGAGGATGCACTCTGAGTCGTTTTCTCGTCACAGATATTGCTTACATAAGAACGCAGGGATCGCAAATAATCTTACCTTCGAAGCCAATTGAGGTAACCATAACATGCGCTTCAATGCAGACTTTTATTATTCAAATCACCAAGCCATCCCTGATAACCACGAATCAGAGCTGCGAACTTCAAACTTTGAAAACGCGAGTCAAATTAATCGTAGAACATATGACTTCTCAATTAACAGAAATACATACAGATACCATTTCCCCGCTAAACAAATTTGTAACAGGCCGGGAAATTGTATTGCATCACGTGATTAACTTGGATACCCTCAAGGATCAAGGACAAGCCATTTTAGACCTTGAGAGTGTCCTCGCGAATAACGAAGCGACCCTTCGGGTCAACAATACATGGGCTAACTTCAAAGGTATAGGGATCCCATCAATAGCTGCCGTTTCTGGAACGATATCCGTCTTGTCTATTCTACTCTTGCTGTGGAAATTTAATATACCAACCTATATCTCGGCGTTCGCCGGATATTGTTGCCAAAGGAATCCCTCTGCTTTGGAGGTAGTAGAACGAAGGAAATTAAAACGCAGGATTGAGACACAGGCTAAAAGTAACGAAAGAATCCTACGAGAAATCAGAAGCCGCAGAGACGCGCCTTTGTCTTCGTCGGGGGATGTGATGGAGCTGGAACATTTCTAATGAAATGTAACAGTTTATATCCTCTCGTAGGAACATGCCGGGGATTATTTAGATGAATACAAAATTTATCATGCAGCGTAGCCCGCCTTATGCGCTTGGCTTTCTTATCGGCAGCAGTGCTCAAATTACGCGATTATGCACTTCATATGCACTGTCGCCGAGCCCGGCGAGAGGCCGTGTGAGCAGTCTCAATACTGCTTCCAGGCGTAACGCACGTCTAATTTAATATAATATAACGTTAACACTTCCTTTTACCATTTTTGTTATCAATCATCATTCAATTCTCTGTTTGAATAAACATATAAATACCTATATAATCGTTGCGCAATATTTGCATGACACGGCGTGCATCTTCTGGGCTCACTGACAGTTTCATAGTTCAGCTCCTTAATTCGATCATTGTGGGTCTTCGGTCCTTTATGGATGTTGAGTGCCTGAGTCTAATACATGTGGCTAAATTTTTTTTTTTTATCAACTGCAAGTGGCGAGGAAGTGGTACTCTCTTCAACACTTTCTCTTACAAGTTAGACAATTTAGCAGGATCGCTCGTTGCGGTTAACGTGTAACGGCTGACAGTTTGACTTCGGTCAGCTGACCACAGTGACAGCTGATTTGCTATCAGCTGACTCAATATCATTGGCGCCTAATATACTGTGCTTGGACTGTTGTGTTGTGTTGACCTTCCCTCTCTTACTGTGGGTGTAATACAGACTAGTTATCTCTCTGTGTGCTGGTGAATAATACACTTCACACCACTCATTGCTGCTCGACCGTTATGAGTCTTGATCAAAATCGGTGTCCTATTTGTGAAAAGTTTACTTCACCGTCTGGCTCCTGCACTTCTTGCCAGAATAGAAGCCGAATGCCTGGCTCACTCTCTACGCGTAAATCTACGATGGCTGGCACTAACAGCGGAGGATCGGACAGTGGGGCCAACTCGAATTTCAACCTTCGCTAGCGGATATCATGAAGGCTATTCAGGCGAATACGGCGGCACTGCATGAGTACAAGGACAGTCAAAATCGATAAACGGCGGAGATAATAAAATCATTAGAAGCCTGCCATGAAACTGCTCAGGCTAATTCTAATAAAATCGCTGGATTGGAAGCCAGGTTGGCGGAATATGATGCGCAAGGTGAATCCACTCGGGGTTCTCTGTCGCAACTCAAATTGCAGATGGATGCGCTGGAAGTCGAGAACAATAGGCTCCACCAAAAACTGGCTCTCAACTCGGTTGAAATTAGAGGAATTCCGGTAAAATCTAATGAGAACCTCTACAGTATCCTCCATTCAATTGGCAATGTACTTGGATCAACTCTAGATACTGCAGATGTCAGCTCAATTTATCGGCTACCATCCAAAGATCCGACTCGTCCATCTCCAATCACAGCCGTTCTCACGCGCCGTGATACAGCGGTGAATCTAGTAACCTGCATCCGGAAGCGAAGGGGTAAACTGACAACGCGGGACCTGCAATGGAAGGACAACGAGGTTCATGATATATTTGTCAGCGAAAGCTTAACTCCGTTATCGCGTAAACTCTTTGCTGCGGCAAGGGCAGCCAGGCGGGCGAAAACTGTCATGTATGCCTGGACAAAGAATGGCAACGTCTACGTGAGAGAAAGGGATGGGGCACCACTTATACACGTCGTCAAGATTACAGATATACCTACTATATCTTCATAGCAAATAGTCCTACTTACTCCTGTTTCTGCCAACTTATTCGCTTACCTGATTGTATTAGGAAATTGGCTTCACCTGTTAAACTTGCTTTTTGTCTTATATTTAAATTACTTACTGTTCAGTGCCTGAGCGTCGTTTTGTGCCCGTGTCATTGCGATCTCGAGTGCGAGCCGCGCTCGAGCGATTCGTCTCTGCAGGGATGCCAAATCTCGCGTAGATGAGGAGGCGAGCGCGCATCACGCATTTTTTAAAACAGTCGAGTTAAGTCGTCCGTCTAGTGACGATCGTGAGTGACGCCGTGCGTTCTCTCGTACCACAACCAAAAGACGAGAGGCCCAAATATACTCTCGTATACGTTCGCTCTACGGAGTAAGGTAGATGAGTACGGCCCGAGTGTCTCTCATTCTACACGGGACCGAGTGCCCATACACGCATACCAAGGGTCTTGCACCCTTTCATCATACAACGAGCCCGAGCGCTCTTGGTGTAGTACCAACACCAATCATACTCTCATACACGTTCGCTCCTCGGAGTAAGGCAAACGCAAATCATACGAAATTCGACCGAATCGAATAAAACAAAAATCGCAATACGAAACGCACTCGAGATCGCGGTGGCACGAGCCAAACGGGCTGTAATCGGCATATACACATTCATATACACAATCGACACATACTTTTATACGTTTACAAATACACGTTCATACTTCGTGGGTTTTTATGCCGCAAGGCTTTTCCCACAAGAGCCAATAAACATTCATAATTCGATGGCTCAAACGCGAGAGTTTTTTATTCAAGAAAACCTCAACCTCTATCCTTCACCCTAATAAAAAGGGTTCAATTCAAAACTACGAGGCAACTTCGCCTATGAAGAAGCTTCGACTATACACTTACGTTGCGCGTTAATCCTTTTAGGCCTTTTGGCTTCCGTCTTTAACCTCTATATATGTATGATCACTGTGTATACTTATGCCAGTCTGTCTAGCTGTGCTAGGTTGGGCCATGTCTCATCGATTTGTTTTGTTTTTCTTGCTAAGTATTATATTCTCAATGGCTATGTGTAAGTATATTGATGTCTGTCACGTGAACGCCCAATCGTTGGTATCTCATGTTGATGAGTTTCGGGGTTATTTCTCCTCAAAACAATATCACATCATTGCCGTATCGGAATCCTGGCTGAAACCTCATATAGCTGATCAGGCTGTTCACTTGCCGGATTACAATATTCTTCGTTGCGATCGCACTGGCATTGGCGGAGGAGGTGTAGCGTTATATGTACTGTAACGTGGCAGTTCGGCTAGGCTTGCCCGTTACACGAGACTCCCTGAACCCTGGGCGAGATCCCGGAATTAGGGTCTAGGAACTCGAGTCGCGGAATGATCTCAGAGAGCGCCAGAACTGGAGTCACGCACCCGAGCTTCGACAGGGACGAAATAGAGCATTGCGACCCAGATATTTCAGGCTTTTGTTTTTATTTTTTTTTCGAGTGCACCGGCTACCCTCCAGTGACCAACTCCGACACCGAACATCTTTCGAGGCAAGGCGAAACCACGACGATCTCGCGGGAAGGACACCGAGGCTGCGGAGGGGGAGGCAACGCAGATCCCTGCAGCGAGGGAATCCAAGGCGGACGCGATTCCCGCTGGCGTCCGGCGCGCCGCAGCCTCCCCGCTTACCCCGCTTACGCCCAACCAAGGCAACCGCGAGACACCAGCTAGCGACGAGGGAGCACCACCCCGCCCAACCCCAGGACTACGTACAGCTGCGCGGGAGACGACATCGCGATCTAGCCTTAAGTTCTGCGCCGCGTAGAGACGACAGGTGCGCGGCAAGTGGCGCAATCCCCAAAATCGATGACCGATCGATTGTTGCGCATTCTTAGGGTGATGACGTCACGAAAAATTAGCGCGACGAGATCGGCGTTGCGACCATCCTAGATCACTCTAGTTCTGGCGAGGAGACGAGACAGGTGTTCTTAGTTTGCGTTAGTACTGGGTGCCCGTTTAGAGAAATTTTTTTTTGTGTGGTTAGTTACGAGGAAGAATGAGCCGTCACGAGGGAGTCGGCCACTTCGTACAGTGGATGTGGAGCGGTAAGCGTTGTTAACATTCTCGCGATCGAATTTCGAGGGTAATTGAGTAAAGGCTGATTCGATACCGGGTAGCCGTTTTCTTTTTTTTTAGTTTGCGTGTCGAAAAGTACTCGAAATTCGTTTGCCGATTCTTTTGCTTGGTGACCGTAGCCTGAGTTGCGCGTAAGAGAGTAACGTTAATTTCGGGGGATCCAGAAAATCGAGTCGAGCCACGGGTTGAGCCGAGACGTTATTGTCTCGAGCTTGAGTGTGATCGAAGTCCGTTACACGGGGTCATTTCACGTCATCCGGCACATCCTCGATTCTCGTATAGGTCGCGAGCAATCAAGGGGAGCATTCGAATTCGCGACCGCGTCCCGCCGTCGCCGAGGAAGTGAAGCTCGGGTGCGTGCTGATAAGAGTATGCGTTTTTAGAGGAGGATCGCGGGTGTCGCGACGAGCCTCGCATCACTTTAGTTATTTAATATTCTTTTTTGTCTCTTTCTTCTTTTTTTTTGTTGTTTGCATTATCAGTTAGTATTAAGTTGGCGATCAGCGCCATTTTGTAAAGGACGTTCGCGGGCAGCGCCTCGAGTCCGATTTGGTTTTTGTTTTTTTTTTATGAAGTAGGGTATTGTTAAGACGGCGACTAGCGCCCGTAGGCCGTAGAGGTCTCCTAGATTTATTCACCTTTTTTTTTGTTTGTTATTATTTTTTTTTATTTTTATTTTATTTGGAGTATTTCTACCTTTCTTATTTAGTTTAGATCAAAGTAACGTTGTATTTGGAATCGTGAAGGACGACTTGCGTGGTCGTATTATCATTCCTTTTTATTTTTTTTTTTATTTCTTTTGTTTTTGTATTATCGCTGAGGAGAAATATACCATTGGAATTTTATAGTAATTTAGCCACATCACGCGTTGGCGTACCTGTGTTGCAATTCTCTCGACCCAAAATTTACCCCTCCCCTCTCCGCGGTACTGAGCTACCGAGCATATGGTCGCGGTGTGTCGTATTATCGATTTCGAGGCGTGTTGATCACGCCAGGCGCCCAACAAACTTCGCGACATTGTTTCAGATCAAGGATACCTCGCCGGACGCCAAATTATTGTGCACGCGGTAAGTTCCCGGTTATTTGCTCCGAGTAACCGAGGTGCAGAAAAATCCACGTCACAGTACATAGATCATTGAAGGCGAAAGTTCTTGTATGCTCCTTTTCTGCCTATTCTGCAAGGCCGGAGTTTTTAATTGCTGAAATTTCCAGCGCATGTAGGTCTAAGTTGGCCTTCAGCGTAGTGTATCGTCCGCCTAAGATTGGTTACATGTCACACTTTGAGGAAGCTTTCCTGCAGTACAGTCAAGCCTATAAAAGTATTATTGTCATGGGTGACTTTAATGCAGACTTGTGTTCGAATAGCTTTGATGCTAATAATCTTAAGTCATTTTTTTCAAGTGTGAGTATGGATATTGTTCCTTACTGCCCGACGCATCACACTGCTACAAGCAGTACATGGCTTGACGTCTGCGCGGTTAATGACCTCTCCAAAGTCTCGGGTTATTCACAATTACCTGTTGCCTTTTTATCAAGTCATGACCTGATTAGTGTCAGTTTTCTGTTTATTTCTGATAAGATTGAACCACGCGAAATCATATATAGAGGCTTCAAGCTCCTTAACTCCCAAGCCTTTAAACTTGACATTGAAGCCTGCGACTGGTCGCAGGTATTTACTGCTACCTCGATTGACGCCAAAGTTGACCTACTAAATACTTTCGTACTAGAGACAATAAATAAACATGCTCCAGTTCGTAAAGCCCAGCTAAGGCGTCCTCCAGCTCCTTGGCTGGATAACAATATTAAGACGCTCATGAGTGAGCGGGACGCTCTCTACAAAGCATTCCGGAGAACTAGATCACTTGTCGTCAGAGATAAATACCGAGTCCTGCGTGGTCGTGTCAAAGCCATGATTTTAGCTGCAAAAAGCAAACACTACATGTCGAAGTTTAGAGGACTCAAAGATCAGAAGTCAATATGGCGCGAACTTCGGAGTATTGGAATAGCCAAATCGAATGAAGACAATGTGCCTGGGAATATATCTCTAGAAGACCTGAACAACTTTTTCGCTGAACCTTTTGAACGCGACAGGCATGCCAGCACTGTGGATAAACTAGCTACAATGACGTCGCGCCTTGTACCCTTCAGAGACGGTAACTTTTATTTCAAGTCAGTAACTACGGAATGTCTTATGCGTAATTTGTTCAAGTCAAAATCTAATGCTAAGGGCATTGATGCTATTCCACTTGCCTTTCTGAAACTATGCATGCCTGCTATACTCCTTCCTATACTTGATATATTTAACTTCTCGTTGACAAACAGTGTCTATCCCACACTCTGGAAAAGCTCGCTTGTTCGGCCTGTTCCGAAGATTAAACACCCTGGTAGTAAGCAGGACTTTCGGCCTATATCCATTGGCTGCTCACTTTCCAAATCGCTCGAACGAATAGTCTTCGACCAAGTTTCTGATTATCTTGACCTTTATGGTCATCGTGATCCGTACCAATCGGGATTCAGGAAGGGGTATAGTGCGCAGTCTGCACTTATTAGGGTCACTGACGATATAAGGCGTGCCATCGATGATAGGAAATGCACAGTGCTTGTCCTCTTCGATTTAAGAAAAGCTTTCGATATGGTAAACCATCCACTCCTTGTCACTAAGCTTGCGGACCTTGGATTATCTAGCTCGGCCTTGAATTGGTTTCTCTCTTATCTATGCGACAGAAAACAGGCTACTGTAGGACATGACGGCAATCTCTGTTCATGGCAAGATGTCTCATGCGGTGTACCTCAGGGTACTGTTCTAGGGCCTCTCCTCTTCTCTATTTTTATTAAGGATATGCCCCTCGCGCTGAAACACTGTAAGCATATGATGTATGCGGATGACTTACAGATATACTTACATTGTTATCCTGATGAGCTTCCTCAGGCTGTGGAGAGAGTTACCGAGGACGTCTCTAAAACGAAAGCACTCATAATTAGCAGTGCTCGGTACCGCAGCTCAATTGAATCATCGTATGTTCCTCCTATCCGGGTTAAAGATGAGGTTATCCCGTACGTTGTCCAGGCCAAGAATCTGGGTGTTATCATTAACAATACTCTGACTTGGTCGGAACACGTGCTGTTTATCTCGCGGAGAGTGCATAATACTCTTTGGCAATTAAAATCCAATAAAGAACTTCTGCCAACTCGCCTGCGGTCCTCGTTGGTAAACTCGCTAATTTTACCTATCTTCGACTACTGTGCATTAGTTTATTGCGATTTAACAGCTGGTCTGGAGCTTAAGCTAAAGCGCGCCCTCAATTCTTGCGTGCGATTCGTATTTGATGTGCACAAATCTGAGCATATCAGCCCATACTACCGTATGCTTGGATGGCTTGATTTGGCTGATAGGCGCAAGTACCTGTTGGGAACTTTTCTGTTCAATACTATGAGTCTCGGGTCACCTAGTTATATCTCTGATGAGTTGGTTTTCTTGTCAGCAATACGTCACCGATTAAGTAGAGGTGACCCAAAGGATCTGTTTGTTCCTTTACACCGAACAACTGTATACCAAAGATCGTTTCTTGTATCGGCTTGTGTCCTCTGGAACACATTGCCTACCTCAATTCTCTCCGTAAATGTCTTCAGGCTAAAACTTAGGGAATATTTGGCCAGTAATACTGTTTAATTCTATTGAATAAGCGCAAATTTGATTTAAATATTTTCTATATTGTGTTGTCCTTAGGGTACTCTCTCTGTGAGTACAGCCTGTTGTGTGTCTCTTCGGCTCGTCTTTCAAGCTCAAATTCTGCCGCTTTTTGCCTCCAGGCTTTTTGGTTACAGATTGTATGGCATGCTCTTTTTCTGCCTTTTTCAAACTGCACTCTTGAAATTGGCATTTTTTCTTCCTCTGCACGGCGCTTTTCGATTTTGGATTCAACGGTTTTCCTAACCTCAATCTTTGGGTTGCTCGTTGGCGGGCTTTTTTGCTCATCTGTCAATCTCGCCTTTTCTCCATTGTGGACTGGTGGCGCCATCTGTCGGGATCCTTCTATCACTTGGGCCACACTGAGTGAGACCGTGACGTCATCTGCTGGGATTCATTTTACGAGCAATTATCGATAACGAGCTCTGTCGGTTATCGGATGTTTCTCTTATCATCTGGCACTACAAGAATTCAAATCACCTACTTGCGAACACTTTTATCGATCGCTGATTGATCGATTGAGTATTTTTCTCATTTCACATTACCATGGCTCCTAATTGTGCGATCTGCAATGGCGCTATCAAACGCAAAGAGCCTTCTGCTTCTTGTACGGGTGTTTGTTCGCGCGACTTTCACCTTTCATGCGTTAAATCTGCATACAAATTCGACCCCTCGGAATTCAAATGCGAACAATGCATACGACGTCGGTCGACCACACTCGAGCGTTCGCCCCCATTATCACCTGACCGTTTGAATCTGGAGCTTCCCACTTTGATGCAAGCGGCTGCAGCGCCAACTACTGCAACTGCAATGGCCACCACTGCGACTGCAGCGTCTACTGCTGCACGTCGCTTTACGATCGACGATGTGATGTGCCAGCTACAGGCTAATGCTGTGGCCCTTGACTCCAAACTCGATAAAAAAATCGATAAACTTAAAATTGACCTTACAATTGCCTTCGATGCTAAACTTGAGCAAAAAATTGAGACCTTGAAACTCGACATGATGCAGCAGTATGGGGATATTCGAGGCACGGTCGCCGAAGTTGTTCAAACAATGTCCACCATTCGTGAGGATGTTGCTGGCTTGTCTGCTGGTCAGAGTAATATCTTGTCGAGAGTTGCGGGTATTGAATGCCAAGCTCTCGAGTCGGCCGAAGAGATCACTTCGATGAAACAACGACACGTCGAAGAAATATCCGCAGTCACACAGGAGATGGCCTCCTTCATTGGCTCGACTTCATCCTTGTCTCGGTCATCTGCTGCACCAGCTTTATCTACGACAACGGAATTTGTTGTTCGCGGTCTACCATTGGAGCTCTCCCTATCCGACTCTGAGATTGTGAGTGCTATCTTTTCCTTTCTGGGCGTCTCTCAGCTCTTAGGCGATGTTCTGGATTCACGCGTTATGAAACCGAAAACGGGCCAGCCCAACAATCCTCACGTTCGTGATTCCACTTCGAGCACTGTGTCCAAGAGATCGCTGGTGGTTCGCCTGAAATCATCGGCCGCTCGCGACTTCGTCCTCGAAATAGTTTCAGCTAGAAGGGTCCTTACCGTCCGTGACATCTTCTCTCTGAACTGTGATGACCGTATCTATATTAATGAATTGCTTCCAACAAATATCCATAAGCTCTTGCTGTTAGCTAAATCTAGAGCTCATGAACTCAACCTAAGCTATGTTTGGGCTAATCGGGGTGTTGTCAAGGTTCGGAGAGAAGGCTGTCCTGAGATTATAATTCTCCAGTCCGAGTCGGATCTAAAATTAAGCATAGAAATTCGCTTTATAATCGAGCTAGGCGTACGGGTGATTTGCTGTCCATGGCCGTCTACCGTCAATATCGCAATGCCCTTTGTAGTGAATTACGTATCGCTAAAGATAATTTCTACTGCTAACGCATCTCGTCGATCTCTGATCCGTCTGGAATTTAGAGGGAGCTGTCGTCTCTTGGTCTCACTGGAGCTAGGGGATCTTCCCCTTTTTCCTTTTTTTCTCCTGATAGCCTTAATCAGTTTTATTCCGCTGTCTCAACCTCTGATTTTCCCCATCGAGATTCTCTATCTTCCCTATGTCTCCGCCCACTGTCTCCCTCTCAACCTGTGTTCGAGTTTGTCGAGATAACCGCTGAGTCACTGTCGTCAGTTTTGTTTGTTCCCCACTCTTCCTCATTATCCCAGGGCCCTGACTTACTTTCCAATTATGCGATTAATAAAGCTGTCCCGCTTCTTTTTAACAGCCTTCTGGACATGTTCATTGCTAGTCTCCGTCTGTCACATTTCCCGTCTTTATGGAAATGTGCCTTCATTCGTCCGATCCTTAAAACTGTTCCTCCGTCGTCCCCATCTGACACTAGACCAGTCGCGAACCTCTGCGAGCTCTCTAAGGCCCTGGAGCGAATTGTTTTCGGTCAGGTTACTGACTTTCTTCAGGTTAATGATCTTACCAATCCCTTTCAGTCGGGCTTCAGGAAGGGTTACAGCACGTTGACTACTCTGCTTAAGCTTAACCAAGACATCAGACAGGCAGTTGATGACAGAAAACTAACGGTGCTTGTTCTCTTTGATTTTAGCAAGGCGTTTGACATGGTTCCACATCACCTACTTCTACGTAAACTTCGTCTCTTGGGTTGCTCGGATGGAGTGCTTGCCTGGTTCTTCTCATATTTATCTAAGCGATCGCAAGCAGTTGTTGATGACAGGGGAACTGTTTCCTCCTGGTTCTCCACCAATATGGGTGTTCCACAGGGATCGGTTCTTGGTCCTCTTCTTTTTTCAATCTTCATCCGTGATATTGGAATTGGTCTGAACTATACCCAATACCTCACTTATGCGGATGATACACAGATTTATCTTACCTGCTACCCCAGTGACCTGGCTCGTGCTCTATCCGATCTGACTCTCGACGTGAATTATATCTTCGATTATGCTGTGGTGAATGAACTCATGTTAAACCTTGCGAAGTCGAAGGTTATGATTTTGGGTACTGGTGCTTACAATAATCAAATTGATTTTACGACTCTCCCTCGCATTCGAGTCAGGGGGAATGAGCTTCCCTATGTCTCGCACGCACGCAACCTGGGCATCATTATGCAATTCAACCTCTCGTGGCACAAGCACATTTTGCACATTTCGTCCAAGGTGAACTTCACTCTCTTTCGCCTGAAATATAATAAGAATCTTCTATCGAAGAAATTGCGCATCATGCTTATAACTGCACTTGTTTTTCCTCTTATTGATTATTGTTGCCTCGCCTATATCGATTTAACGGGTGAACAGAACCTGATATTGGAATGATTAATCAATAACTGTATTCGCTTCATTGTCAACGTACGTCGTGACATCTATATATCCCCATATCGCAATAGCTTATCTTGGCTTACGGTTTCTAATCGCAGAAAGTACTTTATGGGCATCCTTATTTTCAAGCTTCTCAAATTAAATGTCCCTTCCTACATCTACGACCTCTTCTCTTTTGCTCCCACATCAACTCGTCCAACTCGTCTCCACTCTACACCAACATTTTCCATCCCCTTGCATCGTACCTCCACATTACGCAATTCCTTCGTTCTCTCTGCATCTTATTTCTGGCATTCCCTTCCTCCTAGCATCACAACTCTGCAGTGTCTCTCCACCTTCAAGAGAGATCTGCGGACGCATTTGTTGGCTTCGCAACTTTAATATATTCGGTTGCACTCATTGCGTGCGGTGAATCGGCTTGCTGGCCACTCTCCTTTTCTTTTCTTTTCTTTCCTTTTATTCTTTTTCTTCTTCTTTGCACTATTTCTATGTTTTATTTACACTTTTGTGCTCGCGGTTTCTCCGCATCTTGATTCTGCACGCTTTTTCTTAGTTTTCTTAGTTTTCTTAGTTTTAAGCTCTTAGGTTAAGTTTTATTACATTATATTTCATTAGATTATATTTGCTCTATTTTCATGTACGCATTGCCCACGGAGTCTTTTCTCCAGGGCATGATAAAACTTATTCATTCATTCATTCATTCATTCATTCTCTCTCTCTCTCTCTCTCTCTCTCTCTCTCTCTCTCTCTCTCTCTCTCTCTCTCTCTCTCTCTCTCTCTCTCTCTCTCTCTCTCTCTCTCTCTCTCTCTCTCTCTCTCTCTCTCTCTCTCTCTCTCTCTCTCTCTCTCTCTCTCTCTCTCTCTCTCTCTCTCTCTCTCTCTCTCTCTCTCTCTCTCTCTCTCTCTCTCTCTCTCTCTCTCTCTCTCTCTCTTGCAGTTGGTCTGCGTGAGCCACCTGGGCTCGTACCTCATTCTCTACTATTTCTTATCTTATCACTTTCTATTTCTTATTGCAAGTAACTTCGAGGCTGGTTGACTCTTACTTACGCATTGTTAGTGACTATTGCGTTATTTTACTATCTCTCTCTTCGAGAATACCTAAATATCTAATATCGCTGTATAGCAGCGTGTTCTGTTAAATTGTCAATTCTTATCTTGGCTATTGAGCATTACTATTTCATTATACTTCTTCTGATTAATTCATAACTGTTTCTTTACTTATTATCTTTGATTAATTTATCTTAGTGAGTGTACCGCGTGAGCGATCTTATGTCACGAGCGCCGCATATTTACTCAAAACTGTAATATATTACCGATTATATCGATTATTATTTTATATATTATTATTATCTTTAGAAACAAGGAAGCATAGTTTTAGTTAGTCCATACAAAATATTTTATTATAACCAGTTCGTGGAGTAGCCAAGCGCAACGGCGTAGTTGGACAGCCAGCAACGTCAGCGTCTTCGCGCCCGCCAGATCCCGGGTGTAACCAACACCGGGATGAGGCGAGCGCGAAATCACGCGCTTCGAGAATGACTGTTGCGAGGCGAGCCTTTGTTCGAAATTGTGAATTCAGCGGAAACTCGCTCGCCGCCCGACGTTCCAAGGGGTGTTGGACGAGCGAGCGAAGTCAGTCCCGCTAGAGACAGGATCAAACCAACGTCAACGGAAACAGGCTCCTTCAAAGCTGTCGAGTATAGAGTTATAAGTCTTGGGTCTCCGACGATTAGAGAGAGCATTCCTTTAAATCTACACGCGGTGATCCAAGCGTCTCGCGTCGCGACGTTAGCCTTCGAAGTTAGACTTTAAGTGTAGGAAGCTGTGCCACGAACTGAATCAAGTTGTGTAGTCTTAATTGAATGTGAGTGTGAAAGCGTGAGCCGTTCTGCGAATTCGGAGCTGAACCACCGAAGACTAAGTGCGAGAGAGAGAGAACGTGAGTAGTATAAGAACATAGTGTAAGCTTCCTTGTCTAGAACCTTGCTGCTTTTAGTTGATTCATTAAACATTTCTACTTGCTTCCTTCAAAATATTGGTGCAATATAATTGAAATCCTCCAAACCATTTCCCACGGAACGCCCTGTAGAGGACGTTCACCTACCAACCCACCTAAAAATTAAATATAAACCTCGGTAAGAACAAAGAGGGTGAAGTCGTCGCGTGCGAGACCGCTCCGCACGTGGCACTTACATCGCCGCGCGGTCCCGCTCGCCGTTCTTTTGACTTTGGAGTATTGCGCCGTATCGAATAACATCTTTTTCATTATTTTCTTCGCTAATACCGCTGATCGTAGTTGTCCTTAGTGCATAAAAAACCCAAATTTATTAATATTTCAACTCAAGAACAAAGGTTAGATGAAATCAATTAAATATCGAAGAGGTATGAATATTTAATAACGTGTGAATGATTAAGTGTGGGAATTGGGAGGAGACCGCTCGACTCCACGAGGAAAGTCAGGAGGAGAAAATGCTCGACTCCTACGGACGGGCTCGTCAGCCCGTCGCGTTATATTGTGAGAGACAAGCTCGATCGTATGATTCAGTTGAGAGACAGCGCATAATATGTTAACATAATATGTAAACATAATATTTTCCGTAGGAAGAGTAGAAACATAAATATATATGTATATCAGCACATATATACACGGTGACGTGGTATTTTGTACCCCGTCACTTTGTTTAATTATCGCATTTCCCTAGGTGCAGATATCGCTAAAAATAACGAAAGCACGTCTGAGGCCAATACTCCAAAAAGGAACGACTAATTATCTTTAAGTTGAATTCTCTTTACTAAGCTAATTGTATGCTATTTTCTAATTCTGTAATGCTCTACGAGAACCATCCGCGAGACCTTCGCGTCAGGATACCAGGACACTGCCTGACAGGGGTCACGTACCAGCTCAACATCGACCACCACCGACTACAGACGAACGAATACCGCTGAAACCACTCCCGATGGATGCCTATCTAGTTGTCGAACAGGGTCGTGCGTGATGCACAAACAGCACCTCCAACCATTTGAGACTTATCGGCCAGGAGCCGAACAACGAACGAATGCTTCTACCGCTCGGATGCATCGTCAGGCGGCGTACAGGGCTGTGCGTCAAAAACACAACAAAGCCTCCCGTCGACGATACTTATCAGCCTGGAGCTGAACCGACCCTAACATCTACTAAGTCGTTGACTATCCAATAGAGGACCGTTTTCTCTTCACGAACCGTCCTATCGAAGGACTGCGGCGTGGAATAGGCTAATGATATGCTGACCACGTGGATCTGGTGGATCTAGTGTGGGGATCCGGGTTGAGGGCCATCACCACCAGATCCTTCCGGCATGAGGGCTTCAATGAGCGAGGGCCGGGATGCAGCACCGACGAAATAGCTACAACGGGGAGTACCAGTAAAGCAAGGAGTGAGTTACAGTCGATCGCAAGTCCAAAGGACCGGTGACGTAATATTGCCGCACACCTCAATATCGCAACACATGAGCGGTACGACCCCCCCCCCCCCCCCCCTCTCACCAACGATACCGCATAGCTGAAGGAAAACATCTCTAACCACCTTCCGACGTCCCGATACCTCGATACCTGTCGTCGAGGGAAAAGAAAAACAAGCGGCGAGGGATTATCGCCGCCTATCCGTGGACCAGGCCACGCGACCTGCTGGTCCAATTAGAATACCGCAAATTTTAGGAAGAATCACGTGACAGCAGCTCGACGAAAATCAGGATCATCGCTCATCTCGTCACTCTACGTTCAGTTTTCGCAGTAAACAGACGTGTTCTCGTTAGAAAGTTTCTCGTATCATTATCGCATCTATATCGTATTCTATACCAGTTTCTACCTTCTTTCATGTAAGTGAGGTTCCTTTTCTATTTTGTGAAGCCACGAGATTACTTGCAATATATCGTACCTTTATCTTTATCTCTTTCTCTCTTTACCTTGCAGTTGGTCTGCTTGAGCCAATTGGGCTCGTATCTTTTCTCTTTATCTTGCAGTTGGTCTGCTTGAGCCACCTGGGCTCGTACCTTATTCTCTCTTATCTCTTATCTTGTCCCTTTCTCTGTCTTATTGCAAGTAACTTCGCGACTAGTTGACTATTACTTACGCATTGTAGTGACTATTGCTTATTTTATTATCTTTCTCTTCTGGAATATTTGAATGTCTAAAATCGCTGTCTAGCAGCGCGTTCCGTTGAAGGATCAATTTTTATCTTAGCTATTGAGCATTGCTATTTTGTTATATTTTCTCTGATTAGTTATATCTGTCTCTTTACCTATTACCGTTGATTATCGTATCTTAGTGAGTGTACCGCGGGAGCGATCTTACATCGCTGCGCGGTCCCGCTCGTCGTTCATTTGACATTGGAGTATTGTGCCGTATCGCATAACATCTTTTTCACTATTTTTTTCGCTAATATCGCTGATCGTAGTTGTCCGTAGTCTATTTGGTTTGCCGTACGTTGCATATTAATTATCTTGAATATTGTTTGCCTTATCTTGAATTACCTTTTATCGTACCGAATATTATCTCTCTTTCTCTCGCACTTACCGCAAACTAGAGACTACGTATTATCTGTTATTCTCTATATCTTATAATAATTTTCTATTTGACCTGTCGCTTGAATTTACCTTGTAATTCATAATTCCCTGCCTGCCTATTTCTGATCATTCTGGTAATGTGATAACTATTACAATTGTTGTATTTCGCATGTGTTTATAATCGCTTCTCATATTTTATGAATTATTTGCTTACCGCTTAATTTAAGTACAGTATATCTTTTTCTGTTCTGCCCATCTATCATAAAACCGTGTTAATCATTACCTTTAGTATCGTGAGCTTGCGCATATTTCCCGCTTATTCGAAAAACGTTCCGTTATTTGTTAACTCTCTCGCTTAACCTTTCTCTGGCTGTAAATATTGTTAATTATCGCATTTATCGTAATTGTATCTCAATCTCTTCAGCTGCTTGCTTGTCATTAAACTTATCGCTTCTTGCTTAATATATTTGACATTATTCCTGCTTCACCTGTTTCTTATTTTATCTATTGGATTCGACTCCGCCCCTCTACCATTATCTTGTCTCTCTGAGCGAACTGTGCAAAACCGTCGTAGAACCTGACCTTACCTTTATCTATTACCTTTACCTTTACCTCTGTCTTTTTCTCTAATTATCTATTTTTGACGCATGTGCGTCTGGCGCCCAACAATCGTATCTTTCTCCCTTAGTATCTCTCTCTCTATCTAATTATTCAGGTTAGTGACTGCGCCGTAGGGTAACCAATTATCGTTCTATCGTTCTACCCTCAACGTTATAAAAATATTGGTTACAACGCACACATAAACAAATAACATCTGCTAGCTCGCGAGAGTCTTCTTTCAAAAAAAGGACTCTTGTTGTAGCAACTGAAGTTTCAGTTATCGCGAAACCTTTTTATCGTACGCACGGAGTCCCGGAGCAAAAAACATATAAACCCATATAAAATCGAATACACCTTCTTAAAGCAATTGCCTTTGGCAAACGAATTATACGATCGAGCGCTGTCTCTCAACTAAATCATACGAACGAGCGCTGTCTCTCAACTGAATCATACGATCGAGCTTGTCTCATCGAATTTGTGGCAGTACATCCTGTGAAGCTCGGTCAGCATTTCCCATTGGATTATAATTCTGCTTTGTCAACGTTTTGGACTACATTATCACGATACAACAGCCGCCCAGTCTCCACCAGCAGCATTCACCACGGATAACTTCGATCAAAAAAGATAAGTGAACACAATTGGACACTCCTTGTGATAACAAGTTTGAAGATTATCGTTACGCGCTTCATACCTCGTTGAAAGAATACGTTCAGTTTTTCCTTGTTACATTTTTACCAGTTTCATTTAATTTGATTGTAATATTATATTTTCCTTGATAAAAAATGAGTCGAGACGCGAAAAAGGTTGCCCTTATCGTTCAAAAAGGCAAAGGCCTTAACGAACAATTGAATATATTGACCAACGGGCTCGAATAAGCGGAGATTGATTACGTAAATGCAAAACTTCGCTTAGAAAGAATTACTGTTTTATTTCACGCGTATGAAGAACACCATGACGAACTCGCTATTCTCGATGCCGATAGCGTACAAATACAAGAGATTGACAGTCTCAGAGACAAATATTACCGGGTCGCGAGCCGAATTCAAACGATGCAAGTAGCTAACGCCGAAAATAATATTACCGCGCCTATCGGAAATTCAACGTTCATGGAGAGACAGAGATTGTTGAAATTACCAGCGGCCGAAATTCCGAAATTCGATAGAAATCACGACAAGTGGCTATCGTTCAAGAATACTTTCAAGTCTATGGTAGAGTCGCGTACTGACATAGATAACGTCATAAAGTTCACTTACTTGAGAAACGCGTTACAAGGAGAAGCTCTCAACAAATTATGAATCTACGATCTTAGCGCGGAACATTACGAGAACGCGTGGAAACTTTTGACCGATTCTTATGACCGCAAACGTGTGCTCGTATCCAAGCATCTCGATGCCATATTAAACATTTTGACTATTGACAACGCCACTTCGACTAATTTGTCAAAGTTAATTGACGACATGAGACAACACATGAGCATGTTACAATCTTTGCAAGTAGAGCCAGACGAGAGAGTCATCATCAGAATATTAGAAAGGGCATTGCCAGTGCATATTCATAGAAAATGGGAAGAGTCTTTGAGCCTGGACGAGCTACCGGAATTAAACAAATTTTATCAGTTCATTAATGAGACGATATTTAGACTTCGCACCTTTGAACGAGATGAGTCGCGGCGGGGAGGAAGTATCGCTATAAAACGGGGCGGACATCAAATTTCGAGCGGAAACAAATATCGACGACACGAGTCGGGCGTTCGCGCTTTCATCACGGGTACCTCAGACTCTTGCCCCAAATGCAAAGAATCTCACCCGTTGTTCAAGTGTCCAATTTTCGAAAAATTACCGATCAATCTAAGATCGAACGTAATTAAAACAGCAAGACTTTGCCGCAATTGTCTTCGCGCTCATCCCGGGCGTTGTACCGCCACCCATTGCAAGCGATGTAACGTTTATCACCATACGCTCTTACACGGAGAATCTGCGACGAAATTGGGACAGTTGTCCTACCAGAAAAAAGATCAAGACACGAATAATCCTCAAAAACAAGCATGACTAGCCAACATTGCTTTGAGTACCGCTGCACACACTTTTCAACCACAATTGATAATGAGTGCGATTGTTCGTGTAAGAAACGCGAACGGGACATTTATTCAAGCAAGAGTGTTACTCGATACATGCGCAACAGCACATTTTGTCACAACAAAACTCGCGCGGTCATTAAATTTACCTATACGCAAATGTGAGATATCCATCAGTGCGATCGACGAGATGGAAACGAAATCAAACGGGTGTATTGATATTAGCTTCCGATCGTTGCACAGCGATTATCAAAAATCGTTGAATTTTCTAATGATTCCGAAAATCGCAGAATTCTCACCGAACAAAATCTTCCCGCGAAAACACTTCAACATTCCCCCTGATTTACCACTAGCCGATCCGCAATTCAATATACCCCGTCCAATAGATATGTTGATAGGTTCGGGTGCTACAATATCATTGTTGTCTATCGGTCAGATTAATTTATCCCAAGGAAATTTCGACCTTTACGCCCAAAAGACTTTGCTTGGCTGGGCAATCGTGGGAGGAAATAATTCTCAAGATGCAAAGAATCGTGTGACGTGCAATTATAGCGAGTTAACGTCACAAATGAACAAGTTCTGGGTAATCGAAGAGCCTTATACGAAAAACAAAAGATTCCCAAGAATCGTTGTGTGAGTCACATTATAGGAAAAATACAACGCGCAATACGGCTGGACGATACATAGTGCGCTTGCCATTCCGAGAAGAGAATATCGAACTAGGCAATTCTCGATCTTCAGCTTTGCGTCGTTTTTATTGTCTCGAACGTCGATTCAAAACGGATTCAAATCTTTTTGCGGAATATAGCAAAGTAATGCAAGAGTATATAACTCTTGGGCATACGTCATTAATAGAAAATGCAATTGAAGAAGGATATTATATGCCTCATCATCCTGTGATTAAAGAATCAAGCTCAACGACAAAACTACGGGTAGTGTATAACGCGTCCGCGAAAACTAAAAGGGGCATTTCTTTAAATGACGCGTTGATGGTCGGCCCGACCATACGGAATAAATTGTTTGAGCATATACTCCGATTTCGCATGTACGAGTACGTGCTCACAGCTGATATCGCAAAGATGTACCGACAAGTTCTCGTTGACGCTCGCGATAGAAAATACCAGCGTATTTTCTGGTACCACGAAAATAAAATAAAAGCGTATGAGCTGAACACTGTGTAACAGTTGAATTTAGCCGCCAGAGAGACTACGGAACTCAGTGATAGGTAGGTCCGTAGGGAGGGGGGCTTTCACCTAAGCGGTGATACGACGGTAGAGAATCGATCGAGAAGTGGAAGAGAGAGGACGGTTGAGAATCGATCGAGCGGGAAGCGGGAGACGACGGATGAGAGGATCGTCAGCAGAGTGCGCTCGCAATAAAGAATCATCACGAAAGAAGAAAGACAACCGACGAAACAAAAAACGCATTCGGATTCCCGATCGAGGAAAGCCCACCAAGAATGACGGACGAGGGAATTCGAATTGGCCGGACACGGAATTAAGGATCTGAAGAATATCCTCAATAACGCTGATGATAAGTTTTATCTACGTTCTGACCTGTCCTATTTTATTAATAATTTTATGAGTATGACTTTTATGAAATTGTTGTCGTCCTAGATGTCCGCCGTCCCTATTTTATTTATACATTTATTTATTCTTTTTGTTGATATTTATTCGCTTCTCGTATTCGATTCTAATTTTATCCATACATGTCATTGAGTCATACCAACGTCCGAAATTTCGTTTAAAATAAAAACAATAAAACACCATAAAAGAAAATTGTTACGGAAGATTTTCGTTAATTGCGAGGGGCTCCGCAATTGGAGTGGATCCGAGTCTACAAAAACCGCGAAAACGAAAAGACCGTTACAACTGTGACGTTTGGTGTTGCGTCCGCACCGTATTTAGCTATTCGGACAATTCAACAGCTCGCGGATGATGAAGGAGCGACTTTTCCCCTGGCGCAGAAGGTACTAAAACGCGACTTTTACGTCGACGATTTTCTTACGGGAGGGAATTCTATCGAAGAAGTGTTACAAGTACGTGATCAAGTCATCGAGTTGTTGAAACGCGGCGGATTTATTATACGTCAGTGGATGTCAAATCATACACACGCTCTCGACAACATTAATGAGAAAATTTTCGGAGTTGATTGCGCGGTGGAGCAAAATACCGTGTTGAGAACGTTGGGAGTAACTTCGAACTCGCAACGTGACACTTTTGTCTACAGTGCAAAGCCCATTGATTTAACAACAAAAATTACGAAACGGATCATTTTATCGGAAATCGCTAAAATTTTCGACCCTCTCGGTTTGTTAGGCCCAATAATCTTAACTGCAAAATCCATCATGCAAAAATGTTGGAACGCGAAAATCGATTGGGACGAATCAGTCACACAGGACTTGTTTACTATTTGGTCCTCTTTCGCGAGCCAAATGAATCTCATACGCGATGTATCCGTAGAACGACGGCTTTTAATCAAAGATCCAACGCGAATTGAGCTTCATGGTTTTTGTGACGCAAGTAAGATAGGCTATGGAGCATGCTTATATATGCTTTCTACGAATCAAAATAACGAAACGATCGTACGACTAGCTTGCGCAAAATCTCGTGTCTCTCCCTTAAAGGGAAATGAAGATGGGACTACTATTCCTCGGTTGGAACTTTGCGGCGCTCTAACTCTTTCGCGACTTTTCATTGAAGTTCGGTCGACCTTCGAATTTCATCTCGATAAAATCATTTTTTGGTCAGATTCGACGACCGTATTACAATGGCTTCAAAAATCTCCACAGACCTTGAAAGTTTTCGAAAGAAATCGTGTTTCCGAAATTCAATCTCTTCGAGATCAGGTCGAGTGGAGACACGTGCGTACAAAGGATAACCCAGCGGATGCACTTTCGCGAGGACAACTTCCTCTGAATTTCTAAAAAACACGACGTGGTTCAAGGGACCATCGTGGCTTTCAAAACCAAAAAATCAATGGCCAGAGAACTTAGAAATTGTGATTTCAAGGTCAAAAGACACCTGTTGCTTAGTCGAATTGCCCAACGAACTGTTTCTTCGTATGAAACAATGTTACATGTGCTAGCATTTTGTCTTCGTGTACGTCGAAACAATACATATGTTCAAAAAAATATCTGCGTGCAAGAAAAAATCGAATTAGAGCGCCGAATTCTGCAAATTATTCAACAAGAACAATTTCAAGACGAAATAAAATATATAAAAAAGACCGGTAGCGCAAAAGGCTCACGACTCTCCTCTCTCAATCCGTTTCTAGACGAGTATGGATTACTTCGTGTAGGTGGACGCTTACGACATGCTGAAGTAACGGACGATTATCGGTGCCCTATTCTGTTGCCCCCTCAGCATCATGTAACCGAATTAATTATCAAAAAGATTCACCATGAGAACTTTCACGCCGGAATTCAAGGTACCTTGAGCGCGATACGTCATCGGTTTTGGATAACAGACGGGAAAAATCAAGTTCGAAAGATTGTACGACGATGCGTGCGCTGCATTCGACATAGACCGAGTTTACTCCATGCTCGAATGGGAGATCTTCCGGAGTCGCGTGTCAAGGCTACGGGAGCTTTTACCCATGTAGGGGTCGATTTCTTCGGTCCCATTTACATAAAAGAAAAGAAACTTCCAAATCGCAATCGGGTAAAAGCGTACGGGTGCATTTTCATATGTATGTCAATTAAGGCCATTCATATTGAAATAACGAGTGACTTGACAACAGATGGCTTTTTAGGCGCGCTTAAACGTTTTATCGGACGAAGGGGAATACCTCAACACGTTTATTCCGACAACGGTACAAATATCGTCTGTGCAAATAACAAATTACGCGAATTGTACGCTCTTTTAAACTCAGAAGATTTCAAGAAGAATCTGAATACATTTGCCATCCGAAAGAATATAATTTGGCACTTTTCCCCTCCTATATCTCCTCATTTTGGGGGTATTTGGGAAGCAGCCGTCAAGTCTTTCAAACACCATTTCTACCGAACAATAGGCAACCAATTATTGACTTTTGAAGTATTCAACACCTTGACAATCGAAATAGAGGCCATATTGAATTCGCGACCTATCTGCTCTATTTCTACAGACCCAAACGATCCCCTTGCACTTACGGCGGCTCACTTTTTGATTGGTCGTCCTATGACTATGTTAGTCGAAAATGATTTTTCATCTGTTCCAGAAAATCGTCTCTCGAGTTGGCACTTGATCACGAAGGCTCGCCAAGATTTTTGGAAAAGATGGTATCAAGAATACCTTCATGAATTACAAAGGCGACAAAAATGGCATAAGTCAAAGGGTGAAATCAAAGTCGACACAATCGTCATCATCATCGACAAGAATATCCCGTGCATGCAGTGGAGACTGGGTATGGTGGTCGAAGTGCACCCAGGAAAAGACGGTATCATTCGAGTAGCTACTATAAAGACGGCAAACGGAACGTACAAAAGAAACATTACGCAGCTTTGTCCGCTCCCAACCGAGAATTAAATATTAAACGTTTCACAAACCTTTACACAAAAATTGACACAATATTCCTCGTTTCCCTCGCAACGGGTAGGAAGAGTAAAAACATAAATATATATGTATATCAGCACATATATACACACACATAAGCAAATAACATTTGCTAGCTCGCGAGAGTCTTCTTTCAAAAAAAAGGACTCTTGTTGTAGCAACTGAAGTTTCAGTTATCGCGAAACCTTTTTATCGTACGCACGGAGTCCCGGAGCAAAAAACATATAAACCCATATAAAATCGAATACACCTTCTTAAAGCAATTGCCTTTGGCAAACGAATTATACGATCGAGCGCTGTCTCTCAACTAAATCATACGATCGAGCGCTGTCTCTCAACTAAATCATACGATCGAGCGCTGTCTCTCAACTGAATCATACGATCGAGCTTGTCCCTCACAATATAACGCGACGGGCTGACGAGCCCGTCCGTAGGAGTCGAGCATTTTCTCCTCCTGACTTTCCTCGTGGAGTCGAGCGGTCTCCTCCCAATTCCCACACTTAATCATTCACACGTTATTAAATATTCATACCTCTTCGATATTTAATTGATTTCATCTAACCTTTGTTCTTGTGTTGAAATATAAATAAATTTGGGTTTTTTATGCCTTACGGCTTTTTCCCAACTAAATTCCCTGGTCCAAGTTATTTTCACATAGAATAAGTGTCTTCGTAAGTTTCCTCGTTCATGAATAAACAGTAGTCTCTTTGGTTTGTTGTATGTTGCATATTAGCTCTCTTGAGTATTATTTGTCTTAATCCCGAAATTATCTTTTACCGTACCGAAGATTATCTCTCTTTCTTCTCGCACTTATCGCAAACTAGAGACTACGTATTATCTGTTAGTTTCTATATTTTATAATAATTCTCTACTTGACCTGTTTCCTTGAATTTACCTCGTAATTAATAATTCCCTGCCTCTGTTATATCTCTGATAATTCTGGTAATGTGATAACTATTACAATTTTTGTGTTTCGCATGTTTCTTATAATCGCTTCTCGTATTTTATGGTTTTCTTGATCAATGCTTAATTTAAGTACCGAATATCTTTTTCTGTTCTGCCTATTGATTATAAAACCGTGTTAATTATTACCTCGAATCATACTATCGCGAGCCTACGCATGTCTCTCGTTTATTCTGAAAACGTTCTGTTATTTGTTAAATCTCTCGCTTAACTTTGCTCTAGCTGTAAATTAATTATCTCACCTATCTTAATTGTATCTCAATCTCTTCAGTCGTTTGCTTGTTATTAAGATTCATCGCTTCCTAGCCAATATATTCGATACTATTTCTGCTTCACCTGTTTCTTATTTTATCTATTGGATTCAACCCCTCCCCTTTACCATTATCTTGTCTATACTGAGCAAGCTGTGCAAAACCGTCGTAGAACCTGATCTTGTCTTTATCTTTATCTTTCTCTTTAATTATCTATTTTCTGACGCATGTGCGTTTGGCGCCCAACAATCATGTCTTTCTTTTTTATTATCTCTTAATATCTAATTATTCAAGTTAGTAACTGCACCGTAGGGTAACCAATCTCATCTCACTTATTCTTTAACTCTCACACACAAAAATAATATTGTTTATAACACATATGTATATCAAACAATACAGTGTTCAATATTTTTTCATCCTGACCTTATTGCACGTGAGTTATTCTGCAGTACGTGTAGTTGACTTTCTTCTATAACTAAGTTTTTCAATATTTTTTATTTTCTACCTGGTCATACGTTATATCATGTATATTGATAGAAAATTATATGTATGTATACATGTATGCTGGCGCGAATCCAGACTTCTGATTTGGGGGGGGTCACGGTCGTATCGGAGTACAGGTGAACCGAATTAGTCCAACGTTTTCAAGAACTCAGATATAGTTTAATTAATATCAAACATATAATAGTATAATGGATATTTTTAGTGAGCTCGGGTACATACAATAATCAAAACTCATAGCTCATATATTTCATCGCTATTCTTCTAATCCATGGGTATACTTGGATTCGCCAAAGAATGCCTACAGTTACAGAACGAATTCAAGACATCTTTTGGTGCACTTAGCAAATTTTGTAATGACAGCGTCGATATCGAGGTCAATGTCTCGATGGATATACGGTAAAGCGAGCCCAGTGAGCCGCTGCTCTTCCATAGTTGCCTGAGCCAAGTCTTGACACGGCGGAGAGTTGAAAACGTACGCTCCGTAGTCGATACACTAACTGGCAATGTAGCTAGAATTCTAAGAAATGTGTTGATGGAAGGGTATAGATCTATGTCTTAGGATTCTACAATCTGTATCAAATCATTGTGAATCGCAACACCGCTCCCGACTTCGCGTTTCTATTTGGCAATCCACAGTTGAAACTCCGTCAAGACAGAGGAGACAGGAGCATCTAGGAGTGGTTTGTATTGTAACGTGGCATTTCGGTTAGGCCTGCCCGTTACAAGAGACTCCCTGAACCCTGGGCAGGATCCAGGAATCAGGGTTTCGAAAATCGAGTCGCGAAATAATCCTAGAGAGCGCCAGAACTGGAGTCACGCACCCGGGCTTCGACAGGGACGAAATAGCGCATTACGAACAAGATATTACAGGCTTTTGTTTTTTTTTATTTTTTTTTTTCGAGTACACCGGCTACCAGCCCGCGACCAACTCCGAAGCCGAGGATATTTCGAGGCAAGGCGAAACCGCGGAGATCTCGCGGGAAGGATACCAAGGCTGCGGAGGGGGAGACAACACAGATCCCTGCAACGCGGGAATCCAAGGCGGACGCGATTCCTGCTGGCGGCCGGCGCGCCGCAGCCTCCCCGCTCACCCCGCCTACGCCCAACCGAGACAACCGCGAGAGACCAGCTAGCGACGAGGGAACACCACCCCGCCCAACCCCAGGACCCCGTAGAGCTGCGCGGGTAGACGACGTCGCGATCTAGCCTCAAGTTCTGCGCCGCGTAGCGACGACAGGTGCGCGGTAAGTTGCGCAATTCCCAAAATCGATGACAGATCAATTGTTGCGCATTCTTAGGGGGATGACGTCACGGAGGATTAGCGTGACGAGTTCGGCGTTGCGGCCGATCGGCCATTAGAGATCACTCGAGTTCTGGCGGTTAACTGCAACGGTTATCCCGTTGACTTGGTGCTTGAGTTCCGTTTATTTTTTTGAGTCAAAGGGTGAAGTGTTGTTGCGAGGCCCGATGGACGGACACGGTCACGAGGGAGTTGGAGAATTTGTGGCGTGGATGTGGATCGGTAAGCGCTGCTAATATTCTTGCGAGAGAATTTCGAGGAATAATAAATAAAGGCTTGCCGAGGAACGGATAGCCATTGAGGATTTGCGTTCACGAAATTACTCGAAAATCTTTAGCCGATAAATCTGCTTGGTGACCGTAGCCTGAGTTGCGCGTACTAACGTAGAGCCACAGTTTAGCGACCGAGAAGGTCAAATAGAGTCCCGGGTTTGAGTCGCGGCAAGACTACTGTAATTTGAGTGCAACCAAATTCCGTTGCACGGAGTCACGTCAAATCAGTACGATACATTCTCATTTCTCGTGTAGGTCGCGAGCTGTCGAAAGGGAAGCGTTCGAACTCGCGAACCGCGTCCCGACGTCGCGGAGAAAGTTGAGCTCGGGTGCATGTTAGTGAGAGTATTCTTTTGTAGAGGATAGTCGCGGGGGACGCGACGAGCCTCTCTTCCGTTTGGACTTTGGTATTATTAGTTAGTATCAAGGTGGCGATCAGCGCCCGTAGTCATAAGCAATTCTATTTCTTTCGCTTGATTTATTATCGATCGCGGACAGCGTCGGCTGAGGAGTCGGTTCCGTTTCCGTCGAGGAGTTCATTATTAAGTTGGTGATTAGCGCCATTCTGTAGAGGACGATCGCGGGCAGCGCGTCGGGTCCTATTTTGTTTTTGGATTTTTTTTTTTTTTGTAAATTAGCGGTTATGATTAGAACAGCGACTAGCGCACGTAGGCCGTAGAGGTCTTTTAGATCTATTCATTTTTTTTATTATTATTTTTTTTGCTCTTTCTTTTTTTTTGGTTAAAGCTAAGCGTTTGTGTTTGGAATCGCGAGGAAAAACTTTCGCAGTATTGTTATTATTTTTATTTTTTTTGTATTACCGCTATCTGGAAATATATTGTCTAATTTCTTTATTGCTTTGTGAAATAACTTGTTGGCGTACGTGTGACGTATCTCTCTCTACCCAAAAATTACCCCTCCCCTCTCCGCGGTACTGAGCTACCGAGTATATGGTCGCGGTATATCGTATTACCGATTTTGAGGCGTGTTGATCACGCCAGGCGCCCAACAAATTTCGCGGTATTTTGTCAGGTTCAGGGTACATCGTGGACGCCGATTTATTGTGCACGCGGTAAGTTCTCGGTCATTTTCTCCGAGTGACCGAGGAGCGGGAAAAATCCACGTCACAGTATATATTCGCGGCTTTGCGCACAGCTATGAGATCTTCTTCCGCATACGTTGTACGAGGCAAGAAAACTTTCAGGTTGAAAAGATTCATTACATCAGGGGTGTCAAGGATGGGATTTCAAATTAATGGTTTGAGTCCACTCTTGGTTTATTTTCTCATTTTAATATATTTTATTTCAATACATATCTGGTTAACAAAAGAGGAATAGAAATAAGGCGTGTGTTTCGTCGCTTTCGTGCTTCGCAACTGCTCGCTCTTGCCCCAGTTTACCTCTCCCCACCTTTGTCCTTGTTTTCGTCCGCGAGAGCGCTCTCTCGACAATACGGCTGGTCGATAAATTACGATTGGCGCGCTACACTTGAAATATACGAAATAATATAAACTGCGCGCAAACAAGGGGAGAGCCTTTCTCTTAGATCGGAGATGATATTGTCTAGGAGAGGGACGTATGTTGCTCTCTGGAAATACTCCTCAGTGGACTGACCTGGCTGATGATTCTCTCGATATATCTGCCGTGAAACAGTACGCGGTGCCTTCAGCTCTATATCCAATTGTGCAGCAAGCTCTTGCGCTTCGGAAAACAGTTGCCTGAAAACAGATTCAGCTTCCTGTCTCTTCTGCTCTAAGACGCTCACGGTATCTTTCATGGCATCTGTTGCTCTTTTCAAGTCTATAGACGATGTTTGAACAAAGCGGCTGAATGACACAGTTGTCCCTGAAACGTGATGGATAAAAGTAAGTGAAAATAAAGCTCTGAATAGTGCTAAGCGCTGTTACTGCGGAAGGAACTAAAAAATAACTCTCACCCAATACGTCACTCAGGCAAATAGAAGAGATAATGAACTCCGGACTGCGCAAAGCTTGTTGAAGGCATTGAGCATCAGATGCAGTTTTACTATCTTTCCACAATGAAATTTGGTCGACAGCATCACATATTTTCACTAATGTGTCACTCCGAAACTGTAGGTGCCCGTCGTGCCTTTCAACCCAACGCGTCTCGCAGATCCCCTGAAGTGCAGTTCCGCCAAGTGCTTCTTGAAAGACTTTATGTCTCCTTGCCAAGACGTTAGCAAACGCAACGATTTTCTTCATTGTTGCCGATGTATTGCGACAGAGCACGTCCTTAGAAGAAATTGCTAGTGAATTGTTCAGGTTATGGTTGCTACAAGGACAACGTTTCGCGTGAATGGCTGTCTTCGTGAGTTCTTGAACGGCACCTTTCGTTTCAGAAGCCATAACTGAGCAACTGTCAGTGCCGATTCCAACGCACTTCGTCAGATCCACGTTGAATCTCTTGCAAAGATCTTCAACTATGTGTGGCAGGGCAACGCCAGTGAGACGAAGTTCTTCAGATGCATCTTCGGGACGAATAATCTCATACGCATTACAGAATGTGATAAAATCCTCTCTATGGCCCGTATTCATAGTCAGGTCTCAAGGCGGTGCTTAAGACCGTCTTGGTGAAGATCGTCTTATTCGTTCAAGACCGTCTTGAGATGCTATGTATTCATAGTCGGAAAACAAGACGGTCTTCGTCAAGAATTTGGTCTCAAGCGCTAGCTTATTTCATTCAAGACCGTCTTGGCGAAGACTAAGCTTGAGACGGTCTTATTCGACGTTCGGTTATGTTCGGAATATTTCCGATGTATCCCCCAATAAGATGCTTGGATTTTATTTCTCAGCCTGTGCAAGATATTCGTATAGGCATGCAGCTCTTGAGTATTTTTATAGTTTATGAACACAACAACGTTAGCGCCACGTAGAGGAACTAAAAAACGGGAACAAATCGCGTACAATTTTTTGTAGTGGGGGTATAGCTATAAAACGAAGAAGAAGAAGAAGAATTTTATAGTACACGAGCAGCAGTACTGACGAGCAGTGGTGAGTGTCAGGGGTAGTTGTCCGTATACTTTTCTAACCTTGTTTCAAAAACTTGAAGTTTACGGTGTGTGGAGTTTGAGGTTTGTAATACTCCATGGCTCCGAAAGGCAAAAGCGGCAAGCATTACACTGCGGTTGATAAAAAAATATTTTTAGAAATTTTGAAAAAATATAAAAATATTGTTGAGCAAAAAAAGAGTGACGGAGGATCTCTCCGTGAGAAAGAGTCAGCATGGAATGAAATTGCTGACAAATTCAATGGTGTACTACAAATCAGTGAGACGGTGAGTTATTCAATTCACTTATTGGCCATATTTTTTGTACGTTTGATCACTCAAATATGATAATAAATTTTTCGACGCTTCATTAAAGTCTACAGAATTTTCTAATATTTTATGTTCATTCTTTTAGAGAACAGTGCCACAACTTAAAAAGCTGTGGTCTAACATGAAACAGAGCCAGCGGGATACTTTGACCCAGGAAAAGCAAGCACGTATGGCTACTGGGGGTGGTCCGGAGATTCCAGAGGCACAGGTAGACCCTGACATTGCAGCAATTGTGCCGCATTTAATGACTCTTGCCCCGACCGAGTTCAGTTCCAATATTATTCCGGGGGAGCAAGCAATAGCCATGGGTGATTACAACTTTTATTATATTACCAAATTATCTATCATATTAATACAAAATGGTTTTTTTGAAAAAACTACATTTCAATAATGTTTTTCATATTCCAGGTAGCGTTCTGGAGAATGACGATGATTCACTTTTTGAATTTCAAGATGTCGAATACTTGTTAGATGCGTCAATTGGTAGACCACCGACAGAGCCTATTCCAAGCTGTTCATCAGGTAAAAATCTCACATATTTTAACATATATCATTATGTAAACCCCTATACCAGTTATTGATAAATAAATTGTATTGATATGTTAAAAGGAATCCCGGTGCAGACTTGCAAAAAAATGCGTGCGGCGGCAAAGCGAAGTCGGTCAGAATCATCGAGCCATTTTTCAGCGTCAAAATCTATAGCTCAGAAGGCGATGGAGGAAGCTGTGACTCAGAGACTAGACGCTCTCTCAGCTGAGGACAGAGAGCTCTTTCAGATGAAGAAAGACCGTGAGCAAAGAATGTCAAAATTAATGGAAGATAACGAAAACGAAATTCATCTGCTGAAAGTTCAACACCTTTTACGAATTCAAGAACTTGAAATCAGGAAAGCCACAGCAGAAGCAGAGTTGGCTGAATTCAAACTTGCGCGTGAAAGGGACAACCTTTGATCTGGAAGGTCCAAATCGATCGGTAGAGCGACGTTATTGTTTTCTTCAGCAAACAACATTAATGGTTTTTCTTCTATAGTCATTGGATATCCTTTTCCAGGTGTGGATTCCTTTATCAAGTTCAAAAGCAGGATCTCACCCAGTAGTAGTATCTGGGAAAATGGTGCCACTTCAGTCTGTTCTTGAATATGAGTTTGCAGGGCAATAAGCTTCTCCGCAGGATGAAGGAACACTTTTATCAAGCTCGCTTTATGGACGTTAAATATATGTATAGGTTTTCTACAAAGCGTAGAAAACTTTTATTATATTACCAAATTATCTATCATATTAATACAAAATTGTTTTTTTGAAAAAACTATATTTCAATAATGTTTTCCATATTCCAGGTAGCGTTCTGTAGAATGACGATGATTCACTTTTTGAATTTCAAGATGTCGAATACTTGTTAGATGCGTCAATTGATAGACCACCGACAGAGCCTACTCCAAGCTGTTCATCAGGTAAAAATCTCACATATTTTAACCTATATCATTATGTAAACCTCTATACCGGTTATTGATAAATAAATTGTATTGATATGTTAAAAGGAATCCCGGTGCAGACTTGCAAAAAAATGCACGTGAAAGGGACAACCTTTGATCTTCAAAGTTCAAAAGAGCAACTTTAGTTCTATTTACTGGCTGTATTTATAATGTATTGAATATTTTTACGTAGACAAATTTTCATAAGTATTATCGTAACTATAAGACTGACGCTTAGTACAATTACGTACATATCAGTATTTTCATTTCATGAGTTAGTGAGGGGTTTAAAAATAAAATGAGAACCAATGATAAGTTATGAGTAAAATATGTATTCTAATGTTAACTGTTTGTACAAATTAAATTCAATTTTATTAAATATTTGGAGTATATTCATTCTAAAATCAATTAGTCTTTACAATTAAATTAACTTGATATACATATATTTTGATTAAATGAATAACCGTTCGATTAGAGCTTCGCGTATTGCAAAACCCTCTCCAGGCTGCCAATGCGGTGCTTGAGGTGGCAATTCATCCGCTTCTTCTTCTTCGATGCGATTATCTTCCGGAAGAGCATTATCCAATGTTAGTGATAAATTGTGTAGTACGGCACAAGCTACAACAATTGTGGTAGAGCACAACAATTTGGTTCCCAAACCTCGGGATAGGCAAGGAAAACGTCGCTTCCAAACTCCAAATGTTCTTTCAACAATTTGCCTTGTTCTGCTTTGTACGTTGTTATACCTATCAAGATACCGACTTGGTTAATTCACACATGTGTACTTTGTCAATTTTATGACTACTTATCGAAATCTAAAGTAATGCGATAATCTTTATCTTACCTTTGTTGAGCATCTGTAATTGGATTTGCCAGTGGAGTCAGCAGAAATGGCAAGCACGGATAGCCGGCATCTCCAACCAGGGTTCCAGTAAGTTGTCTCTCATGATACCGCATGTAAATTCGTGAATTTTGGAATATTCGACTGTCATGGTTACTTCCAGGCCATTCCGGAACCACATCCAAGAATTCCATATTGGGTCCGACAACTGCCTGTGGTATCATTTAAATTAAAAGTACCGATTTTCATAGAATAGTATTGTTTATTTGTATCCTAGATAAAATTAATTGCAACTTATGGTATTTGTAAACGGTTATCGCCAACGCGACATACCTGTACATTGAGGGAAAAATATCCCTTACGATTCCTATAAACCTCCTGCAGGTCTGCAAATTTCGTATGACATAATCGAATGTGAGTGCAGTCGATAGCGCCATCAACGCCAGGTAAACCGATACCCTCCCTGCGTGCACCAAGTTGTCTGAATAGATCTCTGTTTGCGATCATAGCAGCTTCCGTACTAGGAATTTTGATAATTGCGTGAATCAATGATGCAATTTGAGCCGATACTCTGTGTATTATCCTCGATACTGTAGACTGCGATATAGTCATCAGATCTCCGTTGACGAGCTGTACAGTACAAAATGTATTAGCAATCATTTATTCCATGATCACAGGAAGCAATGAAATCACTTTATATTTTCAGTAGAATGTCAGGAATTATAATCACAATGATCCTTACTTGAAAGCTCGCGGTAGCGTAAAATCGTAGACATATTAATAATTGCATGACAGGTGGAATTGGTAGACCACGATTATTGGCACTGACTAAGGCAGCTTCAATTCTAGGTAGTATTCCGTACATAATACCATCCTTTGAAAATCGGAATCGCCGTTTGAACTCCTGCTCGGAATAAAACTCGAACGGGTTTTGACCATCTCTGATGTATCTCTTCGGAGCTCGCTGTACTTCACCCTCGTCTTCGTCATTCGGCCCAACGTTGACCATTGCAACCACCTCAATCATATTATTCATTTCTTCGATCTGATCGTAGAAATTAAACATATCTTGCATATTCGCCATGTCAATAGAATTTCACTATTCACTTCACTTCACAAATTTTTCAAAGCGAATGCTCTCATAACCTCTATTTCAATTGCAAGTTTCCGTTGCCACCCTTTTACAGTAAATAATCCCGTCCCAGCTGCACTTTCCCAAACATTCCTTCACAATCTATTCCTGTTAATTTATATTGTTCGAATATAATATTTTCCAAACAATTCGTAATTATCAATTTCGTACGCATCAGAACAATTGAGTAATATTTAGGCAACAAGCATTTGCTTAAGTGCAGTCCGAACTCGACTTGATCAAGATACGTAAATAAGACTGCGTTAATTGACTATGAAACGTTGCGTGCTCAAGACCATGCTTATTTCAAATAAGACTGGACTATGCAACCTTGTAAGCACGCTTCGAATAAGACCGACTTGATGAGGACCGTCTTATTTGCCGCGTCTCAAGACCGTCTTGTTTGACGTCTATGGAACCAAACGCCATTTTAAGGCCTAGTATAAGACCGTCTTATTCGAGTCCGGTCTTAAGCACTGACTATGAATACCGGCCTAAGAGCTCCATCGTGAAGGTAGCGAAATGATAGATTGAGTTGCTCGATGTGAGATATATCACTTGTTTCGTCAAACATAATGGAAAAGAATTTTGCTTCTTTAACTCTGTCCAAAATGAATTCTTGGATCTCTCCTTTGCGTACGTCGATGAGCTAGTTCTGTATAGTTTTGCTTATGTTCGTTGCATTGGAAGAAGCGGTTTCTAGATGATGGCGCAGGTTTAAGTCACCAGAATCAACTCTGAAGCGCAACAAAGCTCTGAAGTAGCCATCATTAGCGACAGGGCTCTCCTCTTCATGATCATCAGTACTGGAATGGTACAACGAACCATCATCCCTGTGACCATGCGAAGGAATATTTTGACAACCACAGAATATAATGCTGTTGATAATTGGTCACAAACGCTTTCGATTTTCCTTAACCCTTACCGGCACACATTTTTCCTCACTTACTATCGACTTGAAATTTTGTACTCGAGAGCTTTTGGAATCGCTGATTACGAACCTGCACTCAAAATTTGAAAATTCAAGATGGCGGCTTTAATATGGAGGACCAAACGTGCAAAAACTCGTTTGACGAGAGCCAAAATCGGTACTCAGGGGTTTTCAGGGTCGCTGATTACGAATCCACACTCAAAAGTTATAAATTTAAGATGGCAGATCCAATATGGCGGACCAAAACGCAAAAAGTCGTTTGACAAGAGCGAAAGTTCGTACTCAGGGGTTTTCGAGGTCGCTGATTATGAATCCACACTCAAAAGTTGAAAATTCAAGATGGCGGATCCAATATGGCGGACCAGAACGCAGAACAGGGTTTGTACGCTTTTTGGAATCTGAAATTCCCTGACTTTTCCAGGTATTCCAGCCTGAAAATACAATTTTTCCAGTAACCTTTCACGAAATATGCCGCTGATTAATGACAATTTTTTTACACAATAATACTCAATATTACCTAGTAAATATATTTCTGTCTGACCATCTATTTACAAGCGACAAACTGCGATTTTCTGTAAGCGAAAAGATGAAAGAAGGTTGAATTAATATATTTGTTCAAAATAATATTACAACTTTACAGCTCTATTTGTTTCGCAAGAAATAATAAAAAACTGAAATAGGTAACGACCTTACATTCAAATGTTCGACTAGTAACTGCAGGTACTTCATGAATTAAAAGACTAGCATAAAATATTTCGATATCACAGAATTAAAGGAATACAACTTATGAGAAATTAAAATAGACGCAACACAATAAATTAAATTTTAGAAATGGCACGGATTTGGTCATCCAATATCTCGGCTTCTTTGTGTGCTTCTGCCATTACTTTTCGTTTCTTTGATTGTAATTCTTTTACTATCTGGTTGATCTCTTTCTCTCGTTCTCTTGACGTTTTTTTTCTGTTGCACCTTTTTTCTGATTCTCAAGATCTTCATGATATCTAGCACGAGAATTTCTCGCATAGTGGTTCATGTGCTTAGTGATAGATACTTTGTCAACTCCTCCTGCACTTCGAATAGCTTCCCATATAAGTCTCTGGGCAACTAATGATTTTTCCGATTGATTCTCAACCAGACACTCACGTTCACTGAAAATCCTCTTTCGACAGACGCGTTTCCGTGTGACATGACAAAGAGCTTTTTGACGAATGACATAAACTCTGAGGAAAGATTGTTGCTTACAGCCATGTTTTTCCAAAAATGGTCCAAGCGCTCGTCTCTTGTGAACTCCTTTAGCTGTTCGATTATCGCTGGCTTTGCGCTTAACGCTATAAATTCTCGTTCGATTCTATCTGCTGAGATGCCACTGATCCACTTATGAGAAACGAACTCAGTCAAGGCGGCCGAAAGTCGTTTTGAGGCGATGTTTCGAGATTCTAGGATAATTCTAGGATCACAGACAGAAAGAGCTTTCGTCAGACGATATGTGATAGGGAATCTGTCTTGCAGTTTTCGGCAAAACATTAGTAGAGACGGTAGGCAATCTTGCCTCAAAAGAAGTTCCTCTTTTGTATTAAAACCGTCCATTGCCCGGAACGCTGAACGAGTGTCATGTCCGATGTTGATATTTTTTGCTTTTTTTAGATTTTCCGCTTTTGAAACTTCCACGTCACACACTGACGTGGACTGTTCCAATGCTTCTTCTTTAACAAATCGGCCCATGATTGAAATAATTATTTCATTCAGATCAGTGTAAAGATATGGCACCATCGGTTGTTCAGTTTGATAGGCAGTCAAAAATGGCTCTACTTCAGCAGCAATAGTCTGGAAAAATGCGAGCTTAGCCTTCATAAACTTGTCCTTCGTGGCCTTTTTCATCAACTCGTAACAATCGGATTTTGGTTTTTTCGTCTCGTTTTGAACTCCAGAAATGTATTTCTCTAAGTTCTGCAATATCAAGCCGGCTCGTTTAGCAACAGCACCATTTTGCAGCCACCTTACTGCGCAAAATTTCATAGGAAATTGCCGGGACCCGGAGAATCGAATGTAATCCGCTCTGCGAGCGGGTACATATGCAAAAAAATTGTAAATAGCGCGTAGTAATTGTACGATGTTCCAACCCGTTGCTTTCACGGCAGCTTTAAACGCATTATGTAGATTATGAAGCCCACAGCTTCCAATATCTAAAAGAACTGAAGTATCAGGACCATCATTTAGTTCGCTCTTTAGGTCACGTAGAAACTTGAGGTTTACGTTAGGCCCATCCATAGATACCTGAAGGAGATTCTTCATATTCAGTGAGGACAATTCCTTTTTAAAAGCAGTCAAGAGATCGGCCGACGTAGTATGACCTAGGAAAGCAGATCCAAAATATCTACTAACGGTCTCGTCTTTGGTTTTGCTCCAGTACCGTAAAACAAAATCCATCTGTTCTAATTGGCATACTTTGTTTAAGCTTTCGTCAAACAATACGACAAAGCACTCGTTTTGCGGTATATCATTTAGTAACTCATTTTTAAAGAACGGGGCGAGGCCTTGCAAAATTGTATAACCCATTTTGTCGGAGCCCAGTGTCATTGCTTTAGCTGTCCCATTTTCATCAAACATTGGTTTGAAAATTTCTGTGCATTTCCCTGCGGCAGCAAGGGCAGCAGAATACAGTATGAAGACACCAGATTATCTCTACTCGCGTAACTTTCTCCTTTTCAATGAAACGATCCATTCCCCGCTACTTTGGTAGTATGTGCGAGAGGGGCGTTGATTCTAGTTGTGTTGAGGTGCTTGGTTGCGAAATCGTTCTCGTCTTCTCAGTTTCTTGTACTTCGGCTATTTTTTCAACATTTGCAATCAAACTTCCATCTGAAATGAAACACCATTCATGAGATGCAACGTTTGGGTTCCACGATCGAGCACGCCGATCATAACAGGGCGTCACACGCAAAATTCGATAAAACTATTGTCCACAGGCAAAAAGCGGGATGAAAAAAAAGGTGTCAAATAAAAAAATACCATCAACTAAACCTGGCAAACGGCGACATGTTTTGCCGATATCATTTATAAATTTTCACCGCTCCCAAATTCGACGTTTTCAAAACTCAACTCGCTGGTTCTAGCTCAATAACTGGTGAGCTGATTTGAAATTTTTACAGTATGTTCAGAATACATACATCACACCTCCAACGTCGATCAAACACATAAAAATTGTTTTCAGACAGGTGAGGAAATTAATATTTAATATAAATAAATGTCACGAGCGCCGCATATTTACTCAAGACTATATTACCGATTATATCAATTATTATTATCTCTAGAAACAAGGAAGCATAGTTTTAGTTAGTCTATATAAAATATTTTATTATAACCAGTTCGTGGAGTAACCGAGCGCAACGGCGTAGTTGGACGGCCAGCAACGTCAGCGTCTTCGCGCCCGCCAGATCCCGGGTGTAATCAACACCGGGATGAGGCGAGCGCGAAATCACGCGCTTCGAGGATGACTGTCGCGAGGCGAGCCTTTGTTCCGGAATTGTGTATTTAGCGAAAACGCCGAATTGTAAATTCAGCGGAAACTCGCTCGCCGCCCGACGTTCCAAGGGGTGTCGGACGAGCGAGCGAAGTCAGTCCCGTCTTGAGACCGTCTGAATAACGACATCAACGGAACCCGGCTCCTTCGAAGCGACCGCGTATAGAGATATAAATCCTTTTTCCAAAACCGAAGATTAGAGCGTAATTGCCTAATCTACCCACGGCCGTAAAAGGTTACTCGCGTCGCGGTGTCAGTTTTATGAAGCTAAAATAAGTGCAAGCGTTAAGCCACGAACTCTATAGAGCAGTGTAGCCTGTAAGTGAGTGTGTGAAGGCGTGTATACTTCGGCACCTTCGAGGCCGAAGCTGCAAGCGAGAGAGAGAGAGAACGTGAGTAGTATAAGACCAAAATAATTGTAAGCTTCCTTGTTTAGAACCTTTTCTGCTTTTTAGTTTTGATCCATTAAACATTTTTACTTTGCTTTCCATCAAACCATTGGTACAATAAATTGAAATCTTCCAAACCTATTCCCAGGGAACGCCCTGTAGAGGACGTTCACCTCCCAACTCACCTAAAAATTAAACATAAACCTCTGAGAGATCTTAGAGGGTTGAAGCCGTCGCGTGCGAGACCGCTCCGCACGTGACATAAAATCAAAAAACTAGTGATGAGAAAAATGGTGCGTGAGTAAGATTAACGATATAAATATTCTAAATAATGAAATAGCAATAAATCTTGCAATGTACCATTGCAGTGTTAAAAAAATTTGCGAGAAACGCATAATGTTCCGTTACCGCACGTAGCGCCCAAACGCTGAACGAGCTGCTCGCGCCGATCGTTGTTTAGAAAATCATCCATAGTTACAATATTTATGACCCGATTACACTGAAATTTTTGGAAAGTTTTTTTCAAACGTCATGGGAAAACGGCTCGCTGGAAGTTTTCTCAAAGTTGAAGTTCTTCGCATACTGTTTTCCGCCAATAATTGTCCGAAATCCGTTTACCGATACCCCGCCACTTGTTATTGAATATAAGTAAACAAATGCAGTTTTTATGTGTTTTATCGACTTTGGAGGTGTAACGTATGTATTCTGAACATGCAGTAAAAATTTCAAATCATTTCACTAGTCATTGAGCTAGAATCGGCGAGCTGAGTTTTGATAACATCGAATTTGGTCGCGGTGAAAAATGAAATTTTTATTAATTATTACTTCAACTAATAATCGGATTTATAAATGATATCAGCAATAAATGTTGACTTTCGGCAGGTTTAGTTATTAGTATCTTTTATTTTCTTTTATTTGACACCTATTTTTTCATTCCGCTTTCTGCCTGTGCACAATACTTTTGCCGAATTTCGCGCGGAGACGCCCTTTTGTGATCGGCGTGCTCAATTTTTAACCGTGGCTGGAGACGCTGAGCAATTTGGATTTCGCTGAAGACTGGAAGAATCTCACAGATAGTCGACCGAAAAAAAATTTCGAACGTTCAGCAGCCTACTCACCAAGTCTAAGTGTAGTAGATTTTGGGACGTCTATTGTTTTCGGTGATACAAATACTCCGATTCCAAAAGTATTATTTTGACTCCTCGCAGCGTGTTCGTGTTTACGTCCTTTCATGTGACTAGTTAAAGCCTGTCGGCCCATGTTGCTCAGTAGCACGGTTTTCTTACACATGATGCAATAAAATGCAAACTTGTCATTTTTGCATTCTTTCAGCCATGGCGAAAACTGATCTTCGTTAAGCCGTTGAATATTGAACGTGGATCTCCTTGATTTAGAAAAAGGCATTGATCTGAGAAAAAAGGATAGCATACGTAAAATTTCATCATTTCGATCAAGACCGCACTGCATTGACCTCCATTGAAATGTTATTTTAGAATACTTATGACATACAAAGTTTATTCCTCATTAGTCATTCCAATGCAGAACTCATACAATGTAATCTCATAACATATTTTACTGCAGTTATTTGGCCATACAATGATCACAAGTGATATGGCAATCAATTTCCAAAAATAACATTATATAATCACATCGACTGCATTTCACATGAATTCGTATTTCAAAATTTTAAGCGTAGACTAGGCTTTATAAGTTAGCAATTTTTTCAATGCATAGTTATCTTTAAAACCCTTCGACTGACTTTATCGTTTCTATATTAAATGTGTAAGGATTAATCTGCGTGTTATTACGTCAATTACAACTTTTTCACTTCCGAGAGATAAGTCATCGAAAAGCGCGGGTAAACAATGGTGATCATACTTGACATGTTGAACAAAATACATGCACTTTACGTATATTGTATAACCTATCGCGACATAATGATGATCTACAGTCCAACCTCCCAATAAGAAACCAAAAGCCCCCAAGGGGAAGAGTTTTTCGTATATATCGCATACCCCCACCTGGCGCGCGCTCCGCGCTCAGTGACACTGTCCGTCTCTCTCACTCTTTTTCGCATGCGATCCTCTCAATAGGAAACACGCTCGAACAAGTTCCTACTTGTTATTCCCATCGCTCATGCAAAAATTTTTTTGACTGCGCGTGGACATTTATCTAGCGAATCTTTGTTTCACGTCTGAATTTCGATCATATAACTGTCTTAAAATGACCGAAACGTTGAAAAAGCGTAAGAGATCAGACTGCAGTGTACAAGTCGAAGAGAATGTTACGGAATCTCCGCCACAAAGTGATATTAATTTAAACAAACAGGTTGCTGTGACCAAACGTAATCGATATACGTTTGAAGAAAAGAAGAAAATTTTGGAAGAGTGTAAAACCCTGAACTCTCGAGAACTCTGTGCGAAATACGGCTTGAATAAAAGTGTTCTTAGCAAATGGAGATCCAATGAGGAGATAATAAAGAATGCCGTCAAAACGAGCCATTCGAAAACATTGAAAAAAGTTTCAGAAACAAATGAACGTGACGCCAAATTATTCATGTGGCTTTCTGATTGTCGTTGCAAAGGCATTGCAGTTTCTGGACCAATGCTATGCCGACAAGCTCTCGTGATAAACTCTCGAATCGGCGGACCAGAAAATTTTAAAGCAAGCCACGGGTGGCTAGAAAAATGGAAGAGACGAACTCACATTAAAAATTTAAAAATCACCGGTAAGTATTATCACAGGTCACAGGTGATTGGAAATATAGGGGAGGAAAAAGATCGGAGCACCTAACAAAATATGTATAGTTTTGTGTTAGTAAAAACACTCTTTTACCTTATTTCCTCCTTTTTCCTCGTAATTAAGGAATATCTTTGTGTTTTACTCGAAATGTATTGCGAAAAATTGCGACTCTTGCATTTAGATTAGAAACCTGGCCTTTGTGAGGTTTATATGTTTCATTCTATGATTGTTTTTCGGGTTATTCAAAATAGAATTTTCACTATTCTACTTTTCACTTAATTTAGCTTTTTACTTGATTCTGAACTTTCTTTTACTCTCTTTGTTACTCTCTGTTTTTATGTTCCATGAAATCTTGTCAACGTCCACATATATCTGTCAAATAAATACAAAAAGATTCAAATAAACTTTTAAATTTTGTGTTACATTCACAAACGCACACACACATACTCACGTACGCATCCACACATCAATTGACACCACACCGTTCACTCGATTTCGCCAAAATATTCCCTTTCGAGCTGGTTTCTTAACCAGAGGTTTCGCGCACAAAAATCTCGAGCTCGGAGTTCAAGTCGGAGTGGGGGAAGCGCTCGAGTGAGGAACTGGGGAAAGTTTCTTATTGCCGGGTTTCTTATTTGGAGGTCGGACTGTACTTACGTTATATTAATTTTCGTTTTTCTTTTTGATTCGCCAATTTCCTTATACGTTGACGCGTTGGTGGCAAATACTATTTTCACGATTTACATATGTATGAGTTTCACAAACGCTACGCACACAGGCAAGCTAGACCGTGACGTATTCCGGTGACGAGTTTCTACTGGCATGAGGCGTTGAACGAGTGGCGTTGATCCGAGCGAGGCCGACGTTGCCCGAAGTCTTTATAGCGTTGCGACTTTACGCGCCAAACATATGTAGGTTTCGAAATCAGAGACTTGGTAATTTCTAGGAAAGGTGGAGAAATTACGACACGTGAAGTTGCAGTAAAATAACTGTAATTAAAACACACAAAATATAAGTTGACGTTTACAATTAAATAATATTACATTAACTTTAGTACCGCACCTGAATCAACACAATTGTCGGTATCTCGTAGTGATTCTATATTTCTAAGTTTTCTGTACAGGACTATGCCGTATGCCCGCTAGCGAGCGACTCTCTTGCTCCCACTGTGTCCTCCACTCGACGTCTCCTTCAGTCGTGTACATAACAGTTCTGTCATGTACTCGACTGGGAGATTAAGTTTGATAAGGTCAAACTTACACATATAAAATATATGAAGTGGTGTGACGAAACGGAATTTTAAGGGCAATTTTTTCCCCTTAAGATCAATAGTACTTTGTACAGAAAAAGAGTTTATTTCTTTGACAGACATAAAATTCCACTGTTATTTTCGAAATTACCTGACTTTTCCCTGACTTTTCCCTGCTGTAAGAAATTCCTTGACTTTTCCCGGTTTTCCAGGTTTTCCGGGTGCGTACGAACCCTGCAGAAGTCGTTTGACGAGAGCGACAGTTGGTACTCAGGGGTTGTTGAGGTCGCTGATTATGAATCCGGACTCAAAAGTAAAAAATTCAAGATGGCTGATCCAATATGACGGATCTAAACGCAGAAGTCATTTGACGAGAGCGACAGTTGGTACTCGGGGGTTGTTGAAGTCGCTGATTATGAATCCGCACTCAAAAGTTAAAAATTCAAGATGTCGGATCCAATATGGCGGATCAAAACGCAGAAGTCGTTTGACGAGAGCGAAAATTGGTACTCGGGCGTTGTTGAGATCGCTGATTATGAACCCGCACTCAAAAAGTTAAAAATTCAAGATGGCGGATTCAAGATGGCGGATCCAATATGGCAAATCACATCAGTGACCCTCAATCAGCCCCCTGATACTCACCACTGCTCGTATACTAAAAAATTGTAGGCGTCTTGTCTCCGTTTTTTAGTTCCTCTGCGTGGCGCTAGTAGACTTCTACACGCTCGCTGCCCTCGCTGACCGCGCGCAAGCTCGTCAGGTAACTACTAACGCCACTAGTGGTGAAAATTGGCGGCAGAATCGAGGGACATTTTGCGAACCACTTTTAGCAGCGTGTGTCAGGGGGCTGCTCTCACTTCTCTTGTATTAGAATCACAATGGGGAGGACACGTAAGAGGATTGTCACTGACATCCCTAGTGATTCTGAATCTGTTGATGGGCTAGGTGATTCAGGAACTGAAGATACGGAACCACCATCTCATGTGGTTGGTAGAAGACGTATCGTTGGAAACGTAAGGGATTTGGATAAAATTTGGCATCAAATCTTATAGAAGATGATGATGATGGAGATGACGATACAGATAATGAAGAAGAATCAAACAACCTAGCCATTCAAAAATGGAAGAAAGCCACGAAAACTAAGGATGACCTTCCATTCACGGAGGAGTTCGGGCCTAAACTCCCAGATGATATTAAAACACCACTGCAGATATTTTTATGCTTATTTCCGGATGAGCTTTTAGATATAATAGTAGCTCAGACCAATCTCTATGCAGTACAAATTAAGCGAAAAGCCGACCCGATAACGAAAGATGAATTGCTGATCTTCTTGCGTCTAAATATTCTAATGGGAGTAAAAAAACTACCCTCGTATCGAGATTATTGGTCTTCTAACCCTGAACTACATGATGATTACGTACCCTCAAAAATGACAATCACTCGATTTGGGTTTTTCCTTGGGAATCTACATATGGCTGACAATAATAAGGAACCAACGAGAACTGATCCCAATTTTGATAGATTATATAAAATAAGGCCCATGTTGAATAAATTGAATGATACTTATAAAATGCACTGGGGGCCAAGTAAGTATCAATCTGTAGATGAATCAATGATTAAATTCAAAGGTCGGAGCAGTCTCAAACAATATATGCCAGCGAAGCCAATATAACGAGGGTATAAATGTTGGGTGCGTGCAGATGAATCGGGTTATATTTGCGAATTCGAAATATATATAGGTTAAAAAGAACGTGTTGAAAATCGACTAGGACCAAGAGTTGTAACAGACCTTACCCGTGACTTAGTTGGGAAAAATCACCACGTATATTTTGATAATTATTTCACCAGCGTTGGTCTTATGATCGAACTAAAGAAAGATAATATCTTCGCGTGTGGTACTGTCCGTAAAGATTGCGTGAGACTACCAAAGAGTGAAATACCTGCGAAAATATGGGACATGGGGAATAGGAATGGAAGACTTCAAATACAGGAATTCGGTGGGTCAAATGGATGGATAAGAAACCAGTCCAGTTCCTATCAAATTATCATGACCCTTCCGAAACGACAACCGTTAATCGCAGAGAAAAAGATGGCTCATTGAAGGAAGTAAGCTCCCCAGTAATATGTTCCGATTATAACCGTTACATGGGATTCGTTGATAAATCAGACCAATTAATATCAACGTATAAGATAGGTCGTAAGTCCAAGAAGTGGTGGCACCGAATATTCTGGCACTTTATAGATGCTACCTTCGTAAATGCTTTTATTATTTACAAGCAAACGGGTCTCAACCGAGACATGAGTTCAAAAACATTTCGTCTGAAGCTAGTAGAAGAAATAGTTGGACATAAAGTACTGACAAAAAAAGGCAGGAAACGTTCTGTAACAGAGAACAATTTTTCCAAACCTCAGGTATCGAGCGAGAAAAGGCGGAGTCAATCGGCTCACTCACCTATCTATATAGACTGTCGAAGCCGTTGTACTCATTGCAGTACAAAAGCCTATACGAATCGGACTATTTGGAAATGCAGCACTTGTGATGTACCATTATGTGTCAAACCGGACAGTAACTGTTTCTTATCTTTCCATACTTGAATGGAATCTTATCATGAATTACAAATGAAGAGGGAAAAATAGTTCCGAAATACAAGAACAACATAAAAATCCGAAATTATAAAAATAATACAAAAAAATACAAAAAAAACTAAAAAAATATTATAAAACACAAAAAAAAACTAAAAAATATTAAAAAATACAAAAAAAAACTAAAAAAGAAGATGGAGACAATCATCACCACGTCCCCGTTCGTGTCTCTGGGTCCGGCTGAGTGTGGTAATAATCTGAGAGGGACATTTTCTGACTGCAGAGTCGTTATCAATGACCACAGGAACCTTCGAGTAACGAGATTCGGACAGAATGTTCCAATTTTTATAGATTGTGTGTCCTTTGCACCGGTTCCGCAATTTGGATTCACAAATGTTCGAGATCTGGTACCGGATTTATGGCTAGGATCGACAAAAACCCACAAGCACCACGCTTCCAGGTGACCCGTCGAATCCTCAACCGTTTTCCTCCTGCGCATGTGCCGTATGGTGGCGCCATCTGCAAATTTTCCAAATCTGGCCTGGGATTCGTGATCAGCGACTTCAAAAACCCTCGAGTACCAAATTTGAATGTAAACCTGTGGATTCTCAATCAATTCCTTCCTGCGCATGTGCGGTACAGGCGCGCCATCTGCAAAGTTTGAAAATCTGACCTCGGATTCGTGCTCAGGGACCACGAAAGCTCCCGGGTGGATTGCCAGAGATCAAATAAATAAATTTTACAAAAAATTGACCAAAAATCGTCCACTCTATTGTATCGTCGCCATCTTGAATATGGACATTTCCTATTTCTGACCCCAAATTCGTGGTCTCTGTGGCGGACACCCGCCACCGGCAAGCCGGCGAAAAACCATTAAAATATTTCCGTTTCTCCATGTGTATCTTTTTCTATAGTTCTTTACAACTAACCTTCGAGTGTCCAGGCCTTGCCTCGCTAGCCAAGGGCTAAGGGTTTGACCGCGCCGGAAATTTCCCTACATGTCGCATTTATGGCGCGACGCGACCCTTGGCCTCGACTCGGGGGCGAGCCTGGACTTTTTCTTCATCTCTACCCAGTCTTCGCCACGCTCTTGGCACATACGTATCTATCAACTCGTTTCGCTTATTTTCCCTGCCTTCCGCAATTTCTACTACGCCATCCGACTGTGTAACCCGATTTTTCTGGCAATAGACAACTTGTAAACCATATGACCTGGCGTCATATAGTAACTAACCTCCCGACAGCAGCACAGTCTCCAACACTGAACCTGTCCCTGTACCAAATTTGGCACAAACACGGTGAAGGATGTCATCAATAATGAATTGTTTCGAAAAAAAACACGTTTTTTGGACTTTGTTGGCCGATTTTGGGAAATTGGCCACTGGCAATGTCCGGGGATACATTAACATGTGTTCTCCAACATCTTACAAACCTGAAAAAGTAAAAAACCGAAAGAAAAACGATCAGTTGCACCCCAAAATACTTCAAAAACTCACTCGATCTAGGTGGACCGTATACGGTCCCCTGTGCCGTAAAGGGTTAACCTGTGGTTCACGCTGTGCAGAGACTTGATATAGGTTGTGGAAGTAAAATGAAAAATGTACACAGGATATTTTATTTATTTATACTGCAGTTTATTTTAATTAATACCCGGATCTTTACTAATATTATTTTAAGTACAAATGTTGGCTATCCAGCAAACGCTGCGTTCAGAGCTAACTCGCAATACGCACTGAGCCGATTTACCTGCCGGTACGCTACTGCTCAGCCTACACAGATACACACACATACGTACTATACCTACTCTTACCTATGGACATAAACAGAATATATATACAACTAATATCGACGTTCAATTTATATTTCAACACTTGCCCCTAAATTGAACTCTACTTACAAGAACAAATACATATATATATATGTATATATATATATATATATATATATATATATTACAAAAAAATGTATTTACATGAAAAGTTAAAAAAAATATTTTTTTTTTTTTTAACATAAACCTGTATGGGTGGTGAAAAAATTTAATTTATTAATTCTTACAGCTTTTGTTATCGCATCAGCTACCATTTCGTTCGTTGGGACAAAATCTAATGTGATAGTTTTTTGAAGTACATGATCTCTGACAAAAGACATTCTTACATTTATGTGTTTAGTTTTACAACTATAATTCGCGTTTTTGATATGATCAATCGCTGGTCGACAATCAGATTTTAAATGGATAGGACTATTTGATATGATGTTTAATTCAATGGTCAATTCTCTCAACCAAATGATTTCTTGGGTTGCATCTGACATTGCTACAAATTCTGCTTCTTCCGACGAAATACTGGTTAAAGTTTTTCTTGTGGAACGCCAGCTGACTGCGCCTCCTTGCATAATAAAAACATAAGCCACGACTGGTCTCGGATCTTGCAGACTTTGATTATAGCTAGCATCGCTATAGCCAAACAAATCCTGATTCCCTGATCTAAGCTTATCCAACCGTTTTCTTTATCGCGACTTATATTTACTCCTAAGAATCTCTTCGCTTCACCTAAATTCCTCATGGGATATTTCTTAGATAAATTATCAAAAAGAATTTTTACGCAATGTATACTATTTGTGAACATAAGAATGTCGTCGACATAAATAACTGTAATTAAAATGACATTTTCATCGATATAAAAATATACGCATGGATCTTGCCTGGACTGCGTCATATTCATCAATTTTAAATCACCATTTATCTTTTTATTCCATGCTCGGCCACTTTGTTTTAAACCGTAGAGTGCCTTTTTTAATAGATAGAATTTTCCCTCAATACCCTGTTGTTCATAGCCTTCCGGCTGAGTTAAATAAATCTCTTCATCCAACTCACCGTGAAGATATGCAGATTCCACATCGAAATGAAAAGTATCCAAACGTTTTCTAGCTGCATAGGGGAACAACACGCGTAGAGTCGTATAGCGCACTACTGGCGAATACGTTTCGCTGTAGTCTATTCCTGGAACTTGGTCGAAACCGCGAGCGACGAGTCTCGCTTTACAGAAAGCATTACCCCTTTCATCAACCTTTTTCTTATAGACCCACTTGCAAGTTATTGGTTCTCGATCGATAGGCAAGCCTACAAGTGTCCAAGTATTATTTTTATTTATCGAGCTCATCTCCTTGTAACGAACAATGTTGATCGCGAGGATCAACATCGAGTATCCCGCATCGATTTCTCGAAGTAAGTTCGTCGAATCGATATTTCGACACGCCAATCCTCACCCTCCAAATTATTAGCGAGATCGACACGTGAGACCGGAGCTCTGCCTCTTTCGTTCCGGGGTCGTCAACTGAGGAGGATCAAATCAACAGCGTGTTCGGGGGTCATCCGGGAGGTCTCAACTCGTCTTGGCCAGGCAAATTCAGAGACCCGAATCTCCTCCTTGTTCAAGGGCAAGGAACGTGACGAAATCGCCCAACCCGCCGATCAGCAGACCTCGGAACAAGGGAAAGAGCCAACGTGGGAAAGGCCGCCGATATCAGATAAGCGATCCTCATTATTGGCCTGTATGAACGAAACTGTCCCTGAGTGTTTGAATGCGAACGGGAAGGTTCACTTATCTCCTGTATAAAAATCTTCGGTGTGTGAAGGAGTGTGTATGACGTGAGGGAATGCAGGCGTGAATATCCTTATTATTGGCCTGTATCAACGAAACTGTCCCTGAGTGTTTGAATGCGAACGGGAAGGTTCACTTATATCACGTATAGAAATCTTCGGTGTGTGAAGGAGTGTATATGACGTGAGGGAATGCATGCGTAAATGGTTTGTGTGTAAAAAAGATCTATGTTACTCATTCCAAAATAAATATGAAAAACTTATAGTTTGGCGCCCAACAGAGAGGCTCGTGGTCAACGCAAGAGATACGTGAGTCTAAAGATTTCAAGAGCTAAAATCTCAAGCTCGTTTGTATTTTCCTCTTTTTCAAAAATATGAAATGAAATAAAAGCAAATATAAGAAATTCAAAATTATAATCAAATGCTGACAAAATAAGAATAAATGTGACTAATTTTGCTTGTATATTTATCGTTAAATTAAAAGGAAAATAGGTTAAATAATAAATAGTCACAATTATATGGCTAATGACGAAAATAGTACTTATATAACTAAATCACGTAGAGTTTCGAAACAGAAATTTAAATTGTATATTTCTCCAAACAGACGACAAACAAAAAAAATGCCTGCTATACCTCGAGACGACGGAATCATGGCAACAAGCGGTTCGTCGCAAATCGGGGACATGGACGCTGAGTGGGAGAGATTAAGAACGGAACGTAGGGAACTTGAGCAAATGCGAGCCGCGTTTGAAGCAGAAAAAAATCGGGATCAGCGGCGGATTAATCGAGACGAGGTCGGACAAGGCCAAACAGATGAACACAACGTGGTAGAGCAAGTAGCAGCGGTTATGAGTAACGTACAACAACTTCATATTGATATAAAGATCCCGAAATTTCTAGACGAGACAGAAAAACACCCAATGGAATTCATAAATGAGTTAGAAAAATATATAAAAACTAAAAACGTGAAAGAGAATAGAAAGATGTCGGTAGTAGAGCATGCCCTCGAAGGAAAAGCCAGTCTTTGGTTCAATTTGAAGGAAAATCTTACAGATTACGAAAATTTCAAAAAAGAGTTTCTAGAGGAATTTTATTCGATACCTATACGTGTTCGTTTTAAACAAAATTGGATGGAGAGTCGTTATGAGGCCCAAAAAGAGTCGTTACAGAATTATTTTTATAAACAGTTGGGGAAGGCTAGATATTTTATTCCCCGTCTTTTGGAATTTGAAGCGAACTATAATATCGTACAACAATATCCAAATTGGGTTCAGCAAACGTTATCAACCGTAAATTTTACAGATACAAATTCCATTGCGCAAACGTTAGGCAATTTAGACGTTGTCAGAAAAGAAAAAACATGGGAGAACAGAGCTAATAATCCTCACTTCGAAAACAAACATAACGCTCCGAGAATACGCGGAATGAGGATACAGGGGGGAGGACAACAAAGTCAAGGCAGAAGGAATTGGAATAATAATCAAAATAATAACAGAAACAATCGAAGACGAAACTACGGGAATTATCGCGGTTATTACAACTCAAATGAGAATTTCGACCAAGCCAAATCAGATTTCCGAATGCCAGATACTCGTTTTCCTCCTCCTCAAGAAACAAAGAATAACGGATTCTCCAACCCTAACGGAAATAACAATTGGAGATCTAACGAAAATCATTTAAACTAAGTAGTGACGCGCTTTACAGCGCTCCGAAAGCGCGTCCCGATCACTTTGATTTCGTCGACGACCTAGCGGTTGGTGTCGAACGCGGAGCGATAACAACACCACAAAGAAACGACAACGTTATAGCTCAGAGCCCGCACGTACGTTTGAAGGGCACATTTATTGATGTTATGGCTTTGATAGATACGGGGAGCCAGATCACTGCGATTTCAGAAAAAAAAAATATAAACAGATTATCGCGCATACCCGAGTGGATATATTGTCGGTGTCCAACCTCTCGGTGACGACGGCTATAGAGAAAAAATCGACAGCGGTTAAACGCCAAATAAGACTCGTTATAGAATTAGACGGTAGAATTATCGATAGTGTGTTTTACGTGATACCCCATTTAACGTCTGAAATAATTCTGGGACACGATTGGATGGTGAAGAATAATGTAATAATTGATTATAGTCGAATGAAGATAATAGTTGAGGGAGTTGCTCTCTCTCCCTCGAATGTGGTGTTCGAGCGGGGTTCGACGGAGACGTTGATTTGTTCGCAAAGGAATAACGAAATGCAAATTTTCATTGTCAATATCGCCAAGTTAAAACAAATTGTCGGTTTTGAGGAAAAGAATACAACTCCAGAACCGACGGCTAAAGTGAAAAGTGATTCAGGATCTATGGAATATAATCACGATGTTGAAAATAAAAATGGAGGCAAAATAACGGGAATCACCGACGATCCCGAATGTGGACGCGGTTTCATGAATGAAAATAATCGTATATTGGATTCAAAAACAATCGCCGTATAAAATAGAGTGGTCAATATTATTAATGACATGAATGAAAATAAGTTCACGCAAATTTGCGAAATAAGTGTCGCGAACAAGAGTAGCGCCCCCGTCGATCCCCGAGCGGTCGCGAGTAATCTTTCACTATTAGGAGAGGAAGAGAGACGATCCTTTGCGAGTTTATTGCAGGAGTTTAGTAAGCTTTTTTCAAACAAACCCGGTTGTGCCATAGGGTATGAACACAATATTAATTTAACAACAAAAAACCCATCGATAAAACACACGTATCCAGTTCCGTTCCATCTCCGTCCAGCAACGTCTCAAGCTATTAAAGAAATGCTGAATAATGGCGTTATCGAGAGAACCGCGAGTAATTTTTGCAATCCCCTACGAATCGTCAAAAAGGACGATGGATCGGTACGCATTTGTTTAGACGCAAGATTTTTGAATAAGGTCATCGAGGATGATCATGAATCTCCACCCTTAATCAGTGAACTTCAACAAAAATTTGACAAAGCTGCTTGGTTCTCGAAGTTAGATTTGACACACGGTTATTGGCAGGTTCCGCTAAACCGGGAATCGAGGCCTTACACCGCATTTCTTTATGACTCCAATATGTATCATTTTTGTCGCATCCCTTTTGGCTTGAAGACCGCTGGCAGCGGATTTATTCGCTCATTAAGTTTCGCGTTAAGAAAGGATTTTGACAAGTACACTGCCTGTTATATTGACGATGTGCTCATTGCCACAGAGACGATCGAGCAACATTTCGATATATTGCGTCAAATCTTCGAAAGACTGACGTCCTATAATTTTACCCTCAAGTTATCTAAATGCGTATTTTTCGAAAAAAACGTTTCGTTTCTGGGATTCTCGGTATCGCGGCACGGAATCAGTCCAGCCCCCGATAAATTACAAGTTATTAGTCAATTCGCGGCACCGAAAAATAAAAGGGAATTGCAGCAGTTCCTCGGTGTCTGCAACTATTATCGACAATTCAATGTTAACCATAGCAAATCGGTGGATTCGCTCCGGGAATTATTACAAAAAGACGCCATTTGGGCATGGGAGGCTAGACACAGCCAGGCATTTGAACAATTAAAGAAAGATTTTCAAAATTGCATTCAATTGAAACACATTTTACCCGGAAAACCATATAGGGTTCAAACGGATGCCAGCGACAACGGTATCAGCGGGATATTGTACCAGGTCGATGGTGACGGGGTTGTCAGAGTGGTCAGTATCGTTTCTCGATGTTTAACTACATGCGAGAAGCGTTATACTACCACGGAGAAGGAGCTCCTCGCTATCGTCTACGCTATCACGAAATTCCGAGTCTATTTAATTGGGGTTAGTTTTGAAGTAATTACTGATCATCACTGCCTTACTTTCTTGCAATCAGCCGCTTTCCGAAATGCACGGATGCATCGATGGTCCTTACTACTGCAGCAGTATTCGTTCTCAGTCACGCATTGTCGGGGTATTGACAATACAGTTGCCGATTTTTTCAGTCGGAACCCTGATGGTCATTTTCACGATGAAAAAAGTAAAAGCCTCATTGTTTCGGCCATGCTCCAATATTTTTTGCCGAATGATTGTGTCGAGGATTCGTCGTTAGTTTTGATAGCCATGCTTAACTACGATGTTAGTTTGTCTCGAAAATTGAAAGAATTGAGCAAATGGCAGCTCAAAGATGAATTTATTGGTAAGCAAGTGGAGGAATGGTTGGTGAATAATGCACCTTCAAATTTCATGATTCAAAATAATATTTTATTTCATCGAGAAAATGATTCGGCCCACTGGCAAGTCGTCGTTCCCCGGGATCTTTGTCAAACGATCGTCGAAGAAGTTCACTCGAAATTGGGGCATCCTGGTGTGTTCAAAACTCTTGAATACTTAAGGCGATTTTATTGGTGGAAAGGAATGCGAGCACAAGCAAAAAAATATATCCTGTGCTGTGATCTGTGTCAAAGAGTGGAACATCTTACCTTTTCGATGGAAGGAGAATTTCAATATATTCCATTGAAAGGCCCTAATGATCTGATAACTGTCGATTACTATGGCCCCCTACCAACTGCACGTGGTGGAATGCAATACATTTTTGTGGTGCTCGACTCCTTCTCGAAATATGTCACGTTGTATCCAATGAGAAAAGCTACCGTTCGAATGACGTTAAGAAAGATTATTGATAAATATATCCCGAAATTTGGAACGCCCAAGCGTATCTTATCCGACCATGGGACACAATTTACTTCGCATCTATGGCGACAGGAATTAAAAGCTGCGGGTATAAAAGTTCTTTTTAGCTCTATTCGCCACCCCCAATCAAACCCCACAGAGAGAGTAATGAGAGTTAGGTCGATTATTCCGAACGCTGTGTACCGACAAGCACACCAAATGGGTAGAATTTGTTCCTGAAATTGAAGAATTACTCAATGTGAGTACTCACCAGAGTACTGGTTTTGCTCCAATCGAACTACACTTTGGCCGGCCGATTAACGATTCGATCCAAAAATGGATAAAATTTCCTGAATGTCGTGGACAAGCTCATGAACGAATTTTTACCCTCGCTTACGATAACATGCGTAACAGTTTTGAGCGTCGACAAAAACAACACAAGAGAATTTCTACTGTCAAACTTGAAATAGGAGATTTAGTTCTGCTGAGGGTGCGATATCTTTCAAATGCTCTCGATCAGGTGATAAAAAAATTCTTCCATTTATTTGAGGGTCCATATCGAATTGTGGAAAAAAAGGGAGAAAATGCCTTCGTCCTTACTGACCTCAACAACGCTGAGAAAACGCTCGGCACATATAATCGCTGCAACTTGCGAAAATATAATTCTAAGGGACTCGATTAATCGGGATGTTGATCTCGATTACGATTATGTTTCATTGCGAATATTATTTACCGGCCCAAGCGTAACATGCTCCCGTTGCGATGGAGATTCTTGTGGCCATGTCGAGATTATAAAAAAAAAAAAAAAACTAGAGTCTCTATTTTGTAAGGAAAAATGACATGATTGTTATCACGAATCGACGCATATTACAATCTATGTATCTTTATTGTATGCGAGCGCGGATGAGAGTGTGAATGCGTGTATCGATATTATTTGTTCCTTTAAGAGTATGTCTATCAGCGAAGCGGAAAATGAGAAGGAAATGACGGGGAATGAAATCCAATAGTTAAGAATCTCGATCCACCGCTCTTATATTCTTTGTGCCGTTCATCTATTAGCGAACACACAAAGAAAGGGGGTATTTTGTAACGAACAATGTTGATCGCGAGGATCAACATCGAGTATCCCGCATCGATTTCTCGAAGTAAGTTCGTCGAATCGATATTTCGACAAGCCAATCCCCACCCTCCAAATTATTAGCGAGATCGACACGTGAGACCGGAGCTCTGCCTCTTTCGTTCCGGGGTCGTCAACTGAGCAGGATCAAATCAACAGCGTGTTCGGGGGTCATCCGGGAGGTCCCAACTCGTCCTGGCCAGGCAAATTCAGAGACCCGAATCTCCTCCTTGTTCAAGGGCAAGGAACGTGACGAAATCGCCCAACCCGCCGATCAGCAGGCCTCGGAACAAGGGAAAGAGCCAACGTGGGAAAGGCCGCCGATATCAGATAAGCGATCCTCATTATTGGCCTGTATGAACGAAACTGTCCCTGAGTGTTTGAATGCGAACGGGAAGGTTCACTTATCTCCTGTATAAAAATCTTCGGTGTGTGAAGGAGTGTGTATGACGTGAGGAAATGCAGGCGTGAATGTCCTTATTATTGGCCTGTATGAACGAAACTGTCCCTGAGTGTTTGAATGCGAACGGGAAGGTTCACTTATATCATGTATAGAAATCTTCGGTGTGTGAAGGAGTGTATGTGACGTGAGGGAATGCATGCGTGAATGGTTTGTGTGTAAAAAAGATCTATGTTACTCATTCCAAAATAAATATGAAAAACTTATATCCTTATTCATCGCTTGGATCCAGGAGGATTTTTCAGGACTCTCGATCGCTTCTCGGTATGTTGCAGGAGTGGAACCGATTTGGACCATTTGATAATCATCAAAAGAATTATTACTATCAATTGATTGATTTGTTTTTAAAGTACTATTCGCTGAAAATGGATTTGAACTAGACGTCGACGAAAAATTTGTAACGTAATCTTGTAAATATGCTGGACGTTTTTTATCTCTAGTAGATGTTCTTCCACTTACAGGTTCAGTCGGTTGTTTAGCCTGTTCATCGGCACCCATCTCGTCCACGTTATCGCGATTTCGATTTCGTTCGAGATTCGGTTGATCAATCGTTTCTGACTTTTCTTGAATAGGTAGTAAAGCGATATTTTTAGAATTATTTTGAACATTATCAACAGAACATTTAGAATTTACAGATTTTTCAACAAATATTACATCCCTACTTACTAAAATTTTTTTATTTACAATATCCCAAAGTCTAAAACCTCTTTGACTCGGGCAATAACCTATAAATTTGCATTCTACAGATTGAGGATCTAATTTTGTTCTTTTCTCCGACGGCACTCGAGCGAACGCTTTACAACCAAAAATTTCAACGCTCGTTAAGTCCGGAAGTTTACAACTCCAAAGTTCTTCGGGAGTTTTCCATTCAAGTGCCGCGTGAGGGGACCTATTATATAAATAAGCGGCCGTCGCTACGGCATCTTTCCAAAATTTACTTGACAAATTCGCATCTATCAACATGCAACGAGCTTTATCTAGTAACGTACGATGTAGCCTTTCCGCTCGGCCGTTTTGCTGAGGATTACCTGGAATCGTTGTTTGAATATTTATTCCTGCTTTAATACAAATATCCTTAAATTGTTTATTTAAATACTCAGTACCGTTATCTAACCTTAGATTAATAATTTTACTACTCGTTTCATTTTCAACTAAAGATTTAAATTGCAAAAACATATTAGTAACTTGATCTTTGGATTTAAGGAAATAAATTACTGATTTTCGACTGTAATCATCTATAAAAGTTAAAAAATATTTGTATCCATCGTAAGACAAAGTTGGAACTTAGCAAACGTCTGAATGGATTAACTCTAATTTTTTACTGGCTCTATTAAAACTGGATTTAAAATAATGTCTTGGATGCTTGGCCATTGGACAAATTTCACAGAAAATTTTTTTATCATTTACTACTTGAATATCTACATAATTGCTTAACAATTTTTTCAAAGCATCAACATTTAAATGAGCCATTCTCCGATGCCATAATTCCAAACTTTCTCCTTTACTTTGAACCTTCTTCACTACTGCAGGGCAACTGAAAATAGATTTAGAGCTATTTATTTTATCATTCTTAATATCTAAGACATACACACCGTTTTTACTTTTATTTCCGACAATAACAATATCTGAACGCTTATTAAAAATCTTACAATCTTTCTCTTTGAAATCAATATTCCAACCCGATTTTGTCATTACACCTACGGATAATAAATTCGAAGCCAACTCTGATGAATACAAAACATTCTTTAATTTAATTAATACTCTCTTATTATTATGGTGCGTATACAGATTTACATCGCCCTCTCCGCATACCTTGAGCTTCTGTTTATTTGCTACTATTATTATTTTGATTTTCGAATCACGCATATTCTCGAACAGACCTCTATTATTACACATATGCCTCGAAGCAGCTGAGTCTATCATCCATGAGTCGCTACTACATGTGCCCATCGCTATCAGCGACACACTCGCATACTCAATCTCGGCGCTCTCGTACTCGTCTTCTTCATCACCGCCTTGAGCTGCCATGGCACCAGACCCATCTCTCCTGTTGTTACCGCTGTTGTTATTGTTTTGACTCCCGTTGCTGCTATTACCACTAACTCGACGACAATTCCTTGCGTAATGTCCAGGACGGTTACATCTATAGCAAATTAATGATGATCTGCCTCTCTGAACGCCTCTTCTACCTCTGTTTTGTTTGTATCCAGCGTTTGCGCGCGAAAAGAATGCCAAGTCACTGTTTTGTTCCGTTGAAAACCACTTAACGTCTTGTAAAATCTTCGTCTTCACCAAGTCTGTCGTTAGATCGACCTTGGAACTTTCCAGAGCCATGACCATGGGTTTGTATATTTCAGGAAGACCATTCAACAGAATTGCTCCTATTACTTTGTCCGGAAACTCCAAGCCGATGCTCTTCAACTGGTGAGACGCCGATACAATTGTATCAATATAATTTTCTTCGGACGAACAATTTTCGAGCTTCGTGTCTGTAACCAACTTTATCAGTTGCAGACCCCTGGTCACTCCTGTATCTGCATAGGTTTTCTTTAGAGCCAACCACACATCACGGGCCGTATTCAAATCTCTTACGTATCCATATACCTGCCGCTCGACCGCAAGAATGATTTTGGCGCGAGTTTTCTTATCTTTCTGGGGGTCGGTAGGAACTGCCGCTGCATTGTCGGGATTAATAAAATCCCACAAATCTTCGTGAGTCAAGTAAGCTTCCATTGCCACTGCCCAATCATCGTAATTTTCGCGGCCTTTCAACTTTTCAATTGTCTGAAGCCCGCTCAACGACGTACTGGCTGCCATATTGGTTTTTCACTTTTGAATAAGGCGTCGATGAGCTAATCACTGACTTTTCGCGTTAAACCTTCGTAACTGGGCCCATAACCTGATATAGTTTGTGGAAGTAAAATGAAAAATGTACACATGATATTTTATTTATTTATACTGCAGTTTATTTTAATTAAGACCCGGATCTTTACTAATATTATTTTAAGTACAAATGTTGGCTATCCAGCAAACGCTGCGTTCAGAGCTAACTCGCAATACGCACTGAGCCGATCTACCTGCCGGTACGCTACTGCTCAGCCTACACACACACACATACGTACTATACCTACTCTTACCTATAGACATAAACAGAATATACAAGATGTCCCTAAATTGGGGGACACGGACCAGCCAGCGTGATACCTGACTCAAATCTAACCGAGAATTTCTTTGCCGGAAGCTCGTCCGACGCATAGTTTTTGAATTATCAGCGATAGCGTTAGGCCAATAGAGTGCACCATTTCATCTGGATTTGCCGCCACGGAAATAGCTGTTTTGTTCGTCTGGGTGAATTATTATTATTCGTTTACGAATTAAATATCGGCACCTCCCCTCTCTCCCTGTTGTACCACTTCTCGAGCGCTGACCTCGGTATTGTTGCCGTGGCACACGCTGCCGGCCGCACACCCACGGACGCACACTCGTGTGTGTGAAAATAAGCGAATGCCCAGCTACACAATACTACGAAACACATCTACGAGTGAAAATAAAAATAAATCTCCAAATAAATCAGCGGATTTAAGATTTAATGTTATAAAACACTTCCAATCATCGATGTATGCATAAAACTGGAGATTTTAGATGATTGATATGCCGTTAGGGTTCATAATTAGTCATTCAATCAATCTGAATTATGCTTTCCGAACATTTTTTGTGTCTTTGCAACATAATTTTTCCACTAGTTTGAAATTCATCATTGACATCCGATTTTTCAATAATGCGAGGGAAAAATAACTCGCTGAGTTGACGTGTCAATAGGTTTGTAAATCAATTACGATTCACCTGAGTTAACACAAAATAACTGAATAAATGAGAATTCACTGAATCACTAAAAATGATAACTGAAATCATGAGAATTATTTGAGATATAACTGAATTAGGAAGAGTTGTAATAAGTCAAGTTACTTTGAATCACTTTAGATTCGTGCAAAAATTTTATGTTTGGAGAGAAAAATAATTAAATTCAAATAAAAAAGTAATTTTAAATCAAGAACAAGGAAATTCCCAATTACCTCAATTCAAATGAAGCAATTTCAATATAATAAATCTATCTGAATTTGAGGAAAAATAATCATTATTATTCGGAATAGAAAAATGAAGTCGAATTACATGAATAAATTCAATTAATTCAACTCAAAAAAATATGGTGTCATTCAAATTCCCAGTTATTTCCTCGTCGATTCAATGTGGGTCTGGAGCTGCTTGTTTACTCACACGAACGATGTAATACAGTATCGATGTATGTGATTTAAGTATCAATTACTCAAAATTTATCAAACTTAAAAATATTTTGAATAAGACTATGAATTATCAAAATATCTCTTCTGATATTAAGACTACACGCAGAAATTTACCAAAATGATTAATTTTTACCAATTCAATCGAGCCGTGTCCGATTATTTTGTTGAAATCGATTAATCGATACATCGATTATTCTCAGATAAGCGGCCATCACTAGCATTGATCTCAACAATCTTAACGTTACTTGCCACTCCAGACCCACATTGAATCGACGAGGAAATAACTGGGAATTTGAATGACACCATATTTTTTTGAGTTGAATTAATTGAATTTATTCATGTAATTCGACTTCATTTTTCTATTCCGAATAATAATAATTATTTTTCCTCAAATTCAGATAGATTTATTATATTGAAATTGCTTCATTTGAATTGAGGTAATTGGGAATTTCCTTGTTCTTGATTTAAAATTACTTTTTTATTTGAATTTAATTATTTTTCTCTCCAAACATAAAATTTTTGCACGAATCTAAAGTGATTCAAAGTAACTTGACTTATTACAACTCTTCCTAATTCAGTTATATCTCAAATAATTCTCATGATTTCAGTTATCATTTTTAGTGATTCAGTGAATTCTCATTTATTCAGTTATTTTGTGTTAACTCAGGTGAATCGTAATTGATTTACAAACCTATTGACACGTCAATTCAGCGAGTTATTTTTCCCTCGCATTATTGAAAAATCGGATGTCAATGATGAATTTCAAACTAGTGGAAAAATTATGTTGCAAAGACACAAAAAATGTTCGGAAAGCATAATTCAGATTGATTGAATGACTAATTATGAACCCTAACGGCATATCAATCATCTAAAATCTCCAGTTTTATGCATACATCGATGATTGGAAGTGTTTTATAACATTAAATCTTAAATCCGCTGATTTATTTGGAGATTTATTTTTATTTTCACTCGTAGATGTGTTTCGTAGTATTGTGTAGCTGGGCATTCGCTTATTTTCACACACACGAGTGTGCGTCCGTGGGTGTGCGGCCGGCAGCGTGTGCCGCGGCAACAATACCGAGGTCAGCGCTCGAGAAGGGGTACAACAGGGAGAGAGGGGAGGTGCCGATATTTAATTCGTAAACGAATAATAATAATTCACCCAGACGAACAAAACAGCAATTTCCGTGGCGGCAAATCCAGATGAAATGGTGCACTCTGATTGGCCTAACGCGATCGCTTATAATTCAAAAACTATGCGTCGGACGAGCTTCCGGCAATGAAATTCTCGGTTGGATTTGAGTCAGGTATCACGCTGGCTGGTCCGTGTCCCCCAATTTAGGGACATCCTGTATATACAACTAATATCGACGTTCAATTTATATTTCAACAAGACTCGATTAGCGACATCAAGGGCAGGTTGGTGATAAGTTAAAAGAAAGTCCTTTCCAGCTCCAACAGCCCGTTGATGGTACTGGTTTCGCTAATGAGTTAAAAGTGCTCCTTTTTCGCCAAGCAGGTCGTCGAAAGCTTTCAAGGGTCCTTTAACTAAACGATGTGTAGGAGTATTTATGTCTCATGACCCAAAAGACCACCACCCGAAGATCTAGCGAAAAGAACACAGTATTTACAATAAGGTCCCCGATCATTGTGAGACAGCACAAGCCAGTGAAATTTTTCCAGATGCGATCTCTGGGCATACTTCTTTGTCTCTTTCCCTTTCTTGGAACGACACAGTAAGGAAAATGATAATTTGGAGGCGGTGTCCAGTGTCGCTCGAGTAGCATAGCTTTAATAAAATCATCTATAACGTTAGTATGTCCTATGTAGCAACTGATATCTGATGAAAACTGAAACTGAGCCCGGGGTTCGTCTTCCTTTTCGACAGCAGAGTCAGACGATCCGCAACCAATACTAACAAGTCCGGCATCAGCATCAATGGGTGCGTGACTATCCTGTTCCGAAGAAATAGAAGGCATCGAAGAAGATGACCCAGCTAGTTCCTCAGATACTGATTTTGACTTTTTAGTGAAAAAGCTGTCAATTGTACCATATCTAACAGATCCATGGCGCTTTAATCTTCCACTTCCACTTCCTCTCTTCAAGAAATCACCCTTCACCAAGGAAAAAAAGAGAAGAGACCAGAGATGGTCGTTACGCGGGGGAAAAGTTACATCTCAGTTTTTCAGTCATATGCTTTTTTGCAATAAGCTGTAAGAATCTGGACATCACACGTATAAGTTAACACATATACGTGTGGTGTCGATAATCGCGAGGCTGCGAGAATGGTCAATCGGTCAGTATCCATCAAATCATCAACATCTGTCATAAATGTAAAGACCGTATCAAGACAGAATTTTAATTATTTATTTATTTTTTTTTTCTTTTGTAATATTCGCGAACCCTGTTGGGAAAGTGACAAAATTCTGACACCAATGATCAGATTGATGACAATAAACATTATATAAGGACTGACGAATCAATAGAACGGAAAAACATTTATTTTTATCATACGACGCCTCCAAAAGATAAGCTTCATTTTTAAGTATTTATTATTATTGTATTTTATTTCATCTTCCATCACGATTCCTAGCCAATTTTTATCTGTCTAACCATTCATATCATTATAAGATCTCCTTCCCCATGATGCGTTTATAGCACTTGGCTTGGCAAAACAAGAAATTCGTTACAAAATTGGCGCCCGAACGAAAGTCCTTTTATCTTTTTCAGATATTTGTAAATTTTGTTTTATGATAATTATACAGCATGAAGAGCAATAAGGTCATGTAAAATAGATGTAATATATATTGATGGCTAACCGTTCAACTATTCAAACTAGATCCAAAATTGTACATTCACCAATAACAACAAAGAAAGAGACAAAGTCAAGTACACAAAAACGCACAATAAATATGAACATGGAAGAACAGTTGGAATGTCTTAAGGAAGAGTTAGCGAGTCTATCTAGTATAAAGGAATGTGTGGCACAGTTACAAAATCAACAAACACGAAATGATGAATTAGCCCGAGAAATTCAAATATTGAAGACTCAAAATCAAGAACAGCGGGAAATGCTCGAAACGATTCGTCCTCGACAGGCGCAAACAGTGAATAATGATGATACGTTGGTGAGTGGATTGGTAGCTAGTTTGCAAAGGACACATATAGATTTAAATATTCCGGAATTTTTTGACGAAGAGACTTCAAATCCAATAGAATTCTTAGGTAACATGGAAAGCTATTTTAATTTAAAAAATATTGTTGGTCAATAGAAATTAGGAATTATAGAGAATAAATTGAAAGGCAGAGCTAAGTTATGGTGGAGTTCGATCAAACAGCAGATTGAAAGTTATGATGCGTTTAAACGAACATTTCTGGAAAAATTTTACTCTATTCCCATAAAATATGATATGTTGTATTTCATATCAACAATTGTTCACAACAACATTGTGAACGCAACTCGTTGGTCGCGCGCCTTCCAACCCACGCGAGGCAACAAGCCTTTCACACTTTCTAGTCACGCGACCCAGAAGAAAGTGTGACGTCACGCGCGCCGCTCACGCCACCCACGCAGCCGAGCGCGTTGCGTAATCAGCCAAAGTGGTCTCCCGCTGCCAAAGACCAACCGAGGCTGCGATAAGAGACGACCGATCAGACCGATCGGCAGGACACTTCGGGTTCACCTCGACTTGACCGACTCTACTGACGCTGACGCTACAATGCCACGCCTTGCCTACGCTTCAACGCCACGCTGACGTTACGCCACTACGACGTTTTACTGACGCTACGACGCCACGTTCCAAGACAGACCGGACAGCAGTCTCTTTGCATGACGGATCCTGTTTATCTGGCTGCGGCCAGCCCACATCCAAACACAGCAGCTTCGAACCCTCCAGCTCCTTGGGTATTGCACCCGATAGATATCCCGTCGCGGCCTCTCACCAGACCCCCGGCTGTACTACTTTCCTTGTGGGACGTAAGGAGAGCTCGTCCAACATCACCTAGCTACTGCAGACGCATCCCGGCTCCAGTTTCCCAGTTTCCCGAGCCGCAGTGCTCATTCGTATCGACTGCCACCCAGACGACCCAGTCGGAGAGTGAGTAGGAGTCTCCAATAAAGACGATCGAGAACCGCCGTCCCCCGACACCACCGAGCTCTCCAGAAAGCCGGTATACGCCACCACCAAGGACCGAGACCGACCCCCCTCGACGCCCAACATCCTCTCTACAGCCTCCACCACAATTCAAGAAGACAAAGACCTCTCCTTCTCTCACGTGGCAACCATTACTCTAACTTTGTATATATGTAAATAAAATAACTAATAAATAAGATGTAAAATAAACTCAAGAAAAACAAACTCATCTTTGACTTCAGCGACCCACACCTTCCACGCGGTTCGGTCGAACTACTAGCTATCAAATAGCGAACAACAATAATAAAACGGCAGGGCCGTTCAAGTGGTAAGTGAATTAAATTTAATCCACATAAATATCCACGTATAGCACATGTGTACGCATGCCAACAAGCTTTACACACATGTCAAAATTGTGTCTCCTCGCGACGAATCTCAAATCTCTGATATGTAAACATATTCAATGGCACACGAAAACAACAATCCTCGAAATACAGGTGATGAGAGAAATTAACGACACTGTAGTCAGAGCGGCTAGGTGGTCTAGTGGAGTAAGTCTCCGGTAAAGCATCTCTAGATACCAGGTTCGATTCCTGGCTCTGTCGTTAATTTTTCAACTCACCTGAAAATTTCGAAATTCTACTCTTATCAATTCCCATACAAGTTAAGACAAAAAATAGGTGGAGTCCTCGAAAATTCAAATCACAAGATGGATCGTTACAAATGTATTTTTCAAGCAAATTGTCGAAGCCAAATATTTTACTCCGAAATTAGATGTTTTTGAAGTTAATTACACTATTATTCAACAATTGCCAAACAGAATGCGTGATATATTAACAACAGTAAACTGTTCTGATACCAAACAAATACAACAGACATTATCACAATTGGACAGCACATATCAAGAGCGAGAGAATGAAAAACGTGAAAATAGCAGTAATCCGATGACTCAATCTCAAAATTTTAGAAATACAACGTATAAATATAATGATAGTCAATATATAAATTATCAACCCGCTAATAACCAAATTGGTCCACAATTTCAGTGCAATTATCAGAATTATAGCCATAACAGTTCGCAAGTTGCAAATACAGGCAATGTGATGTCAAATGGGCAAAATCCGAATAATTTTTCAGCGTCTACAAATAATCATACAATATTACCTAATCTAAGATATCCACCACCTCCATCATTAAGTACACATCATCAAGTCGTAGGAAAACAAGGCGTTGATAACGTGATAAATAGAAATTTAAACTAAATAACAACGCGCTGCGATTGGGTCCCGCATCGTGTTGTGACTACGTAAATTTAGCTAAGGACCTTGTAGGTGATATTGACAATAATCCGTATGTATCAAAAACTCATGATACAGAACACCACTTATTCAAGGAGCCACACGTACATATTGTTATTTTGGAAAATCAAGTTTCAGCTTTGGTAGATACTGGAAGTCAAATAACTTGCATGTCGGAAAAATTTTATAAACAGCTGAAAAATAAACATGATTTGAATGAACTTCCTGTAAGTAATGTTTTAGTATTATCGGCTATAGGACAAAAAACTACTGCAGTCAGGCGACAAATACTTGTAGATGTAAGTATAGGGAACAAAGTTATGCGTACAGTTTTTTGAATCGTACCGCATTTAGTAAATCATGTTATTTTTGGCAACGATTGGTTGTTTATAAACAAAGTCGTATTAGATTATGGATGTAAAACTATTGGATTAAATGTGGTGCTTGTTGCACCATCGTTTTACTCGTACGGTCGGAAATCTTCAGAACAGCTAAAATCATTTGCGTGGAATCAAAAAACGTATATACAAGTGGTTAAAATGAGTAATAATGCAATTAAATTAGATTATAGAAAAGAATCTAATATTGATAATAAAGTCATTTTGAAGTCATGTGAAAATGATAATTTAGCAATAAGCAATAATGTGATGAATAATGTCAAACAATCTGAAAACGTAGAAAAAAATATTTGTGTAAAAGGTAACAATAATATAGACTTTGTGAGTATTAATGATGTAATCAAAAGTATAGATAAAGAGAAAGAAGCTGACGAAAATCTGCAAATAGAAATAGAAAGAAGTAGTGAAATAGAAAATGTTACTATTAATTGTGATGAAATTGATGAATGTGATAGATTGATAATTAATAATGAAAAACAAATGATAGGAAAAATCAAAATCCAAAAGAAGATTATAACTTGTGTGAACATAATAATGTAATAGAAGAATCTTTAAATTGCTTCAGTAGAACAATTAGAAGTACGAAAAATGATCAAAGTTTTTTTGAAGATGTCCGAGCGATCGTGACAAGTCTTATGGGTTTGAGCGAGGAGCAAAGAGTCACTCTTGAAAATTGCTGTGTCAGTATGAGCACCTGTTTTCTGATAAAGTAGGCTGTACTAAAATTTATGAACATTCAATCAAACTTGCAACTAATAGACCATTCGTAAAACGACCGTATCCCATACCATTAAAATATAGAGAAGCTGTAGATTTAGAGCTGTAAAATATGTTACGAGATCGTATAATAGAACGTTCTAATAGCCCTTTTTGTAATCCACTTTTAATCGTACCTCAAAACAAAGGTGGAGTGCGAATTTATCTAGATGCGCGTCATTTAAATAATATTATTGAATCAGATAACGAGTCACCGCCATTGATTGAAGAACTGATGAGAAAACATCATGGTGTAAAAGTTATGACGACAACAGATTTAACACACGGGTATTGGCAAATTCCTCTTGAGAAAAATTCTCGTAAGTTTACTGCTTTTGTATATAGAGGTACGGTATACCAATTTTGCAGGATACCTTTCGGTCTTGAAACGGCAGGAAGCGGGTTCATTCGTGCGCTTAACTTAGCAATTGTTAATGAATATTCTGCTTTTCTGACCTGTTATGTAAATGATTTACTTATCGCATCACCTGATTTTGATTCTCATATGCACCATTTAAACTTGGTATTTGGTCGTTTCATGCAACATAATTTCACTATCCGCTTAAAGAAAACATTACTGTGCAGAGAATCTGTTCCGTTTCTAGGTTTTATAATTACACCCGCTGGTGTACATCCAAATCCAGATAAGTTAGCAGTAATTCAGAAATTTCCAGTACCTACCAATAAAAAACAACTTCAACAATTTCTAGGCGTATGTAATTACATATTATAGGCAATTCAGTATCAAATATGCAAGTCAAGTAACACCCCTGCGTAACCTTTTGAAAGATAATGTGAATTAGGAGTGGAAAAGCGATCATACGAAAGCCTTTAACAAGCTAAAAGAAATGTTTTTGAAGTATGTTACCTTAAATCATTATATTCCAAATACTGAATTCCGAGTACAAACTGATGCCAGTAATCTTGGTATAAGTGGTATTTTGTATCAAATAGATTCTGCGGGAAATCATAGAATAATATCTTTAGTAAGTAGATGTCTGAAGAAAGCTGAACTTAATTATAATACAACCGAAAAAGAATTACTTCCCATAGTATACCACAGGCAAAGATAATTTAGTAGCTGATTTTTTCAGAAGAAACATAGATGGTAAACAAGCTGAGTCTGAAAATAATAAAATATTGATCGCAAATATGAATGAAATTCTAATCAACAGAATAGACGTCCGTTTGGAAGTATTAAAGTCGGAGGCTATAGAAATTGATGCACATTTACTTAAGGGCGTTGCCTATGCCTCGAAGAGCGCGCACGAACAGACACTCACGATTTTCCTTCTCATTTCCTCATTTTTGAAGATAATTAGGTTCCTAGGGGGCAATTTTGAAGATAAAGAATAGATCTGTGTCACCTGTTTTGCCGAATTTTCGATTTCGCTTTCAGATTTGCGAAAAACGTACTTAATCTTTGTACGTTATCTTTGAAGTGAGACACAGCGGACAGTGAATTTTTTTTTTGAAATTCGGCAAAACAGACGACACAGATCTATTCTTTATCTTCAAAATGACTCCCTCAGAACCTAGTTATCTTCAAAAATGAGGAAATGAGAAGGAAAATCACGAAGCATAAAACAGCAAATTTTTCGCGCAAAAGGCGGGCGCCTGCTAGCGCCACGACCGCGTTGGCCGGCGACCATGCAAATTGCAGGCGAGGAGAGTAGACTCAAACCCCCCACTACAATTCCCCTCGTTCGAATCCTCGTCACTCGGCACGTGGATATTGTTCCGCGCTTTTATTTTTGCTTGTGTTTTTCTACCGTGTTTTTTATTCTTTCGAGCCAGTATTTATTCCCGCGATGGCTAAGAAGAGAAGGAACCTGTCTTTGAAGAAGAAGAAACAACCGGGCATAAAGATTTTGGCTAAATTTCAGGAAAAAATTAGGTAAATCGAATTATTTATATGATTGATGTCGCATTCTCTCCGACTTCGAGATTCAAACACTTGAGTGCGAACAATCTCAGGGCTTTAACCTAATTGTAAAAAGGTACTTTCAAGAGCCGATATTGCTGTTCATAATAGCAGTATAAATTCATTCTCAAGTCTTTTATACGTACGAAAATATAAACTAGAATGCATTGTGACGTGTGGTACTAGCCCTGTTTGCATTAGTCGCTAAAATATGTCATCAATTTGTTACGTGTTCAGGTTAAATGATCGAAATCACTATTCGGCAATTTGCATTAGTGTTTACACTTTGTCGATCATAAGGAATATTTTTATCACTTATTGTGACTACCTAAGTATCCAAGGTAAAGTTACAAGGTATCTGGAAAAATTTACCATACAAAGTAAATAGGGCGCGTACGTATTAGGCCACTCAAATACGCGCGTTTTGTTTTTGGAAATAAACTTGACGTAATTCTGGGGTAATCATACATGCACACATTACTTACAAATCAGCCACCTACAAAACTGTCATCAAATCAGATACTACTGCCAAGTATAATTTATTCAGAAACTCATGATGATTTTGATATACTATAACTAATGATGACAAAAAAAAAAATTGAAATCACAATTGAAAATGCAAAAAAAAAAAAAAATTGGAGTACGTGGTACTTGGCGGGCCCATGTTTATATTGCCATTACAACATTGATATAGCTCGTCTTGTATTTTCTCGTGCTTGTTTTAAAAAGGCCCGCCAAGTACCACTACCTCCAATTTTTTTTTTTTTCAATAAAATTTATTGTTTTTTTCAATTTAAATTTTGATTTCAATTTTTTTTTTTTTTTTGTCATCATTAGCTATAGTATATCAAAATCATAATTAGTTTCTAAATAAATTATACTTGGCAGTAGTATCTGATGTGATGGCAGTTTTGTAGGTGGCTGTTTTGTGGGTAGCTGTCACATTAATATACTTGGCGAAAGGTTTTTGCACCAGAGGTGCTTTTTGGGGATATCAGTACTTTTTGTGGGATTTCGCTTGAACATTAAAAACTTTTGCTCACTCGCTACGCTCGCTCGATAGATTTTTGAGATACAGAATAAATATTTGAGACGAAAATAATCGGTGGAAAAGCCAAGTTAGAGCTTTCTCATAATTACATGTATCAGGTCCAAGGTCTTCTACACATTACGAATAGGGAGTGGTGATATTTTATAGTTTAGACGCCAAAGGGATTGATTTTTGATAAAATAAAACGTGACGATCAATTCTGGACCGGAAAAATGGAGAATAAATTAGCAGATTTGTTTCACTTTTGTTTGTTACCCGAGATCGTAGATTCTAGACGCGCCCGACAACTCTCAATCCGCGAACCCCCCCTCAAATCATCGAAGCCCAGAAGGCCGCGCGTAAGAAACAGTAAATTCACGACCGACAGACGACAAAAAACTGTAATATAAATATATGTACATATGTACATAAATACAATAGCTTTGTATATAGCTTACGTGTAATACTTCTGTGATTTATGTTTAGTTAGTTATATGTATTACTATGCCAAAAATTTGCTAGTCATATTGTTATAATTATATATCTGATTGTTCATTCCAGGAATACTTTCTGCAGTCTGACCGAACTGCGTGTATAGGGTGATTCAGAAAAAAAAAATTTTTTTTTTTCCTTTCCAAACAGGTTCAAAAATTTAATTCAGGTATACAAAGTCACTAGTTAAAATTTAGGATTTTAATATTAATATTAAGGGGTGGCGCATAGCACTTTTCGATTTTCCATAGGAATAACATAGGATAAATGTTGTTTGCTTCTTCTAGTTTTTATAACTAGCTAACGAAGCGTCGTAAAAAAATCTAAAGACAGATTGTTCGCTATTTGTTGATAGCTTTTCGACCGAGCCGCGTGGAAGGAGTTGATCGCTGTGGTGTGAAAGATGAGAATTTGATGTTGTTGTATTTACACCTTATTTATTCATATATATATATACAAAGGTAGTTAGTTATTTGGTTGCCACGCGAGGGAAGGGATAGTCGTGGTCTTATTGCACCGCGGTGGAGGCTGCAGCGATGATGTGCGGCGATGAATCGATGCGGTGCTCAGTGGCGGCGTGTAATGGCTCTCTGGTGAGCTAGGCGGCGTTGGAGGACGGCGATTCTCCGGTCCGGTCGTTGGTAGTGACGATTCCCACTCACTGTCCGATGGTGTTGCTGCGTGGCCGTTGACACGTATGTGGGTGGTGATTCCACAAATGGAGAGACCGCTGCCGGGATGCTGCGGTTGTATCTCGGCGATGTGACCCTGGCTCGTCGGACGTCCCACAGCGACAGCAGAATGCTGGGTGGCCTTGTCAAAGGCCTTGATGAGAGGTCCACCGGTCGGAGCACCCAAGGAGCTGGGGGGTTGAGGAAGCCTGCCCTTTTTGTTGGACTGGCTGGTGGCAGGTTGTAAGAGTCAGTCATGCAGTTGTCCAAAAAAGCCTGCGTGCTGTTCTGTAACTGTAGCGTACTGGTGACGTAGCGTAACAGTGGTGGTCGTATTGTCTGGTCAATTCCGGCGAGACCGAAGTTGTCCTGCCGATCGGTGAGATCGGTGGTCTCTTATCTCAGCCTCGGTTCCACTTCAGCAGCGGGAGACCACGTTAGCTAATTGCGGGACGCGCTCGGCTGCGTGGGTGGCGTGAGCGGCGCGTGTGACGTAGAGTGCTTTCTTCTGTGGCGCGCGACTGGAAAGCGTGAAACGCTTGTTGCGGTGCGTGAATTGTACGGCGCGTGACCGACAAGTTGGTTTCACAAGGTTGTTGTGAACACAGATTTTTGTAGGAAATTGAATGCTCTACAAAAAAGGAAGCGTACATTTTACTTTAAATAGATGATAACTAATAATTAATTTTTGCAACAATGACGTACTACTTTCCATAGTTTGCGCTTTCTATAGAATTTATTTAGCCATATAATGTATACAATGCTCGATGCCTTGTTATGATATCAAGTTTCTCGATCAAGATTACTGTCATGTTTCACTTATACTGTTTCAATTTAATTTCTATGAGATCCTTTTCATACAGATTTCGTGATTATGTTTATTAAGTTTAAAGGAGTTTAATTTTACTTTTATCATTTTATATTATTTTTTATCATTTTGTATTTGTTTGGTGCAAACCCGATCATGGTTGGGAGGTAGGGACGGGTTAGGTGGGTCTCTGTTTGATAGCAATCTCCACGTGGTGAGACCTAGGAGATTGATGATATTTTCGTTGTTATATCATGAATTTGCTAACAGCTATTCGTTGCAATTTTCAATTTGAAACGACCTGTGACGACGTCTGGCCGGCATTCATAAATAGTTACGTATTATTTTTGAGACTGTATTAGGAACAGCTCTCAGCCGATCAAGCTATGCTTTGAGCTGACTCAAGACAGTCCTGCAAATCGAGCCTGACTATGAATACCGGCTATTAGACTATTACCAGTCACGTGATCGCATTGCGTAGAAATACGGACGCCGGTGAATATAATTTTCGTTGAAATATTAAGAATGTATATCTATATCAACATACGTATGGGGAATTCTACGTCACGTCAATCAAAAAGTGACCTCGTATTTTTTCAATCTATTCATACTCTTTTTCATATGAAACAAAGGTAAAAACAATCGATACGCATTTTGGTGTTCGTCCGAATTATGTTTGTTTTCGAAAGATGCAAGACAATCATTCAATTTTGATGCAAAAAGAGCGCGCATATATCCGGTTCTATTCGACGTGAAGACATCGTTTACAGTGCATTCGGAAGGTGAACGAATAAGCTTTCATAAAAAAAATTTGATGTTAAACATTATTTAAAACCCCAATTCTTATAAACAATTCAAATGTTTGACGATTTTTACCTCATTAATGACAAGTTTTGAAATTATAAAAAAAATAGTTTCGGGTTCCTTATTAAATTCTGTATTACTAGTAAATTTTTCAAGTGGAATCTGAAAGGAGTCTATTTTTTTTTCTATTATTCATCAGGTGCTGCGTCGTGCCGAGCGCGGCACACTGGGCTGGTTAGAAGGATTTGAATCCGAATGCCCGTGAGGGGTGGAAGAGGCTAGCCGCGTTACCCGCCCCACTCCGGCGACAGCTCGATTGCTCCATCTCACTTGTTTCTTACTCTCTCTCTCGCCACGGTTAACGCGGGAAGCGGAGTAGCCCGCGCTTTCTAGCTAGGCAACGCCCTCAAGGGGACCCGGTGGTCTAGAGCACGAAAATTTTACCTAGTTTCACGATTTTTTTTGCCATTAAAAATTTCAAAAACGATGTTTCAACTTTTCGAGCGTATTACTACGTTTATTGAGTTTACAAAAAAATTTTTTTTTCATATTTTAAAAACAATATTTATTATTACAAAAATGCCGCTGAAGATGACCCTTTCGAAAAATCGGACCCGGACGGCGTAGGTGATTTCGAGACTTCTACTTATCTGAAACACAAAATTCAAGAAGATTCTTAATCAGAAAGAGTGCAGTTATGGTCGGAACTTGAACAAATCGAAAAAATTAAAAATTGACAAAATGGCGCGCGTTTGAAAAAAAAGATCGTAAGATCGGGTCTTTTTCACTAGTTTTTTAGTGTAAACAATAGAAAATTATTTAAATAAAATTATGATTCTAGTTCCGACGATAGCCATACATGTTGTGTACAACATATCCAAATTTCAAGTGATTCGGTTGAACAGTTTTTTTGTTTTCACCCCCGCTGTACCGAAAAAAGTAGTTTCGAGATAAACGCGTTTAAAATTTCAAATAAGTATTTTCTCAAAAAAATTAGATTTCAACGTGTACTTACATTAATCTGAAATGCCCGCACTATACAATATCCCTTCAGTCTTCTCATACTCTTCTCTCACATTTTCACTACAACTCAGGTAGACAACTCAGGTAGCAGCTGCTTTTCTACGAACAATAGAACTGTCACGAGCGCCGCATATTTACTCAAAACTGTAATATATTACCGATTATATCGATTATTATTTTATATATCATTATTATCTCTAGAATCAAGGAAGCATAGTTTTAGTTAGTCTATACAAAATATTTTATTATAATCAGTTCGTGGAATAGCCAAGCGCAACGGCGTAGTTGGACAGCCAGCAACGTCAGCGTCTTCGCGCCCGCCAGATCCCGGGTGTAATCAACACCGGGATGAGGCGAGCGCGAAATCACGCGCTTCGAGGATGACTGTTGCGAGGCGAGCCTTTGTTCGAAATTGTAAACTCAGCGGAAACTCGCTCGCCGCCCGACGTTCCAAGGGGTGTCGGACGAGCGAGCGAAGTCAGTCCCGTTAGAGACAGGATCAAACCAACGTCAACGGAAACAGGCTCCTTCAAAGCTGTCGAGTATAGAGTTATAAGTCTTGGGTCTCCGACGATTAGAGAGAGCATTCCTTTAAATCTACACGCGGTGATCCAAACGTCTCGCGTCGCGACGTTAGTCTTCGAAGTTAGACTTTAAGTGTAGGAAGCTGTGCCACGAACTTAATCAAGTTGTGTAGTCTTAATTGAATGTGAGAGTGAAAGCGTGAGCCGTTCTGCGAATTCGGAGCTGAACCACCGAAGAGTAAGTGCGAGAGAGAGAGAACGTGAGTAGTATAAGAACATAATGTAAGCTTCCTTGTCTAGAACCTTGCCGCATTTAGTTGATTCATTAAACATTTCTACTTGCTTCCTTCAAAATATTGGTGCAATACAATTGAAATCCTCCAAACCATTTCCCACGGAACGCCCTGTAGAGGACGTTCACCTCCGAATCCACCTAAAAATTAAACATAAACCTCAGTAAGAACAAAGAGGGTGAAGTCGTCGCGTGCGAGACCGCTCCGCACGTGACAGAACTACTCACTGAGCGGACCGACCCTTCTACTTACTTTCGCGCCGACCTTCAATGGGTTGTAAAACTTGAAATACTGTGAATATCATTATCAAATTTTCACAGTATATTCTCAAGATACTATGCTTTCGAAATATTGAAAAAAAAATCGATTTTTCGTAAGTACTAGACCACCGGGTCCCGTTAATTGTTTTTCTATTTTAATTACATCAGGTATACATTTTATAATGGTTTTGGATTTCTTCCACCAGCCGTCACGATTAAGGTATTTCAGATTCTTACCCCTCTGCCATTCTGCACTATCAAGAGGATTACAGTATATACAATCGGAATTTTTTAAATAAGTCATCACATGCGGAATATTATACAAGATTTCAAAAATGATATCATATGCTGCAATTGAATAATAAAACACTTCAGAGTACATAACCTATGAAAGATGCACTTTTCCACGTCTATATCGGAATAATTAATTCGATAATTAACAAAAATTACTTGGAAATACTTACTTGAATAAATATTATATGTACTGATAATTTCACAATATCAGAACAATGCGTTTGAGACTTGATTACATAACCCCACACGGGCCTGTTTTTTTAAATCGTTCTACACGTATATAATATGCTTATCGAGCGTTGCTAAACATTATCGAGACCTCCGAGATCCCTCGAAAAATTTACGATGCTTTTCGCGAAGTAGCGGTACACTCTAGTGATAAGCATTGCTATCTTCTACCTACAGAATGGTTCGTGGCGACGCTCGTTGTTAATTGCAGTTAACGATATCGTTAGCTAACGAATCTCGTCCACAGAATCTCGCTACAGACGAATAGTTCAAAAGTTACAAAATCAGCCCCAACGTGACATTGACGTCACGAGGGTCAGGAGAAGACACCGCTAGCTGACGGTCCGAGCGAGAGCGGGGCCTACGTGGTCCCCAGCAACCAAAAGTGAGGGGAACTGGACATGCGAATCGGGATCCTTTCCCTCCGAAGCGAGACGGTTAACCGCAGCGGACCAAGACCAAGGAAGATGGGATAGAGAACCAGCCACCATAAAGTGCCAATGTTAAGCTTCGGACAGAGTTTTGTAGCACCTCTGTTGAGTCAGGGCGGAACTAAGAACCTCCCATCACTGCAATACATATGGATTTTGAATCTCATGTTAATGAAAGCAAACATGACCGCTTAATTTGAAACTCATCATATTATACGGACGTACTTTAACGTTGGAGAATTGTTTTAAGCAGTCATGCCTCGTAGGTGAGAAAAGTTAAAAGCTGCAATAGAGGTATTATTTATTGTATTAGGGTGATATTCATTGGCATGAAATAAAAACATAACACTTTTTGCATGTGACAAAAGTATCCATACATTCATTTTTATTTTTTTCCGTTTTTGTAGCATATAACAAACATTATTAGTAAAATATCACAATAATCTTATTTTTTAGGTAAATAATGCTTAATATTATTAATTAAATGTTTGAATCCTCACAGTCTTTGTCATTTTTCATTTTTTTGTCTTTTTCTACTTCGCTTCGTATACTGTGCATTATAATGCTTCGAATCGACATGTTTATTATTAAGCCCTCCTACTTTTACACCACATTAGTGAAGAAAAATACCATGCGGTTATCCCACGTACATACAGACTGATGTAGATTTTGAAAGGTGAAGATAGAGAAAGATAAAGAAAGAGAAATAATAAGATAAATACAATATTTATAATATGTACTATGACGTAGCTCCATCGAGTCTAATAACTACAGAAATTCCTCGAGAAATTCTAAAACGAATTTAACGCTCAAATCTGGAGTACTTATCTACCATTTTCTTCGGGCCGGACGCTATCCTATCAAAGCGAGCTTCCTAGTAGCATTTGATACTTATGTACGATCTCATAAATATTTCAGTGTGTTTTGGAGAACACAATTGCAATACAGATTCCGTGGTGAGAATCCCATAAAGTAGTTGCGACACGTTATTAATATGCATATGGTTTTTCATAAAAACGTTGAATGATCTTTCCCATACTTTTATAGACTCGAAAACGGCATGAATCAATGACAAGAGGGACCACTTCTTCAAAGCTTTGCACTTGTGCATTCTTCTGTCTGGATACTTCAGCCTGGATACCGCCTAATTGCAAAGCAACAATATTGTCGTCGGTATTACAATTTGCTCTTTCCGACAATTCAGAAACTTGTAAAATGATGGTTTGTCGAAATCCGGAAGTGAATTGACTTGGAGAGGGTTTTGTATCTGAACCATGCTGTTGTAAGATTGCGTAAAAATTGTCCAACGGATCCTGACATAAATGTCTAGTTTTCAGTCGGTCAATGTGGTATTTAGAGTTGAGATGTTCACACAATAGAAGAATACTGTTAATTGTAAGGATCCATCCATCAACACAGGGAGATCTTTTTCGTCCGCTAACAAATCTACAGGCTTGTAATTTAATTTTGATTTGCTCTAAGAAGGCTTGATGCTTCGATGTGACACATATGGCATAATTGTATTTTTCAGAAATCGTTTCTTCAGCAAGTAATCTATTAGCAGTATCAAATAAATTTTCCATTCTTTCACGAAAGCAGTCGTGCCTTCAGTAGGCCAATGGTGGAACTCTTCTGGAAACGTCATGTTATAGCAAGTAATTGCGATGTGCATCGAATGACTAAATATCTGAGCAGCGTAGGATACTTTCATTTTTGTAAAAGATCTAGATAAAGTAAAGTGTTCGTCCTTAATTTTGAGAATGATATTCAATAGAGATTTTTGACTGAGTTGGTAAACTTGAAGTATTACTCGCCAAGAAACTATTTTGCCGTCATAGATGAGATCTCTATCGCTAAGGTTGTTTCGCTCTGATTTAAGCAAGTGCGGCGGATCAAAAATAACAAATATTTTTTGCTCATTGAGTAAGAAAAAAGATTTTTCTCCAGTTACATTGCGCCGTTTGACAAAGCTAAGATTGAGGGGTCCTTGGTCGCTGATTATACATTTAACCTCTAGACCCGTTTCGCAAGTTTTTTGCATGCAATCCGCAATGATAATGTCAATTCGCTCCTGGTTTCCTTTGGAAGCCAAGAACCAAAACCCCAAAACCTGCTTTCTCTTGCAGCTGATCCAAGTTATCATGCACACGAGTGCGCTAGTAGCTTTCTTAAATTGTAGGGTAATCCCGTCGTCTGCAAAACCAACGAACTTATCTAGCCTCGAATCATAGTGGATTTCAGAAGTCAAATGAATTTCGTCGAATAATAAGTTCCCTAGTTTTTTGTCTGACGTTAATGACGAAGTTCTTTTCAATGCTGATAATACCACTTCATTTAAACCCGGATTTACAGGGATCTCGTTCTGGTAAGACTTCAGCATATTGATGGATGGAAGGAATAGGAATGTTTTGAGGTATCTGTATGTTCGTGGGGAATGATAATATATTGTAACGATTTGGGCGTTACGTTAATAAAATATGGATCCGCGAGTTTACTTATTATCAAATCAAAGGCGTGAACAAAAATATCGTGATAAATGCTTTTAATGCAATATACGTGATTCTTGTTTAAAGTCTGAAACAAGACTGTTTTTACAATAATATCGGTTGGCGCAGCAACCTTATTCTTTTTAAAGACATAAGAGGTTTATAAACGTCTTTTATCTATGCTGACTACTAGATCATTAAAGAGGGGGCAAAAGGGGTGATTTCACCCTTTGTAACACTACTCCCCCCCGAGGAAAAGAGTCGTCCCGACTCGGGAAAGTTAAAACAATTATAAAGGTGATCCAGTAGTCAGTGCTCAAAGGTGAGTTGGAGCTGTGGCTCTAAAAATTTAAAAACTCCCTTTTTTACTATCTGGCATTTGCCCACAGTCTCAAGGTAAACCACAGAAAACCTTGAGCAGATAGTTGAGCGTTAAATAATCTCCAAAATTTATGTGCCATGTTTTATGAGGGTTAGTGTTATTAAGTGTTATGTGGCTTCATGAATTCAAAGTTATCCGCAACGGCCCAGATTGATGTCGGGAAGAAATTCAATCTTCTTCATGAAGGATCCCTCCGAAACAAGTTCGGATGAAAACATCGAACAGGGAACCGACAATTCCAGGACCAAATAAGACGAAAACAGATTTCTCTTCATATGAAATAAGGAAATCGTGGGGTGACTTCTTTAGAAATAGTTCACCCTAGAGTTTTGGAAGGACAAATGTGAGTGATGGTAAAACAATTCAAATTCACTAAGTGAATTTGGGAGAATACTTCAATAAAATAAATTGAATATGTATTCAAAAGAAAAGAAACGATCTTCTCTGAATTATTTCTGCGTCCTTCTTCAAAATAAAACCACCAGTCATCCTCAGGAATCGGGGAAGATTGGAAGGAAAGGGCTGTGTCAAATAACCTGAAAAAGTGCTCACAAAAACTGACACTTAAGGTTAATAAAATGTGAAAATCAAGCAATCGCTCATCGACCTCGAAAAATAATCGTGGCTCATTTCACATTATTCCTTAAACCAAAGCCTATCCGACACAAAACTCGATTCCAGAGAAGAAGTTTCTAGAAAGAAACAATCGAAGAAAACAAATTTCAAATTGATTAGCAACGCAGAAATAACAAATCATTATAAGAAAAGTAGTCGTTAAAGACAGACAAGACATGGATGCAAAAGAACATACTTCGACGAATGCAGCTATGCTGCTAAAAGTATTTTCTCTCGAAAATTCGGACGACCTTAGTGAAATGGAAAGGTCTAACTATTTTAACTCTCTTTGGAGGGAGATGTCTTGCGGCCAGCTGAATGCCGTTTCCGTAAAAGGAAGAAGCGGCTTGCTCTGCCTAAGCTGCTTTGAGTCACAGTGAGTACATCATCTCAAATAACATAAATAAATTATAAGAAAATAATTTTTTTTTTTTTTTTTTTGTTTCAATCATTTCTTTTTAGTTCTAGACCCGAATTTCTCCTTCAAGAGGTCTCTCTCCATGTGACCTTTTTGAAAGAAAAAGTGCTTTGTCACTCTTGTAAACAGAGTCTATTCGATATAGTAAAGAAAACGGAAGGGTGCGAGGGATGCGAAAATGTCAAAGAAGAAATTAAGAAGATTTTAAACATTTCTCGCCTTTTCCCCTTAATATAGTTTAATGTAAATTTTTTAAGAATAAAATTTTTCCAATATTAAATTCAAAGGTTTAACTTTGTCCGTGTATCATTGCAAGACAAAAATTAGAATAAACTTGGTCGGCTGTGGATTCTGCATTGATAACCAAAACAGGAGCCGATAAAGAAGAAAAGGTTTGTTTCACTAGCCAATCTTCATGAACCTCATGGATAGTTCTGAGTAGTTCTAAAGAAATACTCGATTCTTCCTCACGAGAACGGGAACTAACTCGAGCAAAAGAAGTTTCTGGGGAAACTCGCAAATAAACAATCAAATCTACTCTGAGCTCAGACGAGCGAATGAGAAGATCAAAATTTTTTGTCAATAAATGAGATTCGAAGTCGCGAAAATTACCTAACCTTCGACGAGCTTCTACAAAACAATTGCTACTGTATATCGATCTTTCCATCACCTTTACAGGCAATGAAGTCGTCTGCAGATGTCTATCTAACATAACCATTTGAGCGAAATGCTGAAAATAATAGCAATAACGATCTGGGTTCTGATACATCAAATCTAAAAGATTAATTCCAGCTACATTTCGATATTCTTCAAGAGGTTCTAAAAGTGTACAGACCTGGCGATCTGCTAAAAACCTCTTGTTGAAAGTTGTTTTTCCGCATCCGATATTTCCTTCTATAATAATCGTAAGCGGTCGAGTTTTACTCAAATGAATTCCGAAAGGTAAATTCTTCTCCCAATCGATAATCGACTGTAAAGAAGGTCAAGTCGATCACAGTCGTCAAGGGTGTTCGGTTGAAGATCTAACCTCGGAGGATGTCCCTGGTCTTGGAGAGACTGTTCCAGGTTGATCCTCTTCAAAAGGAGCAAGACGATCCAAGTGAACCACTTTTTGACGCGAATGAGGAGATCTTCGGATTCTATAAACAACATCATTTATCCGGTTAACCACTAAGTAAGGGCCTTCCCAATTTCTTTGTAGCTTTGGACATCGTCCTTTCTGTCTTCGTGGTTGAAAAAGCCAAACAGAATCTCCAGGATTAAATTTTAAATCTCTGGCTCGAATATCATAGCGAGTTTTTAATTTATCTGAAGCCATAGAAATTCTATTCCTAGCAAAGTGATGAATTTCTTCTAAACGTTGTTGTAATAAAAAGGCATAATCTGTTTGATGCTGTCTTTGCACAGGAACAGGGCCTTTCTCTAAATCTGACGGAAGTCGAAGATTTCTTCCAGTAAGCATGAGGGCTGGCGTCTGTTTCGTCGTCTCATGAATCGCAGATCTGTAAGGTAAAAGGAAGAACGGGATCCAGGAGTCCCAGTCTCTCTGATTCTGTTCTACGAAGGACGACAAATATTGTAGCAAAGTCCGATTCAGACGCTCTATCATGCCGTCAGACTGCGGATGCAAAGGAGTTGTACGAGTTTTTCTAACCCCTAAAATCTGAGTAACCTCTTTCATTGAGGTCGACTCAAAATTTCGGCCTTGATCAGTATGAAGTTCTAGAGGAACTCCGTGTCTACAAATAAATTCTTTAACGAATGCCTGCGCTACAGTAGAGGCTTCTTGATCAGCGAGAGGGACCACTTCTGGCCACTTAGTAAAATAATCAGCAATAACCAAAGCATATTTATTTCCAGAATGGGTTATCGGGAGAGGTCCAAGAATATCCATTGCTATCCTTTCAAATGGAGCTCCCACGTTATAAATCTGAAGAGAGCTTTGTCCCTTCGCTCGAGGTCCTTTCTTTGCCGTGCAGACTCGACATCTTCGACACCAATCTTCAACGTCCATCCGGCAACGAGGCCAAAAGTAGAAGTTGCGAATTCTGCCTAGAGTTTTATTTGAAGCGAAGTGTCCGCCTGCAGGAGAATCATGATAAAGAGCAAGAATCTCCGGAACTCGTGACCTGGGAACCAAAAGTTGCCACCTGATTTCTTTCAAGTCTGCAGATTCCCATTTTCGGTATAAAATTCCATCAATTAAAAGAATAAAGTCCCATTGAGCCCAATAAATTTTCAAATCTGGCTCGGCTAAAGATATATCCTGCCAGTCTGGGCGAATTTCTGCTTCTTTCCAAGACTTCACTTGATTCAAAGTGTCGTCTTCTTGTTGCGATTTTCTCCATTCCCCCTGGTCATTTTTAAAAGGAATCTTCCGTATTATAAGAGAGGGGTCACGATTTTTCTCTAATCGTGCACACTGTTTACACTCTGGCATTTCCTCGCAGGGTCTTCGAGAGAGAGCATCGGCGTTTCCATGATGAATTCCTGCTCGATGACGAATATCAAAATCGTACTGACCGAGCCTTTCCAACCATCTAGCTACCTGACCTTCGGGAGATTTAAACGAAAGTAGCCACCTGAGAGAAGCATGATCTGTACGTATCAAAAATCTCCTGCCGTACAAATAATGATGAAAATGTACTACGGTCTCAACAACAGCTAAAAGCTCTCTACGAGTGACACAATAATTCCTCTCGGTTTTACTCAAAACTCTGCTGAAATAGCTTATCACTCCCTCTTGACCTCCCTGAATTTGTGACAGAACCCCGCCTATTCCTGAAAGAGATGCATCCGTATCTAGAATAAAAGGAATTCCGACCTCTGGATAAGCTAAAATCGGCGAAGAAATAAGATTTTCTTTTAATTTCTTAAAAGCCTCTTCGCATTCCGGGGTCCAGTCAAAAGGAATCTTGATTCCGGTCAAGTGATGGAGAGGTTTAGCTATACTAGCGAAACCTTTTACAAATCTTCTGTAATACGTACAAAGGCCTAAAAAGCTTTGAACTTGTTCTTTATTCTTAGGTGTCGGCCAAGAAGAAACCTTCTCTATTTTGGATGGGTCGGTTTTCACACCTTGTGCTGAAACGATATGTCCGAGGAAGCCTACTTCTTTCTGGAACAGATGACATTTTTTCGGGCTCATTTTCAGACCTGCTTGCTTCAGCCTAGCGAAAACTTGTCTGAGATTTTGAACTTCTTCTTCAAAGTTCTTGCCAAAAACGATTATATCGTCTAAATAAACGAGGCATATTTTGCCCGTGAGCCCATGGAGAACAGCCTCCATCATTCGTTCAAAGGTAGCCGGGGCATTACTCAAACCAAACGGCATAACCTTGAACTGCCATAATCCTCCTAAACCCGTAACAAAAGCTGTTTTTTCTTTATCTAGAGGATCCATTTCGACCTGCCAGTATCCGCTCTGAAGATCTACGGTGCTGAACCAAGTTGCACCAGCTATCAGGTCGAGTGTCTCGTCGATTCTGGGTAGAGGGTAAGAATCTTTCTTCGTTATATCGTTCAGCTTCCTGTAATCGATACAAAATCGTTTGGATCCGTCCTTTTTGTTAACAAGGACGATTGGTGAAGCCCAGGGACTAGACGATGGCTCAATCACATCGTTCGCTAGCATGTCTTCCACAAGCTTCTTCACCTCTTCTCGGGCGTTGAGAGCGAGTCTTCGAGGAGCTTGTTTAATTGGTGAACTCTCTCCGACGTCGATCTTGTGCTTGACATAAGTACATCGGCCCTTATCACCACTATCTTTGGCAAAAGAATCTTTAAATTCTAGCAAAAGAGATTTAAACGATTCTTCCTGAGCTGAATTTAACGAAATCGAAGATTTCTCAACAAGGCTCCGTAAATGAAGAGGAAAATGTTGTTGCAAATCATCTTCCGACAGTTCTATTTCTCGAATTCTAGGAGGAGTCCAATAAATTCCATTCTTATTTGTACAAAGAGTTATTTCGCGATTGTTTGAAGCTAGTGAATTTCTCTTAGTCGAGATAACACAGTTATGAGCTGTAAGAAAGTCTATTCCCAAAATACCTTTATCCTCTATATCTGCTATAAAAACCTTATGTGGTGAGTCGATACACCCAAAAAGGTTAATTTGGACAGTAGCCTGTCTCAAAACCGGGGTCGTCTCTCCAGTGGCTGTTCGCAGAGAAAAAGAGGGAACAATCTGGTCATCGGATTTAAAGAGATCCGATCGAACTACGGTTACTTCCGCGCCCGTGTCTATTACCCACAGACAATCGACGCCATTAACAGTACCACGCGCGTAAAGACCAGACTGTCGCAGACTTCTAATTAAAAACTGTTCTCTAAGAGGGCTTTCACTACCAACAATCTGCGATGATTTCCGCCCTGACAAATCATCTGAAACTAGTTTTTTGAGTGAGTTCCTGTTGAAGAACTCGATTGAGGATCTGCTTCCCCTTTTTCTATATTTTTCTTACGCCAATTATAAGAATTTGGATTCGAGCCTTGCATGGGCTTTCCACTAATTTTTTTAATTAAAAAACAATGATTGGCGTCGTGGCCTGTTTTTTTACAAAATATACAAGTCAAGCTAGTTTGACTTGTCACAACCACGTTTTTATTTATACGCTCGTTTCGACGGTTTTGAAAAGAACCTCGATTTCTTGATTTAAAATTGTTACCGTTATTTCTATTTTTATAATTTTGAGGTTTTGGCTCCTCCGAGTATTCAAAACTCTGTCTTCCTGAGGTGTTTTCAGACACCTCAATCCGACGAAGTTTGCTTAACCCAAAATATTGCTTTCTCATTGCCTCCACCTCGAGGGCTTTGGCTGTTGCCTCCCGCAGAGAAGTGAGGCCCGACGTTCCAACGGCCATTTTAATCTCTGGATCATTAATCGCATTCAAAAAAGCTTGCGTTGCTAATAAATTACGAGACGGCTCGTGATCCGGCAAAGCTATACGAGAAAGCCGTTCAATGTCCTGACTAAGAGACGCGAGGTCTTCGTCTCGTCCTTGTCTTCTTGTCTGTAACTGTGCCGTGTACAGTTTTGTTAAGTGGTCATTTCCATACCTCAACTTTAATGCAGAACTAAGTTTTTCATAATCAGAGATTTCTTCCTCAGACAACGCCGTTAAAACGTTCAAAGCCGGCGTTCGAAGACAGGAGGCAAGACTGTGGGCCCTCATGGCGGAGTCCCACTGATTATGTTTAGCAATTGTATTAAACTGGCGTTCGTAATCTGCCCATGGAACTTTTCCGTCAAAAATTGGCGGTTTTAAAGGATAAAGAGGCTTCTCATTAATCTGAGAAGCAACCTCAGGAAATCCTGAATTATTTAATTGATTAAAATGAGAATATTGAGGTAGAACTTGAGGCAAAGACTCGGAAAAACCAACCTCATTATTAACCGTTACTCTACCAATTGGGGATTCAACTACTCCCCTAATAAAAGGCACAGACCTTAAGTCTCGTACATCCTGGAACTGTCCTGGATGTCGGACCTGTCGAACAGCGGGAACGGGAACAGGAGAAGGAACAGGAGAGGGAAGCGGCGTAATGACTCCGGAACCTCGTGGAGTGACAGCCGGTTCTCCTGAGCCATTCACCTGATGAACAGCCTGAAGAGCTGCCACAGTCGTCCGGAACAGTTCGTGTAGACTAGTTTCGGATCGTTCTTGTGCCTCTCGATCAAGCCTGCGCTGTTCCAGCTGTTGTTCCTGTTCTCTTCTTCGCTGTTCCAACTGTTGTTCTTGTTCTCTTTTTCGCTGTTCCAACTGTTGTTCTTGTTCTCTTTTTCGCTGTTCCAACTGTTGTTCTTGTTCTCTTTTTCGCTGCTCTTGTTGATCAAGAAGCAGCTGAAGAAGTTGCTGTTGTTGGCGCTCAGCAGCCTCTTGCTGTTGAGATATGATCTTCAGCAGATCAATTTGAGAGATTGTCGAAGGAATTGGAAGAGGGTCCACTGAAGGCGATGGAATTGTTTCAGGGACCCGCGGATTCTCCATAACAAAAGGTTCTTCTCCGCTACTTTCTCTTCTTCGTGAGCGCGTCAAACGACTGCTACTCATAATTAAAGTTCGCGCACTGAGTTGATTCAATCAATAAGAACTCAAGATCCCGCTTCTGACACCAATTGTAACGATTTAGGCGTTACGTTAATAAAATATGGATCCGCGAGTTTACTTATTATCAAATCAAAGGCGTGAACAAAAATATCGTGATAAATGCTTTTAATGCAATATACGTGTTTCTTGTTTAAAGTCTGAAACAAGACTGTTTTTACAATAATATCGGTTGGTGCAGCAACCTTATTCTTTTTAAAGACATAAGAGGTTTATAAACGTCTTTTATCTATGCTGACTACTAGATCATTAAAGAGGGGGCAAAAGGGGTGATTTCACCCTTTGTAACAATATATTCATAGCTAACTCTTTCACCTTATCAGAGTACCTGCGATGGAATTTATTCTGTTTTGTTACTCTGATCTGGAACATAAATAACGCTTGAGCTTTTTTACTAAGACTAAATTTATACTCATTAATAGTGCTCGGTTTATTTGCTTTCTTACGTTGAGATCTTAACCTAAGGTGTCTGTTACGCCACATGTTCCTAGACATATTTAATCGGTTAATGAGTTGTAAGGTTTTAGGTGACCTATAAGTCTTTGTTCTTCCTGACGTAGATGAAGTGATAATGTGTTTGTGCTGTAACTCACAAAAGTTGTATACTTTTCCGTTGCATTTGTTTGATCTAAATTAAAATGCAACTCAAATGATTAAACTCAAGAATTATAATCCGCATGACAATGGAATATCTGTCATTATTTACAATTCATCGGAAACTTTTTGCACAGTGGGACTGAGTTTGCAACGTTGATCGTTAATTAATACAATATTATCAGAATTAAGGATGCTAAATACTTGATCTGATTGAATAGATATTTTTAAATAAACGAAAATAGATTTCTGTATGTACAAATTGTAACCTTCAGTGGCTATAAAAATTCATGATTTTTTTAGAAGTTATTATTACTACTGTTTTACAATCTTACCTAAACTACTGCCACTTGCCAAATTCTGCGGAACGGCTTCATTTTCCTGTGGCACATCTGTAAATTTACAACAGGTTAACACCGAGAATTTATTTAAAAAAATGTCAAATTATGGTTAACAGTCGGTCCTGAAATCTTGTCTTCGATGCTGGACGAATTCGAAGCCGATCCGTTTTTTGGGCCGTACAATGATGGCACAGCATCGCGGGTCAAAAGAGGACGAGGTTTCAGTTTACAAATTTTGTCTGGCGGAAAATGTTTGCTGCAGATACGAAAATCTTTCCGGTTGATGGTTTTCTCTCGTTCTGAAAATTCTATCCATTCCGTCGCACTGAAAAAATAGATATCTTCATAGCTAGCACAAAATTCACGTAATTCGAATACGCTACGTTACTATTTAAATGCGCGAATGAGAGAATATACGTATCGGTCTTCGTTCTTCAGCAACGTGAAGAAATGAAAGTCTTCCTCCGAACGATTTCGACAATTAACCACGTCACATTTATGCGGCATTATTAATCGCTACCGTTATATTTTTTATGTACGACTACGTTGAACTCCTACTTGCGTTGAACAGTACTACGGACACCGTGGGGATGCCGACGCGAAAGAGCTTAATAGCAAGTTAATAGGTTACTACGCCGCTTAGCTGGGTGCAACGTGAAATCGCTTATTTTTCGAATCTCGAATATATCAGATAGTTCCTCCCTGACGCAACAGATGGCGCTGATAAAAATCTGTACGGTTGGCTGGTTCTTTATCCCATCCTCCTTGATCAAGACGTCACTTTGTATTCAGTATTTGAACTGAACAGTCGCATTGGTTTCACTACTTGAGCAGTAGAATTCCTATGTAGAAATATTATAATATCTCAAAATCAAAAGGCTGGTTCATCCATATTCGAGTTAAAACTCATAAACTATATTCATAAGATTGTAATAATCTTTAGTATTTAAACTGTCTATAAGTTAAAAGACATTAGATTGTAACAATATACGGGATTAACACAAGATCCGAAAAGTAATTTATCGTGTGCAATTTTCTTTGCAAAATAAGTTAAAGTGAACTCAGTGCACTCCTCTCACTTACCCATCATCCATTCCTTGGTAAAAATGCCAAAACGCAATACTAAATCCACTCGACGTCGCCAATTCATCAGTATAAGACGCCGTCGCAACCGATAGGCAACGAAATCCGCTCGCATCCGAGGCATCAAGAATCAGCTAGAGATTTACATTCCGAGTCCTCGAGCATATTCATTACTTCCAGAACATGAGGTCGAAGGATGGATCATCCGAAAGAGCAGTCCAGAGCCCGGGGTAGAAACGAGCACCGTGGATTAAAAGGTACGCGCAAACTATATATCATAAAAATTACTCAGCTGCGGTTATCCCTCCGATCGTATCAGTCCGTAGCGGGGGCCCGAGTCCCCTACCAAAAACAGGGTTTCGGTGATAGTTTGTAGATTTTTCGATGTAAGCGATCTGCAAAAACAAATTGATTTAGTTTTTTTGTTGATTAATTATTCCGGGACGTCACAAGTGGTGTATGAATACTATTCCAGCTCTAATCTCCAGTATAGTAGTCAGGATGTCGGGTCCGCAACGTTCTTGATCCATCGTACGGGTTTGTGATCACTGATTATTGTGAATGTCCTTTCATATAAACGAGGTCGCGAATGTTTATGGACCAGACGACGGCTATAAATTCTTCATCAAATAGGAGTACTTAACTTTCGCACTTTTCAGAATTCTGTATGCGTATGCCACCGGAAGGTCATTCCCGTCTTTGTTAAGGTCAAGTATAGAACCATTTGCATATTTCGAAGTGTCGATCGTCAGTACAAAAGATTCCAAAGTCAATCGCCGTTCGTATATGAGATAAAAACAATCACCCTTCATCCATAATTGAAACAACCATCTTCCATCCATAAATAAAACAGCCATCTTTAATCCATCATTAAAACAGTCATCTTTCATCGATAATAAATAGTCAGCGGGTTATATGAATTCAAAGATTTTGAATGAACTGCGAATAGGCGCGAGTGAAAATTGATTGTGAAAATCAATTTAAGATAATTATTATGTGACAAAAAGTCATCTGTAATTTTTTGAAGAACGTAAGATCCATCTTTCAACCATTCTTTGTGGAGTAGACCCACTGGGGATACAACGTACAAAAAACACGCTGAGTGCTCTACCGCTTACGGTGGTGTGGAGACGAGCTTAAGTAAAATTACTATCACTGGTTAAATACTAACATATTGTGGTTTCTCAAATGACAATTCCATACTTCCGTGAATTTGATTCATTGTCAATAAGACTCATGTTTCGATAATGTGTAACACATGTGGAATCGTAATACCTTCGGATTTCTCTAGTTTTCCTATTATCGTACGCAAAGTTCGATTTTGCGCATGCATTTGCGTTCGCAAAGTACCACTTTCCCACACGTTGACAAGAGCGTGCGGGAATACAACTGAGCGAACGGGGATGTAGCTGAGCGTGCGGGAATGTGGTGAGCGTGCGGGAATGTATAAGAGTATGCGAGCGATTCCAAGGTATATACGCGCGCGCCATCTCTGCGGCACTCTTTTCGCATTAAAAAGTGAGAGCGATACTTTGACGTTCGTCAAAATATACCGTTTCATTTTGTAAATTGTCACGTTACGATAAATATTAATAATAATTGAAAATAATAAATAAATCAGATTTTTCTGTATTTAATAAATTTATAATAGTTCTATAATTTGTTTATTTTTGCGCGGGGGAGCTTTGCCCCCCCGAACCCCCTCCCGTCCCAGCGCCGTAACGCCGTCGTTCTATACGTTTCAATTATTAAAAATAATTGTAGTGGTCGAACTTTGCGCAACTTAATAGGAGAAATACTACTATCGAATTCTGCCTACAATGAATTGTTGTCGTTTCATTCACGCTCCGATCGGCTGTGCAGGAAACTCGAAGACCGTTCGCGTCTGAAATGAGCCGTTCGTCAGAGCTGGTGGCTGTCAGTTTCGTGTGACCTAGAGAGGTGTCGATGTTTAAAACGTGAGTAAGCGAATCGTAATTTTGAAATAGATAGTCAACTATAGTTAGCCATATGTAGCACCATAAGACAGATGCTATCCGCTAGGCAACAGTCCCATCTATAATGTATATATTCCTAGACTACTGTAAACTCACTAATCTGAATGAACGTTTATGTTATTACTTAAAATATATTCTTGGTTATCATAAAACTACTAAACTACGTTACAGTATTATACGTGACAAATATGTAGAATATCCAGTTCCCTTTCGTAATCAATCACATAAACTGTAGCTGAAACTGTTCAAAACATAAGTAATCGATTTCTCATTTATAGGGTGAATATTAATTTGCTGTGACCGGATTTTGCCATATACAAGTCCACTGTTTCGCACCAAATTTCGAACGTTGATCAAGTCTCCAAAACGTGAGTAATACCGTTTTTTCAGTCATACGCAATCTCTTGCATAAATAAATCAATAATAAATCTGCAATTGATATACACTTTTTATTCCATCGTCAGCTTTCAAATTTAACATACATAATTTGATGCACAGTTTGACTATTGAACAGCGGATCGAGCATTCGGAATTTAAATCAAATGTTTCTTCGTATTTGCTGTGACTGGACTTTGCCATATTAGGTCCACTGTATCATCACACGAAAGTTCAAACATTGATCAAGTGTCCAAAACGTAAGTAATACAGTTTTTTCAATCATACGTAGCATATGCTGTGACGTGGATTTTTCTTGCGCCTCGGTCACTCAGAGAAAATGACCGAGAACTTACCGCGGGCACAATAATTCGGCGTCCGCGATGTATCCTGGACCTAGAACAATATCGCGAAATTGAGGTGTGTTCAAAAAGTAAGGTGACTTTTCTAATTTCGCGGGCTATGTCCGTTCGATCTTCGATTTTTTTTTATGTTATGTTGGTACACTTGTCCCGAACATCTGTACACAGTTTCAAGTGTATAGCATGTTTAGTTTGTTTTTGACAGATACAAAGGTGAGACGTATTTTGGTGTGCTCGGCGATTTTTTGCTATCAAGAAAAATGGATCAAAGAATTTGCATCAAATTTTGTGTAAAAAATGGAATTAAGTGCTCCAAAACACTTGAAATGTTGACAGTGGCATACGGTGAGTCTACTCTTAGTAAAAAAAACGTTTATAAGTGGTACAAGCTCTTCCAAGATGGCCGAGAAGATGACAATGACGAACCTCGCTCTGGACGCCCCAGCACGTCAACAACAGATGAAAATGTTGAAGCAGTGAAGAAAATTGTTTTTGAAAATCGTCGAATCACTATCAGAGAAGTTGCTGAGGATGTTGGCATATCGGTTGGCTCGTGCCATGAAATTTTTTCGGATGTTTTGGGTATGAGACGTGTGTCAGCGAAGTTTGTTCCGAAACTGCTTAATTTTGACCAGAAGAATCGTCGCATGAGCATCGCTCAGGAGCTGTTGAATGACGTCAATGATGATCCTGATTTACTCAAAAGGGTCATAACTGGTGACGAATCATGGGTATATGGTTATGACATCGAAACCAAAGTCCAATCGTCCCAGTGGAAGAGCCCAGGAGAGCCAAGACCGAAAAAAGCACGCCAAGTTCGATCAAATGTCAAGGTTTTGCTCACTGTTTTCTTCGATTACCGTGGCGTAGTGTATCAGGAGTTCTTACCAAAAGGTCGTACGGTCAATAAAGAGTATTACCTTGAAGTTATGCGCCGTTTGCGAGAAGCAATACGAAGGAAACGTCCGGAATTGTGAAAAAACAATTCGTGGCTTTTGCATCACGATAATGCACCTGCTCACTCATCGTTGCTTGTGAGAGGTTTTTTGACCAAAAACAACACCACAATCATGCCTCAGCCACCATATTCACCGGATTTGGCCCCATGCGACTTTTTCCTGTTCCCAAAACTGAAGAGACCTATGAAAGGACGGAGATTTGCAACGATTGAGGAGATAAAGACTGCATCGCTGGAAGAGCTCAAAGCTATACCAGAAAGTGCTTATCAGAAGTGCTTTGAGGATTGGAAAAAGCGTTGGCACAAGTGTATTATATCTGAGGGGGATTACTTTGAAGGGGACAACATAAATATTGATGAATAAATAAATAGTTTTTCATAAAAATATAAAGTCACCTTACTTTTTGAACACACCTCTATAAGTTCAACGCATCCGATGCAGACTCGTCAGTCTTACATGATACATGCAAGTCAAAAAAGTTATACAAAGTTCAGCTCATATCAACGTCAAAGTCATGGCAGTCGAAGCGTAATATACGGAACAAGAGACTGTGCAATGTCGCAGATCCCGCAGAGCCGAACAATGCTGTAACTTTAAAAATCTTGAGACGAAAATTCAACGTGCTGCAAAAACAAATCGACAACCTCGATCAAATGATCAAAGCTTTAGAGCTCACCACGGGGAAAGCCTTGGATACCTTTTACACAGACTTTAAAACAGGCAGAGACCTGTCGATTCGAAACGCTGATAACATTTCTCAATTGGACACCCGACTAAGAGCGTTGGAATATGAACGAGGAAAAGCAAGCACTGGGGACGGAACTGCATAAGCCTGCACGACGGAATTACCCGCGTCGACGTGTAGACGTGCGCGGCATCGACGAAACCTGGCAGGCGGATCTTGTTGATATGACGTCATACGCTGGACAAAACAAAGGTTACAAGTACATGCTCACAGTCATTGATATTTTTTCAAAGTATGCGTGGGCTGTACCGATAAAGAGCAAGTCTGGAGAGATGTTACAAAGGCAATGGAATCTGTGCTTGTTCAAGGACGGGTGCCGAAAAATTTACACGTCGACAGAGGAACGGAATTTTACAACTCGAAATTTGAATCGCTTGTGACACGTTACGGAATCAAACTTTACTCCACGTACAGTAATTGGAAGGCTTCGATCTGTGAACGTTTCAATCGCACGCTGAAAGGTAAAATGTGGACACGGTTCAGCATGCAAGGAAGCTACAAGTGGCTCGATATCTTATCCGATTTGGTTTCGGCTTACAACAACACCAAACACCGAACCATAAGAATGAAACCGTCGGATGTCACCGTTGCAAACGAGAGGCTGTTATTACGTCAGGCGTACGGAGGGCTTCGAGCGATACCTAACATATCGGCAAAATTCAAATCTGACGACAAAGTTCGAATCAGCAAATTCAAAAATGTCTTCGAGAAAGGTTACACTCCCAATTGGACGACTGAAATATTCACGATAAGTCGAGTGGAAAATACTCATCCTGTGACGTACAAGCTCAGAGACTACCGAGATCAACCCATCGCTGGTGGTTTCTACGAACAAGAGCTCCTCAAGGTTGAGCATCCGGATACCTATCTGGTGGAGAAGGTGCTCAAGAAGCGCGGAAGAAAAATATACGTTAAATGGTTAGGTTTTGACAATACACACAACAGTTGGATAAACGAATCGGATATGTAACATTTGAATAAATGAATTTTTTTGTAAAAACGTATGGCCCTCTTGATTTTATATCCGACGCTCAACAAGTATGCGTCTTTATTTTTTAGACAATCGACAGACATATGCATCGTTGTATAATTTCTTATATTTCGGAGCGTTCTTATTCACTATCCTACATAATAATATTTTATACATCATGGTACAGTTGTAAATTACAAAGCTAAGGTGTAGGCTTGTAGCCCCACGGAAGCGTGTCGGTTGTATTTTGAAACACGATCCGCTTGTCGTCATTCCAGCTCAGTGCTACTTTCTGCTGTTCTACGGTGTATACCTCGTGCTTTCGACTCAATATCAAATGCTGATTTGAGGATAGATTTTCACGGTTCAAAACACATTCCAAATAATCGTTGAAAGTTATTTTTCTCAACGCTGATCCTTTGACACCTTTGGCACGTTTATTGTCTTTCTCATCTCCCAAGACTCGGAATGCGTACAGTTTAGCTCTTAATCCTACAAATTCCAGCATTATTTTTTCATTATTCTCATTTTTCATCAAACCGAGAACTTTTTTGTTTGCTCGAGGTATTCCGTAAACGTTGTCAAGCGGATAATCAGACGTATCGAATTTGTGCAAGTCCTCCTTAATGTGTTCGTATATGTCGGGGACGGTAAAATTGTAAATCAAACTGTCGGTATCCGTGTACATTAATTTTGCTCGGTTGCCGAATTTCTGCTCAATGTAATTGTAATGAAAATCGTAGATATATGTTTCAGCCAGATCCATGATGGAGAAACCTGCATACAATGGTTTATTCAACTTGACTTTCGTCTTACTCATTTCAACGATAATTATATCTTTGCCGAAAACGGTGCAGCTGTGAAAATTGGGTTTGGCTATGGTAGCTCTAGCACCGTATCTTCCATCCCATTTCGTGATCAGTCTGACATCTCTATACTTCCTAACATTTTCCATTGTTTTGCCAAAAACTGCGTTGTTCATCAGTTTGTAAAAATTTTTCTCGAATTCGTTCTGAGATTTGTTGCGCAAATCGGTATTCAAATTTATGTATTTTTTGAGCCACGGGGTTTGTCTGAATTTGAGAACTCTGTGTATTTTGAGTAATTTTAAGCCTAATTGTAAGCATTGTTTCAAAACCCTATAGTGAACAACGTAGTTTTTCTTGGAAAGTAGCGTGGGCGTCAATTTCGGTTGCTTACTATTCGAGATCGGAGGTATGTAGTGCTCCGGACACAGTGGTAAATCCTTATGAATTTCATGCAGTTCCTCAGGATGTTCCAAATCTACCTCCAGTATGTAACCAAACTCCGCATCGTCCGAGATGGTAAGAACGTCGCATTGTCCGAAGTCTGATAACCATTCGAAGGAACTGTATGGCAGAGCAAAGCTCATAGCAGCACCGTACAAATTATTAACGTCAAAGTACATGAGATAAGATTCTTCGACCTCAGGATCGAATTCCTCTCCCATATATCTATTGTTGGCCTTTGCGTATCTGTTCGAACACTGTGATACACCACCTCGAATACCCTTTTCGATAAACATAACCATGTCTATGTCGGTGAGAAGCTCGAGTTCGATGCCTGTACATTTTAACATTGCATCAAACGACAGACCGGGCGCTGTGTAGTAATGTAACGGGTCCAGTTTGTACGTCGTCCAACAGCTCTGTCGAAAGTTTTGAAAAATGTCGGCTAGTAAAAACACATCCGTCTGTAAATACAAGTCCGAATACTCTCCCAAAGTTTGAACGTTAAAAGTTTGCCAAACTTTACATGCATGTGCATAGTCGTCGTCTGATATATCCCGATCATTTAATTTTGAGTAAAATTATTGTTTGGATGGTAGCCGTGTGTCCACGAGCTTCTCCCAACTGTCTATGTATTCGTACGGGAACACTCCTTTTCTGGTCAATAACTGAAATTTATCTGAGCTACGATAAAATTTTCGTGTGATTGATTTCTGATCATCACCGAGATACGTTGCTAATTTCTCAAGACTACTGGGCATGAAACGGTACGAATCTACGAATCTAAACTTTACCTATATCTGTCCCCTCGACATATTTTGTAAAAGAAATGTACTTCTCTTTGTTTACGGGTAGAAGCTCAATTGTGCCCTCGAACGATGTAGCCAGTGCTCTGATCAGAAAATGTGAATCGTAACCCGACAGATTGTGGAATATCACTGGAATAATGTGCGAATTTTGGTAATTTAGATTGCAACCTCGGTGAGCAACACCACGGTACTTTCCCGTGAAATGGCAGTGATCACGATGTTTCACGTCTGCGAGTGTAAACGGTTTTTCACAAATGTGACACACTGTTGTTGAGTGAAATTCGTTGATTTGATTGAAATTTAGTGGTTCCATCGGTACAACAGTCTTGTAGTATCCCTCTAACGAATGTGCCAATTCCGTTAACTCGTTCACAAACCATTGAACGCAAGTCTCTCCGCGATTAATTTTGAATTTTGAAAGCGAATCGTCAAACGCACAATGTAGATAGTAAGCTATACTATACGGGAGATGCTTCTGATAAATTGTTCTTGTACCCATCTTTTTGAGCGTAGCTTCCAGTAAACATTCGAGATCCGCGTAAATGCAGAATGGAACTGTTTCTTTGTGCTTGAAATTTTTGAATTTCAGTATTTTTTCCTCCTCTGTAGGTAGAATAACTTTGGTTTTGTTTAAATTCATGCAATCTACATTGTGCTTTGTTAAACACTCTTCCGATTGAAAGCGTGATAGACACCTATCACATAACCAAGTACGACGTTTATGTTGAGAAATTTGAGAACTTGTTAATCAAGACAGATTTCGAATCCATGCAAAATGACGTGTTACATTCTTTTCAATATTTTCCATACTATCATCGTCATCGTCATCGTCAGTGATTTCAGTTTCTATCACCAAAAGATGAATTACAGGTTTATCAGACTTGTTTCGACTCAAATAAATGGGTACGATTTTACTGCGCTTTTGTTTTTCCGCACTATCCATACCATAAACGTTAATTGAAAGTTTGTTGAGTTTCTCAAATTTTGGAATCTGGTCTAAAGGCATTGGAAAATGCAAACCGTCGTATTGTAGCACTGAGCTGAAATGTGGATACGAAGTAATTTTGCTGGAATTGTTGTTGTCGGCTGGGAACAGAGCTGCGGTGACCGACCAGAGGAAGCAATACGAGTCGCTGTTACGGATGTTGACGACAGCCTTCTCATCTTGAATATCTTTGGGTAGTGGTGTGTATGTTAAGACACCGCCTCGTAGTGGTACGTACTTGTTGATATTCGCAGTCAAATTGATTATTTCAGTCAGCGACCAGCCTGAATCCTTTTCCTGGAAATCTTTCACCTTTTTTAACAAACGCTCCGTCGCGTTTTCGATGAACCATTCGTTGATATCCGTTGTCTGGAGGATGATTTCATTTTTCGTATTAAAAAATTTGATCTCTTCCACCGTGCGATCGTCTTTTCTAACTTCAAATTTACAAGCCAGGATAACGTTGGCTTTCAAGCTCCTGTCTTTCTTCAGAGCGTTTTTCAGTCTCGTCACAGCTAGTACCTTTGCGTCTTCTAGAAATCTCTCCACATCTTTATGCTTCAAATTGACGATGGATCCAGTTCCAATTCTCTCCTCGAAAGCTGATTCCAAATCTTCCCAGTGAACTCGATCGCTTCTTCTTACTTTCCGCGTACCTCCACCCGTTTTCTGAAGACGTTTGAATTTTTCCGTGAGCGCTTTCAAGAGTCCGATCGTTGTGATAATTCTCATCTTTTCTCCAATCGATGAAGCCTTTCGCAAAATTTTGTTCAGAAGCCGAATATTTTGACTTTCAAATTTTAACCATTTTGCAATTTCTGCCAGCGACGAGTTTTCAGATAAAATCTTGAACGCCGTTTCCATAACATCGATCAATCTCAAACACTTCGCGGATTCCATCTTGAGTTTTTTCCTCACGTATACTTGACAAGTTGTGACGTAATGATCGTTTGCAGTGATGAGCGTCCTTTTTATAGGGCAGTTGTACGTATGTTTGTGTATGCGCGCGCACCTTTTAGCATTCCCAGGGCGATAGTAACCCAACACCGCAGATCCATGACTTTGAATGTACCGCGGCTATCGGTCGACCTTGCACGCTGGTTTTGACTGAACCCGTTCAAAATTCATCGTTGAGTTCACACGGCAGTTACAAGCCAAAAAATGTCACGTGGTTGATATCAAACCGACATCCGAATAAGTGAAACACGATTCTCGGAACCATTAATTTTGGAATGTCACGTGGTTGATAACGTGGGAAGGAATGTTGGGGTGGTTGATGTTACACATCAGTGATATTGGGAAAGGAATTCGGAGTGGTTAATGTTACACATCAGCAGTCATATTGTGGGAAAAGAATGCGGGACGGTAAAAAAGTTCTCGCCCCCCGCTGCGCCCTCTACCGTCGGCAGGCGAGCACTACAGACCTTCGGTACGGCAGACTGTGACGTCATCGCGGGATTTTGACCTTCGATCGAATAACTGTCGGTAAGGTTGCACGGTTTTGACCTTTGGTACGGCAGACTGTGACGTCATTGCGAAAAAGGGTTCGAGTCTGGGCTACGCGGAGCGGAAAAGGGTTCGAGTCTGGGCTGCGCGGAGCGCCTCGGTGGGCTGCGCGGAGCGGCTCGGTCGGTAAAGAAGGTGTTTGTACTCAGAACCCGCCTTGCTATACTACTGCCGAAAGAATCGTTTATTAGTGAATTAGCGTGCCGGACCAAAACCGCGGCGACTCGTAGCGAGCCTGGGTTAGCCGCGCTGCCGGAACTGGGGGTCGAGCCAACGGTAGCGCAGACCATAGAGACGATGCTAGCGGCCCAGGTGAAGGGGCTCGAGGAGAAATTGTTGAAGGCAATGGCGGTAGCGACCCAGAAGGAGAAGGCGAGCGGCGCACGGACAAGTGGCGGAATCCCGGCTCCGTGGAGGCCAACCTCGCCGAGGCGACCCGCGCGAGGAACAAGAAGGGGAGCGGCTACCTCTGCTGACCAGCCAGCAACGCGGGTGCCCCGGGCCGTACAATTTCGTCGCGACAAGGTGTGGGACAAGAACTTGTGCATGAATTGCCATCGTCCCGGTCACCGGTTTAATAGCTGTCCGGACCCTTTGCGGATCTTTTGCTATCATTGCGGATACGACGACGTGTATTCGACAGATTGTCCGCGGTGTTCGGGGAACCAGGACGGGCAGCCTCGTTAGGCGGCGCCCCGAGTGGAAGGCACCACGACATTGCGTGGCGTCGAGAGGGAAATCGCGACGTGCTTTCCGATGCAGACCATGGAGTTCGGCCAACGCTGGTTTTTGCGGGTATGTATCGAGGGCAAATGGGTCAGTGCGTTGTTAGACACCGGCTCATCGCGAACATTTCTCGGGACAGTCGGACATCAGATCGTGTTAGAGTACGGACGACAAGTAAGATCACCAGCTGTTCGAGTGTCGTATCGGCGAATGGATCGGTAGAAGCAATAACCGGAGAGGTAGAGCTTCTGATAACGTTGCTGGGTGTCGCGCATGAGTTTTCGTTGCGGATTATCCCCACCTTAAGGGGGGGGGGGGGGGGGGTAAGGTATTAAATTTTTTTTTTTTTCCATTTTTTTTTTTATTTTTCTAATTGATTGCACAATATGTCAAGAATATTGTGTTAAAATTTCAAGTCGATTGAAGCAAAATTGACGAAGTTATGAGTAAGCGTCCGTTGCCCCGGGATGAGGTTTTATACCTGACCGACAGCTGCGCAACGCGCTCACCCGGCCCAAACAAAACCAAACGGGTCTGTTCAGGTAGAGTCAAGAATATTCGAGGCATGGTATATACATCAGTTAAACACTGTATGCCGCGCTGAGCAGTAACAAGTGACGCTAAAATTTTGACTCTGTTTTCCTTCAATTCGTACATCGAAAGTGTTACTTCGTTCTCGTTCGTGTTCGCACCTCGAAAAATCTTCGTGTTCATACCTCGAAAGTTTGACTTTGTTATCGTTCGTGTTCGTACATCGAAAAATGCCCCGAAAAATTAGCAGAGAAGATCGTAGGAACACTAATGAGAGGTTATACCGACCTAAAAAAAAACTGCCTCCACAAAAGCGTGGAAGCGACGAAGTGGAAGCTACTAGCGCGTCAGCGAAAAAAATTAAAAATAATCCTGTAGTAGAAGTAGAAGAAGATGTCCAAAAACATTACAGAATCGTAGATTTTGTTCTTGTTTTTTCGACTATTGCTACTTTGGTCAAATGTGTAAAGTGTGATGGAAAAATCACATTCCAAACGTGCAAAAAAGAGGGTCTTGTTTTCAAAATCAAGGTCACATGTGAAAAGTGTAAACAGCCGAATTACATTCCATCTAGTGAAAGAATTAATGCTGGTGCTTACGATGTCAATTATCGATTCGCTTTCGTAATGCGAGTGTTAGGCTTAGGTTTATCCGGATGCAATAAGTTTTGCGGACTAATGGATTTGGCTAGTACTTTCTTATCGAGACCAACCTATCATTCATATATTGACAAAAATTGTGAATCGATAAAAAATTTTGCCAAGAAGTTCCTCGCATCGGCTGTACGAGAAGAGAAAGAAGCAATGTGTGAAGCGAATGATGCAGAAAAACCGTCAGAATTGACCGTGTCTGGCGATGGCACATGGAAAAAAAGAGGGTTCTCTTCGTTGTTTGGCGTTACTTCGCTAATTGAATATTATACTGGAAAGGTATTAGACATTCTTGTGAAAAGCAGTTACTGCCACGATTGTAAGACTTGGACAAACAAATTGGATTCTGCCGAATACGAAGCGTGATACGAAGAGCATGTTGATAGTGGCAATTGCAAAGCCAACCACGACGGACCCGCTGGAAACATGGAGGTATCAGCAGTTATAGAACTGTTCCAACGATCGGTGGAAAATCTTGGAGTGAAGTTTCGTAACTACATCGGAGACGGTGACTCAAAGACGTACAGCGGCGTTGTTAATGCGAAACCTTACGGTGAAGATCTTTTAATAAACAAAAAAGAATGCATAGGGCATGTCTAAAAGAGGATGGGAACACGCCTGCGTGAACTAGTAAAAAAACACGTAGTTGAAACAAAAACCAAGGCTGGAAAGACTGTGAAAAGCCTTTCTGGCAGAGGAAAGCTTACTGCTAAAATGATCGACAAATTGACTGTTTACTATGGACTGGCTATTCGACGTAATCATGATTCAGTTGAGAAGATGAAAAATGCCATATGGGCAACTTATCATCACTACAGTTCAACCGACGAGAACCCTTAGCACGAGAAATGCCCGAGCGGCGAAGACTCCTGGTGCGAATGGCAGAGAGCTCCAGCTGCAGATGCTCTAGGATCATTCAAACACAGCTACACAGCTCTTCCTACTGACATTCTGGAAGCCATCAGGCCCATTTGTCACGACTTGAGCAAGGACGAACTGTTGCAGCGATGTCTTGGAGGTTTTACGCAAAATAATAATGAGAGTCTCAATCAGCTCATTTGGAAAATCTCTCCAAAGTCTGTCAGTGGCACCGCTACAATCGTTGAAATTGCAGCTCATGTAGCTGCATGTACTTTCAATGAAGGTTCTTTTGCCTTGCTGGCCTTTATGCAAGAGATGCACATCCCGACAGGGCCAAGTTCTCACGAATGGGCACGACAAGCTGACGAGTTGCGAATTAGTAGAGCAGAGGAGCAAGCAGCGCGTGACAGTAAAGAAGAAAGAGTTTTGCGTAGGCAAATGCAAAAAGATGCTCCAGACCATCTTGATGGAAGCCTTTTGCTCTACGGACCTGGCATCGACGACTCTGTGTGAGTATAAAAAAATTATCGAATTTTATGTTGAATTTTTCAGTACGCAAGACTTTGAAGCGTTTTTCTGAGACTTGTCATTTTTGGAGTCCGTGCCCACCATAACTAAAAATCTACTGGACCAATCGTTTTGAAATTTTGCACAGTGTTTTTTCACATTATTCACCAGGTATTGTAGAGAGCTTTTTTTTTTCAATAATTATCAATTTTACAACAACAAATTAGACATTTTTTTAGCGAAAATCTGGTTTTTGGCTTCTAAGTGCTACGAAAAATCTAAAAATCGAAAAAAAAAATCCTCTCGTGAATACCTCGACAAACATCTCCTTTAACAAATGCATTTTGATTTTTTCGTTTCAGATGATTTGGTTGCGAGTTATGATGGGCACCGCAAAACAACTTTTTCTCGAGGCGCCTCCGGAGATTCACCGTCAGTCGCTCAATTTTTGATATTTTGCAATGAAAATTTAGGGAAATATTGTTCAAATGTTACATTATCATGTATGGATTGCCTGAATAAACTAACACCATCTGTATTGCCAAAAAAAATCTTAAAAACATGCTTTTTTTTCACCGAATTAACCTTACCCCCCCCCCCCCCCCCCCCTACCCCCCCCTTAATTGGAGATTGCGTCCGCGGCATGGATTTTGTACGGAAATTCGGCTTTTCGATAGACGGTGCGCGCGAATCATGGAGGATCGCGAATGTTCCGGAATACATGGGAAAATTTGAGGAGGGTCGGCCGATCCAAGTTACCGATGTGTCAGGTTGTAGCGGTATCGTAGAGCTAGCGGATGGCAAGAATCGAGAATTACAAGAATTCTTAGCGAAGGAGTTACCGAAAGTCTCGGGAGACTTGGGCCTCACTCATCTCGCGGAGCACGAAATAGACGTGCAGACTAGCGCACCTATCAAGCAGCGGTACTATCTCGTATCTCCGAAAGTACAAGAGGCAATCAACGAGGAGGTAGATCGCATGCTCGCGGAGGGAGTAATCGAACCTTCCCAAAGCTCGTGGTCGACGCCAATCGTGATGTTCAAGAAGCCAAACGGAAAATATCGGTTCTGCTTGGACTTCAGGAAAGTAAATAGCGTTTCAAAGAAGGATGCGTACCCGATACCGTTTATGAACGGCATCTTAGATAAATTGCGGTCGACCAAATACATCTCGACTATAGACTTGAGTCAGGCGTACCACCAGATTCCCTTGACACGCGAGAGTCGCGAAATAACGGCGTTCACGGTCCCGGGTCGCGGATTATTCCAGTTCGTGCGAATGCCATACGGGCTTACCGGAGCCCCGGCCACCTTCCAGCGGTTAATTGACAAATTAATTACTCCAGAGATGGAGCCGCATGCCTTCGCGTATCTCGACGACATAATTGTAGTGACCACCGATTTTCGTTCGCACTTAAAATGGCTATCCCGCGTTATCGAACGGATAGTGTTGGCTGGGCTTACCATCAACCCGGAAAAGTGCGAGTTTGGTCGTAGCGAAGTTCGGTATATAGGGTTCAAGGTGAACCAGGACGGCCTACAGGTCGATGCCGACAAGGTGGAACCGATTCTCGAATATCCCGCGCCGAAAAACCTGCGGCAATTGAGGCGATTTTTGGGTAAGGCTTCGTGGTATCGGAAATTCATTCCCGAGTTCGCGAGTGTGACGGAGCCTCTTACCCGATTGTTGCGGAAAGATAGGAAATGGGGCTGGAGTAGCGAGCAGAAAACGGCGTTCAAACGCATAAAAGCCGCGTTGACGTCGGCTCCGGTTCTAACGTGTCCCGACTTCGAGCATGAGTTCGTCGTGCAGACCGACGCGAGTAGCTTTGGTATTGGCGCCGTCTTGACACAGACTATTAGCGGAATTGAGCGTGTGATCGCGTACGCGAGTCGGACCATGTCAGACGCGGAACGTAAGTATTCCACTACCGAACAGGAATGCCTCGCGGTGATTTGGGCCGTCAAGAAGTTTAGAGCATACCTGGAAGGATATCACTTCACGGTGATAACCGACCACGTGAGCCTAAAATGGTTGCGGGAATTGCGGAATCCGACGGGTCGGTTAGCTAGGTGGGCGCTCGATTTGCTCGAGTACGATTGCGAAATCAAACATCGAAAGGGAGCGATGCACCATGTGCCGGATACGTTATCGCGGATTTACGAAGGCGGAGACGAGGGGACGGACACGCTGGCCGCCCTCGACGTCGCTGGGAACGGCAGACCAGGCGCGGAGCGTAAGGCCGCCTGGGAAGCCGTCGTCGATCCCTGGTACCAACATCGCGTCAAGGACGTCCTGGACTACCCACACAAGTTCCGAACTTGGTCGGTAGTCGAGGGGCGTCTATACCATTTCCGGGCGGACCCCTTAGTCGAGCCAATACTGGCGGACTTGGCGCCGTGGAAATTGGTGCTCCCGAGGGAGCAGCGATCGCGGATTTTTGCGGAAGTCCACGAGGACCCCCAGGCAGGGCATCTTGGCGTCGAAAAGACCTACGCGCGAGCGAGAGCCGACTACTACTGACCTGGAATGTATCGCGATATAGTTTTGATGGTCCGAGCGTGCGAGCGTTGCCAGGAGTGCAAGGTACAGCAGGTGCCACCAGCGGGCCTTATGGGTCGACGGGTCGTCGACACGCCCTGGACTGTGGTTGCAGCCGACGTCATGGGTCCATTTCCCCGAAGTCGCGCCGGGTTCGAGTATTTATTGGTTTTCGAAGATCTATTTACCCGGTGGGTGGAGGTAGCGCCGTTGCGAAAATCAAACGCGAAAAACATTCTTGCCGCGCTGGAAGATCTCGTGCTGTCCCGATGGGGTACCCCGGAGGTGCTCCTGACGGATAACGGCACGGAATTCGCGAATAAGGCTGTCGACGAACTATGCGTCGCGTACAATATTACCCACGCCAAGGTACCACCGTATCACGCGCAAGCCAATCCCGTGGAAAGGGTAAATCGCGTAATAAAGACGATGATCGTAGCGTACATCGAGGCAGCTCATCGGGACTGGGACGTGCACCTTCACGAGTTTCGATTTGCGTACAATACCGCTGTGCACAGCTCGCTGAGAGTCAGTCCCGCGTTTTTAAACTTGGGTCGCGATCCCAAACCACGGATGCAGTTGCGACGGCTCGTAGAAGGTCCCGCGGAAATCCCCGTTCCCCGTCCCGAAGTATGGGGGGACCGAATGGCGAAATTATGTGAGCTGCGTGACTTAGTGACAAAACATCTCGAGGAGGCCCACGAGCGACAGGCGCGCTATTATAACCAAGGGCACCGGGATATCCGTTTCGAAGTAGGGGAGTGGGTGTGGAAGCGGAACCGAGTTCTGTCCTCGGCCGCCCAACAGGTCGCTGCGAAGCTAGCCCCCAAGTTTGCCGGTCCATTTCGCGTTGCGCAGGTAATCTCGGCCGTCGTCTACGAATTAGAGGATAGCGAAGGAGGGGGTCTCGGTAGACACCACATAAAGGTTTTGAAGCGGTACGTGGAGTCTGAGGCAATTGCGCATAGAAACGGGGAGGAACCGTGAGGGGGAAATAGGCTCCCCGGGGGGGGGGGGGGGGGGGGGGGGGGGAAGGAGGAACCGACGATAGCCACGATCCTAACTGACTCTTGTCCTTAGTTGGCGGAGACGTGGCGAGGGAAGAGGAGGACGTGAGGGCCATCCGGGACCTGCTGGCGTGGGAGAGGATCCCGCGCCCACCCGCCTCCACCGGGTGTCACCCAGGGCGGCCTGCACCGGCGACCTGGCGGCAGTGGCTGCCGCAGGGGGGTTGCTGGAACTGTTGGTGGCAGTTCCACGATTACCGGGACTGCGCGGAAGAGCTGGGGGTCTTCTGCCGCCGATGCGGATGGCCGGGGTACATCAAAACCACCTGCCCCGACTGCTACAACCAGCCCAGCAGGCCCGGCAGGGGACCCCCTCGCTGGTCACCAGCAGAAACCCCAGCAACCCCCGTAGCGAGGGAGGTTGCAGCGATCCCTTCCTTGCTCGCGGGGTGGGTACCACCACCCCCCGGATTCGCGTGGGAAGTCATCCCGCCGCACCCCGAAATTGCGAGGAAAGCCCCCGCGAACCCCCCTATTGCGAGGGAAGCCGCCCAGTCACCCCCCACCGTTGCGAGGGAGGCGGAACTATGCGTGGAGGTCGAGATGCTCCGCCTACGGATCGTGGCGTCCACGACCAGCCGGGGCCGGGATCGAGGCCGGCCGGGGCGGCGCGGCTAGGCCGAAACAGCGAGAATTTTTTTTTTTTTCTTTTTTTTTTTTTGTTATTATAATAACAATTTTCTTTTCTTTCTCTTTCTTTTCTATCTTTTCTTTGTTTGTATGTATAATAAACTCTTAGTTACCGACTATAAATGGCGTCCGCTTTCTTTCTTAGACCCCAGATGGCGGGCTTTGAGAAAAATTTCAGGTCCAGTGGCGAAGTAGAGAGCTCCCCTAGACAACCATGGCGTGAGGAAGGGGATCAGTTGAGCTCGCGAAGAATCCCGGAGGACATGCGAGTGGGCATCTGGCCACACGGGAGAAAATTTTTTTTTGTTTTTTTTTGTTGTTTTATCGTCCTCTTGGGAGGGGATTCTCGGTGAGTACCGCGCAATAGCGTGTGGGTACTTCGAGCTTGCGGTCACCTCGCGAAGTTCGGCTCGCGGGATGCAGCGCTGGCGCTCTGGCACCCCACGATCCGTCTAGGGGGGCGGGGGGTTGTAACGTGGCAGTTCGGTTAGGCCTGCCCGTTACAAGAGACTCCCTGAACCCTGGGCGAGATCCCGGAATCAGGGTTTAGAAAATCGAGTCGCGAAATAATCCTAGAGAGCGCCAGAACTGGGGTCACGCACCCTAGCTTCGACAGGGACGAAATAGCGCATTGCGACCAAGATATTTCAGGCTTTTGTTTTTCTTATTTTTTTTTTTAATGCACCGGCTACCCTCCAGCGACCAACTCCGACGCTGAACATCTTTCGAGGCAAAGCGAAACCACGGAGATCTCGCGAGAAGGACACCGAGGCTGCGGAGGGGGAGGCAACGCAGATCCCTGCAGCGCGGGAATCCAAGGCGGACGCGATTCCCGCTGGCGGCCGGCGCGCCGCAGCCTCCACGCTCACCCCGCCTACGCCCAACCAAGGCAACCGCGAGATACCAGCTAGCGACGAGGGAGCACCACCCCGCCCAACCCCAGGACTAGGGGAGACCTAGGAGGGTTGTGACAGAGGTGAGTTGTGACAAGGACGATTTCTCCCAACCTATTATAGGTAGCGAGCTGGCAAAGCCGCATGCATGACGCTTTCGATACGCGCTACTCGACTCAGCACATGCCGGCGACGCACGAGGCGCTGCTGCGTAAATACGACGGTTGTGTACAAAAAAATGCGAAAAGTAAGTTTTTCTTTAAAATTTTATTTGAATTTATATCATTCCTTATTATATGTGCTTTGCTTTCTTATTTTTTCTTGAGTTGTATGGTTATTCAACTCTCAAAACGTTGCAATAATCTTTTGTGTGCGCATCGTGTTTATAAAATATGAATTATAATTCAGATCAAGTCGTCATTTGAAACACCTAGGCGAGTTGTGACAGCCTGTCACAACTCTCCTATATTATTCCATTTTCAACCGTGGCTAATTCCTTAATGTTTTTTATTAATTTTAGATGTTTGTTTATGTCTTAGTAGGTAGGTACATAATGTATATAATGGCATACTGCATGCTGAATGGCTCTTGTTTCAGAATGTCTAATAAATATACACGAAAGACTGATAGAGGAACCGCTAGTGTCGAAATTTACGACCTGGCTTTTGAAGAAGTTAAGTTAAAAGGTAAAAGTTTAAGAGATGCTGCGGCCTCTTACAATCTAAACTACATGTCTTTATCAAGATATATTAGTCTAGTCGAGAAGTGAGTTTTCTGCGAAAATTAGTTACAGGTCTCGTAAAAATATGAGCGATAGCCCATTCGATCCGGAATCACAACCCGAAAAAGGAGTTTTTTGGATTTTTTCTGCCGATCAAAATTACGATTGTTATTAACAAAAAACTAAAAAAAAAAAACGCCCTTTCGTTTTTTGGCTATAACTCAAAAATTATAAGTGATAGCGAAATTTAAAAAAAAGATCCTAAAAGAGGAGGAAATTTCCGATGAAAAGCTCCGTACTCCCGGAATTCTAGCTCCATTATTTATAATTTTATTTTAACGATGAAAGTAGGCTTCCGCGCGGCAGTTTCAGCATGCGCGCGCCGCCACTATAGAGAGTACTGCACATATAATAATTTTTTTATGTCATTTAATGTTTTTTTAAGAATTTGAAAAAATTCAGGGGTCATCTAGAGACTTCAAAGAATACGGTCCCGTTGGAATTTTATGTCTATCTCAATTTTTCAAAAAGTTATGCAATTGTTAAGTAACTAACTTTTTCCGGGTTTCCGTTATTAAAGAACCCGGTATAAAAGTTTAAATAATAAACCTAAAAATATTTTGCTTCTTGGAGCCTTTTTTTATAAGCATGCTGAATAAGATGACGTCATAAAACTTTTATAAAATTTTTTATTTTGTTAATTATGAATTTTCACAGTAACAAAAAATGGAAAATTCAAAATATTGTTGTTAAAAAAATTTTTTTTTCAATATGTTAAGCTATCACTGATTTCAACTCTACTTTAGACATCAATCAATACCAGTTTTAATTTTTTTATGTCATTTGTTTATAAATTGTTTATAAACAAACTTATAAATTTACAATTTTTCAAAATTTTTTTCTACCATATGGTTGTAATGTAGAAATAATGATTTTTAAAAAAAAAAATTTTTCTTAAAAACATTATCTTATTGTTGTTAATCGTTTGTCTCATTTTTTCATTACTTAAATAAATTATTAAGAAATCGTTTTTTTTCTAAAAATCATCATTAACATTTCTCAATAAAAAAGCAAAAAAAATTTTTTTTTTAATCAACAATTTGTTCATTTATTTATTTAACAATTTATTATAAACTATTTTTTTTATTTGTTATAATTTTTTTCTAGAAGATCAAAAAATTAAAAAAACAGCTACCTGCAACAATATGGCAAAAAAAATTTTCTTCTATTTTTAAAAAATTATCTTGTTTTTTTAACACGGCTAAGTCCAGCGCTGACTCGATTTGTTAACTAACAACTTGCTGTAACTTTGCAACTATTGCAGATACAGTCTTCGACCTTCAAGTCATTTTTGTGCAGCATGAGTTAAGCTTCCTAATAAAATTTTAACCTAACGTTTATCAATTATAGTTTACTAATTACACGCTTTTATTTACAAAAGTTTACATTGTCTATTCCTTACAACCCTTATATCTCATAAACAATTAATGTTGCGACAAATATGCTTCAAGGCATTCTTATCACCCGATTATTAAACTATTCGAATATATTTTTTTATATTTTTAATCTCATTTCTTTATGAGATTTTGGAATTTTTCTTCAATTATAACATATATTATGGTCTTTTTTAAGATTTCGAAAGTATATAGTAATTGAAATTACACATTTTTATTGTTTGAAAAATTCCAAAATCTCATGAAGAAATAGGATTAAAAATATAAAAAAATATATTCGAATAGTTTAATAATCGGGTGATAAGAATGCCTTGAAGCATATTTGTCGCAACATTAATTGTTTATGAGATATAAGGGTTGTAAGGAATAGACAATGTAAACTTTTGTAAATAAAAGCGTGTAATTAGTAAACTATAATTGATAAACGTTAGGTTAAAATTTTATTAGGAAGCTTAACTCATGCTGCACAAAAATGACTTGAAGGTCGAAGACTGTATCTGCAATAGTTGCAAAGTTACAGCAAGTTGTTAGTTAACAAATCGAGTCAGCGCTGGACTTAGCCGTGTTAAAAAAACAAGATAATTTTTTAAAAATAGAAGAAAATTTTTTTTGCCATATTGTTGCAGGTAGCTGTTTTTTTAATTTTTTGATCTTCTAGAAAAAAATTATAACAAATAAAAAAAATAGTTTATAATAAATTGTTAAATAAATAAATGAACAAATTGTTGATTAAAAAAAAAATTTTTTTTGCTTTTTTATTGAGAAATGTTAATGATGATTTTTAGAAAAAAAACGATTTCTTAATAATTTATTTAAGTAATGAAAAAATGAGACAAACGATTAACAACAATAAGATAATGTTTTTAAGAAAAATTTTTTTTTTTAAAAATCATTATTTCTACATTACAACCATATGGTAGAAAAAAATTTTGAAAAATTGTAAATTTATAAGTTTGTTTATAAACAATTTATAAACAAATGACATAAAAAAATTAAAACTGGTATTGATTGATGTCTAAAGTAGAGTTGAAATCAGTGATAGCTTAACATATTGAAAAAAAAATTTTTTTAACAACAATATTTTGAATTTTCCATTTTTTGTTACTGTGAAAATTCATAATTAACAAAATAAAAAATTTTATAAAAGTTTTATGACGTCATCTTATTCAGCATGCTTATAAAAAAAGGCTCCAAGAAGCAAAATATTTTTAGGTTTATTATTTAAACTTTTATACCGGGTTCTTTAATAACGGAAACCCGGAAAAAGTTAGTTACTTAACAATTGCATAACTTTTTGAAAAATTGAGATAGACATAAAATTCCAACGGGACCGTATTCTTTGAAGTCTCTAGATGACCCCTGAATTTTTTCAAATTCTTAAAAAAACATTAAATGACATAAAAAAATTATTATATGTGCAGTACTCTCTATAGTGGCGGCGCGCGCATGCTGAAACTGCCGCGCGGAAGCCTACTTTCATCGTTAAATTAAAATTATAAATAATGGAGCTAGAATTCCGGGAGTACGGAGCTTTTCATCGGAAATTTCCTCCTCTTTTAGGATCTTTTTTTTAAATTTCGCTATCACTTATAATTTTTGAGTTATAGCCAAAAAACGAAAGGGCGTTTTTTTTTTTTAGTTTTTTGTTAATAACAATCGTAATTTTGATCGGCAGAAAAAATCCAAAAAACTCCTTTTTCGGGTTGTGATTCCGGATCGAATGGGCTATCGCTCATATTTTTACGAGACCTGTAACTAATTTTCGCAGAAAACTCACTTCTCGACTAGACTATATTAAGAAGAAAGAGGCTTTTCAAGCAAACCCAGAAGGCGAAGCTCCGTGTATGGGTTATACCATTCCGACTATTTTTACAAAAGAGGAGGAGAATATATTAAGCGACTATTTGCTAACATGTGCAGCATCTAATTATGGGCTGACAACGAAAGAAACTAGAGTCATTGCATATAAGTTAGCCAAAAAATATAAAAAAAAAGTTCCAGAGTCATGGGACAAAAATGAAAAAGCAGGAGATGTGTGGCTCAAGCTATTTATGCAACGACACTTTTACGACGAGTACTTTTTCCTAAAAAAAAATGTTTGATTTATTAATATTAAGTGTAATGATATTTTTTATACCTAATATAATGCTGTCACAACTTACCTCGGTACCGGTCACAACTTACCTCGGTAGTAGGAGAGTTGTGACAGAGGGAGTGGTCTTTAATTTTATCGATTTTCTCAGAAACCATAATACTTAAATTAATTTTGGTGATTGTTTTGAAAACAGGAGGAATGCCGCTAAATTAATCACATGGGTCATAACTGTGGAATGTTTCTTGAGCGAAATATGGCCCCTAAAGTAAAAACTGTCACAACCCTCCTAGGTCTCCCCTACGTAGAGCTGCGCGGGAGACGACATCGCGATCTAGCATTAAGTTCTGCGCCGAGTAGAGACGACAGGTGCGCGGCAAGTTGCGCAATCCCCAAAATCGATGACCGATCGATTGTTGCGCATTCTTAGGGTGATGACGTCACGAAAAATTAGCGTGACGAGATCGGCGTTGCGACCATCCGAGATCACTCAAGTTCTGGCGTTTGTAGAGAGCGGGTGAGCTAGTCGAGTATACGTTGGTTCTTTTCTCTGTGGTAGCGAGTTTGCGAGAAATGGCAACCAGGGATCACGAGGGAGTGGGCCCGTTCGTGTCTTGGATGTGGAGCGGTAAGCGCTGTTAACCTTCTTGCGAGAGAATTTCGAGAGATCATTAGTAAAGGCTTGCCGAGGACGGATAGCCAGTGAGGATTGGCGTTAACAACTGTACTCGAGATTCTTTAGCCGATACATTTGCTTGGTGACCGTAGCCTGAGTTGCGCGTAAGGGAGTAGCGTTAATTTCGGGGGATCCAGGAAATCGAGTCGAGTCACGGGTTGAGCCGAGACATTATTGCCTCGAGTTTGAGTGTAACCGAAGTCCGCTACACGGGGTCATTTTACTTCGTCCGGTACACCCTCCATTCTCGTGTAGGTCGCGAGCAGTCTCACGGGGAGCATTCGAATTCGCGACTGCGTCCCGCCGTCGTAGAGAAAGTGAAGCTCGGGTGCGCGCTGACAAAAATATGCGTTCTTAGAGAAGGGTCGTGGGTGTCGCGACGAGCCTCGCCTCAGTTTAGTTTTTTTTTGGCATAATCAGTTAGTATTAAGTTGGCGATCAGCGCCGTTTTGTAAAGGACGTTCGCGAGCAGCGCGTCGTGTCCGATTTTGCTATTGGTTTCTTTTAGTGTGTCAATTAGCGGTCACTAGTAGTATAGTGACTAGCGCACGTAGGCCGTAGAGGTCTTCGGGATCCCTTCATATTTTTGTTTTCTTTTTTTTTTTTTTTCTTCTTGATTGATTATTTTGTTTGCTCGTTCTTCTTTTTTATGTAAGCTAAGCGCTTGCGTTTGGGATCGCGAGGACAAGCTTCCGCAGTATTGTTATTATTTTTAATTTTTTTTTTGTATTATCGCTATTTTGAAATATATTGTTTAATTTTCTCGCTGCTTTGTGAAATAACTTGTCAACGTACGTGTGGCGTATCTCTCTATACCCAAAAATTACCCCTCCCCTCTCCGCGGTACTGAGCTATCGAGTATATGGTCGCGGTATATCGTATTACCGATTTCGAGGCGTGTTGACCACGCCAGGCGCCCAACAAATTTCGCGGTCTTATTGCAGGTTCAGGGGACATCGTGGACGCCAAATTATTGTGCACGCGGTAAGTTCTCGGTTATTTGCTCCGAGTGACCGAGGAGCGGGAAAAATCCACGTCACAATATATATATTTCAACATTTATTTTTTTGCGCACATATATTTTGTATATGTGACATATATGTCAGATATATTTTCCACATGTATGAAAAAAAATAATAATAATGAAAAATAATAAATAAATAATAATAATAATAATATATATTTTTCCATGCGGGTATCACTTAATTTATTCATAATTTTCCGTTTTATTTATGATACTGAAATAAGAAGACATCTGACAATTTTTGCGACTTCTTTTAATACATCTTTTATTGTTAAACAATTTATAAACAGAGTTTCACGTGTAAAAATTAAAAAAAGCTATAAATGCAATTCTTAAAAAAATATTCCTTCAGAAATAATTTAATTTTTCTATTAAACTAAAAAATTTCTAATGTGTGCTGATTTCTTTTATTTATGATACTAAAATACTAATACATCTAAAAATTTTCAAGACTTTTCTTAATAAATAATTTATCATTGACAAATTTTTATATTTATTTTTATATTCGTTTTTAATCATTACTTCTTTAAATCATTGTCGTTTTCCCGCTATATCTTACGATCACCAGAGGGCGATAATAAAACTTCAACGCAATACCAACATACTATCCGCTAAAAGTAAATATTCGTCAGGTTTTTGTATTTAGTTCCGGAAAGTTGCGGGAATGCCTTCCCAGAGTGGACGAAATTCGTCCCTGTCCCAAAGCATTGAGTGTCGTACCCCTGGTCTATTCTACGCCTGACCTGCTGAGTGACAGCCACGAATTTCCGAATCCTCCCGATATAAGCTCTCGATACTTCTTCCTCTACCGCTACCGTTTCTATCGTACTACCGTCTTTCATCCCGCAACCGTTTCAGTATTACTTTCGTTTTGCTCTACCGTTAGATTCTTCCTTTAAATTCAAGTCCTTTCTGTCCTTCCTGTTTCACTTGTTCAATATAATAAGTTTTATTTAAATAAGACTCAGTGTTGTGTGCCTGAGATCGTCTGTTAAGGTAAGGCTTTTGCCTCTGTATTGTATCGTTACGAAGTTGCTCATAGTTTCTATCCTTTCTTATGGTATTCATCGACTTTGTGTGAATCATGGTCCACGGATTAGAGTTGCAGTAAGCCGCTGTGTGACTGCATGATTTCAGTAATTAATTATTTTCGTGTCTGAGCGACCTCGTAACTGCCGAATAATTAATTCTTTTGTATTTCCGACTTTCCTGATTATTTATGAATTTCTATTAGTCTGCTTCTGTAGTTTCTATCGTATTTTGAGCCCTAGTGGCTTGACCTTTCGTTTCATAATTATTTGTGATAGTAGTGTGCCTTATATTTTATTTCTGTTACTGCTTATTATATTTCTATTTATTTTCGTGCCTATTGTATCGTATATCGAGTTCCTTGGAGTTTAACCGAGCGTAGAATCAGCCTCTAAAGATTACCGCACCTTTTTCTATTGCTGTTGGCAATTTTATATTATTTTTGCCTGTTATTCTTTTCTCTGTATGTTGTCAAGTTAAGTTCTGCGTATTATTCTTGATTCTTTTGTACTGCGGTGTGTTTAGTGTATTTCTTTATTTTGTAAACTCTCCGAAATTCTCACTCTCTCATGATTTCGTATTTTGTATTCTCTCGAAAGTTACGTTTAGGATTTGATTGTTTAATTTCTCCGATCCGTAATTATTGTAAATTATCGATTCTATCGTTTATGAATAACTCTACCGAAAATTATCTAGTTGATCGTTTACGCTACCGATTTTGTAAATTGTCTATAAATGTCAATCTTTCGTACTGGTTATAATCTATGGTAAATTCGTCGTATTATCTACCGAGCTATCGTTACTTTGTTTTATACCGATTACAGTAAAGTTCTCACTATCGTTTTCAATTGACAGAATAATAATTTTCGTAGCGTCATTTGCAACTTGGGTAAGATCACGTCGCCCAGTGACGTGTAGTTTTGAGTAAATTCTTGCATTATATCGCTTCTCCCGACCTACGTTCATTTTTCTCTGTTAACTACCCTCTCTTGTTTCCAAGCTACCGTTTAATTCTATTCTACCGAGGTTTTTTTGAACCGCGATTGCTCATTTTTTTAACTACCACTGTTGATACCATTTCATTTGCCTGTTTCAACCATGTAACCTTCCCGACAATATATGATCGATTGGCCTGTTTATTTTTCCCTGACTTGAGTCTATTCTTTATTTCATTATTTTCTTTAAATCTGTAATTATTGTTAGCTTCCTTGAATACCGCCACTCTACCAGTTCGTGTGAGTACCTGAGCCTAGCCAGCCATACAACGGGTTTTCTATTTATTTTTCGTACGGTTTCGTGTTATTTTTATTGATTCGTATTATTGTTTGAAAATCGACGCTAAAGCGTCTGGCGCCCAACCTAATTGATTTTGTTATGGTTTAATGTTCTGAATAAGTGGAGAATCGCGCCAAAGTGTCAACGGTGAGTCCTCATCCGAGGGTAGCAGAATTTAGGGTGACAACATTTACATTTGGTTATACATTGTCAACACTGTTGATCCTACTACACGTTAAGACCTAATCATATATCACATACCTGCTCAAAATATAATACAGTCAAGAATATGCTAACTATAATCTCTATTATGTTGTTCTCCATATAAATTTCCAAGTAGGCAGATAATTTGAATTTTCAGTATCATAATCCATTGTCATGCAAATATTGCGCAACGATTATATATGTATTTATATGTTTATTCAAACAGAGAAATTGAATGGTAATTGATAACAACAAATGGTAAAAGGAAGCGTTAACGTTATATTATATTAAATTAGACGTGCGTTACGCCTGGAAGCAGTATTGAGACTGCTCACACGGCCTCTCGCCGGGCTCGGCGACAGTGCATATGAAGTGCATAATCGCGTAATTTGAGCACTGCTGCCGATAAGAAAGCCAAGCGCATAAGGCGGGCTACGCTGCATGATAAATTTTGTACTCATCTAAATGATCCCCGGCATGTTCCTACGAGAGGATATAAACTGTTACATTTCATTAGAAATGTTCCAGCTCCATCACATCCCCCGACGAAGACAAAGGCGCGTCTCTGCGGCTTCTAATTTCTCGTAGGATTCTTTCGTTACGTTTAGCCTGTGTCTCAATCCTGCGTTTTAATTTCCTTCGTTCTACTACTTCCAAAGCAGAGGGATTCCTTTGGCAACAATATCCGGCGAACGCCGAAATATAGGTTGGTATATTAAATTTCCACAGCAAGAGTAGAATAGACAAGACGGATATCGTTCCAGAAACGACAGCTATTGATGGGATCCCTATACCTTTGAAGTTAGCCCATGTATTGTTGACCCGAAGGGTCGCTTCGTTATTCGCGAGGACACTCTCAAGGTCTAAAATGGCTTGTCCTTGATCCTTGAGGGTATCCAAGTTGATCACGTGATGCAATACAATTTCCCGGCCTGTTACAAATTTGTTTAGCGGGGAAATGGTATCTGCATGTATTTCTGTTAATTGAGAAGTCATATGTTCTACGATTAATTTGACTCGCGTTTTCAAAGTTTGAAGTTCGCAGCTCTGATTCGTGGTTATCAGGGATGGCTTGGTGATTTGAATAATAAAAGTCTGCATTGAAGCGCATGTTATGGTTACCTCAATTGGCTTCGAAGGTAAGATTATTTACGATCCCTGCGTTCTTATGTAAGCAATATCTGTGACGAGAAAACGACTCAGAGTGCATCCTCGTGGTATGGGATCAGATATTTTCTCACAAAGTTCAATAGTATCGTTGCGATGTCCCACATCGCGGTAATCACCAATGAAATAATCGGTTATCTGTTTCAGTTGAGAAAATGTGACTTCTCTTATAAAATTCTTACGTACTAATTTCAAAGCATATGTTGGGTTAAGCGTTACATAAGTGTGATTTATTCTTACGGGTACCGGGGTATTCTGAATTATTACCCAAGGTTCCTTTTCTAAGTAAGGCACTGTGAGTATATAGATAAGTTTGCCTTTATCTGTGGTTATAGTTAAATCACTTATTTTAATAAACTTCTCGTAATTTTCCTCTTTAATAGGTATTAGTGTCTTTTTGTCATTGGCGTCGAAAGCTTGAAGAGCTGTCATAAGCTCCTTTGGAGTAAAAAGGGTGTTATCGATGATACCATGCCTTCCTAATTGCACGGCAGTCATTACCAGGTCGATTAGTCGTTGCAGTTCCTTAATTTCAAATAAACTTAGAGTTATAGCTTCCATGTATTCCTGATAAGCAAGCGTTTCGTTACCTTTTATTTTTAATGATTCTAATTGTCCCCATACAGTTTCCAAAGAGTGTTTAAGTTTGAGCTGATTTGTATTCAAGATATTAATTTGGACTTGATTGATGTGCAAGGACTTGGTTACAACAAGATTTAGAGTGTCCGTTACATTTTTTAGTGAGGCTAGATTCCCATTAATTATTTCCAAATCATCCGCGTCAGCAGTTCCATCGATTGATTTTTGGATTGTTCCTAAAAAGTTAAACATTCCTCTTTTCGGTCTGATATTTGGCGTGAGATAAGATTTCCTTAGGGGATACATTTCATTTGCAAGGCCCGTCAGGAGGACATGTTTTCCAAATACCGCCTCAGCTTCGCGCGAGGCTTCGTAAGTAACATCGCCCGACGCGAGCGCTTTCGGAGTACTTGTTTTGGTTCCGTGGGATTGAGATTCCCTTAATTTAGAGGGGCGGCGCGTCATTTGAAGAATAGGCGCACCCAAGTCTAAAATGACTTCCAAAATATTCTTGTGTGACGAGGCGCGGGCAAATTCTAAATCTAAAGCGTCCAGGGCGGACTGGGCGAGGGATCGCTGACCAGGGTTCCAATGGTCCAGATAGGTATCCCGTATCGTCTGGAGGCCTCCGAGTTTGTCGTGAATGTCGAGTAATGGTTTGGTGAACCCACTTGCGTCAATGGATTGGAATATCTTCCATCTTTCCTGGTACATGTATACTTTGCCCACTTCCTCCTGGAGTAAAGTCCCATTGATAACTGAGACATCGAAGTAGGCTAGGGACAGACTGCTACACCTATAACAAAAGAAACTAAGACTCTATTCCGTGGAGATCCAATCGTTACCCTGAACCCGTTTTAGTTTAATTCTAGGGACTGGATCGTTTTCCCTTGGTCCGGTGTCGTATTCGTAGTACGGTTTGGTATTATTCAGATGGGTCTTCCAATAAGACGCTGTGGAATCATCCGCGGATTTCTTGTAATTGATATTTCCTTTTTGTTCGTTGATCTCGACGACGACGAATGGTCCATTCCAAATCCTTTCCAAGGCGTTCTGTCGCGTATGGTTCTTGATCATTACTTTATCTCCCACTTGATATAAAGAAGTTTGTCGTCGTGTTCCTTGGTCCACTTGTTTTTGGTTTTTCTCTCTGGATTTGGTAAGCCAGACCAGAGCTTTCTCGAACCGTTCCTCCCATTTTCGTATCCACAACATTTTCTTACTAATCACGGTTTCCAATCGGTTTTCGCGGAAACCGTCAGGATTGTTGGCTTCGTGACAGAACATGAGGTTGTGAGGCGTTTCACCTGTTGATTGGTGAACGGAAGTGTTATAGGCACGTGCCATTTCTATTAAAACCTTGTCCCAAGTGTGTATTCTCTCTTTGCAGGCAGTTCGAATATAGTCTTTCAAGACACTATGCATTCGTTCTATAGAGCCGTTCGACTGCGGGTGATATGCAGTTGTGGTGATATGTTTGATATTACAGTGTTCGAGAAAGGAATCGGTCAGCTCGTTACAAAACTCCTTTCCCATGTCCGTCAGGATTACTTTGGGGCACCCGAAGTTACCTATCCAGTACTCTGATAGAGCCTTGATAACTTCTGTCGCGGTTTTGTTCGTAAGTGGGGCACATTTAATGAATTTAGTTATTGAATCCTGCATCGTGAGGATATATCGGTGTTTATTCCAAGATTCGACCAGAGGTCCGACGATATCTATTGAAATTTGATCGTTAGGTTTTTCAGCAAAGGTTTCGAAAAGAATAGCGGGTGATTTCATTTGTATCCTTTCCTTTTTATACATCTGACACGTGGGGCATGCCTGGATAAAGGAATTGATATCATTCTCCATACGTGACCATACGGCCGTTTCTTTTACTCGGTCAATTGTTTTTGCTAGGCCGAAGTGTCCATTGATGTCGTTGTGAGCGCTGGCCATGATTTCTTTCTGTTGCTGTTTGTTAGGCACATCCTTTCCTGTCAAGCAAAATGATATGTCTGCACCTGAGTCCTGACGTATCCTCTTGAGATCTTCGATGATCGAATTGGTTTCTTCTTTGGTGGTTTTCTTAGGGTCAATCCAGAAGTATATCTTTTCGTACCTTTTCGGATGAATGTAGTTTCTGAGTTTCTCACGTCTATCCGTCTGATTCTTTGGTATAATCAGGGTGTTGTCAGAGGCATCCTTTTCTTCTAGGGTAATCTTCACCCATTTGCCGTCCTCCCCTTTTCGATTTCGGTTGGGAACGAGTTTGACGTGAGATTCTGTTCTGCCTGTTGTGAGTGACAATCTCTCGATGTCAATGTGGCGTGCGGCAATATGGTGGACCCACTTGGGATTCCTGTCAATGGGTGTGATTTCGTATAGTCCCTTTTCCAATTCGGTGAGTTTTCCGAAGATCTCTTCCTTTGTGCGAAAGACTCTAGATAACTCATCCGCTACTACGTTACTTTTTCCCGAAACATGTTCTATCAGGAATGAGTATTCCTCCAATCTTAGTCTCCAACGCAGCAGGCGTTGACTGGGGTCTACGCAATTTTTCAGCCATACGAGTGCACGATGATCGGTGCGGATGATGAAGGGTTTATCCGGTGTATTGAGCAAATATACTCTTAGTCTCTTGACGGCCCATACAACAGCAAGCATCTCCTTCTCCGTCGTGCTGTAATTTCTTTCCGCATCATTCAGGGTTCGAGATAAGAAATATATGGGGTGGCCGTCTTGAGATAGTACCGCTCCAATTCCATCGTTTGACGCGTCGGTGGTTACGACGTATTGTTTAGCTGGGTCTGATCTCACAAGTATCGGTGGTGTGACCAACTTTTCTTTCAGGGTTTCGAAGGCTTCTTGGCAGGCTGCTGACCAATCCCATGGGATGTCCTTTCTTGTTAACCTTGTTAATGGTTTCGCTAACATTGAATAGTTTTGTATGAACTTTCGGTAATACCCCGTCAAACCAAGGAAGGATCGAATCGTCTTAACGTTGACTGGAACGGGTAATTGTTGTATCGCCCTGGTCTTTTCCGGATCTGGTTTGCTTCCTTCGTCAGTGATGACATATCCGAGGTATCTCACTTCAGTTTTCATGAAGGCGCACTTCTCTGGCTGGAGTTTCAAGTTACATTGTCTTAAACGCTGAAATACGGTTCTTACATTTCGATGGTGTTCTTCCTCCGTTTCACCAAAAATTATTACGTCATCAATGTAGACGCAACAGATCTTCTGATTCAATCCTCTCAGCGCATCGTTCATCATGCGTTGGAAGGTCGCAGGAGCGTTCTGTAATCCGAAAGGCATTCGTTGGTATTCGAAATGCCCGTCGGGGGTTGAGAAGGCAGTGTATTTCTTGGAGTCAGTAGCCATGTTGATCTGGTGGAATCCTGCGGCCATGTCGACAGTAGTAAAGAACTTGGCCCTTCCCATGTGATCGAGTAAATCTTCGATTATTGGTATCGGATAAGAATCCTGAACGGTAAGTTCATTAATCTTCCTGAAATCGATCACAATTCTATACTTGGGCTTTCCGTCGGGGCCCGGTTTTTTGGGTACGACCCAAACTGGCGAGTTGTATGGCGACTCGGATTCCGTTATTATTCCTTGTTTCAACATTTTCTCTACTCCCTCTTTTACAACCTGCTGGTGCAGCTGTGGAGCACGGAAACTTTTCACATTTACAATGCGTTGAGGATCTGACAACTCGATGCGATGTTCAGTCATTGAAGTTCCATTGACCATGTCTTCCTCCTGTAAGGCAAAGATATCGCTGAAATCCTGAAGAATACTCCAAATTTCTTTCTGGTACTCCTCCGGTAGGTGTTTCAAGTCGACAGTATTTTGGAGCGCCTGCTGTCTTCCATCACGTGGTTGTTGCCATACACCCGGGGTTGACATACTCTTTACTCGGTGGACTTGGACGTTCTCCAGTCCGAGCTCGATATCTTCGTCTTCAGCGGTGGTGATGATTCCATAAGCCGTACCATGATTGTTCGTGTGTACAATCTGCACCGGGATATTTTCCATAGGCATTCCGTCTTTATAGACCATGCGTAACATGAGATCGAGATTCTTTTCGTCGGTATCGATGGCAATTTTGTTCACCGAATTTGGTTTAAATCGAATTTTTCGGTCGCTACTAAGGTGGTGTATCTTATTCTTCAGGGTGAGCGTCGAGGCATTCAACTGGAAATCTCGCCTCCTCATAAACGGGTTTCCCATGATTCCATCTTCTTCGTCAGGCAGATAATCGTCTGGTATAATGACGAATTCGTCCTTTAGCCCCATGTGAGTTAGTACAGCAATTTCATTCGCGGAATTTAGCGCTTTGCCAGTCTTAAAGGAAATTTTGCGTTTGATAATTGGACAAATTTGTTTATCCGATGGATGAATAACCTTCCGTTTTATGAGGTTTATTGATGCACCTGTATCGACCATAAGGGCTACTCCTTGCTTTGTTTCTCCAAATTTTATTACAGCACACTGTAGTAACCCCTGTGAAACTGAACATACACGGGCTCCTATTGGCACTCGTCCTCTAGTTCGTCCTCCTGTCCCTTTATTTCCTCTTCCTCTGACTGGAGTTCCTCTGACGTGCAATTGACTTGGTCGTTGGGCGGTTTGTCTTTGAGGCTGGCGTTTTGAAAATTTGCGTCTCGCTTATTGCCGTTAGTATTAGGGCGTTGGTCGTTCTGTGGTCGGCGCGGAGCGTAGCAGTTCCGGCTGTAGTGTCCTCTGGTTCCGCAATTATGACATACTGCTTGTTGTTCATGGGCGGTCCGATGTGTGTTACAGGTGTGGCATTCACATCTCTGGAGTTCTTTATCATCTTGTTCCGTTTCATCGTGGTGGTGGACAGACGCTGGTGGTCGAGGAGTTGACCTTGGCGAGTTCGTCGAGGTTCTTTGTTGTACCTGGAATCTTCGCGTATCTGATGCGTTGCCTGGCCCGTAAATTTGGGACTTGTTCCAAAACGTGGGTTTCGATGCCGTGTCGTTACTGTTCATCAGCTGTTGTTGATGCATTCGGAAATTCAATTCCTCGCCTTCGGCTTCTTTCGCGGCCTTCTGGGCTTCTAGTAACTTGAAGTACTGACGGTTTTTGACTTGATGGAATATCCTCGGATTAAGTCCGTATAGATAGTACTGGCACACTCTATTTTCGAGGTCTTGAAGATTAGGATCGATGTTCGCTCGTAGTTGTTGATTCGAGAAGGCAGCTACGAGGTCTTGGTAGATCTGATTGAATTTGAGATTGTAGGCGTCCACAGTGTCGCCCTTTTGGCCTGTTCTGCCAAGCTCCATTTCCAATGTGGTGGCACTTTTCTCGACAATAACGGCTGATCTTATGACTTCGAGTAAAGTTGGGATTGTACGAGGTCTCCTCTGGTTGATGGTCTTCTGAAGAGCTCCTCCTGTCTTCAAGCTGATTACCATGCTCAAAAACGGGAAACGTTGGGTTGGCATAACTACCATATCGGCGGCTTTTACTTGCATGATCCAAGCGTGTACGTCTTCGCCTGCTTTTCCTTCCAGTCTGCAATCAATCATCTTGATGGCTTGAAACGCGGGTAGGAAATCTTGGATCGCATAGGGCTCGTCCGCTGGGCGATTTGGTTCTCCGGGGTATCTTCCGGCAGCATCGGGGCGTAGGCTGACATCATTCAAGTAAGCTTCCGTTCGTGCATACGGGCCTGGGTCTCTTGGATTCCGAGGGGGAAGCACGTCTCGGGGTGGCGCAGTTGCCGGTAGTTGAATTCTTGTTTGGTTTCTTCGCGCAAGTTCCTCAATGTTTCTCATTATCTCTTGCTGTTGGCGTAAAGCTTCGGGATCACTCAGCAACTGGGACATACTGAACGTCACAGTGTCCGGACGACGATGTGGTAAAGTAGCAGACATTTCCAAGGCTCTTCGAAGTTCATCCTCTTCTTGCTGTTCTAGACGACGACGCGGGACGTTGTTACGGGTATTGCTACCAGTACCTCGTGGGATTTCGTAATCCGTCGGACCATTAGGCCACTGTGGACTAGGCCTTGGTGTAAGGCGTACGTTCGGCATCCGTGATAAACGTCGGCTTTCCTCGAGAACGCGTTGCAGTGTCGAATCCGTATCCGACAAGATATCATGGTTTACATTGGCTCGCGCGGTGGAGAATCGGTCGTTTTCTAATGAGCGATTTTGGTGAAGGATCGGTACTGCCATCGCATTTATACCTTGATGGTCCGAGTCTGAATTGGCTGGGGAGCCCACCTCATTGATGCGCGGCGTCGGTGGCAGCAATCGGTTTTGAGCGAGCCCGTATAATGCCGAGTAACGTGGTGGGTTTGTTACGATTGAGGGAGCTATCTGAGAAGGACCTTCCACCTCTGATTCAACGAGACGCGCGGTATCTAGTTGAATTCGCGGTATCGCTCCGGTATGGTTTCCGGGCGGTCTCAAAATATTAGAAACATTCGGATCATCGCTAGTTGTTAAGCGATAATAGTTATTGATTGCTTCTCGATTGGTATTACTATTTGTAAGAGCTTCCTCTTGACGGTTTTCTTCGGTTAATTGGTTATTTGGTTGTTGCATTTCCTGAAACATTTGGTTGGTGACGCTTTCAAGCGTGTCTTCGGGACGCGGAACTGTTTCAGAGTTTCGATTTATTTCTACATTATTGCGACGAATGAAGTCGTGTTCACGGCGTTCTTGATTTCTCAATTGAATAAAACGGGTAACCTCTTCTATAGGCAAATCTTCGCGGCGAACAAGTTGACGCGCAGTTAACCTCTCTCCGTTTAATTGCTCTAGACCAAGACGGTATCTACCCATTGCAGTTAAATCATTACGTTCGGTGGCTTCTTGTAGCCTATTCACAAGCTGAGTCATTTGGTTCGTCAAATCCCAAAATCTCTCTTCAAACCGGGATTCAGAAGTGACGGATTGTCCATCTTCTGCAGTCTCAACAATAGTGGGAGGTACTGCCGATCTCCGGTCATTGTTTTCGTTCACGTCCATTGTGAATTTATTTTTTTTTTTTTTTTTTTTTTAAATTTACCTTGAGTCAAGCTTTGACTTTATTTATTTGAATGATTCAAGTTTGACCATCAAATTCTTAGTTTCGATCACGATTTGTCCTTCGATAAGTTTATGGTGACTCGAGTAAGTAACAAAATGCTTGTACTTACGCTAGGAGTAGCCAAATTGAGGTGTGAAGCATCACACTCGAAGATCGTGGTAGCCGTCGGTACGAGGCTTCGATGTCCTGGAGTCTCTGACAGGCACCGGGGGCAAGAATATAAGAGCGGTTCGAGTCTCGATGTCCTTATTCTCACTTCACTTCACTTAGATGGTTTAAACGCGAAGTTTATTGTATCTAAGGAGTGCAGAATTTTATACTTGCTTCCTTTCCAATAAATACACAAGTTCACTATAGGAATTGTCCAGTGTAGAATCAGGCGGTCTACACTCAGTCCCTGGTTATCAAGCGGTCTACACGCAGTCCTTGATTGTCTACGCAAGGCGGCCTTTCACTCTATCCCTTGCTAGGTACAATTCGTAATAATTACTTATAAACGCGTAGCCGAAGGTTCGCGCGTGAATTTATTGGGCTTACGCACTCACTTCCAAAATTCGTCACTATGATCCGGCCGTTTGATACGCGCGCCGCGTTCGTTGGTTTAAACCGGATCCTGGCAGGATCGCCAAATTTGTCATGCAAATATTGCGCAACGATTATATAGGTATTTATATGTTTATTCAAACAGAGAATTGAATGATGATTGATAACAAAAATGGTAAAAGGAAGTGTTAACGTTATATTATATTAAATTAGACGTGCGTTACGCCTGGAAGCAGTATTGAGACTGCTCACACGGCCTCTCGCCGGGCTCGGCGACAGTGCATATGAAGTGCATAATCGCGTAATTTGAGCACTGCTGCCGATAAGAAAGCCAAGCGCATAAGGCGGGCTACGCTGCATGATAAATTTTGTACTCATCTAAATGACCCCCGGCATGTTCCTACGAGAGGATATAAACTGTTACATTTCATTAGAAATGTTCCAGCTCCATCACAGTTACAAGACAATCATTCAATTTTGATCCAAAAGGAGCTCGGATATATCCGGTTCTATTCGACGTAAAGACATCATTTTACAGTGCATTCGGAAGGTGAACGAATAAGCTTTCATAAAAAAAATGCAATGTTGAACATTATTGAAAATCCCAATTTTTATAAACAATTCAAATGTTTGACGATTTTTACCTCATTAATGACAAGTTTTCGAATTATAAAAAAAATAGTTTCGGGTTCCTTATTAAATTCTGTATTACTAGTAAATTTTTCAAGTGGAATCTGAAAGGAGTCTACTTTTTTTTCTATTATTCATCAGGTGCTGCGTCGTGCCGAGCGCGATACACTGGGCTGTTTAAAAGTATTTGAAACCGAATGCCGTGAGGGGTGGAAGAGGCTAGCCGCGTCACCCGCCCCACTCCGGCGACAGCTCGGTTGCTCCGTCTCACTTGTTTCTTTACCCTCTCTCTCGCCACGGTTAACGCGGGAAGCGGAGTAGCCCGCGCTTTCTAGCTAGGCAACGCCCTTAAGAAAAACACAAAGTACAAAAAGAACACCAAAGTTCCTACAAAATAGTATAAGAATAGTATAAGTTAGTACAAGAGAAAAATCATAATTTTGATAAATACATACAGGAGACCACGTAGAATAGGGTGGATTAAAACACAAACAAAAATAGGCTAAGTAGGACAGAGTAGGGTATAAATAAAACCAACACAACCACTAAAAGCAAGTACAAAACATAGAATAAGTAGATATAAGACAACCAACAACCCCAACACACAACACACACCCCCGCAAATACAACCCGACTCAAATCCCTCAACCCCGACAGATCGGAGCAAACAGCAACCCGGACAACGGCAAAAGGATACGACAGCGCACAGAAACGACGGAAAATACCAAATGGAGAAAACCAACCCCAAAGGAAAAACACAGACGAAATGACCACAAAACCCATCACAAATTGACAAAAACATCATGAAGCCGGCTCACCCTATAGGCCTCACCCCGCGTGGGGAGGGGGGAGTTGTGACGCTGCACCTAGAGCAGTGCTGCCAGAAAGCGAGTAAAAAGTACCCCTTCCACAGATCCCGCGCATGATTTCACACAACGTCAGCGGTGTACGTCGGTGTGTCGGGATGGCGACGGAAGCCGAACGATGCCGAGTTAGCTGACAAATCGAGGGGAAATGTTCCCCTACCAAGCAATGAAGAGAGCGCACACACACAACGACAGCTGTGTGTACGTGCGAATTCCACGAAAGCGAGCGAAGCCGAATGCCAAATTTTAAACCAGGAGCGCGGGCAAAATCCTGCATTTAAAATTTATCTTTTTGTCAATTAAATTAATTATTATACTTATTAAATTGTTAATTATTATACTCGTTAAATTAAATATTATAATATTAAATTTATATCAAAGTTATACATTTATATTAAATTAAAAAAGCATGAAAACATTTTTTATTGAACTAACCTTACTAATAATAACAATAAAAGTAATGGCAAATATAATTAACGATAATGGATTCTGGTTACTGGTTACTGTCTACTGGAAATACCCAAACACAGCTTTTATATAAGTCATCAGCTCAACATCTCAACTCCACTGTGGGCCAATGGGTTACGAGTCAGCCTGGCAAGCGGGGATTGTGTTCGCATCCGCGGCATACTATTTTTTTTTTTTTTTTTGCTAAAATGCATTAGATTATTTATATTTTATATAAACAATTAAAACAGCTTTTGAGGAAAAAGTTTCATCTAGTTGTATGACTTCTGATGCTCTCCAATCGTACTGGTCGTGAGACTTTACCTGGTTACCGACAACTCGCGCGCCTGAAACATCAACTAAGACAATTTTTCTCGTGTTTTATTGTCAACCATTAATGATGCCTTCTGATTGTACTATTTAATTTATTAATAATTAATTCACCTGCCTAGAAAAATGAAAATCTTTTTCAATGTCATATCAACAAATAGAAAAGTCTCACGCTCAAGTCCCGCGGTTTTTCAGCGCGGGAGTGCTCGACGTCGCGTAGACGACGCTTCCACAGCACGATGTTTTTGTTTCTCCGGTAAACATGCTCGGGCCGTGGTGTAGTCGTAGTTCACTTCTTTGTGAATACTAAGCTAGTGCGTGTCACTCAAAGAGCCATTGGAATACATCGGATGTTTTTAGTGATTTTCCTGCAACTGTTGAAGGTATTTAAGTAAAGATTTTATTCTTTTGTCATTAATTAATTAATTTTAATGATTATGAGTCATTTTATTTATTATTAATATAATTTTTACGTCCATTTCAGCGTGATTGGTTATATTTTACTTGTCTTTGCTGACATTTCACGGTTGTTCGCATTCTCATCTTTCCTCGACAATTTTCTGAACTTTTTGAAAGTATCATTGCGTCTGTGCTTTTAATCTTCATTTTATCATGAGTGTGCCAGATGAGCCCCTAGCTCAAAAAGTGAGAAGCCCCAAAAGCTTTAATCATAAATGGTACGACGATTATCCTTGTTGGAAGAGATGGGTTGAAGAATGTTCGTTTGATTCAAAAAAATATATTTATGTTGCGTGTAATAAAACTTTGACTTGTGGAGTTTCAGAAATAAAAAAATATTCCCTATGTGAGCCGCATAAAAAGAACATGCGTTTGAAGGGTTTCGATGATGCAGTATCTGCTAGCGTGATTCCTCCAGTAGTTAATCCTTCTTCAAGTTGCTCTCGAGAAGAGGTTGGTTCATCTTCACCTGAACTGACCTTTTCTGAACGAGTACAAGAAGCTGAAATACGGTATGCGTCATTCAGCGCTGAAAATAATATACCTTTAGCGATGGCACCTGAAATTTTAAAGTTGTTTAAGTTCATTGGTAGAGAATCTGCTGTCTTGCAGGCTATGAAAATGGGCAAAACCAAAACAACCGAAATCATCAACAAAGTTGTCAGTGTCCACGAATCACAACGTATTGTCGAAAATTTGCAAAAAGCAAAGTTTTCTACATATGTTGACGAGACTTCTGACTGAATTACCGCAGTTAATTCACATCAACGCAGCTGATTGTTCTGCGCAGGCTCTGTTCAAAGAGTTCACAGATGCATTAGCAGAAAATAAAATTCCCATGGACCAAATCATCAGCTTTGCATGTGACAATGCATCAGTGATGGTTGGAGAGAATAACTCTTTCATGACTCGTATGGTCCGAAGTCTTCCGAACATCTTCACGCTGCCGTGTATATGCCATTCTTTAGCTCTAATCTGTAAAGATGCATGTTCTGCTATTCCACTAAATATCCATCGTTTCATTGCAGGGATTCCTACCTTCATCAATGGAAGCCCTAAAAGATTAGCCCTGTTTCGTGACTTTCAGCTTACTTTCGACGATCATCCTTCCAAAGTTTTGAAGTATGCTCCAACAAGATGGCTGTCTCGTCAAATAGTTATTGGTCGGATTTTGGATAATTGGTCGTCAATTCATACTTTTTTAACGGATCAGGCTCATGAGAAAATTGTAACTGCCATTGACTTGCTCGACGTCATGAACGACCCCATGACGAAAGCGTATCTGGTCTTCTTGAGATTTGCACTTGCTTCTTTTAACAAGATTAATGCTCATTTCCAAGGCAGTGGTACATTAGTTCAGCAGTTGCAACCTTCCTCAATGAGATTGCTTCGTGGAGTGCTCCAGAGGTTTTTGAAGCCGCTGCTGTTGGATCCTGTAATATTCAACAAAGAGGCTCGAAATATTGATTTCCAAAAAATTGGTAATCAGTACGATTTGTCTGAGATTGATATTGGAGACGATTGTAGAAATTATTTGCTCGCTCAACAGGGTTCTCCGGATGTCAAACAGTCAGACATCGACCAGGTTCGTACTCGTTGTTTAGATTTTTATGTGAAAGCTTCGCAACAAATTCGCGAAAGGCTCCCGTTTGACGATGAGTTTTTCTTTCAGATTTGACTATTCTGGAGCCAGAATCAGCTCTTCGTGATTCTGACAGAGAAACCTCGTTTTGTCGATTAAAAAACATCTGCCGTACACTTGGTATTCCGGAAGAGGAATCTCTGGAAGAGGAATGGCGTTCCTTATTCTGTGCGGATTTTGAACTGATAAAACGATGGAGCGAATTATCATTTGACCAGATGTGGCTTGAAATTTGCACTTTCGTTGATTCAGATGGGATCATTCAGTTTCCAGCTTTACGCACGTTGTTGAGTATGGTAAGAACACTCCCCCATTCAAATGCTGCTGCTGAGAGGGCGTTTTCTCTCATACCTGACATTAAAATAAAAAAGAGGAACAGTCTTAGTCCAGTAACCTTAAATTCGATTTGTGTTATAAAAACTTCAGCCAAATCGCGGAATCAAGATGCGACGGAGATGACGGTTGATAAGAGTTACATTGATTTGATGTCTTCTTGTTGTTTGTACCCGAGAAAGAGGAAGCCCGAGTCGAAGAAAGCGAGTTTGCTAGCGTATGATGATGGTGATGATTGGGAAATGGTTGAACAGTAGAACCAACGCGTATATCTATAAAACTAATACTTTTTTTACAGTGAATGATTTTTCGTTTCATTACTCGTTTCATTATTCGTTTCCTCTGGAAAAATAACAGTATTATGAATGGTGCAATACTGTCTTGTGCTAATTAATGAATTCAGTATTAATTGATAGTTTTTTTATTTTTTAGATAGGACTTTCCTCCATAGAAGCTGCTGATTATTATTATTTTTTTTTTTATTTTTTTTTCAAGCGTATGAGCTTGTACAAGTTCCAGCCTTTCATATTCGTTTCGCACTGCAGGTGTAGGGTTAGCATTTAACTCTTCCATGCTGACGCTCCACGATCGATTCCCGGCGAAGCTATTTTTTTTTTTTTATTAAATTAACCCAATTAATGTTATTAATTATTGAATTTTCTTTTCTTCATTTGCTCATGAATTTTTGAAATTTTGAAATGTTGTAGACAATTATGAATATAAAAGATAAACTATTCACCCACATAAAGTATTGTTAATTTTACCTAGGTTTACTTAACTAGCTATAGCTCCGATTTTCTTTGATAGGCTGTTTTTGGATATCCCATAAGATAATATAAAATTATAGAAAAACCTAAGCGCGCTTTCAATTAGTTTATAAAAAAAATAGGCCGTTTTAAAAAACTGCACTGGCATAATTTTTTGTCTGAAACTTTAACTCGTACATTTTCAATGTTCATAGAACAACTGTAGAGCTTCATAAAAGCTATAATTTGCTTTTTAGTAGATTCCCGTCTGACCAATAGATCAAAAGTTATAAATAATCGAAATTTAGACATGTTTATAAACGAATGATGTGGCTCGGTGAAAAATTAACGAATCGCTTCGAAATTTTAACAGTAAATCCTGGCTTCAAAAACATTTTTGAATCCTGGACTAATGTCATTATCTAATTATCCTATCGGACTCTTGAAAAACTTGAAATGTCAGGAAAATAGTTGTTTACAAATCAGCTATCTCAAAAAAATTTATTTTTCAACCCACACCAAATGACTGCCAGTTGAATGCGACCGTAATTTTGATTCAGCGTGAAGCTCGTTCAACTGGCAGTCACTTGGTGTGGGTTGGAAAATAAATTTTTTTGAGATAGCCGATTTGTAAACTACTTTTTTCCAGACACTTTAAGTAAAATTGTTTTAATTATTATTGTAAAATTAAATATAAATAATTTAATAAATTTTAGAAAAAAAAAAAAAATAGTATGCCGCGGACGCGAACACAAGACTCCCCGCTTGCCAGGCTGACTCGTAGCCCATTGGCCCACAGTGGAGTTGAGATGTTGAGCTGATTACTTATATAAAAGCTGTGTTTGGGTATTTCCAGTAACCAGTAGCCAGTAACCAGTAACCAGTAACCAGTAACCAGTAACCAGAATCCATTATCGTTAATTATATTTGCCATTACTTTTATTGTTATTATTAGTAAGGTTAGTTCAATAAAAAATGTTTTCATGCTTTTTTAATTTAATATAAATGTATAACTTTGATATAAATTTAATATTATAATATTTAATTTAACGAGTATAATAATTAACAATTTAATAAGTATAATAATTAATTTAATTGACAAAAAGATAAATTTTAAATGCAGGATTTTGCCCGCGCTCCTGGTTTAAAATTTGGCATTCGGCTTCGCTCGCTTTCGTGGAATTCGCACGTACACACAGCTGTCGTTGTGTGTGTGCGCTCTCTTCATTGCTTGGTAGGGGAACATTTCCCCTCGATTTGTCAGCTAACTCGGCATCGTTCGGCTTCCGTCGCCATCCCGACACACCGACGTACACCGCTGACGTTGTGTGAAATCATGCGCGGGATCTGTGGAAGGGGTACTTCTTACTCGCTTTCTGGCAGCACTGACCTAGAGTGCAAGTTACAACAAACCCCAAACCCGCGGGGAAGAGCCGAACGGGTGAGTCCCGGCCCGGAGAGAGAGAGAGAGAGAGAGAGAGAGAGAGAGAGAGAGAGAGAGAGAGAGTATCTTACGAGTCAAACCAGTTTGTCTTGTGACTGATTGTGAGTTAGAGTCCAACCATGTCTAAGCGACAGCCAAGAAGTCTTAATGACTTCACAGCAGAGGAGCTGTGGGCAGAATTAGCAGCTTGTCAAGCAGAAGAAGCTGATGAACGTGTGATAGACAAATCCTTCATCAGAACTAAAATTGTACAGTTACAGAATGAGTTAAAAGTGAGAGGAATGGAGATCAGTGAGTTCACTGATTCATCCACTCCAGAGGACTCAGAAAGGGGTTCATCAGACAGCCCAAATCAAGTATCCCCAAGATCTCCAAGGCAGCAGTCTCAGAGAAGCCCTCAAGGTTCTCCTACTAGACAAACTGTTTCAGGTAGGGGATCCCCAACTAGACTTGGTGTTTCAGGAAGAGGTTCTCCCATCTTGCAAGAAACCAGAGGCAGGGAGGCACCCTCTGTTTCTACAGGAGCCAGGCCCAAACAACCTAGACCAGTCTCTCCCAGGAGAAACCCAGAAGCTGGAGCTATGAGCCAGGCTGAACTGAAAGACATCTGCATTAGGCATGCTCATAGAAGTCATATGCCAGCTTCATTTGGAGAGCATATATTCAAATTATTTGTGATGACGAACATCAAACCAGAAGACATTGGAGACTGGATTACTTCTCAAATGCCTATACACTATAGGGATGAAACCAATTTCTGGGCTAAAATGATCGAGTGTGGGAAGTATGAAGGCTTCAACCCGATTTTGGTCATAACCATGATGAACAACTCTCGTAAAGCCAGGGCTAAGTCAATAAGGGACAAGGAAAGAGCATTACAAACTATGACTCTGACAGTCACAATGAATGATAAGACTACTAGCATTGATTACACAGATAACGAACCTTTATCCAAGGATGTTAAATTGATATGTATGATCTTCGCAACTAGAGGGTCCTCCTTTGCTAAGATCTCTTCCAAGAGTAACAAAGAATTTGCTTCCCTCATGAACATGATTAAGGAGAAGTACAATCTAAATACGTCGAAACGGGCCACCGGGGAGACATTACCTGCCAATGCCATAACCATACCTAGAGTAGCAGCATCATTCCCTGCTCTGACAACTGGGTTTTACTATGAACAACAGGCCAGGTTGTTGGTTCAACCAGAGATTCTATTCCCGGACTTTGCAATTCCTTACACCCTCTTTTCTCCTCTCCTCCCTGCTTGTACTCCCCGCAGCCTTAAATTAGAAGGAGTAGGGGTGAACATCCATCCACAGCTGATGCTGATCTCTATCTCTGTGGATGATGTCATTAACACCCCAGCTAAACGTACACCCTTGCAACAAATGTGGCAATTCTATCTAGCATCATATCAATCCCAGATGGTTCCTGAAGAAGTGAGGATTTCCTACTTTGGGAAGTGGGAACTACTAGAAGCTAAATGCTTCAATGCAGAGATACGATCTGCACGAGATCATGCAATCCGATCCATCTCCACACTGAGATCTAATGACCCCTCTCTGCCCATGATTTTGGCAGCAATGCGAACCACTTTTTAAATGTAGATATAGTTATGCTTTCGTTGTGTTAAATTTAAGTATATAATCTCATTCATTATTTAGTCTAGTTTAAGTTAGAGAGAGAGAGAGAGAGAGAGAGAGAGAGAGAGAGAGAGAGAGAGAGAGAGAGAGAGAGAGAGAGAGAGCTACAGCCGATCTGCACCTCCTCCCATTCCTCCCCCCCGCAATACCGACCCTTCCGACTCCCCGCCGACTGCCGCCCAACACCGTCCCCCCCCCCCCCCCCCGCGCGTACCTTTAAGTAAGAATTAAGTGACGCTAAGGGCTGAGGCGTGATCAGTCACCGCTAACGTCTACAACCACTACAGATCTTTTGTAGTTTTAAGTCAACTTCCCCCCCCCCCCCCCCCCCCGATCTCAATACGTTTACACTCCTCAAAAATACATACACAAAGTTTTACCCATTCACTCAGTCTTAACTTTCTCGCCCCGTCTCTAATTGTTCCTCCCTTCCACATATTTAGTGCGGACTCAAAACCCGTCACAACATGGCTTTACGTTTTTATAATCGACTCCCTGGATAAGATTACTTTTTTTACAAAATCTGATTCACCGTTTACAGCAGGACATGACTTAATTGTGATACATTATGAGTTTGAAGTGATGCCACTTATTGATCGCATTACAACTCGCCGGAATTTTAAGCGATTTAATGACCTTGTCTATTGTAATTCCCTTGTATCCATACTACGTGGCAGGACCTCGCCTGTTCATGTAAAGTGCGCATCTACCTTAGATATTGAAAATCTCACGAATTCAGTAAGTATAATGATGGTCTCACTGCTCGACATGCATGCCCAGTGGGTTTCAGAAGACATTATACAGCGCATTAAAAAAAGGAATCGGTTGCAAAAGCATGCCAAACGCTCACGTAGTTTACTTGATCTAGCAATTTACAGGCTATATAGAGATGAGCTTACTGTAATTATTAGGCAAGCTAGAAATGAATATTATCTAAACAAGCTATCTCAAATAACGAAACCGTCGGAATTGTGGAGAGAATTGTCAAAATTGGGACTAGTAAAACCACATCAACACTCTCCTTTAAACTTTTTCACAGTCGACGAACTCAATTCATATTATGTGACTATATCTAATACTTTACCAGAGTGCAATGTACATCTGTGCGATATTATTACTGAGTGGCCTCAAACTGATCCGCTTTTTGCATTTACTACGATCTCTTCTGATTATGTAAAGTCTCTTATAACTTCGACCACATCACCATCTCATGCTGCAGGTCCTGATGGTTTATCTCTGTTTGCACTGCACAAGTCGTTACCACAATTGTCAAAGCATCTCGCAGCACTTTTCAATTATTGTTTGGAATTTTCTCACTTTCCTCAGCCTTGGAAGCGAGCTTATATAAGACCGCTCTTAAAACTGAGTTCTCCTAGATCCCCGTCTGATACGCGACCGATTGCAAATTTATGTTATGAACGGATTATCCATAAGCAGATTGTAACTTTCTTAAGGGATCGTCTCAGTGTGAAATTTTCAAAAAATTGTTTTTTTTTTTTTGCATTATCGTATAGTATACACTGTTCTAAACATTCTCTCAAATTTTTAAATCGAAATTCAAATTATTACGGTCGCTACAGCGTTTCTTGTAGAAAGGGAACGGGTTTTCTACCTGCGCGAGTACTAAGGTGCTTAGGTTCTATAACCTTGCAGAATAAACTGTCCAAGCATTTCAGTTCGTTTTTGACATCCACCACGGATAGATGTACGAGAGAAACCCCCAAGAAAAAAATCAAGACCTGGCATCGCCGATTGATCGTAAGTAAACGATTTATATAAACTTTTCCAACTTCAATCTTTAAACGCGTTTTTCTCAGAATGGTGTTTTTCAAAACGGTTTCCACTCTCAAAGGAAGAGTTTTAAAGATATCTAGTTCCAATTTCGGGAGAACATTTTAAACGTCATTCTTTATCGCGCTATGGAAGCTTTTTTTTTTTTTTTGAAAACTTCCTATTTTTTTTACGAAAAACTGTCGAAAAAAAGGGCCACATTCGACACTTTTTGTTCAAACCGCCGCCATTTTGTCAAATTTGAAAAAAAAAAAAACCCTCCATAGCGCGATAGCGACTTTCCTACAGATCAATAATCTTTTTGAAATTTTTTTTTCAGATCAAAATTGCGGCCGTCATCGTGGAAACCGTGCAGCACCTTTTTTTTCACGTGAAAATACAATAATTTATACAACAATGATGCACTCAATGAATAAACTTTAAAAAAATCATTTTGTATTCTTCATAAACGTATTTATTTATGAAAAAAAAACCGGACCGATTAGTTTATGTGAACATTAAAAAAAAAATTCGCGAAAATCAGTGATTTTTCGGAGTGTCACACTGAGACGATCCCTTAAATCTAAACAATATACTGAATCCGCGTCAATCTGGCTATATATGTGGCTTTAGCACACAGACAGCGTTACTGCGAATTTGTCATGATGTCAGGAGAGGAGTAGATGAGAGGTGCCTCACTATTTTAGTGTTATTCGATTTTAGCAAAGCTTTTGACATGCCGCCACATATCAATCTGCTTATTAAACTTCGCAAATGGGATTTTCCGATAGTGCTCTAACTTGAATGTTTTCATATCTAACTAGTAGGATTCAGGCTGTCAGCGATAATAATGGGAATTGCTCGACTTGGTTACCTACAACAACTGGAGTACCTCAAGCATTTGTACTTGGCCCTCTTTTATTCTCGTTATATATTAATGACACAAAGGAGTAAATTTAAAATACTCACAGCATATGATCTTTTCTGATGATACCCAAATATATATGAGTTGCCCGTTAGCGGAACTGAATGATGGTATTGACAAAATAACGCACGATGTCAACGTTATCGCTGATTATGCAAATGTGAATGGTCTTAAGATTAACCTAGGTAAATCCAAAGTGTTAATCCAGGGTAGTAATGAGTATGATAATCGTGTAACACTTGACGAGCTTGCCCCGATAACAGTCAATGGTACTAAGCTCCCATATGGCAATGAAGTGCGAAATTTGGGAGTTATAATGGCATCCAATTTATCGTGGAGAAGCCATGTTATGTCTATTTCTAAAAAAGTGAATTTCTTCCTTTATAAATTGAAGTACAACAAGAATGCTCTCTCTTTTGATCTAAAAGTTACACTGGTTATTTCACTCATATTTCCACTACTCGATTATTGTTGCTTGGCATACAATGATGTAACGGGTGAGCTGAACACAAATCTTGAGCAATTAATAAACTGTGGTATTAGGTTCATATTTAATTCACGCAGAGATGAGCATATCACGCCATATCGGAGACAGCTCCGTTGGTTGACTGTGCGATCTAGGAGGCTGTATTTCTTAGGCACAACTGTATTTAATATTTTACATAATGATGCCCCAGCTTATTTGTCTGATATTTTCACCTTATCACAACCACCAAACCGTTTGTTGCGCCAGCAAGCTGCTCGGACATTCCACATACCTCATCATCGTACTTCTACATATCGTCATTCCTTCCATCTCGCATCTATTTATTTCTGGCACTCCCTGCCAACTGATATCACTCTTGCGCCTACTGTGAAAATTCTTAAAACGCGCCTTTTTGATTACCTTTTCACACGTGATGTTAATCCTACATAATCAACAGTTAGAAAGTATAATATGTATCTCATTGTATATCATTACATATTTTTTACGTTTATTATTATAAATTTTCCTATAATCAACCATAACTGTTTATTGTTGGCATACCCAATGGTACAGTCATTACTATTATAATTCAAGTTAAAACTCTTATTTTAGTTCTACTTCATATTTGATTCTGCTTTATCTATGACTGTTCAGATTTATGTTTTCACATTTTATAATTCGTTGCCTGAAGTTACAACCAAGGCATAATAAAAATCAATCAATCTCTGTAAATACGAATTGACGTCTTTCACATCGCTCTTGTCATTTTGGCTCGTTACTGCTGCGTACTGCCTGTGGGCGTTGTTGTTTCAGGATACGAGCCTGCTAAATTCTGCTTCTCACCAATTGACCTAACATTCCAGTGGCGATAAAATCATCAAAAAGTTTAAAATCGACAAATTGTTGGCCGATTCTCTCCGTCACTTTCTGGATCATCTTTCTCACCGAGCCGTTACGAAATCCTCATCTACTACGCATGCGCTACATGTCACAAACCTCACATACAGATCGCAGACACCAAGCTACTTACCTCACACACTGGTTACTGTGTATCCACAGTCGATTTTTTTTAATTCTAATTCCTTTGTGCAAACAAAGATGGAGCAAGAACGCCGGATGGCGAACCAAGTACAGGGCGGAAAACCCCCTATGAATAGGAGCCAAAGAAGGATGCAGGCGTTCAATGCTGCAAAGTACGCGCAGTCCCCTTCTCCCTCCAGTTGGGCAGACGATTGGGATCCCGCATGGGGGCCTAAAAATCAGAACCCTTCTAGAGAAGTCAAGCCCAAACCCAAACAGATGGAGAGGGCAAAGAAGTGGAGAGACAAGAAAAATTCGTCTCAAACCACAAAGAGGGAAATTTCCGACGCCTCGGAGACTACGGGAGTGACAAAAGCTACAAAGGAGACTCTGCAAGATGAGCCCCTCTGGGCAGACGGTCCATTCTCCGGAACTCATTCATTGGCATGGATCTACGCCCAAAACCTGGATATGTCAACCTTTCCGCTCTTATGTGAAAGGACCTTTTCAGACCTTGAGGCTGAAAACCCCAAACTGAGACGCGAAATGCCGTTCTGTGCATTTCAGCACGTGATGACAGGCATATTAAATGCCACGTTAATAGATCACGTTCGCACCATCAACGCGGAGGACAGGTACGCCGATGAGGAATCCCCCATCAACTTGATCCCAGAACCAATAGCCGACTTTTGTCGAGCTATAAATAACGCTGTGACACCCGCAGGTGATTTGGTGAGAACCAATATCCCGAACGCTGGAATTCCGCAACCGAGTGTCCCAGCCCAAGACGACTTGCCAGCCCAACCCTCAGGAGGGTTCGGAGTCTGTGGAGCAGCCAACCACAACAGCTACGAATGCTACGTCTCTCCACTGGTAACATCCCGCTTCGTTGAAGCGACGATAGACCAAAACGCCAATCGGGCGTTTGAAGCCTGACAACCTCTACCCGATCACATGCATCCCCCAAATGCAGTTCCGAACATGAACCTGCTCGGATATAGGCCACAGGTAGAGAGACTAAGTAATGGATGACTTCCGCCATCTCGCTCTGTTGTTCTCTGAACCTGACGTTACTGCGTGCGCGTGAGTACTGAGCTTGTGCTTGTATTGATTGTTCAATACTCGCACTGTTTCTCATTACAAGTTTCTAGTCGAACTATTCGATCAATGTTGACATGTCTTACAGCTGTCTTCTGGCGTGCTAAGCGTGTACATCTTAAGTCTCTCTTCATGAGCTTCTGTTTACGTGAACCCCCACAGGTTTCTTGTCATCTCTACTCTCGTATCGACTGTTAATTGTTTATCATGTGGACTAAGCTTACTGCTTTATTGCTGTCAAGGATCGTTGTCGATTTTATCTTTCAATGAATTTTTATTTTACAGACGATTGATTATCGATAATATCTTTTCCAAATTATTATCTTGTACTCTTATCTGCGAAGCTCGTTCTTTCTCGGCACAAAGATGTCGACACGGTGCACTATTTGTACTCGCTTACTAAAAAAATTGTAGGTGGGGTAAGAGGTGGAGATATTATCGCTTGTCAGGGCGAATGTGGCGAGAGTTTCCACGCGAAATGTGCAACTGAAAAATTTCCTTTTGACCTTTCTGGTTTGAGTATGGTATCATCCTTCCGTTGCGATTCTTGCGCTATGCAGCGCTCCTTTATTACACCACGCTCACCAGAAAATCTGTCTTCTACTCATCTTGAATCTAATACTGAGGCGCTGAAACTGGTGACCCTCAAAGACTTGATGTCACAACTACAGCGTTCAAGCGCTTCAACAGACAATAAGCTTGAGCTTATACGGAATACGCTTGCAGGCGTAGAGCAAAATGTTGCAGAAATACGAGCCGATGTCTCAGACCTCTCTGCTTCCCATGGGGGCAATGACGAACGAAATTAAGACGCTCGAAGCAAATGTCGATGAGGTACGTGCGGAAACTGTTGCCTTATAAGAATAAGACAGAGAGATTAAAGATCAAATTATTAATCTAGCGAATCGCCTATTGAAAATTGAAACACAAAATACTTATGCTAAAATTTTCTTAACTGGAATTCCGACCACCGTTGCTGATGCACCAAAAGAGATAGTTCAAAAAAATTTTAATGGCTTAAGTGTACCGGAATTGCTTAGTGAGGTGCTTGATATTCGGAATTTAATTAAGAAACCGAACAATGTAATAGGTGATAGTCAGGGACCTTTGAGCGCGACCCCTCCTTCCCGTAAATCCCTCGTTGTTACGCTCAAGTCTCCATTAGTGCGTGACCACATTATAACTAAAAGGCGTGAGAAAAAGAAGTTGACTATTGCCGAGGGATTCTCAATAGATACGAGAGGCAATATCTTTATCAATGAGTTTTTACCGGCACCACTCTATAATCTGCTACGACGCACTAAGACCAAAGCGGCAGAATGTGGATATAAGTATGTTTGGCAAAGGTCTGGCGAGATTAAGGTTCGGAAACATGATGGTGCTCCTGTCTTGAGCATTAGATCGGAGGCAGATTTCGCTAACTTCACCTGACTCTCGCCCGGGCCTACACTGTCTACTGATATTGCACCTACGGTTTCTCGTGATGGTGCCACTTTCATTAATATTGCGCAATTCAATGCGAATTCTTTATTGAGCCATATCGATCTTGTTGAAGTGCATCTAACTTCTCATTTTTATCACATTATATCGATATCTGAGACGTGACTTCATTCAGGGATTTCTGATGATTTAGTACGACTTGATGGTTATTTACTACTACGAAGTGATAGAGTAGGAAAACGTGGAGGGGGTGTTGCGTGCTATATTCACGAATCCCTTAGAGGTAAGATACTTGCGTCGTCACCAAGTGAGTTTTCAAATTCGCCGGAATTCATCATGCTAGAAATAGTAGGTCCGAATGCTGAATCACTATTATTTACTTCTATATACAGAAGATCAAAAGGGCTTTTTTTTAATGATTTTTTTTTGATATATTTGATAATTACTCCTTAGCTTACAAAAATATTATTACTAGTGGTGATCTGAACTGCAATTTACTGAGCTCTAATTTCGAAGCTAGGTTTCTTAGCGATATTGTCTCTTCGCGAGCTCTTCATGTAGTGCAATCAGAAGCAACATACTATTCTTCTTCAGCTGATACCTGGTTAGATGTTTTTACTATTGATTCCTCTGAAATAAAGTTTGGCTTTTCGAAATCACATGCTCCGTTCATTGCAGCCCATGACCTCATAGAGTTACGGTATGAGTTTGATGTACCAACCATTAGTGATGAGATCATCACTCGTCGCAATTATAAACATTTTGATGTAGCTGCTTATCTAGATTCACTCACTTTGAATGTTCAATCTCACCAGTTAACGACAATCCGCGAATGCACTTCGATAGTGAATCTAGATTGTTTTACCGATCGCCTTTGTGATTCGATTCTGCTAGCGTTGAACCATGCGCCTGTTCAATCTTTCACTGTTAACAAGCCGTACACACCCTGGCTCTCTGCTGATCTAAAACTACATATCAAAAAACGTAATTGTCTTTACAAGAGTGCGAGGCGTTCAGATAGTGTGTTGGAGTTAGCTGTTTTCAGGCTGTTCAGAGATGAGTTGACACAGGACTCAAAGCGCGCTAAGAATAACTATCTCCTGCAAAAACTTAATAGTATAACCGATGCATCGAAATTGTGGAAGGAGTTGGCTAATCTGGGATTTGTCAAACCCAATCAGTCATCTCCGCTTAATTTTTTCACACCAAATGAGTTGAATTCCTTTTTTGCGGGCATTTCCGAAGCCGCACCTACACGTGACTGGGACGAGTTCATTTCTGCCTCTATGCATATTCCAGCGGCTCGGGTTGTTTTGAGTTTTCGTCAGTTACTTCTGAGTATGTCTTTACATTGATCACGTCCACCACTTCTATTTCCTATGTGGCTGGCCCGGATCGAATTTGTCTTTTCTCAGTTCACATATCTCTACCGCTACTTGGAAATCTGTTTACATCTCTTTTCAACCACTCTTTATCACTTGCTTACTTGCCTTCATCTTGGAAGCATACATTTATACGTCCTTTACTGAAGTTTAACCCACCTCTCTCTGAGTCTGACACTTGACAGATCGCAAATTTATGTCAGCTCTGTAAGATCCGTGAAAAAATAGTACATAACCAAATTACTCTATTCCTCGAACAAAACAATTCATTCGACCAGCTTCAATCAGGTTACAGAAGGGGCTTTAGCACGCAAACAGCGTTGCTTCGCATTTGTGAAGATGTCAGGCGAGGAGTCGATGAACGGCGATTAACCATTCTCCTCTTGTTCGACTTCAGTGAGGCGTTTGATACGGTATCTCATCTTCATTTACATATAAAGCTTCGAAAATTGGGGTTCTCATCCAGCGTGCTCAGACGGCTCTTTTCGTATTTAACTGGAAGGACCCAATACGTGATTGATAATAATGGTAGCTGCTCTGACTGGCTGAGTACTTCAACGGGAGTGCCTCAAGTTTGGGTACCGCTCTACCGCTGGACCGCTCTTGTTTTCCCTCTTCATTAATGATATTGGCAGCGATCTAAAATATTCACAATATTAAATATTTGCTGACGACACCCAGATTTACCTGAGCTGCTCGCCTTCCGAGATTAATACTGGGATTGCCAAGATTACACGTGATGTTGAAGTAATAGCACAATATGCAAACTGTAATGGCCTTAAACTCAACCTTAAAAAATCTGAAGTGCTTATTCAGGGCAGTAGTGCATACATCGGCCAGCTTGATTTGCATAGTTTGGCACCCATCACCGTAGATGGGATAACAATTCCCTATGTAAACGAGGTGCGCAATCTTGGTGTAATCATGACTTCTAACCTCTCGTGGCGCAATCATGTTCTGTCAATCTCGAAGCGAGTCCATTTTTCGCTCCATAAACTCAAATTTCACAGAAACGCTCTCTCACGTGAACTCAGAACCACCTTAGTCGTCTCGCTCATATTTCCGATTTTGGACTACTGCTGCTTGGTTTATAACGATGTGACGGGAGAACAGAATACGACACTACAGATTCTCATAAATTTCAGTATTAGGTTCATTTTCAACGTGAGGCGGGATGAATACGTATCTCCTGTGACGTGGTATTTCGTACCCCGTAACTTTGTTTAATTATCGCATTCCCCTAGGTGCAGATATCGCTAAAAATAACGAAAACACGTCTGAGGCCAATACTCCAAAAATGAACGACTAATTATCTTTAAGTTGAATTCTCTTTACTAAGCTAATTGTATGCTATTTTCTAATTCTGTAACGCTCTACGAGAACCATTTACGAGACCTTCGCGTCAAGATACCAGGACACTGCCTGACAGGGGTCACGTACCAGCTCAACATCGACCACCACCGACTACAGACGAACGAATACCGCTGAAACAACTTCCGATGGATGCCTATCTAGTTGTCGAACAGGGTCGTGCGTGATGCACAAACAGTACCTCCGACTATTTAAGACTTATCGGCCAGGAGCCGAACCACGAATGAATGCTTCTACCGCCCGGATGCATCGTCAGGCGGCGTACAGGGCTGTGCGTCAAAAACACAACGAAGCCTCCCGTCGACGGTACTTATCAGCCTGGAGCTGAACCGACCCTAACATCTACTAAGTCGTTGACTATCAAATAGAGGACGGTTTTCTTTTCACGAACCGTCCTATCGAAGGACTGCGGCGTGGAATAGGCTAATGATATGCTGACCACGTGGATCTGGTGGATCTAGTGTGGGGATCCGGGTTGAGGGCCATCACCACCAGATCGTTCCGGCATGAGGGCTCCGATGAGCGAGGGCCGGGATGCAGCGCCGACGAAATAGCTACAACGGGGAGTACCAGTAAAGCAAGGAGTGAGTTACAGTCTGTCGCAAGTCCAGGTGACCGTTGACGTCATATTACCGCACACCTCAATATCGCAACACATGAGCAGTACGACCTCCCCTCTCACCAACGATACCGCACAGCTGAGGGAAAACATCTCTGACCACCTTCCGACGTCCCGATACCTCGATACCTGTCAGCGATGAAGAAGAAAACAAGCGGCGAGGGGTTATCGCCGTCTACCTGTAGACCCGACCTACGCGACCTGCTGGCCGAATCAGAATAACGCAAATTTGAGGAAGAATCACGTGACAGCAGCACGACGAAAATCAGGATCATCGCTCGTCTCGACACTCTACGCTCAGTTTTCACTCTAAAAAGACGTGCTATTCATATATCGTACAGCTATTACTATCTATTTCTTGTATCTCTTGTATCGTAAATTCAGTTTCTCGCTTTTGTTACCGCATCTTCGATGCCTGTTATATCTTCTGTTTTGTGAAACTAAGGAATTACTTGCAATATATCGTATCTCTCTCTCTCTCTCTCTCTCTCTCTCTCTCTCTCTCTCTCTCTCTCTCTCTCTCTCTCTCTCTCTCTCGGATTGGTGAGTACCTGTCTGGTTAACTTTCTGTTGCTCTCCCGTTCTGCCCATTTTCTGCTGTTCCCTGCCCGTTTTTCGGGCTCTGCCTCCAGGTTTTTTTCCTTCCCCGTCGCTCACGGAAAAATTTGAGCTGAAAATCGTCGTTGCTCTCTCTTTTGAGCTACGGGATGAGGCAATAAACTGAAGACTGGTATCCTATAACCTAAAATTCTTGACTGGAACGACTTGGCAGTTGACGGACGGACGATTTCGCTGTTTACAACTCCTACGCTACCTTCCGGAATTCCCTCTTCCTATTGGACGACCGCTAGGGAAACTCTCGGAAACAATACTCTGAAACTGGAATCAATCTTCAAGTACCTATCTACGTCAATGCTGGGTTCCTGTGTGCTTCAGCGCGTGCATATCTACTATTATATGGCATACTCTTTTTCTGCCTTTTTCAAACTGCTCTCTTGAAACTGGCCTTTTTTCTTCCTCTGCACGGCACGTTTTGGTTTTGGATTTGACGGTTTTCCTAACCTCAATCTTTGGGTTACTCATTGGCGCGCTTTCTGCTCACCTGTCAATCCCGCCTTTTTTCCATTGTGGACTGGTGGCGCCATCTGTCGGGATTCTACTTTCACTTGCGCCACACGGAGTGAGACCATGACGTCATCTGCTGGAATTCATTTTTCATTTCATGAGCAATTATCGATAACGAGCTCTGTCGATCATCGGATCATTCACTTATCATCTGGGACTACACGGATTCAAATTATCTACTTGTGAACACGCTGATCGATCGATCAAGTATTTCTCCTTTACATCACCATGGCTCCAACCTGTGCGATCTGCAATGTCGCTGTCAAACGCAAAGAGCCTTTTGCCTCCTGTACGGGTGTTTGTTCGCGCGACTTTCACCTTTCATGCGTTGAATCTGCATACAAATTCGACCCCTCGGAATTCAAATGCGAACAATGCATGCGACGTCGGTCGACCATACTCGAGCATTCGCCTACATCATCACTCGACCATCTGAATTTGGAGCTTCCCACCTCGATGCAAGCGACTGCAGCGCCAACTACTGCAACTGCAATGGCCACCACTGTGACTGCAGCGTCTACTGCTGCACCTCGCTTCACAATCGACGATGTGATGTACTAGCTACATGTTAATGCTGTGGCCCGAGACTCTAAACTCGATAAAAAAATCGATTAACTCAAAATGGACCTCACTATTGCCTTTGATGCCAAACTCGATAAAAAAATTGAGACCTTGAAACTCGACATGATGCAGCAGTATGAAGATATTCAAGGCACAGTGGCCGGAGTTATCCAAACAATTTCCACCATTCGTGAGGATGTTGCTGGCCTATCTGCTGGTCAGAGTACTATCTTGTCGAGAGTTGCTGGTGTTGAATGCCAAGCTCTCGTGTCGGCTGAGGAGATCACTTCGATAAAACAACGACATGTCGAAGAAACATCCGCAATTAAGCAAGATTTGGCCTCCTTTATTGCCTCGACTTCATCCTTGTCTCGGGAATCTGTTGCACCAGCTTTATCTACGACAACGGAATTTGTTGTTCGCGGTCTACCATTGGAGCTCTCCCTATCCGACTCTGAGATTGTGAGTGCCATCTTCTCCACTCTGGGTGTCTCTCAGCTCTTAGGCGACGTTCTGGATTCACGCGTCATGAAACCGAAAACGGGCCAGCCCAATGATCCTCACGTTCGTAATTCCACTTCGAGCGCTGTGTCCAAGAGATCGCTGGTGGTTCGCCTGAAATCATCGGCAACTCGTGACTTTGTCCTTAAAAAAGTGTCAGCTAGAAGGGTCCTTACCGTCCGTGACATCTTCTCTATGAACTGTGATGACCGCATCTACATTAGTGAATTGCTTCTATCAAATATCCATAAGCTTTCACTGTTAGCCAAATCTAGAGCTCGTGAACTCAACCTAAGCCATGTGTGGGCTAATCGGGGTGTTCTCAAGGTTCGGAGAGAATGCTGTCCTGATATTATAATTCTCCAGTCCGAGTCGAATCTGAATCGATTTGCCTGACTACCGCGACGTACTAAGCCGACTTTGCCGAATATGATAATGCAACCATCTATGTCACCTCTCAAGGTCGCGTCCTTTAATGCTAATTCGCTCCTTGGCCATTTTCCGTTCTTCACTGCGCATGTTGCTCTTAACTTTTATCACATCATCTCTATTTCGGAAACGTGGCTTCATGACAATATTTCAGACGATCTCGTACAACTGCCAGACTACTTTCTCTTACGCAATGATCGAGTTGGCAAGAGAGGTGGTGGGGTTGCCTGCTGCATTCACAAATGATGACGCTTTAAATTATTGGCGCTCTCAACGCCTGATTTCTCCAATGCTCCAGAATATCTGATCTTCGAGACTCGCAATGCCCAGGACCGCTCAGTTCTGTTTGCCACTATATATCGACGCCCAAAAGGCTTTTTATTTCACAATTTTGAGCACATATTCTCTTCTATTGCCATAAACTACCAAAACATTATCCTAACTGGCGACTTTAACTGTAAACTACTACAGAATAATTTCGAATCAAACTCACTTCGTGAATTTGCCAGAACACATGCTCTTCATATTGTTGAGGCTGGAGCGACCTTTCACACAATTACCTCCCACTCTCTACTTGATCTTTTCCTAGTTGATTCTTCCTCTAAGGTCCTTTCTTCCAATAAATCCTCGGCTCCTTTCATCGCTGGTCACGATTTGCTCGAGCTCACTTACAATTTTCAACCCGATCCTCGCCCAGCCCACATGATTGCCCGCAGAGATCTTAAACACTTTGTTGTGACAGAATATCTGGCATCGCTGTCATCTTCTCTGTCCCGACTAAATGCTCCGTCCTTCTCTACTCTTTCCTCATCTGATAACTTTGATAATATGGTCCGTGGTGTTTCGTCTGCCATCGCTCAGGCTTTTGATACCCACGCTCCGCTGAAGCAATGGACCACAATCAGAAGGATGGCGCCACGGCTAACCGATTCACTACGATTGAAAATTAAGTACAGAAATTCGCTTTATACCCGAGCTAGGCGTACGGGTGATTTGCTATCCATGGCCGTCTAGCGTCAATATCGCAATGCCCTTCGTAGTGAATTACGTATCGCTAGAGATAATTTCTACTGCTCCCGCATCTCGTCGATCTCTGATCCGTCTGGAATTTGGAGGGAGCTGTCGTCTCTTGGTCTCACTAAAGCTAGGGGATCTTCTCCTTTTTCCTGTTTTTCTCCTGATAGCCTAAATCAGTTTTATTCCGCTGTCTCAACCTCTGATATTCCCTATCCAGACTCTCTATCTTCCCTATGTCTACCCCTACTGTCTCCCTCTCAACCTGTGTTCGAGTTTGCCGAGATAACCGCTAAGTCATTGTCGTCAGTTTTGAGTGTTCCCCACTCTTCCTTATTATCCCAGGGCCCCGACTTACTCTCCAAGTATGCGATTAGTAAAGCTGTCCCGCTTCTGTTCAACAGACTTCTGGATTTGTTCAATGCAAGCCTCCGTCTGTCACATTTCCCGTCTTTATGGAAACGTGCCTTCATTCGCCCGATACTCAAAACTGTTCCTCCGTCGTCTCCATCTGACACAAGACCAGTCGCAAACCTCTGTGAGCTCTCTAAGGCCCTGGAGCGAATTGTTTTCGGTCAGGTTGCTGACTTTCTCCAGGCCAATGATCTTACCAATCCCTTTCAGTCGGGCTTCAGGAAGGGTTACAGCACGTTGACTACTCTGCTTAAGCTTAACCAAGATATCAGACAGGTAGTTGATGACAGAAAACTAACGGTGCTTGTTCTCTTTGATTTTAGCAAGGCGTTTGACATGGTTCCACATCACCTACTTCTACGTAAACTTCGTCTCTTGGGTTGCTCGGATGGAGTGCTTGCCTGGTTCTTCTCATATTTATCTAAGCGATCGCAAGCAGTTGTTGATGACAGGGAAACTGTTTCCTCCTGGTGCTCCACCAATATGGGTGTTCCACAGGGATCGGTTCTTGGTCCTCTTCTTTTTTCAATCTTCATCCGGGTTTTGGCATTGGTCTGAACTATACCCAATACCTCACTTATGCGGATGATACACAGATTTATCTCACCTGCTACCCCAGTGACCTGGCTCGTGCTCTATCCGATCTGACTCTCGACGTGAATTATATCTTCGATTATGCTGTGGTGAATGGACTCAAGTTAAACCTTGCGAAGTCAAAGGTTATGATTTTGGGCAGTGGTGCTTACATTAATCAAATTGATTTTTCGACTCTCCCTCGCATTCGAGTCAGGGAAAATGAGCTTCCCTATGTCTCGCACGCACGCAACCTGGGCATCATTATGCAATCTAATCTTTCGTGGCACAAGCACATTATGCACATTTCGTCCAAGGTGAACTTCACTCTCTTTCGCCTAAAATATAACAAGAACCTTCTATCGAAGAAATGGCGCATCATGCTTATAACTTCACTTGTTTTTCCTCTTATTGATTATTGTTGCCTCGCCTATATCGATTTAACCGGTGAACAGAACCTGATATTGGAACGATCAATCAATAACTGTATTCGCTTCATTTTCAACGTACGTCGTGACATCCAGATCTCCCCATATCGCAATAGCTTATCTTGGCTTACGGTTTCTAATCGCAGAAATTACTTTATGGGCATTCTTATTTTCAAGCTCCTCAAATTAGATTTCCCTTCCTACATCCACGACCTCTTCTCTCTTGCTCCCACATCAACTCGTCCAACTCGTCTCCACTCTGCACCAACATTTTCCATCCCCCTACATCGTACCTCCACATTACGCAATTCCTCTGTTCTCTCTGCATTCTATTTCTGGCATTCCCTTCCTCCCAGCATCACAACTCTGCAGTGTCTCTCCACCTTCAAGAGAGATCTGCGGACACATTTGCTGGCTTCCCAACTTTAATATATTTGGTTGCTCTCATTGCGTGCGGTTAATCGGCTTGCTTGCCACTCTCCTTTTCTTTTCTTTCCTTTTATTTTTTCTTTTTCTTTTTCTTTGCACTATTTCTATGCTTTATTTGTGCTATATTTATGCTTTATTTGTGTTTATATGCGCTCGCGGTTTCTCTGCGTCTTGACTCTGTACTCTGTATGCTTCTTCTTAGTTTTCTTAGTTTTCTTAGTTTTCTTAGTTTTAAGCTCTTAGGTTAAGCTTTATTACACTATATTTTATTACATTATTGTTATTCTATTTTCATGTACTCATTTTCACTAATACCGCTGATTTTAGTTGTCCGTGGTCTCTTTGGTTTGTCGTATGTTGCGTATTAATGCTCTTGAGTATTATTTACCTTGTAACGTGGCATTTCCGATGCGCGTTCCAAACGGCTCCCCGAACCCTGGACGGGTCACGAAATTAGGGAACCCGCGGATCAGACCGCGACTTATTTCGAAAAAGAGCGCCAGGACAACGGTCACGCATCCGAGACTCTGAGAGGGGACCATTGTCGGTCTAGCGAATACGACTTTTCAGGATTTTTGTTAATTTTTTTTGTTGCGAGTAAATGCGGCATCATGCAGGGGATCGGCGGCGAATTCGAACGACGTTACCGGATGGCAGTCGCGGCGGATCGCGACGAAAGGAGGGCTCCACACGAGGCTACGGAGAGAGCGTCAACGGAGAGCTCTGCCGGGAGGGAACCCAAGGCGGACGAGATTCCCGTTGGTGGCCGGCGAGCCGTAGCCTCCCCTCACCACGCTGACGTCAGGCAACCTCGCGAAGTCGTCACCACGCCACTGTCAAACTACGAGATAGCGGAGACTGGACAGCCAATCATCACCCCGCCACAGCGAGCGCCAAATATAGCGATAAGTTAGGCCATAAGCATTTCGGAAAGAAAACACCAATGAGAGCAGGAGAGTTCTTCACGACGAATAGCGCCTATGTTCGAGGCATGTTTGAATTGCGACTCCGATTAGCGGAGCTCGACACTCTAGTCCTGGCGACGCTTCACGACGGTCAAGCTTTCAAAAAAAAAAAAAAGAATTTAATTTTGTGTGAGTGAGATGGCTGAGACTGGCGTAGGCGAGTTCTTGGTGTGGCTACGAAGCGCTAAGCGTTTTTAATTCCTTGCGGATGCATTTCGAGTGTAAGTGGATCGGCACACCGGCACCCGGTTGGCCAAGCCCTGGTTGAGTTAGAATAGTACTCGAAATTCGTTTGCCGATCTCCTTGTTGGTGACCGTAGCCTGAGTTTCGCGATAACGCATGGAGTCAATCCGGTTCCTGTAGGGTCTCGTGTAAAGTCAAGGTTGTGCTTGGAGCCAATTTCGGTTCGAAATTGAATGTAGCCAAATTCCGCTGCACAGGGTCTCGTCGAGTCTGCGTAGATAAAACGTGTCACCTCTCGTGTAGGTCGCGTATCATCGTGCGTAGACACTCAGATTCGCGGGACGGTTTGCAAATTTTTTTTGAAGTAGCAACTACGACTGGAGCTCGGATGCGTAATAATACGCTATAAGCAAGCACGAAAAGAAAAGCTTCCTAGTATTACTAATTTGGTCGCGATTAGCGCGTCGAGTCACCTCCCTTGTTTTGTTTTTTTTTCTTTTGAATTAGTGTTTGGCAGTAAGGTGGCGATTAGCGCCCGTAGAAATGAGGGTTCATCCCGATTTAGTCATTTAATTTTCTTTCTTCTTTTCTGTTATATTATTTTCTTTTCTTTTGTTTGTTAGATCTACGTAGTGGAGTATGAGTCGCGAATAGCAAATTACGAATTATAACTTCTCGTGGTATTTTGAGTCGCAGTGAGCGACGTTTGAATAATTATTTTTTTTTGTATATTATTTTTTGTTAGTATTATCATTCGAAGAAAATATATTTGTCGATTTCATCAGTGCTTTGTAAAATAACGTGTTGGCGTACGTATTTCGTATCTCTCTCTACCCAAAAATTACTCTTCGCGGTACTGAGCTGCCGAGTATATGGTCGCGGTATATCGCATCACCGCTTTCGAGGCGTGTTGATCACGCCAGGCGCCCAACAAATTTCCCGATATTGTGTTCGGTCCAGGATACCTCGCGGACGCCGATTTATTGTGCACGCGGTAATAGAGTGAGAGCCTGCGACGCCCAGACCTTCGTTATATTATAAAAGCTGGAAATTCTTCTATATATGTCCCCTATACAGGTATAAGCAAACCCAGCCTGTACAACCTGGGTCGCGGTGGCTCTGGCAGGTAACAGGTAGTAAAGGTGCGTAAAATTGTGTTTCAAATTTGTGATAGTATAAAACTTAGTTTTCATATATTTTAACTTACCATCATATTAGAAACCGCCTTGTCTATTGGCGGACACTTAGGACGGTAACAACCCCTTTCCAGCCACCCTCACAGTCTAATTATTTATAAATCCACTTTCGTCATAGTACAAAATCTGACTTTTATATATGTTATTCAGAAAATTATACGAATAATGTTTCCACAATCCCCAGTCACTTTCGATGGTTCCCCTATCTTCCCAGACACATTGAAGTCTACTCCAGGCGTGCGCGCGATGAATATACATATACGTGAATAAGTGGTCCAGTTGTGGTAAAGTGTTATAATGGAAACAGAAGAAACGGATGAAAACAAATTAAGTTGTTTCATTTGTGAGAAAAGTGAGGGAAAATTAATTTTGCTTTCTGAAGAGACATTAAAGAAGTGTCAAACTGTTTTGAAAGTTAGAAAAAAACATAACCTTAAATATGCGAACATTATTTTACCTGATGAATATACAGATGGAGGTTATCACCGGGAATGTCATAAAACATTCACATGCGTTAATAAACAATACTACAATTCTGAGCCTGCAGATTTAAAAAAGAAAAACAGAGTAAACAAAAAGTCGTTCAGTGTAGACAACCCATCCACAGAATGGATGTAACCGATTCAGAAAGTAACCGATCGGCGAATCGTCCGGATGGTTTGTTATATCGATGTGCTGTTGAAAGTGGTGAGAAAATGCCGAAAATTTTATTAATTAACAAATTCGGTCATACCGATCCAAGCAAATGACATGTACGAATGTAATGTGAAGGTGTTGTGTGTTGTTGGTGTGGCAGGCGCTTCGGAACGAAGTGTGCTGGCTGCGGGAAGGGCTTGGCACCATCCCAGGTTGTACGCAGAGCACAAGAACTTGTGTACCACCTCACCTGCTTCTCATGCGCCCTTTGCTCGCGGCAACTGGACACCGGTGACGAGTTCTATCTCATGGAGGATAGGAAATTGGTCTGCAAACCCGACTACGAACAGGCCAAGGCCAAAGGTCAGTAATACCCAACTTTTATCCTTCAAGAATGAACCTTTTATACCTGCAAGAATTTTGCATGCAAAGCTGAAAAAAAAATTTCCAATCATTTGATTTCAAGTACTCATTGAATGTTGAATATTGATGTAAGGTTTACTGAAAATTTCAGTATAAATTTCACACAGACATTGAAGATCTGCGTATAAAGCCGAATTAGCAAAGAAAAGTCGCATGAGTATAATATTGTCAATTATTTCGAGTTTCAGAATCAATTTTTGTATTTTCCGAAGAACCTCACGATTTTTCTGCAGTTCTCCAAAAGTCTGTAATTTTTAAAATCTTCCACTCGTGATATTCACACATTTTAGGAAATTATAGACAAAAACTAAAATAACGTGAAAGTTTTCTGAATAAAATTATGCAAAAAAAGGGGGAACGTGTAAAGATTTTGCGAAAGTGCAAAAATGAACACGGTATAACTTTATCATGGCGAATTTTTTCTGGAATTTATCATGAAAAACCGTCATGAAGATGAAAACCAGTGAAATCATTTATCTAATATTAAGGTCACATGTTACTGTAGCAGTATACACATCATCAGAAATTTACATCAACTGAAATGGAATTTCAGAGTTGGCTGACGACAGTAGCATAGACGGCGATCAGCCAAACAAGCGGCCAAGGACGACGATAACAGCGAAGCAATTGGAAACGCTGAAATTGGCGTACAACAGTCCAAAACCTGCGCGGCACGTGAGAGAACAGCTTTCGCAAGACACAGGGCTGGACATGCGCGTCGTTCAAGTCTGGTTCCAGAACAGGTTGGTTTCAGAGACTGCTTTAAATTGCATTTGATGTGTGATGTGACGTTGCACCTAGAGTGCAAGTCACAACAAACCCCAAACCCGCGGGGAAGAGCCGAACGGGTGAGTTCCGTCCCGTCGGGAAACACCCGAAGGTAACCGAAGCCCACCGACGCTCGGCGGAGCCGAGCGCCAGCGAGCAGTACGACCACGGCCTGCGAGGCAGTAACTAGTCTAAAGGAGAGAAACCCACGAGAAGCGAAGAGGACGAGCGAGAGAGAGAGAGAGAGAGAGAGAGAGAGAGAGAGAGAGAGAGAGAAAACGAGAGAGATACCGGCACACACACCGTTACCCACACACACCGTTACCCACACACGCCGACGACACCAGGTCAGCCTGCATTCTACAGCCGATCTGCTCCTCCCCTCGCAATACCAACCCTTTCTACCTCACACTCCCCGTCACACTACACCACCCGGGCCCCCCCGCAATACCGACCCTTCCTACCTCACACTCCCCGTCGCCCTACACACTCCCCCCCCCTCCGCGCGCGTATCTGTAAGTTAGGATTAAGTGACGCTAAGGGCTGAGGCGTGATCAGCCCCCGTTGATGTCTACAACCCTTTTGTACCTTTCGTAGTTTAAGTCAACTCACCCCCCGCCCCGATCGCAACACATGTACCCCCCCCCCCCTCACAAATATACACACCAAGTTTTGCCTATTCTATCGGCCCCGACTTTCTCGCCCCGTCTCTAATTGTTCCCCCCCTTCCACATTATTAGTGCGGACTCAAAACCCGTCACAGTGAAATGGGAAATACCTTAAAAAATGTCTACATGGAAACAAGTGTCGTGTTCTAAGAACAGTTTTTCAATAGCCATAAATTGGAGTTTTGAATATCCAGTCTTCCTTGGAACGCTTCGAAAGAAAATTCTTACAGTCTTTACGCACAATTGAGTCAATATGAATATCAAGTCACCGCTTCATCCGAAGATGCTAGAATTGATCCATTGCTAAATAATTACCCTCTTTAAGCTGAAAATGAAGTAAAGTCCCGGGAAGTCGGATCTAAAATTTCAAAACGTCATAAAATGCCTTTGGATTCAATTTTGTGTTTTAAATACGTAATTAAAACAAAACCATTTTAAATATCATTCAGCCATGAATTGATAGACCACTTTAATCGACACGGGTGAAAATTTTCGCTGTGTAAATAGTGCTTTGGACTCGTAGCCTCACTCGTTAATATCGCTTCTGAACTTGATGGTATTCGGTCGGTCCAAAGGGGTTCACCACCAACTGCCAAAGGCTTCCGAAGCCCCGCGGCTTGGATGAGGGTCCAGATACTCCAGCTCCAGGCACCGACGTGCCACAGATGAACGATCAAAATCTATTTTCACCGCAATTTATACCCCGAGTAATCATAAGCCAGATTTCAGGTCTGAAGCGGCTTTAAAACTCGCAAAATGTGGCCACACCTCAGTACGTGCGATTTTGTTTAGACATTGGAGTTTCTCGAAGCTTTTTCGGGCATTGAACCTCGGACGAAATTTTTCTTCGACAATTTGACTGAAAATTCTGAATTATCCAAGTTTGCAGAGGTTCTAAGAATATTTACGATCGGAGAACATTTTTAAAATGCTCAACACATAGTGTCTTTTATGCCTGCATCACCATTTACAATTTCCCTCGAAAAACATCATTTTTTTTTTTTTTTACTATCGTATCAATATTTATTGATATTCTATTCCACTATTCTGGGACTTCCTAATTTTTTCTTGCGATAATAACTCAAGGAACTCCGAATTCATCGAACTTTCTGAAGAATTAGGAAGCAAATTTTAGAGTAAACTTTGAATCGATATCCCAAATTTTAGAAAATTTTTTTTTATTTAGTTAGTTGAAATGGTTGATTTGAAAATCTGTTCAACACGACGTTATTTTTAAATTGTGCGATATTACCGATTACTGTAATTTCTTGGAATTTTAAAGTCAGATGCTGAAAAAAATGTAGATTTCTCAGATATCAAACGATCGAAAGCAATATTATATTACCTACGGTACAGTATTGAACGTAAGAAAAAAAATTTTGGCGCTTTCACGAAAATTTCAAAATGAAACTTGAGATATTCTTCTTTGTTGCTCCACGTCGCAGAAGTTATTTGTTTACGTGAATATCAACAATAATTTGACATTCCATGTAAAATTTCCATCCAAAGTTCCAGTGCCTGAATTTGTCAGGTTATCCAACTTATCTGCATAACTTGTCTGCATCTCAAAGATCGTAATGAATATGCGCGTTAAAAAATGTTTACATTTCCTCAAAATCTAAACTGAAATTTTCTTTCCGCTGTCGCAGAAGAGCGAAGGAGAAGAGATTAAAAAAGGACGCGGGAAGGACTCGATGGTCGCAGTATTTCCGGGGCATGAAGGGCGGCAGCGGAGGCGAACACTCGCCTCGGCACGAAAAGCTCTTGGACAAAGACGAGCTGAAAGTGGATCTGGACTCGAGTTTAAGTCACCACGGTGAGTTGCGCATGTCCGTTTCAGTTAATGAGAAGAATAATGGCAAGGGTGAAGAATGGACAGGTTTCAAAGTTCAAGGGCATTAGCTGTAAAAATCGGGAAGTTCGTCACACGTCACGGAATTAAGGAACCAACCCCTGCACAGCAGCTGATATCTTTCGCGGATACACAAGCTGATAAAATATTTAAGAAACGACTACCGCTAACTGCCGGCAATGTGAGCCCCTGATTTCAGGCCGGAGATTAGGTAACACGCGATTCTGCTGATATTTTACCTGCGCCGTTACGCCGGGCGGAAGTGCCATTTCGCAGCACGTGCCGTATTCTTCCCTATTAATTATTCCCGGATTATTTTTGCACTCGCCGCCGCGCTGGTTCGGGATTCCATCTGATATCAACATCCTACACTGAGAGAAATTTTTAGTTTCGGTTACAGCTCAGTACTTAACTATTTCCATTTTTTACCACAATCGAAAAATATAGTTGAAGGTACAAAATGAAAATTAGTTTTCTAGCTGTTACCGGAAAGTCTAGTATCCGTTATTACTATTCTTTCTCATTATCATCGCTGTTTCTCTATTTTCTTGTAACTGTCTATAATATAATCCCAACTACATTCAAACAGTTTTTTTAACGATACCTGTTTTACTGAATTGTTTACTGAAATTTTTCTCAGTGTAAGAGAATTCTCGAAGCAGACTATAATCCATGTGAATTGATTGAGATATTTTCAGAATTTTGTGCTATATTTTGCCAACTTTTTTTTCACTTTAAATGGTCAAGTAGTTATGAAAATGTGAGATTATGTGTCACGGTTATAAAAATAGGCATACTTGGTTTTGTTATTCGGTGAAATATTTCAGCGCAAAATAAGAATCTGATTTTTAGTAACACGGCTTTTCGAAACGAGTGAAAAATCTTGTCTCGTGAACAACAATGTCAAGCTTTTTCTAGAGTCGAGTAATATACATGTATTAGAAATAAGCATAATTAGATAAGCCTGCGTAGAATTTTGACAAAAATTAAGCGTCACCGAAGAAAAAGAAACTAAATAAGAATTTCAAATCGCAGAATAGAAAAAAATGTTGAAAAAATCTAACTGAAAACCGCCAACTTGAATAGTGCAAAAAGTTCATCCGTTCGTTCGGTTTAACTAAATATACCAGCGCATTTCGTTCCGAATGAATTTTCGAAAGAAAAACGAGCACAAAAAATATTTCCCCACAGAAAGCTGTTATAAAATTTTTATCTCACAATTAGTTATTAATAGTAAGAATTATTATAATTCAAGTTCATAATAAGCTGTCTGAACAAAACGATTTGATAATACTTGGAGTTTAATTTTTTTACGAACTTTTGTTCGTGATCTATTTATATCGCCACAAGTTTTTCCCCCTGTCATCGTCACCCTGCCATCAAGATAGAAGCACGTTGCGGGTCGGCGTGCAAAGTCGTTCTAGTGTGACTCCTCTCGACATATGGAGGGCATTATATAGCATAACCGGACGAAGAGGTGATCCAGGTCATTATCGGCAGGGGGTTGGAGTCTCCTGTCCTGTTATACGTGCCAAGCGTTACACGAAAACTGTGTTATTTATTACTACTGACAAGCAGTAATGTACGATTCTGTGTTATCTCGTATTTTTTCTTATAGCTAATAACTGTGCCTATAACTGCACTTGTTCATAGACCTTTTTCCGCCTAAAACCCTGCCGCACAAGCCTACGCTGACTATTCATCCTCGTGAAAAATTTTACGCACGCGATGATGATCGATAACGAGCTGTTACAAAGGGCGTCAACGTATCGCTGTCACGCCCCTTGTGGAAAAAAAAAAAAAAAAAAACTAATTTTCGGCCAGTTTTTCACGGTCGCAACTTTGATCTGACTAAAATCTGGTCACGATATAGAATACATTGCGACATAAAATTTTCACATTTTTAGGTCTTTTGGTCTCACCGTTTTCGACAAACGCATTGATCGATTTCATCATGTTTTCAAATTGAACATTTGTCTTCTCACTTCCTTTTGTCAGAAAAAATATGACGTACCATGTCTTTTATTTAAAAAAAAAGACTGATCTTTCCGAATGTGAAATTCATTTTGAAGCTGATGTTAAGAAACTGTGAAAATCAACATTTTCGACTTTTTCAGTCTTGTATATTTTCAATTAATGGTTTTTGGTTTACCGTGTGAAAAATTTCCTTGGATCTCGAATTTTCCATGTATGTGTTATACCCCTGGAATATCAGTAGCGATTTAATTATAATCTTATTTTCATAATGGCACTCGGAAAATTACGGAATATACTTGAAAATGTTTTATTTTTCACGTAAAAAGTGACAAGTACAGTATATTGTGAATATCGGATCGGTTGTTCGATTACTAATTTTTTTTGCCTGAAATTAAGCGTGTTCTTCAACATCGCATTTTAGTTCGACATAGAATATTTCGATGATTGCGTCTTTTTCAACTATTTTTTACCAAAACTCTGAAGCGTTCCAGCGTATTAGAAAACTTGACTGATAAGATCAAAAGACAGATAGATAGTGAAAGCGAGGGTCGGAGATGCGATGTGGACTAAATGGTAATTATTCGGGGAGGCTCGGGGCTTCGATCTACCCTCGATCGGAGTCGGTACAGTCAGTATATCTACCCCACGATCGGGGCAGATGATTGTGACGTGAGCTAACTCGTATTTTATATCTGCAGCGTAACGTGTGGCGACTACCCCCAATATGCCTATAACAGATACATCTATGGGGGGTAGGGCTGGAAATAAAAGTATGGAAAAAAAACCGTAGAAAAAACAGATGATTAATTATGAATTATTACAGGCTCCCGCCTGAGCATGTCGACCGACATAATGCGGAACATATATAATTTTTGAACTACTGGTAAATTCGAAAAATTAACGACGGAGCCAGGAATCGAACCTGGTATCTAGCGATGCTTTACCGGAGCCTTACTCCACTAGACCACCTAGCCGCCCTGACTCTGATGTCGTTAATTCCTCTCATCACCAGTAAGTTCAAATTTGTTTTCTTGTGCTGTAATAGTATGTGTTGTGACGTTGCACCTAGAGTGCAAGTCACAACAAACCCCAAACCCGCGGGGAAGAGCCGAACGGGTGAGCCCTGTCCCGTCGGAAAAGACCCGAACATCATCGAAGCCCCCCGACGCTCGGCAGAGCCGAGCGCGAGATTCAGTACGAGCACGGCCGTAGCAGCAGCCACACCGGCGTAGACGAAACCCAAGAGCGAAAGCGAGAGAGAGAGAGAGAGAAAGAAAGAGAGAGAGTCACCGACACACACACACACACCGAACACCCAGCTACCCTCCACCGCACCTCAAGACCTCCACACACACACGTCGACGTAACCAGGTTAGCCTGCCTTCTATCGCCGATCTGCTCCTCCCCTCGCAATACCAACCCTGTCTACCACACACTCCCCGTCACTCTACACCACCCTCCCCTCGCCATATCAACCCTTCCGACCCCACATTCCCCGTCACCTCCCACACTCCTTCCCCCCCCCCCCCCCCCCTGCGCGCGTATCTGTAAGTTAGTATTAAGCAACGCTAAGGGCTGAGGCGTGATCAGCCACCGCTTACGTCTACAACCCTTTTGTAAATCTTAATTTAAGTCGAGCCCTGGGGCAAAAGAAAACAAAAAATACACACACTAAGTTTTACCGATCATATCCGCCCCGTCTCTAATTGTCTTCCCCACCCATATTATTCGTGCGGACTCAAAATCCGTCACAGTGTGAATATAGAAAGTGTTCTTCCTCTTCGAGACACAAATTTGTAAGAATGTCTGTAAGTGTTTACATTTTGGAATCTTACGCTTCTTGGTGCGAAGCTCGTAAGACGGTCAATGACCGTCTAATATTGAAATGCGGATATGCATCATCAATATTAATATTAATCACGAGGCAATTTTCATTTTGTGAAACGTATATAATTTTCGAACTACTGGTAAATTCGAAAAATTAACGACGGAGCCAGGAATCGAACCTGGTATCTAGCGATGCTTTACCGGAGCCTTACTCCACTAGACCACCTAGCCGCCCTGACTCTGATGTCGTTAATTCCTCTCATCACCAGTAAGTTCAAATTTGTTTTCTTGTGCTGTAATAGTATGTGTGAATATAGAAAGTGTTCTTCCTCTTCGAGACACAAATTTGTAAGAATGTCTGTAAGTGTTTACATTTTGGAATCTTACGCTTCTTGGTGCGAAGCTCGTAAGACGGTCAATGACCGTCTAATATTGAAATGCGGATATGCATCATCAATATTAATATTAATCACGAGGCAATTTTCATTTTGTGAAACGTATATAATTTTTGAACTACTGGTAAATTCGAAAAATTAACGACGGAGCCAGGAATCGAACCTGGTATCTAGCGATGCTTTACCGGAGCCTTACTCCACTAGACCACCTAGCCGCCCTGACTCTGATGTCGTTAATTCCTCTCATCACCAGTAAGTTCAAATTTGTTTTCTTGTGCTGTAATAAATAGTATGTGTGAATATAGAAAGTGTTCTTCCTCTGTTCGATTCCTGGCTCCGTCGTTAATTTTTCGAATTTACCAGTAGTTCAAAAATTATATACGTTTCACAAAATGAAAATTGCCTCGTGATTAATATTAATATTGATGATGCATATCCGCATTTCAATATTAGACGGTCATTGACCGTCTTACGAGCTTCGCACCAAGAAGCGTAAGATTCCAAAATGTAAACACTTACAGACATTCTTACAAATTTGTGTCTCGAAGAGGAAGAACACTTTCTATATTCACATAATGCGGAACACGCGTTTACAAATGGTATATAAATAAACTTATAATCAAGCACATAGACCTCAAGCACGGCTCATCGATGTGTAATATTGCAGATGTAATTATACTCGTTATACTTTTATCAAAATCAGAAATACCTATTAAACGATTTTATCTGCAGGTAACCGTGGTTTTCGGACAAAAATTCGATTTAGTTGGCTATAGTTTTTTTTTTTTTACATTCTTCTCTTCGTGTTTTCGAGGTTCGTAGTTCCTTGAAACAAAACGCTCACAACTGTTGGATAATTAGTAGATGAATGTATTCCACTGTAAATCGATGCTTACACTTTTCCTTCTTAATTTTTTCGACAGATTTGAGCAACGACAGCTACGGAACAGTCGTCAACATGGGTATGGACGGTGAGGGTGCGAGTCCAGGGGGTGGTGGGGGTGGAGGAGGCGGCGGACCACCTCGAGGATACCTTGGCGGCACGACACCGTCGTACCTCTCGGCATCGAGATCACCCTCGTTGCCACCACAGTTTCCTTATCCACCCGACTCGGGGTTGTCCGTCTACACCACCCTCGGTAATTATCGTGATACCGGTTACGTTATATTACACTCATTGGACTCTTTCAAATTAGCAGAAAATTTATCGTTCTTTTCTTTTATGAAACCATGGTTGAAAAGTAGTTTATACCGTCAGAAGTGTTTCCCAAAGTGAGATTTTTAGTTTATATTTGCATCGCAGAGGTGCGAGTAGAAATGTTTCTTTGCAGGTAATCGCGGTTCATCGAGTTTCCCCCAACAATCGACGTATCCATAGGGAAAAACGCCTTTGCGGGTCATCAAACTGAACTGAGTCGGATTATTATAAAATTTACGTGTTATGGGCTTGTCTGCATCATTCAAATATTTGGAAAGTTTATCGATGCTGCTAGTCATAAATCGAAACGAATCGATGAATCTCAAGTGCATCATCGTCCCATCAACGCGTTTCGTGAAGGATATATATTTTTCCTTATTTATGGGTAGCAGGGTAATTTCACCGGGAAAAGTTGACGCGAGGGATTTTATTAAAAAGTGAGAATCGTAACCGGACAAATTGTGGAAAACTATTGGAATTGTGCGCGTCTCTCTGAAATTCAAATTACACCGATTATGAGCAGGACCACGATATTTACCCGTGAAGTGACAGTGGTCGTGGCACTTTTTCTCCTCAGGGGTAAACGGCTTTTCGCAAATGGAGCAATTCTTTGCGCGCATGTGACGATCGTGTTGCACTTGGGTAAGGTAAGAATTTGGGAGAGTGATAGTGAAAGCAAACCATTAGCGTGAGTGACAGTTTACGGATTGTCATCAACATTCCCTGACCTATCTAATTGTGGTGAACATTCCCGGCCTATCTAATTGCGATGTCGCCAACCGGTCGATTAACACACAAGAATGTATTCGAAGTACGTGGAAAATATTATTTTTCGCCCGGGGCAAACTATTAGCGCGAAAGTTTACGGGTAACGGAGAAAAATCAAGGGGGTAAACTGTTAGCGTGGAAGTTTACGGGTAACGGTGAAAAATCAAAATGGTATATCGAAAATATTATTTTCGCCCTGGGGGCAAACTGTTAGCGTGAAAGTTTAGTGATCGTCAACAACATCCCCAGCCTATCTAATTGCGATGTCACCATCCGGTCGATTAACGCAAAAGAATGTATTCGAAGTACGTGGAAAATATTATTCATCCGACCGAGAAATAAATCACATTATCAAACTGGCTGACGATAAAAATCAAAATGGCTGCCCATCCGACTAAGCAAAAATTTTTTAATGCTTTAGAATTGATCGACAGAACGTTAAAAGATATAATGGAAGACGCATCACCGTTTGGTGGGAAGACTATAATACTAGGTGGAGACTTCAGACAAGTTTTACCAATTGTGAGACGAGGAGATAAACAACAAATAATAGAGGAAACAATTAAATACTCTACACTTTGGAGTATATTCGAAAAATTAAGCTTGAAAAAAAATATGCGAGCAAAGGAGGATGCCGCAGTTTCTTGAGTGGTTACTTAATTGTATAGGTAATGGAGAAGTGGAGTTGTTTGTACCAGAGAAAGAAATACAAAGCAACAATTTAATAGACGATTTATATCCAAGAAATCTGCCACTTGATGAATTAACAAACAGAGCCATCTTAGCTCCATTGGATGTCGAAAATCAGTTAAATACAGAGATACTACGCAGAATGGATGGCAATATATTCGAATCAAGACGCATAGATTACGCAACATTACAAGGAATTGATACTGCGGATGCAGCACTTGACGAAGAAGCTACTCTGCGATAACCGATAGAGTATGTAAATGGATTAACGCCATCAAGTTTACCACCACACAATCTACAGCTGAAAGTCGGAGGAATTGTGATGTCATTGCGAAATTTATCAATAACAGATGGTTTATGCAATGGAACACGGTTATTTGTAAGAGAAATTCACTCTATATTTTAGATTGGTGAACTTCTAACCGGAGAGCGAAAAGGGCAAATAGTAGAAATACCAAGAATTAAATTAGATACGCGGGGAGACACAGATATGCCATTTATCCTCCATAGGCGACAGTTTCCAGTCAGGTTGGTATTGGCAATAACTATAAATAAATCACAAGGACAAAGTTTTGACTACGTGGGACTATTTATTGATCGACCAATCTTTGGATATGGTGAACTCTACGTTGCATTGTCACGATGCACGTCGAAGAAAGGTATAAAAATTCAACAGAAAAAAAATGAAAATGCAATAAAGAACATTGTGTACAAGGAAATTATTGAATGAATACTGCATAATGTATGTACATCAAGGCCACAAACGAACAAATAAACATAGATGAACTTAAAAGAAAAATGCACAGGAGGTGATAGGAGTTCGAGAGGCCGAGGGGTTGACCCCCTCTACTGACTCCACCGGAACCTCATACGAAGAAGGAAAAAAAAGTACTGTATAAAGGAGAAAAAAAGCGAAATTAAAAGAAAAAGGAGGAGAGAATACAAATGAAAGGAAAACAGAATCAGCAACGAAAGGAAAACCAGCAAGAATATAAAAATCACTGAAAACATGGACAATAGAGAAAAGAGAAAGAAAAGCCAAGAGAAGCAAGAAGATGCAAAAATAGGTAGCAGTATCAAACGATAAAGAGGAAATAAAGCACAACGTATGGAAATTTAAACAATCGTGATTTGTAATTGGATGTTCAAATCCATAAAACACTTCCACTAAGTATTTTCCTATTTTGTGATTATTCAGATGTAAATTCACACGTGTCGCTCATTTGCTGAAAAAACCGAAACGCATGCAATGAAATAGAAACTTGTGAGAAAATAAAAGTTAGCCTATGAAATTAGGAAACAAATAGTAAAATTAGAAAAAAGATATAAGCATGTATTGACTGAGTTGAAGATGAGAAAAAATTGTAAATTATGAGAAATAAAAAAATGGTAAAAGTGCAAATTTGTTAATGTAAAATTTCAAATATTTCTACGATATTCATACCAGTGTTACGTCCAGCATACCACTTCTCTCTATTTTTCCTACTCGCTAATTCTCCCACAGTTCTTACATTAATCTCATTGTCTCTGTCCTGTCCTCTTATCTCTACGTAGTCTCACGCTATTCACTATCGCGCTTACTCATCAAATTCCATCCCTTACTCCCAGCATTGTCACACCTTTTCTGCACCCGTACGTTTCACGTCTCGAGGCACACTCCTATTATAACTCTCAACAACGTCACATCTAGACTTCTTACACAGCTTCATACAGCAAACTTCGTTTTTACCGCCATCTGAGCTTCCTCGAAATAAATATATAAGTAATATCTCTAACAAACCCTACGTTATTCAATCCTCATCCTGATTTCCGGTTGTCCTGGAACTTAAAAGCGAAGCCAACCAGTTTACTCTTACCGCTCAGGAGTAACTCTACTCACGGACGTAACACCACATTAAATTTTTAGATAAATAAAAGAAATATATAAGTACATATCTATTATACCTATACATGCAAAAACAAAATTAATTACAAATAATTATATTCCGACATTTGACAGTTCAAATGAAACACCGTAGCTAATAAAAAGAAGCAAAGAAGCAAAAAAATAAGAATAGGTGAACGCTGCCCAGTTTGGTGATATTTTGTTTTGTAAACGGATAAATTAAATCAAACATGCCGAACAAAGTAAGTATACCATTGGAAATATGAATGAATAAATAGCAAAGTAAGCAGTATGATAAAATTAATGAACATTCTCGAAACAGGACAGCGATGAGGTTTTGCAGCGGTCGGGCGAGGCAATACCAGGTAAAGCATATCGATATAATATAATTGTATGTAAATCCAAATTCAACGCGGCAAACCAAAGAGCCGGACTCTTTTTGAGAATCATTACCAGTGAATTCTACATCTAGCCATAAAAAATGGAAACATAATTACTTTTATACAATCATTTGTCAAAAAAAGAAAAAAATATCGACATTTGAAAATATAGTCAAACACGTATGAATACCTAAGCAAATAATTTAACGCCTCACCAAAACAAGATGACGGATTAGATGATCTGCTGTGCGCAGCAGCAGAAGCAGCAGAGGAGGAGCTGTTGCTTGAGACGGACGACGAAGAGCGGTCCGTCTACGTATGGTAAATGAAAATTATACAAGGTAATGTAAAGAAAATGATAAAAAAATTTATCCTCCCACAGCGAAAACATCCCTAAGTCCCAAAAACAAAAGAGGTCAACTTCGAACTAAATTTAAAGTAAAACATGTAAAATAAATTTATTTGATAAAAAAAAGGATTGATCAATTATTTGTACATTATAAACCAGACACAGTAGACTCTATATCTCTATATGTAGATATACGTAAAAAAATCGACCTCGAACAATGATGTTGGCTCCATTCACATTATAAAAGAAAGCAAAGCCTATCAGACACAAAACTCGATTCAAGAGAAGAAGTTTCTAGAAAGAAACAAAACTCATGGAAAAGCAAAAGACCAATACAAAACAAACTACTTCGAATATTGAAGACATCAGTTCGTTGTTGTTCTCCGGCCGGCACGCACGCCGGCCGGGGCCTATCCTATACTCCATAACTCCTCAACTCCTCAACTCCACAATTGCACAACTCCTCAATTCCCCCAAGAGCCCTTCCAAATATTGGTCGATAATGTGTCGAACAACCCTACACCGTTCAAAAAAAAATGGTGACCGGCTGAGAGCCCGAAGTAGGTACGTGACCAGGGCTCCGTATTCACGGCTCAACATCGGTCCACACAATGGGATTTCAACGGTCCAAGGAGCTGCGTCCGCATCTTGCTCCGCCTTGATGGCAACGAATGTAAGCTCTTTGAGAAGTTTGTTAATTAATGAGAAATAATTCAATTCTATTTTGAAAGATCCGTAAAAGAACAAGCCAACAACCCTACGCCGTTTAAAGAAAAACGGTAACCGACTGAGAGCCCGAAGAAAATATGTGACCAGGGCTCCACATTCACGGCTCAACATCGGTCCGCGCAATGGGATCTCAACGTTCCAAGGAGCTGCGCCCATCTTGCTCCGCCTTGATGGCAACGAATTTAAGCTCTTTAAAAAGTTTATTAACTAATGAGGAATAATTCAATTCTATTTTGAAAGACCCGTAAAAGAACAAGAGATTCTGTTTCAAAATTTGCTTTCCTGCAATCATTATTTTGTGCAACTGGTCTCCATTTTGTAGTTTCCAGGCGGGGTGACGCTTTATTAGTCGAAATCGGGTTTCGATCAGTTTGATTTTCTGCGTTGTACCTAACGCTTAGTCGGAATCGGGTTTCGGTCAACTTGATTTTCTGCGTTGTACCCAATAATCGCCCCGAGCGTTGCTCTGTAATTAAGAGAGAATGATTTTTAAGATAGGCTTGTTCTTTTACGGGTCTTTCGAAATAGAATTGAATTATTTCTCATTAATTAATAAACTTTTTAAAGAGCTTACATTCGTTGCCATTAAGGCGAAGCAAGATGGGTGAAGCTCCTTGGACCGTTAAGATCCCATTGCGCGGATCGAAGAAGGTACGTATTCACGGCTCAACATCGGTCCGCGCAATGGGATCTTAACGGTCCAAGGAGCTGTGCCCGCATCTTGCTCCGCCTTGATGACAACGAATGTAAGCTCTTTGAAAAGTTTGTTAATTAATGAGAAATAATTCAATTCTAATTCCGTAAAAAATCAAGCCTATCTTAAAATCATTCTCTCTTAATTACAGAGCAACGCTCGGGGCGATTGTTAGGTACAACACAGAAAATGAAGTTGACCGAAACCCGATTCCGACTAAGCGTTAGGTACAACGCAGAAAATCAAACTGACCGAAACCCGATTTCGACTAATAAAGCGTCACCCCACCTCGAACCTACAAAATGGAGACCAGCTGCACAAAATAATGATTGCAGGAAAGCAAATTTTGAAACACTATTTCATGCAATCTTTGTGTTATTCCAATATATAAAATCTATTTTACTTTTTTTTGTCTTTCACTTAATTAGGTTTATTCCATAATAAAGCTAGTACAGATTAACCTACGCATGTCAAGGAAGTACAAAAATCTTTAAAAACTTGATCAGCCGTAGCTTCTGCATTAAGGGGGTCATCCCATGTGATGGGCTCAAAAAATCGATTTTTTTTTTTTTTTCATAAATTTCTTTCTTAACATGTCTAGAATACGGTAGTAAAGTGATTTTTAAAAATTCGATGTCGTTTTAAAGATACAGCAGGTAGTAGAAGCAGCTGTTCGAAGCGCTGAGTTGGCAGTCGGAGTCCGGGCCTATTGTGTACGGTCGGCTTTATACCTGGCACCCTTTATATAGATACGTTTATACGTGTTTCTACAGGCTTAAACAGGAATTTCTATAATTATTAAATATTTTACTACAGTTATTTCAGTCTTGGTTGAATTTCGAAGAGTGCAACAACTACAAAATATTACTTTTAATAATGAGTGGACGGAAAGGAAGTACGAGTGGAAATGTTTATCCTGGTCGTAATAAAAAAAGAACGTTTTCTGGAAACCGTTTTACCACCCAAAATAAAACGGAATTTACATCAGCTTCGGCGAAAAAACTCAAAAATAGCATGAATATGGAGGTTCCCATTGTTTCGAATTTCGCGTATTGCATTTTGGAGTTTGTTTCTGTATTCGCTGCAATTTCTGAAAAAGTAATATGCAAAACTTGTAAAAGTGATGTGTCTATTTCGCAATCAAGTTTCCGAGGGTTAGGTTTTAAAATAATTTTATCATGTGAGTGTGAAAAACAGATAGTTATAAACTCGGTCCCGTTGATCGAGAATGCATTTGAAGTTAATCGCCGGTTTGCATTTGTGATGCGATTATTAGGAATTGGTCACGAAGGAATAAATCTTTTCTGCAGCTTAATGGACATATGTTCGGGTATTGGAAATTCAATTTATACTGCACTACTGAAAAACATTCATATTGCCACATCGTCACTGTGTGAAACTTTATTATCATTCGCAGTCACGCAAGAAAAAGCTTCGAATGAAGTAGCAGGAAAACCACAAGATGAATTAATCGTGTCTGGTGACGGTACTTGGAAGAAAAGAGGCTTTTCATCTCTATTCGGAGCTTCTACATTGATTGGAAAGTACACCGGAAAAGTTTTAGATGTCATGGTTATGAGTAGTTTTTGTGGTGGATGTAATCAGTGGAAAAGTAAGAAAGAAACGGATCCTTTAGGGTACGACATGTGGAATGAAGCGCATAAAGATGAATGCACCATAAACCATACCGGAAGTTCCGGTAAAATGGAGATAAGTGCCATCACGCAAATGTTTTTGAGGTCTATGGAAAGATATGGCGTAAAGTATCTTACATACATTGGCGATGGTGACAGTAAAACTTTCAAAGGGATCCTAGATGCTAAACCGTATGGAGATACTGTAGTAACAAAAAAAGAATGTGTGGGCCACGTAGAAAAGAGAATGGGAACACGACTTCGGGCTGTTAAAAAAGATAAAACTAATCAAGGAATCGGTGGAAAAGGACCAGGTAAACTTACTGATAAAGTTATTCAAGAAATAACAAAATTCTACGGATTAGCGATTCGACGTCATCCAGATTCGCTAGAAGATATGAAGGAGGAAGTTTGGGCAACGTATTATCACAAATGTTCTTCAGATGAAAATCCTCAACATCAATTTTGTCCTGAAGGCGAAGACAGTTGGTGTAAATGGCGGAAGGCAGAAGCTAAGAACGAGCTCGACCAATTTCATCACGATAAACCACCTCTTATACCAAATGTACAAACAGTTATCAAACCTGTTTTCGAAGATTTGTCAAAAGATGAATTATTAATTCGTTGTTTAGGAGCAGAGACACAAAACAATAACGAATCTTTGAATTCGTTGATTTGGACTTTTGCTCCTAAGCATCTCCATTCTGGTCCCAAGATAGTTGAAATTGCTAGTTACTTATCAGTTATCATCTTTAATGAAGGTTTTGAAGGTGTTTTAAAAGTAATGTCGGTTATGGGATGCCCTATTGGCCGCGAATCCCATACTTATGTTGAGAAACGTGATGAAAAGCGAATCTCACGTTCTGAGCGGCGCGTAAGTGATGCCGTTAAACAAGCCAGGATTGACTCAAGAGCTGAACAATCTGCTTTGAAAGAGTTTCAAGAAGAAGAGGAAGGAATGCTCTATGGACCGGGCATCGCCGATTGAGGGTAAGTTGAGATTTTCATAGTTAAAAGCGAACTTGAAACTTTAAACGCGTTTTTCTAAAAACTCTGTTTTTCAAACTTTCCTCCATCGTATCTTAAAAACGGCTTGACCGAATAACTTGAATCTTGAAGCGTTGGATTCAGCACATTCAAACGCATGGAATGATCTAAGGACAATCAAAAATTCTCAAAATTTCGATTTTTTTATAGCAAAAAACAAACAAAAAAAACCCAAAATTCACGATTTTTTTTTCAAATGTCAATCAAAACTCCAATTTTTGGTATATTCATTTGATGATAGATCATTCCGTGCATTTAGGCTCACAGATTAAAACGCCGCCTACTTTTTTTGTTTCACATAAGCCAATCAGCTGAAATCGTGGAGAAAGTGCGAGTCCATTTTTTCGAGACGGGGCTGTTCAGACCCCTGTAACTCATGTTCTACATTATATTTTTAGCTCAAATTTTATACTGATACTGCCAAAATATATGTTAATGAATTATAATAAACAATAAAGCTCTATCTATTTACTGGTCGTAGAAAAAAAATGCTAAAAAATCCCTAAAATACAGGCCGTCACATGGGATGACCCCCTTAATAATAAAGATGAGAGCTGATAAAGAAGAAGAGGTTTGTTTTATCAACCAATCCTCACGAACCTCATGAATAGTTCTGAGGAGCACTGAAGAAATGTTCGATTCTTCCTCACGAGAACGGGAACTGACTCGGACGAAAGAAGTTTCTGGGGAAACTCGCAAATAAACAATTGAATCTACTCTGAGCTCAGACAAGCGAAGGAGAAGATCGAAATTTTTCATCAATCAGTGAAAAATGTTAAATAAATTTATTTGAAAGAAAAAGGATTGCTATCAATTATTTGTACTTATAAACCAGACGCAGTAGACTCTATATCTCTATACGTAGATATCCGCAAAAAATCTGAAAATAATAACTATAGCAAAATAAGTCGCCGAATGCAATTGGGATTGCATGGCATCGGGAGTTTTGTACATGTGAGTGGATTTGTTTACGAAAATAATCTGAGCAGACCTGCATAGGGAACCAATAGCAACGTCGGGTTGATCGGAAACAACCGATCAACAGTTGCAGACCTGTCATCAAATCAACATAAATGAATTCACCTGTCTAATAGACAATGCATAAAGAAATAGTGAGGCGCGAAGCGCCGAGACCTCGGCGGCGAGCAAAGCGAGCGCCGAGGTGGGGCTGGCGCGCGAAGCGCGCAGGGGCGAAGCCCCTAGTTAAATAATAATAACAGAAAAACCCAGGGATAATACGATACGACGTAAACATTCTGACTCTATAAACTACTGAGTCCAGTGTATGGCAGGAGTAATCCCCTGTTGTGATTAAACTTGTTATCGATTCTCTAGATCGCTGTGTTTTGATTTCTTCAACAAGGTTACTGTATTGACTTTCTTGGGCGCCAAAATTTATTGTTAAACTATCGGCTTGGGTAGGCTAGTATAATCTCCCGTGGTTTATATCGCAGTTTCCGGCTTTATAGGGTCACGCTAGCTTAACCGATTCAATAATCCGTCAATAGCGAAATTTCTTTTTCTTTGGGTCACATATCGGTGGTAATTGTTTCTTATGTCAAACCACACGTCCACCACGGCGTGGGTAGACTCCTTGACGGACGCCGAATTGAACACTGAATTGGAAGGACGCTCATTGTCAATAGCGGGTATATTGCTAGTCCGTCGTCAACGGCTTATGAACTATTGTAAACAATACGGCCTAGGCATGGACGACCTCCCTACTCTCGACGACGCTAATATGACTACACCGACAGACGACAGCGATAACATGACGTTATCTACACAGACACAACCGGTTAATCCCGTGACTTACACCGACGACGAAATTCGTGACGTGACACGGCCTTCGAACAGTAACCCCGATACTTCAGTAACCGGCGCGGTTCGGAAACAACCACCGGAACCGCAACCTAGCCGAATTAGCCCGCGAAATATATCGCCAGAATTCCTTCCCAGCAATAACGCACCGACTAAACCGGCGCTCGTTCAGCAACCATCGTTAGAGCCACGGGAGTATCACCCGGCAAATCCGCAACCGTTCGACTACCGCACAGGGAGTTCCCCACGTTATGAATATCGCGACGCACCGCCGCTGCAGAGACCTGCCTTCCGCAATCAATGTTTCGAAGACAGCCAGTATAACTTCCCGCGACCGAGCGTGAATAGCAACTCAGCATCACCGTCTAGGCCGACAGCTCTAGCAGCATACGAAGTCATGAGGAAATGAAACCTCAAGTTTTCAGGAGCGCGTAACGAGGACACCGAAGCATTTCTCGCACGTATAGACGAGGGGCGATCACTCATTAACAATCACGACGAGGATATCTTGAATAGCATCCCCTTCTTTTTGTCAGGTGTCGCAATTTACTGGTTCCGCAACAAACGTGAAACGTGGCATTCTTTCGCAGAGTTCAAAGCCGCGTGGCGTCGTAGGTTTGTCAATCCCGAGTTACAGTTCGCATCAAGGGAGGAAATTCGTAGACGAACCCAGGGTGAATTCGAGTCAGTTTCCGATTATTTAACATACATGAGGGCGTATTTCAATAGATTAAGACCCGCGTGGGAGGAAGATGAACAATTAGATTACACATATCGCAATTTACTACCGCGATTACAAATTTTAATTCGACGAGACGAACTACAGGACCTGTATGAATTAGAAGACCTTGCGAGTCGAATAGAAATCAGCTTCCGGGTTGCAAGTAATTACCATGCACCGCCAACACCGGAACGATCGGTACTACCCGAATTAGCCTACCGCGGGCAAAGAAACCCAAGGCCTTCTCGCAATAATTTCGCAGCACTCAACTTTTTCGAGGAAGACCCGAAACCCGAGACGGAACTAGCCAACGCGACCCAATCTGCTCAATCGACACCTAATCGTGGCACACAGGGTAATAGACCCAACGTTCGAAGTGCGCAACCACGTAGTAAAGCACCGCGATCCAGTAGTCGAAACGACACCAGTGTGCCAACCACTCCTACCGCTACCACGGCTCAGACGGATACCGCGGACATCGCGAATAACTCTCCTGAGATCGCTGGCAACCCATTTCTGCCAAGTCCGAGACGTACGCTAATCTGTTACCAGTGTAGAAAACCCGGTCACAGATATACGAATTGTCCCGGAACCGCGACTGGTTTATACTGTTTCCGGTGTGTGACAGTCGGATACACTTAAGGTGACGTGCCCGAAACAGTGTGCGGGAAACCAGTGACGGAGCCGCACGAACGGGGAACTGCGGAAACCCCTCCGTCTCCCGAATCGTTAGATTTTTGTAATCCGATCCAAGCGAACGCTAGGATTCCGTTATTGTTTCTTAACTTCGAAATTTTATCGCAACCAGTAGCAGTGTCACGTGCGGAGCGGTCTCGCACGCGATGGCTTCAACCCTCTAAGATCTCACAAAGGTTTATATTTAATTTTTAGGTGGGTTGGTAGGTGAACGTCCTCTACAGGGCGTTCCCTGGGAATAGGTTTGGAAGATTTCAATTATATTGCACCAATGCAACTAGTTGCTACTCCAGATTTTGTAGACATTTTTCATTTCTCAGATTAATCCTCGAGCCGGAAAACAAGAGAAAACGTGGCATCCCTCGTGAAAAAGAGACTCTGGCAAAAATCGGAAGAGGAGGAAGCGCGTGCGAAACGACATAAGAAGCGCTTGGAAATGGATGAAAAAATGCTTGCGTTACTTTCTAAATTAGTTAATAAGAAGTAACTAGTTTTATCGATTAAGTTTAGTTTTTTACGTGTTAAGAGATATTATATAAGTGTTATTGAAGAATTAAAAATATTGAATTCGAAGTTATCAGCATCGGTCCAGATCGATGTCGAAAAGAAATCCAATCCTCTTTCCGAAGGATTGCCGAAACGAAACAGGTTCGGGTGAAAACATCGAGGCGGGAACCGAAAATTCCAGGTCCAAACAGGATAGAAACAGACTCCTTTTCACAGGAAATAGGGAAATAGATGGGTGACTGATCCTAATCTTCTTAAGAAACAGCTCACCCTAGAGTTTTGGAAGGACAAATGTGAGTGATGGTATAACAATTCAAATTCACTAAGTGAATTTGGGAGAATACACGAATAAAATAAATTAAATATGTATTCAAAAGAACAGAAACGATCTTATCTGAATCATTTCTGCGTCCTTCTTCAAAATAAGACCACCAGTCATCTTCAGGAATCGGGGAAAGATTGGATGGGAAAAGGCTGTGTCAAATAACCTGAAAAAGTACTCACAAAAACTGACATTTAAGGTTAATAAAATGTGAAAATCAAGCAATCGCTCATCGACCTCGAAAAATAATCGTGGCCCTATTCACATCATAAAAGAAACCAAAGCCTATCCGACACAAAATCCGATTCAAAAGAAGTTTCTAGAAAGAAACAATCGAAGAAAACAAATTTCGAGTTTATTAACAACCCAGAAATAACAAATCATTATCGAGTTATCTTTATTAAAAGAAACATGTCACAAATCCATAATTTAATCAATGCCGGAATTCTGGCTCAAACTTTCAATTTTACGAACTTCAAAAACCTATCAGAAGAAGAATTGGAAAGTAAATGTCAAGACACATGGAAAAAGTTTTCCTGCGGTTTTTTTGAGGGAAAAATCAAAAAAGGGAAACTTGGTTTCCTCTGTTCGTCATGCTTCACCCACAGGTAAATGAAAAAATAAACACAAGAAACAACCCCTTCCTATTAATTAATTAATTTTTTTTTAATCGATTGAAAATCTTTGAAAATTTCAGTCCCGAACATCTGCGTGGTGAAGCAGACTTTCATGCAACCTTTCTCAAGAATAATACCTCCTATGAAGCCCGTAAAGAAAGTCTAATCTTCATTGAAAAACCAACCGAAGGCTGTCCATAATGCGAGGCCGTAAAAACTGAATTAAAAACTATTATCAAAACTGCCTATTATTTCCAAATTATTTAGTTTTTACTGTTTAAATATTTATGAGAATGTAAATATTTGATTTAATAATTTTTTTTTTTTTTGAATAAAAATTAAATTTACAGGTTTAACCTTGTCCGTGTGTCATTGCAAGACAGATACTAGAATATACTTGATCGGCTGTGGATTCTGCATTGATAACCAAAACAGGAGCCGATAAAGAAGAAAAGGTTTGTTTTACTAGCCAATCTTCATGAACCTCATGAATAGTTCTGAGTAGCTCTGAAGAAATGCTCGATTCCTCCTCACGGGAACGGGAACTAACTCGAGCAAAAGAAGTTTCTGGGGAAACTCGCAAATAAACAATCAAATCTACTCTGAGCTCAGACGAGCGAATGAGAAGATCGAAATTTTTCATCACTAAGTGAGATTCGAAGTCGCAAAAATTACCTAACCTTCGACGAGCTTCTACGGAACAATTGCTACTGAATATCGATCTTTCCATCACCTTTACATGTAATGGAGTCGTCTGAAGATGTCTATCTAACAGAACCATTTGAGCGAAATGCTGATAATAATAGCAATAACGATCTGGCTTCTGATACATCAAATCTAAAAGATTAATTCCAGGTACGTCTCGATATTCCTCAAGAGGTTCTGAAAGTGTACAGACCTGGCGATCTGCTAAAAACCTCATGGTGAAAGTTGTTTTTCCACATACGATATATTTCCTTCAATAATGATCGTAAGCGGTCGAGTTTCACTCAAATGAATTCCAAAAGGCAAATTCTTCTCCCAATCGATGACCGACTGTAAAGAAGAAGAGGGGTTGTGAAAAATCTTACGATTCCTTACAGGGGGGAGGAGAGGGGTCGAAAATTGGATAAAAATGTCTCACGTAATTCATGAATGGCCCCTATCCAAGATTGTCGGAATTTATAGCAAATACGCTTCACTTACCGTAACTTATTGCGTCTCTGATTCCTTGCCCATAATATCCTTTACATTACCTTATCGTAATCTATCATGACCTACCGAAATTTTCAACCAAGGTACACGTTTTGCAATTTATTTGAATGTGGCAATAAAATCCATTTCCACATGTGCAATACCGAAAAAGGTACAGAGGAGTTTCACTAAACAGCTTACACTGTGTCTTATAAATTCATTAGCTTCAAGTCAATTTAAAAAAAATTGTTGTTTGGGTGTGGAAACTGCCATTGCATATATGACAAAATAAATCTGACGGTACTTCCCAGGATTCTGCCTGTAAAAGTTGTATCCAGAACTTAAGACACCAGGGGAAATTTTCGATGGGACATAATCGATTTCGATTGAATATTTTAGGGATTCGTGGCAAACACGACAGACTCATCATGTTTTATTGTGTGTTCGACTTCATTCCCACAATATCTTTGAATTCCTTATCGTAGCCTCTCATGTTTTATTGAACTTCTCAACTATGGCAGGTACTTTGCATTTTATCCAATACTAGAAATAAAATCCTTTGTCACACATATAAGTATAAAAAAGATACAAAGTTGCTCATATTCAATACTTTAAATTGTTTCTCACAAGTTACCATTAAATGTATCACAAAAATACATTCAACGGTGCTTTTCAGGACTCGGGTTATGAAGGTTTTTTCCAAACCTCACTTCTCCGATGCGCAAAGATGAATAATGTTCTACTAGTAGCCGAATTATACTCTCATAATTGTTCGTTTGTGTGGAATATAATGAAATAAATGTGGAAACAACCTCTGCATGAGAATTCACTTTTCCTTTATCACTATGTATTGATTTCACATATATATTGTTCAATCGACAACGCGATATCTAGGAAAAAGTGAATGAATAGTACAAAGACTACTCTTCAAACTATTTTTTGTACTTTAACCCATTAACGCCTGAAATACAGATTTCCTATATTGCAAGTTCAATTATGTGCCACTTAACAGGAATGAAAAATAAACTTATTCGAGATGCATATTGGGGTATTTTTGAGGTCCCTCTTTCGTTTGGCACCAATAGAAATACATAATAACCTTAAAAATTCATTGATTTTGTTGTTTTAATTTAAAAAATCGCATTTTTTTGGACTGTTTTTTTCTTTTTACGGTGATTTTCACTGTGGAATACCTTTTCTTTTCATGTAAAACCTATTTAAATGGTGTAATTGAAACTTGAACTAAAAAGATACATACATAGAAAAAATCAATTTCAACATGGTGGATCCAATATGGCGCCTGAAATAATCTATGGCCAAGCTCAAGTTTCATGATTTTTTTACACCGAAATGGTCAACTTTAAGAAAAAATTTTATGGAAGCAAAAGTGCTGGAAATAACTCAAGCAATACCCCTGATTTTTTTGAGAATTTTTAGAGACATTTTTGGATTTTTTCAAAAATGACTTCATGCAAAAAAATGAAAAAAATCTCCGAATAATCTGAAAAAATTCACAAGTACTGTTTGAGTGATTCGAAACACTTTTTTTCTATCAAATTTTTTAAGTTCAAGCATAGAAGTATATTCCTGCGGTTCCAAAATATTGCTCAGGATAATCGGTCCCTGCAAAGTTGATTTTGAAATAGCCGCGAAATATAATCCATAGAATCTTCTGATCACCAATAGGTGGCGACAGATCTCACAAAAGAAGTGGAGCGCGTAACTCATAAGTTCCAAACAACTTTACTGGGCGTATGATAAGTACTCTGTTCTGACCTGCTGAATAGTTTGACTACTTTTATTATATATTATTTCACCTCAACATCTATCATGTCAAAAAAGCGTATGAAAACTTTCTCGACCGAGATCTCAAGTTTGGATACTCCAAAAAAATCACGCAGGAATCGTTATACAGAGGTAGAAGAGAGAGATGATTATTTTTCGGTTTCTCTTATTCCGAATGCTGATAATTCGGGAGAATCTGATTCTTGTAATTCGGATGATAGTATATCTGAGAATGAAAGCAGCACTGAAAATAGCGACAATGATTCTGATTTGACAGAAATAACTTTTCCCACGCATTCATATACCACAGTTTTAGAAAATTATAACTCAAATCAGGAAAAACTAGAACCAGAACATATATACAACTGGGTCGAAGGAGAAAAAGTATATGATGATAGATTAGATAATGAAATATTACTATCGCTTGTAGCAAAGAAAAAAATTCTTTCTAGCTCCTTCATCGAATTATTTGAATTATTTTTTTCAGATGAATTGAAAAGTTATATAATTGAAGCAACCGCTGCGAATAATTGTACCATATCAAAGGAAGAATTCGAAACATTTGTTGGCATAATAATTTTTTCATCATACAATAAGAGGCATTCTCAAAGAGATTACTAGTCCAAAAATGTGCATTTGTCTGCTAAACCGGTGACCTCTGCAATGTCCCGAGATAAATTCGAAACAATAAAAAAAAATATTAAGTACAGCAAACAAGAAGACCGAGATGATAATGATAAGATTTGGAGAGTCCGAAAAATGTTGGACATATTCAGGAAAAATGCAATGCAATTTGGAATGTTCACTTCAGCACTTTCAATAGATGAGATGATGATAAAATATTTTGGGAGATTGTCGATAAAACAATTCATAAAAACGAAACCAATCAGATTTGGCGTAAAAATGTGGGGCATTTGCAGTCCTGAAGGATTTTTATATGATTTGGATGTATATTGTGGTAAGACTGCTGATAGAGGAGTTTTAAGCAATGTGGCTCAGGGCAGTCAAGTGGTGTTGCAGATGCTGAAGGGATTACTTTTGTCTACGTCTCCTCGAAATCTGGGTAAGTACCACATATATTTTGACAATCTATTTTGTAGTCCAGATTTATTAGTACACTTAAAAAAAATAGGTGTCCGAGCTACTGGTACCGTAAGGAAAGATAGGATAAAAGAAACTAACGAAATTGATTCCAAAGCTCCGAGAGGTACTTTCCGCTCAAAATATGATAAATCAAGTGGAACAAATTTTATAACAGTACGGGATTCAAAGAATGTTTCGATTCTCTCAACCGCTGTGGGAGTGTATCCACTTCAGCCAGTCAAGAGGTACAGTAAAATTGAGAAGAAGAAAGCTGAAGTGCAGTTTCCTAATGCATTTCGTGCTTATAACAGGTTTATGGGTGGTGTGGACCTTCACGACCAACATTGCAACAAACTTCTACCCTCAATAAGATCCAAGAAATGGACTTGGGTTATCCTGATGAGAGTAATTCAAGCCTCTATCACAAATGCAACTGTCCTCTATAACTTGGCTAAAGGAGATGGAAAGAAGGTTGGCACTAAGGAATTTGCGTTAAAAATAAGTGAAGATTACCTGCAGAAATTGAATGAAAACGCGGAGAAAAGAAAACATTTTATAAAAGTAGGATTAAACAAAGCCTGTGGTGGAAAATGTGGAAAGAGGACAACACGATTCTGTCCAATTTGCAATTTGAACTTATGTTGTGAATGTACTACAAGATTTCACTGAATTTATTATAACTAGAATATAAAATGAATGATGGCCATGTATATGGACGTATACATTTTTGTAACTCATAAAGAAACTACAAAAAAAAATGGGCAATAGGAAGAAAAATTAGAAGAAAAAAAGCAAAATCGAAAAAAAAATAAAAAAATATAACAAAACATTACAAAAATTATAAAAAATTTTTAAAAAATACAAAAAAACAAAAAAAACAAAGATTCTCTTCATGTCAACCTCCACGCGGTGAGAATCGGGCAACAGAGTATTTCTCTTATTCTGGCTAAGGACATGACTTGCTCCTGGAAGTCAAAATCTCATATTCATACTGCTCATTTTTGTGGAATTGTACCAGGATAATTTCACACACACACAAACAATCGCGCGCGCGCGCATACACACATGCACACACACTACGCACATATACACAAAACAAACTCACGTAGACTTACACATACACAGACACTACGCACACACACACAAAACAAACTCACATAGGCCTACACACACGCATACACATACACCAAGTATAGCCGTATGCATACAAACTCATACACTAGTCTGTATGTACACACTCGCACAAATCAAGAAAGTGTGAGATTAACAAGAACAAAAATTTTCTTCAGTTTTTCCCTGAAAAAATGCAACTTAAAAAATTTGATAGAAAAAAAGTGTTTCGAATCACTCAAACAGTACTTGTGAATTTTTTCAGATTATTCGGAGATTTTTTTCATTTTTTTGCATGAAGTCATTTTTGAAAAAATCCAAAAATGTCTCTAAAAATTCTCAAAAAAATCAGGGGTATTGCTTGAGTTATTTCCAGCACTTTTGCTTCCATAAAATTTTTTCTTAAAGTTGACCATTTCGGTGTAAAAAAATCATGAAACTTGAGCTTGGCCATAGATTATTTCAGGCGCCATATTGGATCCGCCATGTTGAAATTAATTTTTCTATGTATGTATCTTTTTAGTTCAAGTTTCAATTACACCATTTAAATAGGTTTTACATGAAAAGAAAAGGTATTCCACAGTGAAAATCACCGTAAAAAGAAAAAAACAGTCCAAAAAAATGCGATTTTTTAAATTAAAACAACAAAATCAATGAATTTTTAAGGTTATTATGTATTTCTATTGGTGCCAAACGAAAGAGGGACCTCAAAAATACCCCAATATGCATCTCGAATAAGTTTATTTTTCATTCCTGTTAAGTGGCACATAATTGAACTTGCAATATAGGAAACCTGTATTTCAGGCGTTAATGGGTTAATGTCTGCCTGAAAAACAAAATTTGGAAATCAATAGACATGAAAATAAATTACTCAATAGGTCGTTAAAACAACCTTGACATGAAAAATAATTCCTCATCGATTAGTAAATAGCAGTGAAGTTCATTTGGATTAACAAGTATAATGCCCATAAGAAAGGAGAACACTCACAAGATTAATAAAAGGAAAAATATTTCAAGCAATTAAGGAACCTTTAGCCACTCTTTTTATTTTATACACAGGTATAGAAATAACAGTAAATATTAGCTTTTGTAAGCCTATTGGCCTGAAAATACTCAGTAAGACTATAGTGCTATGCAAATCCCTGAATACGTATCGATATTTGTAATTTGTACAGATTACAGTGTACATAATACGTAAGAAAAAAAATTGAAATATTTTATTTTTCCAAAAGCAAAAGTGAATCATAAAAGAAATAAGAAATACGTAGACTATCGTTGAAAACATAAAACAAATAAATTGACATTTCTTGAACTGTTTCTTTTACCTCTAAATTAAATAATGGCGTGAACATGGACATCGTTAAAGAAGAGAACTTGTGATGTCTTGTACATAACAATTGCAATACGAATCGATACATGCATACAATATTCCTGACAAATAACATCCAAGTTCTTCTAAGCAATGTTTACAAAAACGATCACATAAAATAGTAAAAAGATTATTCTCATATATAAAAAGATAGTTGTTGAAGAAAATTTTTTATCAAGTAATGCACCAAAAGATTGCTATAAATAGTACGTAGTGTGAACAGGAACTCTTATTATTATATCTAGTATTACAGTACGTTAAAATGAAGTTTTCGGTTATAGAAACAAAAACTAGACTTTGGTTTACAAACTTTGGAAACGACGTACATGTCTTTATCACGATATATCAGCTATCAAATCTGTTATCAGATATCATTGAAGTAAACAGTTTCCAATGTTATTAAAATGAGCATCACGTTTTAAAGGATAACTCGTGAAATATCATTGTTATTGGATAATTAGTCACTTACGAAAGTTCGATTAAAATTAGCAAACGAAATATGGCTTTCAAAAAAACTGAAAATGAAGATTTCCTTATGAAATGCGGTACATCATTTTTAAATAATAGATGTTTTGCCCAAACAGCTGCCCACTCGAAAAGGAATTCGATTTACAACGTTAAATCATTACAAGGATGTGACCTGATGTGTGGTCTCCTTCACTTCCTTCGGCCACTTTGTCTATCATTGGCTGTTCTTCTTCGGTTTTTTCGGATTCTATCATCAATCCAAGCCTTTACTGTTAGAGCGTTGCGATTTTGTAAACAATCGTATTTTTTAATTTCCTTCCGAATATGTGGTAAGGGTGGTACAATGTAATTTTCTATTGCTTCACCAAATGAAGCAAGAACGGCCTGGATTTCATCCGAACTCCATCTGCGGCGCTTTGCTTTCTCAAATGGTGATGCTGAAAATTCAAATCAAGATTGCCGAAACGATCATGGAATGACATCTGATGAATACATAACCAGTAATATCTCGTATAAAAATCACACGTGAAGCTTATCTAGTTTTCTACGAAAGGCAACCATAGACTCACTTGTACCTTTTTATTCTATCACTTCTTACAGTTAGTCGTTTTTGCTTAGAATCCCGCATTTTAAAATCAAAGCAATGGTACTATAAAATGCATTTAAGATACGAGACAATGAGATCTTGGAGTTGATGAAGTTGGTATAAAATGCTGTATACTCACTAGAGCGACGATTCGCTAGGTATCCGTGATCTTCAGTTTTTTTTTTCCTACACAAACTTTGATCTGTATCATCATTGAGGTCATCCAAATTATTAATGTTTTCGATGTTCTCCGAATCATCTGCAGCATTTCCTTCTGTCATGTCTGAAGAAAGTTGAAATGAAAATAGAAATAATATACCGATCAAAGAAAATAAATAATTGAGCAATATAATCGCAGTTTTTACGTTTGAAGTAGGTGATAATTATTTGTTTCTACATACCATGGTCACTCTCATTTTCGTCGCAAAAATTGTCGTTTTGGTGATGACTAGACCGTGCTTGTGCGTGTTCCAACATTTTTGATATATCGATGAGTTCGCGACTTGGTATTGGTTGTTGATATATAGTTTTGTGTATCTTTTCATGATGACCCATGTGTTCACATAGATTTTCCAGTGTGTTTTTTGATATGTTCATAGTGGCATATTCAGTAGCCATGTGCTTACTTAATTTTGTTCCTCTCAAAGCTTCAGCATCTTCTGCTCCACATTTGCTGGAAAATTCTCTTATGAGTTTGCATGCATCCAGGTACTTGTGAGCTTTCTTGTCCGAGCTTGTTCCGAACACAAATGGATTTTTATCGTTTAGGCCAACATTTGATCGTGCCGCTAATATGGTATTGAAATCTTGCAGTAATTCTACGTCCAAAATGACTGGTACCGTTCTATCAAGCTTTCCACGAATGAAAAATCGAACATGTCGTTCGGCGTATTCCTTGTCTGAAGCACATAAAGATTCGAACAAATCCTTATTTGTATCTTTATTCAAGCGAACGTTATTCTTGAAATCTTCAATTGTAATTCTTTCTATTTCACCAGCCCTACGATGGTTGAAAACTTGAGTTGTGAAGAGCGTTGCCTCCGCTGACATCCACGCGTCTCTGGTTACCTTTACTTCCAAAAGCTCTCTAGCAATTTCTCTTTGTCTTTTTAAACATATTTGTAACAGAGCAATATCATCTTTTTTTTGGTAAAACAACCTTTTTTTGCCTTTTTTGTTGGGACTGTGTCTCTACAACAGTTTTATTTGCACTGCAACCGTAATCTTCTTCGAGTAATATCAAAAAGTCTATAGTCAGCTGTTTCTTCTCAGCATCATGTCGTTTGATGCAGTCACTTTTTAGAATAGCCCCAATTTTCTTCAAGCATGTTCCAAGTGCCGCAGCTGGAGCTGGAGTTTCATAAGTACCGTCTTTATCGCGGAATTTAGCCACCTTATTCACTGCTTTCAGAGCTGTATCATAAAATTTAGGATCATATAGAGATTGCAAATCCGTAATTTCGGGATCTAGGTCTTTTAATGCTATCACAAACCGAGCAAGAAACCTCAATTGACTTCTTATCATTTTATCTTGATGTGGATGCTGGTATTTACGAGATAATTCGTCGCCAAATAATACAATTAGTCGATCATGTGTAGCAATATGTCATCTCTCAGTACGGGTAAAATTTTGTTGCTAATCTTGAAAGATGCTTCAAGGTGGTTACGTTTAACAAGTTTTCTCCCCTCTATCAATATCGTTCGAGTATTGCCGCTCTTTGGATTTGCACAACGTTGATAATGATGACGAATATTGCTTTTAGCACAAAAACCTTTACATTTCGAGCATGGTACAAAGTCCTTACCAGCCTTCTTCATTTTTGCCTGAGGTCTTCGACAGACAAGTAACTTTCCATTATTTATGGTGATATCTTTGTTATGTATCAAACTGCCTTTGTTTCGAAGCATAGTGATGAATTTTAGTCGCTCAGGGTTTTTTGCAGGTAAGTAACGGAATTTTTTCACTTCAGTTTCGTCACTGTGTACTCGTAGCAAATGTCGAGCAAATTTGGTTTGTTTTTTACCACAGAAAATGCAATAATACAATTTTCCAGCCCCTTTAGAGCCGTTTGATGGATCTACGTTGAGATGGGCATCGTCACATCCGATACTTGTACGGTTTGCAGATGAATTCAAGGAAGAATTTTGCGATGTATTATTTTCTTTAATTGCACTTCTATCATGAGAAGAGTTTGGTACTTCATTCTCGTTCGGTTCAGGTTCCTCCAGCTGTTCATCAGAGTCTGGTATTTCGTCAGTGTCGTATTCGCTGTCACCCATCGGGACATATTGCGAGCTGTCATTTTCATCCTCATCCTCACGGTCTTTCTCGCTTGTTTCATCTGGAGCAAAATAAGTAAGAAAAAATTATAAAGTCATAGTTCGGAAAGTGCCTACACATATATACATGTGTACAATCGAATTGAACTTAATCAGAATAGTATTCTTTTGATACAAACAAAACAGACTCTATAATTTGTGGATTCGTCTGCACTGGCAATAAGCTTCAGCCTCATGCAAAATGTTATCCGTTGAATAAATTCTAAGCCAAAAATATTCACATTTGAAATGGCATAACGTGTGTTGAAATAATGTATTTATACAACTGCTTTCAATATCATAAAAAATTTTCATTTAGTGCAAAGTTTACAGGTACCTCTTGGGCATTGACCAGTGATGGTCAATCAATTCATCCTACGACAGAGCTAACAAATTACCTAATCATGACTACAAAAGCTTCCTTATTCAATACAGTAGGTTCTTTCTGTTTCCACGAAGTTGGCAAGCCAAATATACCTCAAAAACACTTTTTTTATTTCAAACTGCAAGACCTTTATCAAATAATGGCTAGTAATCAATAGTATAGTATCACTTGACAAATAAGATATCCCACGAGTCTTACAAAAGGAATTTGAGTCTTGAATTTGTACATAAAATCTACACTTCGAACTTTTTACACAATTTCTGAAGCACCCAGTATAATAACCAAGGGAATAGTTTTCTAAATCTACGACTTGTAAGAAATTAAACAAAAGAAAATCACTGGTACACGGTCGCCACAGCAGAAAACAAATCAATAGCTGTTATGTGTAATTAGGAGATTAACTCAAAAACTGAAAACAAATTACTTGTTGGAATGATATTGAATTTGAATATTATATTGAATAATCTCTCTTCGAAAGTGAAACATCAAACTTGGGTAGATTTGCTATCTGGCTTGTAATAAGCGCTTCACCTAACTGGCTCGCTATCGTTATGAGGTTTGTACTCGGTGGAGTAATACTCCTCAAATTTGTTCTGGGAAGATTGGACGTGCTCAAAGATTGATTAGAGTATTATTTCTTGCGTTTGAACTCCCGGCCAACATGACAAAAATTGGTTTAACTTCAATCACTGAATTCTTTCCCTTAAGAAAAAAATTTCTAGCTTTATACAATGCAACCATGATGCAGAAGTTTTTTCATCCTCACCTGTGTTTCCTGATGCGTTGTCATTTTTTCCAATTTGTCTATGATCCATGTTATTCAACTCATTGACTTTTTTTATATCCCGAATGCAAATGGTAGGTAGTGTTGTTTCTTGGTCATGCGGTAACTGTTCACTTGCTAGTAAGACAGTATTACTCATATCCGAGAAAATCAAATTTTCGCCGGAAAAACTGCAAGTGTTCGAAGTCTGACTAAGTTTGGTTAGCATTTGAGGGGTATCTCCATTTTCTGAAACCAAATCGAAAGATGATTACATCGACTCTATAGCATCCATCGGTGTTTCACTGATCGTGAGGCACTGCTCTGTCTTGTACAGCATCGAAATTACTTAGATCTAATAAGTTCGACATATGTAAATGATTACCGTTTGGTGATTGCTGATGTGTTACTAAATCAGAATCATTATGTAATATCAAATCATCAAATTTCTGTACATCAATCGAGTCAATTGATTGTAATAGGTTTATGCCACGGCCATCCTCTAATTCTTGTCCTACATGTTCTTCAATCGCCAGAGTGCCCAAAATATCTGGTATCTGTACTGCTGCAATGGGCTTATTATCGGCCAATTCTTTCTCGACTGCTGCGTCGGGCTCATTGTTGGGTAAATCTTTTTCAATTGCTGCGTCGGGCTCATTGTTAGGCAAATCTGCTTCGGCTGCTGTGTCGGGCTCATCGTTGGGCAAATCTTCTTTGATTGCTGCGTCCAGCTCATCGTTGAAGAAATCTTTTTCTATTGTTGCGTCGGGCTCGTTGTTGAGCAAATCTTCTTCGATTGCTGTGTCCAGCTCATCGTTGGGCAAATCTTTTTCAATTGTTGCGTCGGGCTCATTGTTGGGTAAATCTTTTTCGATTGCTGCGTCAGGCTCATCGTTGGGCAAATCTTCATCGACTCCTACGTCGGGTTCATTGTTGGGCAATTTTTCATTGAATAATTCTTTTGTCTCAGTTTGGTCTTGTATTCTAGTAACTTGTTTTTTTGTTCTACGAATCGCATTGTAAATAGGTGTTTTGAGTTTTTCCACACTCCTGACTAATGGTTTCTTCGATTTCTTCATATTTTTAGATTCATTCTGTTCCTTTTGAAGGGAGGCGAATTCATCCACCTTGTCAACAGGTTCTGCATTTTCTAATTTTTCAGCCAACGCTAACAGATATTCCTTATCGTCTGTAACAAAAAAAAAAGAAATTCAGACCACTACTGAAATATATTAAAAAACAACTCCCGGTGACCAATACGGATCGATTTTCAGATTCAACACTTCTGACTAAGAAAATCAATTTTTAGCCATTTTTTAGCAAGCTTTACTGAGGCCTTTTTCACAAGGACACCTTTGTTCAAAAATTTTATCATAAAAAATCGTCAAAAAATCGCATGCGCCCGGTAGCGGCGACCGGCTGCAACAATTTTCTCCTAGTCTTTGGTTGAAGTTGCCCGCGATTCGGAGCGGGCAGCGATTCAAACTTAAGTCAGAAGCATGGCATTGGCATAACACGTAGTTGCACGCGTTCGAGCTTAGATTGGTCTTGTGACTGGAAATTAAAATCAAAATGTTGAGTTTACTCAAATATTCCGACCGCTCCCACGATGTCTGCCTTATGAAGAACATTCGTAGAATGGGTTCGTCGTGTACCGTGAAATATCGTTCGACAAGATATGCCGTAGAGTTTATTTCTCCAGGCGGTGAGTTCAACTGATCAATATTTCGTGTACGATAATTTGATAAATCGTTACAGATTTCCTTGCTAAGTAGAGTTAGTGATAATTTGACACAGCACGTATCTGTAATTAATCTATTGATAGCTGAAAATTGTAATATCGTAACCTGACTAAACCTCGCACCACGTTGACGATTTTTTATGATAAAATTTTTGAACAAAGGTTTACTTGTGAAAAAAGGCCCCAGTGAAGCTTGCTAACAAGTGGCTAAAAATTGATTTTCTTAGTCAGAAGTGTTGAATCTGAAAATCGATCCGTATTGGTCACCGGGAGTTATTTTTTAATATATTTCAGTAGTGGTCTGAATTTTTTTTTTTTTTTGTTACAGACGATAAGGAATATCTGTTAGCGTTGGCTGAAAAATTAGAAAATGCAGAACCTGTTGACAAGGTGGATGAATTTTCCTCCCTTCAAAAGGAACAAAATAAATCTAAAAATATGAAGAAATCGAAGAAACCATTAGTCAGGAGTGTGAAAAAACTCAAAACACCTGTTGTTTACAATGCGATTCGTAGAACAAAAAAACAAGTTACTAGAATACAAGACCAAACTGAGACAAAAGAATTATTCAATGAAAAATTGCCCAACAATGAACCCGACGTAGGAGTCGATGAAGATTTGCCCAACGATGAGCCCGACGCAGCAATCGAAAAAGATTTACCCAACAATGAACCCGATGCAACAATTGAAAAAGATTTGCCCAACGATGAGCTGGACACAGCAATCGAAGATTTTCCCAACAATGAGCCCAGCGCAGCAATTGAAAAAGATTTGCCCATTGATGAGCTGGACACAGCAATCGAAGATTTGCTTAAGAATGAGCCCAACGCAACAATAAAAAAAAATTTGCCCAACGATGAGCTGGACGCAACAATCAAAGAAGATTTGCTCACCGATGAGCCCGACGCAGCATTCGAAAAAGATTCACCTAACAATGAGCCCGACACAACAATTGAAAAAGATTTTCCCAACGATGAGCCCGACACAGCAGCTGAAGCAGATTTGCCTAACGATGAGCCCGACGCAGCAATTGAAAAAGATTTACCCAACGATGAGCCCGACGCAGCAGTCGAGAAAGAATTGGCCAATAATAAGTCCATTGCAGCAGTACAGATACCAGATATTTTGGGCACTCTGGCGATTGAAGAACATGTAGGACAAGAATTAGAGGATGGCCGTGGCATAAACCTATTACAATCAATTGACTCGATTGATGTACAGAAATTTGATGATTTGATATTACATAATGATTCTGATTTAGTAACACATCAGCAATCACCAAACGGTAATCATTTACATACGTCGAACTTATTAGATCTAAGTAATTTCGATGCTGTACAAGACACAGAGCAGTGCCTCACGATCAGTAAAACACCGGTGGATGCTATAGAGTCGATGTAATCATCTTTCGATTTGGTTTCAGAAAATGGAGATACCCCTCAAATGCTAACCAAACTTAGTCAGACTTCGAACACTTGCAGTTTTTCCGGTGAAAATTTGAGTTTCTCGGATATGAGTAATATTATCTTACTAGCAAGTGAACAGTTACCGCATGAACAAGAAACAGCACTACCTACCATTTGCATTCGGGATATAAAAAAAGTTAATGAGTTAAATAACATGGATCATAGACAAATTGGAAAAATGACAACGCATCAGGAAACACAGGTGAGGATAAAAAAAACTTCTGCATCATGGTTGCATTGTGTATAGCTAGAAATTTTTTTCTTAAAGGAAAGAATTCAGTCATTGAAGTTGAATCAATTTTTGTCATGTTGGCCGGGAGTTTAAACGCAAGAAATAATATTCTAATCAATGTTTGAGCACGTCCAATCTTCCCAGAATCAATTTGAGGAGTATTACTCCACCGAGTACAAACCTCATAACGATAGCCAGCCAGTTAGGTGAAGCGCTTATTACAAGCTAGATAGCAAATCTGCCCAAGTTTCATGTTTCACTTTTGAAGAGAGATTATTCAATATAATATTCAAATTCAATATCATTCCAACAAGTAATTTGTTTTCAGTTTTTGAGTTAATCTCCTAATTACACATAACAGCTATTGATTTGTTTTCTGCTGTGGCGACCGTGTACCAGTGATTTTCTTTTGTTTAATTTCTTACAAGTCGTAGATTTAGAAAACTATTCCCTTGGTTATTATACTGGGTGCTTCAGAAATTGTGTAAAAAGTTCGAAGTGTAGATTTTATGTACAAATTTGAGACTCAAATTCTTTTTGTAAGACTCTAGGGATATCTTATAAGAAGCACGTGTGTCGCGAAATAGTCCGTGTCCGAGTTTTGGTTTTTTTTTTTTTCTTGTCGCGCAGAAGAAGGTAGAAATTGCGAGGGGAATGGCAGCCAAGGGTCACGAGGGAGTTGGTCAATTCGTGGCCTGGATGTGGAGCGGTAAGCGTTGCTAACCTTCTTGCGAGAGAATCTCGAGAGATAATTAATAAAGGCTTGCCGAGGAACGGATAGCCAGTGAAGATTGGCGTTAACGACAGTACTCGAGATTCTTTAGCCGATACATCTGCTTGGTAACCGTAGCCTGAGTTGCGCGTAAGGAAGTAGCGTTAATTTCGGGTGATCGAGGAGGTCATGTCGAGTCACGGGTTGAGCCGAGACATTATTGTCTCGAGTTTGAGTGTAACCGAATTCCGTTACACGGGGTCACTTCAACTCAGTTCGATACAGCCTCAGTTCTCGTATAGGTCGCGAGCAGTCTAACGGGGAGCATTCGAATTCGCGACCGCGTCCCGCCGTCGCGGAGAAAGTTGAGCTCGGGTGCGTGCTAGTAAAAATATTCTTTTGTAGAGGATGGTCGCGGGTGACGCGACGAGCCTCGTTTCCGTTTGGTTTTTTAGTATAATCCGTTAGTAATAAGTTGGCGATCAGCACCCGTAGGCATAAGCAATTTTATTTCGTTTTCTTTTGTTTGATGTATTGCCTATCGCGGACAGCGTCGGCCGAGAATTCGGTTCCGTTTCCATCAAGGGGTTTAGTATTAAGTTGGCGATTAGCGCCATTCTGTAGAGGACGATCGCGGGCAGCGCGTCGGGTCCTATTTTGTTTTTGGTTTTTTTTGTGTAAATTAGCGGTTATGATTAGTACAGCGACTAGCGCAGGTAGGCCGTAGAGGTCTTCTGGATCCATTCATTTTTTTTATTTATTATTTTGTTTGCGTTTTCTTTTTTTCTTCTCAAGCTAAGCGTTTGCGTTTGGAATCGCGAGGAAAAACTTTCGCGATATGGTTATTATTTTTATTTTTTCTGTATTATCGCTATTTGGAAATATATTGTCTAATTTTATTATTGCTTTGTGAAATAACTTGTTGGCGTACGTGTGACGTATCTCTCTCTACCCAAAATTTATCCCTCCCCTCTCCGCGGCACTGAGCTACCGAGTACATGGTCGCGGTATATCGCATTACCGATTTCGAGGCGTGTTGATCACGCCAGGCGCCCAACAAATTTCGCGGTATTGTTTCAGGTTCAGGGTACATCGTGGACGCCGATTTATTGTGCACGCGGTAAGTTCTCGGTCATCTTCTCTGAGTGACCGAGGAGCAGCAAAAATCCACGTCACAGTACCCAATCACTCACTGTGTGCCCGCGAGCTACTCCTGAATTGTCAGATTCACCGATACAGAATCAATTAACCCCGCTCTCGCAAATTGGTTACAAAATAACGCCCAACAATTAAAACCCCACTCGAACTTAACATCATGACTTCTTCAAGATTGAAGAAATTAAAAACTACAGAAACCCACTCTCGGTAAGGTAAACGCCTAAATTCCACCTCGTCACCATCGCAATGCCTAGCCACTTAACGCAGTAACAACTTGAAGTCAAAACTCCTTTTTGTCGCAATTATCTTAGAAATAACGGTTAAAAATTCTTTGTCGCTTTATCCAAAATAACACCTTACATGAGGTCGACTTCAATTTCAGTATCGCTCTATATCGCATAAATTGTCTGAACTCCTCTGCAACGACACCCCCCCCCAACCAAACAAACGAATCAATCACCTTTCTATCTTCCCGCAAAAATTTAGCTCAACACTTCCCTTCCTTCACTCACAACCGATCAGGTCAATAGTAAAACTTTAAAAATCATACTTTCGCCAAGATTCAGTAAGTCGCACGCCAAAATCTCGCAGCCAAGTCAAGTATCGCATGGAATTTCAATCACATCCTACCTATCGCAACTATCTCTAACAGCTCTAACAGTCATCTAGTCACATGCAAAAGTAAGTAGTCAACATAGTGGTTTCCGAATGGCAAAGGACCTCCTCGGTCCCCCGTAAGGAGGGGGGAGTTGTGATGTGGTATTTCGTACCGCGTCACATGGTTTAATTATCGCGCTTCCCTACGTACGGAATATCGCTAAAAATAACGAAAGCACGTCTGAGGCCAATACTCCAAAACGAACGACTAGTTGTCTTCAAGTGAAACTCTCTTTATCAAGCTAATTCTATTCTATTTTCTAATTTTGTAACGCTCTATGAGAACCATCTACGAGACTTCCGCTCCAAGATACCAGAACACTGCCCGACAGGGGTCACGTACCAGCTCAACACCGACCACCACAGACTACAGACGAACGAATACCGCTGAAACCACTCCCGACGGATGCCTATCTATGTTGTCAACAGGGTCGTGCGTGATACACAAACAGCACCTCTAACTATTTGAGACTTATCGGCCAGGAGCCGAACCTCGAATCAATGCTTCTACCGCTCGGATGCATCGTTAGGCGGCGTACAGGGCTGTGCGTCAAAAACACAACGAAGCCTCCCGTCGACGATACTTATCAGCCTGGAGCTGAACCGACCCTAACATCTACTAAGTCGTTGACTATCCAATAGAAGACGGTTTTCTCTTCACGAACCGTCTTATCGAAGGACTGCGGCGTATAATAGGCTAATGATATGCTGACCACGTGAATCTGGTGGATCTAGTGTGGGGATCCGGGTTGAGGGCCATCACCACCAGATCGTTCCGGCATGAGGGCTCCGATGAGCGAGGGCCGGGATGCAGCGCCAACGAAATAGCTACAACGGGGAGTACCAGTAAAGCAAGGAGTGAAGTACAATCGGTCTCTAGTCCAAGAGATCGGTGACGTAATATTATCGCACACCTCAATATCGCAACACGTGAGCGGTACGACCTCCCCTCTCACCAACGATACAGCACGGCAGAGGGTAAACTTCTCCGACTACCTTCCGACGTCCCGATACCCCGATACCTGCCGTCGAGGAAGAAGCAAAACAAGCGGCGAGGGATTATCGCCGCCTACCTGTAGACCAGACCTACGCGACCTGCTGGCCCAATTAGAATAACGCAAAGGCCCCAGGGGTATAAGCATAGTGAATTTGCCCTTGAAAGATATGAGCACGATACTGAGAGGATTCTTAGGTACTAATAAGATAATAAGATCCTGAAAGTTTCAGATCTCTAACCCAATTGGTTATTGAGAAAAAGCAAAATGTATGAAAATCGGAAAAAATGAATATTCTCAGGAATACGTGAATCGATTGATTTGAATTTTTGATGTTTTGGGGGCTGATGGTAGCTTTGAGGAGAAAAAATATAAACTATATCGGTTAATAAGAACCTCAAAAATAATGGCACTTTTGTTTTAATTTTGATATTTCATTATGATGCCAATCTGGTACAATTACGAAACCATTTTCTTCGAATTCCTCATCCATTTTTCTACGAGTATACGAACTTTCAAGATCTTAAAAAAAGGTACGCCATATTACAAAAAAATAAAAATCATTTTTTATGCAAATATTTACTTTATCTGGTCAAAAAAAAGTACCACTGTGTAAACCATTTACGATTTGCATAACTGATAGATACATAGTTGATATGTTGGGACCGTATTATGCTAACCAAAATGATGCTACTATAATGCAGAATATTATAGATAATCCTGATGGCATATGTCATTTATTGAAACCTGGCGATGCATTTGTGGTTGATCGTGGATTCCGTGATGTTAAAGAATACTTAGAAAGTAAAAATTATAAAGTATTAATGCCAGCACTCAAGGGAAAACGAAATCAATTAACAACAGCTGAGTCCAACGCTTCAAGATACGTTACTAAAATTCGTTGGCCCGTAGAAGCAACTCATGGGATGTTAAAACAAAAATATCATTTACTCGATCAAAGAATTGACAACAAAATGCTTCCCAGAATTGGAAGTTTTTTCAAAATTGCCTCATTTCTACATAATACGTACAGTAAGCGTCTTACTTCCGACTCAGAGTTTTTGGATGAAGTCGTTGAGACAATGAAATCACTGAACAATGTAGAAATCACGTTAGCTAACCAAGTTCAACAAAATGGCTGGCAACGTAAAAAACTTCCGTTTCAAACGATTTCATCTGAAGTTCTAGAAGATTTTCCAGAAATGACTAAAAGAGATCTTCGAATTTTTTTTACCGGTTCCTACCAATTGAAGCAGGCTGTGTCGTATTTAGCAGAAATGCTTGATGAAACAGGTAATCTTACTATTCAATACGTAAAAGACCAGTCAAACATACTCAAAGCTCAAGTTCAATCCCGTCATATCAATAAGAAGGTTTATAGATGTTTTATTGAGTATAAAAAAAATGTTATTGGTCCCAAAAGTATATTGAGGCATAGTTGTGAGTGTGCAAATGGTCTTAGAACAATTGGATGTTGCTCTCACGTTGCTGCTATTGTTTATTATTTGTCTCACGGAAGATATTTGACAAAGATTCTGAGGCCTGCTGAAACACTAAGCAAATTATTTGATACAGACAATGTTTCACCTGTGATTGAAGATGATAGTGATGAAGACTGATAAAATAAGACATAACATTTTTTTTTGTATATTAAAGATATATCTTTCAAACGTTTGTTGTTATTTATTTATAATTTACGAACTCAAATCTGTTTCTTATGTTATAAGTGTGAAATGTTTATCATATTTTCGTTTATTTTCATTCATATTTAATGATTCAGGTCTTCATTTAGAAATGACAATTTCAAATGAATTACAAAAATATATGTTAGCGAGGAAAATAAAGATTCAAGCTTAAAATACATAAATAAAGTAAATATTTGCATAAAAAATTATTTTTTTTTTTTGTAATATGGCGTACCTTTATTTAAGATCTTGAAAGTTCGTATACTCGTAGAAAAATGGATGAGAAATTCGAAAAAAATGGTTTCGTAATTGTACCAGAATCGCATCATAATGAAAAATCAAAATTAAAACAAAAGTGTCATTATTTTTGAGGTTCTTATTAACCGATATAGTTTAATATTTTTTTTCCTCAAAGCTACCATCAGCCCCCAAAACACATCAAAAATTCAAATCAATCGATTCACGTATTCCTGAGAATATTCATTTTTTCCGATTTTCATACACTTTGCTTTTTCTCAATAACCAATTGGGTTAGAGATCTGAAACTTTCAGGAGCTTATTATCTTATTAGTACCTAAGAATCCTCTCAGTATCGTGCTCATATCTTTCAAGGGCAAATGCACTATGCTTATACCCCTAGGGCCTTTGAGGAAGAATCACGTGACAGCAGCACGACGAAAATCAGGATCATAGCTCGTCTCGACACTCGACGTTCAGTTTTCACTCTAAAAAGACGTGCTATCGATATATCGTACAGCTATTACTATCTCTTTTATCGTAAATTCAGTTTCTCGCTTTTGTTACCGCATCTTCTGTACCTGTTATATCTTCTTTTTACGTAAGTGAGGTTCCTTTCCTATTTTGTGAAGCCACGAAATTACTTGCCATACATACAGAGGGTGGTTTGGAGTGATTACGAGACAGTTAACGTTGACGGAATAAGTCAGAATCGGAGTTTTTTCACGGTAGCTTAAATCGGTAGGAAAGGACGTTAAATTTCCACGATAGCTCGGAACGATAGAACTGAAGTAAACTTTTGACGATAGCTTAGAACGGTAGAAATGAAGTTACGTGTTTGAGGATAAATCAGACGGTAGAAATAAGGTGGAATTTAGACAATGACTCGAAAGGTGAAGGTAGAGTCAAGTTTTTCGATAGCTTAGCGTTGCGAAAACGAAGTTAGATCTTTACGGTAGGTTGACGGTAGCTCAAGACGGTAGGTTGACGGTAGCTGAAGACGGTAGGGACGGCAGAGGCGGTAGAATCGGGAGAGGCGGTAGAATCAGGAGAGGCGGTAGAATCGGGAGAGGCGGTAGAATCGGGAGAGGCGGTAGAATCGGGAGAGGCGGTAGGATCGGGAGAGACGGTAGGATCGGTAGAGGCGGTAGAATCGATAGAGGCGGTAGAATCGATAGAGGCGGTAGAATCGATAGAGGCGGTAGAATCGATAGAGGCGGTAGAATCGATAGAGGCGGTAGAAACGGTAAAATCGGTAGTATTATTCATTTCGGTAGGTAAAGAACAAGGTCTGACAATTTGTTCGAGCGAGGTTTCGGGCTCTACTGTGGGTCTGGGTTCCGAGGTTGCCCTTGCGCGCGGTTCCCCTGATAGTTTTCCGCACACCGGGTACATGTGGCTCGGGTGTATCCTGTCAACCCGCGCGTGAAGCAAAATTTCGTGCGTGGCGCGGTGCACTGTCGCTGATGATGTCCGGGTTGCTGGCAATTGTAACATGCAAATCTAGGACGTGTGCGTGCAGTTATTTGTTCTGTAGTCGGTAGAAATGGATTGGAGTCGGCAGACGAAGCGGTAGAAGTTACAGGCGAGTTAACGTTACTCGGGTTTTCATTCCGGGGCTTTTCTATTAACGTTCGAGTTTGATCGGTTTTCTTGAATAGACGTTAGATACGCAGCATTAACGTTATCCTTTGGTTCATCCTCTAGATTTAGGTTGGCTAACGCGAATCGCGATTGACGGGAGTTAGCGCGTGTTCCGCGATATGCTAGATCCGGTAGCAGTGAGTTTTCGGGAGTCGGTGGTGCTTGGTATTTATTAGTTGCCGTAAAACTCATCTCCAATTGTCGGGCGGTATCCTATAAATCATCAAGATCTTCGAGATCTCTCCGTCTTATCAACACTTGAAAACGCGGTAGCAGGTTTCGATAGGCATTGTCCATCTCTTCGTCGTGGGAGAATCCGGGACTTAATCGATCAAAATACGCACGCATATATGTAAGGTAATCGGCGAATGGCTCATTTTCGCCCTGCGTACGGTTACGGATCTTTTCACGCAACGTAAACTGTAAATTTGGATCACCGAACCTATAAGGCCAAGCGTGTACGAAATCGGAGAAACTGTGCCATTGGGGTCGTTTGCTGCGGAACCAGTACAAAGCTACTCCAGAAAGAAGAAACGGGAGACTGTTAAGGATGTCATTATCGCGTAAATTAAATAAGGTTCTACCCTCCTCTATCCGCGTTAAGAAGGCTTCCGAATCTTCATTACGCGATCCTGCAAATTTTAAATTCCATTTTCGCATAACCTCGTATGCTGCGAGTGTATTTGGGGTGTTGTTATTGAAACGCGGCGGTTGAGCTGTCGGGAATGAGTCGAAAGGTTGTCGCGGCGTGTTATGATGGAACGGGGTAGCTTCGCGACGCGGGGTATAGCTAGGCGGTATCGGGAGGTGTTCTCGCGCAGTGTTTACAATATGCGTCCGGTGTTCCAGAGGACCTCTGATATCGATAGCCGGAGCGCTGTTTTGGTTCGACGATAAATCATGCGTATTACCGGGAGAAGTATTATTTAACGACAGATTATTTTCCGTGCTTATTCCGATTTCATGCGTCGATTGTGGGCTTTGTCTTTCGTCCGTCGGTATTTGTAAAGACGATGTGCCGGCTTCGGCATCAAGCGTCGTTGTATCGGGAGTAGCGGGATCGGTCATTTCTCCGCGAGAAATTCGGTAGAATCGGATTAAACGATCTCGTAAGGTCGGTAAAGTTTCTTCTGCAGATAATGCACGCTGTCTTAGCTCGTAACGTAATTCCGCTGCAGTGAATAAATATATCCACGAGTCCTTTACAGACGGCAACGAAGGCATGTATTATTGTTTGCGATTCACAATACTGCTTGTAGCGAACACGGTTGAGCGAGCGACATACACACGGCTGATCCTGGGTGTCAAAAAGCGGTCACGAGCAAGAAATACGGTCTCACTCGTGAGTTGTCAACAACTATAGCGGGCGATAGAAAAAATTGTTATGGGCCGCGCGCTGCTCTCCGCGAACAATGCGTCGCATCGGCTAGAAGTAATACTCGCGGGGGATTATTCCGTCGACGTAATAATATCTGTAATCCGGGATGTTCAGTCCGCTGAATATTTAAGTATTTTGGGTCGATTGGTCATTCAATATCAAGTGTTTTTCAAGTACTACTTGAATCTTTGTGTTAGTAAGTGACTGAGTAAAAGCGGGAAGAGGTTTCTTTTGTTAATAATAATTTCTCTCTTTCTCTCTCTCTCTCTCTCTCTCTCAAGTTCTTAACTGAATTATTAACTGGAATTTTTCTGTAACTGGCCTTTTGTGGCCCCACGTTGGGCGCCAATTTGTAACGCCTAATTCTGTTACCCTCGGATGAGGACTTACCGTTGACACTCTGGCGCGATTCTCCACTTATTCAAAATATCAAACTATAACAAAATCAATCATGTTGGGCGCCAGACGCGTTAGCGTCGATTTTCAAGCAATAATACGAATCAATAAAAATAACACAAAACCGTACAAAAAGAATAAATAGAGAACCCGTTGTATGGCTGGCTAGGCTCAGGTATGCACACGTACAACCCGGTAGAGTGGCGGTATTCAAGGTAGCTAACAGTAATTACAGAATTAAAGAAGATAACGAAATAAAGAATAAACTCACGTCAAAAGGAAAATGAACAGGTCAATCGGTCATATATTGTCGAGAAGTTCACATGGTTATACACATGGTTATATAACAAATATTTCATACTGCCGAAAATTATACAAAAATCTCATTCTGTACCTTAGTCGTGATCTAACGCGTCTCAATTCCAGAACCTGAATTCACTTCCAATTCCGTCAATGAAAAATTCTCGAAAAGTTTGTGAATAGAAAAATGACCTGCCAAATCCTGTGAATATCTATCATAAATAAATGATGAACGAATATGAAAAAAAGAAACAAGTAACACGTCCATACGTATATGTATATCCGTTTCGCAGGGTGACCGCAAAAAGTGAATTCAATTAATAAAGCCCCTGCAGATGTCAAGTGGTGGGAATTAGGTCAACCAAATCTATGCATCCGTACGTGAGGGGGGTCTGAAAAATCCCGATCACAGTTGTATCGTTCGAAACACCAAGGAGGGTGTCGTAAAGCACCCCTGGCAGTAAGTCGGTATCGCAGGGTATTTGGGATAGCCGGTTACCCGGCCTTCCGCAGAGGGGTGAATTAATAGTGGACAAAGGACACGAGGAATATCGTAGCGCCTACGGCAGGCCTCCACGAACGCCTCCCCAAGCCCTTGGAAACCCCACCCCGTACCCTCTGGAATAGAAGCGATTCGACAGAAGTGTGTCCTCGAAGGGCGGCGTCAGTCCCCCACCCCTGTTAAAATAAGAAGGGGGAAAATAGCAGCGGACTAGACGCCTCCGAACCTTGGGGTTTATATCTTCCCTGCATAGAATCGAGTCCTCGGTATCAACGAAAGTTTGGAAAAGACAATTAGTTAGTGAACAAGTGACTCGCGTCAAATCCAGTTGGACAGAATCGGCTCTTCGGTATCACCGAGTTTGGAAGAGCGCGATAGTTGGCGAAACATCGAATCGGTGCGATTCTTGTCGAGTGGCAACAAGATGGATGGAAACCCAAAAGTAGACCACATCTTCCGTCCGTGGGACGTAGAGTGTAAAACCGAGACGTCGCCGATCCAAGTGAACGTCAAGTGCGACCTGATAAATGGTAATCAAGTTCTCCCCTCGCCGTCAAGTTCTCCCCTCGCCGTCAAGTTCTCCCCTCGCCGTCAAGTTCTCCCCTCGCCGTCAAGTTCTCCCCTCGCCGTCAAGTTCTCCCCTCGCCGTCAAGTTCTCCCCTCGCTGTCAAGTTCTCCCCTCGCCGTCAAGTTCCGTTTCCGTTTCCGGGAGAAGTTCCAGTGCCACCGTCGAGAGCAATGGTTCCCAAGGTCGAGAGAACGACAATCTTACGAAGCTGTCGAGCCTCGTCGATCGGGCGATCTCAAGCACATCGACAACCGATGGTTCCGTTGACGCCAGCAGTGAAATCGTATATTTGCCAAACAGTTATTTCATCCACGATCACCCGTCAGCATCGTGCTCGGCTCTCGATCCAGCACATCCGGCCAATTACCCCTTCGGGATCCTTCCCGTTTCCCAGTGGCAATGGACCCTGCCTTGACCACCAGAAACTCATCGCTTGGCAGGAACATATCGCAGCATGCAAGCGGTTGGAGTATCAAAGACATTTAGCTATCGAAGAGGCAGCGAGGGCGCTACAAAATCACGAGACTCTTGTTAAACAGAGCAAGAAACTAAGGCCGAAGAAGTTTCCTTGCCCCCACTGCAACGTCGCATTCAGTAACAACGGTCAACTCAAAGGACACATCCGGATCCACACCGGTGAGTTTCGAAAGGCTTTTTTTCGATAGGTACCGTAACGATCGGTCAACTTTTTTCCAAGACTCTTACTTTCGACAGTTACGTACTTACTTTTCGCTTACAACATACACTTGTCAGCTGTATTCTGAACATGCTGACCGAGCCTTATCCTTTTGTGAAGTGTTCGGTAAACCAGAAGAGTCAAAGTCATGAAAGACCCTTGAATCCCGATTTAAATCCTAAAGAAATAAACTTTCGGTTCACCCATCGAGAACCTTAGTTGGTCAGACCTCGAGTAATCATAGAATTGAAAACAAAATGCAGAATCTATTGGTAGTGTTCGTTGATAGATTGAACGATTCGATCGCTGAGGTTTTTATATCTCCAATCTTGACCGTTCAGCACAAGTTTTAGTGTGCGAGTCAAACTTGATTGTCACATGGTTAAGACAGGCAAATAAAATGGTATCGACAGCGGTAGTTAATAAAATAAACAATCGTTGTTCACAATAATTTCGGTAGAATAGCAGTAAACGGTAGCTTTAAAACGAGAGACGGCAGTTAACAGAGAAAAATGAACGTAGGTCGGGAGATGCGATATAATGCAAGAATTTACTTAAAACCACACGTCACTGGGCGACGTGATCTTACCCAAGGTGCAAATGACGGTACGAAAATTATTATTCTGTCAATTAGAAACGAGAGAACTTTACTGCAATCGGTAGAAAACAACGTAACGATAGTTCGGTAGATAATACGACGAATTTACCATAGATTATAACCATTACGAGAGATTGACAGTCATTAACAATTTACGAAGTCGGCAAACGATCGACTAGATAGCTTTCGGTAGAATTATTCATAAACAATAGAATCAATAATTTATAATTATTACGGACCTGAGGAATTAAACAATGAATTCCTGAACATAACTTTTGAGAGAATACAAAATACAAAATTATGAGAGAGTGAGAATTTCGGAGAGTTTACAAAATAAAGAAATATACTAAATACACCGCAGTACAAAAGAATAATTTGCAGAACTTAATTTAACAAGGTACAGAGAAATGAATAACATGCAAAAATAATATAAAATTGCCAATAGCAATAAAAAAGGTGCGGTATTATCTAGGGGCTGATTCTACGCTCGGTTGTACTCCAAGGAACTCGATACATGATACAATAAGCACAGAAATAAATAAAAATATAATAAGCAATAACAGAAAAAAAATATGAAGCACACTACTATTACAAAAGAGTACGAAATGAAATGTAAATCCAATAGGGCTTAAAATACGATAGAAAGTACAGAAGCAGGCTAATAGTAATTCACGAATAATCAGAAAAATCATAAATACAAAGAAATAATTATTCGGCAGGTCGCTCAGACACAAAAATAGGTAATTACTGAAATCATGCAATCGCACGGCGGCTTACTGCAACTCTAAGCCGTGGACCATGATTCACACAAAGTCGATGAATACCGTAAGGGGACCCGGTGGTCTAGAAATTTCAAAAAATCGATTTTTTTTTTTCGATGTTTCGAAAGTATAGTATCTTAAGAATATACTGTGAAATTTTCATGCGGAAATTCCCAATATTATAGCTTCTACAGCCCATTTCAGGTAGAGAGCGGTCCGCGCGCTCCTAACGGGTTCAGCACTCGGAGCGCGGCAGCTGTCCCGACCCTTCTCCGCATTTTACCTTTTCATTTGTAACCGAATACAATATAATCCCTTCGGAATACAAACGTTCGGCAGGGCCCGGCCGAAACGTCGATTATCATGTTCACGTTTTACAAATTATTAAACGTCTTCTCCTGACCGGAATTTCGACTAATTTCATCTTCAATCTACCTCCTGGTCACGAACTTCTTTCATAAATTCACTGCATCGAAACGGCTTCGTGGACGTCCCGTACCACCGTGATTCTACTTTATACCGCACATTTAATCTGAGATCACCTTCCTCTACAAATCACTCACAAACAAAGAAGATCTGGAACTACCGGAAGAAACTAGCACATATCAAAAACCGTAAAGTTTTCCTTCTTAAATGCCGTCAATTTGGTATTATTCCAAACTTTTACAATTTAAAATCAAAAACCTACAACATTCAACAAAGGAAAAAACCTTCATCAAAGCATTACGCTTCTTACAACACAAGTGTCTATCGCTCGAAATTAAAACCTGTTATCGACATGAAAGGCTTCTAATCCAAGAACTAAATCATAATATCAACATTTTCTTTTCGAACCAATCGTTTAGTTAATGCCATTAAGACTGATAATATTAAAAAATTGAGCAAACTTAAGTCTATACAGACTCCTAAGGAATTTCACACTAACAATTGGTTAGTTAACTTATCTAAGACAGAGTTACCTTCTGAAATCAAGGATACCTTATCACTCGGTCCGAATCATGGTTTACCATATAATAATATAAAGTTACCTATTGATGATATTGTAAGTAGCGTAGAATTAGCTCTCATCAACAAAAGTGGAATCACCAAAGATAAAGTAAGATCAAATATTAGCCAACTCATTGGCAACAGACTTGGCAAACATCCTCCCAAATCTCACGTTCAAATAACTTCCAAAGTAAAACAAACCAAAGAATTTTTAAAACAAAATAACCACCTAGTAGTCACCGATGCCGACAAAGGCAACATTACAGTCGTCATGGATAAGATGGAGTTTGAACAAAAATGCCAAGATATTCTTAATGACTCTAGTACTTATACTCTTATCTCTCGTGATCCCAACATTAAAATACAAAAACAAGTCAATGATATGATAAGCCTATGGCAACAGAAAAAATTTATAGATTCCAATTCTGCTAAAAACCTCAAAACTTACAACTCTCTTCCTCCCAAAATATATTTTCTACCTAAAATTCATAAAGAAAATGTACCTCTCAGACCAATTGTTTGTAACATCAATTCTCCCACCTACAAAATTTCACGATTTTGCTCTTGTGTTCTATCTAACATAACAGGTACATCCAACTATCACATTAAGGACACTTGGTCTTTTGTAAACAAAATCAGGAAGACACCAATCCCTCCTGAACACCTGTTAGTATCCTTAGATGTCAAATCACTGTTTACCAACATTCCAACCAATTTAGCAATATCTATAATCAGTAGAAACTGGCCGAACTTGAAATCTCACACCAACATTAATAAAAAAGAATTCCTCGCAGCCACTAAACTTTGTTTAGATTCATGCTATTTCGCTTACAATGATAAATTCTACCAACAAATTTTTGGCGTAGCAATGGGCTCACCAATCAGCCCAGTAGTAGCGAATTTAGTACTTGAACATTTTGAAAAAAAAATCATTTCACATCTTCCTTTTAGCCTCCCTTTTTACTATCGATACGTAGACGATATTATAACGTGTGTCAAGAAGGAAAACCTACAACTCCTTCTGACTAAGTTTAACAATTTTCACCCACGTATACAGTTCACCTTTGAGTTGGAAAAAGATGGTAAAATCAGTTTTCTTGACACTATGGTTATCAACCATAATGACACTATAATTTTAGATTGGCATCACAAACCAACCTGGTCTGGGAGATACATTCACTTTAATTCATATCATCCCATTAAACATAAAAAATCTGTCGCCATATCCTTATTCGATCGCTGCCTTAGAATTTCAAACCCTCAATTTCTTAAAAAAAATTTTAAACTTGTCGAAACAACTCTCATATCTAATGGCTACCCTTTGAAATTCATTAATGATATCAAAAAGTATAGAGTGGATAAAATGTACAACTCGATTGATTGGAATTTAGACTCCAACAATCAAACTAATGTTAAGGACAAATTTAAAAACTATATCTCTATACCGTACATTGAAAATCTGTCTAGCCAAATCAAAAGAATTCTGAATGACGAGGGTATTGAAATTACTTTTAGAATATCTAATAGTACCAAACTTTCTCTGTTTTCTCATCTTAAATCTGTAACTCCTAGTTTAGAGAAAATTAACTGTGTATACAAAATACCATGTCGAGACTGTAGCAAGAGTTATATTGGACAAACGTCACAACATCTAAAAAATAGAGTTTCTGGCCATCGCTCTAATATTAAATGCCATGTCACTGATAGATGCGCTTTAGCAGAACACTCCTTAAGTCTGGGGCACAATTTCGATTTCAACAACTCTACAACCCTAGCTACAGAACCGAACTGGTATAAACGTATCATTAAGGAAATGATTCATATCTTCAAGAACAAAAGGAACTCTGTTAACAAACGTACTGATATTGAACATCTTAGCCACTTATACTCTAACATTCTCTAGTTTTCATAATCTAGTTTTCAAATTTTGGCGCCCTTTGCTCCGATTGGTCATCTGCCTTTAAAATCCATGACATTCGAACATAGATCAATATCACACGTGATCAACATAGATTTACGGATCGATTCCCGCTAACCTTCACTTCCGTCCGAAATGCTGAACTATTAGTAACACCTAAGCATGTTCTGGTCGTCAATTTTTAAATTTTTCCTGAGGATGGTCGGCAGGGCCCGGCCGAAACGTCGATTATTATGTTCACGTTTTACAAATTATTAAACGTCTTCTCCTGACCGGAATTTCGACTAATTTCATCTTCTAAAACATTATATTAACACCAATCACAAATAATTACATAAATAATAACAAAAATAATTATAACACTTATAGTCACCTAAATCAACAACAATGTCGGTTTTGACGATCGGGAATGTACGCTTAGTTAACAGTGATGAAAAAGAATAATTTACAATATATTTTACAGAGCATTCACTATGACGTTAGTGGATGTCTCGAGCGCCTGTCAATCACTCCCCTCTCTCCCGAGGCGATGATTCCGCGATGGTCACTCTTGGTTATCCTTTCCGTAACCCGTTCAGCGTGTTTGTTGTTTTTCATAGATAAGTTTGGGTAAACAGGCCACAAACTTACATCTGTACCTCAAACTTGAAACTCATTTATCTCGAAACGACTTTTTTCGGCACGGCGGGGGTGAAAATAAAAAAACTATCCAACCGAATGACTTGAAATTTGGATATGTTGTTCACAACATGTATGGCTATCGTCGGAACTAGAATCCTAATTTTACTTAAATAATTTCCTATCGTTTACACTAAAAAACTAGTGAAAAAAAACCCGATTTTACGAACTTTTTTTTTCAACGCCCGCCATTTTGTCAATTTTTCATTTTTTTGATTTGTTCTAGTTCCGACCATAACTGCACTCTTTCTGATTAAGCATGTCTGAATTTTTTGTTTCAGACGAGTAGAAGTCTCGAAATCACCTCCGCGGTCCGGATCCGATTTTTCGAGAGGGTCATCTTTAGCGGCATTTTTATGATAATAAATATTGTTTTTAAAAGGAAAGAAAAATTTTTTTGTATGATTAATAAACGTAGTAATAAGCTCGAAAAGTTAGAACATCGTTTTTTTTATTTTTAATAGCAAAAAAATCATAACATTTTATCCACTAGTGACTAAAAAATTTCAGTCGTGTGTCCACGATTAAGGCACTTAATAGTATTTTTGTAAAAATAAATTGTTGTGCTGACAATATCAGCGGTGTACGTACATTATGGGTGGGTGTATGTAAGCCTTGGACTCGCCGAACGTTGAAAGTTTGTTGTTTTGAAATTACTTTGAAATAATTACTGTGTTCGCTCTGTTTCTCTTCGCGGTGTATCGCAAAGCGTGTTTACTGCTCAACTGTTGCTCGAGTTCTTCCTCTCACGGCTTTGTTGAAGACTCTATAGTTACTACAGTATTGTGTATAGATGTCTGTCCGCTGTGGTCTTTGCGGTCGTATGACTCGAGTAGCAGACAAAATTAAATGTACTGGTGATTGCGGCCTATCGTTTCATACTTCCTGTGCGATTGAGAAATTTGGATTTGACAGCACTCGCAATTGTACAACAAATTTCCGCTGCGACACCTGCACGATGAATCGTTGTACCACCTTACAACGCACGCCTCCAACGACAGCTAAGGCAACTACTCTAGACGATGTCATACACCAGCTACAATCGTCAAGCTCGTCAACCAACAAAAAACTCGAATCAATCCAGAGTTACCTTCTTGGTGTGGAACAAAATATTACCGAACTACAGAGTGATGTCTCTGATCTCAAGGCTACACAGGAAACCTTGTTAAATCGCATCTCCATTCTGGAGGAATATTCTAAGAACGCTAAGGTGGAATCCGCTGATCATCGAAATGAGAACCACTTGGTAAAGGCTCAAATTAATGAACTGTCGAGTCGTGTATCAACAATGGGCCTTCAATCTAGTAATCTTCTCTCTGCCGTCTCACCTGGTTCTTTGTATTCTTCCATAGAGATTACACTATCAGGTGTTCCTCTAACAGTCAACGATTCTGCTCAGGTGATCGTGGAAAGTTTTTCTGGCTTTAGGTGTTCCGAATCTCCTCCATGACGTTCTCAAGATACGTAGTTTTAACAAAAATAACAATAAACGTAGCTCAGTCTTAGGTCAGAATAACCATGAACCTTCGACTTTCACTTCAACATCTACAACGAGCCATAACATAAATAGATCGTTCATTATTACTTTAAAATCCTATCAAGTCAGAGAGCATATAATCAATAAAAAACGAGCAAAAAAAGAGCTGTCTCTCAAGGAAGTTTTTGGACTTATCATCCGGGGATTGAATATTTAAACGAGTTTCTTCCACCGGCACTTTATAATCTCCTGCGTCTCACAAAATCACGTGCAGCTGAGCGAGGATACAGATACGTTTGGCACTGTTCGGAATCCATTTGTGTTCGAAAGAATGATGAGCACGAATCCATCACCATTGTTACTGCAGCTGATCTTGATAAACTGATTTAACTTTCGCCGACAAAACTGACTCGTTCATCCCCCTCATCATATTCAAGGATTGCCCAACTCAAAGCAAAATCTGTAACGCGGTCATATGGATATTATTCAGTCTACTTTTGCGAGTGGCGAATTCCATATTATTTCTGTGTGCGAAACGTGGCTCCACTCGTACGTCTCTGATAACTTGGTGCGTATGGACGGATATTTTCTCATTCATAATGAGCGAGAGGGCAAAGAAGGAGGAGTGGCCTGTTACATTCATAACTCCTTAAAGGCCCGAGTCTTAGCGTCCTCATCAAATAGATTCTCTAATTCTCCTGAATATTTAATCATTGAAATTACTGGGCGCAACTCAGACAAGCTACTCTTCGCATCAGTCTACAGGCAGCCGAAGGGACGGATGTTAGGAGACTTCATTCAAGCCTTAACCAATGTTTCACATGCTTATAATAATATTATTATCGTAGATCTTAACTGTGATTTAGCTGTCAATAATTTTGAATCGATTTATCTTCGTCAATTAGCCTCTTCCCATTCACTTCATATAGTCGATTCTACCTCAGCCCATCATACTGCTACATCCGATTCGTGGATTGATATATTTATTATTGATAATACGGATAAATTGAAATCTTATGTAAAGTCTAATACGCCGTTCATTGCAGGTCACGATCTCTTAGATCTTTGTTATGGTTTTGATACAGAAGTATCAATGGATCGCACTATCCGGCGTCAAGCGTACCGTAACTTTAATGAGACGAGTTTTTGTGACTCGTTATTGAGTAATTTGAATCTTTCCTCGCAATTTTAATCCTAGGTTTAGTTTGAATTCTAGTTTTAATTCTGATGTACTATCAGAAGATGTTAATTCAGCCGTTGATGAATTCTCATCTATGTTCCTTGAATCTTTAAACGATCATGCACCATTGCAATCACTTAGCGTACGTCGGCCGCTTGTACCACGGCTTACTGAAGACTTGAGAAATTGTATAAAGCAGCGAAACTATCTGTACACTCGTGCGCGAAGGTCAAGAAGATTGTTAGATTCAGAAATTTTCAGGGAGTATAGAGACGAGCTTAAAAATGATCTATCACGAGCTTGAAAATTATCTATCACGAGCCAAAAATGAGTATTTTGTTCAAAGATTGTCCAGTATCACAGAGCCTGATAAACCGTGGAAGGAATTAGCTACTCTAGGACTGGTTAAGTCCTCCTTTTCATCACCGCTTCATTTCTTCGGGTCTGACGAGCTCAATGCTTTCTATTCAGCTATATCAAGCCAATTACCTCCCTGTCCATATCTAGAATTCCGAAAGTTAGGTTCGGCTGTTCAGTCAGATCGTCAGTCATTTCGCTTTGCTGAAATCTTGCCTACTCAAGTATGCGCACTGATTTCTCTCAACCGTGGTTCAGCATCGTCTTCAGCCGGTCCTGACGGTATTTTGCTTTTCTCCGTAGTCAAGTCCCTCCGAGTTTCTTGCTCGCTGTTGACAAAAATTTTCAATCTTTCCCTGCAGACATCGACGTATCTGCAAAGTTGGGAAAAAGCCTATCTCCATCCACTATCTAAAATTAAATCACCTTTGTCACCATCAGACACGCGACCGACAGCTAATTTAAGCGAATTATCAAAAGTACTAGAACGTCTTGTGCACAAACAAATCGTAAATTGGCTTGATAATAACGGAGTTCTTGACCAACGTCAATCCGGATATCGAAGTGGGCACGCCACTCAGTCAGTGCTACTGCGCTTATGCGATAATACAGACGCAATATTGATGAAAGGCGGATAACTAGTTTAATTTTATTCGATTTCAGTAAGGCGTTTGACACGGTACCTCATTTGCAACTACTTCTGAAACTCAGGAAAATAGGATTTTTGAATTCAGCACTTGATTGGATATTTTCTTACTTAACTGACAGAACACAAGCAGTTGTTGACGATCACGGTAATTTCTCTACCTGGTTACCCACAACATCGGGAGTCCCTTAAGGTTCTGTTCTGGGTCCTCTCCTTTTTTCACTCTTTATTAACGACATTGGAACAGTTCTTCGCCACTCGCTACACATAATATTTGCAGATGATACACAAATTTATCTTAGCTGTCTTCCATCGCAACTGAATGAAGGTCTTAGGCTGATAATTGAAGATGTCTATGCTATTTCCAACTTTGCAGTTACCAATGGGCTAAAACTCAATATTAGCAAATCCAAGATTCTTATACTTGGTAGTAATTCCTATACGCGTAAACTCAACTTTTTGTAATTACTTCCAATCTTCCTCAATGGAGTAAATGTACCGTTTGTCAGTGAAGCAAGAAACTTAGGGTAATTATGCAAAGCGATCTGTCGTGGAGAATGCATGTTCAACAAATCTCGCAAAAGGTCCATTTTGCCATTTTTAAACTGAAATTTCACCGTAACGTGCTCTCTCGTGAATTACGGTCACTTCTAACTACGTCTCTTATTTTTACACTCCTAGATTATTGTTGTCCGGTCTATCACGATCTGACTGCAGAGCTGAACACGAAGCTTGAGCGCCTTATTAATTATTGTTTACGTTTTATCTACGATTCGCGACGTGACACTCATATCACACCATACCGCCGTGAACTTGGTGGGCTCAGAGTTAAAACGCAACACCTCTATTTTTTAGATATTGCAATGTTCAATATTATTAGTCGTAGAGCACTGCAATAAATCCTCAATCTTTTCAGACCAGGAGATGATGTAGTAGAGCGTCCTGAGAGGAGACCAAGATCTGTGTTTGCGATACCAAGACATGGTACTACTGCCTACCGAGAGGCGTTCTCTCTTTCCGTTATCTATTTCTGGAACACTTTACCACTCTGTGTTACTTCTTCCCAAAATCTCGAAACTTTTAAAGTAGTAGCCCGGTGTGACGGGTTCAAAAAATCGATTTTTTTTTTTACATTTTTCGGAAGAAAAACATCTTAAAAATATGCTATAAAAATTTCAGACATAAATTTTAATTATTCTTAAAGTTATAGCTAAAATAAGAGAGCGCGCCGTAGTGTGTATGAAAGCGTGTGTATGAAAGCGTCGCTGTCAAATCTGTTGTTAATATTGTGCTTAAAAAGCCAACTCCAAAGAAGCCAGAACTTTACGTAGAGCTCTAAAAGCTGCTGAAAATGACAACTTTGAGGAAACGGAAGGACTGCTCTATGCACCAGGCATAGCTGATTAATGTAAGTATAATTTTATTGAAAAAAATCTGTTGTCAAAACTTTAAAAGCGTTTTTCTCAAAACCATGTTTTCGAAAGTTCGGGGAATCACTGACTCAAAACTATTCAACCGATTTAGCTAAAAATTCAACCCGTTATTCTAGACACACATATCTAGATGCCGAACCTTTAAAACATTAAATTTTTTAATTATAAACTATTTTATTTTAACAATTTATGAAGAAAAAAAATTAGATTTTGAGAACTTTTTTCACAAGTCCGCTATTTTGTTTTTGTTTTTTTATTTTTATGTATATTTAAGGTTCGGGACCTAAAATGAAGTCTACAGAATAATAATCTCTTTGAATTTTTTATTTCAGATGACTTTGGAAGGCTGTGTGTTTCCCCGAACCAACTCATCTTTTCTTTGAGGACTCCATATTGACGTCAAAAATTTTAAACAAATTAATGTAAAATTAACTTTTAAAAAAATTTTTTTATATACTTCAAAACACCAATAAAAACATGTAAAAACTTTAAAACGATAGCATTTTATTTACTTTTTAAAAAAAAATCATGAAAAAACGTCTAAATTTCGGTCGTCACACCGGACTACTACCTTAAGACTCGTCTTTATACGCACCTCTTTAATTATGTCGATTCGAGTCACTAACAGTTGTAACTAAATCAAGTTACTAACAAGTAGTCACCAAATCGCCTGCGTTTCTCTACTATCTTCTATTGGTAATCGCAAAGTAATGTATTTGATTATATTTTATCTTCATTTTTGATTTACTTTATATTATTTGTTATCAAGTTATGTACAATTTTGCCAGAGGTATACCATGGCATAATATATTTATTAATCAATCAATGAATCTCTCCCTCTCTCCCTCTCTCCCTCCCGCCCTTTCTCTCTCCTTCCCTTTCTCTCTCCTTCCCTTTCTCTCTCCTTCCCTTTCTCTCTCCTTCCCTTTCTCTCTCCTTCCCTTTCTCTCTCCTTCCCTTTCTCTCTCCTTCCCTTTCTCTCTCCTTCCCTTTCTCTCTCCTTCCTTCCCTCCCTATCCATCCCTCGCTCTCTCCCTCTCTCTCTGATTGGCACGAACACCGGGGTGCAACAGGGCTTCATTCTGGATCCGCTTCTTTTTATGCTTGTTCCTGGCTGACATTGAGTTCTATATTCGCTATGCGCAGCGGCTTGTATATGCTGATGATTTGCAAGTTTATCTTTCGTGTGTGCCTGGGGATTTGCACGGTTGCATTCAGCAACTTAACTGTGATATTTCGTCGATTTTTGAATGATCCCAGGTGAATGAGCTTAGCCACAATCCGGGTAAGACCAAGGCAATGATACTTGGCAGCAGGTGCTTCGTGAATGACATTGACTTTGACTCCTTACCGCGTCTGGGCACAGATTACAGGCAAATTGAGTTCGTTGACTCGGCTCGAAACCTTGGCGTTACCATTGACTCGAAATTGTCCTTCTGTCAGCATGTAACGGGTGTGGTCTCCAGGTATTTTTCTTTACTCAGTATTTTTCCAGCTACACAAAATTCGAGGATTCTCTGATGAGGCTCTGAGGAGGCACCTGGTCAGTACTCTCATCTTTCCGTATATCAGCTACGGTGCGACCGTGCTCACTGGTGCAGGCGTGGCGCAGGACACCAGACTGCAGAGACTGATAAATAGGTGTACTCGCTATGTCTATGGAATCCCACGTGATCAGTCGGTGCCTGCGCACATCGCACGACTTGGATGGCTCTCGGTATGTGCATGGCGGAGGTATGCGCTCGGCAACATCGTATACCGCGTGCTAAACAATGGTGGCTTGCCGAACTACCTTGCGAATTTGATCTCGATGAGGGTTGCCGCTCGGTGTACGCGAGCTCCCCAAGACCAGCTCACTGTCCCGCTGCACCGAACTGATGCATATGGATATGCTTTCGCAGTAGCAGCCCCACAACTGTGGAATTATGCTACATCGTCTTGTCCTCTAGATCAATGGTAGTAACGTCAGTTGCTCGATCCGTCACAGATTTTTAAATTAAACCAAAAATTCGCACCTACGCCTCTAGATGGCGGTGCCACTCTCCCCAGAAGCCCCTGCGCCTTATGCCCCGACACCATTACGTTTTTCTGTGCGATCCGTGACAGTCACGTTTGAATACGAGTTGGAAAATTTTCAGTTGTGCGTTTTAAAAAGTTTTCTTTTATTGCAAAAAATGAGTTCGCGGTCAGAGTCATATTCGGGGAGCTCTACGAGATATAGAAATTCGTCGAGGGACCTACTTATGAAAAAATTACGATGCCTGGAAGAAGAGATCAGGCGATCGCATTCACGCTATAGGCGTTCAAGATCGCGTCATCGGGACAAGCGTTCAAGACCGCGTCACCAGGACGAGCGATCAAGTTCAGGGCGATATTCAAGAAGATTCGAGTCATGGGGCTCTGACAAAGAAAATGGCGAGCGTATCGCTGTTGAAAACAGACGATCGTCACATTCGCGGCATGAGCGTTCGTATCCAGGAAGCAGTTCGAGGTCCATAAACTATGATTCCGACGGAAAGAGTGGTGAGCGCCATCTGCGAGATGCGTCACACTCCAGTCGTGAACGGTCCGTAGCGGCAGTACAAGGTTTAGACAAAGAGGGCGGTGAGCGCAATCCGCGAGATTCGTCACGTCCTAGTCCCCACACGGAAATGTCGGTAAAACAGGCCGAGGATCAAGAAAAGCAGTTATCGACAGAACTCGCCGAAGCGACACTGGGGCTTTTGGGAGACGACCCATCTAAATACAATCAACGGGGTCCCGACATCCATGTGGCAGTAGCAGAGCGCTGGACAAAGATTTTGCAAGATGGACTGCCGATAGACCAAAAGCGCGTTCTCCTGGGAAAATATCCAACAATAGGAAACTGTCCTCTTACCAAAGCGCCGAAAGTTCAACCAGAAATAAAATCGGCCTAGACACAGTTGGCGATTAAGAAAGACGCGTATCAGTACGCCGCTCAAGATCAACTCGGAGCTGGCATCAACGTTATTCGCTGTGAGCCTCGCTCGTGCCGCCGCCTAGCGGTTTCAAAAGCTAAACAGCCGGCGTGTTATTTAACATTAGAGACATACGGATAATTATCCAAATCAGCACAATATTATCAAATAAGTGATATTTCCATTGCAATAGTGAAGTGAAAAGTTAAAAGTAATAACGAGTTGAAACTCCAGTACAAAATATGTAAGTATATAGTTATGAAGTAATTAAAACTAAGTTTTCAGTGATAATTTGTAGGTCAAGAAGTTCAAAATAAGTATATTTTGACATAGATAGATAGACAACATTGATACTTAAAAACCTGTCATGCATACTATTAATATATAATAAATAATTTTTTCATAGAAAAATCCGTAGTCATGGATGTTATAATAAGGACAGGATTTGAAAAAATTACACATAAAATAAGCTTTCAACCTGCAACGGAACTAAAAGGCATAAAATTATTGAAAGCCGATCATGTTCGGAGTGTGCAAGAATACAGACATAATGGAGAAAGTTTGTTAATTCAAGCCGAAGTTGTTCGACAAGCATCCGTATCTTCGGAGCCATATAAAGTACAGTTACACGTAAGTAATCATTATTTTCGTTGATTACGATGTTACTGAATAATATGCTTCATAAAACAGCTTCAATTTTTTTCTAGATTGACCCTACTCGAGTGGTAACAACCGTTTCTTGCACTTGTGTTTATAATCAAAGTGGACGCTGCAAGCACGTTGCTGCTTTAATAAACTACATTAATAATTATGAAAGCTTGTCAAAGACCAATTTCGAACAACAATGGGGTCGACCTACATCGAAACAATTTGCGAAGCAAAAGTACTCCAAAGGTTCAAATTTTATAGATATGTTCACGTCGATGCCTCTTTTGAACATGGAACTGCGCTTGCCTGCCCCAGATGAGCTGGAATTTGAATCATCTTTAAAAATCATGTTAAGTGCAGAAGCTTCCATTGACCAGACCAAAGATGAAATTGATAGCTCAATGTCTTCATTATTAGATTTAGTAGAACAAAATTGGAAACAAGAAGACTGTGAGATTTGTTTACTGAACATTCATAATTTTATTGAAGAGTATGCTGTATATACAGCAAAACATTCTCTTTGTGATAATACCAAATTATTCTTTAAGACGCATATTGAACTGTCAAGTGAAGAAATTATCACTCTATGTACTGAAACCATAGATCAAGCCATGTGTTCCAAGTGGCGGTCAGCAAGAAGTTTGAGATTTTCTGCAAGTTCGACCATTCATAAAATAAAAATCAGGAAATCGAAAACCATACATTCTTTGCTAACAGAATTGATTTGTCCAAATGAAGTCAATACTTTTTCAATGCAGTATGGAAAAGATAATGAAAGTGATGCTAGAAAATTGTATGAAAAAATGTCACATAAACAAGTAAAAGAAGTAGGAGTTATTGTTAGTAAATACCAACCGTGGCTATGCGCAAGTCCAGATGGAATTGTAATCGAAGATGAAAGTATTACTGGGTTAGTAGAAATAAAATGTCCAAGTAGTTGTGAAAAATTACCTATTGTTGATTTTAAAAACAGAGAATGCAATGTTAAGTTTTTAAATATTATAGGAGATGAAATAAGGTTAAAAGAGAGTCATATCTATTATACTCAGTGCCAAGTTCAGATGTACGTATGTGGTTTGAGCGTATGTGATTTGTTCGTGTACTCTCCACTTGAAAACGGCAGTTGTATAATACCAGTGTATCGTGACGAGTTGTTTATAGAAAGTGTTGTTCTTAAATCTGAGAATTTTTACTTCAAATACTTTTTGCCAACTCTTTATACTAAAATAACCGAAGAAAATGGAAAAATTAATATCAATCAAATAACAAAGCAACCACGAGTCTTTAGTGGAAAAAATATTCAAAATACTATATAAAATATTGCATAATATTAAAATGAGTATCTTTGATGATTATAATATTAGGGCTTGATTATAAGAAATGTACGTACTCAAGCTTCATTTCATTTTTTTTTCTTGAAATCTGGATTACATACATAATATAAAAACTGATATCAATTTCAAATAGATTACATTAGTTTTCGATAACTAAGAATTAAAATATTACTACTATATAAAACGATACTATCAACACTTCCGCAGTAATAATAAGTATACAGAACTGAATTAATGTTTCCAAAGAATAGAATTTATACATTTTATAGCGATGTGATATTTAAATAATTATAGTGATACAGCTGTGATGAATGTAAATTCAGATATTTGTAAAACTTATATCTTAAAAACTTGAAGTTTTATAGTCATTAGTATGTAGCAATATAATATTAATAAATACTCAATGAAAACCACTACCTTTTACGAATAAAGGTTTTTATTATTTTACTTGATAGTTTTTGTTTTATTAGAAAAAATTGGTGGCTGTAAATTTACTAAGACGCAGATAACATGAATAATATTATCGATGCAAAAGAACAAATGTTCCGGAATTTTATACAAAATTTGATAAGTTTTAAGTCGTTGCATAATTCTTTCTACATGAATTCGAACTCTTGCGATGTTGTAAGTCAGATCTGTTTCTTCTTTCGAAAATTCTGATTTTTTTTCCAAAAATGGTGGCATAATAAGAAATACTCGTTTACCACTTGCATCAATGATAGATTTGATTTCAGGAAAACCTTTATCTGCTAAGACCACATCACCATCTTCCAATGAATCTACCAAATTCGATTCAATAGTTAATTGGGAATCACCTTTTCTACCGCCAGCAACTTTCGATTTGAAACAGATGAACCCAGATGGTGTGATTCCAACCAGTACTTTTGCTGTAAAACCTTTCTTATAATGAGAGTAACAGTAAATACGGTCGTCAACACTTGACGGAACATCTATCTTGAATTCAGTGCAGTCTATGATAACCCGAGTATTAGAGTACTGAGGTTTAAAACATTCCGGCATAGTTTTCTGTACGGCAGCTCTACTTGGCCAAAACACTAAATTTGCAGTTGACGAACTCAAATATTGTAAAGTTGAAAAGAATATCTTGGAGATCGTTGACCGATGTAAACCAAAGAAAATTGCTATGGCTGAAAATGTCAGTCGTTTTTATTTTCACTAAAAAAATTAAAAGCCTCTGTTCTCTTGTTATTGTAGATCTTTCCGATGGGTTTTCAGTTTTAGATAATAAAAAATTAAAGTTCTGGAAGTTCACTCCAGCAATATCTAATAAATCTTCATCGGCCTGAATAGATGGAAAACCACAGAAACTACGCTGTTTGCTATTTTGTTTAACTACAGCCTCGTTAAAACCAACCGACTTATCTACTCTATCTGTTAACGATGTGCCACATTATACCTCTCCATCTTTCATTTTTTTCCTATTCACAATAGTTTTGAGAGTGGCAATTTCCGGTATTTCAGTTTGAACTTCAGCATCGCAGTAGTTAGTCATGTAAATATATCTGTTACACGTGAAAGTTTGTGTTTGTTCGATACCAGCAGAACTTACAAAATCTACTTGACACTCTTCATCACTTTTTAAAATTACTTCGACACTGCTTATATCCATAGGTTCACGTCCACTATCATCAACAACATTGTTGGAGTCGTCATTAACTTGATTTCCAGCATCACAATTCACTCCGATGTTATGCTTGTGAAGAGTCTTTCTTCGGTTCATGAGTCGATTGTACCTATAATTAATAAATACATATGTTATTATATAAATATCGATGTATATACTATTCAATTTTATAATTATTTTTTTACTTCTCATACATTTACCTGCTCAAAACAGCTTTTTCATTTACTTGCTTTGCATGATAAACTGGAGGGAATAGAGTTGGCGCGTAGCTTGGACTCGCAGGATCATCTGATTTTTTCTTGCCAATGAAATGAGCATTACATATTACATGATGAGTTTTTGGAGTCCACTTTGAACCATCAGGGCTGTAAAAAACAATAATACTTATGTATTTATACAATAGTGTTTCATGCAGATAGCATAACAGTTCACCTATTGATATAGTTGGCTTGATTTTAAAAATATAGAAAACTAAGGCATCGAAAGTAAGGCTATGTTACTTACTTTTTTCTTTTCACAGCAGCAATCCATTTTTGCCTTTGAACTATTTTATGTGATGCAGTTGGAAACTTGTAAAATATACAATCACTAGTTTTACCGTTATTTTTGCAGTTAACAACACAACAAGTGTAATTCCACATACCGTCTATTGTTTCTCATACAAAATGCCACAAAATGCTATCGCAACACACGCTGGCTCAACTCACTACTCGCCACCCCGCGCACTGCGATCGTTTCGCAGCTCCCCTCCAAGCGGCGGCTCACAGCGAATACTGCTAGCCAACTTTACAGAATGTTCTCGACACCGGAAAATAATTTATATTTGACTTTCCTTAGTTCAACGCTGAAAGGTATTATGGGGCTGAACAGATTGTTTCAATCTGATTCCGTCGACCCGTTGAAGTTGTTCAAAGATTTGAATGATTGTATTTGTTCTCTTCTTCAAACACTCGTTGTTCCGTCGCAGCTGAACAAAATATTACATTACGATATTGCAGAATGCGATTTTAAACGCTACTGCATGTCTCTCGAGTGCATAAATTTCGGATACGAGTTTAACGTTCTGGCTGCCAACGTTCATCCAGATTCGATGAATCAGGTCAAAGGCCGGTGTGAAGATTTCACGATAGTTTTGATTTCGCAACTGGAAAAAAGAGTTCCGGAAAATATCAAAGTTCTTGATCAGATATCGAAATTTTCGCCCCAGATCGCATCATCACAGGTCAAAGCTGATATCACGAACATTGCAGTGAAATTCAAAAACACTCTGTGCAATGATATCAGCTCAACTATCCACGAATGGAATATACTTCACAGGGCCAAAGTGATTGATGTTTCCAGCACTGAAAGTTTCTGGGCTCGCGTCGATGAAATAAAGGACGCAGGAGGAAATAAAAAATACGGAAACATTGCATACCTCGGTCCCGGACTGCTCAGTCTACCCTTTTCAAATGCCGCGGTTAAGCGTGCATTTTCCATCGTCAATATTGTCTAAGACAAATTACGCAACAAAATGTCAGTTGGAATGGTGCAGGCCATACTACATGTTCGTTGTACACTCGACGTTGAATTCTGCAAATTTACACCGACAGCAGCAAACGCTTCATTTCTGAAACTGTATACGGGATGATCAACGAGAACGATATCGAAATACTCGATACGTTATTTAGCGAATGAGACGAGAAGAGAACAGGCCCACTGCAGCCAGTGATGAGCGCTGAGACCCATTATCGTTCACGACGTATATACTTTTTTTTACTGAATTTTTGCGAAACGGGAGAACTCTCGAGTATTCGGAACGAATCCCAATGAGTCATGACTGACGCTAAAACATTCTTTAAGGTAACTAATGCGCGGCAACTTGGTTAAATGAGTATTGAATTTTCAAAATGGTTTATACAAAGCTGAGAAAAATAATTAAGAGTGGTGGAGGTCGATTTGTGGTACAGCATGTGGCCTCAACCTAGAGAAATATTAATAACGATGGGTTTGCTAAAACATTAACTGATAAATGCAAATCTCCATGAGCGTACATTTTCGTTGAGTTTTTTCAAAGAATAATTCGTAATTTTTTATCTACTTTAATGCACCACGGTTCATTAACTTTCCAAACATTGTTTTACGAATTCACCGCGTAGATTTTTTGTAAGATTGACCTTTAACCTTCAGACCGTAATATGAATCTTTTAGAGCATAAGCCAAATATTAAAATCGTATATAGTCCATGCATATTACGGACGGAGGGTTAATAATTATAGTAGTTGGTTAACCGGCGAAAAAATTCTTCCATGAACAAACAGCTGTATAATCGTTAAACGGTCAACATTACAAGAAATCTACGTGGTGAATTCGTGAAGCAAATTTTGAGAGACAAAATGTGCTATGATGCATTAAAATCGGATAAAAATACGGGTTACTCCTGGAAAAAATTCAAGGATAATGTAACATGATGGAAATTCTCTTTTATAAATTAATGTTTTTGCATGTCCATCGTTATTGTTATTTCCCTACGTAGAGGACACATGTGTAATACAAGTTGGCCTCTACTACTCTTAATTAAAGCGAAAAACTTTGCGTAGACTTCAGCACCCATTGTGAGAATTTAGCACTCATTTGACTAGTATGCCGCGCAGTAGTTGTCTTAAGGATTATAGCAGTAAATAGAACTGCCAAATACTCATTGCTTCGGAGACATCTGTGGATATTATGTGAGAAGAGATGATAAAAAGAGGAAAAAAAGAATGATACGTTTTGCGTGTCAAAACATTAATTTTTACGTCGTTACGTGTTACGATATCTTTCACATTTAATAAACGATTTAATAAATATTATTGACTATAAAAAAAACTCGGTCATCTCTGTATCCGAAAAAACACTGTGTGCTAACTATAATCTACTCTTTCACGTGCAAAGGCAGAAGAAGCAGGGCTGGGCTGATCCGCCTGAAGATTAATATGGGTAGGCGCGTAACTTGCCCATTTAATGAAATCGCCCGAGTCACTGCGCACATTTTGGCGCATGGCGTTGCCAGCGACCCGATAGTTTAGATAGGTTACGCTGCTCCACGAGACCATCCGAAATTTCCATTTTCATATTCACGAACGCCCCTGGATAGGTTTCCCTAAAATATACTCTTTTTACAATTTTCCCCCTATTTGCCCCGTGAACCGACCGAATGAACCATGCATCTGGGGGAAATCCCCCGAACTGCGATCAGTGATGCACACTATGTATTCTCACGCCACGCCCGGGTGTACTAGACGGCGAAACGGGCGCCTGGATAACTACCTCGGTGTTTCACCGTATCACTGAGAGCCATAACGACACTAGACCGTCTATCGGTGGATGTCTTCACTAGTCCCGGCATCAGTCGTTGATTTGTAACGTGTGAGTATTTGTCCGTGCGTCGCCACGCTTTGGTATTGTCACGGTCGTCGTTGTTCCAGCGCATGCCAGTGTTCGTAGATTTGCTATTGTGTGAGGGTTTGTAGGTGACTTCGCACAGCGGCGCTCAGGCGGCGGCTTCTAACCAGTGATGCTCACGGTGCGCGGTGTGTTGCGGCTGATCGGCTTGTCACATGCGCTGCCAAACCTTTGACGGTTTGTAGACTGCGTTGGTTCGCCGGTTACGTTACAGTGTACAACTTAATAACTTATTCATAAAATTCAGACATTATCATAAACCGACCAACATTACTGACACTTCCTCCACAATGCTTTTATAATAAGAAACACGTAGAATTAAAAAGCTTAGATAGTTGTAAAATGAAGCTTTTATCATAAACTGAAGGATGTAGCAATAGACTTATATTAATAACTCTTCATTTCCAATACTGTTGTAGTTCAGGAAGATTGTTAAAGAAAATAAGGAACACACAAAACTAATAATCTCTATTGAATTAAACTACAGCTTGTAGCAATTTATTTCACATCGACGATTTACTATTGAAAACATAAAATTGAAAGTCCATCCAAAGTAGCTATAAATTGTAATAAAATAAATAAACAAACAAATCGTCAGATTAAAGTAAATTGTCACCGACATAAAGACACGATCTTTCATATTGATAAATAAATAAATAAGGGGCGAGTAATTGTAGAAATAAAAATTGTAAATGTAAATAATTTTTTCGTCTATCCTTTTATAACGTGTGTGAACCTAGCATCTCATGTGCTGGCATTTCATAAAAACATGGTTGTTCCTGTAGCATTCCTGAGAGTTCTATAGTTCCTAATAGTTTTTATCAATAGTTCTAGTGAATTAATACTCAAAAACTTAAGTTAAAATAACGATTTCTATATACCACAAACGAAATGAAACAAATTTTACGAGAGTTCTTGACCATTTTCGAATGATTGGTAAATACGTCTTACATTTCCCACTGCTTTAAGCGATGTTTTACAATGAATAAACCAAACCAGACCCAAAAAAGTGACATACTGGCGCATATTCCAATCCAAAAGGTAAGCACAAAAGATATTATGGTGGCATTTGCTTTTTCCAACTACGAGGCGAAGAGTTCCGACCTCCCGAATTATTTATCTCAATTGTTTACAGCAAATAAACCGAAGAAGTCCCAAAAAAATGACATACTGGCGCATATTCCAATCCAAAAGGTGAGCACGGAAGATATTATGGTGGCATTTGCTTTTTCCAACTACGAGGCGAAGAGTTCCGACCTCCCGAATTATTTATGTCAATTGTTTACAACAAATAAACCGAAGAAGACCCGAATGTGAAATGCTGGTTCGTATTTCAACTCAAGAAGAAAGAACGGACGATATCATCGTAGTACTCGCTTTTTCCAACTACGAGGCGAAGAGTTCCGGCCTCCCGAATTATTTATCTCAATTGTTTACAACAAATAAACCGAAGAAGACCCGAAAAAGTGAAATACTGGCTCATATTCCAACCCAAGAGGTAAGCAGGGACGATATTATCGTAGCATGGAGACTATGCCAAAGTTGTCTGGTCGTCAAGTTTCGGAGATATTAATATTTATTCAATTTTTTATTTTAACACTAGAAGATCCGGGTGGGTCATCTAGACCCATTTCCTACTTTGCTCTTGGCCCCAGGGCGTGAAAATAACCAAAGGAAAAAATCGTTCCGTGACTTTTAATCGTTTATCAATGCAAACAAGTAGTCGTAAAAAAATTTTTTTTTGACAATTTTTGCTCGAAATACGCGTCCTTTTACCTGTAAGTACTGTACGGGTCAAAACGACTCACGGCTAGTTTTATGTATTCGGTGCCTATTTTCACGGCTTTTTTCGATGGGATTGGTATATTACTTGGCAACTTAGTGACATTATGTCACTTGCAGCTCATTTGGCCTCACATGAAGATTAGGTGAGGTCAAAGGAATAAGATTATTTGAAAATTAAAAATTATTCGAAATCAATATTAAAAATCTTTTACATACTATGAGTAGTAGAGTGAAAATTTTAATTTATTTATAAATATAACCGCACATGAGCCGTCATTATTTTCAAAATTCATTCATTCATCCATTCCACAATTTATTCATTCCAGGTGTATATGGTTAAAAACAGTGTATATTGTTAAAATTTATGGATATTTTTGAAATTATCAATTATTGTCAATAACGGTTTTTCATCGAGGCACTATATTTTCTGATTTCACTTTTAATGTTCTTCGTTTTATACAGTCTCTCCTCAAAATTGGGCTTGGGTTTGGAGTGTTTAATTTTTTATTTTAATAGGTATGTCCTCGTAGCTTAGATTTACTTTTTATTCTCAGTTAGTCGACTTTCGATCAGTTACGATTTCGTTTCAGAGAGGAACACCTCCGCACCTCCTTCCTCCTGGAGAGACGTAGACCAAGCCCACCTAATTTCAAATTTGTGACCAGGTTCCCCACTCCCTGGGTCTAGCCTAATCCACTCGTGCCGTGTTCATTGCGCGGTTATATTTGAATCATTATAAAGGGTACTACATTTGGTACCCTTTTCTCCTCATACATGGGTATTTTGTGGACGCAGGTATTCAGTCTGAGTGAGGCAGTCAAGACGGATAAAAGCGTGGGCGCTTCGAAACGCTGCGGTCAAGGGAATACTCTTACCTTAAATACATTAGGAATATCCCAAACATCAGAAATACCAGCCTTAAAACAGTCAGAAACAATGAAAAACGACCGTGGGTCAAAATGACCCACGCGGTACTTCTGGGTATATAGCCAACGCCGGGGCTTCTAATGTTAAAAATTCGGTTATCCATTTTTATTTGTTATTACGTTGTTATCAATCCTGTTACGCAGACGAATTCATCTGCAGATAATAATGTTACGCCGGGTGAAACGCCCTTTATGTATTATTGAATACATTTAATTTTCTTCGATTCATCCACTATAATTATATATTCTGTTCACTTTATTTCTTTCGAGAATCTACAGTTAATTAACTTATTCACATCGCAAACATGTTTTACAACAGTAATTCAAAATGATGAAGTAAATAAAATAAAATATCAATCAGTAAAAATAAACGGTCGCAGTAGAGCGACAGCGCACGTCGCACATACGGGGAAGTTGTGCTCCGAGCAATAGCTAAAAAAAGGGAGAGTTTCTTCGTTCTGCGCGCTCTCTGCCTAATTCTTATTTCTGAATTCTTATATTTTAAGTGTGCATCGTCTCTCTGCGTCCCTCTGTCACTGAGCTCCGGCCGCTGTCCCCACCCCGCCGCCGCCGCTAAAGTTTCGTGAACCACACTGCGCGGCAGTCACTCATCTCACTCAACTGCTCATCATCCGTCGCAATTTGCACACTTTCTTGTAGTGGCAGGTTTTAAGCGCGTGCACGCAAAACATACCCTTCGCTTACTACTTCTCACGATCGGTTATACGCCGTTATTTTTACATTTTTCAGGTGTATTCTTCTCTCAATCCATTTCTTCTTATTTTTTGCTTTCGTAACAACGCATTGCCATTGTTGTTGTAGGTGATATGTCATGGTATAGAGTCAATAAAAATTGTCTTCTAAACCAACTTTGGATGGATCTATAGGTATTGCATAAATAATCCAATATTGATCGCGATCCTACAGAAAAAAATGTATGACAAGGATATCCTACGTAAAATATTATTAGAAACCGACTGTCCAGCGATTGACGATACCGGTCTCCCATACAAACCTGCACATAATGTTTATGCAATTATTTCTCAACGCATGAACGATCGCGGTTCAAAGATTAAACCAAAGCATGTTTACTAGGGTGGGCAAAAAAAATGAGTATTTTTTTTTTTACTTTATACTCTGAAAATCGGTTGCTAGATACCTCTAAAGAATTCTCACCAAATATGAGCTCTTAATTTTGATAACAAGGTCCTCCGCTTTACAATTTTGCATTTTTTCCTGAGTATTAGAAACAAAAATTCATATCTCTTTGACAACTGTTCGTTGAAAAATATCTCTCGTCACATTCTTGTAGGAAATCGAACGCTCTACAAAAAAGGTCTCTTACAATTTTTTCGTAAACCTTACCGTTTAAAAGATATCAAAGCTTAAAGTTTGATTATTTTAAGAGAAATTTCTGTTTTGCTTATGAATTTTTTAACTCGCTTACAAAAAATTTTCATGAATTGCACAACTCATAGTTTTGTAGGAAATTAACTGCTCTACAAAAATGGTGTCTTATGATTTGTCGATTAAGTTAAGCGTTTAAAAGATATTCATCGTCAAACTTCAATGCATACTAATTTTAACAGTTTTTGATGAATAATTCGAAAAATTTCAATTTAATTTATAAGTTTCATGAAAGTTTATTCCAATGTGAGTTCCTAAGAAAAGAGAAATATTTTAAACTATTTTTCTTTTATTTTTTTAGTTCTATATATGTTTGGTTATATTAAAAAACATTAGTGCATTATTTCTAACCAAGAGGCAATGATTTATTAAATTTCCAAAAAAATAACGTTTTTGTTATAAATTTAATATGAAAAGTATTGATCTTGAAGAAAAAAAACGTTCAATTTGTTATTAAAAAGTTTCTTTATTTAATTATCAACTGATATAAAATTTTTAACATTTATAATATAATCGCACACTTTTACTGTAAAAAGTTTTCTTTATTGCAGTTCAAGTATTTTTTGCGATGTTCTTTTATTACTTGCAATAAATATTGAAATTGGTCTTCATTTTTCGTCAAGCATTGGTTATAGTCACTGACTAATGCGACAGCCCGCTCAGCCGAATCATTAACAACTTTCAATTGATCAAAGTATTCTTTATTTTCAATATAACTGTCATTAGTAGGCCACAATTCAATGTCAATATCGAGAAAATCATACGGCAGATCAAAGATTTTAAAGAGATTTAAAGACTTTTCAGAAACAAAGTCACTGAGATTTTTTTGCGTGAATGAATTCAAGTCTTCTTTATCAATTATAAGTCTTCTAGCCTTAGAATCTGTACCTTCACCAGTTTTCGCAGCTTCAGCAATATTTTTTTTTATCTCCAATGGAACAGTATTGTCAAATAATGATAAAATAGCAAGTTCGTCACTTAAGTACCATAAATGCAAAATCATTTTATCACAAGTAGCTGAAGAAATTAAAGGATTGATACGTTCGTACTCAATTAAATTTTTTAAAAACTGTAAGTCATGATTAGCAGCAGTAGTCGCAGAAGTTGATGAAAACCAAGCTTTCAAATACAGTACAACTATAAAAATACAAAATTGTCGAAGACCATGCAATTCTTTTTCAGAAAGTTTAAATTCATCTCTAAATACAAACATTTTTAAACTGTAAATTGCCTTTGCCATCCACCTCGCATGGTGAACTGCACCAGGGCGTTTAAAAGAAACTTTTTCTTGAGGCATTTCTCCAAGGAAAATTAACGACAATTCCAATAATTCCTTATAGTCATCTCGGGGTTGCAGTAACTATCAAAAAGAATTGAATATTTGTCAGTAACAAGAAAAATTTTATTCTCAAAACTGCAGTTAAGTCATACCTGTAAGGATTGAGTGATAAAACTAGATATTTGATTTTTTTGATTCGACACAATATCAGAAACAACAGTATCTTCGATACCAGATTTATAATTAGTTTTATCTAATTGGTCCCATGATTTCTTAAATCTTCCAAACATTGGTACATTTGGCCCGGATGACGCTGGCCAATATACTTCAAATGCAGTCTTTAATATGATCTCAAATATGTGGTGGCGGCATGGTAACCAAATTAAATCTTTTCCCAAACTCTTTTCGATTGACTTACATGTACCGTTGTGAATCCCTGTATAATAAAAATCGATTATTATAGATCAATTTAACATTTAAGAAAAATTGTAGTAATTTATATCTAAGATCTAAACGAATAATGAGTCCTCATCAATTAGTTGATTTGAAAAATGTAATTTAGCAAGTAAAAAAAAAATAAACTAGAATGATAACAATCGAATATTTTCTTAATTAGATCATCATTGATTAGTTACCCGTATTAACGGCTGTTGTGTCAAAACACATCGCCTTGACGTAATGAATGATACCCCATTCATTTAATGTCGATAAAATAGCTGATGTTTGATTGCCTGCCGTAGCAGAATTCATTTTTGGAACCCCAAGTAACTGTTCGGTACCAAACGCAGTTAAAAGAACTGGTAGCCGTTCCACAGATTGTGATCCAACAAGATCATTCAGCATTTTTCCGTCCCAATGCACAACGTATTTATCGTGTAATTTAAAACTATCCTTTAGGCCTTTAGCAATGTCTTTTCTTAAAAGCATGCGAGCTCGTTGAATTGATTTATAACTGAGAGTTGTATCTTTAATTTTTATACCAAGAGCTAATAAAACAGGAGCAATAATAAACATCGCATTTCTACTGCTGACATTAGCTCTATCGAGTGCAGAAATTATATCAGGAGTTAAAACATCTAATTTCGTTGCTCGTTGTATCGGTATTTGAGGTTGATACTCTAAATCAGATCCAGAATTTGTAATTCCACTTAAGGTATACGTTGAGAATGATTCTGATTTTTCACTTGGTACAGTTTCATGACTGGTGGATGGTTGATCTAAATCTGAAATAAAAGTTTTTTTTCAAGAATGAGAGAGAAGATGCATAAAATTTATTTATTTTGATGATAAATATTTAAGAATGATCAAGAATTGTTAACTCAAAAACCATCTATGAATATATTATAGACACTTACTGTTTTCATCTATTTCCATCATATTTACAGTTGAGTTCGGCGCTGGTTCATTATTAGAAAGAACTTCTTTTCGAGTACCAAATTTTTGATTCATATACAACTTTTTAACATTATCATCAACCACTTTCAAAGACTTGTTATCTACAATATCAAATAACTTTTCAAGTTCAGTCTGAAATTTCTTTTTATTTTGATTTTGTGCTGATTTTTTCTTTTTAAAATTTTTTTGTAATTTTAACCATTGATTATGATATCGAAGAATTTTGTTAACAGCATTATGAGGTCTACTAGTTGGAATCTGATTTTTTTTCCACAGTTCAATAACTTGATCAACTGAATTTTTAGCACTTTGTTTGATTGAACACTTTAAAACTTCCAGTTGATAGAAAAACACTCTCATAACCTCTTTTATTGTTGGTAAATTACGTTCCAAAACTTTTTGCATAGGTACACCGATCAAAGGAATTTGTTTATCCATTACAGCTTAACTATTGATAAATATTTTTATGTGATAATTATAAAAATTATTTGTAATAAAGTTTTTAATCAAGTATGCAAGATGATGAGGTTTAGAGACACTGAAAATGTAGTATAAAACGGGTAAATACTAAAGATAAATTGAGAATAGAAATCATAGATGGCGTTAGTTTCAAAAAACAAACCGAAGAAGCGGAACAGAAGAAGCGGTGGAATTGAAAACGAAAATTCTCTCGAACAAAAAAATTTCATGTATATTTGGTGGAATGAAGTTTTGAGATATGCTCTGTACAAACTTCCATATAAACGCCATAGAGATAATTAACAATATAATCGAGATTATTGAATTATTAAACATAGAATGTATGTAGGTTTCGAAATCAGAGACTTGGTAATTTCGAGGAAAGGTGGAGAAATTACGACACGTGAAGTTGCAGTAAAATAACTGTAATTAAAACACACAAAATATAAGTTGACGTTTACAATTAAATAATATTACATTAACTTTAGTACCGCACCTGAATCAACACAATTGTCGGTATCTCGTAGTGATTCTATATTTCTAAGTTTTCTGTACAGGACTATGCCGTATGCCCGCTAGCGAGCGACTCTCTTGCTCCCACTGTGTCCTCCACTCGACGTCTCCTTCAGTCGTGTACATAACAGTTCTGTCATGTACTCGACTGGGAGATTAAGTTTGATAAGGTCAAACTTACATCCCCCCCCTTCGTGCCGAAGGTTTGGGAGATAAGTGGTAGGGAATTAGTTTGCTCGCATGGAAAATCTGGGATTCATTTTTTTGTCCCCTGTCTATCATATATATTAAGTTAGATATTTTTTTTTTTATTTTATAAGGACCTGTTCTAATCGGGTCTAATTTGTTTCTGTTTAACTTGTTACTATTTTGTATATATACTAAGTCTCCTACGTTGTACTCGATATTAACCTTATTTTTATCATAGTAGGTTTTATTCTGTTCGTGAATCTTTTTTGAATTTTGATACGCTATTAATCTGTTATCCTTCAGTTTATCTTCGTTATTGTGATTGAGTTCGCTTGGTAAGATTGACTTATCTCTTTCAGTTAGTAAATAATTCGGTGTAAATCCTGTTGAACTGTGGATAGTGTTATTGTATTCTTCCACACATTCTTCTGCTATGGTGGACCATGGACGATTTTTGTTCTCAAATATTTTGCATCTTATCCTATTGACAAGCGTTTGATTGGTTCTTTCATTGAGACCATTAGAGAAAGCACAATCTACTGCGGTGAAGACTAAGTTTATCTTTCTAGTTTTTAAGTGTTGTTTAAACTCTCTTGAATTAATCCCTGCGTATTGATCTGTAAGTAAAGTCTGTATTTCGTTCTTATTTTTTATTTGGTCTACTAATTTTATAAAGTCTTTTGCGGTTTGCGTTTTTGACGTCGAAATAAAAGCATATCTCGTGAAATGATCAATCAGCAAGTGTAGATATCTTTTTGTGCTTTTATTGCCTGCAAAGCCTCCTATTGTGTCTAATGCCACGATTTCGAATGGTTCGGAGGCTGGGCCCAGTTGTGATAGTGGAGCTTCGAAGTGACCGATTCTAGTTTTATTCTTTATACAAGTTTCACAGGAGCGACATATCGTTTTTATGTGTTTATGCATATTTTTGAAATAGATTTTGTGGGTAATTGTTAATGTTAATTGTTTTGTTCCTACATGTCCTTGTTTGTTATGTATATGTTTGATCAATTCAATGCCAAATTCCTCAGTTAACCAAATTTTTCTTCTATTATTCATTGTTTTATAAATTATATTATCTTCAATTTCGTATTTATTATCAAGCTTTAATTGTTTTTGATTGTCAATGATTTCATCTAGTTTTAGAGAGTTTACTATTTTTATTCTTGATGTTTCATCTTCTCTAGTGTCTATTTCTAATACTGGGTTACGTGATAAACAATCTGCCTCTAAGTTATTTTTTCCCGGGTTATATTGTATTTCAAAGTCGAATTGAGACAGGTAATTTAAAATTTGTCTCAATTCTGGATCATTACATTTTTTTATATTGAAGTTTTCCAGTGGTTTGTGGTCTGTGAAAACCGTAAATTTCTGTCCTATCAGATAGTATTGCCAATATAAAATTGCCTCTTTTATAGCAAGACACTCAATATAGATTGCTCTTTTTGTCTTTTGTGATTCTGTTAATTTGCGTGAGAAGAAAAATACTGGTTTTATCTGTCCATCTGGTTGGTTTTGTTTTAATATTGCCCCGACTCCTTGTAGGCAGGCATCGGTATACATCTTTATTGGGATGGCTGGGTCAAATATTGCCAGAATCGGGTCTGAGCATAAATAATCTTTTATTTTTTTGAAACTCTCTTGGCAACATTCTGACCATTTAAATTCTATGTTTTTCCTCAATAGATTATGGAGTGGCTCCAGAAGTATTGTTGATCTGGGAATATATTCCAGGTAAAAATTTATTTTCCCCAGGAATTGTCTAATGTGTTTCCTTGTCTGTGGTGTTGGAAAATTCTTAATAGCAATTACATTATCGTTTAACGGTCTTATATAATTATTTCCTATTTCGTGACCCAAATATGTTATTTTGTTTTGTGTAAACACACACTTTTCTAGGTTTAATTTGACTCCCTGTTCTTGTAGGGCTTTCAATGTCAGTTCAATATGTCTCATATGATCCCTGTAGTCTTTTGAATAAATCAAGATATCATCAATGTAATTTACGGCGAAGGCCTCTAACTGATTTTTCCTTATTATGCTTGACATGATTCGTTGGAAAATTGCCGGTGATGATTTTAACCCGAATGGTAAACAACACCATTGCCAGTGCCCATGATGGGTTACGAATGCTGTTTTGTACCTGTCTTTGATACGTAACGGAATCGACCAAAACGCCGAGTTCACGTCTAGCTTTGTGAAATATTTACAGTTTCTTGCTCGTAACGTTAAGTCCTCGATTCTCGGAAAAGGTTGACTTTCTGGGACCACTATTTTGTTCAGCTCTCTGTAGTCGATACATAAGCGAGATTTTCTTGCTTCTTCCTTCTTATATACTAATGTAACTGGTGCGGCGTATGGGCTACATGATTCCTCTATCAATCCCGTCTTCAATAATTGTTTAATTTGGCTTTCTATTTCAATTTTATCTTGAATTGAGCATTTATATGGTTTTTTTGCTATATATTTATTTTCCGTTAGTTTTATCGTTGCTTCGTAGTTTTTTACTGTCCCAATATCGAATTTCTCTTTTGCGAAAATTTTTTTGTGTTTCGTCATTAGATTTTCCAAACTATTATGCTCCGAGTTGATGCTATTTATTACATTTTTATTCGCTCTGGAATCTTCTTTTTTCTTTTGTTTTTCTTCTCCATCATTTTTTTGCCATATTCTCAGGTTTTCATCTTGACAAAGTTTGAAATATTTTATACAATCTAAACCTAGCAGTACATCATCTCTGAATGAATTGCTTTTAATTATAAAAAATGTAAATTGTTTCGTAGTGTTAAATATCGTTACTGGCAGGGTAATCACACCTTCTGCTTTTGACATGCCTGAAATCGTCTCTATATTTCTATCCCCGCTTATATTTTTATTCAAATTCTGTTTTTTCCAAAACTTATGGTTCATCAGAGATATATTTGCTCCCGAATCATACAGACCGATGGTTGGTTCATTATTTATCAGAATTTTTAGTTTTATAAGTGGGGTCACTATTCGTTTTTTGCTTCTTTCGTACAAGCAATCGCATCCTGAATTTCTATATTGTTTGCTACTTTAATTTTTCCGTTTTTATTTATTTTTTGGTGTGTTATTTTCGTGCGGCACAATTGCTCTGGATGAAATCTATTTGGGAAACCTACACTTTCGCAGTACGAGCATGGATTGTGTTTGTTTTGAGTCTTATGATTATCTTCGTTTCTCTCACTCGAGTTGTTATTATATTTACTTTTCATAGGGTCTATTTGCCTAAGTGTCGACATTAAATCCTCCATGTTCGTTAAATTTTTTTTATTTAACCGTGTTCTAATAAAGTTAGGTAACGTTATCACTATCAGGTTTATTTGAGAACTGATAGTTAAATTCGGATCCACGTCTAGTAACATGTTTCTTTTTTTTAATGCAAATTCCAAAAATGAACCGTTTAAATATTTAAATGTGTAAGCGTACGCGATTTCGGACCATGACTTTTGTCCGAACGTGTCTACGAATGAATGATTCCAGAGTTCCCAGGCGTGTGACAATGAGTTTGTTTTTAGGAATATTGCAAACCATTCCAAAGCTGGACCCTCTAAGAATAGCCTCAAAACTTCTGGGAATCTGTTTTCCTTTATATCGAGCCTTTTGCATTCTGTCTCAAACATATCTACCCATGATTCAGCATTGAAATTCTTCCCATTAAATTTTTCTAATATCATGTTTTTCGCAACTGAATGGATTGGTTTTTCAGTAGTAGGATTTTGCGCTGCGGTCGGTGAGTTATCCTGGGATTCTTCTAGATAATAACCGTTGAAAACAACATTACCTTCGTCGTCTAAATAAGTTTCTTTCAGTCTACCTTCTACCAGGGTTATGACCACTTTTCGGAACTTGTTGCGTGTCCTCAAACTTTTGACGACTCCTTTTGTCACTGCGTTTTCAAAAAGTTGTGGGTGTTGTTCACTCGTTTGCAGCTCTCGAGGAAATTGAAAAATTTCTGGTTGGCCCACCAATTGGATCGTCTTGACTTTAACTACAGTCGTTTTGGTATCTGCCGCCTCAGATGCGAAGTGGAATATCGCCTTTATATCACCCATTGTGTTGATTTGTAGGTTTCGAAATCAGAGACTTGGTAATTTCGAGGAAAGGTGGAGAAATTACGACACGTGAAGTTGCAGTAAAATAACTGTAATTAAAACACACAAAATATAAGTTGACGTTTACAATTAAATAATATTACATTAACTTTAGTACCGCACCTGAATCAACACAATTGTCGGTATCTCGTAGTGATTCTATATTTCTAAGTTTTCTGTACAGGACTATGCCGTATGCCCGCTAGCGAGCGACTCTCTTGCTCCCACTGTGTCCTCTACTCGACGTCTCCTTCAGTCGTGTACATAACAGTTCTGTCATGTACTCGACTGGGAGATTAAGTTTGATAAGGTCAAACTTACATGTATAAAAATATCCCGGAATAAACAACATAATTAGAAATAATTTAACTCCCATAAGGTGCAGTACTTAAAATTCTGAAATTTGAATCATTTTAAATGATTTTTAGACCCTTTAAATCATTTTGTTCAGTCAGGGATTATAAAATTAATAAATTTTAAATGAATTTTCAAACAAAAATCTTTCACAGTAGTTACTTTCATGACAGAAACTAAAATTTTCATGAAACTTATAAATTAAATTGAAATTTTTCGAATTATTCATCAAAAACTGTTAAAATTAGTATGCATTGAAGTTTGACGATGAATATCTTTTAAACGCTTAACTTAATCGACAAATCATAAGACACCATTTTTGTAGAGCAGTTAATTTCCTACAAAACTATGAGTTGTGCAATTCATGAAAATTTTTTGTAAGCGAGTTAAAAAATTCATAAGCAAAACAGAAATTTCTCTTAAAATAATCAAACTTTAAGCTTTGATATCTTTTAAACGGTAAGGTTTACGAAAAAATTGTAAGAGACCTTTTTTGTAGAGCGTTCGATTTCCTACAAGAATGTGACGAGAGATATTTTTCAACGAACAGTTGTCAAAGAGATATGAATTTTTGTTTCTAATACTCAGGAAAAAATGCAAAATTGTAAAGCGGAGGACCTTGTTATCAAAATTAAGAGCTCATATTTGGTGAGAATTCTTTAGAGGTATCTAGCAACCGATTTTCAGAGTATAAAGTAAAAAAAAATACTCATTTTTTTTGCCCACCCTAATGTTTACTGTATTTTAAAAGAGGATCGCAACGGGTTTCGTAGCTTTATCCAGAAAGCATATAATTTATCAAATAAGACCACTGAAATCCCTAAAACCAACGACAGTTCACTAAGTACTGATATGAGTCTAGGCAACTTGACTAATACATTTGACATCACGTATTCAAAGGAAATCAAAATCGTCGTATCATCTGAAAAATATCAGCTAATGAAACCTGTTCAAAAGCTGTATTCTGGCCGCATATTTTGGAAATTTAGGGAGGGTTGGACCGATATAATCGCTGAACGAATATGGCAACAACACAAGACAGATTGTGTTATTTCGTTCAAAAATAATATCGTTCACCCTAGTGCGAATGCCAAAGCTTATGCAAAGTTTGATGGCAAATGTTTAGAATGCCAATCCACCATCCACGGTATCTTACGTAACGAACCGGCCAAGGATGTCGATGTGGTATTTGAAGTCGAGATAAAAGATATTTCTCCAAAGCACCATTCAGGTGAAAAGAAACGACAACTACGAGGGGACAGACGTGAAAAAATAGCTACCCGTTTGATAGAGCAACGCAAAGCAGCGGTTACGTATCGCTACGAAGAAGCGAAGCGTTTAAAAAAATTTGGCGATACGGATCCCCAATACTCCCAAGTAGAGAATTCTTACGTAAGGCGAAAGAGCAGCAATTGCTGAAGATTCATGGCTTATGTTTTGGTAATCCGGCTTTGAACTTATACCATCATTCCAAAAATGGGAAACATGCAGGCTGTAACGATATTTTGAATTCAAAGTGCCCGCGAGGTTTTGCTTGACACAGCCATCTCGATCCAGGCGTCAGGCGGGAGAAACGGCTGAACATTTTGAAGAGTCTACGGGAAGATGCCAAGGCAAACAGTCTAAAATTCCCTGTAGAATGTGCGTAGTCAATTATCAACGCATTCAAAAGTGAATTAACACCTCGGCATTGCTCATTAATCTCCGTCATTACAACAACCTGTGATTTGATCACAACGATAAAGCCTGAAAGAAGTCACGAAATTAACCGAAAAACCAATTTTAAAACTGTCGTGCATCGCTGGGTCAGCAGGAGGGAAACTTTCAAAAGGCCGTACACTTGAACCCCGTCGAAGAAGTCCCAATGATTTTTAACATATTTATGACTTATCAACTTTTTTAATTACCATCATAGACAATTTTATATCCCAGTGTGTGTTAATTCTGGCGTATTTTATTTTAATTTATTTGTGAATGTTTGAATAAATGTGTAATTTTTAATTATTTTGACTATGGACAGGTTTTAAAGAGGTATTACATGTTATTTATATATTTAGTTATATTTAATCTCCATTTTATTTATATCTTATTTATATTCCCTTTAGATTTTATTGATCTTTTATTTATTTTTCACTCACGTTTTATTTACATGTTATTTATATTTCATTTATATTTTATTTATATTTCATTTATATTTTATTTATATTTAATTTATTCAATGGAGAGTCAATGTCATATTTATCATCGTTCTCGTCATATTGTTTTGTAAACCTGTCCATCGAATTCACCTCTTTTTTTCTTTTATTTTAACAAAAAAAAAACAAGTATTTACATTTGACGCCCAACGTTCAGGCAAGAATTTGAGTCGCGTTAAGCCTTTAGGAATAACAACTTAGACATAGAATGACAAACATTGTTGATGGGTAAAAGTAACGCTAATATAATCGTTACTAGGTCGAGAGCAAAAACGCTTAGCCTGCACACTACCACCACACCGTTGACTATTGATAGACGTAGGAAGACGACTCACTCTATTCCGTTAGACAGGGTCATGGAGGAACAACTCAAAAAGTTACGATTGGAGAAGGAGAAATTGGAAAGACTGAAAGATGATCTTAAAAAACAACAGGAGGATCTCCATTCTCCTAGTGAGTTAGCAAAACAAGTCAGCTTGTTGCAAAAAGAAAAAGAAAGTCAAGCGCGAGTTTTAAATGAGCTACGCAGAGGTTCATCAAGTCAACAGGTAGATACAACAACTCAATTGATAGGTGGATTGATGAATCATTTTCAATGTTCACAACTTGAGATTAAAGCCCCTAAATTCAGTGACGAAGAGAATCAAAACCGTTTAGAATTTTTAGCTGATTTAGAAAATTATTTTAATGTAAATAACGTATCGAATGTACAGAAAGTATGGGTATTCAATAATTCGTTGATAGGTAGAGGCAAAGTATGGTTAGATTTAAATAAAGATGTGTGCGACACCTATGAAAATTTCAAAAAATATTTTAAATCGGAATTCTATTCCATGCAGTATCAAGTTAAAGCAAAAAGTAAATGGGCTGCACGTAGATATAAATCACAAGAAGGTACGTTAAAAAGTTATTTTACAAAGCAAATTAAGGAAGCTAAATATTTTGAGCCAAGGTTGTCGACATATGAAGTAAATTACGCGATAATACAACAAATGCCTTTTAGAATAAGAGACGTTTTAGCCACTGTAGATTTTGCTGATACCCAAGTCCTTTTACAAACCTTAGCCAATTTGGATAGTACACACGACGAAAAAGAAAGTTCAAATAGATATCAAAATCAGAGTCACAAATTTAGTAACAATAGTGGTTAAATACGGAATTTGAGTTATCAAGGAGGTAGGAATTATAAGCGACAAAAGATTGATAATCAACAACAGCAGTATCATCAAGCCATACCAAGAGCAAATTTTAATAATCAAATGGCATCACATAATTTTATATTACCAAACACTCAATTGCCACTACCAATAGCTAGTACTTCACGACATCCAGGCCAACGAACGTCTTACAATAATAAAGGTCAAACTTATCATCATTTAAACTAATCACTGATGCGATGAGCAGAGGTCCTACATCGTATCATGGTTATTATGACTTAGTAGAAGACCTAACAGGGAATATTGCAAATAAACCAAAACAACAACAAAAAAATGACAGTTTAAAATGTCCTCACTTATTAGTATCTATCGGTGGACATACAGTACAAGCCCTAATAGATTCGGGTAGTCAACTAACTTGCATATCGGAAAATTTTTATAAACAATTGTCGAGTCATTTGAAATTGACGGAACTACCAGTGTCAAATTTAAAAATATTTTCCGCATTTGGCAAAACTAGCGTAGGAATCAAAAGACAAATGCTTATTGGTATGTATGTTGAGCATCGAAGAATGACTTATGCATTTTTAGTCGTACCTAGGTTATCTGTCCATGTTATATTGGGAGACGATTGGTTAACATTGAATCAAGTTATTTTAGATTATAACACCGTAACTATTGATATTAATGGACTTCGAGATGATAGTAGTATTGTATCGTACAGTCGTGTTTCTTCGGAGAAATTTGGGTCTTCATGTGAAGATAATATTACACATATCCAATCGGTAAATCAAAATCAGTACACGAAGAATCGAGAGGATTACAGTAATTATCACGTGAATCAATTGTCTGAGGAAAGGAATCATGAAGTTAATTTCAATTCTCTAGAGACTCATAACTTACCGAATTTATTCGAAAATGATAATATTGAGTTAAATGTGTGTGAAAAAATTTGTAATGAAAATGTAATGTGTAATGGGAATCTGCCTATTGTAGAGGAGGTTACTCCCGAAATTGTTATAGAAGACTTGCCTATTGAGGAAGTTACTTCGCATATTGCTATAGAGAACCTGCCTATTATAGAGGAGGTTACTTCTGAAATTCTTATTAGAAACTTGCCTGTTGAAGAGGAAGTTACTTCACAATGTTTTGCTATTGATAATTTGTTTAATGTGCCACGTAATGCTAATGATAATATAATTGTTTGTGATTTAAATGCTTGTGAAAGAAATTCCGACGATGACACAGTTGATCAGTATGAAAATGCTGATGATGAGCTGTGGACTGTCGAGGATTCAGGGGGGTTTTCACGAAAACAGTTAGCAATTAGAACTCGTTCAGTGGAAATTCCAGTACAGTGTAATTTGAATGTAAGTCCGGAAGACCATAATTTCTTTGAGGATTTATGAATGATCGCGTTTCAACTAACGTTACAAGAGGATTGTCAAAAAGAAGCCGTAATCAATTTAATTTTACACCATAAAGAACTTTTTTCTGAAAAACCAGGATGCACCAATATATATGAGTATAAGATAAGACTAATTAATGATAAGCCATTTATTCGTAGGTCATATCCCGTACCAATAGCATTGAAATCCGCCGTTGATTTAGAAATGCGAGAAATGTTGAGATCTGGAATTATCGAGCGATCGATAAGCCCATTTTGTAATCCCCTTTGTATCGTACAGAAGAAAGACAATCGTGTACGTATCTGTTTAGATGCTCGTTATTTAAATAATATAATAGAATCTGATAACGAATCACCACCTTTGATTGCAGAAATTTTGCAAAAATATTTGGGAGTTGAATATTTTTCTAGTGTCGATCTAACACATGGATATTGGCAAATTCCACTGGAAAGAGAATCAAGACCGTATACCGCATTCTTGCATGGATCAACTCTGTATCAATTCTGTAGAATACCTTTCGGCTTAAAAACTGCTGGGTCAGGCTTTATTCGAGCGTTGAATATAGCATTTAATAACGATTTTACTACATTTTTAACACCATACGTAGATGATTTACTGGTAGCTTCGAATAATTCCAAACAACATTTAGAACATTTAGATTTAATATTCACTCGACTGAAACAATATAATTTCACTCTTCGATTACGAAAATCAATATTCTTTAGTAATACCCTACCGTTTCTTGGATTTATTTTATCAACCGAAGGCGTATCTCCTGATCCCGAAAGACTTAAGATCATTAGAGACTTTGCACAACCTGAAAACAAAAAACAACTACAAAAATTTTTTGGCGTATGCAACTACTACCGACAATTTACTGTTCGATGTGCAACTTATGTGGAACCATTTAGAAACTTATTGAGAGATGATACCGCATGGAATTGGACTGAAGAACATTCCCCAGCTTATACCGAAGTTAGAAATAATTTTATCAACACCGTGATCCTAAAACATTTTAATCCTAATAATCCGATAAAATTACAAACCGATGCTAGCGATAAAGGAATTTCAGGCATTCTTTACCAAACAAATGATCACGATGAACAAAATTTGATAGGTTTGGTTAGCAGATTTTTATCTAGTTGGGAAATCCACTATACTACTGCCGAAAAAGAATTGCTAGCTATCGTTTATTCAGTTATTAAATTTAGATATTATCTAATTGGTCGAGAATTTGAAATAATAACTGATCATAAAGGACTCACATTTTTGAAGCAAACACCTTTTCTAAATGCCAGATTGATTAGATGGAGTCTCTTACTTCAACAATATTGTTTTAAGGTGAAATATTGCAAAGAAGAGGACAATATAGTCGCAGATTTCTTTAGTCGTAACCCAGATTGTAAATTTTATGAAGAGACATCTAATGACAAGATAATCGCAGTGTTAACTTTATTTTTATCCCCAGAACTTTTAAATAATGACCAGTCGTCAAATCCACTAATACAATCAGTAACGATAGATATTGGATTACCAAATCAATTTAGACAAATTGAAAAATTACAGCGGGAGGATCCATTTAAAAAAAATAAGTTTAACTCGAGCGATCAAAATAACACTAATACTGCTTATGAAATTTATAATGACGTGTTGTTTATTAGCAATAAGAATAATACCAAATGGAGAATCTGCATTCCTCATATTTTGACAAAAGAATTGGTTAGCTTGGTACATAATAGATTAGGACACATTGATCTATACAGACGCTTTATTATTTAAAAGAATTTTATTATTGGCAAAAGATGGCAAAAGAGGTAAAAAAATTCGAGACGACTTGTGTTTTGTGTCAGCGTACAAAACATTTGAACTTTGCTATGGAAGGGGAATATCAATTTGTTAGATCTCATAAGCCTGGAGATTTGGTTACAGTTGATTTTTATGGTCCCTTACCCCGATCAATTGGTGGAGTACAATATATTTTAGTTGCCCTTGATGCTTTTTCAAAATATGTCACATTATATCCTATGAAAAAAGCCACTGCACAAATGAGCCTAAAGAAAATTATTGATTGCTATATTCCCAAATTTGGAAAACCAAACCGTATACTCTCGGACAACGGAACACAATTTACATCTGGAAAGTGGAAAAATGGATTGGAACAACTAAATATCAAAGTTTGTTATTCGTCCATACGATATCCTTAGTCGAATCCTACCGAACGAGTTATGCGTGAACTTGGAAAATTTTTTAGAATCTATTGTGCAGAACAACACACTAAATGGGCAAAACATATACCGACGACCGAAAGAATTTTGAATGTGACAATTCACCAAAGTACCGGATTTACCCCATATCAACTCCAGTATAATAAGAGCCATACCGACAAGATCCAGCAATTGATTAAATTTCCTGATTCACAACCAACTAACGCAAATTTACAATTAGAATTAGCTAAAGAAAGATTAGTCAAAAATTTTCATAGACGTCGTTCACAACAGAAAAATAAATCGAAAGTAGAACTTAAAATCAATGACTTGGTACTTATTAGAGTTCCCATGCAATCTAGTGCAATCGATAAAGTTACGCAGAAGTTTTTCCATCTTTTTCAAGGTCCTTATAAGATATCAAAAATTGTAGGTGTGAATGCGTATATTCTCGTCGACACTGACGATGAAAATAAGGTAAAGGGTACATACAATCGAACTATGTTACGTCGATATTATCAATCTACCTCACAAATGACGAATTGTTCTACAATAAGGTAAATGCGAACCAACGTACTGTTTGATTGTTCCTTCATTGCTGCAGAAGATTTAGATGTAAGAGAACCTGACGAAATCTAAGATGAATATAGATTAAGAAATTTGTAAATAATTTTATGGTATGTTGTATGCAGTGTGAGTGGCCTAGTTTGTAAGAATAAATGTGACGAAAGTGAGTGTTTTTCACGAGTGATAACCCATCTCATGAAAAAAAGGGGGTAAATGTAACGATATTTTAAATTCAAAGTGCCCGCGAGGTTTTGCTTGACACAGCCATCTCGATCCAGGCGTCAGGCGGGAGAAACGGCTGAACATTTTGAAGAGTCTACGGGAAGATGCCAAGGCAAACAGTCTAAAATTCCCTGTAGAATGTGCGTAGTCAATTATCAACGCATTCAAAAGTGAATTAATACCTCGGCATTGCTCATTAATCTCCGTCATTACAACAACCTGTGATTTGATCACAACGATAAAGCCTAAAAGAAGTCACGAAATTAACCGAAAAATCAATTTTAAAACTGTCGTGCATCGCTGGGTCAGCAGGAGGGAAACTTTCAAAAAGCCGTACACTTGAACCCCGTCGAAGAAGTCCCAACATCACTTAACAATCACATGAAGGAGCTGTTGACAAGTCTAAAGCAAAGGGATGAGTGATTTTTAACATATTTATGACTTATCAACTGTTTTAATTACCATCATAGACAATTTAATATCCCAGTGCGTGTTAATTCTGGCGTATTTTATTTTAATTTATTTGTGAATGTCTCGATTTTGATATTCTTTGCATAAGCGAAACCTGGGCCACTAACTCTATAATTCTACCAAGTAACTGGGACAACTACCAAGCTTTTTGCGCCAACGCTATCAAAGAAAAAAGCACTGGGCATGCCAGTGGTGGGCTGGCGATTATCCTTAAAAAACAATTTCAAGCCCAAGCAGTCGAATCAACAGATAGCTGGATATTCTTACATGTCAAATCATTTCATTATGAAGCAATTATTGCCTGCATATATTTCAGACCATCCAGGAACATCAACACGCTTCTCGAGCTCTTCCAAAGCACGCTAGATGAGATCCTGTGCTCATTTGGACACCTGCCTATACTACTGACCGGTGATTTCAACGCGAGACTTGGCAACCTTAATTCTCTGCCAGAAGAGGTAACACTCGGATCCAATTTAAGCCCCGATAGAGTTTCTTTAGACACAGTCACCAACTACAGAGGCCAAAAGCTAGTTGAATGCCTGGAGAATAATAGCCTGATCTTATTAAACGGAAGAACATTAAGCGACACTCCTGCGCAATTTACTTGCACTCATATTGGTCACAGTATAGTTGACTTTGGCTGGATCAGCGATAACGGGCTAAAGGATATTAAAGACCTTGAGGTCATTCAAGAACACAACCCGTCGGACCACTTCCCAGTTCTGATCAGTCTTACAGCCGAAAGAGACGAACTGCCGGATGCTTTGGAAAAGAAAGCAAGAAGAGTGCGCCTCAAGTGGAAGCCGGAAAAGAAGGAAGAGTATAAAGACTATTTAAGACACTCGAATAGCATCGCAGCCGATTTCGAGGCAGAAGATGTTGAAATAATTGCCGCAAAGCTCTCGGGCGCTATCGCGGGCGCTGCACACGCTGCTCAAATGTCCTCGACTTCATACACGGGCCACCACAAAATCAAGAAACGGAAACAGGATTGGTTTGACTCGGAGTGTTCCTCTGCCCATGAACTAGTTAAAAAAAGCTTTGCTGATTGTAAATCTGCGTCCTTCAATAACGCCCAACTTGAGATATATAGACGAGCTAAAAGAGACTACTTTAAGCTGACCAAAAAGAAGAACAGGAAGCTACAAATAAAAAAGCTAGATGCTCTCGCGAACACAAAAAACGCCGCAGAATTCTGGAAAACAATAAAAGAGGTCAGACGAACTCAATCTTTGCCTAATCCAATTCCGCTCAGAGATTGGGAAGACTTCTACGACAAGATCACCCAACAAATTGCTCCAGACTCTACGACATTCGTTGGGGTAGAACATCCTGAGCTGGATAAAGAATTCACAATGGAAGAACTGGATAAAGCTTTCGCTAGCAGTAAAAATAATAAGTCGCCAGGCCCAGATGACATCCAAAATGAATTCTTGAAGAACATGCCATATAATTGGAAGCTTTACACGTTATGTCTAATCAACAAAATCCTGAGGGAAGAAACTACACCAGAACATTGGTTTACGGCTCTTATTTCTCTAATCCATAAAAAAGGTGACAAACTAGATTCCTTAAATTACCGAGGCATCGCCTTGATAAATCACATTGCCAAATTGCTGACGAATATGATAAATAAACGACTGACGAAATGGGCAGAAAAATGCAAAATACTACCTGAATCACAAGCCGGATTCAGAGCTGGAAGAGGCTGCAATGACAACTTATTTACTCTGCTCGCTGCACTTAACTGTCGACTGAGACAACGCATGGCATCTCAATTCCTGCTATTTGTGGACTTTAGAAGAGCATTTGACTCGGTGCAGCACAAACTGCTCTGGATAAAACTCTTCGAAGCCGGCTGCAGTGCCAAACTGGTCAGACTTCTACGCAATATCTACAATTCTGCCAACTTCAAGTTGAAAGTTAATGGCGAGATCTCGCGTGAATTCGAGATAAGTGAAGGAGTTCTGCAAGGTGAATTGCTCAGCCCTCTCCTTTTCCTGATCTTCATTGCTGATTTAGAAAAATTCCTGAGAAAGCAAGGCTGTGCTGGAACTAACATCGACGGTGTACTGGATATTCTCTTGCTTCTATATGCAGATGACCTGGTCATCTTAGCCTCATCGCCAAAGGACCTGCAGAAGAAAATTAATCATCTCAAACGTTACTGTGACAACAACCTGTTAAATGTCAACATTGACAAAACAAAAATTGTTGTTTGCAGAAGGGGTGGTAGGCCAGCAAACTTAAAACAGTTTCATTATGGTGACAAGGTAATTGACATCACAAACTCTTACGAATACCTGGGCTTAAAAATCACGACATCAGGATTTAGCAGACCGACAGCATTGGCTGCGATAAATAAAGCCAAAATGGCATTCAGTGCTGTACACCCTACCCTCATAAAAGCAAAAACAGATTCGTTCGAGTGTATTAACAAATTATTTGACAGCATCGTTGTCTCAACCTTAATATACGCCTCACCAATCTGGGCTATTAGATACTTAGATATGATCGAACAAGTCCAAGTGGAATTCTTTAAGAGAATTTTTGGTATGCCAAGAAGCACTGAAGGTGCCTTACTGAGAGTTGAACTAGGCAGATTGCCGCTAGCACTCCAAGTCATCACAGCTACGTGGAACTGGATTATTAAAATCCTAGAAATGGAAGAAGATAGATATCCGAAAATATGCCTACGCCACCTTATGGCACTCAGGAACTTCAACAGCAACGATAAATATAACTGGCTCGCTTTGTTTCTCAACCAAATCAGTAAATTTGCACCAGAACTTATCCCAGCTCTTGAAAAACTTGAGATAGAAACTTGGAAAGCCTTTAAGCATTACTTTCTTGCTAAACTCAAAAACCATCTTCTACAAGAAGACCGGAGAAGAGCGAATAACGCACACTACCTACAACTGCAACTTCAAAGACCTGTGGCTGGCAATAAGGCTGAAATTTTGAATAGAAGAGTTAATTTCAATGTACTGTAACGTGGCAGTTCGGTTAGGCCTGCCCGTTACAAGAGACTCCCTGAACCCTGGGCGAGATCCAGGGATAAGGGTCTAGAAAATCGAGTCGCGGAATAATTTCAGAGAGCGCCAGAACTGGAGTCACGCACCCGAGCTTCGACCGGGACGAAATAGAGCATTGCGAACAAGATATTTCAGGTTTTTGTTTTTTTTTATTTTTTTTGAGTGCACCGGCTACCCTCCAGTGACCAACTCCGACACCGAACATCTTCCGAGGCAAGGCGAAATCACGACGATCTCGCGGGAAGGATACCGAGGCTGCGGAGGGGGAGGCAACGCAGATCCCTGCAGCGCGGGAATCCAAGGCGGACGCGATTCCCGCTGGCGGCCGGCGCGCCGCAGCCTCCCCGCTCACCCCGCTTACGCCCAACCAAGGCAACCGCGAGGTACCAGCTAGCGACGAGGGAGCACCACCCCGCCCAACCCCAGGACTACGTAGAGCTGCGCGGGAGACGACATCGCGATCTAGCCTTAAGTTCTGCGCCGCGTAGAGACGACAGGTGCGCGGCAAGTTGCGCAATCCCCAAAATCGATGACCGATCGATTGTTGCGCATTCTTAGGGTGATGACGTCACGAAAAATTCGCGCGACGAGATCGGCGTTGCGACCATCCGAGATCACTCGAGTTCTGGCGGTTCACGAGAGCGAGTGAACGGAGCGATTGTGCGTTTTTTTTTGGTATTTTGAGTTTTGAGTGATTGCGAGGAGAATGAGCCGACACGAGGGAGTTGGTCCCTTTGTCAATTGGATGTGGAGCGGTAAGCGTTGCTAACATTCTCGCGATCGAATTTCGAGGGTAATTGAGTACAGGCTGATCAGATGAAGGCTCGCCTTTTGGTAGTTTGCGTGTCGAAAAGTACTCGAAATTCGTTTGCCGATTCTTTTGCTTGGTGACCGTAGCCTGAGTTGCGCGTGAGAGAGTAACGTTAACTTCGGGGAATCCAGAAAATCGAGTCGAGCCACGGGTTGAGCCGAGACGTTATTGTCTCGAGCTTGAGTGTGACCGAAGTCCGTTACACGGGGTCAATTCACGTCATCCGGCACAGCTTCGATTATCGTACAGGTCGCGAGCAATCACGGGGAGCATTCGAATTCGCGACTGCGACCCGCCGTCGCCGAGGAAGTGAAGCTCGGGTGCGTGCTGATAAGCGTATGCGTTTTTAGAGGAGGATCGCGGGTGTCGCGACGAGCCTCGCATCACTTTAGTTATTTAATATTCTTTTTAGTTATTTGATATTCTTTTTTTTTCTTTCTTCTTTTTTTTTTTGTTTGTATTATCAGTTAGTATTAAGTTGGCGATCAGCGCCATTGTGTAGAGGACGTTCGCGGGCAGCGCGTCGAGCCCGATTTTGTTTTTGGTTTTTAGGAAGTAGGATATTGTTAAGACGGCGACTAGCGCACGTAGGCCGTAGAGGTCTCCTAGATTTATTCAACTTTTTTTTTGTGTTTTGTTTGTTTGTTATTATTTTTTTTTATTTTTATTTTTTTTTATTTGGAGTATTTTTACCTTTCGTATTTAGTTTAGGTAAAAGTGAAATTGTAGTTGGAATCGCGAAGGACGACTTGCGTGGTCGCGTTATCATTCCTTTTATTTTTTTTTTGTATTATTTACTTTTATTTCTTTTGTTTTTGTTGTATCGCTGATGAGAAATATATCATTGGGATTTTATAGTAATTAAGCCACATCACGTGTTGGCGTACCTGTGTTGCAATTCTCTCGACCCAAACTTTACCCCTCCCCTCTCCGCGGTACTGAGCTACCGAGCATATAGTCGCGGTGTGTGTCGTATTAACGATTTCGAGGCGTGTTGATCACGCCAGGCGCCCAACAAACTTCGCGACATTGTTTTAGATCCAGGGTACATCGTGGACGCCAAATTATTGTGCACGCGGTAAGTTCCCGGTTATTTGCTCCGAGTAACCGAGGTGCAGAAAAATCCACGTCACAGTACTTATAGCGCTCCTGCAAGTTAGATTAGCCAGCAAGTACCATTTCCGCCTAGCATTCAACCAGACAATTTACAAATTCAACCCAGGGCTGCTGTGCCCCATCTGTAACACTAATCAGCCTGATACTCTCGAGCATTTCTTCTTCAACTGCCCAATTTTTGAGCCCTATCGCAAACCGTTCGTGACTTCTGCAGTGACTCCAACTGATCTCCGCTGGAATTTCCTGAATAGCAGTGATACCTCACTGATTAAAAATACCTTCTTCTATATTCAACAATGTTGCCGCCTCAGAGCTTTCTGCTTAAATGAATAATCCCCAAGTCGTCACCTCTGCTGATTGCCCGGCCATGCTATTACTTACTTATACATGTATCTCTTAATTGCTGGTTTATTTTGTAAATTTTATTTTATTGTATTTTATTGTATTTTATTTTATTGTATTTTGCAAACTCTAGCTAAAATGTATTGTATTATCTAACCGATTGTTATAGACTTGTACTGGTCTTTGAAACAATAAATAAATATTATTATATTATTATTTGTGAATGTTTGAATGAATGTGTAATTTTTAATTATTTTGACTATGGATAGGTTTTAAAGAGGTATTACATGTTATTTATATATTTAGTTATATTTAATCTCCATTTTATTTATACCATATTTATATTCCCTTTAGATTTTATTGATCTTTTATTTATTTTTCACTCACGTTTTATTTACATGTTATTTATATTTCTTTTATATTTTATTTATATTTCATTTATATTTTATTTATATTTAATTTATTCAATGGAGAGTCAATATCATATTTATCATCGTTCTCGTCATATTGTTTTGTAAGCCTGTCCATCGAATTCACCTCTTTGTTTCTTTTATTTTAACAAAAAAAAAAAAAACAAGTATTTACAAGGCACTGTTCATAAAATAGGCCTTGAAAAATTCTATTGCATTTATTGGACGCTGCGCGCCGGAGCAACAGCAGATTTATACCGAACGCTGTAAAAAAAATTCTGACGTAATTTTCACTATTGCTGCGACTGGTGGGATTGCTAAACGAGAAGGAAAGCACGATCCAGCAATATTCTTATACCAGTGTATGGTCATTATCGATAAAGGTAGTGTTCCGGTATTTCAGATGATATCTGCGCATCAAACTGCTCTAGCAATAGGCTATTTCGTGTGGTACATCCTCACGAAAGGTGCACCTATTCCGTCGATCGTAGTAACAGATTTTGGATGGGCTCTTCTAATCGCAGTTGCCAAAGTCTTTGGTATGTGCTATGATCTTCAGGACTACTTTCAGAGATGCTATGGCGTTGCAGTACTACATCAAAGTACACTTCCAAAAACTTATATACGACTTGATGTGAGTCACTTAGTACACATGGTGAGTAGGTGGAAATGCTTACATAGTAGAGGTCCCGCTTTTCGTAATTTCTTCAAGCGTTGCGTAGCGCAGGCCTATTAGATGTCGGATCTAAGAACCCTGGCTGACTTCTTCGAAGCAGTACTCGTAGTCCCCTACGTCGGTTGTCACCTTGTCGTGGTGTAGGGGCTTGGCGGTCGCAATGAATCCAGTGGACCCAATGACTAGGGCTCCAAAGTCCCTCGGCAAAGGCGAGACTGGACGAGCGACTAACACTAAGCACAACCGGCCCAGCCTCCTGAGGTTGGGTGAGGGAATGGCGAGGGATGAATGGGAAGTGAATGAATAGGATGTGGTCGGGACCTCTGAGGATGTTCCTCCGAGACTAGTCAAGGCCGGACTAGTAATCCGCCGACCAGGGCTGTAAAATATGTCTGTATCTTTCCTGTGGTTTCCTAGGAATCCGCAGGTTTGATGTGGGAAAACCGCTATTTGCAGCTGTCTGGAGCCAATCGGAGGGTTAAATCTTGGGCCTCGGGTGCATGTATGGAGGATTACCTGATCAGTATTTCCTTATACCCGAAGCTGGTAGGGTATTTCCGGCAAGGTCTTACCCGAATGGGGGCGTACCCTGGCTCGGATTGACAGGGGAATCCTCCGGACGGAAGACCCTAAAGAGGAAAGGGGGGTGGGGGGGATCGCATGGATAGGGCTGACCACCCGACAAGCTGAAAGCAGCTTCCGTGCGAGTACGGGGTTAGGGTTCTTTCCGGCGGGGACAGATGCTGCACCGCGGTGCAGCTGCCATGATGGCCGTGTCACGAGCGCCGCATATTTACCCGATTATAACAATTATCATTTTTCATTATTATTATCTCTAGAGACAAGGAAGCATAGTTTTAGTTAGTCCATATAAAATATTTTATTATAATCAGTTCGTGGTATAGCCAAGCGCAACGGCGTAGTTGGACAGCCAGCAACGTCAGCGTCTTCGCGCCCGCCAGATCCCGGGTGTAATCAACACCGGGATGAGGCGAGCGCGAAATCACGCGCTTCGAGGATGACCGTTGCGAGGCGAGCCTTTGTTCGAAGTTGCAAAGTCAGCGAAAAACTCGCTCGCCGCCCGACGTTCCAAGGGGTGTCGGACGAGCGAGCGAAGACAGTCCCCGTTAGAGACAGCTAAGAACGACATCAACGGAACCCGGGCTCCTTCAGAGCTGCTGTGTGAAGAGTATCAGACTTAGAATCACCGACGATTAGAGCGAGAACACCTCTAATTCTACAAGCGGTATTCCGGAGCATCTCGCGTCGCGGCGTCAGTCTTTGAAGCTAGTAATAAGCACAATCGTATAAGCCACGAACTCTATAGAGCAGTGTAGCCTGTAAGTGAGTGTGTGAAGGTGTGTAAACTTCGGCACCTTCGAGGCCGAAGCAGCGACCGAGAGAGAGAGAGAGAGAAAGAGAGAGAAAACGTGAGTAGTATAGGAAAATACTGTAAGCTTCCTTGTCGATAACCTTGCTGCCTTTTAGTTTTTCATTAAATATTTCTACTCGCTTCCTTTCAAAATAGTGGTGCAATATAATTGAAATCCTCCAAACCATTTCCCACGGAACGCCCTGTAGAGGACGTTAGCCTCCGAATCCACGAAAAATTAAATATAAACCTCGGTAAAAACAAAGAGGGTGAAGTCGTCGCATGCGAGACCGCTCCGCACGTGACAGCCGAAACGTCGTTAGACTTAAAACACTTAATATGTCTTAATCAAACAAAACAAACACAAACAAATGCAACCAAGATATGGAGTTCGAAGTTTTCGAGGCGGACCCCTTCGCGAGAAGGACCAGCCTCCGAAGGTCACCACCACCGCCCAAGCGGACCAACAGGGTGGAGAACCAGACGAGGGAGCCAGCGACAATCCAGACGCCGCTAGTCCTCGTCGACTTGGAGGCACCGAGAAAGGAGGCGAAGGCCAACGCGTCTGGACCAAAGGGAGCGATCCCCAAGGTCATGTCCAAAGAAAGGGCAAGGACGATGAGTTGCCCCAGCGCCACCAGCAGCGTTGCGGAGGTAAGCGGGAGGGACTGCCTGAAGTCCCTGATTGTCCTTCTCGAGGGCATGAAGGACTTTGCCGACAGGTCGAAAGAGCCTGGAAGAAAATGGAGGAGGAGCTGGCAGCGGCCAAGGCTCCACGCGTGGCAGGGGACAAGGCCACCTAGACAGCGAGAGAACCTAGGCAACCATCGCAGCATCAACAACAGGCAACTGTTCAGGACGCGGCGACGTCGAAGAGGAAGGAGATTTCCCCATCCGCGGGGGCGGCGGAAAAAAGGCCGCGCCCCGAGGAGAAAGAGGAGGGAAGCAGGGAAGCCTGGAGCGAGGTGGTGAGGAGAGGCCGCCCAAAGAGGCCGACCAAACCCGCCACTACTGCCCCCCAGCTATCACAGCTGTCACAGCTATCACAGAAGACGCCAGCGGTGGCCCAGCCGAAGGGCCAGCCGAAGGGTGAGACCAAAAGGAAGCCGGTCCGCCCCGATGCGGTCTTAATAAAAGTAGCAAGCGGCAGTAACTACGCCGACGTGCTCAAAAAGATCAAGGGGGGCGTGAACCCAGACAAGACCGGTGCCAATGTCACGGCGGTGAAAAGGACTAGGGGGGGTGACGTCCTCCTAGAAGTGAAAGGCGTTAGCGGTGCCCGGGCTCTGAGCGAGGCGGTTAGGGGGGTTCTGGGGGGAGAGGCGAAGGTCTCGGCCCTGGAGCCGTCCATGGTCGTTGAGGTCAGAGACCTGGACGAGGTAACCACGGAGGGGGAAGTCAGGGCGGCCCTGTCGGAAGCCCTGAAGGCCCCTCTGGTGGAACTGATAAGGCTAAGGCCGGGTTTCCGGGGAACACAGACCGCGCTGTGCAAAATGCCAGAGCGGACTGCCCGGAAACTAATCGCCCTAGCTAAGATCAAAATAGGGTGGACCGTCTGTCGGATTCACGAGAGGGTCGCGGTAGATCGGTGCCACCGGTGCCAAGGGTACGGGCACCACGCGGTGCAGTGCCTTGGGCCCGACAACTCCAACGCCTGTAGGAAGTGGGGTACGGAGGGGCACAAGGAGAAGGAGTGCTGGGGATCTAGTCCGAGGTGCCTGACCTGCAAGAACCGGGGTCTGAGAGGATATCACTTTTCTGGGAGCGGCCGCTGCAGTTCGTTCAAGGAGGAACTGCAGAAAGCTAAGCTCCGGCAGGGAAGGAGGGCCACCAGGAAGGTGAACAACAGCACACCAGCCACGCGGGAGACGGGCACGGCGGGGGTTGCGGCAGTAATGCTCTCCCCCACCACGCTTGGTGTATCATTCGGGCGGAGGCTCGAGTTCCCCACCACAACATGCCAGGAGTGAGGAGGCATGCCACCACGGGACCCGGGGGCGGACCTGGAGTAGTGATACTCCAGGTAAACCTTAACCGGAGCCGTGCGGCCCAGGACCTGCTGACCCAGACCGCCGCTGCGCACGGGGCCGAGATACTGATAGTCTCGAAGCAGCACGGAAAAGCAGGGAAACTGGGCGGTGGATACGAGGGGAGATGCTGCCATACTGGGGACGAAGAGGTTAGCCGGAAACCCGGAGCCGGGTGGCAAGGGCGCTGGCTACGTCTGGGCGAGGGTAAGCGGGCTAACCATCTTCAGCTGCTACTACTCGCCTAACGAGGCCATCGAGGAATTTGAGCGGCAACTGGACGACCTCGAGGGCGCGGTCAGAGCGGTGGGCACCAAAACCCTTGTGGCTGGCGACTTTAACGCGAAGTCGCCAAACTGGGGGTCAAGCAAGTGGGACAAGAGGGGTCGGGTGGTCGCGGACTTCCTGGCCAGGCTAGACCTCATTCCCGTAAACGAGGGTACAGCCCCAACGTGGCAGAGGGCCAGCACGGGAGCCACGTCGGTAATCGACCTGACGGCAGGAACCCCAGGGGTGGCGGCTGAAGTGACGGGGTGGCGTGTTCTGGACGACGAAAGCCTGAGCGACCACCACTATATTTATATGACGTGGAAGCCCAGTGACGGGTCGCACGCTCGAACACCTGGCAGCATCAAGAAAGGATGGGTGGTGAGGAAGCTGGACAAGGACGCGATGTCGAGCTTCCTCAGAAGGGAAAAGGAGCAGCGCAGCGCGGACGCAGCAGGAAACGAGATAGACGTCCTGATGACCACCGTGGTAAAGGCCTGTGATGCGGGGATGCCCAAAAGGAGACCACCCAAGGGCAAAACCGCAACGCACTGGTGGAATGAGAAGATCGCGTCCCTCAGATCCCAGTGTGTCAGGGCCAGAAGGCAGGAGCAACGGCAGAGGGCAAGAGGGGAAACCACCACAGCAACCGGCGCATACAAAGCGGCAAGGAAGGCCCTTCGGGATGAGATAAAGGCCAGTAGAGCCAGATGTTGGGAAGAGCTCCTCAGGACGGTCGACGAGGACCCCTGGGGGCTAACTTATAAGTTAGTATCCCGGAAATTAGGTGGTTCCAGGCAACCGGACGACCCAGAGGTGGTGGAAAGGGCCCTTGACGAGCTCTTCGCAATCCACGCCCACTTCGAAAGGCCTAGCCGGGCAGAGCCCGCAAAGGACCCGCCGCAACCGTTTACGGAAGCGGAGCTGGTCGAAGCCGCTAGGAAGATCAGTAGGGGAAAAGCCCCTGGTTCCGATGGGATCCCCAACGAGGCTATAATGGTGGCGGTCGATGTCAACCCGGGACTATTCCTGAGGGGCTACAACGCCTGCCTAGCGAGCGGTACCTTCCACAACCAGTGGAAGAGACAAAGGCTAGTTCTACTACCTAAGGGACAAACCAAGGCGGGGATAGCGCAGAAGTACCGGCCGATCAGTCTGATCGACACCACCGGGAAACTGCTCGAACGGCTGATCTACGCCAGGCTGGAGGCGGCGCTGGATGCATCTGGCGGACTTGCAGACAACCAGTATGGGTTCAGGAAGAGCAGGTCGACCGTGCAGGCGATCACGGAAGTGGTGGAGATCGCCAGCAAAGCTAGCAGGAGGCGCGGCCGCTCCTCAACCCCCTGCTTGATGGCACTTCTGGATGTCAGAAACGCCTTCAACGCGGTGGGGCATGGTGTCATTCTAGAGGCAATGGAAAGGAGACAAGGCATACCAACGTACCTCCTTCGGCTGGTCGGGAGCTACCTGGAGAACAGGCGGCTTCTGTACCACAGGAGCGAGGGAGAACAGGAGCGTCTCCTGTCGGCTGGCGTTCCACAGGGGTCGGTCCTCGGCCCCCTACTGTGGAACATCGTGTACGACGACCTGCTCGGAATGACCCTACCCGACGGAGTGAAGGCGATCGGCTTCGCGGACGATGTGGCGCTTGTGGTAACGGCAAGAACCCCTGAGCTGCTGGAACTGAAGACCACGGAGGCCATCGAGTCCGCCCTAAGCTGGCTGACGGACAGAGGCCTGAACCTGGCGGAGCAAAAGACCGAGATCGTGGTTCTCACCCGACGCCACAAGCTAAGGGTGAACCCGATCAAAGTCAAGGAGCACAGGGTTAAACCGGTAGCCAGTGCCAAGTACCTAGGCGTCATTATCGACGCCAAACTGAACTTTGCCGACCACATCCGGAGCGCGGCGGACAAGGCCACGAGGGTGGCAAGCATGATAGGGAGGCTAATGCCCAACGTAGGTGGTCCGGCCTACACCAGGAGGAGGCTGCTGGCCAGCGTCACATATTCCGTGGCGCTCTACGGCGCCCCGGTGTGGGCAGACGCCCTCGAGATCGCCCGGAACAGGGCGAGGCTAGCAGCGGCGGGGAGGACCTGTGCCCTCAGGGTAGTCTCCGGGTACCGCACGGTATCAACAGCAGCCGTGATGGTGCTCGCCAGCCTGATCCCTCTCCACTTCCTGGCGAAGGAGCGAAAAGCAATCTCGACAGCGGAGGCCGAGGGAAGACTGGGCAAGGCCGCAAGAAACCGGCTTAGAAAAGAGGTGAGAGAGAGGACCTTAATCGAGTGGGACAAGGAATGGTCGGAAGAGGAGAGCGGGGCATGGACAACGAAAGCCATACCCTCAGTGGTACCCTGGGTGGACAGAAGGTTCGGCCAGATGGACTTTCATCTCACCCAGGGCCTCACGGGCCATGGATGCTTCGGTGAGTACCTCAAACGAATAGGTAAGGAGGTAACACCGAGGTGCCACCACTGCAGCAACCCCAACGATGATGCAGACCATACCTGGTTCCACTGCCCGGCTTGGGGGGAACTCAGGGAGGAAATGAGGAAGGCCACGGGACAAGTCGAAGGCATCGCTGTATTGGCCAAGGCGATGCTGGAGAGCCCGGAAAAATGGAACGCGGCCGCCCAGTTTATAGGCCGGGTGCTGCGAGAGAAGGAAGAGGCCGAAAGGACGAGGAGACAAGGAGGCCAACCCGGACGACAAGCCAGGCAGGTGACCAGACTAGTAGGCAGGCTGAGGGGGGGGGGGGGGGGGGGGCGCCGGGTGCGCGTGTGATCTATCATACGCACACACGGTGTGCTTCCGCAGCGGCGGCCTACTGAAGGACCTGAAGGACCAGAAGGAACACGAAACAGGGCACCCAGAGAAAGGTGGTATCGACGCCACTTTGAGGAGGGTGGAAGACTTGGCGGCCGACCACGCGGCCAGGCAGATCAGACGAGGGGAGCCTCGGCCTCCGGCGACCAGGCCAGAGGGGGAGGGAGCGACGGTCCGGATGACCTACGGTGATGTAAATTACCTAGGTAATAACCGGGCCATCCTCTACCTAAAGAGACGGTATGGGGGGACCCAGCAGCTGGTCAACTCGACCAGCCCGCTGAAAATGCAACCCTCCTGGCGTGACGCGGTGGTGCTGGACGGGATAGTGTTCACCGCCAACTGCTAATGTGGCAGCTCGGCGGAGCATGAACGAATGTTCCCGCACTATCGCACCACCGTTGAGGATGGGGTCACCAGGTCTGACTGGAGGCTGACAAGGAAGGTCAGGCCAAGCAGTACGACCGGTAGGGGACAAGGCCACTACAAAAGCGCGAGCAGCATGCTGGTGAGGAGTGACGGCAGGGATACTAATCCGAAGGGATTGCAAGGGACAGGAGTGACAAGTGACCGACTTAAGTGACAATGCGAAAAATACCAAAACAATTGATTAAATGGTATAGCGAAATGTGATATAAATTTAAGTGACTCAAGTTGCGACAGGTGCGAGCAGGCTGGCGCGAAACAAAACAATGCGTCAGCGAATTCCGCGCCAGCAGTGGGTCAAGCCGACAGTGAAGCGAAACTGGAACATGCCGAAGCGGAACGCTTGTGTCAGCAAAATTCCGTGCCGGCGGGCCACAGGCTGCGGCAAACAGGAGACCTGACTACGCTCGGAGCAGCATTATATAATAAGTGACGTAGAGATTAAGGTTAAGGTAAACCAACGTGTTGCGAGTGCTAACACATACTGTCTAACATAGGCTGAAGCGCTATTGCGCGGGGGTGGGGAATAGTATAAAGTATACTAACATGATGCGCTATTGCGTTATAGGTAAACTAAGGTAGTATAAGGCATACTAACGCAAAATTAATAAACGCAACTGCGTTAGCAGGTAGCAGGTAGTTAGTTAAGTAGGTAAATAAGCATGAGCTGGGTCGGAACTGCTGTGACAGCAGATTCCGCGAGCCGGCAGCAAGACACGCTGTGCGTGTGGGCGAGAGGCCAGGAGAACAGGCCGGCCACAGGGACGAGGTGAAGTAATGCGAAAGCGGTTCCGCCTCGTCCTGGGTGATGAGCGGCGGAGGGGCTTTAGCCGGTAAAAATCCGGCACTATCCGATGACATCCACCTGAACAACCGGATGTCTTTTGAAGATTTCCCCTTCACCGCTGAAAAAAAAAAGTACTCGTAGTATCTTTGAGCGAATTCATTGGTTATACGAATAATAACGTGGCAGTACATTCTGAAATACGAATACAATTGATAAACGATGTGATACGTGGCACATCTCTAAGTGACGAAGAAGATCACTGCGATGGACTGGCTAATGAAGGCTGCCAAGAAAAAGACGATAAAGATAGAGACGATGATTCACAGAACGATCGTGCTTCCGATACTGATTGGAAAATGTGGGCGGATACAATTTAACGCACCGCACAAAATCTTGCTGAACAATCGAAAAGCGGAAGTATAATAAACGGTTGCAACGATCCTGAATTCGCCAAGCAATTCAAAAAACAACTTATGCCCTACGCATCGCTGTGGACCGGTGTAATGCGACCTCACTTCAAACGGGGTCAAATTATTGCTACATCTTCTGCCATAGAAGCAGAGATTGTTGACATGAAAAGATCGTTGAAAGGCATCCTACCAACTCGCCCCGATAAATTCGTTTTACAACATATTAACGAGCATCTAGATGGTAAGGTAAAGCTTGCATCAAACGAGGGCGATAGGATAACAATTAGCGACCAGAACCGAGGGCAATCAAAGAAAAAATCAGACCTACCTGCTAACATTTATTCTTCTGCGAACGAATTCGAAGAATCTGATTTCAGTAAAAATAAAGATCATGGCACTGATTTCTTATCTGAGATTGATGGGAGTCATATTATTTCGAAACAACAACTTGTCAACCATTCAGTGACAGTTGGATCGGACACAAATGCAATAGAATCTACGAACAGTCTTGTAGGGAATGCTTGAACATTCACTATCGATGAAAACCGCCAGACCAGCACGCCTATTGAATTTAAGGGGTTAGGTGGGTTTCAAGATTTCAAAAAATCGAATTTTTTTTTTGCTTATCTTATAATTGAATATGTTGAGAATATTCCTTTGAAATTTTAAAACTATCCAAGTCATATTCTAAGAGATATAGCCTTTGGATGTTTCACCCATCAGGCTATAACCAAGCGTGACGCAGGTATATGGAGGTTGTCTGCTGCAAATCAAGAAAAAGAATTAACGTGTGATGAAAATAATGTTGAAGATACGACAGATGTTACCGTGTCAGGTGATGGCACGTGGAAAAAACGTGGGTTTGCATCATTATACGGTGTAAGTACGATTATTGGCTACTATTCTGGAAATCTTCAATCGCGTTTTTCTCGAAACTACATTTTTGAAATCGGTAGTCACGATTTCTCGAAAACTTATAAACCGATCTCTTTCAAATTTTGCACACTTCTTCAAAATAACATTATCTCGTGCTTGAACGAAGGAATTTTTTTTTTTTTCTATTCCAAGTAATTTTTCAAGGCCATGAAGGGTGCAAATTTTACTCAAAATAAGGGTTTTTTGTTTTCAACGCCGCCAAAAATGTGATTTTTGTTTTTTTTTTTTCCTTCGTCCAAACACGAGTTTTAAACATCTACTAACAGAAAATTTTTGGTTTTTGCATTTCAGATGAATCTGTCATGAGTTATCCTGACTACGCCGAGAGAACTTTTTTTGAGGGGTCATAGCAGACGACGTGTCCACGCCTTAATTTTCAATATTTTTCAATGAAAATTTCACAAACTACTTATAAAATATGTATCTTTTATGTGTTAAATTGATGGAATGAAATATTTTGTTGATTAAATAAAAAAAAATTCATAAAAATGTACCTATTTTGAGCGTTTGAAACCCACCTAACCCCTTAAGCAGTGGTATATTAACGAAAATTGGGGAAATGAAGCTGAAAAAATTCATATGGATAAGATAACTGATGAAGAACCCAATACCAAAAAAAGATACAAGCAGACATGTCTCGACAAATGCCCAGTATGGGGCTACATTAAGGACATACGCAATCCACAGCTACCAATGTTTCAAAATGGTCTTCTGAAGGGTTGCATGACTATCAAAAAGAAAAGCATTTCTGTCATTGGAACATGTCCTTTAAATTCGATATTCCAAGTAATTTTGAGTGGTATTGCGTGTCACAAGAGTTACCACTATGAAATTGCCTCATCCTCAAGTCCTATCATTCAATTGGCTCTCACAGTGCTGAAAAAGAAGAAAATCAATGCCAAACATTACGTGGAAAGAGCTAATATTCTGTTGGAATTGAACTTGTTTGAAGATGCAAAGATCTTGTTCACTAGGACAATAACGCGTCTAGATGCTCATTGCAATGTTAGCCACTTGGCCGATTACCTTTTTGCTCAACAGCCAAGTTGTACAAAAAATTCTTCATGTTGCGGCTATCAAAACAGTCATCCTTGCGTTACAATCTCTGTTAACGTTGATATATTGTTGAACGACGGATTTCATATGATGCAAGAAGCTATCGATGATGCTTTGGTGACAAGAAGAACCTGCATAAAGTGCAAAAATATTCTGGAGGATCAATTGGTGTACAGCCCGCATATACTGCTGGACCTGTCAGTTATAACTGATGAAAATTATGAGGCAAGAAAATAGTACATGACGATACGAGTGCGCAAAGTAGGTCGTTCGGGATTACCTACGTGCGCACGAGTATCGTATACTATTTTTCCTATTAAGTTGCGCAAAGTTCGACCACTACTATATAATAAATACTATATAATATAGGGTATTTAGGGAAACACACGATTATGATTTCTTCCAAACCCTTTATTAGTTCATACAATCCTCGAGCCGGACACCAGCACGGCTCGGCGACAACAATTGACTCGTCTCTTGACCACACACACACCCTCTCATATCCTCGCTAGCTCACTCTACCCGTTACGGATACTACATCTACCCCTTCTTATTTTGTAACCGCTCCGATCGACGAACCATGGGCCTAGGCTGTAGTAAGGTCTGCTGCTTCTTTTCAGCCTCGTTTTGTTCTGCTACAATCGAACCATCACACTTGATCAACTGGTTTGCGTGTCTTTTCCAAACTGTCTTTTCGTCGATGCGAATGAGATACGTGACGCCCGCTATTAATTCTTTCTCTACAGTGCCCGGTTTCCACGCTGCTTTTCCCCCCTGTTTATATTCTCGAGCCATCACCGAATCACCGACTTTTAATGTACTCTCTCTTTTCCCCGCATAATTTTGAATTTGACGCGATTGATGGGTGACTATGCACTCGTTGACCGGCGTCGGCCGAAGTCGTGAAAAACGAGTTTTGAGTTCTCTGCCGAGTGCTAAACTATTGGTCTCGAGAATATAAACAGGGGGGAAAAGCAGCGTGGAAACCGGGCACTGTAGAGAAAGAATTAATAGCGGGCGTCACGTATCTCATTCGCATCGACGAAAAGACAGTTTGGAAAAGACACGCAAACCAGTTGATCAAGTGTGATGGTTCGATTGTAGCAGAACAAAACGAGGCTGAAAAGAAGCAGCAGACCTTACTACAGCCTAGGCCCATGGTTCAAAGCAATTTTCGGCGGCGATTTTCTTGTTTCTAAACAAGCGCGGCATGCCTGCGTGATTGACTCAATTTGTTTATTAATTTCCGGCCACCACACAAAAGATCGAGCGAGCGCTTTCATTCTTGTAACACCAAAATGACTGTAATGTAACTCTTTAAGTACTATCTCTCTTAGTTTATTTGGAATCACCACTCGGTGTCCCCATAAGACGCAACCTTGATCAATTGTTAATGATTCGCGCTTATTCCAGAAAGTTTTAAGACTTTCGTCAATCGGAGATTTTGTTCCCAACCATCCATACAATATCGTATTACTTTGCTCAAAGTTTCATCTTCCCGTGTACATTTTCTTACCGCCTTCCAATCGAGGGTCGCGAAATCATAGTCTTTAACGCAATTCACATGGGTATACATCGTATTCTGTAAAATCGGAAATTCTTTAGCATCATCTTTTGTTTTCGGCAATGGTAGTCTACTTAACCAGTCTGCATAATTTTTTTTCCCTTGAATGTGCTTAATAGTATACTCAAACGGCGCGAGAAATAGTGCCCATCTTTGCAATCGTGCTGCTGCGATCTCTGGGATCGCTTTACTCGGATCGAATATACGCGCTAAAGCTGCTGAATCTGTTTGTAATATGAATTTATGTCCGTACAGATATTCGAAATATTTGCGCACCCCAAAAATGATTGCCAGGCCTTCTTTATCCAGATGCGTGTAATTTCGCTCGGTACTCGTTAAAGTCCGGCTCGCGAAACATATCGGTCGATCGTTACCTTCCTCATCTCTGTGCGCCAACACGGCACTTATCCCATACGGGGATGCATCGCAAGTGAGAACTGTCTGCTTTTGGGGGTCGAAGTGCGCTAAGATTTTATCGGACACGAGTTCGCGTTTGATTTTTTCAAAAGTTTTGTCGCAGACCTCCGTCCACTCGAATTTATCTTTCTCGAGACATTCGTAAAGAGCCCGCAATTTCTGGGCCATATTTTCAATAAAACGACCGTAATAATTGATCGACCCCAAAAAGCTTCTCAATTCCGACACGTCCTTTGGCTTTGGTGCATCTTTTACACTCTTTATTTTCGCCTCTAAGGGTCGAATCCCTTCTTCGTTAATACGAAACCCCAAATAACACACCTCGTTTTTAAAGAATTTACATTTTTCGAATTTTGAACGCAAACCTCCCTCGTTTAAACCCTTTAGTACCTCTCGCACTCTGTCTGTATGTATTTCTAGTGTTGCCGCTGTAATGAGAATATCGTCAATAAAAACGATCGTGCCCGGTATGCCTAATAATAGAGAAGTCATGACCCTTTGAAATGATCCTGGTCCCGTCGCTACCCCGTACGGCAACCTGTGGTATTTAAACAATCCGATATGAGTACTGATTACCACTAGTTTTTGAGATTCTTGTGTTAATGGTAGCTGTTGGTAGGCTTCTGATAGGTCCAATTTTGTGAATATTTTTCCACCTCTTAATGTCTCTAAAACTTCTTCAACTCGCGGTAAGGGGTAGCGATCGACCTCAAGATATTTATTTAAAGTCACTTTATAATCTCCGCACAAACGTAATGTACCGTTACTCTTCAAAACTGGCACAATTGGCGTGCCCCAATCGGAATATTCTACTGGTGATATAATTGCAAGCTGCTGTAATCTGGCTAATTCATTCTCTACTTTATCGCGCAATGCCCAGGGCATTTTTCTTGGCTGCAGAAATTTCGGCGTGGCTCCCTCAATCAACGTTAATTTCAATTCGCCTTTAGTGAACGTTCCGATACCCGCTGCGAACACGCCTGAAAATTCTTTTTGGAGTTGACATGTTATTTGTTTTCTTTTTGTCACGTCATCGTCACCTGTTTGGGCGATGGTACTATTTATATGTTCTCGCGGATCGTTTGGAAAAACTAGCGGCCACATCCCAAATGCCTGCAGCCAACTTCTGCCCATTATCGGCCAGCTACCTTCGCTAACTACATATAATAATTCCTTGCTTTTAACATAGTTTTTCTCTGCTTCGACTTGAATGTACCCTAGTGTTGGTAATTTCTGCTTATCGTATGTCCGCAATGAAATCTTCGCTGTTATTAATGGTATTTCCGCAAACCATTTTTCGTAGCAATTCTTTGATATGGCCGATACTCCCGCACCCGAATCTATCTCCATTTTCAATGGTATGTTATTGACTTTAATCGTTACAAACTGCGGATTGACTTTTTTTTTTAACTCGCATTCCACATTACCGCTCTCTCGAACTGGCCAAAAATCGCTCGCAAATCGCTCTTCGTCCTCGGAGAACTCTTCGCGCAAATGCTCTTGTGTCTCGGCTGTCTCCCCATCTCCCACGTAGTTTTGGTTTCGAGTTTGGCCACCTCGTCCGGCGCGTCTGCACATTTTGAAAATGTGGCCTTGGTTTCCACACTCGCTGCAATATTTATTTTGTAGCGAGCAATTTGCTTTTATGTGATTGGTGCCACCGCAGCAAAAACAGATCCTCTCGCTTCCCGCAGTACGCCCGGCGCCTTGGCTTTGTTGATTTTGAGATCGTTGTTGTCCTCTGCCCCCGCCCCGTGGGGCTGACCATCCTCTATGCGACGCTTGGCCGTAGAAATTCCCTCTGCCTCGATTGGTCGCGGTTCTGTTTCGTCCCGTTTGTATCGTGTGTATATCTGCGTCTTGTGCCACCGTTGTATTATTGTCCGGGGTCGATCCTGTGTTTACAACGTTCGGAGTTCCTAAACTCGCGGCTTTTGCGTCGGCGAGCTCGACCGTTTTCGCCAGCCGTAGCAAGTTCTCGAAAGATTCGTCGGCCGATGCCTTCAATAATTCGTACCGAACGCGTTGATTATATACCCCCGTTATCAATTGATCCTTTAACTGGCTATTTATTCCATTTGTTTGGAATTGGCATTTCAACGCCAGAGATCTCAGCGCTGTCACAAAGTCTCGTATTGACTCGTTACGACCTTGTTTACGTGCTCGGAACGAGAACCGCTGTAACTGCTGATTCGGCTTTGGTTGATAATGGCTCTCGAGTTTTTCTTTCAGTGCCTCGTACGTTAGAGACAATGGTGTTTCGGTCTCGCAGATCGCCGGAATCTCGGCGAACACTTCTTGAGACACCTGTGTTAGCAGTAATGCTGCTTTCTTGTCCGCCGCAATGTTGTTCAACATACTAAATGCCTCTAACTGCTGCACAAACGCACTCCAATTTCCTCCTTTACGAAAGGGTTCTATATTGCCAAACCACGATGCGGCCGCCATGGCTGATTCTTCAAGGTCTTCTACGATTTCGAACTTATTTAATAATTCCAGAAACGGGCCTTGTTCTTTTACGAACCGCGAAAGTTTTTGTCGGATCACGTCTATTGACGCATTCGTTTGTTCAATCACCTCCCACCGTTTGCAAATCTCTACCAATTCAACTTTAGTTAACGCGTAAATCCACGTGGTCTTTCCACTGTACACTGCGTTTTCTATAGTCTTCCAGTCTATACAGTCGTCTTCACACCGCATCAGCACGTTTTACTTTTCCGTTTATTGTTTTGCTTAATTTTCTTTTCGATTACTTTTTCGATTAATTTGCTCGTTTAGTTTTTTTTCGATTAATTTATTCGGTTACACACTTATCCCATCCTCGTCGCCACTGTAGGGTATTTAGGGAAACACACGATTATGATTTCTTCCAAACCCTTTATTAGTTCATACAATCCTCGAGCCGGACACCAGCACGGCTCGGCGACAATTGACTCGTCTCTTGACCACACACACACCCTCTCATATCCTCGCTAGCTCACTCTACCCGTTACGGATACTACAATTTTGAATAATTGAAACGTATAGAACGGTAGCGTTGGGGCGCTGGGACGGGGGGGTTCGGGGGGGCGAAGCCCCCCCGCCCCAAAAAAACTAATTATAGAACTGTTATAAATTTATTAAATTAAGAAAAATCTGATTTATTTATTATTTTCAATTATTATTAATATTTATCGTAACGTTACAATTTACAAAATGAAACGGTATATTTTTTAATGACTCTGATGTGGTTATAGATACATTTTTAATGGTTTCTGGTGCCTGATTTGTTTGATTATTTCCAATATCAAGTCTGTTTCTACAATTTTCATACGACTCTTTAGGAGTTTCAGGAATCACTGTTACTTTTGGGGTATCAGTACATACATGAGCATTTTCAGACGGATTTGGATACAACGTATTATCAAAAATTTATGATTCTTCATTTTCTGCTATACTCGTATCTTCGTTGAGTTTCAAGCGCTTCGAATTCTTTGATCCGGACGGTATAGCACTTTCAATACAATGACCGATTGCTTTTTTGTTCTGCATGGAATCTTCAATATATCCTTCTGCGACTGTGTTCGATTTCCACCCGCCGTGTCTTTTCAAAACTGTTATATCTGCTCCTGCGTCAACTAGTATCGTAGCAGACGATCTTCGAAACGTATGACCCGTATAGAGTTCAGGATTTTCTAGTTGAAGATATTTTGCAATTTTTTGAGGTACGCCTCCAACCGTATTAATGCCAAGAGGCTGTAACACACATTTTCCTGCTCTATATGTCAAAAAGAATCTGTTTGTTTTGGAGTTATTTGGGCGTTTTTCCATATACTTTTTCACTATTTTGTAAAATTCACCTACTACCGTAAATCTTCTCACAATTTTAGTTTTTGTTATTTGCAACGTTACGAACAAAAAAGTACCATGATATTTTACGTCATCCATACATAAGTTAGACAGTTCTTCCCTTCGACAAGCACCGGAAATTTCCATTACTAGTAACGCCTATAAAAGAGATTATATTAAGTTTTCTAATAACAAAACGAATTTTACGTGTGACGCAATCAATTTCGAAGAATTTTTAGACTTCTGAGCTTGATTTTTTCAATTCACGACTAGTGTCGCTATACAGAAATTAATATACATGTATGTATACATGCCTTCATTACAAGATACTCTGTATCTGGTGCTTCTTTAAGAAATTTGGACACATCAGCTGTGGTGAATACGTTGGATTTTTTGGGTTTATACCCCGAGTTGTTCTTGTTTAGCAATCCTAGCAATTGTGTATATGTACTGATATCGATATTATCATATGCTTTCATAGTAGTTTTTAGCATAGAATATCTAGCCCATAGTGTCGATGGAGCGTACTGCGTAGACATTTCATTAAAATACACAAGTAAAACAGTTTCGGCGAATGACGTTGTCTTCTTTGTGCTGCGCCATTTTTTAAATTCGTTGTACACTTTTGTGTACTTTTGTTTGGAAATGTTCGGCAATGAATTTAATGCTATTTCCTTCGCTGCAGCGAGCATTTCAGCTGGCACATCCCCAATAAACACACACCAGTATAAATTTCGTATATGAAACGTCGAAGTCGTTTAATAATGGTATAAGTATAAAATTCAACCGTATCACATATACTGTAATATTTCGGATGGATATTATTCGTATGATTACTCTGTTTATTATGCGTATTTCATTATACAGAAGTTTAAAATACGTATTATTATAGCAAAAGCAACGTATAGTATATTTGTTCATTATTCGTACGAAAATCGTTTAAAACTTATATGTTTAACGATGTTGGTACTCCATCTTTCAACGTTTTATCAGAATCGTTTCATTTGAATTTACAAATTACGAGCTATTAACGTTCACGAAATTCGTTTATGATTTTGGTAATCACAACATATAATATTCATTCATGACACAACTGCCAGCAACTTTAATTAGACGTTTATCATACTTCCTATTCACCATTGCACAGCAGTATATTGATTGTTTTATGAACGTATATCTTCGACTATTATAATGTACGTTTTATTGGTATTTCTGATCTACGCGTGATAGACGTTTATGAAATTCATTTTCAATCTTGGTGTCTACAACATCTATATATATATATATTAGGGTGTGTCGAAAATGAACTTTTTTTTTTTCTTCGCTCCTACCACTCAAAACTTTAGGTTTTGACATTAAAGAGGTCCTCGTTCAAGGAGGGCGCTGTAGCTTGAAGTTTAGAAGTCGCTCAACGAGGATTTAGGTTTCCCATCTAATTAACACGTAAAAAATATTGTTTTTCGTTCAAAATGATGTCAGGCAACCATAAAATTGGCGATGTCTGTATTTCTTGGCTTATTTGAAAGCATGACTCATCCCCTAAACGATGATAGGTCGTTTTTCGACTTACCTTGTTCCAATTTTTTTTTACGCCACTTTTCGACCACAATAGTCACTTTTTCAAGTTTACAAAGTCTCCAAGGTATCAATGAGTCCAAAATGAATTGCTACAAGTATTGATTCTTGATTCGAATATAAATAACCAATTCTAAAAATTGGTAAATTCCGTATCTTCAATTTTATTCAAAAAACCATGTTTATTTTGAGAAATTTTGTATGTTTCACTAATTTTTGGAATTGGTTATTTATATTCGAATCAAGAATCAATACTTGTAGCAATTCATTTTGAACTCATTGATACATTGGAGACTTTGTAAACTTGAAAAAGTGACTATTGTGGTCGAAAAGTGGCGTAAAAAAAATTGGTACAAGGTAAGTCGAAAAACGACCTATCATCGTTTAGGGGATGAGTCATGCTTTCAAATAAGCCAAGAAGCACAGAAATCGCCAATTTTTTGGATGCCTGACATCATTTTGAACGAAAAACAATATTTTTTACGTGTTAATTAGATGGGAAACCTAAATCCTCGTTGAGCGACTTCTAAACTTCAAGCTACAGCGCCCTCCTTGAACGAGGACCTCTTTAATGTCAAAACCTAAAGTTTTGAGTGGTAGGAGCGAAGAAAAAAAAAAGTTCATTTTCGACACACCCTAATATATATATATATATATATATATATATATATATATATATTGTACATTCATCATACAACTACCAGCAACCCCAATTAAGCGCTTAATTATTGCGGTTTTCCACTATTGCACAGAAATATATTCATCGTTTGATGAACGTATTTTTTCAACGATTATTGTTCACGTTTTACTGCTACTTGTGATCTACGTTCAATAACCGTTTATGAAATTTATTCAATATCGGACTATTTTCAAGATACATTGAATTGTATAATATGTATATTTGATCAAATGGGTTCATACTTGTTTTACTTCAACACGATTGAGGAAAATTCAACGTTGAGTACAATATTCAGATTATGAACGCACTTTTAGTATTCATGTATGCGGAACCGCCTGATGCCAAGCGGTGGCCAAATCAGTTGATTATCTTATAATTAGTTTCCGAAAAATGGACTTTAATTACCCGTTATTTTGATGCCAATATTATGTGGTAACTAAAGCTGAACACTGATCTTGTATTCATTTACCGGTGCATGGAACATAGATATAACCAATAAAAGGAAGAGAATAAAGAAGTGTCCGAAACGTGAATAATTTCGTACCAAGAATAATAATTTATTGTACATTTTTATAATTATTTCACAATATTGGTTATCATATTATAATATATTAAATCTCATTATTTGGCACGAATTACGTCAAGACTTCAATATCTTGTATGAGTACTTGCTAAAACAAGCGTTCATCATATCCTGTCGCATTTTTAACGTCGTTTGTACGTTTATTTTTCGCGCTATTTTATCGGAGTTCTGTGCGTTATACATTGTGTCACTACTGATATATTATTCTCCTGCTCTGGTGCGTCAGCGTCGGTAACGCTGCAAGCTAGAGTAAGAGCGCAATAATTATATGTAGAGACAGAACTTATCCCATGGACCGCGCATTCATACAGTAAGTGTAAGTATAGCGAGTGGTAAGACAAGGACAGCTCGGAATAACACGGGCATATATGGCAAAGTTGATTCCCTTTTGGGCACGATCTCTCTGTCGCTCTTGCGTCTCCTCTATCTTTGTCTTTGTCTGGGAGCCTATATTCATCCCCACCCTTGCAACTGGCCTCAGGCGCTGGTTATGGCGTTATTCGTCAACCGAATGCGGAGGTGCTCGGATCGATCGGTGATCGTGTAGCAAAAAAGGTGAGAAGCTATTGTTAATCTGCGGCCTAGACGGAAGAAGCAAATTCGTCATTAAATAACGCTGGTAAGTACAACTACATATTTTTCCAAATATGGTGGTATTTTGTCTTAATACATCGAGCATTCTTGGTTGAAAAAATAATGTGTTTTGCAACTCAAATTCTGTCTCTTCTGTATTTTTTTCTTTCCTTTCTTTTCTTTCTTCAAAAGAAACTATGTGTAATGTTCTGCGTCTTTTTCTCTAAACCAAACGATGTACCATAAAAATATGGAATAGTTTATTGTTTATTATATAACGTTCATGAATATTTTTGAACTGTTTTTAAACGTTATTTATATGTGTTAAGTTTACTATGATACGTATATTATAGGTTAATTATATTAGTTCTTGTCGAATTTGAGGAAAACTTCATGTTAATAATCATCCCATGTGATCATGCGGTTATTAGTAACTTTTGCTCTGTATTGTTTGAAATCGGTTTCGTGTTTATTATTTTTTTAGATACCGTTTCAACATATCTATAACATACATATGAACTCGTAGCATCTTCCAAAGTAACAAAGTATAGTAATACAGCCACGTAAATATTTCTGTGCCATCGAAATCACAGAAATATTATTTTGACAATATTTTTTATTTTCTTTTCCCTTCAATTGAAAATAACAATTATTATCCATCAGAAGAAGACGGTCATGTTAGACAATAGAGACAATAGAGAAGATCCGTAGCAATAAAGCTTTTTCACCAGTTAGTGCAACAACTTATATAGAGGTTTATTAAAAATTATGTATTTTGATCCAAAATTCTGTTTTGTGTATATTTTCTTGGATTTGGGCTGAATAAATATTAAAAAGGGATTTGCACCTGAATAATTTTGTAAACACTGGTAAAAATAGTGGTCATCTACCCATCAAACGTATATAATACGCAGGAAATTCGTAACAAGTAATTTTATTCCATTGGATTTGACTTTGATCTTTACCGATAAACGTATAGTATACTCATGATTTACGTTCAGTAGTAGGCGTCATGATATACTATTCGAAAAGTATTAGAATATAAGCAGGACATCGGCCCAGAATTGGTTCAACGTTAAACTACGATCTTGTTTAATTTGTAGTAACAATAAATAGCGATACATAGAACTATAAGTACTATAGAATAATAATATTAGTAACAGTACTATCTAGTCCTGAAATATATCACGATTCCTACTACTGAACGTAAATCATGAGTATACTATGCGTTTATCGGTAAATGTCAGAGTCAAATCCAATAGAATGAAACTACTCATTACCTGCGTATTATATACGTTCGATGGGTAGCTGACCACGTTTTTTATTCGTGTTTACAAAATTGTTCGGCTACAAATGCCTTTTTAATATTTATTTAGCCCAAATCCAAGAAAATATACACGAAACAGCATTTTTGATCAAATTACTTAATTTTCAATAAAATTTTATATAAATTGTTGCGCTAACTCGTGTAAAAGCTTTATTGCTATGAATCTTCTGTATTGACTCACGTACTACGTTCATTAGGTTCATTTAACTTTTAGTTTTCAGAGTGGTGTGCGGATATTTACGACAAATAAGGCAAGCACGTTAAAGCGTACATCATTTCTTGTCTGGTGTGTATTATTATTTAGTTTTATAACATGCCTCATGATTTAAAAGTTCTGAGTAAACGACATTTGCGTCGCAAAACAGCTATAAATACTCGTAAAGTATTACTGAGTATTGCAGGCAATAATTGTGCACTCGAGCACCTTACGAAATCACAATTAAAAGATGCTAGTCATGAACATGTGTCTTGTATCGGAGAATATGTGCACTCTATAGATAGCGATTATGATGTTGATCATATCCATCAAAGTAATGAACAGAATGAAGAAAACTCTAATTCGAACCGCGATAATAAAGATTTCAAAGACATCGAAAGTGACATAGATAGCATCAAAGCTACGTTGTACAGTTCTGAAGATAATTCAAGTTCCGTCAGCGATGAAGTGCATTTAGATGATGAAACGAACTTTGTTGAAAATTTGCGCGACTGGGCATCTTCAAATAACATCACACATAACGCGATCGATCAATTGCTAGCATTATTGAAACCAGCACATCCTATCTTACCCTTAAGTGCTAGGACTCTACTTCACACGTCACGACGTATTGAAACGTTAAATTTAGACAACGGAGAAATGTGTTATTTCGGTTTGGAGAAATGCTTGAGACAAAAACTCGAGTCAGGTCTCAAAAAAGGACTGTCACCTGAACATACGTTGCGAGTTGATTTTAATATTGATGGGATTCCCGTTTATAAAAGTAGCGGAACATCATTTTGGCCAATTTTGGGACGCAGTATTTCAATGATCGATGATAGCCCATTTGTAATTGGTGTTTATTATGGTACGGGTAAACCGATGCCACTATCTTCATATTTACGAGATTTAATTAAAGAAACGTCACGTTTAAGCACCAATGGTTTTGAGTTTAATGGCACCAAATACTTTGTCAGAGTTGGTTTATTCGCGTGTGACGCGCCCGCGAGATCTATGTTGAAAATGTGTTTAGGACATTCGGGTAAGGATGCTTGCGAGAGGTGTAAGATTCGCGCAGTTCATCTCAACCGTAAACTGTGTTATCCATGTGACACCGAATTCCAGAAGCGAAAAGATAGTGATTTTGTTGCACCTAGTGAAAACGATCGTCACGTTAAAGGACGTTCGCCTCTTTTAGATCTTTACGTGGGACTAGTCTCCCAATTTCCTTTAGATCCCATGCATTTAATCTACCTGGGAATTTTGAAGAGGTTGCTCCTTAAATACTGGGTCGAGGGTTCACGTGATTGCAAATTGTCTAAGGATATTTTGTTAGAAATTGAACGTATAATGAAACTATTGGCGCGATATGTTCCGGCAGAGTTTCCTCGAAAGCCCCGTGGATTTTTGGATTTGCATCGATGGAAAGCGACAGAATTTAGATTTTTCTTGTTATATTCCGGCCCTGTTGTAATGCGGGATGTGCTAGATCGAAAAAAGTACAAACATTTTTTATTATTGTCTGCCGCCGTGTATATTCTATCGAATACAGCCTTGTTCTCGCGTTTTCGAAACATCGCGCAAGATATGATCGAAAAATTCGTTACTCAAGGTGCTAAGATATACGGACAAAACTTTGTCGTATATAATGTACATTCGCTGCTGCATGTCATAGACGACGTAGAACGATTTGGCCCATTAGAAGAATACAGTTGCTTTGTGTATGAAAATCATTTGGGCCATTTGAAACGACTTATTCGATCGAAACGCTTGCCGCTGCAGCAGCTGAGTAATCGACTTGAAGAACTAAGTTCTATTCGTAAAACTAATTGTCAGGAAAAATTTATTCCTAAACCCAAATTTATTGGAAATTCTCGTGAATGTCAGGCTCTGGAAACGAAAAAATTCAAAATATCAATAAAAAGGCCGGATAATGTAGTAGCTTGTGGGACAGAAATATTAGTGATCAAATCAATCCTTTTCATTGCCGGAGAATATAGAATTATAGGTACTCCGTTCAAGTACAAGCGAGACCTTTATCAGAAACCTATTAAATCTTCCAAACTAGGGATTTTTTTCGTAAGAAGTTTCAACGTAGCGAAATCTTATCGCGTCGATGATATATTACATAAATTCGTCTGTCTTCCATTTAAAGATGGTTTCGCAGTAACTCCGATACTACACGAAATGAAATAAAATTTTTATTTTTTGTTAAACATCTCAACGAAACGAGCTCTCGACAAAAAACAGATGATGAACCTACGATTCTCGGCAATGTGTACGAGGAAGAGGGATTCGTTCAAGACATGTATAGTATGTCTATGTCTACCTCGCACACATTCCCGAGAATCGTAGGTTCATTATCTCTTTTATATTAAAAGTTTGCTTCAATTGAGATGTTTAGCAAAAAATAACATTATCGTATACCTATTACCATATACCGTATATGCCGAGTCTAATTTACCTAGTAGTCCAATATACCCAACTCTACCATATGTTCATAACATCACTTTTGAGCTGATTTATTATAGTTTTGTACGTCACATTGACGTTCAAGTATTGGTTAGACATGCGTTCCCAAAATCTTCATAATGTTTCATGATCGATTCATCTTTTAACTTATATACTACCTTGCATATTCCTATGTTGATGTCCTAATTAAAAACTTTTAAACTGGCACTTTTTGCTCAGAGTGGAATAAAAGTGCTTGAATTTTGATCAAATATAAATTTATACACCAGACTAGAGAATATGATACATTTAACGATGTTTTTACTCAGTCGTGCTGCAGAACTATGTATGCGGTGATTGAATTCTTGGTTGGCGAAGATAGAGAATGCGCATTGGTACCAGTTCTTTGGCTGGTCGAAAACAACACCCAATGTTACTGGCCACGGACAAAAACTGAAGATCATTTTACAAAACTTGTAAAATCAAAGGCTGCCTATGAAAAAACATGGCCAAAGTTTGCCATTCACAAAGTACTGCATACCGGAGGTGATTATTGGAACGTAGAACTTTTTTTTACAATTGTATACGGATTGAATGTTTCAATCATATTAATTTTCACTTGGATAAGAGTTACGACGATATATTTTGATCATATTGTACATTTGTGATTAATTTTGCTAATCAATGAGCATTCGGTATTGATTGATATTCCTTGATTAACTAACAGATGACTACCACGACACCGAAGCAACGATGGCGCGCCTACTGGAGCTGGGCACGTCCGATGAATCCGGAATAATTCGCAACATCGCTAAAAAATCCACTGTAATACCTCAGCAAGATATTACCAATGACGTGGACGAGAATGAAGCTACGAACAGTGATGATGTCGAACCTGAGCCGCAAAAGAAAAAACGTAAACACAAAACCGACAAGAAGAAGGCTAAAAATCGACACGTTAGTAACAAAAAAAAAAAAACGAAGCGTTCTCGTGAAAGTTCAAGTAGTTTAGGTTACACCTCTTCAGCTGACGAGAATTTGCCACCGTCCGAAGTCGATGAATCGACTTCTAACCGTAATAAGAATACTCGCTACATTAACTCAGCCAAAGGATCTACCAAAAATCAGACACCAAAGAAAAACTTGGCCCACAAGATCGTACAGCACCAGTATAATGATAATTCCCATGAGTCACCGAATCAGTTGTCTGGATATGAAACATCAAATAGAAACATTTCTAGTAGGATCATCAGGTCTACCACGCAATATGACTTATCAAGATCCTTTTCACAACTTGAACCTTCAACCCCGACCACATCACGCGAACAGAATACCTTTGAAGAAAAAACTCTGCAGTATTTAGAACACATTAAATCCTACACTGAACAAAACCATCTGCTACTACGTAAAATCTTCTCAAAACAGAAGGAAGTCAGCATCGACGTAACAAAGAAACCAGCCGAATTCCCAAAACTTCCTCTTAACTCCATGGAAGACTTCTCCAACCTCGAAAATATCCTGAAATCCGAAGAGCATCGAACTTATTTAGTGAGTAGACCTTGCAATCATATTCAAAATATGTATGTCATGACATACGGATAGGTACTAATACCGAGCGTATTCTTCAATGAGGGCCAACCCCCTCCCTAGCGCAAACCAACACAGGCACATGAGGCTCGGCCGGGAGGGGATAGAATGCCAGTGGCCATGTTAGTCTCCACTCGACCGAACTTCACGTACGCGTCATGTGCCTGAGTTGGCTTAGCACTAGGGAGGGGGTTGTCTCTCATTGAAGAATACGCTCGGTATGTGTTGACTGCAAAGGAATAATGAAAATTACTACAGGCATACAGAATTGCGGTTCGTAACGTTTTAACCCTCTCGGACCGTATGTTGCTTCTACGCAACACGCACTTTGAGGCTTCATAAAACTGTATCGGTCGCAAGGTCAGGGTTCTAACTGCATAGTTCCATTAAGCAAGGTCAGATGGCCTTATAGATACTCCTAAACCCTGAGGTAAACTGCTTTCACCCATCGAAATATCAATATGGTGAGAGATTTTCATTCAACATGAAATCGGTCTCGGTCTGATCGAGAGGGTTAACGTTAAAAAATGCTGAAAAAATATTAGGAATCGACAATCTCCAACTAGTCAAAATTGTTATCGATGTTGATAACAGTAAGAATATTTTGAATTCAATTCGACATTCATTCATTTTAGTATTTTGTTGCAGACCGGGAAACTGGCTTCTGTTGGAGGGACAAGCGGTCGCCAATGTGTGTTGGCTATAATGAGGTCACTACTCACAAACGAATTAGCGATGCAATTCAATTGGGCAGGGAGGGACAAAGTCCCATTTCAAAAGACATTGACAATGGAAACTGTTTACGGTAATGAATAATTCATGAAATTTTCGAGAAACAGTTATTACTTGGATTTATCGTGTGAAAACAATATTATTCACACATTATTATTCAAATTATGCAAACTGTTAACTTTTTTCCCAATATATTCGAGATTCATCACAATTTACATTGAAATTATTCCTTATCAGTTATCAATATCGTGATATTGTACCTTCCTTTTGATGTATTTTTTCTCAGAGGCTGTGAAACAAACCTTTCTTGGCAAGAAGGAAATTGGTGATGCAACCGAAACCAGTGTTTCGTGTGCCGTGAAAGACTGGTTAAAACTAGCTCGATCACGGCATACCTATGTACGAAAGAAGGGCTAAGAAACTGTGGTAAACGTCAACTAATTTTAAAAACAGTCATATAAAAGTACAAATCATACAGGCATATAAATATTTCTGATATAAGTGTAATATTCTTAGCGTTTTCTGTTAGTTGTAACTACCGTGAAGACGAAAGTATAGTGTAGGTTGAGCTGTGTCTATGAGCTACAAGATGTACCTTTTTTTTTGATAAATGAGTATTTATAGATATAAGATATTTGTGTAACGTTCTAACAAAGATATAATAAAATCGATTCACATATATAAACTAAATTCGTACGCTTTCTAACTCAACCCAGACTTGTTTCTAGCTAACGTGAAATGATCTTCCTCTATAGCAGTGTACTATATACGCTTTCAATTACACATCCAAGATACGTTATGTATTCAAGTCTAGAGGTCCAATTAAAAACGTTTTTTAACACTGTATAATATTCGTTTAGACATAAATAATGAAAGATTAAAGCGTCATTAACAGAAAACATTTTGTCACGTTAGTTAAACGGACATTGTCAACACATTTTAATAGAAAAAATTTCCTTCATAATTTGAGTTTTAAAACGTACTTGCGAAACGTCTCTTAGTAGTCATCAATATCCAAATATTAGACGATTACCATAAATATTAAAATAACGGATTTTCGATACGTTTTATCAACAAATTGAGATACGATTTATAAATGTTTGGTTTCAAACGTATAAAATTTGCATATGAACAACTATCGTAAGACGTCCACCAAAAACGTTTAATAAACCGAAATCACGGCGGACATTCTTCGCAATAAAATACGTAGGTGCTGCACGTTTATTCTACAGAATAAAACGTTCTTTTTTGACGAATTTCATACGCTTTATATACTGGCATTGTTTATTGGGTCATTAGACATATCCTCACCCTCGCTATACGTATCACTTTGTACATTATTCATAGTTATTCACTCACAGTTGTTCTTTCTGAAGAGCGGATGCGAAGCGACTGATACTTCGACGTTCGTTGACCGTATTAAGGGGTTAGGGGTAGTCAGAGGCCTGAAAAAACGATGATTTTCAATAATTTTTTTTTTGGTAGTTCATTGCTTCATTTTACAAAAATCAAAACATAGCTTCAGTACATCATGTTTCGACTTGACTTCACCAAAATTTCAAAAAAAAAAATTAATAATTTTAAAAGTTATCGATGTTTGTGTGGAGCCCGTTTCTCTAGAAGTCCCTTGCGGTGATCATCACAAGTCCTTGGAGATTCATCTAAAATCAATCGGACAAGAAAAATTAGTTTTATTAATAGATAATCTTGTGCCTGATCGAAGTTTTTTTTTTTTTTTTCAAAATTAACAAAATGGCGGCCTCAGGAAATTTTTTTCAGATTTTCGAGAAAAAAACCGACAGTTAATTGTTCAAAAAAATTCAAAATTTTTGAAAGAAAAAAAAATCCTTCGATCAGGCACGAGTTTTTAATGTTTTTCAAAAGTAGAATAAATTTTATTGAAATCTACCGAGCAGTTTTTAAGTTACAGTGATCACCAGTTCAAAAAACATAGTTTTGAGAAAAATGCATTTAAAGTTTTACTATTGATTTATGTCGAGTTATAAGAATTATTTAATGACTTACACTGAGTCATCTATTCCTGGACCATATAATAGTTCTTCAGCCGTCATAGCAGCTTCCAAAATATCGATTTGCTGGTGCCTACGTTGCAATCTACCTTCTCGAGTGTTATCATTAGCGCGCTTATCTGCCACTTTCATACGTGCAGCATCCATTTTTTTAGCACACCGATGAGAATTAGGCCCACAATCCAGTCCTAGTGTATTCATTATGACTAATAATGAATTTATACCTTCATTGAATATACAAATAGCCACGTATGCAGCTATTTGTACGATAGTATAACTAGTATTTACCGTTTTTGGGCATACTTTCCATACTAGTTGGTTAAAGCTTTCATTATTATTTTGATTGAATCCACCTACACATCTTAAAAGTAAATTTTCATTACTGAGATCTTCGTAAATAGGCTTGATAGCTTTTAAAACATCAGGAGGTAAGGGAGAATAATCGTGAACATAAGTAGCAAGCTCTCCTCTTGCTTCAGCGCGCTGGTAAGAGCACCAAGAATCTTCGCCTTTTGGACACATATCATGATTCGGCTTTTCATCGCTCGAGCCGTAGTGATAAAAGGTTGCCATTATAGCAGATTTCATATTTTCAATAGACTCACAATGCCGGCGTATTGATAAACCATAGTATACAGTTAGTTTGTCTATTACTTTTCCTGTAAGCTTACCTCGACCACCAAGACCTTTTTGATGAGTCTTCAGTGTACGTAATCGAGTCCCCATCCGCTTTTGGACATGCCCTATACATTCCTTTTTATTTACGGTTGTATTTTTGTAAGGATCTGATTTTATAATTCCTGAATAGGTCTTGGAGTCACCATCACCGATATAGTTTGCATACTTGACTCCATATTTTGTTTCAGAATGCGAAAACATTTCGACCATCGCGTCCACCTCCATTTTTCCAGAAGACCCTTTGTGATTAGCAGAACACTCATATTCATGCGATTCATACCATTCCTGGAACTCAACTGTATTTGTTTTTTTTTTCCAATACTCACATAGCTTACAATATGCACTTTTAACGTTTATATCAAGAATCTTTCCAGTAAAATAGCCAATTATAGAAGAAACTCCAAATGACGATGTATATCCCCGTTTCTGCCAGGTTCCATCTCCCGATACAGTTAAATGATTTATATCTTCATTTTCAGTTGTAGTCATTGCTTGCTTTTCATCATTCACAGCTTTCGTCATGAAGGCTTCTGCGACGGTTTTACCACAATTTAAAATCTGTTTCAGTAAAATTGTATGCGTACATTTGTCTAAAAAAGACGGCATGTCCATCAGGCCACAAAACTTGCACAATCCTTCGTATCCTATTCCTAGTATTCTCATTACAAAAATGAAACGTCTGTTTATTTCATAAGAATGCCCAATGAAAGAACAGGAAGGAATATATTCATTTCCACAGTTATTACATGCAACTACAATCTTGAATCCCAGCCCACGTGTACTTGCTGTTTGAAACAGTACATTTCCATCACATTTTTTACACTTTATAAGAGCAGAAATCGCAGTGAATACCTTAATGAAATTTATTATTCGATATTCAGTACTGCTGTCTTCAGGTACATCATCTTCAGTGTTTTGTTTTAATTTTTTAGAAGATGTACTCTGAATATTTTGATCACGTTCCGCTGTTTTCGGATTATACACATTCTTTCGTTTGACTGAACGCGACTTATTAATCTTTTCAGAACTCCGAAGTTCTCTTGAAACCTTTTTAGAATCACGTCCCATGGTAAATCACTTGAGAAATAATTTATTTTAACACAAAATCCATGTTAAAATAGTGTAATTGTCAAAGATCACGTGATTAGAAATTTACCTACATGCTTCCATGCCTGACAAATTTAGTCCCACTTTGACAATGAATTATTTTGTACCTGAAAATATTAGAAGCTATTATTATCAGACTGGATCTTTTGGTATTTTTGGATACAACTAATTTCCAATAAAATGCACTAAACATAAATCGTTAATGAGACGCATTTTCAATTTTATGTGAATAAAGAATCTGTTCACAATAAACATTGCTTTTACTTACCTACCTCTGTTTGTCCAGACTCCCACTTGTTAGTGACATTTCACATTGAATTTCAGATTTTTTCTTTTAATAAATAACATCCAATTTCTGTATCATTTGATATTTGCGTCCGTTGAATATTTTCCGATATCGACCACGGTATTGCTGAACAATAGTATTCTTAGACAATTCACGCTACGTAAAAATAACAGCAACATAACCTCAATCCACGATTTTATGCACGAGAGATTTACAGCTCTTGAGTCTTGTCTCATTTTGTGTACGTTGATCCCCTCCTCAGCAGACGAAAACATCGTCGCGAGGCGATTTCACCGACCAATAAGATTGACTTATTTGGCGCATGCGCATTGTATGTATAGTTTGAAGAGATTGTCCCGGTATATACATACATACATACACACACACACAGCGTCCATCTGAAAATGGTCGGAGATGATTTTGTAGATCTCAAAACGTGGAGATTCGTTGAAAACTCAACTTTTCATTTTCGGGGTGATCACAATAACTTCCTTTTTTCGCTCTAAACAGAAAAACGGGAAGTTGAAATGAAGGCCGGAACTCTTCGCCTCGTAGTTGGAAAAAGCGAGTACTTCGATGATATCGTCCGTTCTTTCTTCTTGGGTTGAAATACGAACCAGCATTTCACTTTCGGGTCTTCTTCGGTTTATTTGTCGTAAACAACTGACATAAATAATTCAGGAGGCCGCAAATCTTCGCCTCGTAGTTGGAAAACGCAAATGCCACCATAATATCTTCCGTGCTCACCTTTTGGATTGGAATATGCGCCAGTATGTCATTTTTTTGGGTCTGGTTTGGTTTATTCGTGGTAAAACATCGCTTAAAACAGTGGAAAATGTAAGACGTATTTACCAATCATTCGAAAATGATAAAGAACTCTCGTAAAATTTGTTTGATTTCGTTTGTGGTATATAGAAATCGTTATTTTAACTTATGAAATGCTAGGTTCCGGCCGCTAGCATTTCATTCTCCTAAAATTAGTTTTTAAGTATTAATTCACTAGAACTATTGATAAAAACTATTAGGAACTATAGAACTCTCAGGAATGCTACAGGAACAACCATGTTTTTATGAAATGTCAGCACATGAGATGCTAGGTTCACACACGTCCTTTCATGCGTTAAATGTTCACTGTAAAATGTTTTGTTTTTCTTTTTATCCCAATTCGTCTATGAATGTTATTCTTCTTCAAACCACCGATTGTTTATTGTTATTTTTGTTTTACTTAGCTGTGGTTCTGTTTATCCATGTTGAAGTCGGTTTAGCAGTTTTCACTTTCGTAGATGGCTTTTCACTCTTCCTTATTTGTAAAAATCGTCCAAGAATAATAGAAATAAGGACTACGAGGTATTGAATCAACGTTGTTCCTTCGGCGTCTTCTCGTAGAGTCTTTCCCGCGTTACGGCGAATGCCGTCCCCCACATCATCGTCGTCCCGAAAGCCGCGTCTGGCATGTCACCGTACTATCTGACCTCACATTGCCCCCCCTGACTTTTATTTGGTTGTTTACCTAACAAGTAAAAGTCACAATATTCTGTTTACTTATTTTTGAGTTAGTTTGTCAATGTTAAAATTACATTTTTTCTCTTATATGACTATATACATATACATATATAGTATATATTATAGTATGTATTGTGACGTGGATTTTTCCCTCACCTCAGCCACTCGGAGAAGATGACCAAGAACTTACTGCATGCACAATAATTTGTCGTCCACGATGTACCCTGGATCTGAAAACAATATCGCGAAAGGTTGTTGGGCGCCTGGCGTGATCAGCACTCCTCGAAATCGTTAATGCGCTATGCCGCGACAATATGCTCGGTAGCTCAGTACCACGGATAGGGGAGGGATAATTTTTGGGTAGAGAGAGCGTGAGATACGCAACACCAACCCGTTATTTCACCAAGCTATGATAGAATCAAAATAATATATTTCCAGTCAACGATAATACGAAAGAAAAATGATTAAAAAAATTAATAATTCGAACGTCGCTCTTTGCGACTCAAAATACAAACCGGGGAAATGATAATTCAACAGTCGCTCTTCGCGATTCAAAGCGCAAAACAACAGAAGTAATAAATCACCATTCGCTCTTCGCGATTCAAACTCAAATACTTAGATTTAACCAAAAAAAAAATAATATAATAGCAAGAGAAAAAAAATGACTAAATCTAGATAACTTCGACTGCCTACGAGCGCTAGTCGCAGTCTTAACAATAAACAATAACTCAAAATCCGGAACAGAATTTGACCCGCCGCGCTGACCGCGATCGTCCTCTACGGTATCGCGCTAATCATCACCTTGACTACTAAGCTCGAGGGCAGAGAAACAAACTATATCTGGTCGCACGGGCCGCGTGGGTCTCAATCTTAATTATTACCTTAATTCCTATTTTCTTATTCCTACTTTTGGCCAACTCATTACCACGCATCCGAGTTCAACTTCTTCCGCGATGTCGTAACGCGGTTCGCGAGTTCGAACGCTCCCCCTTTGACGATTCGCAACCTACACGAGAAATGACACTTTATCTTAATTGATTCGACGTGACCCCGTGCAACGGAATTTGGTTGCAATCAATTTGAACCAATGGTGTCTCGACTCAAACCCGTGACTCTACTTTCTTACGCACAACTCAGGTTACGATCACCAAGCAGAGGTATCGGCCAAAGAATTTCGAGCACTTTCGATAACGCAAATCCTCGATGGCTATCCGTTCCTCGACAAGCCGATATTTATTGCCTCTCGAAATTCTTCCGCGAGAATATTAACAGCGCTTACCGCTCCACATCCAATGCACGAATGTCCCAACTCCCTCGTAATTTGCGCCAGCCAAATATTCCTCGCAACCACAAATTTGTATCGACAAACTAGAAACACGAATCTTACTCTAATTCGCAAACAGACTACAACCTTGGTTGGTCGCCAGAACTCGAGTGTCTTTTCGATGGCCGATCGGCCGTAACTCCGATCTTGTCACGCTAATCTCCTCGTCACGTCATAACCTTAAGAATGCGCAACAATCGATCCATTATCGATTTCGGAGATTGGGCAACTTGATGCGCACCTGTCGTCGCTTCGCGGCGCAGAAGTTAACGCTAGATCGCGATGTCGTCTTGCGCGCAGCTCTACGGTGTCCCGGGGTTGGGTGGGGTGGTGCTCCCTCGTCGCTAGCCGGTGTCTCGCGGTTGCTTTGGTCAGGAGCAGGCTGGGTGAGCGGGGAAGCTGCGGTGCGTTGGCGCCATCGGGATTCGCATCCGCCTTTGATTCCCGCACTGCAGGGATCTGCGTTTGCTCCCCCTCCGCAGCCTCGGCATCCTTCCCGCAAGATCGTCGCGGTTTCGCCTCGCCTCGAAATATCCTCGGCACCGGAGTAGGTCGCTGGCCTGTGGCCAGTGTACTCAAAAATGAAAAAAAAAAAACAAAATCCTGCAATATCTCCACCGTGATTCGCTATTGCGTCCCTGTCGAAGCTCGGATGCGTGACTCCAATTCTGGCGCTCTTCTATTATCATTTCGCGACCCGATTCCTGAAGCCCTTATCCCTGGGTTCCGCCTAAGGTTTAGGGAGCACCTTGTAGCGGGCATGCATGCAAGAAATGCCACGTTATATATAGTATATATGGATATATGTCGATCAACGTAGGATATATATAGTCGGACATTTAATATAAGTAAAAATGCTTTATAAAATTAATTAAATTTTTAAATTTCATAAATTTATGTAATAATATAAACTGTCAAGCGCTACTATAAGAGTTCCGTTCGTTGCATAGAAAAATTATTATCTCTCTCCACCCGTCAGAATTAGATTTCTTACGTGTTAATCAAATGGGAATTACAAAATTTCGATGCGGCACCTCTTTAAAAAATCGCACGGCGATTCCCTTTCACGAGGTTCAATATTATGTTATGAACTATGATTGCATGAAGCTGCAGATCGAATAAAAAATTTTTTTTTTTTTGAGGCGGTCTAATACATACATATACTATATATATGTAAGTTTGTGGCCTGTTTACCCAAACTTATCTATGAAAAACAACAAACACGCTGAACGGGTTACGGAAAGGATAACCAAGAGTGACCATCGCGGAATCATCGCCTCGGTAGAGAGGGGAGTGATTGACAGGCGCTCGAGACATCCACTAGCGTCATAGTGAATGCTCTGTAAAATATATTGTAAATTATATTGTAAATTATTCTTTTCATCATTGTCAACTAAGCCTACAATCCCGATCGTCAAAACCGACATTGTTGTTGATTTAGGTGACTATGAGTGTTATAATTATTTTTGTTATTATTTGTGTAATTATTTGTGATTGGTGTTAATATAATGTTTTAGTATCGTTTCTACATCAACCCAAGTCGTTGAGACTCAGGAATTATTATTTCCGCAACCCTTTTAAGTTATAAGAGTCACGCTTATAACTTAAATATATATCCGTATTAGGCTGATTCAAAAAAAACGGCTAATTTTTTTTTTTCAAAATCCTTACATAAAAACTTCCGAGAAGGTGTGAAAGGACGCCTGTAAAAAGCAGAGCCCTTAGTATTATTATTAAGAGGTCGCGCATCGGGAATTTCTATTTCCCGTTTAAATGTAGCGTTACCGCTACGCCACGGAACTATTGCTGCAACCGGTAAAAAGGTTCCTTCTACTTAAGTTACATATAGAACTTTGAGTTGAAATTTCTCAATAATAAAAACGAATGGCGTCTTGCCGCTTTATATATTTATTGAGGGGACCCTGCCCTACAATATATATAAAAGTGATGGAAATCTGTGATTCCCAAGTTTGACACTCCCCTTGTAAGAGGAATGGTGACAAATATTAACAGGAAAAATAAAAAACGTAAGTGGAGAAGAACTTAATCTGTGCTTACGGGGCGAAAATGACCACCACGAAAATTGACTCGTGCGCCCCGGTCAGACCGAAGACACGCGGCCGAGCAATCAAATCGCTGGCATAGCAACAAGGTGTCGAGACCAACAAATCTTTGTTAGTAATTGATCTTTCAGAAAGAGTCAATTTTCGTGGTGGTCATTTTCGCCCCGTAAGCACAGATTAAGTTCTTCTCCACTTACGTTTTTTATTTTTCCTGTTAATATTTGTCACCATTCCTCTTAGTCTCTCAGCGAAGACCTTCTTTTTCTTTTCCCTTGACGGTGAATGATCGTGATTCCTCTTCTTTCCCATTTCTTTTTGACTTTTTGCGTTTTTATTAATATTTCGCCTGTGACGACGTTGACACAAAGCGAAAGAATGAGAATAAACAACGGAGCAGGATATGGGTTGCATAGCAACCCAGGAAAAAAGCTTGCTTTAAAACTTGTGGTGACAAATGAGGCAAGTGAGGGGTACTACAATTTGATCTCTTCGGAAGAGGCGCTCATACAATCACGATTGAACTTCACTTAGGTAAGTTCGTTTAATCGTTAATTATAAACTATATTAAAATATATTAATTATATCAGTCTGTAGATGATAAAAGTCTTTTTATGAACCCGTGACTAGTCCTCCTCGCTATCTTCATCAATCACGGTAGTAATATTGTCTTTATTGAATAACGTATTAAATATCGAAGCTGGTCTAGGTATTTTAGCCAAATATCGTCGGTGCGCTAAGTGAAAAATTATTGCAGCAACGTGTGCAGCACATTCACAGCAATATCTTGATATTCCACTCCATCGAATTGTATTTGGTTGATATTCAACAAAACATCTGTAAACCTTTCTTCCAATATGACGAGATCGTACTTGAGCCTTCAATATATTGGTTTTATCTCTGACAAACTGAATAATTATGTTATCTGATTCAGTCATCATCTCTGCTTAGTATGATATTGCTTGTTTATATTGATAAGAACCCGTAAATAAAAGTTTCAAGTCTTTTTCGGTCATTCCTGGAAAATCCATTAAATCACAGGATAGAATTGTCTCAAATGGAAGTTTTTTTCGCTGCCAACCATTTTTATCTACTTCATCAGCAAATGTATTATCAGTGTGTTTTCGAGATTTGATCATTTCAACAATTAAATCTGAATTCTCTACATTAGAAGTAACACGTTTGTTGAACTGATTGTGAAGAAATAACGCGATTCTATAAAAACTACTGACTCTGGGCAACATTTTGTTTTCGAATTTTTGGTCGAGTAGATGATATTTTTGTTTCAGCATTCCATGTGTTGCTTCGACGACCCAACGAATTTTTATGACATATCTTGAGGCATTAGATTCAGTAGCTGTTAAGGGATCGTCTCAGTGTGAAATTTTCAAAAAATTGTTTTTTTTTTTTTTTGCATTATCGTATAGTATACACTGTTCTAAACATTCTCTCAAATTTTTAAATCGAAATTCAAATTATTACGGTCGCTACAGCGTTTCTTGTAGAAAGGGAACGGGTTTTCTACCTGCGCGAGTACTAAGGTGCTTAGGTTCTATAACCTTGCAGAATAAACTGTCCAAGCATTTCAGTTCGTTTTTGACATCCACCACGGATAGACGTACGAGAGAAACCCCCAAGAAAAAAATCAAGACCTGGCATCGCCGATTGATCGTAAGTAAACGATTTATATAAACTTTTCCAACTTCAATCTTTAAACGCGTTTTTCTCAGAATGGTGTTTTTCAAAACGGTTTCCACTCTCAAAGGAAGAGTTTCAAAGATATCTAGTTCCAATTTCGGGAGAACATTTTAAACGTCATTCTTTATCGCGCTATGGAAGCTTTTTTTTTTTTTTTGAAAACTTCCTATTTTTTTTACGAAAAACTGTCGAAAAAAAGGGCCACATTCGACACTTTTTATTCAAACCGCCGCCATTTTGTCAAATTTGAAAAAAAAAAAAAACCCTCCATAGCGCGATAACGACTTTCCTACAGCTCAATAATCTTTTTGAAATTTTTTTTTCAGATCAAAATTGCGGCCGTCATCGTGGAAACCGTGCAGCACCTTTTTTTTTCACGTGAAATTACAACAATTTATACAACAATGATGCACTCAATAAATAAACTTTAAAAAAATCATTTTGTATTCTTCATAAACGTATTTATTTATGAAAAAAAACCGGACCGATTAGTTTATGTGAACATTAAAAAAAAAATTCGCGAAAATCAGTGATTTTTCGGAGTGTCACACTGCGACGATCCCTTAAACGATTTCGTTTGCCTTCTAATGCCGGCATCAACACTTGATAACCTTTTTCTTCCAAGTGCGCCTGAACGTCACGAAATCCTCGATCAACAACAAAAACATCACTAGGTTCCAATAAATTGCAAATACCGTTAGAAGTATTGATAATGTCTTTCATTATAGTGGCGTCATTCATGTTGGCGTGATACGGCCCTAACATATCTACTACGTGTCCATTTGTTGTACAAATAGTAAATGGTTTACATAACGCTACTTTTTTCTGTCCAAAGAAAGACTTTCTTTGATATGCGTTATTTGAGCTCTTTTGATGACGCGCATATGTCCAATCGCAAATCGAAAAGAGCTTATCACTGAGATCGGCGTACAAACTTTTTAATAGTGGTGATGAATTATTTTCAATGAGATCATTTCGGGACATAGATCGGAAACCAAAGTAACGCGGTAATACATCTTTTTCAAATGATTGTATCACTTAATCACAATACTTTGAAACCAACTGTTCATTTTCCAATTGTAAAGTCGCTGATATCAATCTGTTTGAGTTTCCAGTACGTAGCTTGAATAAAAACACAATGAGAGCTTGAGTGACCGTACGAGAATCTGTATTCCTCATACTTATTAATAAATCACGCAACTCGATTATGTTTTCGCGTCTTAATCCAGTAAATATGGAGAGTTGTTCATCGGATATACGAAAATCATCCATTTTATCAATCAGTGTAGAGTCACATTCAACAGCCAAGCCATTTATCGTTTTTGTTAAATCTGACGATCTCAAAATATTCCAATTAGAATAAACTTGCAATGTTTTGTCGGAAATTGACCACCAGGATTAATTCCTGTACTTCCCTTTCATCTTGAAATTAATACTTATAACAATTATTGATATGGGCAAGGTTAGGTATTTTAATTAAATCCACTCGGTTTGGGGGTCAATCAAAGATGGTTTATTACCCCAGAGGAGGAAAACCTCAGCAGGAACTGAGTAAAAACCTCCTCGAAATCGTGTACAATGTATGTGAATGAATGTTAGATTTATGAGTGGATGTGTGCACTGGATGTATCTAGAGAGAGAATTGTGACGCTTCGAGTGAAGACACAATAGGGGTGAGCTCAACCGCCTTACAAGATGCTAGCGTGAAAGCTAGTTACACGATAATTATCAAGGCGATAATCAATTCCCCAGTGGGAATACAAGAGAGAGATGGAACGGCCGAGAGGCGCTATTTGAATGGCCGAGAGGCGCTATGTCATGGAGTGACGACGAGTGTCGACCCTCTTATGCCGCAGTGGCGTTGTCTCAGTTATGTATCAACACAACCATCGTGACAAATACTACTTAGCGTCAGTTCAAATCAGAGATTCGAATTATAGGCTCACCAAATTGGAGAGGAGCCTGAGTGCTGTCTGGCTCACGCGTATCAAGTAACTGGTCGTGCCAGCACGTGTTGACCCGGCGTTTCTCCGACTTACCGTACTGCGCATGTCAGGTAGCCATTGTTTTCGAGTTCTACACAGATTTGAAGGTGTGTGTCACACGTAATCCCATACGCGTATCCCAATACAAGTAACTCTGCCGTGTAGGCACGATACATGCAATAAATGCAAATTCTCAGTATAAAAGCGTTTTTTTATAAGATGATCGCTGCAGCATCGATTTCCATCCGGAATGAAAATTCTTTTCTTGATAAAGCATTGCATACGAGCATTTTGAGGAACGACTACTAGATTTTTATTTGAAGCAGAACATACAGAACAACATCTGTGAGTTGCAACGGTTCTTTCAATTTGGACTTCGACACACTCTTCTGTATCATCATCATCATATACAACATTTAAATTGAATGATAGATCATCGTTGCTTGACTGAGACAAAGTCATTGATGATAAGTTCGATTTAGTTCTTTCTAACAACTCACTCGAATCTGAAGGTAACTAATCTTCCAAAAATATTTTTGGTTCCTCGTCGTCAAGTTTCGTTTTCTTATATTTTTTTACCCGGCAACAAGAACACAAAAGATCACCAACTACAACCGGACGCTCCAAGATAGTTAAAAACTCTTCAGCATCTTCATCAGATTTTACATATTTTGGAGCACCCGGTACTTTTTTTATGAATTTTAAGTAAATGCAACACTTTGGATTATTAGTTTTAGTTGTAGACATGTTTTCACTGAAATAATAATATCGTTGAATGGATTTAATTATTAAATAAAACAAAAAGTATAAACAATACTTGTTTAGAATGTCAACAGTAAATAATTTTGAGTTTAGATACAGATCTAATTGATTTTCATCAAAACAAAAAACAGTGTTACCAATTGATTACAGTGCCATCTTATGAATGCTAAATGAACTGATAGATAAGCGGGAACGTTTGAATACTTTAAAACATAATCGAATTATATAAAGGATAGTACTTGATACTGATTTATTCATTACAGCGATAAATAAGATATAAATTTGATAAACTGGTGAATTCGAAAAATTAACGACGGAGCCAGGAATCGAACCTGGTATCTAACGACAACAGAGTCAGGGCGGCTAGGTGGTCTAGTGGAGTAAGTCTCCGGTAAAGCATCTCTAGATACCAGGTTCGATTCCAGGCTCCGCCGTTAATTTTTCAAATTCACTAGTTGTTCAAATTTACATATTTTCAACAAAATTCTCTCGTAGATTAATGATTTGCACACCCGCATCTCATTTATTAGACGGCATTGCCGTCTTACGGGCTTCTCATCGGAAGCAAAGGATTGAAAGGGTAAACATAACATCTACACACTACAGTCTCCTTACATCGTGCATGCAGAGAAGAAATTCTTACTCATTATTAATTTCGGTAGTATTAATAGTTTCGACAATATCATTAGTTTCGGCAGTATTAATATTTTCGGTAGTTGAAGAACAAGGTCTGACAATCTGTTTCAGCGAGGTTTCGAGCTCTATTGTGGGTCTGGGTTCCGAGGTTGCCCTTGCGCGCGGTTCCCCTGATAGTTTCCCGCAGACCGGGTACATCTAGCTGTGGTGTATCCTGTTAGCCCGCACATAAAGCTATACTTTGCGCGCGGCGTGGTACACTGTCGGTAATAATGTCCGGGTTGCTGGCAATTGTAACATACGAATCTAGCAGGTGCGCGTGCAGTTGTTTGCTCGGGAGTCGGTAGAAATGGATTGGAATCGGTAGACGGAGCGGTAGAAGTTACGGGAGGATCAACCCTTCGTACCCGTCGCGTAGAGAGAATCTCTCACGCTCATTTTAAAACTTTTTTTTCTTTATAATTTTAAATGGAATGACCATTTGAAAATTTTTTTACCTTCACTGAATTTTATGCTTTACATGATAGTCAATAAAACTTTTTTAAAAACTCAAAAGTATAAAGCAAAAAAAAATATTTATTGACTGCTGTGAGAATTTCTCTCATCACTTCAGTCAAGTCGTTGATAAGAAAAACCTCAATTCGGATGGCTTCGTTATACTTCGGTTATTTCCGTAGTTTCCAGTCGTCATATTTGAAATTATATATAGATATATAAATATTCCATGTCACTTCGTGTTTTCTATGCTGTTGTAGTTATTGTTTTATTATTTTAAAATTAAAAAAATGTGATAACTAAGTATTGTTATAAATTGATTTTGAGTCACAATATCTTCTTTAAGTATTAAATAAGTAAGTAAGTTTTGAAATTTATTTTTTCATCTGAACGAATTATTTTGTAAACATGTAACCATATGTAATCTACAAAGATATGTTTATGATTTTTTATGAATAATAAGAATTTTTAAATATTTTATTGTACAAAAAATATTAAATACTGCAATTATAGGACTATGAAAACATAATTTATTAAGTTGTTTTCGCTTTTTATCAAAATCAAATAAAAAATTTTTGTATTTTCTATACTCATATTTATTGATACAGTTCATGCATTAAATTAAAAAAATTAATTTTTTTGTATTGACAGGTACAGAGTTAAGAAACATAAGTCGATTATCCAACGATGAACTAACTGAGGAGGAAAGTCTTTCCGATCTGGATATTATGTCTGATGGTGGCTCAGAACATAGTGAGCATAATTCAGATACAGAACAATCAGCAGCAGACTCCGATAATGACAGTGATACAGATGACAACAACAATTACTCGGCAAAAAATCAAGCTGTTAATACTAAATATCTTCTTGGCAAAGATAAAAGTACTAAGTGGTTTTGTGATCCAGCCAATTCAAAGATTCGGACTCAACGACAAAATATTGTTACTGGTTTATCTGGGCCTACAAAACTAGCAAAAAATGTATAAACACCAAAAGATTGTTGGGATTTATTTTTACCGGCTGAAACTATCGAACAAATTGTTGTTTATACCAACATTTTTTTGGAAAAATTGCGCTTGTCGAAGAAAAAGAAAGTTGATATTCAACCAACGTCTTGCGTAGAAATTAATGCTATGATCGGATTGTTATATATGCTTGGTGTTCACAAAGATTCTCGTGTTAATTTGAAAGAGCTTTGGTCTACTGATGGGACAGCTCCTGATTGTTATCGTGCTGTAATGTCTAGCTCTCGATTCTGTAACTTGTTGTCAGCATTAAAATTTGATGATATTAATGACCGCGAGCTACGAAAAAAGTTGGACAATTTAGCACCAATTAGAGAATTCTCGGATAGTTTCATCAAGCGTTGCCAGCAAAATTATACTCCAGATGCTTATTTGACCATTGATGAAATGCTTCAAGCTTTCCGTGGTAGGTGTAAATTTCGCCAATATATCGCGAATAAGCCTGCACGATATGGAATAAAAATTTATTCCATGGCTGACTCTAAACAATTTTACACGTACAATATGGAAATTTATTGCGGCAAACAGCCACCAGGTCCATATGTAAAATCTAACTCAGCAATTGATGTTGTCAAAAGACTAACTGCTCCTGTACTTAATACCGGAAGAAATATCACATGTGATAATTACTTTACCTCTGTACCTCTGGCTAATTATTTGTTGAAAAACAAAACAACTATTGTTGGAACGATTCGACGCAACAAGCGTGAACTCCCACGGGAATTGTTAGAAATTAAAAATCGAAGTATTTGTAGCAGTAAATTTGTATTTACAGACAGTAGCGTATTAGTTTCGTAAATTCCGAAAAAATCAAAAAATGTTTTGATGTATTCCACTATGCATAATTCTGCTGGTATTGACAAGAGTACTGGAGAAAAAATGAAGCCGGAGATAATCACCTTTTATAATAAGACAAAAGCTGGCGTAGATGTTGTTGATCAGCTTCAAGGAGATTACGACGTTGCTCGTGACACGCGTCGATGGCCAATGGTTGTATTTTACGCAATTTTGAATATTGCTGGGATTAACTCACTAATTATTTACGAAGAAAATGTTGGTGAGAAAATTGTTCGAAGAAACTATTTACGACAGCTATTTTTTCAACTAGTGGAACCACAGTTGATCCTTCGTAGTCAGTTGCCTAATTTGAAGTTAGAATTACGATTGGTGATTTTAAAAATTGGTAACATTAAACCTGAAAAACCAACTCATGACTCCAGTCGTCGTTTGTGCTGTTATTGTCCACGCAGAGCTAACAGTTACACAACTAAAAGTTGCTCATCTTGCAATACACCACTTTGCAATCAACATACAGTGAGATATTGTACCGATTGTGATTCAAATCTGATTTCCAAGGATGACTTATAATTTAGATTTTAGGTAAAAATGCAATATTGTTTAAATCTGGTCACTTTCACCAAAAAATTATACGTAATTACCAAAGAATATTGCTAAGTACTTGAAATGTCACAATGTTTAAAACATTGTGGTTATTTTCTGACAAACTGTTGGAATTAAATTTTAATTATATGACTTTAAACCTGATATTGTTATAGTTATAGATAAAAAATTATAATTTAATTTTAATTTATAAAGAAAAACTTGTATGTCAACTCAATTTCTATTTGTGGATAGCAATTTTCTTTAACAAATTATTTCTTTGTTTATGTCATCGGAATTTTTTTTTTCTAAAGATGACTTAGAACTTAGTACATAAATGGAAATGTGATATTACATAAACTTCGTCATTTTTACTGAAGAGCTATGGTTAATTTTAAAAATATATTGCTTGATACTTAAAATGTTAAAATGTTTGAAACATTGTGTTTATCTTCTGACTAAAATTTATTTATTTATTATTGATAATATTCAGCGTAATTTTAAACTAATAAACATTAATAATTATCATTTTGAATAAATAAATTATTTATTTATTAAAAAACTAACTTACGGCGAATGCTTCCAAATTAATCATCACTAATGTTTTGAAAGTATGTTACTATCAATTTGTTTGAATACAATAAATTTATTGCATGAATAACAAATTTTGTGATTCTTATTTTCTAACCCGAAATGATATAGTTTTTTATTTAGTAACATTAAAAATAATCATTTTTTATTAAGAAAAATAAAATACCACAATGAAATACACTAGAATTATAACTTCACATTAGTTTATCAAATTTAAAATTTCGCTCTTTGCGCCTGCGCAAATTCAAAATTTCGCGCTTGGCGCTTGCGCAATAGCGTGAGATTTTCTCTCATCACAAGGATCACGACTGTCATACGAAAGACACCTGGTACGAAGGGTTAATGTAACTCGGATTTTCTCTCCGACTATAATTATTCCGGTTGCCGGTATTATTCCTAGGCTATTGTTGGTTATTACAGAAGTCGGGTCTAGAATTAGAATGTTTTCTATTAGTGTTAGGATTCGAGCAATTTTCTTGGCCAGACGTTTGATACGCAGCATAAACGTTATCTGTTGGCTCATCTTCTAGACATAGATTGGCTAACACGGGTCGCGGTTGACGGGAGTTAGAGTGTGGTCCGCGGTATGCTAGTTCCAGTAGCAGTGAGTTTTCGGGAGTCTGTGCCTCTTGATATTTGCTATTTGCCGCAAAACTTATCTCCAATGGTCTGGCGATATCCTCTAAATCGTTAAGATCTCCAAGATCTTCCCGTCTTATTAGCACTTGAAAACGCGGTAACCGGTTTCGATAGCCATAGTCCATATCCTCTTCATTGGGAGAGTCCGGGGCTTAGCCGACCGAAATACACACGCATATACGTGAGGTAATCGGCGACTGGCTCGTTTTCGCCCTGCGTACTGACCTCTTCACGCAATGCGAACTGCAAATTTGGATCAACGAATCTATAACGCCAAGCGTGTTTGAATTCGGGGAAACTACGCCATTTGGACCTTTTGCTTCGAAACCTCTACAGAGCTACTCCGGAAAGTAAAAACGGAAGACTGTTCAGAATATCGTTATCGCGCAAATTAAATAAAGTTCTACCCTCTTCTATTCGCGTTAAAAAGGCTTCCGAATCTTCATTACGTCTTCCTGCAAATTTCTAATTTCCCTTCCGCATAACCTCGTATACGGCGAGTGTATTTGGAGTGTTGTTATTGAATCACGGCGGTTGAGCTCTCGCGAATGAGTCGAAAGGTTGTCGCGACGTGTTATGATGGAACGAGGGGGCTTCGCGATGCGGGTTGAAGCTAGGCGGTGTCCGTGCGCAGTGTTTACATTTTGCGTCCGGTGTTCCAGAGGCCCTCTGATGTCGATAGCCGGAGCGTTGTTTGCGTTTGACGATAGATCATGCGTATTATCGGGAGAAGTATTATTTAGCGACATATTATTTTCCGCGCTTATTCCGATTTCATGCGTCGATTGCGGGTTTTGTCTTCCGTCCGCCGGTATTTGTAAAGACGATGTGCCGGCTTCGACATTAAGCGTCGTTTTATCGGGAGTAGCGGGATCAGTCATTTCTCCGCGAGAAATTCGGTAGAATTGTATTAAACGGTCGCGTAAATTCGGTAAAGTTCCTTCTGATGATAATGCACGCTGTCTTAGCCCGTAACGTAATTCCGCTGCGGTTAATAAATATATCCACGAGTCTTTTACAGACAGCAACAAAGGCATGTATCATTGTTTGCCATTTACAATACTGCCTGTAGCGAACAAGGTTGAGCGAGCGATATACACACGGCTAATCCTGGGTGTCAATAAGCGGTCGCGAGTAAGAAAAACGGTCTCACTCGTGGGTTGTCAACAACGATAGCGGGCGAGAAGAAAATAGTATATTTCACAGTTAGCGTACTAAGGTAGTCATTATGTGGCCAGGGCAATGTTTTTAGCACGAATCGTAGGGATACATGCACGGGCCGAAGGCCAAAGGCCCGTGCATGTGGCCCGGAGATGAGTGCTAAAACAATTGTCCTGGCCGGATAATGACTACCTAAGTGCGCTACTGTGAACTATATTTTATTCTATAAATGCCCGATTTTAGCGATTTCTTATAATCTGCAAAGTAAAGTCCGTGGCTGTTTAGCGTCACGGCGCAAACGTGTAGATTTCTTTATGAATTAATAGAGTAAGTTGAATAATTAACAGGTCACTTCAATTACTATTAAATGTACTATTATTTTAATTAAAAAAGAGAAGAATAAATTTGTTGTAAATGATTCATTTTGTCTACATGTACAATTGTTAATTGTAACAGTACAATTTTCAAATTTAAATATCGGCGCATTATGTGACGATGTGACAGCAGTTGACGAAGAGGTTGATCCAATATTAATGACATTCTCAGTTTTTTTGACGTTTCACTACTTGGCTTATTTCTTGATCATAATTGGTCTCTTGAGAAGTAGAAGTGGTTGGCAAATTAATAACTGATTCAATTATTTTACCAATTTTGGCTGTATTTTTGACTGACTCTTCAACATAGCCTTCGGCAATTTTAGCAGATTTCCAGTCACCTAAACGTTTCAATGTTGTTATATTTTCTCCTGAATCAACGATTAAAGTTGCTGAACTACGTCGAAATGAATGTCTCGTGTAAGTCTCAGGGTTTTCTAATTGTCAATACGTGGCAATTTTTTTAGGATATTGAGCCAATGTGTTTTCACCAATAAATTGGTTAATACATTTTCCACCTCGTATAGCTAAAAAAAATCGATCACTGGTGCAATTTTTTGGGCGCAAATTAATGTAATTACGGACAAATTTAGTCAATTCCCCGCCGACACTAAAAAACTTTGGCCAATTTGTTTTTGTTTGGTAAATTCTGATAACATCAAGACTTCCTTCTGTTTTTACATCATCCAATTTCAGTTTTGTTAATCCAAGTTTTCGACAAGCGTCACTTATTCCGATGATTAATGCAACCTGTAGATATTTTAGATAATTTTAATTGTAATTATGAAACCGGAAAACGATTATATATTCATAAGAATAAAAAATTGTTCAGTTTTACCTTAACCTCCAGAAAACTGTTATCAGGAGCTGTAGTTAAAAATTTATTTATTTGTTCTGGAGTCAAAATGTTAGATTTTTTAGTAACAAAACCTTCAGCTTTTCGTTTGAGTAGAGCAATAACAGAAATATACTTTCCAATGTCAATTTTTTCTTTTATATTAATCATTGTTTTTATCATCGAATATTTCGCCCACATAATAGGAGGTGCATATTTATTTGACAATTCTTTAAAATAGGAAAGCATCACTGATTTTGATGCAGATTTTGTTTTGTGCTCAGCTCTCCAATTATTAAATGCTTCACAGGCTTTTTCATATAACCTCTTGGAATCTGGTAATAAATCATTTCGTGCTTCTTCGGCAGCTTGACGTAAATCAGGTGGTGTAATAAATGAGATCAATTCTTGAGAACCTTTTACACTCATTGTAGAAATTTTTTAAATCAAATAGTGCACCTTAATAATAACACTGATTAGTTTAATCGTTTAACCACTCAACATGATCCAGGTTATAAGTTATTGTGAATCGTAGCATTTATTATACTAACCGTTCTACAAACATTCTTGGTAAAAATCACAGGAAATTGAACTTGCTTGTATGATAATTGCAGAGCGCAGATAACCGACCAGTCTCCATTATTGGACGCACGTAAATTTAAAGCTGTTCCTACTGCCCCTATAATAGTGCTATTATAGGACCTCGGTGGAAAACGACAAAATCTACTTTGATTTTTTAATATTATTAAGCGCCGGTCGATGAACAGCCACTTAGGGGTTGACTTTGCAGACATGAGAAAGCGCTAGAATCGGGCATGCGTTGAATGAAATTGTTTTTGGCTGCGCGCTGCTCTCCGCGAACAATGCGTCGACTAGAAGTAATATTCATGAGGTATTATTCGGTCATCGTAATAATATCTGTAATCCGGGATGTTTAATTCGCTAAATATTTTAATATTTTGGGTCGATGGGCCACTCAACATCAACTGTTTTTCAGGGTCTACTTAAAGTTTTGGTCAGTAACCGACTGAATAAAGGCGGGAAGGGGTTTCTTTTGTTAATAATAGTTTTTCTCTTTTTCTCTCTCTCTTTTTCTAAAAACAATCGTATCATTTAATCTGTTCATCTGAGACGTGGCTAAACCTTGTGATCACCGATGACTTCGTCAAACTGAACAACTACAAGCTGCTACGCTGTGACCGTCGCAATCGTGGAGGAGGAGGAGTTGGCATCTACATTCATGTGTCGCTACGTGGTTTAATTTTGGCTGACTCAGGTGGCGAATATGCAGGTCGGCCTGAGTACCTACTTGCTGAGATCACGATGCCTCGTCATTCGAAACTGCTCTTAAGTGTTGTCTACCGCCCCCCTCACCCTGACTTTTTAATCGAATTCGAGGAAGCTTTTCTTCAACTTAGCGCTCTGTACCAACATTGTATGATCTTTGGTGACTTCAACGCGAACTTGAATGTATCATCTTATGATAGCGACCACCTTCGTAGCTTTGCCGACATCTCATATCTCCATATTGTCCTATATGGTTCTACTAATCATATGCGGAATTCATCATCCAGGCTTGACCTTTGTATAGTCGACGACAAAATTTTGGACAACACGATGTCTCTTTTCTCTCGGCCCATGATCTGATATATATAACATACAAAACCAAAGTAATACAAGCAAAGATCCAATATATATATTAGTATTTGTAGATGATCTTTTGATCTGTTGCAAAGATAAAAAAGAAATAAACAAAGTTAAAGCTAGTCTGATGGAAAAATTTGTTATGAAAGATTTAGGAAAGATTAAAAATTAGTGTGATCCCCGCCCCGCGAGTTTGTATGGCGTGATTTCAGAAGCTTAAATCAAACCGCATTTTTACATCAGCTGAGTAACTGCAACTGGGATACTTTTTTTTACCACGGATTCAATTGACAAAAAGGTGGCTGTGTTAAATAAAAATCTGACACATTGCCTTAACGAGCATGCTCCTGAGGTTACAGTTAGTCCAAAGGTACTAGCAGCTCCCTGGCTTACCAATGGTATCAAGACTTTAATGAAAATTAGGGATAAAGCACGGAGAGAATGGAGAAGGCGTCGAACTACTCATGCTGAGTCTCGCTTGAAGCAACTTCGCAACATGGTTTAGCAGCTCGTCCGTAATGCTAAATCTGACTACTATAATCGAGTTCTCTCTACTTCTCGCCATGCCTCAACAACCTGGAATGAACTTCGTAAGCTCGGATTGGTGCGATCCAAGAAAAATGGCGGTAGAATCGCTTGTGAGATCTCTGAACTTGACTGGCACTTTGTGTCGCTCAGTGCAGATACAAATTATACTCAACCTCCATTCTACTATCTAGGTGAATGTACCTACAGTGACGATAAATCCTACTTTCGCGATATATCGCCGGAGTCTTTAGTAAAAGAGCTCTCACACTCAAAAGCGACTTCCACCGGCGTCGATGGTCTCTCCATCTCGGCAGTACGACTTGCTCTTCCCGTCATTCGACCTGTGATCCTCCACCTGTATAACTATTCGTGAATGCCAGGAATATTTTCAACGATCTGGAGGTCTGCTCTCGTATGCCCGATTCCGAAAGTCAAGGCCCCCACGGGCTCCTGCGACTACCGGCCAATTTATTTTTATATTATCTTATGCGCTCTATCTAAGCCCCTGGAAAGAATAGTCGGTAATCAGATCTGTTGTAATGTATAGACAAATTCATATTCTTGATTAATGGCCAGAATGAAGCTTGACGAGCCATCTATTGGCCAGCGATAGTTTTGCGTAGCGAGACGAGCTCGCGCGGGACCGTACGCGCCAAGATTCAATCTAGCTCTCTCTACTCCTGGACTCCTTGTTAATAGGACATGCCGCACTATTCATTATGTAAATAGTTATTATACTTTAATAAACTATTTAATATTAATTGCATAAAACCACACTCCCTCATTTATATCCACATGGTAGCAGGTCCGTGGTTTGTGGTTTGTGGTTTAAATTTAAAGTAAAAGAATATACGCGCAACCAAGAAGATAAAGTGCTAATTTAACTAAAAATGGAAAGAACTGTGAAATAAGTGATGAAGCGCGAGTATAGATCAAATTCAATTTGAAATTTTGAAGTAAAGCACATGTTTTCGTGGATAAAACAGATAGTGAATCAAGAACACGAATTAATAGTCAAAGATATTAAGTTAGAAAATCAAACAAGAAATCAAATTCGTCAAGTGTATTTGGAAGAAGCTAAGAAAGTTGTTATTCTGAAAATTTAATATACGAAAATATAAGTATAAGTGAATCGAAAATGGCTAAGCAAGTTAAGATGGAAGATATTATGATACCCATTTTTGACGGGGCAAATTATTCAAGTTGGAAAATAAGAATAATGTTATTACTGGAATACAAAAGGTGTAAAGATCCAGCAGTTAGTAATATCACCAATAAGTTTAAAAATAAAGAAGAAGATTGGATAGAAATGGATTTAAAAACAAGAACGATAATAGTCAGCTCAATCTCCGATAAACAATTAGAATACGTTGGTGAATGCAAAACAGCATTAGAAATGATGACAAGATTTGATAAAATGTATACGACACAATCAACAGCACTGCAAATAATGTGCAGAGGAAAAATCGATGATATTAGATTGACAAATTATCAGTCAATAGAAGAATTTTTTGTAGAGTTTGAAGAATTAACAAATGAATTTAAAGCAGCTGGAGGAAAGATAGACGAATCAGAAAAAATGAGATATTTGATCAAAGCTTTGCCACCAAGCTACAGTTATATTGGCGACTTTCTTGATGTAATACCAGAAGAGCAAAGAACCGTTGATTACTTGAAGTCCAAAATAAAGGAGAAGAATTTGAATTCGAACGACACAACCAATAAAAGCAATGTCAGCACGTTTGGTGCAAAAACACAAGATAAATGCTACAACTGTGGTATACCAGGTCATTACAAGAAAGACTGTAAAAAGGGACAACACAACAACAGAGGAAGGGGTACTCAAGTCAATCAAGGACAGCGAAGTCATCAGCGAGGCTAATACAGAGGTGGAAATCACCGGTCGAGGCAGAGGACAAGGTCAATCCAGAGAAGACTATTCCAGCAATCAACAGGGCAACTACTCATCGGAGACTTGGTCAACAGAGGTATGCAAAGAAAAAGCAGCGGACTACAACGTCAACAGAGAAAAACTTAGATATTATAAAATGAGACAGGTAAATCATGTAACAAGTTTCAACGAAAATTATACCGAAATAAGTTGGTTACTAGATAGTGGTTGTACAGACCATATTATAAAAAATGATAAATTCTTTTATGATTATGTGGATTTGAAAATTCCAATTGATGTTAAAATGCCCGATGGAAAAAATTTGAAAGCTACAAAAATTGGAAATATTAAAATTTTTCTAAAAAATTATTATAATCAGGTACAAATTGATTTAAAGAATGTATATTACGTTGAAGGCATAAGACAAAATTTATCAAGTTTTTCTAAGATAACAACAAATTATACAATACTAGCTAAAAATGAAAGTGCCAAAATTTATAATGAATCAAGACAGTTAGTAGCTGTTGCACACAAAGTAGATAATTTATACACTTTGAAAAGTTTTATTTCAAAAGGAAAAAATAATACAACGTATGTAAATTCCATAAAAATTACTGATAAAGAGAAATGGCATAGAGCATTAGGTCATGTAAATTTTCAATATTTAAACAAATTAGTGAAGGAAAAATTAGTTGATGGATTACCGAATAAAATCGAAAGCACTGATATGAAATGTGCAAATTGTATAGAGAGCAAAATGCCTAATGTACCATTTGAAAATAACAGAACAAAAACTAATGAAATCCTAGAACTAATTCATACAGATCTACATGGTCCACATAGCACGATTGGCTACGGTGGAGAAAAATATTTTTTAACATTTGTAGATGATTATAGTAAATGCACAAGAATCTTTTGTATTAAAAATAAATCAGAAACAGCGAGTTGTCTAAAAGAATTCGTAAATTTGGTAGAAAATAAATTTAATAAAAAAATAAAGAAATTACGCTGTGATAACGGCAAAGAGTACTTAAATCGCGAAATTTATGATTTTGTTAAATCCAAAGGAATTGAATTGTTACCATGTCCACCCTACGTCCATGAATTAAATGGAGTAGCGGAAAGATATAATAGATCTGCAATGGACATAGGTAGATGTCTAATGCGAGAAGCCGAAATACATAGAAGGTATTGGCCAGAAATTATGAAAACAGTAGCATATTTAAAAAATCGTACAATTGCAAATACTGAGGAGAATAAAACTCCCTATGAAATATTTAAAAAAAAAAACCAAATGTAAAAAATTTGAAAATTTATGGAAGTCGAGTTTTTGTTAGAATTCCGGACGCTTTAAGAAAAAGTAAATGGGACGACAAAGCACAATTAGGCGTACTAGTAGGATATATTGAAAATGGATATAGAGTTCTAGTAAATAATAGAGTAATCAATGCTAGACATGTACAAATTGTTGAAGAAAATACTAAAATAATATGTTTGGAAAAACTTGATGAAGAAAGCCATAACGATTCGGAAAATAACGAATCTAAAACCTCAGATCAGAAAGCGTTTCGAATCAATGAAAATGATTCAAATGAAAACAATCCCTTACTTTCTACTCATCCTCTCGAGGAAAGTAGAAGTAATAGAACTAGAATTAATTCAAATCAAAATGATATTGAAAGTGAAAGTGATGAAAATGCAACAGTAAAAAGAACATCACGCAGAAATAAAGGTCCAATAAACAGATACGGAAATCCTGTATCACATTTTATTTATGTTCATGATGTTGATGCAAATGTACCAAATACTTTCGAGGAGGCGTTAAACTCCAGTGATAGTAAAAAATGGAAAATAGCAATGGATTCTGAAATAGATAGTTTAAAGGAAAATAATACATGGAAAATTGTTGAAAGACCAAAAGATAAAAAAGTAATTGATGTCAAATGGGTCTATAAAAGGAAAGATAATAATGTTTATAAAGCAAGATTAGTTGCAAGAGGATTCCAACAAAGGGAATACACTGAAAATGTTTATTCACCAGTGGGTCGAATGCAAACATTGAAAATTTTATTGTCATACAGTTGCAAAAACAATCTATTTATTGAACAAATGGATGTTGAAACAGCCTTTTTAAATGGCGATGTAAAATCAAAAGTGTATATAAACGAACCAAAAGGTTACGAAACAGGGGAAAATAAAGTTTGTAAATTGCAAAAGGCACTCTATGGTCTAAAAGAAAGTCCAAGAGCTTGGTATGACTGTTTCAATAAGTTTGTCGAAAAATTAAATTTTGTAAGAAGTAATTATGATTACTGTTTATATGTGAAAAATATAAGCAAAGATCCAATATATACATATTAGTATTTGTAGATGATCTTTTGATCTGTTGCAAAGATAAAAAAGAAATAAACAAAGTTAAAGCTAGTCTAATGAAAAAATTTGTAATGAAAGATTTAGGAAAGATTAAAAATTATATCGGAATAAATATTGATTGTAACAAAGAGAAGGGTAAAATGACCTTAAGTCAAGAAACATATATTGAATCATTGGCTGTAAAATACAATTTAGAAAATTCTAAGTTATACGATACTCCAATGGAGACAAATCTTAAATTAGAACAAGCAAATGAAATCAATGAAAATATAAAATATAGAAATGTAATCGGCGAATTATTGTATATCAGCACAGGCACAAGGCCAGATATAGCTTTCAGTGTAAACTATTTGAGTCGATATCAAAGTTGTTTCGACCAAACACATTTCAAATATGCAATGAGAATTCTAAAGTATTTGTATGAGACCAAAGGTTTAAAACTAACATATTACAATAATATAAATTGTGAAATATTAGATTGCATGGTAGATTCTGATTACGCAGGAGATAATGTAGATAGAAAATCTACAACGGGTTTTGTAATAAGATTATATGGAAACTTGATTTTCTGGAAAACTCATAAACAGAGTACAGTAACAAAATGTTCAACTTTTGCAGAATATACTGCTATGTCAGAAGCAACAACAGAAATATTGTTCGTTCGAAATTTGTTAAGCGAAATGTTTAATGTAAAGTTTGATAAACCGATAAAAATATATGAAGTTAATTCAGGCGCAATCGCGATAGCAGAGTTTGGAAATTTTACAAAAAACTCAAAGCACATCGAGGTGCAATATCATTATATAAATGAAAATTATGAAAATGGAGTAATTGACATTGTAAAAATAGAGTCAAATTCAAATATAGCGGATATGCTAACTAAGAGTCTAGATAAGATAAAATTTATAAAGAATCGAGAAGAACTCAGAGTGATTTAAAAGTTCCAAAGTAAAGCTAATTATGTTAGAATCAAGATTATAAATTCAAGGAGGCGTGTTGTAATATATAGACAAATTCATAATCTTGATTAATGGCCAGTATGAAGCTTGACGAGCCATCTATTGGCCAGCGATAGTTTTGCGTAGCGAGACGAGCTCGCGCGGGATCGTACGCGCCAAGATTCTATCTAGCACTCTCTTCTCCTGGACTCCTTGTTAATAGGACATGCCGCACTGTTCATTATGTAAATAGTCATTATGCGTTAATAAACTACTTTAATATTAATTCCATAGAACCACACTCCCTCTTGTATATCCACAGTTAAATCTCTCGCTTAACTTTTCTCTGGCTGTAAATTAATTACCGCATCTATCTTAATTGTATCTCAATCTCTTCAGTTGTTTGCTTGTTATTAAAATTTATCGCTTCTTAACCAATATGTTCGATACTATTTCTGCTTCACCTGTTTCTTATTTTATCTATTGGATTCAACCCCTCCCCTCTACCATTATCTTGTCTATACTGAGCAAGATGTGCAAAACCGTCGTAGAACCTGATCTTGCCTTTATCTATATCTTTTTCTCTAATTATCTATTTTCTGACGCATGTGCGTTTGGCGCCCAACAATCATACCTTTCTCTTTTATTATCTCTCAATATCTAATTATTCAGGTTAGTAACTGCGCCGTAGGGTAACCAATTATCTCACTTGTTTATTAACCCTCGCACCCCAAAAAAATTGGTTACAGTATATACGTAGCTCATTCGCGGAATGTAATGAATATTGGTGTTTCTAGTTTGCTGGCCTCTTCGCATGTGGATTCTTTTGCCGCTGTTTGTTATGCTAATACTTTGCGAATACTATTCGATCGACGTATAGTTTTGCATACATTGTCTTGAAATTACACTTTTGTTTTCATATTTATCAGTCATTATCTGCATGATTTTGTCAATTTCTTATTTACTTTCAATTGCTTGTGTTATTTTCCAATTCAGCTGCGGGAATATCCCTATCTGATTTCCCGACCCTAAAATTCGACGACCTCGAACACGTTTTAACGAATGTCAACAATTTCGTATACGAGTACTTCTTCGAAAAACTAGAAGGGTGGCGTCAGATGAATTCAGAACCGCAGACACTACTAATCCTCCTTATCCTCTCATACTTTTATACGCTACTCTTTACTGTCGTTGCTGAGTTATCCTATAAATAGGTGATTTTATCATTTCATACGTCTATATACTTGGGTATAATTGTAAAAAATATAAAAACGCAATGAATGTTCTATTGCATGTGAGGTGGCATATCCATCGTCGTAATATTTGCATATGTCATGCTGTACGAATAATTGATGTTCAACAGAATAAGATGATGTACTTAATTGAAGGTGAATTTATTTGAGTGTGTTATTCATATTATTGTCAGATTAACCAGAGGGTGGCAAAGTGGAGCGCTGGAAACCTTCCATCTTTTCATTTTGGAAATTGTTCATTAACCGACTCAATAATAGACCCGCAGAATTTTGATACACTGCCAGGTACACGAGTCATGCTCATATTTTTATGTATATTGTAACAGGAATATAGGATAATCGTATCTAACTCAACGTCAGAGTCGAAATCCCTAATTATAAGGTATCCGCGATTAATAAATAGCTTCCGAGTCACTTAAAGTCATTTAAATATTACGCGCCGTTACGCCATATTGACTCGAGACGAATAGGGTATAGACATTCAAATTCAGACTAGCGCGCAGGCGTCAAATTGTCGAGCGAATTATCGATCCAAGCCACGTGCGGCAGGAGCCGAGACACTTCGATGTCAGCTTCAGTGGGTAGCGTTCGCGTGGTTTGACTCTTGTGTCAACCCCGTGCCTATCACACGATTTTATAATTCGATTTTTGTGTCGACCTTTGTACGTGACAATTACATAGTTTGACTTTTGTGTCAACCTTATTGTTAATACAGTATATTTTGCGACTCGACTATTGTGTTAATTCCGTACAGTTTGACTCTTGTGTCAACTAGTGCGTAGTATTTTCTTGTAATTTGACTGTGGAATCAATTCCATCGTAATTGCGAGAGTCGGATTCCGACAACAATTTATAAGTACAAATAAACTTGTATATTCTGTCCAATTCTTTCTTCTATGCTCTTGGAAATTTGGATTCTCCCTTCCTCGGGTCCCCAAATGAACTCCCTTGCGAATAGAGTCTATAAATAAAACTATTATTGTTATTTGTTAGCCAACTGAGCTTAGCCGTTATTTCGTTTTCGTTAATTTTGATAATTAACTGGCGCCCAACATAATATAATAAAATTGTCTGAGCCTCGACAGCACTTGACCCAGGCCGCGTCGAGTAGAAGCAATTCAAAATAAAATATAGTTCAGTATAAATCGTCAATAATCTTGATAAATTGTTAAACAAATAGAAGGGAGTGAGCTGCTTCTGTCTCAATATGATACACTGTGATTCAGAATTCGCGCCGAACATTTCACAGTGTCAATCCTTGAAGTTGAAAATGATGAAATGAAAAAGTTGAAACGGAATTTCGGATCTTAATTTTGAGGAGGATTGGAAAAAAAATTGAGAAAAATTATTACGATTAGTATTGTTTTTTTTTCAATTGAAAAAATAGTCGCCTTTCAGAGGAATTGTTTTTTTTTTATCTCAATTTTGACAAGAAATGAGCCTGTGAAAGATTCGTCAAGAATTCGGAATCACCCTGTTTAGTTGAGATAGATAGCTGCAGATCCACATTATTCTTCGGGTTAATTTCGAGATACTTGATATTGTTTTCTTTCTGTGTAGACTTAAGCGAGTCAATATCTACAGGGCTAGAGCCCACTATTGTAATGCAGGAAAATGTTGCAACGAATGCAGTACCCAATTCTGTAGGTCTAGAGTTATCGCAAAAAACTACCAGTAAATCTCCCACTCTCTTGGAACTAAAATCAGTTGAATAGCGTTAAAAGCAAATACCCTGTACAAGCGGCACAGTAAGTATTGCAGCTACTGATTCGGCACAATCGACGTCAAATTCTGACCCGGTCAAAGGATTGGTATGTTTTCACAGACCTTATCAAAAAAAATATCTAGTTAGGTATCTAAAATTGTAGAATAATGTTCACCTTTCTAAAGGGAGACGCCGGACGCTTTATATTCATCAATCAATATTCCCCCTATCTGTATAACGTTACGGTATTTATCTCAAATATGCCGAAATTATTACGTCCTACGGAATCGATATTCGTACAACAATTGTACGCCGTTCATAGATGGTTTTAAATTCAATTTTGGAATTGTCACAGTCTGCTTTACAGACCAATTTATAGGATCTACAAACATTATTGTAAAAGGACAGCGATGGAAAAGCTATTTTAATGGTGTACCGTAAAACAGGATATTTAACATCACGCCTTCGAAATCCCCTGGTTCAGAAAATAATTAAATGCAAACAAGACGAAGCCTTTGAAGATATTTCGATTGATGAAGTACTTCCTGAGTTCAGGTACATTGAATTGTGTAAGATCAATTCATATTATTTCCACTTTTATTGAAGTTATACTTCTTTAGGCGCGTTATGAAAAACTGATGAGAGTGAAATTTCAAGATGCGCGCGCATCACTGTAACACAAAATTGTAACACAAAATTCACAGGATGAAGTTGCCCACTCAACCGAATTCAATTTCAAGATGCGCGCGCATCACTGTAACACAAAATTAACAGGATGAAGTTGCCCACTCAACCGAATTCATTAAGTCTCGAAAAATTTGTGAAGATTAGTGAAAAAATGGTGCTAAAATACTTTTTCAAGTGCTCCAATATAATTGAGGTTAGTTATCCGTATGTATTATTTATTGATATAAATTAAAATATCATTATTTAATATAATTAATACTAAATATTATTAAATTATCAATATTGAATATTTATTATTGGTTTTTTAATATTTACAAAATAAAGAAATAAATTTAATAGAACATTTAATAAAAAGTTCGTGACAAAAATTTAATAGATTATTTAAATATAATGTAAGACATCCGTTATTTGTTTTAATGTTTTTTTTACATACTTCTTTTCTTTATCATTGTGTGACAGAAGATTTTGACATGTTGTGTATTTTTCTAGTTTAATTAAATATTTATTAAAAAATATTTACTGCCCGTCAAATATAATTCAATAAAATTAAAATCGAGCATCAAATTAAAATATTATTTTTTAATATTTATTTTTAAATTGAATAAAGAATAAATATTTATAAAAATAAATGAACAAATTTAATAAAAACTTTTTGATAAAAATGAAAAGTGAATCTTAAATTTAAAAAATAATAAATATTTAAAAAATGAATAAAATAACTTTAATTCAATTTTTGAATTTATTAATTTACTATTAAAATATTAAATAATCAATAATGAATATTTGAAATTACGTCTTATAATATTTAGTACAAATTATGTCATATATATTCATTATTCTCCAAATTTTATTTATAATAATTATATATATATTATTACATTTTTAGTTTTCAATTTTTAATATTTATTATTTATTTCTAATATCTAATTCTCTACAACAAATCTTATTCATCAATCTAAAATTCTTTTAGTTTAGATTTTATGACTATTAATGATACTATTCAATTTCTATTCCAGTTTTCAAGATGGGTAAAACAAATGCGGAAACGTGTAAAAACTATTACAATCGTAAGAAAGCTGCCAAGGAAGCTGAAAAAATTCGGCAAGGCTTGCCAGTAAAAAAGCCAATAAAAAAAACAGGAGCCGAACGTACTCGTGCTTGTAGGCTGCGAAAAAAAATTCTTCCACAAGTAAACGAATCATCCGTGACTGAGATTTTATCTATACCGTCAACTTCAAATTCACGAATAAGGACTTTTGAACTATCGTTTCAGTTAGCTACCACCAGTGCTAGTGCAAATCGACCAGATGTCTCAACGGTGTCTGCTATTGCTGATCATGATGGTGACAATTTACACGATTCATTTTTATCTACTTCAACACACGACAATCGCAACTTTATAATTGTACAAGCTGAGGTGCATATGGCTAATTCTCCTGTGCTGTATAATGACCGTGCAGCAGAAAATACTTTATTATCAGACATGGAGCAAAACCGACTGCTTCAAGCCCAAGAAACTATTCAGCGATTAGCTGATGCCCCGAATGTACATATTTTATCCACTCAAGACATTGTACATGATCAGGAGCGTGATTTATTAAATCAAGACACGATTATAGATCAGGAATTACCTCCACCAGACGGACAATTCATTCATTCCAATTCTCCGGAACGGTTAATTAACACTCCCATTGATGAGCAAATTGATATGGACGTAGATACTCCTTTGCCGTATAGGAATTTTCGACGATTAGAAAAAGCTCATCAGGAATTTAAAAAAAAGTTTCTAGACAATCCTTTTGGATATCCGTGTTCAGTATGTGACAGGTTGTGGTTTCAAAATGATTTGAAAAAGCCGTCTCCTGAACATAAGGAAATTCTAGAAAAAATTATACCTAATATACCAGCGAAAAATACGAAGCTTTGCAACACATGTGTGCAAGCGTTAAACAAGAAGAATATTCCTTTAATGTCCACATTCAATGGTTTCAAATATCCGGATATACCTCAACATCTACCACCTTTAGATCTTGTTTCTGAAAGACTTATTTCACCTCGTATTCCTTTCATGCAAATCAGAAGATTGAGGCATGTTAATGGTCAGTACGGTATTTTCGGTCAAATAATTAATGTTCCTGTTTCAGTGAATAATATGGTTAAATCTTTTCCAAGGAATATTGATGATGACTACTGTATAAATGTACATATCAAACGTAAGAAAATTCATCGATCTAGCTACTTACAAAGTATTGTTAATAAGCGTACTATTAAAAGTTGGCTACGATTTTTAATTCCGTCACCATTGTATACTATGTACGATATTAAAGTTGATGAGTCATTTTTTAATGATGATCAAATTCACGATGAAATTCAGCAAGATGATTTCAGCGAACATATTCCTATAGAAGAAAGTTTTACGGCTCAACAGCAGACATTACTGTGGAATGAAGAACAATACTTACGTATTGCACCTGGTGAAGAAAACGTACCTGAAAGTTTATTATTTGATGAACATGCAGAGGAACTTTCCTTTCCCGCAATTTACTTGGGTCAGTTCCGTAATTTTAGGGATGGTGTGAAAGTAACCTCTTTCATGATGGCTTCTAGTGAGCTAAGACGATCTGATCGTCGTGCAGTTACACCGTATCATTTATTATACATGGCAATGAAGATTATGAGGATGAGGGTTCGTGATTCTCTCACAGTTGCGTTCAAACACGTTGGTAAGGATACCAAAATTACTCGGAAACAAATAGAAGATGATCAGTACGTTCATAATTTTATTGAAACCAATCTTGCGTTTCTAAGAGCAATTCCAAATTCAACATGGTATTGGATGGATCGCAAGAAAGATCTTTTTGCTATGATAAGACAGTTTGGAAAACCGACTATATTTCTTACTGTCAGTGCCAATGAAATTGGATGGAACGATCTGCTCCAAAAGCTCTACAAATTCAAACACAACGGTGAAACTATTTCAGAAGAAATGGCCGAGCTTCTCCATTATCTTGAAAAAACAACTCTTGTCAATGAGGATGCAGTTACTTAAGCTATATATTCTAACAAATTAGTCAATGTATTAATGAATCTTTTACAATCACCAAAATTTAGTCCGTTTGGGAAATATTATGTTGTTCATTATGTTAAACGTATTGAGTTCCAGCATCGTGGTAGTCCACATGCGCATATACTATTGTGGCTAGCTAATGCTCCAATGGATGCGCTTGATAAAAATAAGTTGGATTCAATCGCATTAATTGATTACTTGATATCTGTGTCATCTCGAGAAGCATCAGGTAACATTACATTACAAAGACACAAACATACATTCACATGCTATAAGAAAATAGTGGCGAATCAACCTCAGCATTGCAGATTTGAACCACCTTTTATGTCACGAGCGCCGCATATTTACTCAAGACTATAATACCGATTATGTCAATTATTATTATCTCTAGAAACAAGGAAGCATAGTTTTAGTTAGTCTATATAAAATATTTTATTATAACCAGTTCGTGGAGTAACCGAGCGCAACGGCGTAGTTGGACGGCCAGCAACGTCAGCGTCTTCGCGCCCGCCAGATCCCGGGTGTAATCAACACCGGGATGAGGCGAGCGCGAAATCAGGCGCTTCGAGGATGACTGTCGCGAGGCGAGCCTTTGTTCCGGAATTGTGTATTTAGCGAAAACCCCGAATTGTAAATTCAGCGAAAACTCGCTCGCCGCCCGACGTTCCAAGGGGTGTCGGACGAGCGAGCGAAGGCAGTCCCGTCTTGAGACCGTCTGAATAACGACATCAGCGGAACCCGGCTCCTTCGAAGCGACCACGTATAGAGCTATAAATCCTTTTTCTGAAACCGACGATTAGAGCAAAATTCTCTAACCTACCCACGGCCGTAAAAGGTTACTCGCGTCGCGGTGTAAGTCTTACGAAGCTAAAATAAGTGCGAGCGTTAAGCCACGAACTCTATTGAGCTGTGTAGCCTGTAAGTAAGTGTGTGTGAAGGCGTATACTTCGGCGAGTTCGAAGCCGAAGCTGCGAAGCGAGAGAGGGAGAGAACGTGAGTAGTATAAGACCAAAATAATTGTAAGCTTCCTTGTTTCGAACCTTCTCTGCTTTTTTTTAGTTTCTGACCTATTAAACATTTTATTTGGCTTTCGATCAAAACATTGGTACGATAAATTGAAATCTTCCAAACCTATTGCCCTGTAGAGGACGTTCACCTCCCAACCCACCTAGGAAATAAATATAAACCTCTGTGAGAACTTAGAGGGTTGAAGCCGTCACGTGCGAGACCGCTCCGCACGTGACATTTATGCCTTGCCGATCTACTACAATTTTATTATCTATGCAGAAAGAGGAACCTGGTTTCAAGAATTATGCTAAACGTTACACAGATATCCGGATTAATTTGGAAAATAATGATTATCATGATATTGATTCTTTCTATAAGAGTAATAATATTAATTCAGATGATGATTATCACAATATTCTTCGAGCTGGAATTAAGAGGCCACGAGTTTTTGTCAAACGTCAACCATGTGAAAAATGGCATAATCCGTTTAACCCCTTTATATTTAACATTGTTAAATCCAATATGGATATCCAATTCATTACCGAAGAATATTCATGTGCTAGTTATGTCGCAGAGTATGTCAATAAAACTAACAGAGGCATTAGTCATCTTCAGCGATTGATAATTGAAACTATGAATGAACATCCAGAGTTTGATGTCGTGGAAATTACGAGGAAAATAGGTGTAAATATGCTCAATAGTGTTGAGATAACAAGTCAAGAGGCGGCTTGGTATCTTTTGCGAGAACCGATGTCAAAGTGTTCTACTGTTGTCACCACTATTCCTACTATGTGACCATGTGATCGTCAACGTATAAGAAAAACACAAAAAGAATTAGACGCGATAGGCGTAGGAGAAGATTCAACTAATATTTGGAAAGAAGATTGGTTTGATAAATATGAACGCCGACACGAAGATTTGGAAAATATTACTCTTGCGCAGTTTGTTGCTAACTACACCATTAAAGCAGATGGTACTTACACAAAAAGAAAAGTGCCACGTGTTATCCGATACCGAAATTTTGATATGGGACAAGATCTTAATGAATATAAACGTGAAATGGTTACGTTACATATTCCTTTCTGAAATGAAGATGCGGAAATACTCGCTGAAATGAAATTTATCGATATATATAATAGGAATGAAAATGAAATTTTAAATAATCGAAAAGAATTTGAATCTAATTTGGATATCCAGAAAGTAATTGAAATTTCTCGAAATTTATGCCGAGAAGATAGTTTCGATGATGAAACTGAAGTACAAGATGTTGCTAACATCGCATCTGAACCGAATCCATTTCAAAATTTATATAACAATCCTCTTTCCGATATTAAAAGCGATCTTCGTCTAGCTGTACTTAATAAACTTGGACCTATCGCTAAAAAGCGAGAAAATTTAATGCCAAATATAGAATTTTACGAATTGATGAGAATGGCAAATGATAAACAAAGAGAGCTCTTGCTACATGTCATTTCAAATCTATCAACTCCAAACCGTAGTCCATTTCAAATATTTTTTACGGGTCCAGCTGGGTGTGGTAAGACTTTCGTCATAAAACTTATCATGGAAATTTATAATCGATATAGTGAGAATGATGGATGCTGTAACTCGTACATCGCCTGTGCTTCAACTGGCAAAGCTGCTGTTGCTATTGACGGAACTACCGTACATACTGCCCTAAAAATATCTTTGTCGAAATTACTTCCACTTAGTACTGAAGTAGCACATCAATATAGAGCACTATTCAAATACGTCAAAGTGTTAATCATTGGTGAAATAAGTATGATTAGTGCTGAATTACTTGTTCAGATTGACTCTAGATTGAAGCAGATTACTGAAGATTTCAAAACTAATTTTGGTAGTTTAGATGTTATTTTAATTGGAGATCTACGCCAGTTACCACCAGTACGAGCTACTCCAATTTACAAACAGCAGAAGCAGAAAATTGTTGGACCTATTTTATGGCGTGGATTCAAATTTTGTGAATTAGATCAAGTTATGCGGCAAGCAAACCAAGAGTTTTCTTCAATATTCACAAAAATTGGGAATGGTCAACAACTCGACGACCGCGAATTAATTTTATTGGAATCGCGATTTGTAACAACTCAGGAGGCCGAAGTAGAATGTCCACATGGAATCAGATTATTCAATACAAACGAGACTGTCACAAGATATAATAACCGAATTTTAAGTGCTGCTCAAAATAAAACTTCTTCGATTGCTAAAGACGTATTTGTTGGTTGTACTTCAGCAGAACAAACAGCTTTTGTACGTCAAAGATTATATAAAATGTCGCTCATTGATACTGGAGGGTTGCCTTATGAAACCGTATTTGTGCTGAATGTTTTTTATATGATTACAACAAACATCGATGTGTCAGATGGCTTAGCAAATGGAGCTGTTGGAAAATCAGTTCATCTTGAATTTAATGATGAAGGAGATGTGAATGTTGTATGGCTTGATTTCCCAGACTCACCAAAAATTGGTCAAAAAATGAAGAAAAAAGTCGCTGGACATGTAGCTTCTCATCAAATTAGTACAACTGCTGTACCGATAGGAAGAAGATCTGCGACTATTCCACTTAATAACAACAAAACGATAAATGTTAAACGATCGCATCTACCTTTGGTTTGCGCTTGCGCAACTACGATTCATAAATCTCAGGGAAGTACGTACCCTGAAATTGTTTATGAATATGATAAGAAACATCAACTGTCATTAGTGCATGTTGCATTGACGCGGGTGACTAGTCTTCAAGGTTTGTACATTACAACAAAAGACAGTGATAAAACTTTCTATCATGGCCGAAGAGCATCTACAGCTATAAATAGTCTTCAAGAAGAATTCCGTAGACTCTCGCTTAATCGCTTACAAACTATCACCAATGATCTGTTAGATTTTATTAATCAAAGGAGAGGGTTGACAATATATACATTTAACTGTCAAAGTCTCCGTGCTCATTCCATTGATCTTATTGATCCAATTATGCGAAAATCGAATGTTTTACTTTTAAATGAAACCTGGTTAGCCAATGAAGAGTCGATTAGTATACCAAATTTCAATTGCATAATACAATATAAGCGATCGAACGTTCGAGCTGGAGGAGTTGCCATTTATCAGAATATGCACGACACTACCAATGTCATTACTTCAAACATTGATATGCCTGTAAGGCAGGCGGAATTGACAACTTCAACAGTGACATCAGTTGGTGAGTTTTGTGCAGCTGAATGCAAAATGGAAGATGGCAACAAAATTGTTTTGATGGTAATTTACATTACTCCAAATCAAAAAATGGACGACATCATTCATTTCTTGAAAAGAATATTATGGCCATATACAAAAGCTGGAGGACAATATCTTGGTAAAGGAGAAGACAAGTTACCGATAATTTGAAGTGGAAACTTCAACGTCAATTTTTCCCGTGAAGATGCTCGTCCACTAATTGATTTCCTCCAAAGTGACTTGAATCTAGCCATGAATAATAATCCTCTGATTTCGACAACACGACATTGTACTACCATAGATGCTGTATTTGCACGATATCTCAAGGCTGTCAATACAAAACATTTCGTATCATATTTTAGTTATCATAAGCCACTGATAACTGAAGTTCCGATTCAGTCATTACCGGAAGATGCTATGGCAGTAGACATAATTTAAAAATAACATTCGAATAATAAGAAAATTTGTGTTACACTTAATGTAAGAAAATAAATATTTATTTATTTAATTTTTCAAATTTAAACTGAACTATATTGACTGTGTTGACTATTTTTTTCCAGTCCTTTTATAATTTTATCCTAATTAATTATTTGCATGCAATTAAAAACTATTTTTTAATGATGCCAAAGAAGTATAACTTCTCACGCGCGTACATAAGTACACGCACCCATTTTTATTTAACATATGAGGCACATATTTTCACACACAGTCACATACAGATACACACACACACTTATTCCAATTTATACATCGTTTTCTGATTTGTCTCGGAGTACGGTGACATTTTTGAATAAACAATCATTCAAATTTTGAGTTATCTATGATGCTCGTTTTTTCCCACGTTGGCTCCTGCCCTGGGACTGGAATCCGGAACCGAAGTTGATGATTTCAATATTGTCTCCACGTTAAATCTTGTTTTAATTACTGGCCAGTTTCCGTTGAGTCGACTATAGAGAGATGAGCGGACGACCGGTCCCTTCGACGTCCCAGAGCCAAGAGGCCGAGCTCACGAAAGCGAACTCGGTAGTGTGATCGGAGGGGGGGAATGAGAAATCGAGGATCGATTAATTCTTCGATTATAGAATTCGATTTTAACCGCGGATAAATTCAAAATTTGGATTTATCACCTTACAATTGTTGACCACGGTATATTTTTTAATTCGGATGTCATTGCAATGTAGGTATATGGGGTAGTCCACCACTCCTGAAACGAATTCTGGTATACCAATTTTCCTATAGATTGAGCAGTCTGAAATGTGCATTACTCTAGATTTCTTGTATGGCGTATTTTGCGGAGATGAAGGATTTTCACGTGTTTATACATGCTACATGACATACTAAAAGACTGATCTGGGCAAATCCATATAAATACAATTCTATATTGACAGAATTACAACAGATGAATTTAAAAGCTGGGAAAAAAAAATCCACGAAGTTTTTCCTACTGAATCCATAGCAACGTATTACATCCCTTATGCAAAAGTACAAGGACAGCGTATCTGTGCATCCGGAAAGCTCTGGGAACATTTCCACTACACCAAAACTTTATTGCGTAAGAGTGGCCTGTTACGCAATAAGCGCAAAGATAAATACACCAAGCCGGAAGTAAACGTTGCAGAAACGTGCAAAATTACAGGTGCTTTGATTTGAATAATGATTCATTTTTTGCACTATTCCTGACATAATTTTTCTGGTTTATATGTATCATATTTTCCGATTATATATATGTATATACAATGTATATATAGAGAGCGCCAGAACTGGAGTCACGCATCCGGGCTTCGACAGGGACGAAATAGCGAATTACGAATAAGATATTGCAGGTTTTTGTTTTTATTTTTTTTTTTTGAGTACACCGGCCACAAGCCAGCGACCAACTCCGACGCCGAAGATATTTCGAGGCAAGGCGAAACCGCGGAGATCTCGCGGGAAGGATACCGAGGCTGCGGAGGGGGAGACAACGCAGATCCCTGCAGCGCGGGAATCCAAGGCGGAAGCGATTCCCGCTGGCGGCCGGCGCGCCGCAGCCTCCCCGCTCACCTCGCCTACACCCGACCGTGGCAACCGCGAGGGACCAGCTAGCGACGAGGGAGCACCACCCCGCCCAACCCCAGGACCGCGTAGAGCTGCGCGGAAGACGACATCGCGATCTAGCGTTAAGTTCTGCGCCACGTCGCGACGACAGGTGCGCGTCAAGTTGCGCAATCTCCGAAATCGATGACAGATCGATTGTTGCGCATTCTTAGGGGGATGACGTCACGAAGGACGAGACCGGCGTTGCGGCCGATCGACCATGAGCGATCACTCGAGTTCTGGCGACTAACTAAGACGGTAGTCACGTGTCGAAGTTGCGTTAGGTCAAGCTTTTGGGTTATCTTTGTTATTCGGAAGTAGTGATCGCGAGGAACGATGAACAGCCATCGTCACGAGGGAGTAGGCGAGTTCGTCCGCTGGATGTGGAGCGGTACGCGCTGCTAATATTCTTGCGAGAGAATTTCGAGAGACATCAACTAAAGGCTTGCCGAGGAACGGATAGCCATCGAAGACTTGAGTCAGCGAGAGTGCTCGAAATTCTTTAGCCGATAAATCCGCTGGGTGACAGTAGCCTGAGTGGCGCGTAATAAAGTAGAGCCAATTTCGAGTGATCGAGAAGGTCGAGTCGAGCCACGTGTTGAGCCGAGGCACTATTGTCTCGGATTTGAGTGTAACCAAATTCCGTTACACGGGGTCACGTCAAATCAGTACGGAAAAAAAATCGTTTCTCGTGTAGGTCGCGAGCCGTCGAAAGGGAAGCGTTCGAATTCGCGAACCGCGTCCCGACGTCACGGGGAAAGTTGAGCTCGGGTGCGTTTTGATAAGAATTTTCTTTTGTAGAGGACAGTCGCGGGTAACGCGACGAGCCCCTTTTTCGTTTGGACTTTTGCATGAGTGGTTAGTGATACGGTGGCGATTAACGCCCGTAGGCATAAGTAATTTTGTCAGATTTATTGTCGATCGCGGTCAGCGTGTCGGTCTGGATTTCGATTCCGTTTTCGTCAAGGAGTTTATTATTAAGTTGGTGCCATTCCGTAGAGGACGATCGCAGGCAGCGCGTCGGGTCCAATTTTTTTTTTTGGTTTTTGTACGTTAGCGGTTATTATTAAGACAGCGACTAGCGTACGCAGGCCGTGGAGGTCTTCTAGATGTATTAAATTTTTGTTTTATTCTCTTCTTTTATTTTGTATTATCGCCAGCTGGAAATATATTATTTTAATTTTATTATTGCTTTGTAAAATAACGTGTTGGCGTACGTGTGTCGGTATTTCTTTCTACCCTAAAATTACCCCTCCCCTCTCCGCGGTACTGAGCTGCCGAGTATATGGTCGCGGTATATCGCATTACCGATTTCGAGGCGTGTTGATTACGCCAGGCGCCCAACAAATTTCGCGATATTGTGTTAGGTCCAGGATACCTCGCGGACGCCGATTTATTGTGCACGCGGTAAGTTCTCGGTCATTTTCTCCGAGTGACCGAGGAGTGGGAAAAATCCACGTCACAAATTGGCGCCCAACGTGGGCCCTTCGCAAAATTTCCGCTGTACATTTCCAAGAAAGATAGTAGCGTTGCGCGTTTCTCAAATTTGGGCTTAGCAACGGATAGCGCTCGCGGAACGAAAACAACAGCGGTCGGAGAATACGAGATAGAAAGGTCGCGAGACACTTCGGTTAGCGTGTTGACGTTTGGAGTACTGCGAGACAGTGTTGAATACGTAGCGAGAAAATAAAATTGTATACAAAGGGTGGCGAATAACACCGAAAATTGCGATTTACGACTCAGGCTACGAGTCGACGGATATACCGGGTGACGAAAAAGTACACCGCGTATATCCGCACCTTCCATTTCTAATGATAGGAATAAGATCGCCTGCTTTTATCGCCTATCTCTTGCTTGTGTCATGTTTATTTCCTTTCGTTATTGCTTTTGATTTCTGATTTCTTTTTGTTTTTCTTTTGTTTTCTGCGGTTTCGAAATATTTTTTTTTGTGTGTTTCAAAGACGGTAATCAGCATTGCGGTTGATTTTTTTTTTGATGCTGGTGCGACGTTTTTTTTCAGCCCGTCTTTTGTGTTCTTTTTTTTTGTTGTTGTGTTTTATTTCGTTTACGATATTTCTTTTGTTGGCGCTTTTATTCGCAATTTTGATATCGCTAAGGTACTAGAGGTGATTTCACCAATACGAGGAAACATCTCTCTCACGTTCTGTTGGTGCTTGTGGAAAATAGTGAATTAATTTAACAAGTTTCGCGGAAGTGTCCATATTGGGTACTATTGCTTGCGCTCAGACTCTACCTATGGCTTTTGTCTTTCGGTGCGAATAGTGGTTGTGCGTGCTTTCACTTTCATCGCTTCTCTTTTCTTTTGCGTGCTTTTACCTTCATTCCTGCTCTTCAATTTCGCGGGTAAATTCAACATGGCGGAAGTAACCGTTGGCGCGTGGTTGTACGAGATGACGAGCGATGAGCTCGAGTTGGCATTAGTGACCGCGAGGGTAAATTCCACCGGTGACTTACTGGTGCGTCGTGACCGGTACGTACGACACCTCTTGCGTGAGCGCGGGGATTTGTCGGTCACCTGGGAACCAGAGGACGAGGATGTCTTCGCGGGGTTGGCCGAATTAGCGACCATTACGTAACCGGTGCGGGAACAGCCCCGAATCGCGGGTCGAATTCCGGTCGCTACCGGTCGACCCGCACCAATTCCTCGCGATATGGCGATCGCTACTCCGCCGGCCTGGACCCAGGATCCAAGTATGGAATTGCGTGCCCGGGAAACGATTCGTGACATCCCGAGAGCCTTGCGAGGTTGGAACCTCAATTTCTCTGGGATTGGCGAGGCGAGCGTCGAAGATTTCTTGACGCGATTAGAGGAATGGCGAAGTTTATCGGACCTGAGCGAAAACGAAGTGTCAGTTCGTTAACAATGATCTTTTCGGGCGTAGCCTTGGAATGGTTGCGATGTGAAAGGGACAGTTGGGGTACGTATGACGAGTTCCGCGCGGCATTACGCGTGTGGTTCGGAGACGGGACGGCAGGAAGTCGCGTGGAGGATCAGGCCAGGTCGCGAACTCAGGGACCGGTGGAGTCAGTAACTGGATACCTATCCTGCGTTCGAGGGTTGTTAAGGCGGATGCCGCGTCCGTATACGATGGAGCAGCAGCTAGATCTGGCTTTAAGGACCTGCGCCCCGGAATTCGCGAAGTCCTCCGTAGAACGGACTTTGAACGTGGAGTGAATTAATCTATCCCGCCACGGAGTGGGAAAGAAACCTCGCGTTGTCTCGCGAATACCGCCCCCCACCCGCGCCGAAAGAATCGTTTATTAGTGAGTTAGTGCGCCGGACCAAAACCGCGGCGACTCGGAGCGAGCCTGAGTTAGCCGCGCTGGCGGAACCGGAGGTCGAGCCAACGGTAGCGCAGACCATAGAGAAGCTGCTAGCGGCCCAGGTGAAGGGGCTCGAGGAGAAGTTGTTGAAGGCAATGGCGGTAGCGACCCAGAAGGATAAGGCGAGCGGCGCACAGACAAGTGGCGGAATCCCGGCTCCGAGGAGGCCGACCTCGCCGAGGCGACCCGCGCGAGGACCAAGGAGGGGAGCGGCTACCTCTGCTGACCAGCCAGCAACGCGCGTGCCCCGGGCCGTACAATTTCGTCGCGACAAGGTGTGGGACGAGAACTTGTGCATGAATTGCCATCGTCCCGGTCACCGGTTCAATAGCTGTCCAGACCCTTTGCGGATCTTTTGCTATCATTGCGGATACGCCGACGTGTATTCGACAGATTGTCCGCGGTGTTCGGGGAACCAGGACGAGCAGCCTCGTTAGGCGGCGCCCCGAGTGGAAGACACCACGACATTGCGTGGCGTCGAGAGGCATCGGGGGCAAATGGGTCAGTGCGTTGTTAGACACCGGCTCATCGCGAACATTTCTCGGGACAGTCGGAAATCAGATCGCGTTAGAGTACGGACGACAAGTAAGATCACCCAGCTGTTCGAGTGTCGTATTGGCGAATGGATCGGTAGAGTCAATAACCGGAGAGGTAGAGCTTCCGATAACGTTGCTGGGTGTCGCGCATGAGTTTTCGTTGCGGATTATCCCCACCTTAATTGGATATTGCGTCCTCGGCATGGATTTTGTCAGAAAATTCGGCTTTTCGATTGACGGTGCGCGCGAATCATGGAGGATCGCGAATGTTCCGGAATACGTGGGAAATCTTGAGGAGGGTCGGCCGATCCAAGTTACCGATGTGTCAGGTTGTAGCGGTATCGTAGATCTAGCGGATGGCGAGAATCGAGAATTATAAGAATTCTTAGCGAAGGAGTTACCGAAAGTCTCGAGAGACTTGGGCCTCACTCATCTCGCGGAGCACGAAATAGACGTGCAGGCTAGCGCACCTATCAAGCAGCGGTACTATCTCGTATCTACGAAAGTACAAGAGGCAATCAACGAGGATGTAGATCGTATGCTCGCGGATGGAGTAATTGAACCCTCCCAAAGTTCGTGGTCGACGCCAATCGTGATGGTCAAGAAGCCAAACGGGAAATATCGATTCTGCTTGGATTTCAGAAAAGTAATCAGCGTTTCGAAGAAGGATGCGTACCTGATCCCGTTTATGAATGGCATATTGGATGAATTGCGGTCAGCCAAGTACATCTCGACTATAGACTTGAGTTAAGCTTACCACCAGATTCCCTTGACACGCGAGAGTTGCGAAATAACGGTGTTCACGGTCCCAGGTCGTGGATTATTCCAGTTCGTGCGAATGCCATACGGGCTTACCAGAGCCCCAGCCACCTTCCAGCGGTTGATTGACAAATTAATTACTCCCGAGATGGAGCCGCATGCCTTCGCGTATCTCGACGATATTATTGTGGTGACCACCGACTTTAGTTCGCACTTAAAATGTCTATCTCGCGTTATCGAACGGATAGTGTTGGCCGGGCTTACCATCAACCCAGAAAAGTGCTAGTTCTGTCGTAGCGAAGTTCAGTATCTAGGGTTCAAGGTGAACCAGGACGGCCTACGGGTCGATGCCGACAACGTGGAACCTATTCTAGAGTATCCCGCGCCGAAAAATCTACGGCAATTGAGGCGATTTTTGGGTATGGCTTCGTGGTATCGGAAATTCATCCCCGAGTTCGCGAGTGTGGCGGAACCCCTCACCCGGTTGTTGCGGAAAGATAAGAAATGGGGCTGGGGTAGCGAGCAGGAAACGGCGTTCAAACGCAGAAAACCCGCGTTAACGTCGGCTCCGGTTTTAACGTGTCCCGACTTTGAGCATGAGTTCGTCGTGCAGACCGACGCGAGTAGTTTTGGTATTGCCGCCGTCTTGACACAAACTATTGGCAGAATTGAGCGTGTGATCGTGTACGCGAGTCGGACCATGTCGGACGCGGAACGTAAGTATTCCACTACCGAACAGGAATGCCTCGCGCTAATTTGGGCCGTCAAGAAGTTTAGAGCGTACCTGGAAGGATATCACTTCACGGTGATCACCGGCCACGCGAGCCTAGAATGGTTGCGGGAATTGCGGAATCCGACGGGTCGGTTAGCTAGGTGGGCGCTCGATTTGCTCGAGTACGATTGCGAAATTAAACATCGAAAGGGAGCGATACACCATGTGCCGGATGCATTATCGCGGATTATGATGGCGAAGACGAGGGGACGGAAACGCTGGCCGCCCTCGACGTCGCTGGGAACGACAGACCAGGAGCGGAGCGTAAGGCCGCTTGGGAAGTCGTCATCCATCCCTGGTACCAACACCGCGTCCAGGACGTCCTGAACTACCCGCACAAGTTCCGGACTTGGTCGGTAGTCGAGGGGCGGCTATATAATCTGCGGGCGGACCCCTTAGTCGAACCCATTCTAGCGGACTTGGCGCCGTGGAAATTAGTGCTCCCGAGGGAGCAGCGGTCGCGGATTTTCACCGAAGTCCACGAAGACCCCCAGGCAGGGCATTTGGGTGTTGAGAAGACCCACGCGCGAGCGAAAGCTGATTACTACTGGCCCGGAATGTATCGCGATATCGTTTTGATGGTCCGGGCTTGCGAGCGCTGCCAAAAGTGCAAGGTGCAGCAGGCGCCACCGGCAGGCCTTATGGGTCGACGGGTCGTCGACACGCCTTGGACCGTGGTTGCGGCGGACGTCGTGGGTCCATTTCCCCCAAGTCGGGCCGGTTTCGAGTACCTTTTAGTTTTCAAAGATCTGTTCACCCGATGGGTGGAGTTAGCGCCTTTGCGAAAATCAAACGCGAAGAATATTCTTGCCGCACTGGAAGATCTCGTGCTGTCCCGATGGGGTACCCCGGAGGTGCTCCTGACGGATAACGGCACGGAATTCGCGAATAAGGCTGTCGACGAACTATGCGTCGCGTACAGTATTACCCACGCCAAGGTACCACCGTATCACGTGCAAGCCAATCCCGTGGAAAGGGTGAATCGCGTCATAAAGACAATGATCGTAGCGTAAATCGAGGCCGATCATCGGGACTGGGATGCACACCTTCACGAGTTCCGATTTGCGTACAATACCGTCGTGCACAGCTCACTGAGAGTCAGTCCCGCGTTTCTAAACTTGGGTCGCGATCCCAAACCACGGACGCAGTTGCGTCGGCTCGTGGAAGGTCCCGCGGAAATCCCCGTTCCCCATCCCGAAGTGTGGGGGGACCGAATGGCGAAGTTAGATGAATTGCGTGACCTGGTGACCAAACACCCCGAAGAGGCCCACGAGCGATAGGCCCAGTATTATAACCAAGGGCACCGGGATATCCGTTTCGCAGTTGGGGATAGGGTGTGGAAGCGAAACCGAGTTCTGTCGTCCGCAGCCCAACAGGTAGCTGCAAAATTAGCCCCCAAATTCGCCGGTCCGTTTCGCATGGCGAGAGTTATCTCGCCCGTCGTGTACGAACTAGAGAATAGCGAAGGACGGGGTCTCCGTAGGCACCACGTCAAGGATTTAAAGCGGTACGTGGAGTCTGAGGCACTGGCGCCTAGAAACGGGGAGGAACAGTGAGGGGGAAAATCGCTTCTCGGGGAGAGGAAAGAAGTGACAGGCAATGGCCACGATCCTGACCGACTCTTCCCCATAGTTGGAGGCCGAGTGGCGAGGACCGACGATGACGTGCGGGCGGTCCGAGACCTATTAAGCTGGGCGAGGATCCCGCGCCCCCCCGGGTCCGCTGTTTGGGGCCAACAACACCCGGCACCTGCAGGCTGGCGTCGGTGGCTACCGGACGGGGGTTGCTGGAACTGCTGGTGGCGGTTCATAATTATCATGATTGCGAGCGGGAGTTGGGGGTGTTCTGCTGGCGATGCGGCTGGCCGGGCTACACCAAGCCCACCTGCCCGCAGTGTTGCGACCAGCCAAGCGGACCAAGCAGGGGACCCTCCCGCTGGCCACCGGCAGGCTTGCCAGCAACCCCTACCGTCGCGAGGGCAGTCGCCCACCAGATTCCCCCCTTGATGGCGAGGGAGATCCCACCCCCATTCCCCATCGCGAGGGAGGACGCCCCAGCACCACCCCCCCCCGGTTGCGAGGAGCGAGAGAGAGGACGCCCCAGCACCACCCCCCCGGTTGCGAGGAGCGAGGGGGAGCCTGTCGACGGGCCAGAACAATTGCGGCGGCGGATCCTAGCGTCCGCGACCGGCCGGGGCCGGGATCGAGGCCGGCCGGGACGACGCGGCTAGGCCATGCTATGATAAAGATTTTTTTTTTCACTATAATAAAGATTTAGTTATCGGTGTAAATGGCGTCCGCTTTCTTTCCTAGGCCTTAAGTGGCGGGCTTTGAAAAAAAAACATTTCAGGTCCGACAGCGAAGTAGAGGGCTCCCCTAGACAACCTTGGCGTGAGGAAGGGGATCAGTTGAGCTCGCGAAGAATCCCGGAGGACATGCGAGTGGGCATCTGGCCATACGGAAGAGAAAAGTTTTTTTTTGTTTTTTCTTGTTGTTTCATCGTCCTCTTGGGAGGGGGTTCTCGGTGAGTACCGCGTGTGGTTACTTCGAGCTTGCGGTCACCTCGCGAAGTTCGGCTCGCGGGATGCAGCGCTGGCGCTCCGGCACCCCACGTTCCGTCTAGGGGGGGGGGGGGGGGGGGGGGGGGAGTTGTCACGTGGCAGTTCGGTTAGGCCTGCCCGTTACAAGAATCAGGGTTTCGAAAACCGAGTTGCGAAATGACCCTAGAGAGCGCCAGAACTGGAGTCACGCACCCGAGCTTCGACAGGGACGAAATAGCGCATTGCGACCAAAATATTGCAGGCTTTTGTTTTTTTTTTATTTTTTTTTGAGTGCACCGGCTTCCCTCCAGTGACCAACCCCGACGCCGAAGATCTTTCGAGGCAAGGCGAAACCGCGGAAATCTCGCGGAAAGGACACCGAGGCTGCGGAGGGGGAGGCAACGCAGGTCCCTGCAGCGCGGGAATCCAAGGCGGACGCGATTTCGCGAGTTCATCGCGTGGATGTGGAGCGGTAAGCGCTGTTAACCTTCTTGCGAGAGAATCTCGAGAGATCATTAGTAAAGGCTTGCCGAGGACGGATAGCCAGTGAGGATTGGCGTTAGCGACTGTACTCGAGATTCTTTAGTTGATACATTTGCTTGGTGACCGTAGCCTGAGTTGCGCGTAAGGAAGTAGCGTTAATTTCGGGGGATCGAGGTGATCGAGTCGAGTCACGGGTTGAGCCGAGACATTATTGCGTCGAGTTTGAGTGTAACTGAAGTCCGTTACACGGGGTCATTTTACTTCATCCGATACAGCCTCAGTTCTCGTGTAGGTCGCGAGCAGTCTCACGGGGAGCATTCGAATTCGCGACCGCGTCCCGCCGTCGCAGAGAACGTGGAGCTCGGGTGCGGGCTAGTAAAAATATTCTTTCATAGAGGAGGGTCGCGGGTGCCGCGACGAGCCGCCTTTCCGTTTGGTCTGTGGTATAATTCGGTAGTAATAAGTTGGCGACTAGCGCCCGTAGGCATAACAAATTTCATCTCCTTTTCGTTTGATTGATTTATTGCCGATCGCGGACCGCATCGGCCAGTCGCGGGTGACGCGACGAGCCTCGTTTCAGTTTAGATTTTTTTGTTTGCATGGTCCGTTAGTAATAAGTTGGCGATTAGCGCCGTTCTATAGAGGACGATCGCGAGCGGCGCGTCGGGTCCTATTTTGCTTTTGGTTTCTTTTTGTGTGTAAATTAGCGGTCACGATTAGTATAGCGACTAGCGCACGTAGGCCGTAGAGGTCTTCGGGATCCCTTCATTTTTTTTATTGATTATTTTGTTTGCTCTTTCCTTTTTTTTTAAGCTAAGCGTTTGCGTTGGGGATAGCGAGGACAAACTTTTGCAGTATTGTTTTTATTTGTATTTTTTTTTTTTGTATTATCGCTATTTTGAAATATATTGTTTAATTTTATTGCTGCTTTGTGAAATAACTTGTCGGCGTACGTGTGGCGTATCTCTCTCTTTCCAAAAATTACCCCTCCCCTCTCCGCGGTACTGAGCTACCGAGCATATGGTCGCGGTATATCGTATTACCGATTTTGAGGCGTGTTGATCACGCCAGGCGCCCAACCAATTTCGCGGTATTATTTCAGGTTCAGGGGACATCGTGGACGCCGAATTATTGTGCGCGTGGTAAGTTCTCGGTTATCTTCTCCGAGTGACCGAGGAGCGGAAAAATCCACGTCACAATATATATATATATTGTAACCAATATTTTTCATACAGTTGAGGGTAAAACGATATAACGATAATTGGTTACCCTACGGCGCAGTCACTAACCTGAATGATTAGATAGAGAGAGATACTAAGAGAGAAAGATACGATTGTTGGGCGCCAGACGCACATGCGTCAAAAATAGATAATTAGACAAAAAGATAAAGGTAAAGGTAATAGATAAAGGTAAGGTCAGGTTCTACGACGGTTTTGCACAGTTCGCTCAGAGAGACAAGATAATGGTAGAGGGGCGGAGTCGAATCCAATAGATAAAATAAGAAACAGGTGAAGCAGAAATAGTATCAAATATATTAAGCAAGGAGCGATAAGTTTTAATGACAAGCAAGTAGCTGAAGAGATTGAGATACAATTACGATAAATGCGATAATTAACAATATTTACAGCCAGAGAAAGGTTAAGCGAGAGAGTTAACAAATAACGGAACGTTTTCCGAATAAGCGGAAAATATGCGCAAGCTCGCGATACTAAAGGTAATGATTAACACGGTTTTATAATAAATAGGCAGAACAGAAAAAGATATACTGTACTTAAATTAAGCATTAAGCAAATAAACCATAAAATATGAGAAGCGATTATAAACACTTGCGAAATACAACAATTGTAATAGTTATCACATTACCAGAATGATCAGAAATAGGCAGACAGGGAATTATGAATTACAAGGCAAATTCAAGCGACAGATCAAATAGAAAATTATCATAAAATATAGAGAATAACAGATAATACGTAGTCTCTAGTTTGCGGTAAGTGCGAGAGAAAGAGAGATAATATTCGGTACGATAAAAGGCAATTCAAGATAAGACAAACGATATTCAAGATAATTGATATGCAACGTACGGCAAACCAAATAGACTACGGACAACTACGATCAGCGATATTAGCGAAGAAAATAGTGAAAAAGATGTTATGCGATACGGCACAATACTCCAATGTCAAGTGAACGACGAGCGGGACCGCGCAGCGATATAAGATCGCTCCCGCGGTACACTCACTAAGATACGATAATCAACGATAATAGGTAAAGAGACAGATAGAAATTAATCAGAGAAAATATAACAATATAGCAATGCTCAGTAGCTAAGATAAAAATTGATCCTTCAACGGAACGCGCTGCTAGACAGCGATATCAGACATTCAAATATTCCAGAAGAGAAAGATAATAAAATAAACAATAGTCACTACAATGCGTAAGTAATAGTCAACTAGTCGCGAAGTTACTTGCAATAAGACAGAGAAAGGGACAAGATAAGAGATAAGAGAGAATAAGGTACGAGCCCAGGTGGCTCAAGCAGACCAACTGCAAGATAAAGAGAAAAGATACGAGCCCAATTGGCTCAAGCAGACCGACTGCAAGGTAAAGAGAGAAAGAGATAAAGGTAAAGGTACGATATATTGCAAGTAATCTCGTGGCTTCACAAAATAGAAAAGGAACCTCACTTACGTAAAAGAAGATATAACAGGTGCGAGAGAATGCGATAAGGTACAATAGCGATAAGACACAGAAGATTACGATAGCACGACTGTTAGTGTCAGTAACTGAACGTAGAGTGACGAGATGAGCGATGATCCTGATTTCCGTTGAGCTGCTGTCACGTGATTCTTCCTCAAATTTGCGGTATTTTAATTGGACCAGCAGGTCGCGTAGGCCTGGTCCATGGGTAGGCGGCGATAATCCCTCGCCGCTTGTTTTTCTTTTCCCTCGACGACAGGTATCGAGGTATCGGGACGTCGGAAGGTGGTTAGAGATGTTTCCCTTCAGCTATGCGGTATCGTTGGTGAGAGGGGGGGGGGGGTCGTACTGCTCATGTGTTGCGATATTGAGGTGTGCGGCAATATTACGTCACCGGTCCTTTGGACTTGCGATCGCCTGTAACTCACTCCTTGCTTTACTGGTACTCCCCGTTGTAGCTATTTCGTCGGCGCTGCATCCCGGCCCTCGCTCATCGGAGCCCTCATGCCGGAACGATCTGGTGGTGATGGCCCTCAACCCGGATCCCCACACTAGATCCACCAGATCCACGTGGTCAGCATATCATTAGCCTATTCCACGCCGCAGTCCTTCGATAAGACGGTTCGTGAAGAGAAAACCGTCTTCTATTGGATAGTCAACGACTTAGTAGATGTTAGGGTCGGTTCAGCTCCAGGCTGATAAGTTTCGTCGACGGGAGGCTTTGTTGTGTTTTTGACGCACAGCCCTGTACGCCGCCTGACGATGCATCCGAGCGGTAGAAGCATTCGTTCGTGGTTCGGCTCCTGGCCGATAAGTCTCAAATAGTTGGAGGTGCTGTTTGTGCATCACGCACGACCCTGTTCGACAACTAGATAGGCATCCATCGGGAGTGGTTTCAGCGGTATTCGTTCGTCTGTAGTCGGTTGTGGTCGATGTTGAGCTGGTACGTGACCCCTGTCAGGCAGTGTCCTGGTATCTTGACGCGAAGGTCTCGCAGATGGTTCTCGTAGAGCATTACAGAATTAGAAAATAGCATACAGTTAGCTTAGTAAAGAGAATTCAACTTAAAGATAATTAGTCGTTCATTTTTGGAGTATTGGCCTCAGACGTGCTTTCGTTATTTTTAGCGATATCTGCACCTAGGGGAATGCGATAATTAAACAAAGTGACGGGGTACAAAATACCACGTCACAATATATATATATTTATTTATACATATTTATATATATATATTTATTTATATATATTTATATATATATGTAAAGAAAATCACGACACTCGTGTACTTGTGTCGTGCTTCTCTCAAGTTTTGAATCTGCCGCGTTACCGACGAAGGCCACCGACCGATGGCGCGGTAGAGCACGGGCTTGGGGAGACGACCAGTAAATTTTGAGAGAGTAGGATTCAAAAAGAAAATATTCAACAACGTTGAACGAATGAGATAGCGGTTATCACGGGACCTTTATATAGAATTAAAATACAGGAATTAGAAGCTTTAAATGTTGTTTCTCTTACTTTTACAGGTAAGAACTGAAGTTATTAGTGAGTTTTGTACATAGTGTAAATAAATCTCTTACTTCTACAGAAACGCAATTGAGTTTTTGATCCTAACCTAAACTGGACGCGGAAAGACTTATTACATATATTTTGAGGTTACTGATATCAGCCCACTAAGTCCAAAACAAAATGCCGAACTTTAAGAGAAACTACTGTCCAAGACAACCTACGTATGACGCATCGTTCGTTCATACAGATGACACGGACAAAGCCTACGAATTGGCGAGACGACAAATTCAACCGCCACTAACCAGAGGAAGAGCTATTGGTACCAAGCCCAGCACGTCTAGAAATTCATATCAACAACGAAGATTTATATCGCATAGAGTTGAGAAGAACAAGGAAACTGAAGCAATTCTAAGTGAAGAGCTGAAGAAGAAGCTGTACCCCGGAGTGAGAGATGGGATGTCAGCAATGGATAGACTAGAGGCCTACAACACAACAAAGGCCATAACATTAACTATCACCACTCGTGCCATAGGGTTTGCCACTGTGCATATATATGCCAGTCTTCATGAATTCAACAACGTACCAGTAAGAGGCAGCATTTATCAACTCTTCCGTGTGGGACTAGCTCTGATAGAAGCGGAGGTCCAATTCACACAGCGAGGTGTCTCAATGATAATGAACAATGAAGACGCTTGTAAGCATCATACCTTTAATGAAGAATGGATGCAAGCTGCTAAAGCTGTAGTCGTAATGCCAGATCAATTAAGTATGATCATTAACGCAATTGGCAAAGTCACCGTGTACGATTCAACGTACATACCAAAACTGGCTGAAGATAACTACCATGAATATAGATTTGTTCCCCAGAGTGAACAGGTAGTTTTATCAAATCTTAGAAACGTCGTAGCTGCCTTATTCGACGAAGACACGCCAGTACAACATCGAAGAGCATTTTACCAACATAATCCGATATCCAGGACCATTTGGAATGGACAACTTGAAAATCCAATGTTACAAAACCCGGATGATATAATTCCTCCGCAATACCAAGTTGTAGATTTACAAGATGACATCAATGATTTACGGGCGAAGATGACTTTCTTCAACAAGAAAGCAGGAAAATATTTCACTAAACCAATAAGTTTCGAGCCCGATGGTCACAAAACACAATTGATTTGCAATAAACAAGAGGGAATGCGAACGTGTGACCGAGGAGGAAGAGAACAACTTGATCAATACTATGCCCGATGTAAGATAGAACGTGACATCGATGACTACTACAATATAACGTCCCTGTCTGCTCCAGAACAACTTGAAGGAAATCTTTTACTGTTAGGAGAGGCACCAATTTCTAAAAATAGAAAATATCCAATATACATTTTAAGGGACGAGAGAGCCTGTGTAGAATTTTCAAATCGACATTATAAAGCAGCAAGAAACATGAGATATACCTGATAGGCTTTCAACTGACGGCCCGTAGTATATATATTGTAACCAATATTTTTATACAGTTGAGGGTAAAACGATAGAACGATAATTGGTTACCCTACGGCGCAGTCACTAACCTGAATAAGTAGATAGAGAGAGATGCTAAGGGAGAAAGATACGATTGTTGGGCGCCAGACGCACATGCGTCAAAAATAGATAATTAGAGAAAAAGACAAAGGTAAAGGTAAAGGTAATAGATAAAGGTGAGGTCAGGTTCTACGACGGTTTTGCACAGTTCGCTCAGAGAGACAAGATAATGGTAGAGGGGCGGAGTCGAATCCAATAGATAAAATAAGAAACAGGTGAAGCAGGAATAATATCAAATATATTAAACAAGAAGCGATGAGTTTAATGACAAGCAAGTAGCTGAAAAGATTGCGATACAATTACGATAAATGCGATAATTAAGAATATTTACAGCCAGAGAAAGGTTAAGCGAGAGAGTTAACAAATAACGGAACGTTTTCCGAATAAGCGGGAAATATGCGCAAGCTCGCGATACTAAAGGTAATGATTAACACGGTTTTATGATAGATAGGCAGAACAGAAAAAGATATACTGTACTTAAATTAAGCGGTAAGCAAATAAATCATAAAATATGAGAAGCGATTATAACCACATGCGAAATACAACAATTGTAATAGTTATCACATTACCAGAATGATCAGAAATAGGCAGACAGGGAATTATGAATTACAAGGCAAATTCAAGCGACAGGTCAAATAGAAAATTATCATAAAATATAGAGACTAACAGATAATACGTAGTCTCTAGTTTGCGGTAAGTGCGAGAGAAAGAGAGATAATATTCGGTACGATAAAAGGCAATTCAAGATAAGACAAACGATATTCAAGATAATTGATATGCAACGTACGGCAAACCAAATAGACTACGGACAACTACGATCAGCGATATTAGCGAAGAAAATAGTGAAAAAGATGTTATGCGATACGGCACAATACTCCAATGTCAAATGAACGACGAGCGGGACCGCGCAGCGATGTAAGATCGCTCCCGCGGTACACTCACTAAGATACGATAATCAACGATAATAGGTAAAGAGACAGATAGAAATTAATCAGAGAAAATATAACAAAATAGCAATGCTCAGTAGCTAAGATAAAAATTGATCCTTCAACGGAACGCGCTGCTAGACAGCGATATTAGACATTCAAATTTTCCATAAGAGAAAGATAATAAAATAAAGCAATAGTCACTACAATGCGTAAGTAATAGTCAACTAGTCGCGAAGTTACTTGCAATAAGACAGAGAAAGGGACAAGATAAGAGATAAGAGAGAATAAGGTACGAGCCCAGGTGGCTCAAGCAGACCAACTGCAAGATAAAGAGAAAAGATACGAGCCCAATTGGCTCAAGCAGACCGACTGCAAGGTAAAGAGAGAAAGAGATAAAGGTAAAGGTACGATATATTGCAAGTAATCTCGTGGCTTCACAAAATAGAAAAGGAACCTCACTTACTTAAACGAAGATATAACAGGTACTAGAGAATGCGATGCGATACAATAGCGGTACGACGAACTTTGGTAGCGATAATAAGAACACGTCTGTTAGTATCAGTAACTGAACGTAGAGTGACGAGATGAGCGATGATCCTGATTTTCGTCGAGCTGCTGTCACGTGATTCTTCCTAAAATTTGCGGTATTTTAATTGGACCAGCAGGTCGCGTGGCCTGGTCCACGGGTAGGCGGCGATAATCCCTCGCCGCTTGTTTTTCTTTTCCCTCGACGACAGGTATCGAGGTATCGGGACGTCGGAAGGTGGTTAGAGGTGTTTTCCTTCAGCTATGCGGTATCGTTGGTGAGAGGGGGGGGGGTCGTACTGCTCATGTGTTGCGATATTGAGGTGTGCGGCAATATTACGTCACCGGTCCTTTGGACTCGCGACCGACTGTAACTCACTCCTTGCTTTACTGGTACTCCCCGTTGTAGCTATTTCGTCGGCGCTGCATCCCGGCCCTCGCTCATTGAAGCCCTCATGCCGGAACGATCTGGTGGTGATGGCCCTCAACCCGGATCCCCACACTAGATCCACCAGATCCACGTGGTCAGCATATCATTAGCCTATTCCACGCCGCAGTCCTTCGATAAGACGGTTCGTGAAGAGAAAACCGTCTTCTATTGGATAGTCAACGACTTAGTAGATGTTAGGGTCGGTTCAGCTCCAGGCTGATAAGTTTCGTCGACGGGAGGCTTTGTTGTGTTTTTGACGCACAGCCCTCTACGCCGCCTGACGATGCATCCGAGCGGTAGAAGCATTCGTTCGTGGTTCGGCTCCTGGCCGATAAGTCTCAAATAGTTGGAGGTGCTGTTTGTGCATCACGCACGACCCTGTTTGACAACTAGATAGGCATCCATCGGGAGTGGTTTCAGCGGTATTCGTTCGTCTGTAGTCGGTGGTGGTCGATATTGAGCTGGTACGTGACCCCTGTCAGGCAGTGTCCTGGTATCTTGACGTGAAGGTCTCGCGGATGGTTCTCGTAGAGCATTACAGAATTAGAAAGTAGCATACAATTAGCTTAGTAAAGAGAATTCAACTTAAAGATAATTAGTCGTTCATTTTTGGAGTATTGGCCTCAGACGTGCTTTTGTTATTTTCAGCGATATCTGCACCTAGGGGAATGCGATAATTAAACAAAGTGACGGGGTACGAAATACCACGTCACAATATATATTTCTCTGTATAAAGTTAATACTACCAGGTGGACAATACGTCAATGTTTATATTAAAGCAGCGTAAATGTAGTAGGGGAAGTGATGAATCTTTCGAGAATTGTGAAATAAACATGTTACAAACTTTTGAAAAGTAATAAAGAAAATTGTGAAAGATATTTCCTAACCTTAAATGTCTCAGAGAGATATATTGATTATTTTCATCGATCACGGTTGCGCTCAGCGCCGCACAAAATATCTGTCAGATATCTGAAGCTAGCTACTCACACGAGTGTTTGCCGAAAAGACACTTATTGGATAAGTATCGGAGTACAGTCAGGTGTTACCCACCGAGGAAATATCTTGTCGTGTTTGAGACAACGAGGAAATAGATAGCGGGATAATTGTGAAGAGATTTATGGATATCGGTCTTCACCACGGTGCCATAGAGGGCACACGTCAACCGATTCGGACACGGTGAACCAATTATCACTATCGCCAAATAGATTTGTGATAAAGACAAATAAATAAATAAATAAATAAATAAATAAATAAATATAGAAAAAATAGAAAGAAATAATGCAGGATGCTTTCCAACAAAGAATGGAACTGTCAAGCCTGTAAGAAAGAAATACAAACAGAAGTGATAAGATGTATACCTTGCCTGAAAAATTTTCACCCGGGGTGTGCACAAAAGCACAGAGTTTACAATACAGGTAATGAAATGGTTATATGTGCAGGAAAGAAATAATCTATTAAAAGAAATAAAGGAAAAGATAAAATGGATAGCATAGAAGGAAACAGTAGTATGAAAAGTGACAAAGAGGTGGGTAAGTCAAAGGGAGCAACAAACAAGGAGCAGAAAACAACAGCAACTACATCGGGGGAGAAGGAGAAACGGGAGGAGAGGGATAAAGAAGAGGGGAGAAGGAAGGAAATGAGAGGAGAGGGAAATGAAATAGTAGAAGAGAGCATAGAAAAAATCCTCAAAATTGTATGCCACATAAAAGATGACGGAATAACAAGAAATGAAATCAAAAAGATTGTAGAAGATATTATAGGAATACAATCATTACAACTAAAACAAGAAATAATTGAAATAAAAAACACGTTAGAAGTAATAACAACAAACAGCAATAAACAAATCGGAAGAAGTGGTAAAACACAAAGCTACGCTGAGGTAATAAAAACAAAAAAAAGAGAAAATATTCTCATAGTAAAGCCGAAGGGAAACCAAGAGAGTCAAGCGACGAAAGAGACAATACTCAACAAAATAAATATTAAAACATTACCAGTAGGAGTATCAAGAGTAGCGAAAGGAAAGAAGGGAACGATCGTAATAGGATGTGAGAGCGAAAGAGAAGTGAGGTAATTAAAAGAATCAGTGGAAGAGATGATAGGGAACGATTTTCAAACAATAATACCGAAGCAGAAGCAGCCAAAAATAAAAATAGTAGGAATTGACGCAGAAGAAATGGAACTATCAGACGAGTCAATTCTAGAAACAATTAAAGTACAAAACGAAATAAACGAAGTAAGGGAAGAATATTACATGAAAATAGTAACAAGATATACAACAGAGAAATTATATGAAGTAAAGAGAAAAAGACATACTGAGGGAACACTAATTATTGAAACGGACGTAGAAACCCACAGGAAAATAATAACAAAAGAAAAAGTTAACATAGGATGGAGAAAATGCAAGGTGTATGAGTTTATCAGTGTACTGAGATGTCTCAGATGCTGGGGATTCAATCATATGGCAAAATATTGCAAGAAAGAGGAAGTTTGCCGATACTGCGCGGGAAACCACAATGGTGTAGATTGTAAGTCAGGAGAAAAAAAATCTGTGAACTGTAGGGACAAAATTAGGCGATGCAATAACAAAAACATCAAGGTCGACCATGAAGCGACAGATAAAGATTGCCCGACGTACCGCAAAAAATTGGAAGAAGAAATGTCGAAAAGGTCTGTAGATAGCGATACAAAATAGCAACGAATAAAAGAAATGAATAATATCATCATGTGCTCAAACATAAGGAGACTAATTGCCCACAAAGATGAATTAGAAGTACAAGTGTTCAAAGAAATGAATCCATTAATAGTAGCTTTCACAGAAACGAGATTAACAGAACATATAGAAGACTCAGTTCAGACTCAAATTAACATGATAGGGTACAGTGTGGTAAGAAGTGACAGGGAATCAAGACCAACAGGGGGAGTTATAATATACATTAAAGATTCGGTTAAGTATAAGGTAATTTATGAGAAAAAAGTAATAGGAAATTACTGGTGTGGTTATATGGATAAACGAACAGAAAGTCTACATAGGATCGATAGCTGTAGTTTACCACTCGCTGAGTGCGTCGGATGCAGAATTTGTAACGTTTATAGAGAAATGGCTGATGAGCTAAATATAAAAGGAGAATGTGTAATATTAGGAGATTTCAACATAGACATGACAGCGAAAACGTTCTATGCAAGAAAATTAGGAAAAGATTTATTAGCACTAGGCTTAAAACAATATGTAAAAAAAACGACGAGGATAACAGAACGAAGCCAGACTATGATAGATTTAGTGTTCTCGAATAAAAAAATAGAAGTGAGAATAAAACAATCACCCGTAATCGCAGATCATGAATGTATACTGATACCAATAAAAAAAGAGAACGGCGTTAAGGAGAAGCGAAAAGAATTTATTACAAGAGACGAGAAGAAGTTTACAACGGAGGAGTTCAAAAAAGCATGGAGAAATGTCAAAGAAAAGGTAACAAGGAGAAACGAAGAAAAAGTGGATAACAAAGCAAATAGCTTGATAAAAGACATAGTATATACGCTAGACTTAATTATACCAAAAAAACGTTCACAATTCCAGCTAAATGGATTGAAAATAAGTGGTATTCACAGGAGATCAAAGAAATCACAAAAGCCAGAGACAAACCATGTAAAAAGGCTACAAGAACAAACGAGAAAACAGACTGGGAAGAATATAAAACATACAGAAACTTGAATGTTACAATGATTAGAGATAGTAAAAGAGCATACTATGAGGAAACTATCGATAATAATAAAAATAACCCTAGAAAAATGTGGAAGACATTAAAAGAAATAATTAATGGGAAAATGGAGAGATTTAATAGATATGATGAAATTAAATTTGAAAAGAAAGAAAACAATGATGAAAATTTGGAGGTGGAAGACAGAATAAACAGATACTTTATTGGTAGCATTAAGGAAATAGTTATGAGTATCGAAAATGGAAGCGAAAACAATGCGAGAGAAGTGGAGGAAAATGGCATAAAGATATGGGATAAATTTGACCTAGTGACAGAAGAAGACCTGAAAAAAATAGTGCAAAATATGAACAGGAAAAAAACGGCACAGATGAAGGGGTATCAACAGTAGTACTGCAGGAAATCTCCGACATAGTGGGAGTAGAAATGACAGAAGTAATAAATTTATCGCTTAGAGAAGGAGTGTGTCCAAAGAACTGGAAAGTATCAACAGTGATTCCAATTCCAAAAGCTGCAAATACGCTCAAAGTGGGCGAATTTCGTCCAATAAATATACTACCGATACATGAAAAACTGTTAGAGCAAGTAGTCGAACAACAACTGGACAAATTTATAGAAGATAACAACATACTAATCGACCAACAATCGGGATTTAGAAAAGGACACTCGTGTGAAACGACGATACAGTCAGAACTGGATGAATGGAAAGTAAAAATTAGTGAAAAACAAATGATAGGAGTTATATTCATGGACCTGAAAAAAGCGTTCGAGACGATTGACAAACAAAAACTTGTAAGAAAGATGGGAATGTATGGTATGAATGGGAAAGTGTTGAGATGGTTTGATTCATATGTAAACGAGAGGTACCAGAAAGTTAAGATTGGTGAAAAAGTATCAGTAAAAGAGTTGAGGGAATATGGAGTACCACAAGGATCAATCTTGGGATGGTTATTATTTATATTATACATCAATGATATTAAGAGAATGGAAACAAGTGAGACGAAGGTAAAACCTTTGCAGATGATATTATGGTATACGTCACAGGAGAGAGTATAGAGGAGATAGAGGCAAAACTCCAGAGAGCATTGTACGCACTAGAGAACTGGTTAGAAGAAAACAAATTAAAGATGAACGCAAAAAAACAAAGTACATGGTAATAAGAAGCATAAGAAAAAATATAAGCAGAAATCTAAAAATAGTAACGAAAGATAACAGCGAATTGGAGAGGGTTGCAGTCATGAAATACCTAGGTGTGATGATAGATGATCGTTTACTATTCAAAGACCATTGTGAGTATATGATAAAAAAGATAGGGAAAAAAACGAGTTTTCTAAATAGAATAGGGAAACATATTTCAGCGTACACGCGTTGCGTGGTGTACAAAACAATAATTGCACCGCACTTTGAGTACTGTTCAACAGTTATGATAAATATGGGCAAAACGGAATTGGAAAAATTACAGAAAGCTCAAAACCGAGCTATGCGAACAATCTTCCAAGTAAATAGATATACAAAAATTAGAGATATGCTAGGAGCACTAGGATTTATGTCGGTAGAGGAGAGAATAGAATATAACACCAGTATATTCATATACAAAATCGAAAAGAACTTGATGCCAATTGAGCTACATAATAGAATACAAGTAATTGGAGGAGAAATAGGTAGGAGAACAAGGCAGAAGAGAAATGTAAGAGTGAGCATGAGAAGAACAGCGAGTGCGCAGAAAAGTATCATGTACAAAGGGGTAAAAATATATAGAATGAGATAGAAGGTATGATATAAATATATAAAATGAATAAGAATAAGAAGGAGAATATAAAAGTTTACTAAGTCAAGTATAATATAATATAATTAAATAAACATAAATAAGTTAAATGTAACATAACAATGTAATATTAATGCAGGTAGGAACAATAAGTAAGAGTGTAAGCGTATAACAAATAAGTAAACAATGTAACACGAATAGCCGAGAAGGCTAAATAAACCAGTATCAATCAATCTCTCTCCCTCCCTCCCCCCTCTCCCTCCCGCCCTCCCTCCCTCCCTCCCTCTCTCCCTCTCCCTCTCCCTCTCCCTCTCCCTCTCCCTCTCCCTCTCCCTCTCCCTCTCCCTCTCCCTCTCCCTCTCCCTCTCCCTCTCCCTCTCCCTCTCCCTCTCCCTTAAACGATCAGTGTTGTTTACGAGCAAGTTGTCTGCTGGTGAATTATCCAGATCGACATCTGATGCTGTACTGCAATCGTTGGCAACATCAACTTCATCTTTGATAAAGACACAGTTTTGCAAAAGGTCTTCGGCGTCAGCTGAGCGACCGGGAAGGGTTTCTCGCACTGTGGACAGTCACCCGGCTATTTCAGCCTTCGGTTCTAGCTCTGAAGTATTCAGAGTATTCGGTGTCATATTGGATTTTTTAGCCGGAGGTTCGGTGACGCCGTTGTCAAAATCCAACGATCTCTTTTGACCCTCCCAAGCTTCTTTGGATGCTTCCGACGACTTGTGATGATTCACATTTTCTAACAGTTTGGCCATTTCCTGAAGTTTCTGACTTGAACTTTTGAATTCCAATCTATCCAAATCTCTGTTCTGAGATATTTTTACTTTCTTATTATCGCAGTCACTTGGTATTTCCTGTATCCTTGTCCCATTACCGTTTTGCGCCTGCTGTAAGAACGACCAGCTTCCGACGCTCCTTGAACATTTATCAAACTTCTGTGCCATCTCTTGCAATTTTTTACTTGAACTTTCGAACGGTTGAAGAGAAGATTCTGAATTGTTTTTCTGACCAAGGCTAGAGACATATTTAAGAAGATTTGACGCAGGCTTGCCACTCGAACTATTTAGATTACCTTCGTAATCCATATTGTTTTTAGAAGCTTCGGTTCGATTGATCTCAGCATTTGAACCAAGATAATTTTTTACACCGAAGCGAACGGCAGGACTATCCAGTTCTTGAATTTGCTGTAATCCCGTGATTTCTAAAGTATCAGCTATTTCTAACAGTTTTTTGAGATCGTTTTGAAATACTTGTGTCACGTGCGGAGCGGTCTCGCACGCGACGACTTCAACCCTCTTAGATCTCTCAGAGGTTTATATTTAAATTTTGGTGGATTCGGAGGTGAACGTCCTCTACAGGGCGTTCCGTGGGAAATGGTTTGAAGGATTTCAATTATGTTGTACCAATATTTTGAAGGAAGCAAGTATAAATGTTTAATGAAACAACTAGAAGCAGCAAGGTTATAGACAAGGAAGCTTACACTACGTTCTTATGCTACTCACGTTCTCGCTCTTTCGCACTCTCTCTCGCGGATTCTGCTTCGGCTTCGAAGGTGCCGAAGTTTACACCTTCACTCACTCACTTACGTGCTACACGGCTTGATTAAGTTCGTGGCTTTGCGTATTGCGCTTAATTCTAACTTCACAGACTGATGTCGCGACGCGAGATGCTTGGACGACCGCGTGTAGATTTAAAGGAGTTATCTCTCTAATCGTCGGAGACCCAAGACTTATAGCTCTATACTCGACAGCTCTGAAGGAGCCTGATTCCGTTGATGTTGGTTTGATCCTGTCTCTAACGGGACTGTCTTCGCTCGCTCGTCCGACACCCCTTGGAACGTCGGGCGGCGAGCGAGCTTTTCGCTGACGTTTGCATTTTCGAACAAAGGCTCGCCTCGCAACGGTCATCCTCGAAGCGCGTGATTTCGCGCTCGCCTCATCCCGGTGTTGATTACACCCGGGATCTGGCGGGCGCGAAGACGCTGACGTTGCTGGCTGTCCAACTACGCCGTTGCGCTTGGCTATACCACGAACTGATTATGATAAAATATTTTATATGGACTAACTAAAACTATGCTTCCTTGTCTCTAAAGATAATAATATGAAAAATGATAATTGTTATAATCGGTAATATGTTATAATTTCGGGTAAATGTGCGGCGCTCGTGACACTTGAACCTCCCCGCAGTACATAAAAGTCATCAAACTCCTGAGATCGTCAGCGTCAATGTTATGCAAGACGATCATTGGGTGCGGATGTTCATTTTCAGTCAACAAACGTCGAAAAAACTTGCTAGTGTTGGCGAGTATCATTTTGTGACCTTTAATCACCTCCCCATCCTTGCATACCAACGATACATCCACAAACTGTTGGGACTCGTAACAAGAGTCGAAGGAAAGCGCCAAGTGAGATGAAAAGTTGTCCCACTTCAGGTTCAGCTGAACCTCTTCCGTTTCATTCATCTTTTCGATGAATGTTTATTAAACGCCAATGTGAGGCCACAATAGCAGTAGAATTGTTTTTTGTTTCGTACTCCAAAAAGACCTGTCAACTGTCACGTAAATTTCGCCTCCTCAGTCAAACTCTCTCTGTCACCTTTCAGTCAAATTTTCTATTATTCACCTATGGACAAGTTGTAGTGAAATCGCCTCCGTTGCTTTCAATATTGTCAGTGTCCAGTTCTAGTGTGCATGCATTGCATTTATTGCCGACTTCTACAGTTTTCAAATTCTAGCTGGTGTACATGTGCAAACGTAGTGTGTCAGTGCGTGGTTGTGTCTGTGCTATTGTGATCTTTGATCTCCAAGGATTAACATACTCTATTATTGCCATAGCGTATTTGTTTACTTCCTTTCTCACTCGTTCTTCACGTCATCACATGTAAATCCACCTGACTCTCTCCACTCTATACACATCAGCCTTATCATGTCCGACGACAATGCCGAGACTTCTGCACAGGCAGCAACGAGATTATGCAAAGGATGCAAAAAGGATGTCAAATCACCTATTTGTTGCTACAAATGCCTTGGTTATTTCCATCCCAGTTGCGCCCAAGCGACGAAAGTTACAAAGGCTAACGGTAGACCGGCTGCAAGATGCAAGTTTTGCACGGCCCAAGCTGCTGCCACATACTCCACACCGGCTGCTCCCTTCTCCGTCGATACCGCTGGAGCTGTTACTTCTCTGCCTGAGGTTGGCACACCTACACCGCTTCCAGTTCCTCCCACAGGTTCGCCTTCGCTCGAAACGCTCCTTGCAGCTATTGAAGCCTTTTCGAAGCAGTCGTTAGATATCAATGCGAAACTTGATAAGTTGGTAACCTTACCTGATAAGGTTGGTGAACTTTCCACTAAAGTGAAGGGTTTAGAGGAAAATTCTCATTCCCGTGCCCGAGAGTCCGCAGAGCTCTTGACCAAAATCGATGGTCTGACCTTGCTGCCAGCTAAATTGGAATCTTTGACATCCAAGTTTGATCGGCTTTCAAAATCCACAACTGAGATGTTCAGCAGCCTCACGGCAAAAGTGAAGGAACTCACAAACAAAAATGCACTTCTTAGTGCTCGTATCGGCGACCTCGAGGATACCAGTAAATCACAGGCGGCTGAGATCACCCGCCTTGTGACATCAAATACTGAGCTACAATTGTGCAACACAAATCTGACGGACAGGCTGGCGTCTCTGGAGCGAAATTCTTTAAACTGCGATTTAATTATCGCTGCAGTTCCCGAGCTAGAAGGCGAGGACTCGCTGGCTATATTTGTCGCCCTTACAACCCAACTCTCTGTTGACGTTCCGCCTACCGATGTTCTGGAGATTGGGCGCATCAAAAGCACACTGGATTCCAATAAGCCCCGATTGATTCTCTGCAAACTCAGATCCGTCCAATGTCAGAATCGCCTACTTGCCGCCGAAAGAGCTAAAGGCCCCATTTATGCAAATCAGCTTGGCTTGCCGCATAATCAGCTCCGGACTCCTATCTTCATCAACGAACATCTGCCCCCTACTCTTTCCAAATCTCTAGGAAAGGTGAGAGCCTATGCCAAGGAGAGAGGCTATCTCTTCATCTGGACTCGAAATGGATTGGTATACGTCAAGCGGGATGCGTCCTCTGATCACATCCTGAGAAAATCTGAGGCCGATCTTCAACTACTCTCGCATCGCACCTGACTAACGTCGAAGCCATCTGAATCTACCCTCGTTGGATTGGATTGCGGTCCCATCTCTTCTATTCCTGATGCCACTCTTGATTGCTGTTTCTTTAACGTAGCAAATTTTAATGCAAATTCTCTCTTAGGGCATATCGATATTGTTAGGGAATTCTTTGCCGATGGCCGATTTCATGTGATTTCTGTCTCCGAAACATGGCTGCGCGATAATATTTCTTCCCATTGCGTTTCATTAAATGGTTATTATCTGATAAGAAATGGCAGAATTGGAAAAGTGGGGGGCGGAGTGGGTGTTTTTGTTCACAACTCTCTTAAGTCTAAGATTCTAGCTTCCTCCCCTCCCCAGTTTTCAAATTCACCTGAGTTCCTCATCATGGAAATCAGCCTGCACGGTAAAAAACTTCTGTTCTCCATCATTTACAGGAGGCCGAAGGGTCAACTATTAGACGTGTTTATTGACAAGTTTGAGAATCTCCTTCATGCCTTGTGACGTGGATTTTTCTGCACCTCGGTCACTCGGAGAAAATGACCGAGAACTTACCGCGTGCACAATAATTTGGCGTCCACGATGTCCCCTGAACCTGCAATAAGACCGCGAAATTTGTTGGGCGCCTGGCGTGGTCAACACGCCTCGAAATCGGTAATACGATATACCGCGACCAGATGCTCAGTAGCTCAGTACCGCGGAGAGGGGAGGGGTAATCTTTGGGTAGAGAGAGATACGCCACATGTACGTTGACAAGTTATTTCACAAAGCAGCGAGAAAGTTAAACAGTATATTTCAAAATAGTGATAATACAAAAAAAATTAAAAATAATAACAATACTGCGGACGCTTGTCCTCGCGATCCCAAACGCAAGCGCTTAGCTTACAAAAAAAAAGAAGAACGAGCAAACAAAATAATCAATCAAGAAGAAAAAAAAAAGAGAAAACAAAAATATGAAGGGATCCCGAAGACCTCTACGGCCTACGTGCGCTAGTCACCATAATACTCGTGACCGTTAATTCACACACTAAAAGAAACCAAAAGCAAAATCGGACGAGACGCGCTGCTCGCGATCGTCCTCTACAAAACGGCGCTAATCGCCAACTTAATACTAACAGATTATGCCAAAAGAAAAAAAAAACTAAACTGAGGCCAGGCTCGTCGCGGCACCCACGACCCTCCTCTATGAACGCATATTTTTATCAGCGCGCACCCGAGCTTCACTTTCTCTGCGACGGCGGGACGCAGTCGCGAATTCGAATGCTCCCCGTGAGACTGCTCGCGACCTACACGAGAATGGAGGGTGTATCGGACGAAGTAAAATGACCCCGTGTAACGGATTTCGGTTACACTCAAACTCGAGGCAATAATGTCTCGGCTCAACCCGTGACTCGACTCGATTTCCTGGATCCCCCGAAATTAACGCTACTCCATTACGTGCAACTCAGGCTACGGTCACCAAGCAAATGTATCGGCTAAAGAATCTCGAGTACAGTTGTTAACGCCAATGCTCACTGGCTATCCGTCCTCGGCAAGCCTTTACCAATGATCTCTCGAGATTCTCTCGCAAGAAGGTTAACAGCGCTTACCGCTCCACATCCAAGAAACGAACGGGCCCACTCCCTCGTGATCCCTGGTTGCCATTTCTCGCAAACTCTCTACCACAGAGAAAAGAACCAACGTATACTAGACTAGCTCACCCGCTCTCTACAAACGCCAGAACTTGAGTGATCTCGGATGGTCGCAACGCCGATCTCGTCCCGCTAATTTTTCGTGACGTCATCACCCTAAGAATGCGCAACAATCGATCGGTCATCGATTTTGGGGATTGCGCAACTTGCCGCGCACCTGTCGTCTCTACGCGGCGCAGAACTTAAGGCTAGATCGCGATGTCGTCTCCCGCGCAGCTCTACGTAGTCCTGGGGTTGGGCGTGGTGGTGCTCCCTCGTCGCTAGCTGGTATCTCGCGGTTGCCTTGGTTGGGCGTAGGCGGGGTGAGCGGGGAGGCTGCGGCGCGCCGGCCGCCAGCGGGAATCGCGTCCGCCTTGGATTCCCGCGCTGCAGGGATCTGCGTTGCCTCCCCCTCCGCAGCCTCGGTGTCCTTCCTGCGAGATCTCCGTGGTTTCGCCTTGCCTCGAAAGATGTTCAGCGTCGGAGTTGGTCGCTGGAGGGTAGCCGGTGCACTCAAAAAAAAAATAAGAAAAACAAAAGCCTGAAATATCTTGGTCGCAATGCGCTATTTCGTCCCTGTCGAAGCTCGGGTGCGTGACTCCAGTTCTGGCGCTCTCTAGGATTATTTCGCGACTCGATTTTCTAAACCCTGATTCCGGGATCTCGCCCAGGGTTCAGGGAGTCTCTTGTAACGGGCAGGCCTAACCGAACTGCCACGTTACAGCCTATAGTGAAATAATTATTACCGGAGACTTCAATTGCAACTCAAGTTCCTCCAATTTTGAGGCCAAGTACCTTCAAGATTTCATTTTTAGTCATTCCTTATATCTTATCCCTTACGGGAACACCCATCATACAGGCTCCTCTGACTCCTGGCTAGATGTTGTTATAGTCAACTCGTCTCAAAAGATTCATTCATTTGTGAAATCATCTGCACCCTTTATTGCAGGGCACGACCTACTTGAGTTTCCAGTACAAACTTTTAGCTCCGAACCGGCCCACTCGGTTAAGAAAATGCCGTAATTTTCGAAACTGCGACCCCATAGCTTTGAAAAACGATCTTTGCTCTATCGCCACTATACCTCCCTCTGACTCCTCATCGGATATAAATAGACAGGCAGAGTTCTTATGTTCATCTATTATTCACGTGCTAGATACCCATGCACCGCTGATCATGCGCGAATTTAGGGGACCTCCAGCGGGCTGGTTTACGCCAGAAATTAAGCGGCGTATAAGCGCTAGAAATTATTTATATACCTCGGCGAAACGTCTGAAATCAGCTGATTTGATGTCTCAATATCGCGCTCTACGCCGCGCTGTCAAAGTCGAGATTAAAAGAGCAAAAAACGTATATTTTAATGATCGCTTATCGAATCTCCCCAATGTATCGAGCGTCTGGCGCGAACTTGGCCGCCTTGGGCTTATTGTATCAAAGGGTCCGTTGGCCTCCCCCTTACATCACTTCGGGGCTGACCAACTAAATGTTTTTTATACTTCCATCACAAATGCCCATCCTCCCTGCTCAACTCATGAGTTAGATCAGCTGCTAGAAGACGTTTTACCTTTGGTTAAATCTCAGTTTTCGTTTTCACCTGTCCTTGAATCCGAAGTCCTGCGCCTACTCTCATCCTGTCTTACTAAATCGCGCGGTCAGAGCCCTGACGATATCCAATTATTACACCTCCGGGATCACCTAAACGTGATCGCACCTCTTCTGACAAACCTCTTCAATTGCTCCCTTCGTCATACTTCATTTCCTGAGATCTGGAAACAGGCTTATGTCATCCCGTTGAACAAATGTGAATCACCTGCCTCCGAATCAGATACTCGACCTGTGGCCAATCTAGCTCATCTTTCGAAAGTCTTTGAGAAGCTAGTAGCAATTCAACTTATGGCCCACCTCGGGCAGAATGCCGTACTAGATCCGTATCAATCGGGTTTTCGTAAATTCTACAGTACCCAGTCGGCTCTGCTCAAGTTACTAGACGATGCAAGAGAAGCGATTGATGATAGATGCGTTACTATTTTAGTCCTTTTCGATTTCTCGAAGGCGTTCGATAGTATAAATCATCGTTTACTACTGGCTAAGCTCATTCGTTACGGGCTGACTGCCGATGCAGTTGGGTGGTTCCACTCTTACTTTTCAAACCGATCCCAGGCCGTCCAAACTCTCTTCGGCACACATTCTAGCTTCCTAACAAACCACTCAGGAGTTCCTCAGGGCTCGATACTGAGTCCGATTCTTTTTCTTATCTTCATTAACGATATTGGCCATGTACCAACCCACACGAAGCATATTGTATTTGCCGACGATCTCCAGATATATCTGCATACCTCCCTGACCGAAATTGCTTCGGCTCTCGGCCGGGTCAGTATCGATGCAGGGGCGGTGTCGGATTGGCGACCGAAAACGGCTTGAAGCTCAATGTTGCGAAAACCAAGGCCATTATCCTTGGTAGCTCTTCCTATCTTACTCAACTATGTCACGAAAATCTTCCACGAGTCACTATAAATGGACAGTGTATCCCATACGTTAACTCAGTTCGAAATCTTGGCGTCTTTATTTCTGCCGATTTATCTTGGAACGCTCACGTAGCTCAGATCTCTCGCAGAGTCCATGGGACTCTTCATAAATTAAAACAACATAGAAATATTCTATCACCGGAAGTCAAAACGCTACTCGTTCATGCGCTAGTTCTCCCTCATCTTGACTACTGTAGCCTCGTCTATTGCGACCTTACCGATTATCTAAATCTTAAACTGATGAGGCTCGTAAACTGTGGCATCCGATTTATCTACAACTGTCGTAGGGACACTCATATTACACCTTACCGTCTTCAGTTGAAATGGCTGTCGGTAGCAAATCGTCGCCTGTACTTTTTAGGCTCTTTTCTGTATCAGCTTCTATTGACGTCTATACCGACTTATTTACGAAGTTCTTTTGTCGAAACAGATCCCGACGTACGTCGCTCTTTGAGGCTTGCAACTACAGATTACCCATCATCATTTCATATCCCCGCTCATCGCACGACTTGCTACCGAAATTCATTTCTCCTGTCGGCTATTTATTTCTGGCACAGTCTACCCCTATCACTGCGGCAATCCTCCTCTCTGGCGGTCTTCAAGGCTAAACTCTTCGATCGGCTTTTCGCATTGGAGTTAGCAGCCGTCAATCTAGCACCGTCGCCGAGGCTCTGATTACTAAGTTTCGTTCACTCCCTTTTAGGTTAAGTCTATTCCCTACCTCATTATCGTAATTATAGGTGTTATTTTGTTATCTTGTTACATTGCCCTTGATAAATCTCACAAATGTACCTCTTTATTTTCTTTTCCTAATTATATCTATATAGTATTATATCTATTTAGTATTATAAGTTTGCTGTTGCTCTTCCTGTTTATGTCATGTCTATTTCTAGTTATACTATTAAGATATTCTATTATTCTCTCTGTCTCTGTTAAACTTGCCCATTGGCTCCTACAGGCCACGGCATAAAATCAAAATAAATCTGAATCTAAATCCCTCTCCCTCTCCCTCTCCCTCTCCCTCTCCCTCTCGCTCTCCCTCTCCCACTCCCTCTCTGTCTCTCTCTCTCTCTCTCTCTTACCCATCATCATTCCATATCCCCGCTCATCGCACGACTTGCTACCGAAATTCATTTCTCCTGTCGGCTATTTATTTCTGGCACAGTCTACCCCTATCACTGCGGCAATCCTCCTCTCTGGCGGTCTTCAAGGCTAAACTCTTCGATCGGCTTTTTGCATTGGAGTTAGCAGCTGTCAATCTAGCACCATCGCCGAGGCTCTGATTGCTAAGTTCGTTCATTCCCTTTTAGGTTAAGTCTATTCCCTACCCCATTATTGTAATTATAGGTGTTATTTTATTTTGTTACATTACCCTTGATCAATCTCACATATGTACCTCTCTATTTTCTTTTCCACTATTATATCTAATCTATTTAGTATTATAAGTTTGCTGTTGCTCTTTCTGTTTATGTCATGTCTCCTTCTAGTTATACTACTAAGATACTGTATTATTCTCTGTTACAAATCCTGTTCCGCATTTGTTAAACTTGCCCATTGGCTCCTGCAGGCCACGGCATAACATCAAATAAATCTAAATCTAAATCTAAATCTAAATCTCTCTGTCTCTCTCTCTCTCTCCCTCCCTCCCTCCCTCCCTCCCTCCCTCCCTCCCTCTCTCCTTCACTCTCTCTCTCTCTCATTCTCTTTCAAGTTTTTGACTAAATTATTAACTGAAATTTACCGCAACTGGCCTTTCGTGGTCCCACGTTGGGCGCTAATTTGTGACGCTAAATTCTATTACCCTCAAGATGAGGACTTACCGTCGACACTTTGGCGCGATTCTCCACTTATTCTGAACGTTAAACTATAACAAAATCAATTATGTTGGGCGTCAGACGCGATAGCGTCGATTTTCAAACAATAATACGAATCAAGAAAAATGACACGAAACCATACGGAATATAATTAGAGAACCCGATGTATGGCCGGCTAGGCTCAGGTACTCACACGAACTAGTAGAGTGGCGGTATTCAAGGCACAGCTAACGATGATTATAGAATTGAAGAAAATAATGAAATGAAGAATAAACTAAAGTCAGGAAAAATGAACAGGTCAATCGATCATACGTATATTGTCAAGTAGGTTACAGGGTTAAGACAGGCGTATGAAATGGTATCGATAGCGGTAGTTAATAAAACAGGCAATAGTTGTTCACAAAAATTTCGGTAAAATAAAATTAAACGGTAGCTTTGAAACGAGAGACGGAAGTTAACAGTGAAAAATAAGCGTAGGTCGGGAGAAGCGATATAATGCAAGAATTTACGTAAAACTACACGTCACTATGCAACGTTATCTTACCCAAGTTGCAAATGACGCTACGAAAGTTATTATTCTGTCAATTAAAAACGCGAGTGAGAACTTTCCTGCAATCGGTAGAAAACAAAGTAACGATAGCTCGGGAGATAATAACGAGAGAATACGACGAATTTACCATAGAATCCAACCAGTACAAAAGATTGACATTCATTAATAATTTACAAAATCGATAGCGTGAACGATCGACTAGATTTACGGTCAAGTACGATAGATGATTTGCGGGAAAGTTATTCATAAACGATAGAACCAATAATTTATAATAGTTACGGATCCGAAGAATTATACTATAAATTCTTGAACATAACTTTCGAGAGAATACAAAATCATGAGAGAGTGAGAAATTCGGAGAGTTCGCTAAAAAAAAAAATACACAAAGTACACCTCAGTACAAAAGAATGAAGAATAATACGCAGAACTTAAATTAACACGGAAATACGGGACTGCAGAAAGATACAGAGAAAAGAATAACAAGCAAAATAATATAGGATTGCCAATAGCAATAGAAAGAGGTGCAGTTGTATTTGGAGGCTGATTCTACGCTCGGTTATACTCCAAGGAACTCGATATACGATACAATAGGCAGGATATAAATCAAAATATTATAAGCAATACCAGAAATAAAATATAAGACACACTTCTATTACAAAAAATTATGAAACGGAAGATAAAGCCAATAGGAATCAAAATACGCTAGCAAATATAGAAGCAGAGTAATAGCAATTCATAAATAATTAAGAAAATTCATAAATACGATAGAATTAATTATTCGGCAGTTACGAGGTCGCTCAGACACGAAAATTATTAATTACTGAAATCATGCAGTCCCACGGCGGCTTACCGCAACTCTAAGCCGTGGACCATGATTCACACAAAATCGGCATCACACGATGCAACCAAGAAACGATAAACTGTAACGGTCTTTTCGTTTTCGCGGTTTTTGTAGACTCGGATCCACTCCAATTGCGGAGCCCCTCGCAATTAACGAAAATCTTCCGTAACAATTTTCTTTTATGGTGTTTTATTGTTTTTATTTTAAACGAAATTTCGGACGTTGGTATGACTCAATGACATGTATGGATAAAATTAGAATCGAATACGAGAAGCGAATAAATATCAACAAAAAGAATAAATAAATGTATAAATAAAATAGGGACGGCGGACATCTAGGACGACAACAATTTCATAAAAGTCATACTCATAAAATTATTAATAAAATAGGACAGGTCAGAACGTAGATAAAACTTATCATCAGCGTTATTGAGGATATTCTTCAGATCCTTAATTCCGTGTCCGGCCAATTCGAATTCCCTCGTCCGTCATTCTTGGTGGGCTTTCCTCGATCGGGAATCCGAATGCGTTTTTTGTTTCGTCGGTTGTCTTTCTTCTTTCGTGATGATTCTTTATTGCGAGCGCACTCTGCTGACGATCCCCTCATCCGTCGTCTCCCGCTTCCCGCTCGATCGATTCTCAACCGTCCTCTCTCTTCCACTTCTCGATCGATTCTCTACCGTCGTATCACCGCTTAGGTGAAAGCCCCCCTCCCTACGGACCTACCTATCACTGAGTTCCGTAGTCTCTCTGGCGGCTAAATTCAACTGTTACAATTCCCCCCCTGATTTTGATATGGCGTTTTATTCTTTACAATGACAATCAAAATCTTGTGGCGTATAAATAAAAGTCTTAAAATTACATTTACCACTGTGCATTCACCCGCTGAGTCATTTCTTAAATTAATTGTACATCTTGTCAAATCCAGTCTTCTTGCTGTACATCGAGTCCTTATTACTAACATAACAGTATTCCCAATGTCGATAAGCTTTATTTCCTATTTATTCTACTTCTTTCAAATAATCAGAGAAAGAATATGTCGTCAAAATTTCTAATTTCGTAACTACCAACAACACAGTCAAGCTTACTTACTAAATTCACAAATACAAAAAAAAATGGAAGGAGAGTTTAGAACAGTTGTCTATCTTTCAAATTCCCCCCCTATTCACCAATTTCAATAATTACGTAGGCAGATGATATTTTCTTAAATTATATCGATTATAGTTACCTAAAATTTTATCTTTGTCGTTTATGTCAGTAAGCTGATAGGCATTCTCTCCCAATTTTTTATGAATTCTATAAGGTCCATGGAAAATATGAAAAGATTTACTCGTCATTTTATCCAAAGCACTAGATTGATATGGGATTCTTAACAAGACTAAATCATCAATGTCCAGTACGATTCTTGACTTTGTTCTTTGCTGCTTTTTTCGGATGTTACAATTTTTTGTCAGAGCTTCATTTGCTAACATTATTTTTACATTGATTGGTTTCTCTTCACCTGGTGGAAATTTTACCATTTGTTCGATTTTATCACTCGGTTTTTTGTTAAAGTGTAATTCTAGTGGAGTGAAACCTGTACTATGATGGGTAGTAATGTTAAAAAGCTCTTCTATTTGCTTAATATAAACAGCCCACTTTGTATGCCTATCTACACAGAAGGTTCGAAATAAACGGCCTAATTCTTTCATGACCCGTTCTGTGGGATTTGATTGCGGATGTCTAATTGAAGAAAAACTTACATGAACTCCTTCTTTTTCTAGCATAGTTTTCCATTTATCAGATGTAAATTGGCTTCCGTGATCTGTTAAAATTCTCTCTGGCTTTCCTACCTCAATAAAATAATTTTTTATTAACTTATTTATTGTGCTCAATGTTGTGGCCTTTTTTAGCGTATATAATTTAACATATTTCGAAAATGCATCAATCGTTACTAATATAAATTGAACACCACCCACTGATTTAGGTAACGGCCCATAATAATCCAGTGTCAATAGTTCATTGGGTTTTCTTGCAGATACTCGGCCATATTCTCCTTCCATACTATACGTCAATGGCTTTACACGCTGACATACTACAAAACTTTTTTATATACTGCCTCATATTTTTCCAACAGTAAAATTGCGCAAGATAGCTATAAGTCTTGAATGCCCCTACATGGCCTAATTTATCATGCATTGTATTTACTAATAGCCAAATCAATTCTGTAGGTATCATTATTTTCCAATTTTGTTCATTAAATTTTTTATGAAATAGTATCCCTTCGTGTATTTTATATTTATCCGCATTAATTCCGTCCACTACTTTCTGCCTAACTAGTTTTAACTGAGTATCTTCCATCTGTAAGTTTGCTAGGTTTTTTAATCTTGTCTTTAACTCCGGTTCTAAATTTAGTGCCACTACTTCAAAAAAACTGTCTAAATTTTTATTATTTTCTATTTCACTAAGCCAAGATACTATTAGTTTTCTTTGTTCTTTTGGTACCGAAAAACCATTTATGTTACGGCTGAAAAAGTCTGCTACAATATTATCCTTGCCTTTGCAGTATTTGATTGTATATGTGTATTGTTGTAAGTATAAACTCCATCGCATGAGTCTATCGTTTTTAAATTCGGTTTCTTGTATAAATATTAAAGCCTTATGATCCGTGATTATTTCAAATTCTGCACCAATTAGGTACGTTCTAAATTTTCTTATGGAGTGTAAAATCGCAAGTATTTCCTTTTCAGTCGTGAAATATTTTTGTTCAGCTTTTGTTAGACATCTACTCGCTACCGATATTATTTTCTTATCTCCGTTTTCGTCAATCTGGAAACCACGCCGCTTATTCCTATGTCACTAGCATCAGTTTGAAGTTTAAAGGGAACGTTTGATATATAATGATGTAAAGTTACGCAGTTTAAAAAATTCTTTTTCAATTGTTGATATGCTATTGAATGTTCTAGTTTCCAATTCCATGTCTCTTTACTACTTAATAAATCACGAAATGGATTGACAAAGTTTGCATGTTTAATTACGAATTGTCTATAATAATTGCAAATCCCAAAAAATTGTTGTAATTGTGTTACATTTTTCGGTTCAGGAAACTCCTGTATTACTTTGAGCTTATCGGGATTAGGTGTTATTCCGTTGGGTGATAAAACAAATCCTAGGAAAGAAACTGATTCTTGGCAAAATACCGACTTGTTGAGTTTCAGTGTAAAACCATGAACCATTAACCGATGAAATACCATTTGCAGATGATTGAGATGTTCATCGAACGATTTTGAAGTTATTAAAAGATCATCTATATAAGTTGTCAAAAATTCAGAAAAGTTCTCCCCAATTGCTAAATTTAACGCTCTCATAAACCCACTACCGGCAGTTTTCAATCCAAAAGGAATTCTCGTAAATTGATACAACGATGTATTATGTAAGAAAGCTGTATATTTGCGCGATTCCGCTGCCAACGGTATCTGCCAATAACTCTGCCTTAAATCGGTTGTAGTTATAAATTTAATACCGTGATGTTTATTTATTAACTCATGTATCGGAGGTGGAGTTTCGTTATCCGAGTCAATAACTTTATTTAGGAATCGAGCGTCGAGACAAATTCTAATACTCTTATCTGATTTGTGTACAATTCTTAACGGATTACAATAAGGGCTATTAGACCTTTCAATAATTCCTGCCTCCAACATTAAATTAATTTCTTCAGCTACTGGATCTCTAAATTTCAAAGGTATTGGATAAGATCTCTTTATATGAGGTTTACTATGCTTTAGTTTTATACTATGTTCATAGATATTAACGCATCCTACTTCGTTTGAGAATAACTTTTCATATTTCGACAGTACATTAGCTAGAGCCTGCCGTTGTTTGTCGTCAATCATCGTAATTGAATCCGCGATCGTTTGGACATCCTCCAAAAAGCCGCTTGTCCTATCTAATTCATTAAAGCTTATTGCGTTCAAATTTACTAAAACTTCGTCAAAAAAGTTGTGGTCTTCTCCCTCCTTCTCTATTCTAGCATTTTCTTTTTCAACTATTGTCACCATATCATTTTCAGGTTGATCATCAAGCGTTTGACTATTTAAATTACGATTTTTTTTACACAAATCTTCATCAATAGGATTTCTCTCTAATCTACTATCCTTATCATTATTATCAATTCTATAATCATAACTTAACATTTCTTGCAACACAATTTCAATATCACTATCATCAATTTCATTATTATTATTAAGTAAAGGTTCTTCCACAACCAATTCAATATCATTATGATCAATTTCATTATTATCATTAAGTAAAGGTTCTTCTACAACAAATTCAATATCATTATGATCAATTTCATTATCATTATTAAGTAAAGGTTCTTCTACAACAAATTCAATATTATTATGATCAATTTCATTATCATTATTAAGTAAAGGTTCTTCTACAATAAATTCAATATTATTATGATCAATTTCATTATCATTATTAAGTAAAGGTTCTTCTACAACAGATTCAATATTATGATTATCAATTTCTTTTTCAACGAGTATAGATTTTTTAGTCATTACTAAATTATTTGCCAAATTATCATCCGAAATTTGAGTTTCAGATTCATTGAATTTATTTACACCGCTATCTGTAACAATTGTCGAACTCCCATAGTTCTCATTTCTCTCTGCTTCAATGACTTTAGTTTTTTCACTTACTATCTCCTCTACCTCTACGTTTGAAATCCTTATACATATTTTATTACAAATTAAATAAGAGAGCAATCTTTCAGAAGAGGTCCACCCGTACGATACCAACGACGCACTAAGCAAACTCCCATTAATTACTATCGTCTTTTTGTTATAGTCTAAAATCGCTCTATTGATCGAAAGCCAATCATTGCCAAATATCACCTCATTCGCCAACCCTGGTATCACAAGAAATGAACATCTTCTCAACATATCGCCTATTTTAACCTCGATTAGTATCTGCCTCTTTACTGGAGTTGCCTTTTTCCCAATGGCAGGTAACACTAGCATATTACTAACCGGTAAAATGTCAAATTTCTTTACACTTTCTAGACGTCTAAATAATTTTTCGGATATGCAAGAGATTTGACTTCCCGTATCTACTCAAATAGAGACAGGAACACCCTCAATATTACCAAAAATAAACGGACATTTATATGACTGGTGAGATTGTTGTGCGTTCCCATTAAATTCTAACTCTACATCTGAAATTAGGTCCTGTTCTATATCTTGAAAAGATAATGCGCAACCCGATGTTGGACCTAGCTGTACCGCGTTGCACATCAGTTTAAATGCTGCCTGCTTGGATTTGCATTTGTCGTATTTACGTTGTTGTGACCTAAGCTATTCCTATGAGCATCTAAAATTACAGGTGGAGGATACTGAGTGTTTGGAAATACCATATTTTGATTATAATGCGGATAATTATTTGGTGGATTATTTCGCCAATTTGCTGTTAACGGTTGATGATAAGTTTGACGAGAAAAAGTTGGATGTCCAACTGGTAAATATTGATTATCACCACCGTGACTTTGAACACTTTGTATATTTGGATTAGCCGCGTTGTTTTGAATTTTGTTTGCGTCACTCTTATAACTTTGATTAGCCTGATTCAAATTTGAGTAAGTGTTGACTTGACTCGAACTATTAGTATACTTTTTTTTATCTTTCTGATCGTCTCTTTGTCTAGCTTCATAACCAGCATCTAATATCGATAAAGCTTGTACTATTTCATCTTCTTTATTGAAATCAGCTAATGCAAGTGCATCTCTGACTCGCACAGGCATTTGTTGTACAATTGTAAAATTAAGTTTATACGTGTTTAAATTCGAAAGGCAAAATCTAGATTGTTTTACTTGTTGGTAAAAGTAATTTTGTAAAGTACCGTCTTGTGAACTATATCGACGAGATCGCCAATGTTCTTCGGCTTTTATTTGCAAAGGAATGGAAAAAAATTTTTTTAAAAACTCATCTTCAAAATCTTTCAAATTCAAGAATCGTCCTCGACAAGATTCCATCCATGTCTTGGCTCGACCTTTGAGCATACTTTCTACGACGAATAAATGACACTCATTTGAAATATGTTTAAATTTTAAGTAATTTTTCATATCTTCCAGGAATTCTCTCGGATTAACTCCTTCTTCCTCTGAAAATTCTGGGGTTTTTAAATCAACTCTTAGTTGTTGCAAGTTCTCTACCAGCCCACTGATTAAACTACTTTCATTGCTAGATTGTTGACTACTTGTACTTTGTTTAATTTTTTCTAATTCTATACGCTGCAATTCATTCTGCTTACGTAATTCTTGTATTTCTTCAGAAATCTTCGGATTCTGCTGTTGCTGAGCGTATAAGGCATCCACCATTTTTTGCAGATCTTTCATCGTATCGACCTTCTCACGCAACTGCTTTAGTTCTTCCTCCATTTTTTCTTGTTTGTTCGTCTGTTTCGTAGTTTGTTGTTGTTGTGAACTTGAACTATTCAGCGATGTTACCCTTTTGTCTCGAGATCTAGTTAGAACAGGTGAATGCTTAAGAGACATATAAACAAAATTAGGGTTATATACAAATATACGTCTAATCGACCTTAAGTTAATCTTTTGTTTAATTCTGTTCGGGCGCCAATTTTGTAACGGTCTTTTCGTTTTCGCGGTTTTTGTAGACTCGGATCCACTCCAATTGCGGAGCCCCTCGCAATTAACGAAAATCTTCCGTAACAATTTTCTTTTATGGTGTTTTATTGTTTTTATTTTAAACGAAATTTCGGACGTTGGTCTGACTCAATGACATGTATGGATAAAATTAGAATCGAATACGAGAAGCGAATAAATATCAACAAAAAGAATAAATAAATCCTAATATATATAAAATTCACGTGTCACAGTGTTTGTCACCAAACTCCTCCGAAACGGCTGAACCGATTTCAATGAAATTTTGCATACACATTCGGTAGGTCTGAGAATAGGTTTATAACTTTTTTCATACTTCTTAGTGCTATTGTTTAATAAATATTCTTCATTTAATAATTTTTGGCATCGGTCGATAACTGCACAAGTGATAATTGCTCATCACCGGCTGATACCAGTTTAGCCCGCCAGGTGTCGCTGCTTAATTTAATAATTTTTGGCATCGGTCGATAATTAGCCCGCCAGGTGTCGCTGCTAGGAGACTCATACACATTCGGTAGGTAATTTGTAAATGGTAAATAAATAATAAACGAAAATACACAAATAATTAATTAATATACTGCTTTTCATCATTAACTAATTGGATTTCTTCGATTTAAGTGTTTAGTACAATGCCAGCAAGACGCAGAGGAGCTTCTATAGCCCGTCACACACCTAGATCTGCAAGCAGGCGAAATACAAGAGCCCTAAGAACAGAAGACCAAATCCAGCAAGATAACACTCATGTGCGTGAGAACATGGCGCGATTGCGTCAAGCTGAATCAGAAGATGTACGAGCTGAACGAAATGAACGAAGAAGATTAGAACAAAGGCAATCGCGTCGTCTTATAGTTGGCAGATGCAGAGCGAATGAACAACAGCGCCAACAGGTGCATCGATTATTTACATCTAATTCATTCCTGCGTCTAGCATTCGAGTATGAGCACGATATTCAATATTATGCTCATTCAAAAGGGGTAATTGGTGCTATGGACAAGGAATGTCCGCATTGTCATGCTCTTAAGTTTAAAACTGAGCCACCTGGAATGTGTTGTTCGTCAGGAAAGGTGCAATTACCTGCAATTGAGACACCACCTGAACCATTGAACGGTTTACTTATCGGCACGGATCCAGATTCTAATCTATTCCTAAAGTCAATTCGAACATTTAATTCATGTTTTCAAATGACATCGTTCGGAGCAACAGAAATAATTAGAAATAATGCTATCAATGGTCAGCAATTTAATTCAACATTCAAAATCAAAGGCCAAATTTATCATAAAGTGGGCTCATTGCTGCCAATGCCAAACGGATCACCTAAATTTTTACAAATTTACTTTATGGGCGGTGAGGATGCACGTGTAGATGCACGTTGTGGCTATAATAACCTCGATTCATTTTTTGCCAGACGCATCGTCAGTGACCTGGATTCCCTATTGAATGAGCACAATGAATTGTTGAAAATATTCAAATCACACATGCACAAATTACAAAGTGATAATCACGCTATTGTCATCAATCCGGATAGAACACCTGCTGGAGAGCATATTCGTAGATTTAATGCACCTGTTCTTGACGATGTCGCTGGAATCATGGTTGGCGATCGTACAGCTAAACGAGAAATAGTGATTCGTAGAAGAAATAATAATCTACAGTTCATTGCTGATACACACCGTTCATATGACGCTCTCCAATATCCGCTAATGTTCTGGAAGGGACAAGACGGGTATTGCATAAATATTAAACAACGAAATCCCGCAACAGGTGCCGAAACGAACAAGAATGTTAGTTCGAAGGACTATTATGCGTATCGGTTGATGATTAGACGTGATCAGGACAACGTTATTCTACGATGTCGTGAGCTTTGTCAACAATTCATGGTCGACATGTATGTAAAGATAGAGAGCGAACGATTACGATACTTGCGATTTAATCAAGAAAAGCTGCGTGCGGAAGAATACATTCACCTGCGAGACGCTATTGTCAACAACGCCGATGCCGCTCAAATCGGTAATTCTGTCATTCTACCATCATCATACATCGGCAGCCCACGTCATATGCAAGAATACATACAGGATGCTCTGACTTACGTGCGCGAATATGGGCGGCCGTGTTTATTTATCACGTTCACATGTAATCCAAAATGGCCGGAGATTACATCTTTACTATTGCCTGGCCAAAATGCAGTACATCGTCATGACATTACAGCACGTGTGTTCAGACAAAAATTGAAGTCTTTGATAAATTTCATTACAAAACTACATGTATTCGGTCCCACACGTTGCTGGATGTATTCCGTTGAATGGCAAAAGCGGGGATTACCTCATGCCCACATTTTGGTTTGGTTAATCGATAAAATACGACCTGAAGAAATCGACAGTATAATTTCTGCGGAAATTCCAGATCCGTCTACTGATCAAATGTTGTTTGATATTGTTACAGCAAACATGATTCATGGCCCATGCGGCAATCTGAATCGTACATCGCCTTGCATGGTAGATGGAAAATGTACCAAAAGTTATCCGAAAAATTTCACGAACGATACGATCACAAATGTTGACGGATACCCCATATATCGTCGAAGAAGTTCCGATAATGGCGGGCAATCATTTGTTAAAAATATAAACAGAGTAGAAATTGACATTGATAACCGTTGGGTGGTCCCATATTCGCCTCTGCTGAGCAAAACATTCAATGCTCATATTAATGTTGAGTTCTGCAGTTCAGTAAAGAGCATCAAATACATTTGCACGTATGTCAATAAAGGCAGCGATATGGCTGTATTTCGAGTTGACAATATCAATGCGAATGCTCCTCCGGTGAATACTAACGATGAAATAACGCTTTACCAAATTGGTCGGTACGTCAGCTCCAATGAAGCCGGTTGGCGTATCTTTGGTTTCCCAATTCATGAACGGGATCCAGCAGTTATTCATTTGGCCGTCCATCTTGAAAACGGCCAGCGCGTATATTTCACGACCGAGACAGCGATCGATCGTGCTATAAATCCACCAAAAACAACACTCACTGAATTTTTTGAATTGTGCAATCGTGCGGATGTTTTTGGTGCGTTTGCACGGACATTGCTGTATTCAGAAATACCACGCTATTTCACATGGGCTCCAACAAAAAAATGGATGCCCCGCAAGCAAGGCACGCCGATTGATGGATATCCCGGTTTATTCAAATCAAACACCTTGGGGCGAGTATTTACAGTCAATCCAAGGCAGACTGAGTGCTTTTATCTTCGCCTGTTATTGGTTAATGTCATCGGGCCATTGTCATTTCAAGATATACGGAAAGTGGATGGACAACAGTATCCAACGTATAAAGATGCATGCCATGCACTCGGCTTGCTGGAAGACGACAACCAGTGGAAATGTATGCTTGCTGAAGCGGGATTGAACTGTGCAGCAAAACAAATTCGTCTACTATTCGCTATAGTGTTGACTACATGTTTCCCGACCCGAGCAGAGACATTATGGGACAATCACAAAGATTCAATGACTGATGATATATTGCATCAACATCGTACACGGTGCAACGATCCAACGATAGTTTTCAGTGACGCTATGTACAATGAAGCATTGATTGCTATTGAGGATCTTTGCATTACCATTGCCAACTTACCACTCAGTCATTTCGGTATGCATTCACCAAATCGAAATGCATCTGATTTAATGAACACTGAATTGAATCGTGAACTACAATACAATACTGCAGAAATGGCAGCGATTGTTGCTCGCAATGTCCCACTAATGAATGAAGAACAAAAAACAATTTACGACCGCATCATGCTCGCAGTTTCGGCAGGACAAGGTGGTTTCTTTTTTTTGGATGCACCAGGTGGAACTGGCAAAACATTCCTTATTTCGCTAATTCTCGCCGAAATACGATCAAATAATGGCATTGCATTGGCTGTTGCATCATCTGGCATTGCGGCAACTTTATTGGATGGAGGCAGAAAAGCTCATTCAGTATTTAAACTGCCGCTAAATATTCAAAACAACCCAGACGCAGTGTGCAATATAAAAAAACAATCTTCCATGGCCACAGTGCTTAAACGTTGTAAAATTATCATCTGGGATGAATGCACTATGGCGCACAAACATTCGCTTGAGGCGTTGAACAGGTCATTGAAAGATATAAAAAACAACGACAAACTATTCGACGGCACTCTGTTACTCCTTTCAGGTGATTTCAGACAAACACTTCCCGTTATTCCACGTTCAACATACGCTGATGAAATCAACGCGTGCTTAAAATCATCGCCACTGTGGCGTAATGTTGAAAAAGTACAACTGAAAGTAAATATGCGCGTTCAAATGCTTCAAAATCCATCCGCTGAAACATTTTCAAAACAACTGTTAGATATCGGCGATGGAAAAGTTGCTAGAGATAAAAGTGGATGCATAAAATTACAGGCTGATTTCTGCACAGTCATTGATTCGCAAGATGCTCTCATTGACCAGATATTTCCCGATGTACGCAGACAATACGCAAATCATGGGTGGCTGGCAGAGAGAGCAATTTTAGCAGCAAAAAATGTGGACGTCAACGAATTGAATCTTAAGATTCAACATTTGTTACCAGGAGAATTGGTGTCATACAAATCTATTGATACAGTTTGCGATGACACCGAAGCTGTAAATTTTCCAACAGAGTTTTTAAACTCATTGGATTTACCAGGCATGCCACCGCATAATTTACAACTAAAGGTTGGCTCTCCGGTTATTTTACTTCGTAATTTGAACCCACCACGGTTGTGTAATGGCACGCGATTAGTCATTAAAAAATTAATGAAAAATGTTATCGAAGCCATCATTTTAAATGGCAAATTTCGAGGTGAAATTGTATTACTGCCGCGAATTCCTATTATACCCACAGATGTGCCAATACAATTTAAACGCCTTCAATTTCCAATTAGATTGGCATTTGCAATGACTATCAATAAGTCTCAAGGCCAAACGATGTCTGTCTGTGGTTTAGATTTGAGCACATCATGTTTTTCACACGGACAATTATACGTGGCGTGCTCTCGAGTGGGCAAACCATCCAGTTTATTTGTGTTGGCGAAAGATGGAATAACAAAAAATATTGTACACTCTGTTGCATTAAAGGATTGATATTGTTTTTTAGTAATATTGTCATAACTAGCGATATGTATATAATTTTAAAGAATCAATTTTAATAAATTAAACAAAATAGTGTTCGGTGTTTTGTTATTTTTATATTCCGTCACCGTTCACAACGCTCCCTACCTCTTTGACTTATATACCACATCCCTTACATACTTACAATAAGTTAGTTATTTTTTTCTAGAAAAATATTCTCTAGAAATAATTTATATGACAAAACAACGTTTGTCGGGTCAGCTAGTGTATGAATAAAATAGGGACGGCGGACATCTAGGACGACAACAATTTCATAAAAGTCATACTCATAAAATTATTAATAAAATAGGACAGGTCAGAACGTAGATAAAACTTATCATCAGCGTTATTGAGGATATTCTTCAGATCCTTAATTCCGTGTCCGGCCAATTCGAATTCCCTCGTCCGTCATTCTTGGTGGGCTTTCCTCGATCGGGAATCCGAATGCGTTTTTTGTTTCGTCGGTTGTCTTTCTTCTTTCGTGATGATTCTTTATTGCGAGCGCACTCTGCTGACGATCCCCTCATCCGTCGTCTCCCGCTTCCCGCTCGATCGATTCTCAACCGTCCTCTCTCTTCCACTTCTCGATCGATTCTCTACCGTCGTATCACCGCTTAGGTGAAAGCCCCCCTCCCTACGGACCTACCTATCACTGAGTTCCGTAGTCTCTCTGGCGGCTAAATTCAACTGTTACAAAACATAATGAGAAAAATGATAGAAATTTTGAGCAACTTCGTAACGATACAATACAAAGGCAGAAGACTTACTTTAATGGACGACCTCTGGCACACAACACTGAGTCTAGTTAAAATAAAACTTAAATAAATATCGAGAGAAAACTAGAAGGACGGAAGGTAATTTACAAAAGACAAGGATGAAGCTAACAGTAATACAATGATAGAGGGTGATCAATAAAACGGTAGATAAAGTAGCGATAAAACAAAAGGAAAAGGATCGGTAGCTCAAAACGGGAGAATACGGAGAATACGGAGAACTTGGCTGTCACTCAGCGGGCCAAGCGTAGAATAGACGGTGGTTGGAGTTCGGTTCGCCGATCTCACCGCCGTCGTGAGGTGAATCTTCTTTCCTTTGATTGGTTGGTTGACCCCCATCGCAAATAGGCCATCTCGCTGTGGCGAATATCGGTTACGGCGAGGTCATGCGTTGTCGAAGGTTACCGCTAGATGTGGCGTAATGTGCTGCTTGTGATTTCGTCGTTGACACCAACTCGTACGATTTATCAGCTGCTTCATTTTACTGTCCAGGTTGCCTATCATTGGGGACTCCGTTGACAGAGGCATACACAGGGTGCCTCTCGGTAAAAGTTACCAAGTGGAAAGTGACGCCTCATTGTTTACTTCCACCGGCTTCATTGTATAGGCAGTGGCCGGATGCCTATAATCGAGGAGATCATGCAATCACACGGTGGCTTACCGCAACTCTAAACCGTGGACCATGACTCACATGATTAGTCCTTGCTGATAGGAAGGCTGCGTCGATCCTCAGAACGAGGGCTTTATCAATCTGGACGTAGTGGTTTGGGGTCGGTCCGGCACCAGGCCGGTGAGTCGGAAGATGGCAGGCTACGGTCCGCCCTGTGTGCCATCCTTACAGCATCCGATAAGATGGGCGGCTGGTTTCTCCTTGAAGAGTGGTGCCCTCGGCTGTCGGAAGGACTTTACATCCCTGTTCACCGGCAGTCGAGGCGATACGAGAGGTTCGGGTGAATGCTACCCCAGGTATTTAGAAGTGAACCAAGGTAGCCAGTGTGGTCTCATTGGACCGTCGGTAGGCGAAGTCATCGAGAGTTCGAAACGGTAGATATCAATTGTTACGTAACATTAGTTCTGTGAATTTAACATAAAATTTTTGCGTAGCGGTTACGTTACACTAACGTCAACGTACCTTGAAAGGCACATACAACATATCAGTTATGTACCCAACCAGATATATCATTGACTTTTTCATTGTGATCCAGCAGCTACATAAACGACGCAAGTGTACTGCCTGGGATACCAACTGGCAAGAATCGGGGCTGACTCTGTCGGTACGCTATCATTGTATTCCAGAATTCTTCGATTCTATTTACTTATGTATAAAATTGAGATTCTCGTTGCAAATATTTTATACTATATGCGTTGATTCAACAAGTCAAATATTTTTTTTTTTTTTTGACAAATGCTACCATGCCGGATCCACTCAAAAGAAATGTGGAAACGGGAAAAACGCTATCTGCCTAAGGAATTTGGAATTAAATTCAGAACTGGCCCACCCTATCTACTACAACAGCACAAAATTTCATTATTGGACTACCCGTTGATAAAATCGACCGATAATATAGGTAGCGCCATCTATTTTCATGCTCTTGTTGGTAACACCTCGACTGGTAAGGCAGGAATTCTTGCCTCTCGCGGGTAAGACCGACTGTTGGTAAGGCAGGAATCGCGACTAGCTCTGTCAGTACGCCACCATTGTGTCTTACAATCTGAACTCTTCCATTCTATCTACTTGCATGAGAGGTGATCAAAATAACAAACTCGATCGCTAACTCGCTACACCACGTGCTCTGTGACAAACATTCATAATCGATTTTCTGAAAAATATCTGAAAAGCGGGTTCTATCGCTTGCACCTGTTAAAGTGTGATCGATTTACTACAGGTATGTTAAATATCGATTAAATTTGTTAGGGCCAGTCCATAGCCGCCCTTTTGTGTAAAAGTGCTAATGCGCACTCTTTGTTCAAGTCGAATTCGCCAAAGGACTGACAGCAACGTTACTAGCGTATTTCTCGATAAGTAATGATGGTGTTTCAATACTGATCCCGAAAAACTGTAAAAACTAAATATCTGGACCCCTTTTATACCCCGGCTCATATTTATTTCTGGTTATACAGCAAATGAGGGAGAAAAAATTGCTAGCACCACCTTAGTAAATTATTCTGAAAAAAAGCTTATGTTGGATCAACTTTGAATATCAAGTTGTTCCTCATCTTGATGGAATACTCCTAACTTTCATAGAATTCCTTATAATATTCTCATCGTGCTCTGTCTGAATATCATTTAGAAATTACTTTTTGAATTCTAAATGGGATATGGATTCCAATAAATATTAATTTCCTTCATAATTTTCAAGTATTTTGGAGTCCATTAAGATATTGCAACCTTGACCTGTATTAGTCCTAACTTACACACTCCCGGGCGAAAAAAATGTAGGGTTTCGTTTGATCGTTGTATCCATCGACTTCATGATCGAATTCACAATTGTAAAGTGAGCAGGTTTTCCTGAAGGCGCAGGTTATGAGAATGCGACGTTATTGTTGATATCGCTGTCTAATTGCTACAATTAGAAAGAGCTTAACAAATATAGGTTTTACTGAAAGTTTTACTAGTCTTGTCGATCTGAAAATACCCTCTTCTATCTATACGTATTGCAGACTCGGGAAAATACTATAGCTGCCTTGTATCGGTATTTGAAAATAGATGCATCAAATTACTAATCGTGTCAAACAATCAAATTAATAGAAATGAAACTAATAAACAAAACTAATTAAATCATACAATCAAAAAATTATACAGTGATGAAACTTAAAAGTAACATAAATTTAATATATCAGAATTCCTAGGTTCTGCTCCTGCTTTCAAGATTTTTTATATTTTCCCCACTTTCTTCCGTTTTACTTTTTCTCTAGACATGCCGTGCTATCGCGGATCCTAAATGTTTCAAAGAAACTCTCTCTGTTTGAATTTAGGCGCTTTGCGTGAAGATTCTTAAAAATGATTCTAAGTTAGAGAATATTCCCTGGACGAACGCTCCTCCCGCAACAAGTCAACTCGACTCTCTGCCAGAAATCTACTGTCAAAGCCTGCTCGAATACCTTTATTTATACTCCGTGAGTCCCATGTCTGTACGCTTCTTGTCCCTGCCTGCTGACTCTGTGCGTCGCGTGTCGTCCTTTCGCCTGGCCACTTCGTCTTTGATCGACTTTGGTTATTGTCGGCGTCCATCGTAATGTCGATGTCATAGCCGGCTGTCACTGGCACGGGTTGCGACCAGCCGATCGTTACACAACATGTATTCAATATGGCTTTTTGTTGATATATGAACAACGTTTACAGTGCTATTTGTGCGATCTCTATTCACATGTTAATTTTTGAGTTATGAGCACTTGAAATTTGGAACTTTTAAACTTTTGCCTAAGATTTTTCATCTACATTGGTTTGGATGAAATTACTTCCAGGATAGGTATATCGGCCAAATAGAATGCTACAGTTTTTGCAGTTCGCGCGGTGGCACAGCGCGACTCGCATTTCGTAGATAGTTCCACGCGATGTGCTTCACAACCACTGCTTGTAGAGAAGAAAAGAATTCAGTCTTTTTCATGCTGAATACAGTTCATTTCATTCAGATACGTTTTCCGTATTCAGGACCTACGGATTATAAGAAATTGCTGCAAAAGTGCGTATTGCACCTTTTAACCGCCCATTAATGGTTCTGCGCATCCAATTGATTGTAATTTATAGCATGTTATTTTTAGCATGTTATATTTTGTAGGTTAAAATAACGCCTTATCAAAATTCAGGCTGGTTCAGTTATTCTGAAGTAAAAAACTTTTGTTTTCTGGTGACAGGACTAGTGTTCTACAATGCTCTTAGCAGGTACGACAACAAGGGTGCCGTGGTCCCATGGACAACATTCTGGATTCATCACCCGAAGATATTTTTACCCAAAATTAGAGATTTTTTTTAGCCTAATGGCAAGTTAATGTAATCACAAGGAATCGATTCCCACTTAGTTTGTTGATTTCCAAATGATTTGAGATGTTCGAAATGTGATTTTCTGGTCTTTTTTCTATTTACCTCACCGTTCAGAAACAAGAGTCCGGATGGATGTGGGCCTGACCAAATGGAAAGGTTGAAGTATATGGAAGGCCGTGTGCCATTTCATCACATTTGATCACATGCAGACTTGGTGTAACTGAATATCACAACCTGTAGGTGATTCCGCAAAGGGAACACTGTCTTGCATCTCCTTCAGCCCTGAAATTCTTAGCTAGGTGACGCGATGGTACAGTCACTGTGTCAGCGTCTGTGCCGTCCAGAGCCAAATTAGCCAGCCCCTTACTAGTACCCGCTCAAAATTCCTACTAGGGATTATACCTATTTTCATGCGATAACGTTATTAACATTGAGAGCTGTGAGGTTATTCGGCTAAGTAGATACATATATACGGAGGTTATAATTATTAACACATAAATTATCATCATACAAATTGCGCTCGGGACTAGATGAAAATTGCTTAACCAATATGACTCTTCAAAAAGTAAAGACTGATGGACGTTAAAGCATGTTTTATAGTACATCATAATACAGTGTTTCGTTTATCAATACGGATACATGCATTTTATTATTCGTACACTACTACTACAGTATGCATCACTTCCAAACTTTTCACTATCATAGATCAACAAGGCCTAAACTGCCACCTATGGCTGTGGCAGCAGTTCAAACGCGATGTACAAAATATGTATTTTATTATCATTAACAACTACTACTCAGATTGAGTGTTAGCATGTGCTTTTACAGGGGCATCAGGTTATAAAATAAAAGGGACAATTATTACTTTCTGAGCTATTGTACCCACATGTAAAAACCACATTCGCACTACGTTCTCTGTTCAATGTCCATGTCGACTTACAGGTCATACTTAAGTAATACTTGCAGAAATAGAGGTTCAATTTACAGTACATACAGCTTTCGTTGTTTTATTTCTACGGCTGTTAATTCATTTTGTGTTGTAAATAATTCTATGCGACAAGCGTAATATTAGATCAATGAAGTCTTTAAATTATTTGACCAACACAGGTATGTACGAGGAACTCAGTAATATTTGATTATGAATTATGAGTATAGAATTTGACGCGGTAAATTTACAGCACGCTGGCATTGGAATGACAGTGACATTTGCCGTTGAGGTTGTACAATTGTATCTTTATTATACATGTATGTTTTCAGAAGCCATTTTCTACGTAAGCAGTGATATTTGTTGCTCCCGGCCATTCAAAAATGCTTCGAATTTACGTCGTTTTAGTATACGATTTTGTTTCATAATTATTTTTATACTAGTTTGGTTTAGTTTTTTTGTTTATAGCAAAAAAACTTGTCACCAAAATTTTAGATAACAGCATTGCTTAACTATACACTCTTATTACAAGTTACAAGAAAGCTCATTATTAGCGTGACTAGCGCCGATGATTCGTATATTATCTTTTATATCAAAATACGAATGATCTATTTAGGAAAAGCTTACAGAGTCCAAGTTACTAAAAGTACGTACTATCATTACACTCAGTAAAATACGGATACATTTTTTCGAAGAAGATTGAAGTATGTTTTTCTGTATTCTCTGCCATCTTTTATCACATAATGTGAGGACTTTTTATTTATGATTATTTTTTGTCGATTAGGAATTTGAGTTTTTTGTGCTACGTACAGCATTGAGTCCTCGTATGATTGTTCAGTGATTACAGCAATATATTCAAGAAACGAACACAGAAACAAGATCATAACAGTAACATATCGAGTTTGTATAGCCACTAATCGCTATGGTCCTGCAAAATGTATTAAAATATCTAAAATCACCTATTTTCTGTGACTTACAATCCTTCATATCATAAATTATTCAACCTTTTCAACGCACTACCTACTATGAGTAAGTGATACGACCACGATCTGTTCTATTTTATGTAATAACATTTGGATTTTGAGCCACTACTTTCTGAAAAAATTTCACTGATCATTTAACAAAAAGTATAAGTAGGACAGAAGCCCAAAAATTATTGTAGAATTTCTTCAGATAAAAAAGTTCAACTTCTGAAGCCGCTATCTTATTCCGATTACGAATAATTATAAGAACAATATACCGAGTAACGGAATGATTAATATTTTCAGGGATAAATTATTTACGCATTAGATGGTTGAATTACGTAAGTATTAGAATTCTGATCTGACATGTTTTTTTTCAATAATGTCTTTGACTGATGATGTAATAAATACATAACAATGCGGTACATTAAATTTCTAAACCACGTTGTGAATAAAAATCAGGCCCTCCAGGTAAGCAAGGCTTTGGTATTACTATATGGAAAGACTCTATACTATTCAAAAAAAATCCGACTTGACTTGTAACTGATTGTGCAATTTACACATTTTTGAAGCAATTCGATTCAGAAATACCTCCTACATATGTGCTTATGTTTTCGTTTTTGCATTTATTGATTTATTTATCTCAATTGGCAAACGTACAACTCAGAATGACGTATAATAATACTTTTACCGTTAAAATACCGCCCCTTCACTATTTTTGGAGCTCCATGCTTGGTTTTCCTCTGTTTCAATAGGTGCATCTTACTATATCTAGATAAAAACTTAGCAAAACGTGACGCGACAAAACTATGCTGAGTACCACAAGTCACGTTCAATCTATTTTCATCTGAAATAATGTTATCACCCAGGCAGCTCTAAAATCGAAAGCCACTCCATATAAGGCGACAAAGCGACGCATAGACTGCAAAAAATGCTGTGTGGATGTCTATAGAATATTTTTTGGTATCAATATAACACTATTTAATGTCAATTTAATACTACCTGTCCTCAATCTGATAATATATGAGGTTCAAGTTCTGAATCGACCACAAAAATAGTTGTCTACACCGGTCACTTGTGGTCAATTTTAGAACCCCCAATTTTGCACAGTGCGTAGTACAAAAACTCATTTTCAAGGAAGACTTATTAAAATTGTTGTTCAGACGTTTGTTCATAGAAACAGCCAGCATCGCGAAGAAGAATTTCGTTTGTTAAATTATTACGACGCTCCGTCGTAATTTTTTATTCACACAAACTTTGGCTTTGGCATATCGGAAGAAGACTCAAGCGGAACTAGAAGTGTTATATCACCATTTCAACATCATCCATAGAACATACTATACTAAAACTAAAATATAAAAATCCACATAACATCGAAGTAATGTACTTCAAAACTAAAGCTTACACAGATGGAATAGATTACTTCTAGAACTTCCCAAGGCAACACACATTTTGTGAAAATTTTTCAAATACATCTTGAAAGGATGCTATAATCAAACTCTATCGATCGAGGAAAATCACTTATCTTGCCAATTATCAGAGCCTCGTATGCATTACTAACGTGAAAATGCCGTCAAAGGCGCAATTATACGTGCTATGTAGAAAAAAGTATACGAAAAATTTTTCATTTCATGGTAGAATAACGACAGAAAAAGTATTTCAGTAGAACAACATTTTTTTTGGATATGTATAATCGGGCATGTAGAATTGAGCTAAATGCGACCGATACATCAATAGGGCTTATTCACTCTGCCCAATCAACGTATATCGTGATAAAAGGATCGAAAAATAACTGTTTTGTGATTTCATTACCGATTTTTGACACTCCAATAAATAGCTCTTCTTGATTCTTTCGCTTATATATCACCATGCAAGACCGGAAAAAAAGAGATCCTTTTAATCCAGTATAAGATAGCCGGTATACTGATTTTTTAAATCGTTCGCCACCGACATTCACGACTAATCGTCATTTTTTATGTAGAGAAAAGAAAGAATAGAATTAAATATAGTCCTAATGCTTAAGTACCGAATATGAATCTCGGTAAAATAAGAGTGTTATGTATTAAAAATTTTTCTGAAATATTTTCGTGCTGTCAGGGTTAGATCTAGGGATTTGTGTACTTAACATAATAAGTTCTTTCTCAATTCCTTATAATATCCACTTTTTCATTACCTATGTTTATTGAATTTATACATTAATTTCTGAGCTCCAATATCTGTGTATTATTATTATACGTACATTCTCACTGAACCAAAGATTTCAGTTCTTTCGCCGTATTTTCATCGTTTTGGAGAATTCAAATATGGTGAAATTTTACAAAGTACGTCTGTACAAACTCCGAGAATAGGAGCAGCTCAGTTGATCAAGAGGCACCGCCCGGCAGCTAATGGGACGACGGATCAGGCAGACCACATTAAGTAATGTCATTATCGATATCGCAATGAAGTCTTCATGAGTTTGGTATTGGCGGCACATTACAACTAATTGTAAAATATCCTTTGCGACAACAAGAAGTGTTTGAATACTGGTGCCTGTGATTTTAGATAAAACAGTTTAAACTGAAAGCCGTCTTGTTAGATATAAAAATAATGTCAGTATTTTCTGAAGAAATCGGTTGTACTTGATGAAAGCAATATTCTACTGCAGATTCGACATCGCTCAGTACCACTTCGTATTATTACTATCAGACCAGTAGACTATATCACATATTCTGAAATGGTAATTGACAGTGTCGACGAATACACAGATATGCTACTTATTTACATTAATATCAATGTTCAAGTTGCAGCTGGCTGGCCTGGAAGCGTTAATTGATCAACTAAGCTATATACTGAGAGAATTTCTTATAAGTTCGCACTCGGTCACCGCCGACTCGGCACCACTCAAGTTCATCGTCTGTTTCTCGCAGGCTGCCAATCCCATCTTTGATTTTAAACTGTTAAAGGCCGTAAAATAATTACATCGACGACGACGACGATTTTCATTCGTTAACGACTTTGATGTGTTATTTCACTTATGGAGCATTCCCTGTCAAAACAAAAACGACAACGATTATGTTTTCATTTTATTTATGGGGCATTCCTTGTCAATAAATAATCGTCATCGTTGTCGATACAACCATTTTATTGCTTTTGACAGTTTAAAATTAAAGACGGGATGGCCAGCCTGCGAGAAACAGACGAAGAAGTTGAGTGGTGCCGAGTCAGCGGTGACCTAGTGTGAACTTTCAAGATATTCTCTAGGTATATTATGTAGTAACGTAAACGGTGTATTGATGGTGGGCCTTTCGTATTGCACATATTATAATGGTGAAAGAGACGAAAGCACGGCGGAAGTTTCTTTATGCGCATGCATCGACTAACGCGAGATCCAGCATTGAAGTCGACATTTTTGAAGACTGAACGTCGATCAAGGAGCGGGCTCTAAATCTTACACATATGCGCGTACTATGATTGGTTACTCACAATCAGAAGCAAACGCTAACGATACCCGAGACCCCATGAACATGATAAGCGTGTTTTGGCCATAGACTTATAGAGATTAATTCCGTGGTCTTACGGGGCCGCTGATGTACAAACCTGTGTATGACGGCACACGGCACACTGCATTTCGCGTGATTTGGGCTTTATTATGGTTTCAACTCGTTACACAGACTGCGCAGTCTATCTCTGTCCGTATATGGTTTTTGTACGCAAGTTGGGGTGCCCAAGTGGGGTTGTTCGTAACCCGCGATTATCGCTAGCGCTTCGTGAAGGTTTACAAGATTGATATAGAAAGGTGACAGGCACACAGGCTTACTATTTGTGTTGAATGGGTATATTTTATCGAAAGCGTTTTGACATTCGATGTACGTGTAATGTTCTCTTGTCTTGTTTCCATTCCCCTCTTGTCTTGTTCTCAAAGTATATATTGGTATTTTTTGTGAAATCCGCCGCCCAGCAGCCAACCGATAGGTAACCGAAGTTACACTTGCGATCTGCATCGCTACGTCTGTAAGGACTCAGCTTTACGTAACTTGATTTTTATAGTTGACGTGGACTCTGTCAGTCAGATGGGGTTTTTATCAGTCAAATTTTTAGAATTGGGTACACAGATGGCAAATTGAGATTCGGTTGCCTATATGCGAGCGCTGAGCTACGAATTTTACAAAAAACTCCGAATATACGAAGAGAATGTCGAAGTGCTGAGGTAGTGAGCAAATCGTATTTTACACTGTTTTTATCTTCAGAATGATGAAATCGGTTCGAATTATGGTAAATGATAGTATTCATAATTGTGCTTGTATTCATTAAGAAAATTTCGAAAAATAACCAAAAATACTAGTAATATGCATGTAGCTTTGAGGTTATAGACTAAGGATATCTGAATTCCATATTCTGGTACATTTGACTATTGTTTTTCGAAATCTTTTCAATCACAATCAAGCACAATAGCAATTGAACACTATTATTTTCAAAAGTTCAAAACAATATCGTTACCAGAAAAAGGAATTTAACTGTAAAATACCATTTATTCATTTGGTTGACACTTTGATATCCCCTGGTAGTTTTTCAACACAGCTTGAAGAAAACATAACATTCCTATCCCTCAGTTGGCTCCAAAAAATTGAAAAACGAACCGTAAAAGTGCAACACTTCATTCCCGTAAGAAATGGTGACTGCGATCACACTTGGTTTATGACTTGACTAACATTAATTTTTAGAATTTTCGAATCACTGTTATTTCCAAGTCAACGGAATATTTAAAAACTACTAAAAGATATGTTCGTCATAAATAGTTTTTCAGTCAATAGTTGAATAGAATGTAAAAGGTCCCTGATGCGGTATCTCGTACGACTACAGTGAACAGTCTTATTCATTATATTAATTATCATCAAGTTCGTCAATCAGCGGCCTTGAGGCATAAGAGCTTATAAGATTTTGTTCAACTATTACTGTCAATATACTTTGAAGTCTTGTGAAATTTAGATTCGAAAAATGTTTACCAAATTTGAATATTGCAATGGGAGACACAACGTCCTTACAGGCAGTAGTTTCAAATGAAATGAAGAGTAACTATTTTACAGACCTATTTTTAAAATGCTAAGCCGAAGCTAACATGAATGGCGGAATGACCTCAAGTTGTGTTTGATTCCCTATCACGGGCAATATTATACCTACATATTGTGTATTAAAAAATTCATCGATCGGGTAGATACTTACGTATGTAAGTATCTTTGCTATTATAAGTCAAAGTCATTGATTTGTCACTTTGCTGCCTTTCGAGATTAAAGGTTGAAATGAATGAATGCATAACTAAGGAATTCATATGTGTGTGTACCTACGGTCATGGAACTGTTCCCCATTGAAGACCATGACTAATTTCCCATCAACAAAGTATTAAAGTAAAAAATACGCGTTCTGTATTAAGCATGAAACTGCATTATCATTCTGTATATAAAATTACAATACTGGTATTGTTGTACTTGACTGTGTAATAGTACACAAATAAGGAAAAACTGTTTGAAATTGAATTGTTGATGCCATTTGTCGTCACACTCGACTGCAAAGGGGCTATTCAACGTTGTGTATGCCATTGATAGATTCACTTTATTGGTCATGTACGCTAAAATAAAACGCGAAAATAAGAAAGGATCGATACAAGCACTTTTGGCAACTCATTTTCATTTATGGGATTTGCATTGAGTTTCATTGTGATATGGATCATAAAAAAAAAGTGAACGGAATAAACTTATCGTTCGAGTTAAATATAATCAAGTTTAATATGCTGCATGCAGAATTTCTCATAGGCTATAGATAAAGTGATCTGAAGTTGTCCAGGCCAATCCGATTTACCTTTACAACTCAGCACCTCCGATTTTGCCAACTCTGAATATAATGCACTTCATGGGAAAGCTTGGGATTTTTTCACTTAACCGGCGCTCAATGGTAAGTGGATCGTGGAAAGCGGAAAATTTGTAGCGAGCGCATGCATCAAACTTTTTATTTCCTTATTTTTCAGGAATAGGATCATTTACGCACGCTCCACAATCTTCGAGAATCAAACTTTCCAAGTAGATGCTGCAAAAAATATAAAAATTTACACCCAAGAAACCGTTGAATAGAACCTGAGAAATTCAAAAAACTATACTTCATTCCTTGTTTTGTAGTTAATATAATGAAACCGTAACTAATATCCTTAAAAAGCCGTAAATTCGAAAGACAAACAAATCTATCTGGACGTGAGCCATATGAATATGCAGTTATCTTTTAAAGACTTTTGTAACCTGTTCAACCGCGAAATCTATTTTTTAGTCAGAATATAAAAGCCATAGCGTGAATAACCGATTGTCAAGGGATCCCCACTTGTGGTCGCCAGCTTTAGCTGCGTTATTGAAAAAAAATCTTCTCTTAAAATTCAATGTTTCTCGAACTGATGAACACCTTGAAACAAAGTCATTTATCCATTTTAAATAGACAGGTACAATTTTTGGTACATGGTCAACAGTAGCATTGAATAGCCGTTTGAAACCCAAAACTCCGATCACATCACCAATTTCGATAATTTCACGATAGTTCATTTGCATTTCACGAATCGAGACCGATGCCTTGCACTTTAGGTCTTGTTTCTTTGTTTTTAGGTAGTTATATCTCGATCGATGATCGGACTGTACGTTAACCTTAACAAAGATACACTTTAAACTTAGAGCCGGTGAAAACGACAACGCTATCGTCCTATACGGGTTGTGGCGGCGGATCCCCTTTGGAGGATTTGCAGGATGAAATTATGACTTCGGTCTGCTCTTTTGTTAGATCTGCTTGACTATTGGAATTGGACGTTGGTAGCTCTCCTTGGGACAAACGACCGTTAGAACTTCGTCGGACCGATCCATTGGTTGTGGCCGTGGTCAACTGTTTCCGCTGCGTATCTTTCCATGGCGTTGTGAGTATCTTCATTCTCTGTTACCAGTGAAGCATTTCAGTGGATTTGAAAAATAAATATAACAATGTAGAATAATTATACCGAACAATGATCTAACCTAATTTTATAACACGATATCCTTATGAATATTAAACTTATTATTCTTAGGGTCGTCGTAGTAACTTCACGTCTGCTGTCGACTCAGACAGGTAGGAAATTAAAATATATCCGGAGTTATTTATAGATTCGCCTGCATTATCTTAAAATTCGGACCTTGTCTATTTGAATAGTTTGAATATGTCCCACCAAATGAGTGAGATGCCCCGCGATTTGCACGCTCTAGGTACCTTCTGTGGGGTACACAAGCATATCTGATTTCATATTTTTTGTTACTCTCTAGAAAGATATTACATATACCGTATTCGAAAAAGAGATTTTCAAAATTCTCAAATTGAAAAATCTCCGTAACTGCTGGAAAAATAATACCTCATTGGTAACTACTTCACACTTCGAGGTTTGAAAAACTGTTAATCAAGATTCTACTGAAGTTGTAGCTGGTGATATCAAACCCTTCTGGTATCATTGTTTCGTAAATGATGTATGAGAAAATTTAAGAAATATCAGTGTTTTATGAAATTTTTTTTTCAATCCTTTCGAATTTTGTGACATTGGTAATAAAACAAACGGTATTTACAAATCATAAAGAATCATAATAAAATTGCTGGGCCAAAGCCTAAACCAGAGACAGTTTTACTGAAAATTGATGTAAATTGAAATCCATGCAATACCTCACGAAATGTTCCTGGAGTAGTAAGAAGCTTGTAAGCACCAACTGCAGGGATCATGACTATCGACGAGCAAGCGATTAACCAGCCCAAGACGTTCGCCCATAGTGGATAAACATAGTCCTCGTAGGTTAAGGGTTCATAGCCCATTAGTCCATAGACGATAATGAACTGAAATGGTTTCACTGGTAAGTTATATTATAAATTAGGGCACTACGATTATTTGAAGTTCACGATAACCAACTCATTGGACAGTCGCAGACGTAGCTGAAACTAGCAGCGGGCGCTAGCAGCGAAGTGTCCCCCGGCCAGGGCCGAGACAGTCATCGAGCACCCCGCGCATACCTCGAATTGTAAAGGTCATAACTACAAGCAATTTTTTCTAAATTTATACTCAATTCACTCTTCACCTTGCACAATTGATAAAGCGAGTAATCGTCGTGAGACGCGCCCTACAGTAGTTGTTATTAATATTTTAAGCTTAACAAATGTTGTTTTATGGTATCATTGACGTTAGCAAAGAGCGATTTTTTTCAAATTTATACTCAATTCACTCTTCACCTTGGACCATCGATGAAACGAGTAATTGCCGTGAGATGCGCCCTCTTATAATTGTTAATAGTTTTTTGAGATTAGTATGTTGTTTTATACTCTCAATTGACGATAGCAAAAAGGTTTTTTTTTCAGTTTATACTTGATTCATTGTTTACTTTGGACAATTTGAGCGAGTTATTGCCGTGATACCTGCCCTCTCATAATTGTTGATAATATTTCAAGCTTTATATATGTTATTTTAAAACAAATAATCGCCGTGAGACCCTCTAGTAGATGTTATTAACTTTTTGAGCCTAATCCATGTGGTTTTATTGACCCGTCGTCGATAGCAAAAAAGCGTTTCAGTTTATGTAGCTACAAACCCAAGAGTAATTTTAAAATTGCAGTGAATTTCCAAAATAATTAATTTGCTGCAAAAAAAAAAATGCGCGCTTCATATGGAACGATGTATCCGTATTTTGTCGAGATCTGAAAAAATTGGGACCTGTCACTCCTCTCCTGCCCACTACTCTCCCCACGACTTCTACTCGTTCTCTCTTTTTCCGTACGAACGTCAACACGCTCGGACTTGAGTCTCGCCGCCGCCACAGTGGTCCGAAAGCCCGAATTCTTGGCCAAAACCCCCAAAACTGAAAGTTATCATCCGAGGTAAAGCTTTACATATTTGTCAATAGACAGCATTAGAGCTTTGAAATCCAAAAGGGAAGATGTTCATATTCATTCCATGGCCTGTGGTAAGCCCTCGAAAGTGACCATTGTCGAGACTCGCGCGGGACTGTGGTGTGTGCACGCTTTCGAGCGCGCGAAAAAAAAAGGCTGTAGTTTTCTCAATTTTCATCAAAATCGAGTCAACCAAAATAGATATTATTCCTCAAGGTAAGTGAATTACATAAATTTTGTGAATGAACCAAGTTTCGGAATTTATGGCGATGATATTAATGATGCAATACGAGTGCTGCAAAATAACCTATTTCATTGAATTGCATTACTATCTGTAGAGAATTAGTTATGATCCCCGGAGATCCTGCGGAGATCTCAACGATTCCTAGTGTGAAAAAGTATAGAGAATGTGAAACCGTTGGCATCGCCTGCTCGTTTTTGCTCCATTGGTCAAAAATACGCATTCTTTGAAGCAGTGTTTTGTCGACTCGGTCGGAGCCTCGTGGCCCGCCTCGTGGGATTAGTGTAGCGGGGCGACGCAGACAACGTCATTCATCAAAACGACGTCGATGATGAGAATTCAGATAGCGATTAGTATGTATCTTTAAAAATTATGTTATTTTGTTTTATAAGAAAAAAATCTGTATGAATTAAAGAAATTAATTTACAAAATATCACTTTTAACAAAGTTGTACCATTTTTCACGAAATATTCCCGCCATTTTCGGTCCACCATTTTTAATTTCGTATTTTTACATTCGTTTTCGGAATCGGCGACCCCAAAAACATTACTAGTATGAATTTCAGCGAATTGGTATCATTTTTCGCGAAAAACATCTGCCATTCAACGTCCGCCATTTTGAATTTTGCATTTTTGTTTTTTTTTCGGAATCAGTGACCCAAAAAACATTCGTACTATGAATTTCTAAAAATTCGTACCATTTTTTGTAAAAAATATCCGCCATTTTGGGGCCGCCATTTTGAATTTTGCATTTTTGCATTCGTTTTCGGAATCGGCGACCCCAAAAACATTACTAGTATGAATTTCAGCGAATTGGTATCATTTTTCGCGAAAAACATCCGCCATTTAACGTCCGCCTCTTTGAATTTTGCATTTTTGTTTTTTTTTCGGAATCAGCGACCCAAAAAACATTCGTACTATGAATTTCTAAAAATTCGTACCATTTTTTGTAATAAATATCCGCCATTTCGGGGCCGCCATTTTGAATTTCGCATTTTTGCATCCATTTTCGAAACCAGCAAGCCAAAAAACTATAGGTATAGTAATCCTAGCAATTTTCACTGAGAAATATTTGAGTTATTAGTTTTGACCAGGAATTCGGGCTTTTGGACCACTGTGGCGCCGCATAATACGAGCGCCTCCAACTAGCGACCATCCAAGCGTCATATGTATCGGTGTATTCTTGCTTCTGCTGGCTCTCAACAATGGGAACCCGTATCTCTCTCTCTCTCTCTCTCTCTCTCTCTCTCTCTCTCTCTCTCTCTCTCTCTCTCTCTCTCTCTCTCTCTCTCTCTCTCTCTCTCTCTCTCTCTCTCTCTCTCTCTCTCTCTCTCTCTCTCTCTCTCTCTCTCTCTCTCTCTCTCTCTCTCTCTCTCTCTCTCTCCCTCTCTCTCTCTCTCTCTCTCTCTCTCTCTCTCGTACGCGCGCGCACTCTCTTGCTCACGCTGTCTCTTCCGCTCATACTAACGCAAACTTCTAATAAGTGAATGCTCCCAACTCTCATCGTTAATACGGAATGTCTCCATCCCTACTGCTGTACGTGACCGCTTATTGCGCGTCCTTATGCCCACTGGACTACCATGGAAGTGTAGACACTACGAGCAGACCTCGATTCCATGGTACATTGCGATTCGTTTTTTGCGCGATCCGTTACCATTCCGAATCTCTGCTGTATATAGAGGAGATCTATTTATCTTTCGTTTTTGTATGACACAGACCGTTATGCATTGATGCAAAAATTTCCACCTCAATCCTGGCAGCTTTTGTACCCTCTCGTTGATTGCAGCTACTCATTTTGATACGTAGATATTAAGTGGATATAGTTCTCGTTTCAGTTTTGTTCTGTTTCTCTCTCTTGCTTATTACATGAGTAAAACTTTCATACAATGGGCATGAAACATGGGGACCAAACGTAAATCTATTGTAACCCCGGAAATGATAGCGGAAGCGATTGTAAAGTTGTATCCTTTTGATCTTCCTAACGACGTCGTGACCGATGAGTTATTTGACTTTTTAAAAAACCAGTCATGGCGAAGCTCTGGTTGCACATGGGAGCAGATTTGCAAAGCTTTTTTCCCGGACAAAGACCCAAGGTCGGTAAAGTCTTACGTACCACAGACGTACAAGATGTTTTTACGACACGCCGACAATATTCGCGCTTTAACGATTGTTGAAATCAATAATTTTCCACGATCGCCTAACGGCAAAGACGAGGTTCCATATGTACCCATCAGGATCCAGTCGCCGGTTGGCGACTCTTGGATGCCCGACTCTTGCCAGACACGGATATCACGATGTCAAAATAATCCAAGCCAAAACAATAATTCCGGTTTGGATGATATTGATCCAATTTCGAGCGTCCATAATGAAAGGGGAACAACCGGGAATGTAAGCGATTCTACGAACTCAAGTGAGGAATCGTTTCTCGATCCAGATGTTAGAGCAGATAGTTTTCCTCCACTGTGAAACACAGGTGATCCTCGAACCTGTTCTAGCGCGTTTTTGTCGCCAATCGCCGACTTGTTGAACCCCGACTCCCGTCAGTCTCTAATATCGCATCGTGTAGACTCGTGTCAATTAACGGAAAATGAAATTTTGCTTCCTCGCCATTGGAATGAGGAAATCTCGAGCTCGGATACCTGTGAATTGCGACACTCAAGTCAAGAATTGGCTCCTGATTCTTCGACGCTAGACAATGGCCAAATCTTGACGGCTCCAGGAGAGATGTCTGTAACCGTACCGTCGACATTTTGGCAAACATTTTGGTCAGCGAAATTGAAGTTACAGAAAGGATGGACTGACGCGTTGTACGACTTGGTCAAGCCAATGATGGTCTACAATTTGTGTTTTCGCTGGCACAAATGCAACTCTCCACCATCGACAGTAACATTTCAAACGTATGCCGTTCGCACGTTTTCGACTTGTACGACTTACAAATTCTCAACAACTGAACCAATAGGTCCGCCGTTTGTTGATGTATGCTTAAAAATAATCCCGGCCGGCCCCATGCACCATACAGCAGGGGAGACCCACCGTCGATTTGTAACGGGCGAAAAACGCTTGTCTGTTTCGGAAGAGCTGGTAGCAAATGCTCCCAGCACCGTGAAACAGATCAAGTTCATAGCAGCTGATGAACGCCTTTTAGATGCAGGAAATCCAAATGACGCTTACAGCCTAAGTTTGTTGCAGAAGAGCGAAAACAACTGTCTAGATGACCTGGATCGTGATTATTATATGTTTATGCACAAATTATTCAAAGAGACGAAGGAGACGTGGAAAGGAACACACATAAAGGGTTATATTCAGCAGTAATCAGTAGAACCGTTGTGTATCGTTCTTTTCACTGAGAAACAGTTGCGGGTACTACTGAACTTAGAACCGGGTACGGTGTGTTCTCATCTCGATGCCACGGGCTCTGTCACCATTTCGCCACCCAACGTAACAAAAAAAATATTTTATTATTCTTTAATCGTGCTTGGGAATGGGAACGCTGGTCAATTTCCTGTGGCAGAATTCATTTCTAGTGTCCACATTACTCTCAACATAAGCCACTTCCTAAGGATGGTGGCCTTATCGTTGAAGATGTTGAGCACCCGATCACCGGCCATCGACAAAGTGGAGACAGATTTCAGCTTGGGACTCATGAATTCGGTTATGGACGGTTTCAACGGTATTTCGCTCGTCGAGTACATGAACCGCTCATATACTGATATGACTGAGAAAACAAATTCGATTTCCTCGCTTACGGTTCTGCTTATTTGTTCCTGGCACATGCTGCATACGGTACTGAGAAAGTGCAAAACGATTTGCCACACGAAGGCTCAGTATCGCGTAGCAGGAATGGCAATGACGAAATTGATCCCCAGTAACGATTTGGACTCTGCTCGAAAGATATTTATTTGTATCGTCAAAGTTTTTGGTTTCGAGACGATGGTGCGAGATTTTAAGGAAAGCATCGATTTTCTTTTCGAGGAATCAGAGATCGAGGAATCAGAGATCGAGGAAATTTGCGTCACAAAGGAGGAAAAGAAGGACGCAAAGTTCATGCTACCGGACGATAATCTCGAATATGCCGTAGCAACATCGAGTAAATCGCCCTTTTTTCAATTTGTCGACAGGATTTATCAATCTGTGATTGACGAGAAAGAGGAACTATGCACATCCGAGGATAACGACGTGTACTGTTAAGAATTCCTTGACTACCTGCTCAAGTACATTTTGTCATACTACTCGTTTTTCTCTGCCGCACATTTGACAAATTTCGGAATAACTCGTTATTCGATCAGTTAAGAGTTGGTACAGGACGCTTAAACATCTCTGGCTCAAAGGCAAACGATTGACCGTTCCGAGACGCGTTCAAAAAATGAAATTGATTTTAGATGGTCGAATACGAGAGAGATCGTTTACCACGAGAACGAGTCGACAAAAACGAGAGAAGAATCGAGGACGTTCTGCGCTGGCTTACAACCGAGCGAGCAATGGTTCGATAGAAAAAAAACAAAAAAAAGAACACCATTGTTTCTCAAAGGCCCTAAAACGGTTAAAAAACTAATTGTGCAGAGTCCTAGCTGCGACGAGAAGCCATCAGATGTAACGAGTGAGCAATTTTCAGATTCCCCGATCGTATTGGACAATACAGCTCCCGCCTTGTTTTACGAGAAATGCGCTCGATCCATATCGCCAAAATTTGAGTCTCCTGATGACGAGGAGTATACCAATCAAGAGAATATATTTTCTGCGGATACTGATCAAACGCATTCAGAAATTCGGAATCTCTGCGTGGAACAAATCGTCTAATCTGAAGATTTCTTCTCAAATGATATCTCGTGGCCTCTCGGTTTTCCAGACCTTAAGAAAAAAATTGCGGGATTTAAATTGGTCGAGCAGAATTTTCGGAAGCTTGACTGTGATGAGTGGTTCAATGATGACATCATGAACGCGTTTTTCCCAACGATAACGAGCGAGGCACGAGATAGGGGTGCATCGATATTGTCTTTCGACATTTTTTGTACCCAGAGAATAATTCTGACGGGCAAAATGAGCCGCGGATTTTAGAGGTGAGTGGAGAGGATTTCTGTCCTTGACTACGAGGTTTGGCTATTGCCCGTGATCAATAATGATCATTGGACGCTCTTTATCGTCGATTTCCGAGAAAACCTCTTTTTATACCTTGACTCCATGGCCGTCCACCGCAAGTGCTGCTCAATGGTTACATTTTGGTAATCGCCCAAGAAATGAGAGCATACGGAAAACTGACCGACTGGAACAATTGGCGGTTGTACTGCCCACGTGATATTCCGAACCAGAACGTAACCAGTGCTGGACGAAGAATTGCGACTGGAGATTGTGGAGTATATGTATGCACGTGGGGGTACGTAATTTGTACTGGTTGGTCAACTTCATTTTCCAGCAACGATATGCCATCTATCAGAAAAAGTATCGTACGATATACAATAATGAGAGCCAAGGAGACGACCGATTTTCAGGAGAGGCAATAAGAATATACGGGCTATCTAGTCGATATTGATGATGCGATTCAATCGAGGTATCGTCGTGTGAGCTTCCCAATAAAAACCCGAATATTGCTTCGACCACCGATCACATATTCTAGCACGCTAGCATACTGCGCCCAACTTTCCGCGTAATAAACGTAGAGCTTTGGCGTCCGGTGCAATCGAGGAAACAGGCATAGGGTTTGATGACTGAATGGGGACTGAAAGAAAAATCATCACATAACGCATAATATCTATAAAAGTTACCAAACAAGTTCAAAAAATACCAAAAAAAAAACTTAAAAACGAAAAAAATATATAAAATTACAAAAAAAAAACATAAAAACGAAAAAAAATATAAAAACACAAAGAAAAAAAAAATGGAGCCGGAACTCCGCCACGTCCACGTCGTCTGCTCCGGGTAACGCAAAGAACGGTAGAACATTAGTCGGATGACCGTAACCAATTGTCGAAGGTAAAGAGGGAATTGAGTATAAATTTGAAAAAAATCGCTCTTTGCTAACGTCAATGATATCATAAAACAACATTTATTAAGCTTAAAAAATTGATAACAATTACGGGAGAGCGCGTCTCACGATGATTACTCGCTTCATCAATTGTCCAAGGTAAAGAGTGAATTGAGTATAAATTTTAAAAAATTTGCTCGTAGTTATGACCTTTACGATTCGAGGTATGCGCGGGGTGCTCGAGGACTGTCTCGGCCCTGGCTGGGGGACACTTCGCTGCTAGCGCCCGCTACTAGTTTCAGCTACGTCAGTCGCGGTATATAAATGCATACAAACACAATATTTCGGTTAAAAGCGAATTATCGAAACGATGGAATGTTGCTTTACCATAAGAAAAATTGGCGCAATGAACTTCCAGCAGACGCGCCAGTAAATTCCTGGTGCAAACCCAATCATATCTTTAATATCAGCGCAGAAGCGATCCGTTCCGTAAATCCAGCTGACGGCTATTGTCTCTGCTAGAACAGCAATCAGCATAGAGTAACCTGCTGCGTACCGATCAAGCAGGTGAAAAAAATAAAAACCACCCTGAAATCAAGAAAACATGTATATCATTTTTTATATTGCAAACACGAAAATTTCTTTTATTTTCTTCAAAAATTCCAATGCTTATATTCAAAAATTTTTTCCACCCTTTTCTGAAATTTCTCACTTTATCAAGAAATCTCACTGAAATTTTGTGAAAGTCTTTCCATTTCATCATAATGTTCCAACATAATATGTGATGTACTCGTATACGAGCTATAGCTCTTCATAAAATTTACTGCAAATGACTGAAAATTATTTTTATCACTTCTAAGAAACCTGACATCTTTCTACAATCATTATGAGCAACCGACATATAATTGAAGATTAAATTCTTTGAATAAAATTATCTGTTTTTCTTCAGGAATGTTTAAATTTACACAACTTTTCCATAACTTTCCAAACCTTGTTCAAACTTCGTACTTTTAGACAGAGATAGCAGTGGTGCGTGATATAAATATTTCACTAGCAAGCATCACGTCAACTCAGTCATGCAGTTGCTACTGAACAGTAGCTATATCTTGAATGCTCTAGCCATGATCACAAGTATATAAATTGCATAGTACTGCTAAAGAGTTATTGGATTGGGATGGCTTAATAATCCAATATCATCGTACGATTTGCGTACATAAGTATCCAATGTTTTTATGGACACTATGAGAACTGAGACGAATTAGAGCCTGTAAAATATTTCGGAAAAATTGCAACTTCCGAGATGAGAGACACTATTATCGAATTGTTCTTTATATAGTTCAAATATTTATAGTACCAGAAAACTGCGAATTCGTTTTGCTTTGGCCAGTTTTGAAAGTTTCTACTCGGTAGATTTCTGAGAAGTTTTGGACAGTCATTTAACGATATATTTTCATCAATACTCACCTGAGAACAAGAGGCTAAACCAACAAGGAAGTAGAGGCTGAATAAACAAGCAACGAATATCTCTCTGTGGTTCCCGATTAGCGGGAATTCATCACTAAGAGCAGTAATTATCGCTTCGGAACCTCCAAACTGTAATCAAAACCAGAACCGTCAGACTCCTAATCATGGAGAATGGTGCGCATGGAGAATATGGCAGCATTCACCCGGATTACGTACAGAACTATCCAAGCCCAGGGTCAGTAGCATCATAAAGAATATCAGAGCCCAGAAGATCGATCCTGGCATTGTAGCAATGGCTGCTGGATATACTATGAAGACTAGGCCAGGACCTTCCGTTGCAACATCCTGGATAGATCTTCCACTGGCATGGGCCATATAGCCAAGCACGGAAAATATTACGAAGCCAGCAACGAAGGATGTAACGCTGTTAATGACACTCGTCAGCAAAGCGTCCCTGAAACATTGAGATTAGGAACACACATTGAAGGTTTTCAAGGTTTTTTCTTAGCCCAGAATAATATTGACTGTCAACAACAAACTGTTGTGAATTTATTTCAACTGAATCGCACCCTACCTAATTCATACAATATTGTTATGCAAGCTTCAAAAAGAGGTATCTTGTCAGAAATTGGGGAGTACTTCAAGAGACATTCACGGTAGATGGGGTTTTTTTACTTTTATATCTCGCATTTATTTGTGACTATTTCGGCAAAATAGCGAGGCATAAGTTTAAACGAAAGTATTTCGCGCTAATCACATTCTCATTTCACTCGCTATTTGAAATAATTGTCACTTATGTACTGTAACGTGGCATTTTTACTGCGCGTTCCACACGGCTCCCCAAACTCTAGACGGACCATAAAGTTATGGAGCACGCGGAGCAGACCGCGGCTCATTTCGAAAAAGAGCGCCAGGACAACAGTCACGCATCCGAGACTCTAAGAGGGGACCATCCTCGGTTTAGCGAATAAGACTTTTCAGGATTTTTGTTTATTTTTTTTGGGTGGCGAGTAAATGCGGCTTCAGACAGGGGATCGGCAGCAAATCCGAACGACGTTACTGGATGGCAATCGCGGCGGATCGCGACGAAAGGAGGGCCTCGCACGAGGCTACGGAGAGAGCGTCAACGGAGAGCTCTGCCGCGAGGGAACCCAAGGCGGACGAGATTCCCGTTGGTGGCCGGCGAGCCGTAGCCCCCCCCCCTCCGTCGCCCAACTGACGGCAGGTACCCTCGCGAAGTCGTCACCACGCCACTGCCAAGCTACGGGGTACCCGAGACTGGCCAGCCAATCAACACCCCGCGACAGCGGAATTCAACGATAGCGATACGCTAGATTCTAAGAATTGCGTAACGAGAACCCCAATTCGATCGGGAAAATTTTGACTATGGATGGCGCCTATGTTCGGGGCATGTTCGAATTGCGGCTCCGATTTGCAGGACTCGCCACTTGAGTCCTGGCGACGTTACGTAGTGGGTGGTAATAGTATCGAGTCAGAGTTAAGAAAAAAAAAAGGAAAATCGCGTGCAATGGCAGAAACTGGAGTCGGGGAATTCCTCGGGTGGCTGCGGAGCAGTAAGCGCTTGTAATTCTTTGCGGGCATATTTCGAGCGCAAGTTAAATTGGCACACTGATAAACGGTCGGCCCACGTAATCTTGGAGTTAGAGTAGCGCTCAAAATCTGTTTGCCGATCTCCTTGATGATGACCGTAGCCTGAGTTTTCGCGATAACGCGTAGAGTCAAGTGGATCCCTGTAAAGTCTCGCGTAGAGTCACGGTTTCGAGTGGGGAACAATTTCGGTTCGAAATTGAGTGCGGCCAAATTCCGCTGCACGGGGTCTCGTCGAGTTTGCGTACGTAAAAAGGGTCACCTCTCGGGGGGGGGGGGGGGGGGGGTCGCGTGTTACCGTGCGTAGATGCTTGATTTAGCGGGAAGGGTTGTGAACTTTGGGGAAATAGGGACTACGACTGGAGCTCGGATGCGTCATAATACGCTACACACTCGCCCGATCAGAAAAGCTTCCTAGAGTTATTAATTTGGTCGCGATTAGCGCGTCGAGTGACGTCCTTTTGATTTAGTTTACGAATTTTTGTGCATCAGTAAGGTGGCGACTAGCGCCCGTAGAAATAAGATATCAGCTAGATTTAATCACGATTGCGATTAGCGCGTCGAGTATGATGTAGATCACGTTTTTGTTTAGCGGTTTATAATTAAGTGACGAGTAGCGTCGTAGTCGAGGACGATCGCGGGCAGCGCATCGAGTCCGATTTTGTTTTTGGTTTTTGCGCGTTAGGGTATTATTCAGACGGCGACTAGCGCACGTAGGCCGTAGAGGTCTCCTAGATTTATTCACCTTTTTTTTTATTATTTGGTTTGTTTCTCCCTTTCTTATTTCTTTTGGATTAAATTTAAACCTTTGTATTTGGAATGGCGAAGGACGACTTGCGCAGTCGTATGATTATTTTTATTTTTATTTTTTTTTTGTAATATCGCTGACGAGAAATATATTATTGGAATTTTATAGTGATTTGGCCACATCACGCGTTGGCTTACTTGTGTTGCAATTCTCTCTACCCAAAAATTACCCCTCCCCTCTCCGCGGTACTGAGCTACCGAGCATATGGTCGCGGTATATCGTATTACCGATTTCGAGGCGTGTTGACCACGCCAGGCGCCCAACAAATTTCGCGGTCTTATTGCAGGTTCAGGGGACATCGTGGACGCCAAATTATTGTGCACGCGGTAAGTTCTCGGTCATTTTCTCCGAGTGACCGAGATGCAGAAAAATCCACGTCACAGTACTCACACTCGCATGCGATGTTTACCTATCCGTCTCTACTTCAAATTTAGCCGCTTGCCTCTGTTGCGACTCACAATCAGAACAAATCAGCTCTGTATCTAATGTCCTATTCTCTACTGTTGCGAAATCATATATGTGTATCATCCATGTGTATTCTCGCCTTGTCAGTTGTCGTTCTGTTCTCAAACGATACAGATCGCATCACTTTTGTATCTTTCTCGAATAAAGTAACTTTTATTAGTAATCAAACATCGATCATCATACCGCGTCCTCGCTATAGTCATTCACCAATAATTCGTAGATCCCACATCAACGATCCAGTCTCCATTGTTATCTCTCCATACAGTTACCTTTGACCTAATTATATTTCATATGTAGTCCTCAATACAAATTATGTATACATTTTTTTTCCATTGTAAAATAAAAATATAATTAGTACTTCATTACTGTCTGGAACCCAAATTATAATTGTAGTTTGTGATTTGTGATCCTCAAATTACAATTTTACTCGTCATTGCTCATAAAGTACCTTTATATATCAAAGAAAAATTGAACTGTTTTGATGTATGAGCAGAACAACATCCCAACTCAGCAGTTGCGTGGAAGCCATCGTATCTGAAATTTGATTCAAATACATCACATTTCAGTATTTGGTTCAGAAATATCGTCGATCAGAATTCAGTTTGGCCCACCACCAGGCAACTCGACAAGAAAAAGTGCGTTGGACAGGTCCAAAAACGCGTCGGTATAGGCCTTAGAAATTTTGAGAAAAATATCACACGATTTAAAGAATAAGGTCAATTGTCAGGTGAATTAAGAACAAGTTTACAATTCCTTATGGTATCACGGTGAGACAATTTCGGAATAATGGTTCTGGAAAAAAGATAAACTATTATGATCACCGTTTTTCGTATGATGTAAACTAACGGGCCCCCGATTCAAAGCGGTCGTCGAAGTGAGTGAAGGCTAAGGATGCAATGTAAAATTACCATCGTAAAGTCACTCCTTATCTCAACATTTCTGAGGCCATTGAATATTTGATGTGATAGAATTCCAATAATTATTCCTTAGAATTCAGTTGTGATTCAGCCTAAGAATACCAATTGTAAATGTCAAACGCAATTTAAGAATTATCGGAACACATCAGTAAAACTTTATTACTTTTGGATTTGCTTTAAATTTTGAGCTTACGTTTAGTAAAGCTACGAAAGTCAAGTGGTTTGTACCAAGTTTCAATTAATAATGTTTCCATATTCGTCCAAATATCACGTACGTTAGCGTCAAAAAGTGGTGTTTTTCGGAAAGCTCCTTGCACGCGCATAGATTGATTCTATATAATTGTGAGATTGAAAGCACATGTCAGTCGGAATTCGGGGTAATGCTAGCAACAACAATTTTCGGCCTCTCGTAGTACAGAGATTAAATTAATCACGCCAGGATAAGTGACAACCAGCCTGTAGAAATTCTGCGTTTATATGACTGCAATATAAAGCCCTAATATACGGAGTTACTATGTCTATGTGTGGCATGTATAATAGAGGCTTTGAGCCCACGTCTATATACTCACATGTGTGTGTGTTGTATGAAAGTTTTTCACTCAATGTACTCTGCTAGTAGCACAAAAAGCCAACATCCCAACTATCCTATTATTACTTCCAACGAAACCAGGCTGGTCAATGCCACTATGGAATCAGGAAGTAGTACCTCTTTTACAAATGCGATAAATGCACAAGCTGCGCTAAGGAGCAGCTTATATACATTGTGACGTGGCATTTCGGTTAGGCCTGCCCGTTACAAGGTACTCCCTGAACCCTGGGCGGAATCCAGGAATAAGGGTTTCGGAAATCGAGTCGCGAAATAAACTTTGAGTGTCGTTAATAACATTGAGGTTGCGGATCATGATGGATGTCCACCGTCACGAGGGAGTAGGCAGCTTCGCATTCTGGATGTGGAGCGGTAAGCGCTGCTAATATTCTTGCGAGAGAATTTCGAGAAATATTAAATAAAGGCTTGCCGAGGAACGGATAGCCATCGAGGATTTGCGTTAACGAAAGTACTCGAAATTCTTTAGCCGATAAATCTGCTTGATGACCGTAGCCTGAGTTGCGCGTACTGACGTAGAGCCACTGTTGAGTGACCGAGAAGGTCGAGTAGAGTCCCGCGTTTGAGTCGCGGCAAGACTACTGTAATTTGAGTGCAACCAAATTCCGTTGCACGGGGTCACGTCAGATCAGTACGATACATTCTCATTTCTCGTGTAGGTCGCGAGCTCTCGAAAGGGGAGCGTTCGAACTCGCGAACCGTGTCCCGACGTCGCGGAGAAAGTTGAGCTCGGGTGCATGTTAGTAAGAGTATTCTTTTGTGGAGGATAGTCGCGGGTGACGCGACGAGCCTCTCTTCCGTTTGGACTTTGGTATTATCAGTTAGTATTAAGGTGGCGATCAGCGCCCGTAGACATAAGCAATTTTATTTCTTTCGCTTGATTTATTAGCGATCGCGGACAGCGTCGGCCAAGAAGTCGGTTCCGTTTCCGTCGAGGAATTCATTATTAAGTTGGCGATTAGCGCTATTCTGTAGAGGACGATCGCGAGCAGCGTGTCGAGTCCTATTTTGTTTTTGGTTTTTGTAAATTAGCGGTTATTATTAAGACAGCGACTAGCGCACGTAGGCCGTAGAGGTCTTCTAGATTTAGTAAACATTTTTTTGTTCTTTCTTTTTTTGTTAAACCTAAGTTTTTAATTTTGAATCGCGCCTAGTGACTTATGGGTTATCATTTCGCTGTATTTGTAATTGGAATCGCGAAGAACTACTTTCGCAGTATTATTATTGTTATTTTTGTATTAACGCTGCCTAGAAATATATTATTGGAATTTTCTACTAACTTGGCCAAACCACGTGTTGGCGTACGTGTGCTGTATCTCTCTCTACCCAAAAATTACCCCTCCCATCACCGCGGTACTGAGCTATCGAGTATATGGTCGCGGTATATCGCATTACCGATTTCGAGGCGTGTTGATCACGCCAGGCGCCCAACAAATTTAGCGATCTTGTTTTAGGTCCAGGATACCTCGCGGACGCCGATTTATTGTGCACGCGGTAAGTTCTCAGTCATTTGCTCCGAGTGACCGAAGAGCGAGAAAAATCCACGTCACAAAACAAAAATTTGTATTTATATATGTAGTTTAATAAATTTGTATTTTCAATAGAATATCTTTTGTTTTAAATGTCTTCTACCTTCATTCAGATTAAGTGAAACTATGATTCATGAATTTATCTATAAATTGTATTTTTAATATTTGAAATGAAAATGCTATCATTTGTTTATGAAGTACTTATAATGTACAGCGTAACGAATCTCAGGTTTGAGCATTAAAAATATCAAAACTCGAAAATCATCCAAAACATTGACGAGTAGTTCGGAAATTTTGGAATTATTCGTCAATTCGCGAATTATTCGAAAAATAACGAATAATTCGAAATTTTCGAATAATTCGCAAGGTCGAATATAATATGGTTGGGATGTTAGGAATGTTCGTCATTAACACTATTTATCATTTCATCAATGTAATTCATCAATGTATCATTTCACGAATGTTAATAAACTACCTGTTTATAGGCATCAAACCGCTCGATCCCGCTTAATCCACCATATCGAAAAAAATTCCTAGGCCCGTATTCATAGTCAGTTCTTAAATTTAAGCACGGTCTTGAGTCCTCGTTTACCATGACTTGAGATAGGACTTCAGGGTCTGAAGACCGTGCTTAAATTTAAGAACTGACTATGAATACGGGCCCTACATTCCTATATACGAGTACATCTATATTATGAAGATATCTTGCCGCCGCCATCGCCCTCGGATCATGACAGATTCAGCCTCGAACCCACGTATATGCCGTCAGATCTTGACAGATTTAGCCTCGAACCCACGTACATGCCGTTATACCTTGACAAATTTGACTTCGATCGCACGTATATGCCCCCAGATCTTGACAGATTTGACCTCAAATCCACATACCGGGACAATCTCTAGAAACTATACAGTCAATGCGCATGCGCCAAATAATTCAATCTCATTAGTCGGTGAAATCGCCCCGCGGCGATGTTTTCGTCTGCTGAGCAGGGGGCCAACGTACACAACACAAGACAATACTCAAGAGCCGTATAAGCCATTCGCGCATAAAACGCAGATTGAGGTTATGTTGCTGTTTATTTTTACGTAGCGTAAATTGTCTAAGAAGAATAGTATCGTTCAGCAATACTGTGGTCGATATCGGAAAATATTCAACTGACGCAATAAAGAATTCAACGGAAAAGCAAATGTCAAATGATACACAAATTGGGTGTTATTTATTAAAAGAAGGAATCTGAAATTCAATGTGAAATGTCATTAACAAATGGGAGTCTGGACAAACGGAGGTAGTAAAACAACGTTTATTGTGAACAGATTATTTATTTACATAAAATTAAAAATGCGTTTAATTCACAATTTATGTTTTGTGCATTTTATTGGAAAGTAGTTATATCCAAAAATATCAAAAGCTCCTGTCTGATAATAATAGCTTCTAATATTTTCAGGTACGAAATGATGCATCCTCAAAGCGGGATTGAAGTTGTCAGGCATGAAAGCATCTGAGTAAATTTCTAATTCCGTGATCTTTGACTATTAGATTTTAACATGGATTCAATGATGAAATTAGTTTGTTTTTTTCGACATGCTTGAAGTTTAAACTTTGATCAACACGAGAAAAATTATGCCTCACCTGATGGTCAAAACGTTTAGGTGGCAAGGATTCTGGTTTCTTGAGCGGTGCAATCATTACAACGATCGAACCTAGTTGTTTCGTCAGACATTAGGTACCAGAGTGAATTTCATCAGGCCATCGCCAACTTCTTAACACCAGTTGAGGCAAAATTGAAGAGCGGGATACCTTACAGATCATAGTGGCTGAATATCCCATCATTTTACTTTGATCGAGCCAATAGCGATAAGTTTGTTACCTAACCGTTGCTTCCAATTCATTCTACCGAGGAATCACTCTGTGCGCCATTGTAATTCAAGCATTATTATTGACCAGCATTGTTTTTCAAACTTTATACCATTTGATTTGGTATCTTATTTTGAAGCTTACTTTTATTCTGTTTGGCATTGAATTCAGGTAGTCTTTCATGTCCTCAATTAAATTGTAGGGTCGAATTTTGCTAGGTAAACTGAATCAATTCAAATCTATAAATGTTGAATAACTTCAGTTAAAAATGTATTTAAAGTTAATCTTAGTTGACGGTGTCATCTGGCTAGCTAGTTGCAGTTATTACCCGTGCTTCGGTCTCGTGGAACCCCAGTAAAGTGTAAAGAATGCATTCACTTACTAGTACACGTTGCTTCGCAATTAATCACTTGGTCTGCTATAGGATTTACTGACTCGCTAACTTTTTTATTACAATGCAATTTATCGATAGCTTGAAGCCGAATTCAATTTTACACTCTACGGGATCCTACGCTAAGACTAAAAGCTTGTGAATCTCCATTTACCGCGATTATTACTCCATTTCATGTCAGCATTGTCTGGAACAAAAAAAATCTCATCTTGAGATTGGGATTGGAACCTGAAACGCAAAAGTTATTCAGTGACACGATTGAAAACCAAGAATTTTTTAATGGTTTCTGCAACACAGGGACTCTTTCCAAATATCCTTGTTACAAAATGATGTTCGGAGGACTATGAACAAGATATTGTATCGGATTACATTATTTGGAAAAAAATCTACATGAACTTCGTTAAAAATCAGATATTCATTTATTTTGATGGAACAAGGGATACAATCTTGAATCCGATGAGTCAATATCCTCGTATTAATGCTCTGACGTTACTCTAAAATATGATTGTTCTTGACGCTAATTGTGACGTTAAGGGGCATTTTGAGAAAGTCAATTTTCAACTTGTCCTACCGGATATGATTTACGTTCCTGAGTTCTACGCTTCCGATTTGATTTTCTTTGTTTCGAACGGCACTGACACAAAGTACAGAAATGATTTTGATGAATCTAATATTACTTGAATTTTCAATTCGAGTATTACGTCCCCTCCATTTATTTGATCGAACATTATTAAAAATCTGCGAAATGAACTCTGATAATCACAGGAAGATTTTTAATAGGAGTCGCAATACTTTTTTGATCCAAAAAAATACATTGACTATCGACTATTTGTAAATTTTGTTGAACTATTTTCGAAAAAAAAGGTTCGCAGTTCTATTACAGATAGTGAGATATTAATATTTCTTGAACGCTCGGTTCAATGTCCCATTTTCAAAAGTGATAAAATTCAATATTACCGCCTGAAATCACAAGAGAATGAGAAAGTTGCTCAGTTGCTTGAAAATGGCGATGATCTTTGTACGTGTGATAAGTTGAATAGGCAGATAACAGTGAATATTAGAGATGTAATTATTTTGGCCGTATCACTTGTTACTAGAAAAAAATTTCATTGTCATTTCTAATATAGGAATTAATAAAAATGATCAAATAAAGTGTTCCCACCTACCTGCTGCGTTTCTTCCAAGCACCCAACATTTAAACAGATTTCTAATTTCAGTCGAATAAAGCCAATTTTCGAAGAGCATTAGTGTGGTAACTTGGTATACGGTGTGACGTGGTATTTCGTACCCCGTCACTTTGTTTAATTATCGCATTCCCCTAGGTGCAGATATCGCTAAAAATAACGAAAGCACGTCTGAGGCCAATACTCCAAAAATGAACGACTAATTATCTTTAAGTTGAATTCTCTTTACTAAGCTAATTGTATGCTATTTTCTAATTCTGTAACGCTCTACGAGAACCATCTGCGAGACCTTCGCGTCAAGATGCCAGGACACTGCCTGACAGGGGTCACGTACCAGCTCAACATCGACCACCACCGACTACAGACGAACGAATACAGCTGAAACCACTCCCGATGGATGCCTATCTAGTTGTCGAACAGGGTCGTGCGTGATGCACAAACAGCACCTCCAACTATTTGAGACTTATCGGCCAGGAGCCGAACCACGAATGAATGCTTCTACCGCTCGGATGCATCGTTAGGCGGCGTACAGGGCTGTGCGTCAAAAACACAACAAAGCCTCCCGTCGACGATACTTATCAGCCTGGAGCTGAACCGACCCTAACATCTACTAAGTCGTTGACTATCAAATAAAGGACGGTTTTCTCTTCATGAACCGTCCTATCGAAGGACTGCGGCGTGAAATAGGCTAATGATATGCTGACCACGTGGATCTGGTGGATCTAGTGTGGGGATCCGGGTTGAGGGCCATCACCACCAGATCGTTCCGGCATGAGGGCTTCAATGAGCGAGGGCCGGGATGCAGCGCCGACGAAATAGCTACAACGGGGAGTACCAGTAAAGCAAGGAGTGAGTTACAGTCGGTCGCAAGTCCAAAGGACCGGTGACGTAATATTGCCGCACACCTCAATATCGCAACACATGAGCAGTACGACCTCCCCTCTCACCAACGATACCGCACAGCTGAAGGAAAACATCTCTGACCACCTTCCGACGTCCCGATACCTCGATACCTGTCGTCGAGGGAGAAGAAAAACAAGCGGCGAGGGATTATCGCCGCCTACCTATAGACCAGACCTACGCGACCTGCTGGTCCAATTAGAATACCGCAAATTTGAGGAAGAATCACGTGACAGCAGCTCGACGAAAATCAGGATCATCGCTCATCCCATCACTCTACGTTCAGTTTTTGACTAACCAAGACGTGCTATTGTAATCTTCAGTGCCATTATCGCTATCGATCGAATTAGTTCTCGCTATTGTACCGCATTCGCTAGTACCTGCTATATCTTCTTTTACGTAAGTGAGGTTCCTTTTCTATTTTGTGAAGCCACGAGATTACTTGCAATATATCGTACCTTTGCCTTTATCTCTTTCTCTCTTTATCTTGCAGTTGGTCTGCTTGAGCCACCTGGGCTCGTACCTTATTCTCTCTTATCTCTTATCTTGTCCCTTTCTCTGTCTTATTGCAAGTAACTTCGCGACTGGTTGACTATTACTACGCATTGTAGTGACTATTGCTTTATTTTATTATCTTTCTCTTCTGGAATATTTGAATGTCTAATATCGCTGTCTAGCAGCGCGTTCCGTTGAAGGATCAATTTTCTATCTTAGCTATTGAGCATTGCTATTTCGCTATATTTTCTCTGATTAGTTCATATCTGTCTCTTTACCTATTACCGTTGATTATCGTATCTTAGTGAGTGTACCGCGGGAGCGATCTTATATCGCTGCGCGGTCCCGCTCGTCGTTCATTTGACATTGGAGTATTGTGCCGTACCGCATAACATCTTTTTCATTATTTTCTTCGCTAATATCGCTGATCGTAGTTGTCCGTAGTCTATTTGGTTTGCCGTACGTTGATATTAATTATCTTGAATATTGTTTGCCTTATCTTGAATTACCTTTTTTCGTACCGAATATTATCTCTCTTTCTCTCGCACTTACCGCAAACTAGAGACTACGTATTATCTGTTAGTACCTATATTTTATGATAATTTTCTACTTGACCTGTGGCTTGAATTTACCTTGTAATTCATAATTCCCTGTCTGCCTATTTCTGATCATTCTGGTAATGTGATAACTATTACAATTGTTGTATTTCGCATGTGTTTATAATCGCTTCTCATATTTTATGGTTTATTTGCTTACTGCTTAATTTAAGTACCGTATATCTCTTCCTGTTCTGCCTATCTATCATAAAACCTTGTTAATCATTACCTTCAGTATCGCGAGCTTGCGCATATTTCCCGCTTATTCGGAAAACGTTCCGTTATTTGTTAACTCTCTCGCTTAACCTTTCTCTGGCTGTAAATATTGTTCATTATCGCATTTATCGTAATTGTATCTTAATCTCTTCAGCTACTTGCTTGTCATTAAAACTTATCGCTCCTTGCTTAATATATTTGATACTATTCCTGCTTCACCTGTTTCTTATTCTATCTATTGCATTCGACCCCGCCCCTCTACCATTATCTTGTCTATCTGAGCAAACTGTGCAAAACCGTCGTAGAACCTGACCTTACCTTTATCTATTACCTTTACCTTTACCTTTGTCTTTTTCTCTAATTATCTATTTTTGACGCATGTGCGTCTGGCGCCCAACCATCGTATCTTTCTCTCTTATCACCTCTCTTTCTATCTAATTATTCAGGTTAGTGACTGCGCCGTAGGGTAACCAATTATCGCGTTCTATCGTTTTACCCTCAACCTCATAAAAATTGGTTACAAAATGGCGCCCAACGTGGGGCCACGCCAATAAAGAGGGATTATCTTGTTCAGTGGCGAAAGCAAATTTTATTGCATACTGTCAAAGCACCAGAGAAAAGTAAGAGACCGAACACGAACCTCAGAAACCCCAAAAATTGACAAAATTGCGAGGAACTCAGACAATTGAGCAACATATTTAAATTAATTGATTACCGCGACCGAGATTGGATATAAACCAAAGTTTGAATATTAGAATTCCATATTGCGATCGAATACAGCATAAATATCGCTAAATTGAAATATCGAAAATTTGAAACTGTTTAAATATCGCACGGCTTAACCGCCATCAATAACGCAAATCTGAAAACCATTTAAATATCGCACGGCTTAACCGCCATCAATATCGCAAATCCGAAAACCATCTAAATATCGCACGGCTTAACCGCCATACATAACGCAAATTCGAAAAATATTCAAAATTATACGTTTCAACAATGAAAATTGCCTTGTGATTAATATTAATATTGATGATGCATATCCGCATTTCAATATTAGACGGTCATTGACTGTCTTACGAGCTTCGCATCAGAAGCGTAAGATTCCAAAATGTAAACACACTTACAGACATTCTTACAAGTTGTGCTCGAAGAGGAAGAACACTTCATATATTCACACATACTATCACAGCACAAGAAAACAAATTTGAACTTACTGGTGATGAGAGGAATTAACGACATCAGAGTCAGGGCGGCTAGGTGGTCTAGTGGAGTAAGGCTCCGGTAAAGCATCGCTAGATACCAGGTTCGATTCCTGGCTCCGTCGTTAATTTTTCGAATTTACCAGTTTTTCAAAATTATACGTTTCAACAATTACCATATTAACCTTCTTGCGCGACGAAAACTATTGTGAAACCTTTGGCTTGGGTAGGATAATATAATCTTCCGTTGTTTATATCGCAGTTTCCGGCTTTACAGGGTCACGCTAGTTAAGGTAGTACCGTGATAGCAGCAGTCCTCAACTTCCAGAGAAATATCCCCCGTATAAAACATTATAACTAAAGTAAAAAGTAGTTGAGATACAGTACACATTTGCGCCTCCTCTCACATGCGCAGAAGTATAAAAATTTTCCCATTGCGTCTTTTGTCCGACTTGGCAACGTTGCATTCTAACTCAGTATCTCTTGCCCCTCAAGCATGTGTTGTAGAGAAATGTATTGTTATGAAATCAATTTGAGGTTAGTTATAATTGGAGACTGAACCGTACCGTAACCTATATCCGCAAAGTTCTGACATTTATTTCAATTCGTTGGGCCTTTGTGGCATTTTAAACTTCCCGCGTAGGGCAACGTTGCCAAGTCACTATTTCTCACGTGTCAGGTTATGAGAGAAAGTTTGAAAATCATTAAAAGCAACAAACTTTAAGAATTATTTACAAACAAATGAATACGGCTTGTTTATGTTTTTTTTTGAAAAAAATTACTTGTTATATCCTCAATTAATAATTCTCAGTTCTTAAAAAAAATTCTAAGAAAAGTATGGCTGTTAATCAATAAAATGCTCACTCTAACTACGGTCGGGATAGGGAATACATGTAAATTGTACGACTTTTGATCGCTAATATTGCAAAATTTAGTACCGCAAGGACTATTAAAAAAAATTCCTACGTATAAAGGACACTTCAAATTATGTGTATTCAAAAATTGAAAGATATTGTAAGAAAAGTGATTTATCACGGTACTACCTTAACCGATTCGATAATCCGTCAATACCGTAATTTCTTTCTCTTCGGGTCACCTATCGCTAATCAATACTTCTTATGTCAATACACACGTCCGCTAAGGCGTGGGTAGACTCCTTGACCGACGCCGAGTTAAACACCGAATTAGAAGGACGCTCGTTGTCAATAGCAGGTATATTACCAGTCCGTCGTCAGCGGCTGACGAATTACTGTAAACAACACGGCCTAAGCATGGACGACCCCCCTGCTCTCGACGACGTTTATATGGCTACACCGACAGACGACAGCGATAGCATGACGTTACCTACACAGACGCAACCAATCGAACCCCGCGCCTTATACCGACGATGAGATTCGTGACGTGACGCGACCGTCGAACCGTAACCCCGACACGTCAGCAACCGGCGCGATTCGAAAGCAGCCACCGGAACCGCAACCTAGCCGAATTAGCCCGCGAAATATACCGCCAGAATTGGGTATTTGCATGATTTTTATATTTCTTAACTTTTGATGTTTTTCGATTCTATAAATTTTTTTAGAATTTTTGAAAAAAAAATATTTTGTTTTTGTTTATAAGTATTTAATTAATTTAATAAATAAAAAAAAGGCAATATTTAAATGAATAAGTAGCTCCATCTCGCGTATGTGACGTCACAATGCTGAATTTTTTTGAAATTTTTAGCGCCAAGTTCTCCTGTAAGCACGCCGTACGTGTAATCAGCTGTTGCTCTGTGTTGTGATTGATGAAAAGAACGTCTGATAGTGCTGTTTATTATAAACTAAAGTTATTAAATTGTTTAATATGTCATTAAAAAACGATTTTTGTTGGTGTATAGTACGAACTTGTGAAAATACTCAAACTAATGCTTGCTTAACATTCTTAGTATAATAACATTGACGTGATCATAACCTCCACACAATTATCCGTGTGAGTTAAAAAAAAAAAAACACCACACAAAAATTGATTTCTATTTTAATTATTTTCACCGAAGTCTGACATTAATTATACAATGTATCAAACTTAAAGTTTAAAAAACTTACTCAAAATTTTTTTAGCGCTAGAAAATATTGTACATTACTCTTTGTGGATTCAAATAAACGCGCCAGTAGCAGCACAATGACGTCAAACCAATCACATTCCGTTTTATGTCACGTGACTTTTATGTGATTTAGGACCACTTTTATTTATTAAATTACTTAAATATTTATAAACAAAAACAAAATATTTTTTTTTCAAAAATTCTAAAAAAATTTATAGAATCGAAAAACATCAAAAGTTAAGGAATATAAAAATCATGCAAATACTCAATTCCTTCCCGGCAGTAACGCACCGGCTAAGCCGGCGCCCGTTCCGCAACCGCCTTTGAGATCACGGGAGTATCATCCGGCGAATCCGCAACCATTTGACTACCGCACAGGGAATTCTCCACCCTATGAATATCGCGACCCACCGCCGCTGCGGAGGCCTGCCTTCCGCAACCAGGGTTTCGAGGACAGCCAATATAACTTCCCGCGACCGAGCGTGAATAGCAACTTCGCATCACCGTCTAGACCGACAGCGTTAGCAGCGTACGAAGTTAAGAGGAAATGGAATCTCAAGTTTTCGGGAACGAGTAACGAGGACGCCGAAGCATTTCTCGCACGTATAGACGAAAAGGTAGGCAAAATGCTAGCAGCCGGCATCATCGAACCATCTCATACCGCATGTGCTAGCCCCATAGTAATGGTGAAGAAGCCAAATGGTTCTTATCGCTTCTGCATAGATTTCCGCAAAGTCAATCAGGTATCTAAGAAAGACGCGTACCCTCTGCCTAGAATGGACAGTATCCTAGACAAGCTTCGTTCAGCTCACTATATCTCGACCATCGACCTTAGCCAGGCGTATTATCAAATTCCGCTTACCGAAGACAGCCGTGAAATTACCGCATTCATAGTCCCCGGGAAAGGATTATTTCATTTCACTAGGATGCCTTTGGCCCTAACCGGAGCGCCGGCCACGTTTCAGAGGCTATTAGATAAATTAATAGGGCCGGATATGGATCCACATGCGTTTGCGTACCTGGATGATATGATAATACCTACTAAAACTTTTGACGAGCACCTTCACTGGCTCAAACATGTCTTACACGTCATTCATTCCGCAGGATTAACCGTCAACCCTGAAAAGAGTAAGTTTTGTCGCTCGGAGGTCAAGTACCACGGCTTTCTCGTAAATGAACACGGCTTACAAATAGACCCGGATAAAGTCTCGCCTGTAGTTAATTATCCGGTACCGACTAACGTCAAATTAGTCCGACGCTTTCTCGGAATGGCATCTTGGTATCGTCGCTTTATTCCCAAGTTTGCTTCAATTACCGAACCGTTAACCAGGCTCTTGAAGAAATCTCAGGACTGGATTTGGGACCAGGAACAAAATACCGCATTCGATGAAATTCGAACCCATTTAACTACCGCACCAACGTTAGCCTACCCAAATTTTGAAGTACCTTTTGTCTTACACACGGATGCTAGTAATGTCGGAATCGGGGCAGTATTAACCCAGACGCAAGATGGCGCGGAGCGTGTTATCGCGTATGCCAGTCGAACCCTATCAGACGCCAAAAGACAATATTCAGTGACCGAACTGGAATGTCTCGCCGTGTTATGGGCCATACAGAAATATCGCGCATACATTAAGGGCTACCATTTTACCGTCATTACCGATCATAGTAGTCTCAGGTGGCTCCATAATCTCAAAAACCCCACGGGAAGATTGGCCCGTTGGGCTCTTGAGCTACTTAGTTATGATTTCGAAATCATCCACCGTAAAGGCGCGCTAAACGTAATTCCTGACGCACTATTCCGCATCCCCGAAGTAGCCGCCGTTATAATACCGTCGGATGACCGCTGGTACGATTGTCGTAGAGCCGAAGTAATATCGCAACCTAAGAAATTTCCGCGTTGGAAAATAGATGGGGACAAGTTATATTTTTATCGCGAAGATCCAATAATCGGTACCCTAGTTCAGGATCTAGATGCTTGGAAACTAGTCCTACCCGCAAATCTTCATTCTCGCGCCTTGCAAGAAGCACATAGTGACCCCCAGGCCGGTCACCTAGGTGTCGACAAGTCTTACCGCAGATTAGCTCTCGCATACTATTGGTCTAACATGTATCACGACGTGGTCCAACACCTTAAGCGTTGTGACGCCTGTCAGCGAAGCAAGGTTGACCAACGGGCCCCAGCAGGTTTAATGGGACGTAGGGTCATTGAACAACCGTGGACAGTAGTCGCCGCCGACATAATGGGTCCATTCCCTCCCAGTCGCTCGGGCTACGCCTATCTCCTTGTCTTCCATGACCTGTTTACGAAATGGGTCGAGATTTGCCCTTTGCGCAAGGCTACCGGTCGTAATATTAGCGACGCTTTCACCGATTTAATCGCATCACGCTGGGGCACCCCCCAAGTACTACTGACTGACAATGGCACCGAATTCGTAAACAAATCCATAAAAGAACTTGCCGATACCTACCACGTAACCCACGCGACGACGCCACCATATCACCCTCGAGCAAATCCCGTAGAACGAGTCAACCGCGTGTTAAAAACCATGATTATCGCTTTCCTCGAGCAAGAACACTGTCAGTGGGACCTACACCTCCCCGACTTTCGTTTCGCTTACAATACCGCATATCATACTTCCGCCCAAACGAGTCCAGCGTTCTTAAATCTCGGTCGGACACCAGTTCCAATAAACTCCCTTCGGCGAATAGCCAGTGGCGACGTACAAGTGGAAAGACAGAGTCCCGAGCTCTGGAAAGAGCGTATGGAACGCCTCCAACTGTTACGGGAATGGGTCGCCGAAAACCTGGCTAACGCGTTTGAGCGACAAGCCAGTTATTACAATCGCCGTCACCGGACCCAGCCGTACTCCGTGGGAGAACTAGTATTGAATCGCCAACATACTCTTTCTTCGGCTGCTCAAAATTACAGTGCCAAACTGGCTAAGAAATTCCACGGACCATATCGCATTACCAGAACCATCTCCCCTGTAGTCGTTGAACTCAGCGACGTAGTTAGTAACAAGGTGATTGGGAAAACCCATATTGGGCATTTAAAGGCATATCGTAACAATTAGACTTGACTTTCGCAGATACCGCAAATTTGTCGCAAAAATTTCTTTACCACAACAACCCATACCGCAACCTTACCCGAACATGAGCGACTCCAGCGGGACGGAAGGGGAAATCGACCGGGAGTTCGAGGAACCTCAGTTCCCCGAGGCGGACGCTGGAGAACCCAGGGGCTGGGCCAGGCTGGCTCGCCACCAGCCGCTGCTACAGCAGCTAAGACGTCAGCATCCCGCCTTCTGGCTAGACCTGACGACCGCCGCCCTGGAGTTCCAGGAAGATCGGGCGGAGAGATACCGGGCCCTACGACAGGCGGCTATCGTCCACCCACACCCGGACGATAGTACCCGGGGTACTCAGGCCGGGAACGGTCTCGGGCGGCACGAGGTCGCGACCCAGGCGGAGCACCAGACCATCCGGTGCGAGACGCGGTCAGCAGGCACCCAGATCCGCGAGACCAGGAGGGTCACCGTTACCGACCTGCCGCCGACAACGGGGGTGAAACGGGCCTCCACCCCACCCGAGCACCGCAACTCCCGGGAGAGGACCGCGCCCCGGGCGGTAAATAGCAGCCCCCGGCCAGCACCAACCGCCATCTCACCGGTGAGGCCGAGGTACCCGCGACCGGTGGTCGGCGGCAGATCCCCGTACGGCCCGTGCTGGATCTGCCAGCAATACGGCCACAGGGTATCGGCCTGCGAGGACAGGGTGCCCGAAGACCGGGCATGCTATAAGTGCGGAATCTACGGGTACTTGCACCCGGAGTACCCGGAAGGCCACCCGCCACCCGAAGCGCCCAGTAGGCAACGGGGCACATCCCCACCGCCACCGGGGGAGCCGGACGTATATTGGACCCGGCGCGGCGGCGGCCCCGCCCACCGCGACTTTCGCCTATTTTAATGCTATTTTTTTTTGTCTTCCATTACCGCAAACCTTTTTTTTCTTCTCGCAAAAACCCATAGCTAAGACTACGTTTTTTTTTTCTCTTCTTCTCTCGCAAACGTTTTTTTTATCGCTAATATTCATTTCTTTTGTTCTACCGCAATTTTATTAGGATCGCATATTTTTTGTTATTATTACCGCAATATTTTTTATTACCGCAATTTTTTTTTTATTCTCGCATATTTTTTTATATACCGCAGAAGTGTTCTTTTTCTTTTTTTTATGCCGCTAGGCTTTTATAAATAAACAGTCTTATTACCGCTACACAATTGTTTTCTCGTCGCTACAGTAACAGTGACCCACCTCATCACATGTACCCAATCACTCAAGGTGCGCCCACGATCCACTCCTGAATTCTGTCATATTCACCGATACAGAATCAATTAACCCCCCACTCTCGCAAATCGGTTACAAAATAACGTCCAACAATTAAAACCCCACTCGACCTTAACATCATGACTTCTTCAAAATTGCAGGAATTAAAAACTAAAGAAACCCGCTCTCGGTAAGATAAACGCCTAAATTCTACCGCGTCATCGTCGCGATGTCTAGTCACTTAACGCAGTAACAACTTGAGGTCAAAACTCCTTTTTGTCGCAATTATCTTAAAAATAACGATTACAAATTTTTTTTGGTCGCTTTATCCAGAATAACACCTTACATGAGGCCAATATTTCAATATCGCTCTATACCGCATGAGTTGTCTGAACTCCTCTGCAACAACACCCTTCAACCAAGCAATCAAATCAACCACCTTTCTACCTTCTCGCAAAAATTCAGCTCATCCCTTCGCTTCCTTCACTCACAACCGATTAGGTCAACAGTAGAACTTTGGACAACTATGTTTCACCAAGAGTCAGCAAGCCGTACTCCAAAGTCTATCAACTAAGTCAAGTATCGCACGGATTTTCAATTTCAATCCTATCTATCGCAACTATCTCTAACATCCCTAAGGATCATCTAGTCACATGCAAAAGTAAGTAGTCAACATAATGGTTTCCGAATGGCAAAGGACCTCCTCGGTCCTCCGTAAGGAGGGGGAAGTTGTAACGTGGTATTTCGTACCCCGTCACTTTGTTTAATTATCGCATTCCCCTAGGTGAAAATATCGCTAAAAATAACGAAAGCACGTCTGAAGACAATGCTCCAAAAATGAACGACTAATTATCTTAAAGTTGAATTCTCTTTACTAAGCTAATTGTATGCTATTTTCTAATTCTGTAACGCTCTACGAGAACCATCTGCGAGACCTTCGCGTCAAGATACCAGGACACTGCCTAACAGGGGTCACGTATCAGCTCAACATCGACCACCACCGACTACAAACCAACGAATACCGCTGAAACCACTCCCGATGGATGCCTATCTAGTTGTCGAACAGGGTCGTGCGTGATGCACAAACAGTACCTCCGACTATTTAAGACTTATCGGCCAGGAGCCGAACCACGAATGAATGCTTCTACCGCTCGGATTCATCGTTAGGCGGCGTACAGGGCTGTGCGTCAAAAACACAACAAAGCCTCCCGTCGACGATACTTATCAGCCTGGAGCTGAACCGACCCTAACATCTACTAAGTCGTTGACTATCAAATAGAGGACGGTTTTCTCTTCATGAACCGTCCTATCGAAGGACTGCGGCGTGGAATAGGCTAATGATATGCTGACCACGTGGATCTGGTGGATCTAGTGTGGGGATCCGGGTTGAGGGCCATCACCACCAGATCGTTCCGGCATGAGGGCTTCAATGAGCGAGGGCCGGGATGCAGCGCCGACGAAATAGCTACAACGGGGAGTACCAGTAAAGCAAGGAGTGAGTTACAGTCGGTCGCAAGTCCAAAGGACCGGTGACGTAATATTGCCGCACACCTCAATATCGCAACACATGAGCAGTACAACCTCCCCTCTCACCAACGATACCGCACAGCTGAAGGAAAACATCTCTGACCACCTTCCGACGTCCCGATACCTCGATACCTGTCGTCGAGGGAGAAGAAAAACAAGCGGCGAGGGATTATCGCCGCCTACCCGTAGACCAGACCTACGCGACCTGCTGGTCCAATTAGAATACCGCAAATTCGAGGAAGAATCACGTGACAGCAGCTCGACGAAAATCAGGATCATCGCTCATCCCATCACTCTACGTTCAGTTTTTGACTAACCAAGACGTGCTATTGTAATCTTCAGTGCCATTATCGCTATCGATCGAATTAGTTCTCGCTATTGTACCGCATTCGCTAGTACCTGCTATATCCTCTTTTACGTAAGTGAGGTTCCTTTTCTATTTTGTGAAGCCACGAGATTACTTGCAATATATCGTACCTTTGCCTTTATCTCTTTCTCTCTTTATCTTGCAGTCTGTCTGCTTGAGCCACCTGGGCTCGTACCTTATTCTCTCTTATCTCTTATCTTGTCCCTTTCTCTGTCTTATTGCAAGTAACTTCGCGACTGGTTGACTATTACTTACGCATTGTAGTGACTATTGCTTTATTTTATTATCTTTCTCTTCTGGAATATTTGAATGTCTAATATCGCTGTCTAGCAGCGCGTTCCGTTAAAGGATCAATTTTTGTCTCAGCTATTGAGCATTGCTATTTCGTTATATTTTCTCTGATTAGTTCATATCTGTCTCTTTACCTATTACCGTTGATTATCGTATCTTAGTGAGTGTACCGCGGGAGCGATCTTACATCGCTGCGCGGTCCCGTTCGTCGTTTATTTGACATTGGAGTATTGTGCCGTATCGCATAACATCTTTTTCATTATTTTCTTCGCTAATATCGCTGATCGTAGCTGTCCGCAGTCTCTTGGGTTTGCCGTACGTTGCATATTAATTATCTTGAATATTGTTTGCCTTATCTTGAATTACCTTTGATCGTACCGAATATTATCTCTCTTTCTCTCGCACTTACCGCAAACTAGAGACTACGTATTATCTGTTAGTACCTATATTTTATGATAATTTTCTACTTGACCTGTGGCTTGAATTTACCTTGTAATTCATAATTCCCTGTCTGCCTATTTCTGATCATTCTGGTAATGTGATAACTATTACAATTGTTGTATTTCGCATGTGTTTATAATCGCTTCTCATATTTCATGGTTTATTTGCTCAATGCTTAATTTAAGTACAGTATATCTTTTCCGTTCTGCATACTCATTATAGAACCGCATTAGTTATTACCTCGAATCATAGTATCGCGAGCTTGCGCATATTTCCCGCTTATTCGGAAAACGTTCCGTTATTTGTTAAATCTCTCGCTTAGCTTTTCTCTGGCTGTAAACATTGTTCATTATCGCATTTATCGTAATTGTATCTCAATCTCTTCAGCTACTTGCTTGTCATTAAACTTATCGCTTCTTACTTAATATATTTGATACTATTCCTGCTTCACCTGTTTCTTATTTTATCTATTGGATTCGACCCCGCCCCTCTACCATTATCTTGTCTATCTGAGCAAACTGTGCAAAACTGTCGTAGAACCTGACCTTACCTTTATCTATTACCTTTACCTTTAGCTTTATCTTTTTCTCTAATTATCTATTTTTGACGCATGTGCGTCTGGCGCCCAACAATCGTATCTTTCTCTCTTATTACCTCTCTCTCTATCTAATTATTCAGGTTAGTGACTGCGCCGTAGGGTAACCGAGCACATTATCTTTTTATCCCTCGAAATTCTCGCGTTACACTACATAAAATCTGACCTCTCACCGCCTTCCCTCCCCCCTCCCAACCAGACCCCAAAATGGCGGTCGGCGGGCAAAGCGCGCAGGGGGGCGAAGCCTCCCTAGTATGTCGTACTATATCACATAAAGATATACGCACTATATATATGAACTCAATAAACTCGGATGCGTTGCGAGGAACGGTGGCAAAGTAGGAATATGCAAGTATGATTCAAGGTAGTGATTAGAATTGCGACTAGCGCGGCACGCACGGCCAGTTATAGTTTTTTTTTTTTTGTTTTGCTAAAGACTTCGCTCTTGAGCATAAGCCAAGATTGTGTTTAGTGCGACACCATAGAGGACGACCATGGTTAACGCGTCGAGGAAGATTTTGGTTCCAGTTTTTGTCCAGGGGTTTATTTGAAGTTGGCGGTTAGCGCTGTAATTAGTCAAGGACGATCGCGATTAGTGCGTCGGTTCAGATTTTATTTTTGGTTTCTAGTTTAGCGTTGAAAATTAAAGGAAGCGACTAGCGCACGCAGTCTTAAGTTTCTTCTACAAATAATGTTTTTTTTTTTTTGCTGTTGTTTGGTCTGTTATTCGATTTCGACTCGCGAAGAGTGAATGTGGAGATATAATTTTTTTGTTAGATCTAAGTATTTTATCTTAAATCGCGAAGAGCGAATTTCGAATATTCTTTCCTTTGTTTTGTATTATCGCTGTCGTGAAATATATTATTTTATTTTATTTTAAATTTGTTAAATAACGTGCTGATGTTGAGTGTCTCGCTCTCTCTCCCCAAAAATTACCCCTCCCGTCTCCGCGGTACTGAGCTACCGAGTTAATTGCCGAGGTGTAGCGCATTAACAATTTCGAGGCGTGCTTATCACGCCAGGCGCCCAACAGAATTTGGAGATATTGTTTTAGGTCCAGGTTACATCGCGGGACGCCGAATTGTTGTGCACGCGGTAAATTCTCGTTCATTTTCTCCGAGTGATCGAGGTACGGGAAAAATCCATGTCACAATACTATAGTACGATATTCAGGGTGAGTCTTCTTCGGCTCTGAATGAGGGAGGGGCTCATCACTGCCGACGTCCCGCCTTTTATGTCATCGCATTGTTATGAAAATCCAGCTCACACGTTAAGCCGACGATACTTAGCCCAGTCGAGTGAGGTATTATCAACATTTAAATAGAAACAATGAGCAGAACAGGACCTTCACTTTCAGTTTATTCAGTATATTTATAAGCTCGTACAAACAACTCAAAAATAAGATCACATGAGCTTGCGCAGCTATAACTCCTGAAACATGCAGAGCTGTGAGAGAAAATATGAAATTGAGACTTATAAAATGTGTGGAACAAGAAGGTGGTCAGTTTGAACATTTGATGTGAATACTTAACAGCAAATGAACTGAAATTCGTGGTCCTATTCTGCTCATTGTTTCTATTTTAATATCAACAATACCTCACTCGACTAGGCTCAGTATCGACGGCTTAACGTAAGAGCTAGATTTTCATAACAGTGTGATGAAGCAAGAGGCGGGATATCGGCAGTGATAAGCCCCTTCCTCATTCGGAGCCAGAGAAAACTCACCATGTATATATGTATTGTAACGTGGCATTTCAGAGTCGCCCGTCACAAGGGCACACAACCGTTATTATTTTTAGTTTACGCGTCCTCAGCAGGGTACTCCAACCGAACTCGATACCAAATAGGCAATAACTACTCTTGACTAATTCTTTTTTGTAAATTCTTTATTTCGCGCTTCGGCGCAAGCTGATAAGGTACTTGGACGACAACGATCCCGACCAACGAGGGACCACTAGCTACCATTTCCAGCTCTCGACGACTTCGCCTACCGACGGTCTAATCAGACTAAACTGGCTACCTTGGTGCACCTTTATATACACCTGGGGTAGCATCCACCCGAACCTTCCGTATCGCCTCGACTGCCGGTGAACAGGGAGATAAAAATCCTCCCGGCGGCCGAGGGCACCGTTTCTCGAAGAGGAACCAGCCGCCCGCTTTATCGGATGCCGTAAGGATGGCCTGAAGGGCAGACCGTAGCCTGTCATCTTCCGACTTACCGGCCTGGTGCCGGACCGACCCCAAACCACTACGTCCAGGTTGATAAAGCCATCGTTCCGAGGATCGACGCTGCCTTCCTATCGGCAAGGACTAATTGTGTGGGTCGTGGTCCACGGTTTGGCCAACCGTCTGACTGCACGACCTCAGGTACAGGCAGCTAGCTACTGTCTGTGCAAAAGCCGGTGGAGGTGAACAATGAGGCGTCACTCTCCACCCGGTAACTTTGGCCGAGAGGCACCCTGTGTATGCCTCTGTCAAAGAAGTCCCCGATGAAAGGCAGCCTGGACCGTAAACCGAAGCAGCTACAAAATCGTACGAGTTGGCGTCAACGACGAAATCGCGAGCAGCACATTACGCCACATCTAGCGGTAATTTTGGAAAACGTATGACCATGCAGTAACCAATATTCGCCACAGGGGGATGGCCTATTTGCGGTGGGGGTCAACCAACCAATCAAAGAAGAAGAATCACCTCACGACAGCCGCGAGATCGGCGAGCCGAACTACGACCTCCTTCTATTCTACGCTTGACCTGCTGAGCGACAGCTGTGTTTTCCGTATCCTCCCGAGTATTCTTTCATCTTAAGCTACCGATCCTTCTTCCTCTCGTCTACCGTAATTTTATCTACCGTTTCTTCATACCCTCTATCGTTGCACTATCGTTAACTTCTTCCTGTAAATTCAAGTCCTTTCCTTCCTTTCTACTTTCGTTTGATTATTCTAAGTTTGATTTAAATTAGAGTCAGTTTGTGTGCCTGAAGTCACCAGCCAAGGTACGGCTTCTGCCTTTGAATTGTATCGTTACGAAGTTGCTCGTAAATTCTATTCTTTCTTATGGTATTTATCGACTTTGTGTGAATCATGGTCCACGGCTTAAAGTTGCAGTAAGCCGCCGTGTGGCTGCATGATTTCGGTCATTAATATTATATTTATTGTTTCTTGGTTGCATCGTGTGATGCCAGGTTTGTGTGAATCATGGTCGACGGCCTAGAGTTGCAGTAAGCCGCCGTGTGACTGCATGATTTCAGTAATTTATTATTTTCGTATCTGAGCGACCTCGTAACTGCCGAATAATTATTTCTCTTGTATTTATGATTTTTCTGATTATTTGTGAGTTACTATTAGCCTGCTTCTGTACTTTCTATCGTATTTTGAGCCCTATTGGCTTTATATTTCATTTCATACTCTTTTGTAATAGTACCTAGTGTGCTTCATATTTTATTTCTGTTATTGCTTATTATATTTTTATTTATTTTTGTGCCTATTGTATCATATATCGAGTTCCTTGGAGTACACCCGAGCGTAGAATCAGCCCCTAGATATGACCGCACCTTTTCTTTATTGCTATTGACAATTTTATATTATTTTTGCCTGTTATTCTTTTCTCTGTATTTTGTTAAATTAAGTTCTGCGAATTATTCTTTTGTACTGCGGTGTATTTAGTATATTTCTTTATTTTGTAGACTCTCCGAAATTCTCACTCTCTCATAATTTTGTATTTTGTATTCTCTCAAAAGTTATGTTTAGGAATTCATTATTTAATTCCTCAAGTCCGTAATAATTATAAATTATCGAATCTGCCGTTTGTGAATAATTCTACCGAAGGCTATCTAGTCGATCGTTTGCCGACTTTGTAAATTGTTAATGAATGTCAATCTCTCGTACTGGTTATAATCTATGGTAAATTCGTCGTATTATCTACCGAACTATCGTTACGTTGTTTTCTACCGATCGCAGTAAAGTTCTGTCGTTTCTAATTGACAAAATAATAATTTTCGTAGCGTCATTTGCAACTTGGGTAAGATCACGTCGCCCAGTGACGTGTAGTTTTAAGTAAATTCTTGCATTATATCGCATCTCCCGACCTACGTTCATTTTTCTCTGTTAACTGCCGTCTCTCGTTTTAAAGCTACCGTTTACTGCTATTCTACCGAAATTATTGTGAACAACGATTGTTTATTTTATTAACTACCGCTGTCGATACCATTTTATTTGCCTGTCTCAACCATGTAAACTTCTCGACAATATATGAACGATTGACCTGTTCATTTTCCTTTTGACTGGAGTTTATTCTTTATTTTGTTATTCTCTTTAATTCTGTAATTACTGTTAGCTGCCTTGAATACCGCCACTCTACCGGGATGTACGCGTACGTACCTGAGCCTAGCCAGCCATACAACGGGTTCTCTATTTATTTTTTTGTACGGTTTTGTGTTATTTTTATTGATTTGTATTATTGTTTGAAAATCGACGCTAACGCGTCTGGCGCCCAACATAATTGATTTTGTTATAGTTTGATATTGTGAATAAGTAGAGAATCGCACCAAAGTGTCAACGGTAAGTCCTCATCCGAGGATAACAGAATTTAGCGTTACAGTATGTATGTATGTAAGTTTGTGGCCTGTTTACCCAAACTTATCTATGAAAAACAACAAACACGCTGAACGGGTTACGGAAAGGATAACCAAGAGTGACCATCGCGGAATCATCGCCTCGGGAGAGAGGGGAGTGATTGACAGGCGCTCGAGACATCCACTAGCGTCATAGTGAATGCTCTGTAAAATATATTGTAAATTATATTGTAAATTATTCTTTTCATCATTGTCAACTAAGCCTACAATCCCGATCGTCAAAACCGACATTGTTGTTGATTTAGGTGACTATAAGTGTTATAATTATTTTTGTTATTATTTATGTAATTATTTGTGATTGGTGTTAATATAATGTTCTAGTATCGTTTCTACATCAACCCATGTCGTTGAGACTCAGCAATTATTATTTCCGCAACCCTTTTAAGTTATAAGAGTCACGCTTATAACTTAAAAATCAACAACAAGATGGAGAAGGTCAAGGTCAAATTCCAGTTCGCCGCAGAAGCCTGGGATGCCAAGACGACCGTCATCAAAGTTAAATCCATCCAAGTATTGGAACAGGAACAAATTTTTTCTTTCGAACAAAAAGATCAACCTATTTCGAACCATGCTGAGCTGGCCAAATTACCAGTGGTCAAAGGAATTATCAAAAGTCTGGATAAAAGAGGGAAGCAGAGAAAAGCTATCGTCTCACTGGACGCGCATCTGCAAAGGTTATACTTCGATGAGGAGGGTAATGTAGTGTTCAACGATTATTGCCTGGAGGAAATAGAAACCCCCCAACCCACTCCAAACTCATCCAGTTTAACAGTTCCGGCACGTGAAACCCCGATCCAATTGATTTCGAAGGGCATTTTATTAGAAAAATTTTCAAACAGAAATCAGAACGCAAAATCATGGCTCACTTTATTTGTGCTTGAATGTGAAAGATTTAAAGTGGAAGAAAATCAATTCCCCGAGGTTCTGAAACTAGTTTTAGAAGGACCAGCCATAGACTGGTTTACATCAGTTTTTAAAACTTATGGTATGACGAAACCTTGGAGCTTTTAGGAAAGTTCCTTTCTTGAAACATTCGGGGAAAAATCGTGGTCAGAGGTCGAATACGCTTACTCTTTTCGTTGGATAAGTGGACCATATTTAGATTTTGCATTAAAAAAGAGAAACCTATTAATAGATGCAGATCCAGAATTAGGCGTCAGTTCACAAATAAATTTTATCGTTATTGCCCTGCCAAAATTTGTTCGATCACACCTTCATAAACGTGAATTGAAAACAATAGAAAATTTAATGTCTAGTCTGAGTCAACTTCAACCAATATCAAACAATAACAGCTCACGTATAGAAGTAAATAAGCAAAATCGAAAGTTCGATCCATGTCGTATTTGCGAGAAAGCCGGTTATAAAAATAGATTCCATCCAGAGGAAATTTGCAGAAATGCAAGATCAGCGATTATCAAATCTGCCGAATCAAAAAACTAGATAGCCTCCCACTCATAAGACTACATGTTATCGTAAATTGTAATGAAAAGGCAGTTGCTCTTTACGATTCAGGAGCCAATGTGTCCCTGATTAATTATACATTTTACAAAAAATTAAAAATGAATATCCCTATGAGTGGGGGCTCAACAATAAGAACAATGGGCGGCGTAGCAAGTACGAATGGAAGGGTATTTTTGAAATTAAAGATATTTGAAATAGAAAAAGTAGCGCCATTCCTAATAATGAAAAATGATTTATTTGAAGAAGATCTGTTGCTTGGCTTGGATTGTATAAAATCATTCCGATTGCGTCAAAACGAAAATCTTGAAATTTTTCAAAATATAAGTTCGAACCAAAGTTTTGATTGCGTTAAAATAAACTATGCTTCGAACAATAACGAAGATAGTCTGAATGGTGTGTTAAATAAATACGATTCAGTCTTCGCCAAGGAAAAGTTCGATATAGGTACAGTCAGAAACTTCGAAGCAAGAATAAAATTAACGGAAAATAAGTACATATCGAGAAAACCATATAAGTGCTCTATTCCCGATAAATTAGAAATAGAATTTCAAATAAAGAAATTATTGGAATTAGGATTGATCGAGGAGTCGTATAGTCCATATGCCTCACCAGTGACCTTAGTACACAAGAAAGATGAAGACAAAAAATCGCGACTATGTATTGATTATCGCGAACTAAATTAACTCATAGTACCAGAAGGTTACCCCTTTCCTAGAATTGATGATCTGATTGCTCGTGTTGGGAGGTGTGTTTACTTCTCGAAGTTAGATATCAACTCAGCCTTCTGGTCAATACCATTACGTGCGAAAGATAAATATAAAACGGCTTTCGTCACACACCACGGTCACTGGCAATGGGCGTGCCTTCCTTTTGGTTTACAATCGGCTCCAGCAATATTCCAACGAATACTTTCAACCATAATTAGAAACAACAATTTAGACACCTTTGCAATAAATTATATCGATGATATTCTGATATTTTCGAAAAATTACGATGAACACGTACAACATATTAAACAAACATTGGAAGTTTTACATGAGCAAGGCTTGAAATTAAACACGAATAAATGCAGTTTTGCTAAAAAAGAAGTTACGTATCTAGGACACACAATATCAAACAATAGTGTAAAACCGATTAATGACAATTTAATAGCGATCAAAAACTTTCCGATTCCGAAAACAAAAAAACAAGTTAGACAATTCCTGGGGAAAGTAAATTTTTATCTGAAATATATTCCTAGATCCTCAATTATCTTGGATCCATTGCACAATCTCTTGCGAAAAAATGTGCAGTTCGATTGGTCCGCTAGATGTCAAAACAGTTTTGATAAGGTCAAGGGTTGTTTATGTGAAGCACCAATTCTAGCAATATTCGACCCCACTAAACCAATTTTCATATATACAGATGCTAGTTTAGAAGGCGTGGGTGCAATACTAAAACAACCTCAAGAAGATAACACACTTAAACCGGTCTTCTATTTTTCGCGAAAGTTGTCAGAATCTCAAAAAATAAAAAGAGCTATATTTATTGAATGTTTAGCAATCAAAGAGGCGATTCTATATTGGCAATATCACTTAATAGGACAAAAATTTAAAATATTCACAGATCATGAACCTTTACGTAATTTCAACATAAAAAATTGCAAAGATACAGAACTTTTACACATATTAAATTACGTTTCACAATTTACATTTGATATCGAATATAATCCCGGCATAAATAACTCAGAGGCTGATTGCTTATCAAGAAACCCGGTTTTATCAGAAAACAAAAATGATGAAGGTTCTAAAATACAAATCGTCAACTTCATAACTATGCAAAACATCTTACAGAACCAAAAAGAATTAAAGTGGTAAAAACATTGTAGTAAAGAAAATGATATTATATACAAAACCTTGAACAAAAGGAAAAAGATCTGGTTAACAGAAGAATATGGTATTGCAGCCCTTGAAAACTTACATAAGTCACAAGGTCACATTGGAACTAAACAGATGACACTTACGATTACACTAATATTTTATTTTAAAAATATGCACAAACATATTAAAATGATCTGCAGATCATGCGAAACTTGTATCAAAAATAAAACAAGATTTGGAAACTTTAAGGCGCCATTGTCGCAGTTGGGTCCTGCGTCCAAGCCGTTAGAAATAGTTTCATTAGATACAATAGGCGGTTTCACGGGAAATAAATCTCAAAAAAAGTACATGCACTTAATGGTAGATCAATTAACTCGATATGCATTTATCTTCACTTCAAAATCACAAATAGCAAAAGATTTTATAAACCTAGTCCAAATAATAGAAAAGAGAGGTAAAATTCAAACAGTTCTGACAGACCAATATCCTGGGATAAATTCCAAAGAATTCAAGAAATGTTTGAAAGAAAAAAATATAACACTGATTTTCACAGCGGTAGATTGTCCGTTTTCCAATGGACAAAACGAGCGTACAAGTCAAACATTAGTGAACAGAATTCGCTGTGAACTTTACGAAAACCAAAATAAATCATGGACAACAATTGCCGAACAATGCATAAGTGAATATAACAATACAGTACATAGCTCTACAGGTTTTTCACCAAACTATTTGCTCTCGGGAATGGACAGGTCAATAATTCCAAAGGAATTAAATGAAAACACAAAAGAAAATTTAGATGTCAATAGAGCTAAAGCATTAGAAAATTCCATAAAATCGCATAACAGGAATAAATTATACTACGACACTCACACAAATGCAATAGAATATAACGAAAATGACTTAGTGTATATACAAAATGGGAATAAATTAAATAGAAAAAAATTAGATCCCGTCCGAACTGGACCATTCAAAATTACAAAAAAAATATCTAAATCCATTTATGAAATTGATATCGGTACAAGAAAAAAAGATGTAAATATTTTTCACAAAAGCAAAATGGTCCCATATTCACAACCCGTCCCAGATCCTAACCAATCCTCTCCGGGAAGGGGGGATGTAAGTTTGTGGCCTGTTTACCCAAACTTATCTATGAAAAACAACAAACACGCTGAACGGGTTACGGAAAGGATAACCAAGAGTGACCATCGCGGAATCATCGCCTCGGGAGAGAGGGGAGTGATTGACAGGCGCTCGAGACATCCACTAGCGTCATAGTGAATGCTCTGTAAAATATATTGTAAATTATATTGTAAATTATTCTTTTCATCGTTGTCAACTAAGCCTACAATCCCGATCGTCAAAACCGACATTGTTGTTGATTTAGGTGACTATAAGTGTTATAATTATTTTTGTTATTATTTATGTAATTATTTGTGATTGGTGTTAATATAATGTTTTAGTATCGTTTCTACATCAACCTAAGTCGTTGAGACTCAGGAATTATTATTTCCGCAACTCTTTTAAGTTATAAGAGTCACGCTTATAACTTGAATGTATATTAGGGTTTCAAGAAAAGAAAAAATTCCTTTCGCAGAAATCGGTTGAAAAGTTTCATTTATGTATGAAAATACGCCTGTTAAAATTTGTGCTGTACATTTATAATATTTTATTTTCCATAAGAATAACATGGGAAAAATGGTTTTTCATCTTTCTTATTTGTATAACTGGCTAACGGTGAGTCGTAGAGGAAATTCACAAGTATGTTTTTGTAGGTAATTGGATGCTCTACGATAGAGGTCACCCATTATTTTATGCTAAATCTATTCTTTCAGAAAGTTTCGAACGAGTGAATTTATTAGCAAATGATAAGTTAGTAAGAGACCTTCCTTATAGAGCGTTCAACTCCCTGAAGAGATTTGTTTGTGAATTTCCTGTGCGGCGCATCGTTAGCTGGCAATAAAAACAGAAGGAGCAAGGACCATTTTTCACGAATTATTCCTACGGAAAATAAAAAGTGCGATGAGCAACCTCTTAATGTCAATATTACGAGCTCAAATTGTAACAGGCATTTTTTCACACCTAAATGAAACTTTTCAACCTACATAGGAGAAAAAAAATTCTCTGAAACACTAACACATATTTAATATAATAAGAAATAAATCCACTTAAGGGAGCTTTCCAGTGTGACAGCCCGAAAAATCGCTGTTTTTCGCGATTTTTTTTTTTAAAGAAAAAATAATCCAATCGGTCTGGTTTTTTTTTTTGTATATTAATTGGGTATTGAAGAATACAAAACAATTTTTTAAAGATCGATTTATTTATTAATTAATATCTATAAAAACGATGAAACAATTGTTGCAGAAAATGCACTTGGATGTGGTGTCCACGTTGGGAGTCACAATTTTGATCTGAAACAAAAAACACAAAAAGATTATTGATCGGTATATAATTGGCTTTCGTGCTATGGAGGCTTTTTTTTTTTTTTTTGCAAAAATGGCGCCGGTTTGAACAAAAAGTATCGATTTTAGCATTTTTTTTTGGCAGTTTTTTTTACAAAAAAAATAGGAAGATGTCAAAAAAAAAAAAAGCTTCCATAGCACGATAAACAATGACGTTAAGAATATTGTGTAAAAAATTCAACTCGATAGCTTTAAAACTCTGCCCTCCAAGTTGGACACCGTTTTGAAAAATGCTGTTTCGAGAAAAACGCGTTCAAAGTTTCAAGTGAGGAAATTTTAGGTAAATCGTTTACTTACGGTCAATCAGCGATGCCAGGTCCATACAATATCCCTTCTGCTTCTTCGAAAAGATCGTGCTCAATGGATTGTTCAGTCTGACGAGCTGTCCTCGCCTCTTTGCCATCCAGGGACGGCCGGCGGTTTGCTTGGGTGATGCGCGCATTCTTGTACTTAGAGGCGAAATCTGCGGCGCTCGGCCCTATCGTGCATCCCATCGTCTCCAAAATTTTTAAAATTGGGTCGTAACCTTCATTGAAGGTGCACACAGCACACTGCATAGCGATTTCTACTATCTGCTTGCCGCAGAATACGTGCTTTGGGGCTAAGTTTTTGAAAAATTAGCACGCGATCCGCTTTTTTTTTGAAAATCGAGTGCGACAAAAAAATAAGTCGCGCGACTAATTTACGGCTAATTAACGGCAAATTATGCAATAGTCCGAATTCACATTTTCGACAATTGGCGAGCCAAGTTCATGTACGTGCAGGTAGAAACGAGACAATAGAAATAACGGTCGCACGGGCAGACGGCCGACGCGGCAGCTGTAGCGCTCCGTTGCCTTCTTTCAAGAAATGCTGTACAGTAACCGAAATAATCTGAATTTCGGCATGAAAATTTCAGGGAATATTCGGAAGAGTGTATACTATTCGATAAAGCAAAAAAAAAATCAATTTTTTGAAAATTTCACACTGGAAAGCTCCCTTAAACTTCGCAAATCCAGTGATCCGCAGAAGTACTAGGCCGTGGCATACAGCTTATGGCGATTTGCAAACACTATAGAAAAGAGAAAAATATAATATGTAGGCAAGATGAGCTTACTTATAAACGTTGTTGTGGTATTTGTTGTAACTAGCGTACGCCAGTAAGACTCCAAAGCCCGGACCAAGTGAGAAGAATACTTGAGTCGCTGCGTCCACCCAGACCTGTTGGAACATAAATGGGTACGTAATGAGGTGTCTTTTGAAATTGTATAGAATAGTGACAATTTTCGAAACATGAAATCTGTCGGACATTTCGCTTTAAAATGCTAAAGAAAAGACGTTTCTTGATATTGATAAACTATTACAGTAAAACTAATTTATTTTCAGAAGGTAAATTTTCAATTGAATAAAATAATTTCCTTTCATCCGAGCCCCCTTGAACAACCGCCATTTCGTGCGTTTGAAGTTGGTGAAAAGTGCATGAATAGTCGCAAGTGGGCGAAAATACAACTTTATGCTACAGCAGGCGCAAGGTTCCATGGCCAACCACTTGCGAGGTAAGCATCAAAAAACAATTTCATGCGACCGCTTCGTAACATGTGCAGGTTTCCGGAGAGCAATTGCCCGTGAATCCGTATCATGGTGAGTTATTTTTTTCCTAAATCGATGGAAAATTCAATTGATCACGATAGAAAACGGAACTTTTCTAGTTTGAGAAAGAAGTAAGGTTGGGTTCGCTAACACGAAACTTCCTTTTTAACTAGGCTGAATCGTTTCAGGAACTCGAGCTTTCACCAGAGCCACGTTCTCGTAAACTTGAGTAACAAGTTACCGAAGTTACTTCCTAACGCTGGTTCATGGACTCAGGTTATTACCAGAGACGCCTTTCTCCACAAAACAGAGAAATCGGAATTCCGTGTCTGTCATGTCTGAATCACGTATTGCAAGTATTAACTGACCCACAGACGAGGTTTAAAGCCATGATTGTATACCAGACTCGGGATTCCCAAATAACGATCCCGGATACGGAATGAACACTGCCATCCAATGTTATTTGCTTAATCGAAGCTGTCAATTGTCTCGATGCTATCCGAATTTGAGATGAATAAATTTAATCATCGAATAACGAAACGAGTATATTAATAATAGTAATAATAATAACAATAATTATATACGAGTATAACTAAATAAGATATGTAAGAAGCTGGTTTCGGTTTGTGCAGGGCAAGGGCGGAGATAGATTGGTAACCAAAGTCACAAATCAAATGTCAAAACAAAATGTTTACGTTTCGGCCCTGTAAAAGGGGTCCTCTTCAGAACTGCAATTTAGTTACAAACCATCATTCATTACGTACCAAGTTATCTGAATAACGTCAAAGAGAGGAATAAGCTCTTTTTCTTCTCATTTTTCTCAAGGGATTTATTTTCTTTTTTATTTTACCAATCAAAAAAATTGCAAACAGAAAATGATTCCGATAATTTTTTTGAAATCTGGTGTGACATGTGCAAATGTTTCAATAACTATCCCTAGTAAAAGGACTCCCTCTTTTAATTTTTTCAACTTTTTGTTCGGAATAAGTTTGAAAACATTGAGAAGAAAAATTCCCCAATCCGACTCTGAGTTTAAAAATTTTGATATCTGATATACGATTTTTCAGATTTTTTTCAGATTTTTGAATTGTGTCGGTCAATAAAATCGTTTTAAAAAATCGTAGAAAGTACAAATCGTGTCAAAAAAATCTAAAAAAAATCAGGTGCCTTTCAAAGTGAAAACAATTATATTAAAAATCGCTGGTTCCATCCGAGAGGTCAAGGGTTTGATCCAGGTCGAAATGGTATGGACTGCCCTATATATTACTGCTAGCTTATGCAGGCGTTATAATAATTTTGGCAGACTCTTAGATTTATATTGAGAAGATAATAAAATTGCTCTATAAATACCCTCAGCTGAATAACTTAGGGTTTAACATTGGTAAAACCAAGGTGTTCACAACAACATTGTGAACGCAACTAGTTGGTCGCGCGCCTTACAACCCACGCGCCGCAACAAGCATTTCACACTTTTTAGTCGCGCGACCCAGAAGAAAGTATTACGTCACGCGCGCCGCTTACGCCACCCACGCAGCCGAGCGCGTTGCGTAATCAGCCAACATGGTCTCCCGCTGCTGAAGACCAACCGAGGCTGCGATAAGAGACGACCGATCGGACCGATCGGCAGGACACTTCGGGTTCGCCAGAATTGACCGCCCTAAACTGATACGCTACGCTACGACGCTACGCTACGCTACGCTACGCTACGCTACGCTACGCTACACGACGCTACGCTACGCAACGCTACACTCCAGACCTGACCGCAGACCCTCCTGCATGACGGACCCTGTTTCCCTGGCACCAGCCAGCCCACTCCGAAGCACAACAGCCTGCAACCCTCCAGCTCCGTGGGTGTTGCATCAAATAGATCTCCCGTCAAGGTCTCTCACCAGACCCCCGGCGGTGCTACTCTCATTGTGGGACGTGAGGAGAGCAAGAGTGACGTCACCGAGCTACTTCCGCCGCATTCCAGCAGCGGTCTCTCCGTTTCCCGAACCGCAGCGCTCCTACGTCTCGACTGCCACCCAGACGACCCAGTCGGATAGCTAGTGGAAGTCTCCGATAAAGAGCACCGAGCCTGAGAATCGCCGCCCCCCGACACCGCCGAGCGCTCCGGAAAGCCGGTATACGCGGCCCCCGAGGACCGAGACCAAACCCATTCAACGCATCACATCCGCACTACAGCCTCCACCGCGGTACAACCGGACGAAGACCACTCCTTCCCTCGCGTGGCAACCATTATGTTAATCATGTATATATGTAAATAAAATAGTTAATAAATAAGATGTACTGTGACGTGGTATTTCGTACCCCGTCACTTTGTTTAATTATCGCATTCCCCTAGGTGCAGATATCGCTAAAAATAACGAAAGCACGTCTGAGGCCAATACTCCAAAAATGAACGACTAATTATCTTTAAGTTGAACTCTCTTTACTAAGCTAATTGTATGCTATTTTCTAATTCTGTAACGCTCTACGAGAACCATCTGCGAGACCTTCGCGTCAAGATACCAGGACACTGCCTGACAGGGGTCACGTACCAGCTCAACATCGACCACCACCGACTACAGATGAACGAATACCGCTGAAACCACTCCCGATGGATGCCTATCTAGTTGTCGAACAGGGTCGTGCGTGATGCACAAACAGCACCTCCAACTATTTGAGACTTATCGGCCAGGAGCCGAACCACGAATGAATGCTTCTACCGCTCGGATGCATCGTTAGGCGGCGTACAGGGCTGTGCGTCAAAAACACAACGAAGCCTCCCGTCGACGATACTTATCAGCCTGGAGCTGAACCGACCCTAACATCTACTAAGTCGTTGACTATCCAATAGAGGACGGTTTTCTCTTCACGAACCGTCCTATCGAAGGACTGCGGCGTGGAATAGGCTAATGATATGCTGACCACGTGGATCTGGTGGATCTAGTGTGGGGATCCGGGTTGAGGGCCATCACCACCAGATCGTTCCGGCATGAGGGCTTCAATGAGCGAGGGCCGGGATGCAGCGCCGACGAAATAGCTACAACGGGGAGTACCAGTAAAGCAAGGAGTGAGTTACAGTCTGTCGCAAGTCCAGGAGACCGGTGACGTAACATTGCCGCACGCCTCAATATCGCAATACCTGAGCAGTACGACCCCACCCCCTTCTCACCAACGATACCGCATAGCGGCAGGAAAACATCTCTAACCACCTTCCGACGTCCCGATACCTCGATACCTGTCGTCGAGGGAAAAGAAAAACAAGCGGCGAGGGATTATCGCCGCCTACCCGTGGACCAGGCCACGCGACCTGCTGGTCCAATTAAAATACCGCAAATTTTAGGAAGAATCACGTGACAGCAGCTCGACGAAAATCAGGATCATCGCTCATCTCGTCACTCTACGTTCAGTTCCTGAATCGCAACGACGTGCTATCGTCATATTTAGTGCCATTACTCCTATCACTGTATTTAGTTCTCGCTACTGTACCGCATTCTCTAGTATCTGCTATATCTTCTTTTACGTAAGTGAGGTTCCTTTTCTATTTTGTGAAGCCACGAGATTACTTGCAATATATCGTACCTTTACCTTTATCTCTTTCTCTCCTTATCTTGCAGTTGGTCTGCTTGAGCCACCTGGGCTCGTACCTTATTCTCTCTTACCTCTTACCTTGTCCCTTTCTCTGTCTTATTGCAAGTAACTTCGCGACTGGTTGACTATTACTTACGCATCGTAGTGACTATTGCTTTATTTTATTATCTTTCTCTTCTGGAATATTTGAATGTCTAATATCGCTGTCTAGCAGCGCGTTCCGTTGAAGGATCAATTTTCTATCTTAGCTATTGAGCATTGCTATTTCGCTATATTTTCTCTGATTAGTTCATATCTGTCTCTTTACCTATTACCGTTGATTATCGTATCTTAGTGAGTGTACCGCGGGAGCGATCTTATATCGCTGCGCGGTCCCGCTCGTCGTTCATTTGACATTGGAGTATTGTGCCGTATCGCATAACACCTTTTTCACTATTTTCTTCGCTAATATCGCTGATCGTAGTTGTCCGTAGTCTATTTGGTTTGCCGTACGTTGCATATTAATTATCTTGAATATTGTTTGCCTTATCTTGAATTACCTTTTATCGTACCGAATATTATCTCTCTTTCTCTCGCACTTACCGCAAACTGGAGACTACGTATTATCTGTTAGTACCTATATTTTATGATAATTTTCTATTTGACCTGTCGCTTGAATTTACCTTGCAATTCATAATTCCCTGTCTGCCTATTTCTGATCATTCTGGTAATGTGATAACTATTACAATTGTTGTATTTCGCATGTGTTTATAATTGCTTCTCATATTTTATGATTTATTTGCTTACCGCTTAATTTAAGTACAGTACACCTTTTTCTGTTCTGCCTATCTATCATAAAACCGTGTTAATCGTTACCTTTAGTATCGCGAGCTTGCGCATATTTCCCGCTTATTCGGAAAACGTTCCGTTATTTGTTAACTCTCTCGCTTAACCTTTCTCTGGCTGTAAATATTGTTAATTATCGCATTTATCGTAATTGTATCTCAATCTCTTCAGCTACTTGCTTGTCATTAAAACTTATCGCTCCTTGCTTAATATATTTGATACTATTTCTGCTTCACCTGTTTCTTATTTTATCTATTGGATTCGACTCCGCCCCTCTACCATTATCTTGTCTCTCTGAGCGAACTGTGCAAAACCGTCGTAGAACCTGACCTTACCTTTATCTATTACCTTTACCTTTACCTTTATCTTTTTGTCTAATTATCTATTTTTGACGCATGTGCGTCTGGCGCCCAACAATCGTATCTTTCTCTCTTAGTACCTCTCTCTCCATCTAATTATTCAGGTTAGTGACTGCGCCGTAGGGTAACCAATTATCGTTTCTATCGTTTACCCTCAACTTTATAAAAATATTGGTTACAGTACATATAATAAAACCAAAAACTCATCTTTGACTACAGCGACCCACTCTTTCCACGCGGCTCGGTCGAACTACTAGCTAACAACAAATAGCGAACACAAGGTAATAGTATTTCGAAGGGGGGGCATGGACATAACAAAAAGACTTGCGCGTTCATTTTCTGGTGATGAAATTGTGGAGTATGTCCAGGAATATATATGTGTATATCTGAGAGGTAAGTTCACTCAGTCTGTAATTTTTGAAAGCAATACGAATAGGCTGGTCATTAAAGCTAAGGCAGCATGTATATCGATAAATTCTGTGATACATTAAAGTAATTTCGTTAAAAATTGTTGCTCGATAACTGGATTCACTGGTCAACTCTATTCTCTTGGCTGCATCACTCGATTACAGTTTGAGATATCTGGAAGATCTATAAAAAGTGCAGCTCTTGTTCTGTAAGAGAATCTTTGGTTTACCTCGGAATACCCTAAGTTATGTTATTAGAAAAGAAATACGGGTCAATAGTGGAGCTGTGTCGGTATTTGAAAGAACTCTCAAATAGATAGAAAGGATTTTAAGTATGTCGGAAGAACGATACCCGCGAATTAGAGGTCTAAAATAAGCGTCGAAACGAAAAGGGGATGAAACGAAATTTCACCGAGTAAGTATTGTCCAGTAGAATATTTTTTCAACTTGCACAAAACTCAATTTGAAAAAGTAGGCTCGGTAGAGAATTTTATTCCGCATCTTTTTCCCAAATATGATCATTTTTATATTTTATAAAATATTCAAACAAGAAACCATTCTCGAAGAAACAAAAATATAATGCTTTTTTCACTTCAACTCGTCATAACTCTTTTGAATATTCAAATTTCTTCTTGACACTTGCACACGATAAACTTGATTGTATTTTATGTCTATCAAGCCCACTTACAATCCTTAATATCAAATACAAACAAAACGGCGATTTTTTGAAGAAATTTCGTCAAAATCTTCTGCCGAAGTTATAAATTGAAAAAGTTGTGTGCAGAAAGTTTAAGTTTTCATTTTTCAATCATACCAACATTTTCACTATGCTTCGAAGAAGTCTAGTGGAAATTTTTAGCTTCTTAGCACTCATTGTTTAAGAGCATTGTTAATTCTTCTACGAGCGCGTGTCGCGGTCGCCTCTGCGTTGTGCGCACATTATCAAACCGCTGAACCATACCGAAGAAACATGTAAGTATGTTTGGAACAAAAATATCATTTAGAATATTCTTGTGAATTATGTTACTGTTTTTAGTAATATGGTTTTTAATATGGTTAAATAAATTCTAGAAGTAACTACATTATCGATGCGTAATTTTTATTTGCGAAAGATAAGAATATCTAAGAGCAGAGTATCATTTACAATATTATAACAAGTAACATTGAAATTATAAAACTAACGAATGTCAAGGTCACTGCAAGCGATGCCTACGTGCTTGCTATAAGCTTTTAATATTTTAATTTGTTTGAATTTCACTGGAATTTTTTGTTTTTTCAACGTCACTTATTTGCATTTTTACTTTATTTATCCGAATTTCTTTTTTCAATCGACTCTTTTGAAGAACTTTTTTTTCAACCGTCTGTTCATTAACCATTTCTTTTTTAGTTGATTCTTGTTTGACTATTTCTTTCTTAACTGATTCTTTTTTAACAATTGGGTTCAAGACCACCTCGTGAAAAACCAATAAACGCGCAAACTCATGCGTCCAACCATCAACCACTTTCCAGTCGCGCGCCGCAGCGAGCATCAACCACATTCCAGTCGCGCGCCGCAGCAAGCAGCAACCACTATGTCACGCACGCCACCCACGCAGCCACGCGCGCGTCCCGCAATCGGCTCGCCAAGTTTCCCGCTGTCAAATTGGAGTCGCGGCTGGGATATGAAATCAACGATCTCACCCATTGTCACGACAGCTTCGGTCTCACTGACTCTTGGACATTCACAAAAATCCAGATCAGCAGCCAAGCAGCCATACCAGTACGCTCTACGTCTTCAGAAGCTAGCAGTTTCAAGTTCTGCATGACTGGCACCTCCGCTCTGGCTCCAGCCAGCGAAATCGAAGGGACCTGCTCCCAAAACTCTCCAGTTCCCTGGGTACTCCAGTCGGTGGAGTTATCGCCACGGCCCCTCACAAGGTCACTCAGCGTGCTGCTATCACTTTGGGACATCAGAAGAGCCAGACTCACACCGCCGAGATACAGCCGCACCATCCCAGCATTTCTGTCACCATTCAAGGCGTCACCAGCCGCATACAACACGGTGGCTACTCAAACCACACAGTCAGACAGCGAGTGGGAGTCTTCGCAGCCTAAAAACTCAGCAGAGAATCGTCGTCCTCCTACGCCACCAAGCTCACCAGAGAGCCACTACACGCCACCACCTGTTACCACACCAACTAGCAGCTACACATCTTCGCTGCAACCTCCATCACACCATAGGCGAACAATCACTGCTCCTTCCATAACTTGGAAACCCAAACTTTGATTTTCTTGTATATATGTAAATAAATGAATAAATAAGGTATATTGTAAACTACTCCAAGTCTCGTCTTTGACTCAACGGCGATCAACACCTTCCAAGCGGCTCGGTCGAAAAAGCTAGCGACAACTGGCACAAATTGTAACACGAATTGCGAAAACGCGACAGCTAAACACGAGATCGTAATCCAGACGAATGGATGCCTATCTACCTCACTGAATTCTATGAATTATTATTACGATCGATTTTGGGCCCCAGCCAGATTATTTTACATTTTGCCAATTTACCTTGGCTACGTGACCGGTTAGCTCGCCGTATATCGGCACCTGGTCGTGATGATCTTTCGAGGCTCCCGGCAATCGGAGTTGAGCAAATTTCGGCATGAGTACGATTTCCGGGGCGACACGATTTGACGATTGATTCTGATGTATTTCGACGAGAGAAATCGAAAATAAGGAATGAAAATTTTCGACATCTCGCTTAGTTTTCAAGATATCGATACATATCGATTTTTTTTTCGAAATATCACGGTAAATATGCAGTTGTTGAAAAAATGATAGTAGACACTTTTTGTAGGAAATGAATTTTCCTATAAAAAAGGTTGCATGAAAATTTTTAATTAGTGCATATTTTATGAGTTCTCACTAGATCTCCACGTTTTGAGGTCCAGAGAATCACTTCCAATGATTTTCAAATGGACGTCTGTGTGTATGTAAGTATGTATTGTGACGTGGTATTTCGTACCCCGTCACATGGCTTAATTATCGCACTTCCCTACGTACGGAATATCGCTAAAAATAACGAAAGCACGTCTGAGGCCAATACTCCAAAACGAACGACTAGTTATCTTCAAGTGAAACTGTCTTTATTAAGCTAATTCTATTCTATTTTCTAATTTTGTAACGCGCTACGAGAACCGTCTACGAGACTTCCGCTTCAAGATACCAGGACACTACCTGACAGGGGTCACGTACCAGCTCAACACCGACCACCACCGACTACAGACGAACGAATACCGCTGGAACCACTCCAGATGGATGCCTATCTAAGTTGTGAACAGGGTCGTGCGTGATGCACAAACAGCACCTCCAACTACTTAAGACTTATCGGCCAGGAGCCGAACCACGAATCGGTGCTTCTACCGCTCGGATGCATCGCCAGACGGCATACAGGGCTGTGCGTCAAAAACACAACAAAGCCTCCCGTCGGCGATACTTATCAGCCTGGAGCTGAACCGACTACGACATCTACTAAGTCATTGTCTATCGAATAGAGGACGGTTTTCTCTTAATGAGCCGTCCTATCGAAGGGCTGTGGCGTGGAATAGGCTAGACTATGCTGACCACGTGGATCTGGTGAATATAGTGTGGGGATCCGGGTCGAGAGCCATCACCACCAGATCGTTCCGGTATGAGGGCTCCGATGAGCGCGGCCCGTGCATAATTCCATATAGTCAGCACCTTGACACGGATAGTTACCGTACTTCTTCCACGCAAAATATTTTAAGAACCTATATATATATACAATATAGGTGGCTATATATATATAATATAGGTGGCATAACTATGGCTGTGATAGTGAGCCTGGAAAAGAGGTGAATTGAAGTCTCCAACCAGTAACAGTGATCCAGTGCCCATAACATCTAGAGACGAGAGACAGTCCAGGAAGTCAGAGAGGATTGAGGCATGTAAATCAGGCGGGATGTAGACTGCTATAATATGTAAAACTTTACCAAGGCCAACAGTTATGCCTACAATATCTATTTGCGGAAATTGAACTGTAATGTCTTCAAGATTTAATAACTTTATATCCGGCATATTTCGGCATGATATCAATGCCCCTCCCCCAGTCTTTCTGTACGTCTCTCGCCTATCACATCTATAAACAGAAAAAAATATTGTTATCAAATAGCTCTGATGAATAAATTTGGTGGTTAAGCCACGTTTCAGTAAATATAAAGATATCATACTCTCTATCAATAGTATTAATTAGTACATTACGTAGTTTGGTATTGAGTCCTCTAACATTTTGATGATAAATTGTAAAATTTTTTATAGTAGTGTTTAATGCATCGAGATGTTCACTAGTGGTACTGAATGTCGACGTCGATCCTTGATGATGATGTACCAGCCATTCCTCATCACTAGACGTAGATCCGGTTCTCCTTCTGCTTGACGTTTCCCCAGTTCGGCTTTCATTGTCTTGTAGTCCGCTCGTTGGCGTTCTGTGCGATCCTTGGCAATCGAAATCTTGGATAGTACTGCATCCTTTACTGTAGCCTGCTTTTGTTTCTTTATGTCGAGTATTAGCTGGTCAACAGAAGAGGAGTCATTCAGGATTACTTTAAGTGGACGTGGTTTAATCAAGGCTGAGGAATATTTTTCAATACGAAAGCACTTACAGTTTGCAACTGGAACATTAAGAGCAGAGCAAATATTAATTACTTTTGTAAGGTCCTCAGCGTCCCTTTCAGCTTGCACTGGTTCACTCGACTCCTCAATATCGAAAATAATAACATTGTTGCGACGTGATAGTCTATCTTCAACTTCTTTGAGTATTTTCACTTTATCCATGCCTGGGGTACTAATAAATGACTTTAATTCATTTCTGATACCCTGCGCAGCCGTTTTATTCTCGTCGATCTGTTCCTTCAGGCCTTTGACCGTGGTTTTAAGATCACTCGTATCACTTTCGACTACTACTAACCTTTTTGACAGAGCTTCAGTGGTTTCAGTAAATGTTCCTTTCAGAGTCATGGCACTTGCATTGATATCATTACCTATATTAGTACGGAGTGTATTTATTAACTCACACATATCATCATATGACAGTGTTTTTTTCGATCCACAGCAACGCTGAAATCCTCCCAATGGTAGTACAGTCGTTGATTTAGCACAGGCTGGGTGATATGCTGCCTCACACTTGCCACAGTTCACTACCTCTTTCACAACAGCTCGGGAGCATCCCTTGCACTCTCTTTGTGGTGTTTTAGTACCCCCAGAGCCCTCAACTGTTTTAGGATTTGACATTTTGTGACGTATGAATTGAGCAATTATTTAAAATCTATATATGTAGTAAGTCTTTATGTTTATTTACAAATATGTTGTTAGAGAGATAACTGTATTACCGGTTGTGCTACTTTTTGAGTTAACGGCCAGTATAGGTGGCGCATACTTGCGCGGTGACTGACAATTATAATAGTGGTAGAGTTTATGATAATAATAACAATAATAACAGAGTAATTTTAGGTTAGGAAATGTCAGATGTTTAATTTACTAGAAATTTCAGACAATTTCACTCGGATGTTATTAATTTATATTTCAGATCGAAAAGAAATATTTTATAAGTAATAGATCACCACCATGTATATATTTATCACTTAACAAACTTTTATATGTGTTAATTTAGCAGCACGATGTGAGCTCTACTCTATACTATACTATATACGTATACTATATACGTGTATAAGATGTATAAGTATATTTATTCGGTTCGTTAGGATTATTTACGACCGTGATTGTAGCTCACTTCAACCTAAACTTAAATAATAATAATCAAACGTGCCGGAACATGCAACGAAGTTAGAGAGTGGAATCAACGTTTCGGATAAGTGGCGGATTTTCATTTAACAGTGGCAGAATTTAGTGTTATTTCGTAATCATTTTTTTTTCGTAACCGTTTTCGGAACAATTTATCGTTATTTCTATTCAAAGAATAATTGCTGAATTTTGGGCTAAGCTACGATTGCTTGATACATCAACCACTTTTAAACAGGGTGGTTCCTGTGGTGGGTTAACATTATTCATTTATAGATCTTGATACTTTTGTGAATGTGTAACTAGAATAATTTCCCACAAACGTGAACTTAAGACCCACGATTTACAAAAGGCAACCTCAAACAGTGTACCAAAAATTGATGCAGGTATGGTGACAAAGTTTTTCAATATAAACTAAGATTCCACTGGAGCTGAAACACGTGGAGTAAGCCCAGTAGGTAAGTTATATCATGTTGGTCTAAATTTATGAAATTTGTTTGAGAAATTGTGGATTCTTTCTCATACATGAGTGTGATTCATTAAAATTTTCATTATTTCACGTGGGGTTGTAGAAAATGCCTTCTAATGGCACAATGAACGTCAATCGCAGTCTACTTCATTAATTCTGTTTTCTATACATTTCTATACACCTAGAAGAGTCTACAGAGATTATTTATTTATCAATATCGATGAGCATCCACACTTTCCACTATATACGTAACCTGACAGTTATACCTTTTCTATAATTACGTTTGCACGAGAAAGTCCGTCACTGAGCTCAGCATGGACTGTGGAACAAATATCAGTCCAGGGCACAAAATGCGTGACAAATTGTACGTCAAGGGCACGAACAAAGGGCAAGATTCAATAAAATCTGATGAATATCACGAGTGTGCGGTATGAGCTGGTATGTATTGTAACGTGGCATTTCGGTTAGGCCTGCCCGTTACAAGAGACTCCCTGAACTCTGGGCGGGATCCAGGAATCAGGGTTTCGAAAATCGAGTCGCGGAATAATCCTAGAGAGCGCCACTGGAGTCACGCACCCGAGCTTTGACAGGGACGAAATAGCGCATTACGACCAAGATATTACAGGCTTTTGTTTTTTTTATGTTTTTTTGAGTGCACCGGCTACCCTCCAGCGACCAACTCCGACGCCGAAGATCTTTCGAGGCAAGGCGAAAAGGCGGAGATCTCGCGGGAAGGACACCGAGGCTGCGGAGGGGGAGACAACGCAGATCCCTGCAACGCGGGAATCCAAGGCGGACGCGATTCCCGCTGGCGGCCGGCGCGCCGCAGCCTCCCCGGTCACCCCGCCTACGCCCAACCGAGGCAACCGCAAGAGACCAGCTAGCGACGAGCGAGCACCACCCCGCCCAACCCCAGGACTCCGTAGAGCTGCGCGGGAGACGACATCGCGATCTAGCCTCAAGTTCTGCGCCGCGTAGCGACGACAGGTGCGCGGCAAGTTGCGCAATCCCCAAAATCGATGACAGATCGATTGTTGCGCATTCTTAGGGTGATGACGTCACGAAGGATTAGCGTGACGAGATCGGCGTTGCGGCCATCCGAAATCACTCGAGTTCTGGCGAACGACTAGGTATAACGTGTGTCGCGAGCAAGTCCGTGAAGTTTTGTTTTTTTTTGTCGCGCGGTTGAAGATAGAGATTTCGAGGAAGGATGGACGGACATGTTCACGAGGGAGTGGGGCAATTCGTGGCATGGATGTGGAGCGGTAAGCGCTGTTAACCTTCTTGCGAGAGAATCTCGAGAGATAGTTAATAAAGGCTTGCCGAGGACGGATAGCCAGTAAGGATTGGCGTTAGCGACAGTACTCGAGATTCTTTAGCCGATACATCTGCTTGGTGACCGTAGCCTGAGTTGCGCGTAAGGAAGTAGCGTTAATTTCGGGTGATCGAGGAGATCGATTCGAGTCACGGGTTAAGCCGAGACATTATTGCCTCGAGTTTGAGTGTAACCGAATTCCGTTACACGGGGTCACTTCAACTTAGTCGGATACAGCCTCAGTTCTCGTATAGGTCGCAAGCAGTCTAACGGGGAGCATTCGAATTCGCGACCGCGTCCCGCCGGCGCGGAGAAAGTTGAGCTCGGGTGCGTGCTAGTAAAAATATTCTTTTGTAGAGGATAGTCGCGGGTGACGCGACGAGCCTCGTTTCCGTTTGGTTTTTAGTATAATCCGTTAGTAATAAGTTGGCGACCAGCGCCCGTAGGCATAAGCAATTTTATTTCTTTTTCGTTTGATTGATTTATTGCCGATCGCGGACAGCGTCGGCCGAGAATTCGGTTTCGTTTCCGTCAAGGGGTTTAGTATTAAGTTGGCGATTAGCGCCATTCTGTAGAGGACGATCGCGGGCAGCGCGTCGGGTCCTATTTGGTTTTAGTTTTTTTTTTGTGTGTAAATTAGCGGTTACGATTAGTACAGCGACTAGCGCACGTAGGCCGTAGAGGTCTTCTGGATCCATTCATTTTTTTACTGATTATTTTGTTTGCTCTTTCTTTTTTTTTCTAAAGCTAAGCGTTTGCGTTTGGAGTCGCGAGGAAAAACTTTCGCAGTATTATTATTATTTTTATTTTCTTTTTCTGTATTATCGCTATTTGGAAATATATTGTCTAATTTTATTATCGCTTTGTGAAATAACTTGTTGGCGTACGTGTGACGCATCTCTCTCTACCCAAAAATTACCCCTCCCCTCTCCGCGGTACTGAGCTACCGAGTATATGGTCGCGGTATATCGTATTACCGATTTCGAGGCGTGTTGATCACGCTAGGCGCCCAACAAATTTCGCGGTATTGTTTCAGGTCCAGGGTACATCGTGGACGCCGATTTATTGTGCACGCGGTAAGTTCTCGATCATCTTCTCCGAGTGACCGAGGAGCGGGAAAAATCCACGTCACAGTATGTACAAAGGAATGCATTTTGACGTGAAATATGTGTGAAGTATCTTCAGTTTAGTATCTTGGTTGACAGGTGGATGCAAATATGCTATTGCCGCTCTCATGTGGGTTCACCGAAGAAGCGTAGATCCGGTGCCAACAGAAATCAGCTGATAGTGGCAAGAAGCAAAGGACAAGGGTTCAAATATACAGAAAACTTGGCTCTAATTAACCCTTCAGGACATGGGTGTTTTGACTGCCATTATTTACTCTGGCCATGAGAGAAAATCTCATGGCTTCTGCGCATGCGCTCAGTATATTTTAAATACAGCTTTCTTAAGAGAATATCATTTATTTATAATTTTCAATGTTTTTAAGGTAAAATAATTGCTCAAATTTATTATTAAAGTAATATCAATTAAAAAAAAAATAATAGAAACAAATATTATTAATAATTATCATTTTATTGTGTTACTTGAAATTAAAAGTAGTAGTTATTTTATTTTTCAAAATTAACAGTCCTCTTAAGTAATAAATTGCACAAAAATTAAATCTTAGTACATAAATGTCTTTGTAAGACTTACAAATTACTAAAATGAATTATAATTATTAAATAAATTAATAATTTGGTAGTAGACTAGCAATTATTACATTAAAATCACGTTTACATGGACTAGTCATAAAAGTATAATAATAAACACTGGGTGGGAATTATAAAAGTAGGTAACACATTTGTGAAATTTTTGAAACAAATAGATAATGTATGTCATATAGTTCTTATCAACACTAATGAGTCACCATCATCAAAAGTCAGGGACATTGTGGACAGAGAAGAGTAGTATGTTTGAGGCAAATAGTCAACCCACAAACAGAGCAAGATTTTTTTGAACAACTATTTTTTTGACGTGGACAAAATCGACAGACCTGCCTTGTTGAGTTAGTTTCAACTGTTTGAACCTGTATGTTGCCCACTTTATGTATCGTGTTTCTTAGATCAGCTGAGAGATTTGGTACTTTGCTTCGAGTAACTAGATGTGGTTGAATCAGCTGTACGCTCAATTGTCTTAAAAATTTTCGACGTTCCATTTTCTCTTGTGTATTCTGCGACCAAATAATTTGAGCATTTACTGCAGCAATGTTTAAAAAAGAAAAAAAAATTACCATAGGCCACCTGTCCGTTTCGCGTGCTACAGAATAGTTGGCTTTTAACTCGTCGACAACGTCAACACCTCCTTTGGTCATATTGTAAAAAGTTAATATCTCAGGCTTTAGTTTGAAACCAGAATCTTTATCAATTTCAGAGTTATGATGAAGCGTTGATAACAACAGTACATTTTTATTTTTTTTTGGCACATACGAGACAAGCGTACAATTAGTTTTGAATAAAAACATACTACTACAAAGGTTTCTCTTTTTCACATCTACAATTTCAGGTGGAAGCTCTCGTTTGTTTTTTCGAATAGTTCCAACAAACGTTGTTTTATGATTTTTTAAGAGATCTTCAGCCAATTGAATAGACGTGAAGAAGTTATCACACGTTACGTGTCTACCAGTCCCAGATATAGGTGTTATTAATCTCTTTACCAAATAAAGTGATGAGTTTGGTTGGTCATAAGGACCTGGTGGCTGCTTGCCGCAGTATATCTCCATATTCACCGTATAAAACGACTTAGAGTCTACTAAGGAATAGATTTTAATCCCATACCTTGAAGGCTTACTAGGGATGTACTGTCTGAACTTACACTTTCCTCTAAAGCCCTCAAGCATCTCATCAATCGTTGTATATGCGCCAACTGAATAATTTTCTGCACATCTTTGAATGAATCCCGACGTAAGCTCACGAACAGCAGCAAGATTATCCGTTTTTTTTCTCTCTTCTCGATCATTACGATCATCAAATCTAATAGCAGCCATGAGTGCACGGAAACGATTCAAGCTCATAACAGCTCCGATACAATCCGGAGCAGTACCATCTAGAGTCCAAAATTCTCTCAGATTTAAATGTGATGCTTTGTACAATCCAAGAACATAAAGTAATCCAATGAAGGCATGCATTTCTTCAATAGTAGTCGGGTGTACTGATGAAGTGTCTTGATAGTTAGGCCTTTTCTTTTCTAAATACATATTTGTAAACTTAACTATTTCTTCCACACAGTGTTCCGGGAAAAATAATTTCCAACAATCTAATGGAGTTGTAGTTGACTGCGCACTTTTTTTTACATTGGGCAGACGAAGTACAATGTTGTGTTGAGGAGTTTTTTTTTTTTGATTTGGAGGTTTTGTAGACCACTCAGTTACTTTGTCTTTTCCTAATAGCTTTTCTCCATCTTCTTCATCTTCATCACTGTCATTATTATCACTACCACTATTATTATTATTATTATCATTATTATTGTTGTTGTTATTGTGAACATCGGAATCATCATAAGATTCATCAACGTCGCTATCAGAATATTCTGATTCACTAAGTTGCTCTTCAGAATCGTTGAACGCTTCATTATCATCCTCGCTGTTTGAATCGTGCCCATTGTGAATAGAATCTACTTCTCGTTCGCATTGTAACCACTCTGCTTGGTCTTTTCTTGTTCTATTCATCATTTAAAATTTTTGACTGGAAAAAAATAATATAAATGAATAACCTTAAATATTCACAATGCAAAATAACTTAGATCTAAGTACTCATAAAATGTATTTGTCAGAGTTATATATAAAACAAAAATATTGACTTACGTTTATTTAACACCTTTTGATAATATTCATTTAATGAATATCAACAATTAAATTATAAATTTTACCTTTCTAAAAGCAGATAACAGCACATTGCACAATTATTCTTGAGGTATATGTATCATGTAAACAAGTATGGCGGACGCATACTACGGAACGACCCGAACTAGGCCGAAAAGAAACGAAAGCTAAAATCTCTCACCCTTTAATACTCTGGCCATGAGAAAAAATCTCATGTTCTCCAAAAAATTATTTTTTTTCGCAATTTTGACTTAAAAAAAAACAGTTTTTAGTGAATGTGTATCTAGAAAACTAAATTATAGGAAGATACAAAAATTTTCAAGTAGTCTTTCCATTTGAATTTTAAAAGATATTTGAGATCTACGTTGAGCATGAGAGAAAATCTCATAACCCATGTCTTGAAGGGTTAAATAACGCAATTCGAAAACAATTCGTCAGCTGCCTGGCACATGATGCAAACGTACGTCCGCCATTCTGTACAACAAATGAGTCGCCGTACAAGGTTTTGCTGGCCTTGGTTTTTCCTTATTGGGCTCTGTTACCCTCGAAAGTTCATCTTATTATATTCTGCGAGCTATCTCAGATCCGTTCTGGTTTGACTTCTGTTTATTCATTTATGATCACAGGGTTTGGATATTTTTGTGCCACACAATGTAAGCTATAATATCGGCAGATAATTATTCGAACACTATTCATGATTTAATATATTCTTCGAGACATAACTTTGAGTGAAGACATGTATTAAATGTATTGTAATCTTTTTTGCGTAATCCATTTTTCTGTCAAAACCGAACGTTGAAAAATTCTCTCTCAATTTGAGAAACTAAAGCTTTGACCCGTTGAGGCGTTGTTGCGTAAGATTTTATTCAAAAGCCTGATATTTTGGGTTCCGAATCGAATCCATTTTGCAATCTCTGCCAGTGACGATTTTTTAGATAAAATCTTGAACGCCGTTTCCATCATTTGTATTAATTTCAAACACTTTTCGGAATCCATGTTTCTTCTTCTTTCGATCACACACTTGACAAAGATAGAGTTGCAAAGCTTGCTCTACAATGACCGCTCTACGCTGACATGGTCCCTTTTATGGGTAAACACCGACGTGACTGACACACCGAGGCGGCTTCTTCACAGGGCTCACGAACTCAACGTCGCAGCGTAATCCGTTGTCCGCAGGCCGCTCGCCGTCAAGTCGAAACTCGTCGGACGATTCCGAGTATTGTTTTCGTCGGACGATTCCGAGAATTGTTTGTCTAAAATTCGTTCAAGGCCGGAGCGGGTCTTTCAGAATTCAACGTCGCACCGAAATCCTTTGACCGCATGCCGCTCACGGTCGAGTCGAAACACGTCGGACGAATTGTTTGTCAGTCTAGATTCGTTCAAGGCCGTGAGAATCTTCTCGAACCTTCTGGAAGCTCTCAAAACCTGACACACGCCAGGATTCGCGGTCGAACGTTCGAGGATCCACGAGGACCGCTCGAACGCCTGAGGATTCACGGAGTGCGCTCGGTAATTCAGTTATCGATCCCGCTCGATGAGCATGATTTTCTTCACCGACAAAGAACACAACTTATCCCACAAGGGGTAACACCACGGAAATTTCAGGCATTTTTCACCGACGATCATGGTCATTTGGAGGATTTTTTACCGACAATCATGGTTATTTTGGGGATTTTTTACGATGATCATGGTCATTTGGGAGATTTTCTTACTGACGAACGGTCGGCAGAGCACGTTTCATCTTACGAGAGTGGGGGTAACTTTCAAGGGTTTGCGTCTGGGATGCATGTATAGGCGGATTGGTCGGCTTGGTCGGTAAAGAAAGTTTTTCTACGCAGAACCCCCTTTGTTATACTACTTTCGTCTTTAGCTCAAGATTTACAGAAGACTGTATTATAAATTTATTTTGCATTATCAGGACGAGACACGAAATTCCTAATTCTATTACATTCAAGGACAGTTTGAAAATTGTCACTATATCTCAATTTATGAAAAATGTCAACAGGGGGAATTACGAAGAGGACGACAGTGAGTTTTCATCAGAATTCCTGGATACACTAAATACTACCGAAGAAAAGGGCGAAGCCACGTCGCATAATAGCTCACAAAAACCAATGCCAAATCTTAAACTTATGTTAAACCTTGCTATTAAGGTAGTAGTCCGGTAACTTGGGTTCAAAGAATCGAAAAATTTTTTTTTTGCTGAAGTACAATGATCTGAAATCTGAAAGTACAATGTTTTGAGAATATACTGTGAAAATTTTAGACGGAAATTCGGAATATTTCGGGAGTTATAACGAGTTTCCTAGAGCGCCTCGGAGTCCAACCTTTAAGGTCGACCAGCAGCTGCAACCGCTTGGACCCTTCTATTGTTTGCGCGCATTTTTTATACCTGGGTTGACTGTGTTATTCTATTATATATATTTATATTATATATATTTATTCACAGGCATAGACGATTGACGTAAGTATAAGTTTACTTATGAAAATTTGTTGTTGAACTTTGAACGCGTTTTTCTCAAAACATTGTTTTTCTGGTCGGCCCGGGTCCTAACTTTTTTTTCTACTGAACCGATTGCTTTCAAATTTTAACAGGCTGTTCTACACACTTATAGTTCTCGTCGGTATTAACGAGAATTTTTTTCACCCCTAACTTTTTATTTTACAACCCTTTCTTTGCTAAAATAAAAGGACTTTTTTTTTCAAAGTCCGCCATTTTGTTATTTACCCTTGAAATTTAACTTCAGTAGTTCCAACCAGAATGACATGTCCATAGATTAGGAATAATAAAGAATATTTGATTTCAGATAACATCAAGAGCCAAAATCACCCGGGCCACCCACGTGCATTTTCTTGAGGTTCCAACTTTGAATGACAATAATAATAGTAATACACTATTGAATTTTTTCAAATAAATTTTTTTTTATATTTTAATACGTAAATAAAAACACTCTGAATATTCAAGATAATTCATTTTTATTTTCCTATAAAAAACCACCCTCCAAAAAGTCATAAAAATAGGCATAAGTTACCAGACTACTACCTTAATACTATAAAGAAAAACAATTTTAGGCTACATTATAAGTCGTATTCCGAAAAATCAAGTATCGTGTGAGAAATATTTGTCGGCGGTGGCTTCGAAGAAACCATATGTTCACAACAACGTTGTGAACGCAACTCGTTGGTCGCGCGCCTTCCAACCCACAACACTCGACGCCCGTTTATATACGCCCCTGTGGTTATGCTACACTCAACGCGTAAAGTATTAACCTTCAGTATGGCTACGGGTAATTCAGATTTATGAGTAACGTTTTGTGATAGCTCAACCGCCTTAAATCCCAATAATCGGCCGATCGAATCTTTGGGCTTAAAGTCTACCACATGATTGCATGTGACTTCACTGTTCAGCTCGTTGTTGTTAGCTGTCAGACTGAGGGTGATGTCGGAGAGTAGCTCCTTATGTAGAAAATTTTCAATATCCTCAATTTCATAGCATCCCGTGGGTATCGCGATGCTCTCTCTGCTGTTGTCCGCTCGTTTCAGGTAAAATTTATTACACCTCTCATGAATATTGGGTATTGAATTGAATGTCAGGAACTCGACGAGTCCGAGAACATAGTTCTTCTCTGGTGATAACTCGATTGGGGGGAAATATTGAGCCTCCAGCACGGAGGATGTGCCTGACAGTGTTAACGTCAACGATTCCGGCATGACTATTGCTTGCTCATGTAACACCTGTCTTTTTATAGTTGTTCGCTGAGAAATTTGAGACACAAGTGGCCGCAAATCACAGTATCATATTCTTGATACCTTTGATGATTGTATTCAACGCTGCCAACACCGAGATACCTCATCAAGTCCTTAGGCGGTTTCAAATCACCGAAACTATCGAAATACACAACATGGTAACCATTTTTCTTGTACGCAACCCAATGTGTCCCTGGACCGTTTTTATCGTCAAGATTAATAATTGCGGATTCTCGCATTTTTGGTCCTGATTTCGGTAGATCATTCCGCATGAAAACACCTCGAAAATGCGAAATTTTCATATTTTCAGCATAGTTGCGTAAATCAATGTTGGTGAGAGCTCGGTGTGGCAGCTTTACTAGTTTTTTGCCGAACGTAAGTACAGGCCCATACCGCTGCGGTAGGGTCGCAGGTATAATCCCTTACCCAAAGCAATCGCCTCCATTGTTGCATTGTGCCGTTTGGCCTCTTTCAACTGACGTTTGTTGACACTAGCTTCGTTGACAGCTTTAGCTATACCCGCAGCACCACCCGCAAGAGCCCCAGTAGCGCTTAGACCGGCCAGAATTGGAATGAGAAACGGTAGAATGCCGCCAATTTTATCAGGCACTGGTATAACGCGAGGCATACGAATATTGTTCCCAGTCCCACGCGCGGCCGCACGAGCACCCGCCAACGCCGACTCGACGGCTTTATAACCCGGTCGCATGGCGACCTTTGCTGCCGTGATGATGGATTTAAGATTCACAGTTCTCTTCCGCTGTTTACTCATTCCGTCAGTTCCAGATTTCTTCTTCGCAGCCATTCCAAGTTTCGACCGCTTTGCAGCTAAGCCCATTCCGAGTTTAGATTTAGCTTTCATGGTGTTGGTGACTCCCCAGGCTACCGCCTTTTCACCCACACTAGCGTCCTTGGCCAAGACGCGATTCCACGCCTTCTCAGCGAGCGCTTTATCGGCAAGATTTCTCGCTGCGGTATCGCGATTCTTTGCGTATGCAATGTCGTGGTCTTTACACGCGGCATCCAGCGGATTGATCCCCAAATCTCCACGAGCCAACCTCTTGGTCGATTTCGTTCCAGGTCCGCAGTACTGATACCCTGGCACATGCAATTTAACTGGGAGATGATTGATGATTTTATTTAACAAACCACCACCGCGTTTTTTCCGTGTGCACATCCTCATAGTCAGGCAACAACTAACGTGACTTCTATAAAAGGCGGAATTTATATACCGTCATCTCAGTTTTCGTTGTCATGCTAACGAAGCATCATGAGATTTCAAGATCAGCCCGATAAACTACCTATCGCAAATTTCGATAAAATGGTTCGACGTGGTAAGAGGAAGATAGAAAAACGACATGGAAAATTGCTGCCAAATACCGTGAGAGCAATTTTTTGCGGACCATCCAATTGCGGTAAAACTAACGCTCTTCTCGCACTCATCACCCACAGCAATGGATTGCGATTCGAAAATGTCTATGTCTATTCGAAATCTCTCATCCAACCAAAGTATCAATTTTTGCAAAAGTTACTAGAACCTGTACAGGGAGTGGGTTATTTCCCGTTTCACGAGAACGATGAGGTTGTAAAACCGGAAGATGCTCGCCCCAACTCTGTTATGATTTTCGACGATGTGGCTTGTGAAAAGCAGGATAATATCAGAGCATACTTCAGCATGGGCAGGCATTGCGACATCGATAGCTTTTATCTAAGTCAAACGTACGCGCGCATTCCAAAACACCTAGTGCGTGACAATGCAAACTTATTGGTGCTATTTCGGCAGAATAATATGAATCTGAAACATATCTACAACGATCATGTGAACACGGACATGACGTATCAGCAATTTAAAGACTTGTGCTCGGCATGCTGGAATGATGACAATTACAGTTTTACCGTAATTGACAAGGATAGCGAAATCAATGGGGGGCGATATAGGAAGGGGTTTGACTGCTTTATAAGCATAAACTAACATAAACTTGCACAGTTTCGTTGCAACAATCGGGCCTGCAACATGGAGAGTGCCAAGATTCGTAAGCATAGCGATACATTGAGTGAAATATCAAAAGCATCCGATGTCATACGGCTGAAGCATAAGATGCTCAAGTTGGACAAGGACACGACCGAACAGGTTATGGGAGAGGTATTCAAGCCTTTAGTAACACCGCTGCAAAAATTGGTGGATACTTCAAAGCTGCAGCAGCAGCATATTAAACGTGAAATTAAAACGGAACTACCGGATGTGACAATGAAAAAAGAAGAGGAAAAAGATGACGAGAGTGCCGGGGATGATGATGAGGGGGATGAGGATATGGATGTGGGGAATTTCATGGATGCAAATGATGAAACACTGAAGTTTGGTGAAATTTCTACTACAAGTACACCGGTGAAGAAAACAACGGATTCTACAGCACAATATTTGAAAATGTTCAGCTCAAGTAAAAAGAAGAATTTGGATACTACATACGGCGTTCGAAAGTTGACAAGCGGTATGATGATTGGCGATACACTGATCAATTTCACTGATAATCTGGTCAATGTGGGGAATGAAAGTTATGAGAGAACACCTGGATTACTCGAATTACTGTTTAAAAAATCACCCGATGCATCGGTTGTAAATGACGCGGACAAGAATAATTATATAAAAATTGTAACGACGACAAATGCGCATCGAAAACGTTACCAAGTCGATGGAAGCCTTCGAGATGATTTAAAAAGTGCAAAGTATAGAAATTTCATTGCACAACACGTTGGCTCGCCGAAAAAATCAGGTAAAGGCTTACCCGACTATAAGATTGCGCGAAAGGATGAGCAAGATGTCGATTACGTCTACTGGGATGATCCAAATGAAATTGTAGATCGTCTCCGGCTGCTTATGGCGTCACAGGCTGCAGGCAATACCAGCCATTCCAACGAAATAGTCTTCATTATTGAGGAGTTGCGAGAGGCTGGAATCGTTTATTAGCGGCGTGTAAACATAAAATCATCATATTCGTTTAGTGACCGTCCAGTGGTGAGCATAGACATATTCGGGCGACACTCGGAGCGTGGTGGGGGTAAAAAATTTATTCGAGGGCCTCCGGGTGTTGGATTCAAAACCACCAGCGACAATCAGTATGATTTGGACGGTAAACGATTGTGTAACATAGCTGATCCGCAGCACTCCACCGACGCCGTTTCCCTGAAAGTTCTCAATCCGCAGCACTCCACCGACGCCGTTTCCCTGAAAGTTCTCAATACTGCTTTACAGTCTATAGCTGTGAATATTGTGGATACTTTTCAATCAAATTTTGAGAGTTTCGCGCATAATCACAACGAGGAGTTGAAACAGCTACGCATAAATAACAAAATCATTGAAAATACGTTGAATCGCATCAAACATATTGGGGAGCAGGCAACACCAACGTTGGGACAGACCGGCAGGGAATTAGTATCGATTGAGGAACCAGAGTGGTTGGACAGCAATTCGAAAAATTGATAGGTGAAGAGTTGGGAACAATGAAGACTACAATAGCTGCCGAACTTCACAGACAGGCTCGACGCAACTATCCGCGCCGATTCGTAGATGTACGCGGACTGGATGAGACCTGGCAAGCTGATCTCGTCGATATGACCGCATACAGCTCGTGCAACAAGGGATACAAATACCTACTAACAATCGTCGATATATTTTCCAAGTACGCGTGGGCGGTGCCGATAAAGTCCAAAAGTGGGAAAGATGTTGCCGCTGCCATGAAATCTGTACTGATCCAGAGTCGTATACCTACACATCTACACGTTGATCGAGGCAAAGAATTTTACAACAGCGAATTCAAAGCCCTCGTGAAGCATCACAATATCAACATGTATTCGACATTTAGCAACTTAAAGGCGTCGATATGCGAACGTTTCAATCGAACATTGAAGAATAAAATGTGGAAGCGGTTTACTCTCCAAGGATCGTACGAGTGGATTAATATTTTGGATGATTTAATGAAGTCCTACAACAACACCAAACATCGCACGATTCGGATGAAAGCGGTGGATGTTAGCACGGAGAATGAAAAACAGCTGTATCGTAGCGTGTACAAGCCTCGGCAAATCAAACGAAGTGATCGAGCGCGGAAATTCAGTGTAGGCGATCGAGTTCGAATCAGCAAGTACAAGAATGTATTTGAAAAAGGCTATACACCCAATTGGACGACTGAAATATTCACCGTGAGTGAGGTGAAAAATACCAATCCACCCACCTACAAACTTACCGATTATCAGGATCATCCCATCGAGGGGGGCTTCTACGAGGAAGAGCTCGCCAAAGTGAAATATCCCGACGGCTACCTCGTGGAGAAAGTATTACGCAAGCGGGGAAATCTGTTCTATGTGAAGTGGTTGGGTTTTGATAGTTCGCACAATAGTTGGATAAGTAAAACAGACATGTAACATAATTTGTATGTATTTTCCAAATTACAATAACAGATTTTGAATATACAAATATTTCCACATTTTATCTCCTTTGTGCGTACATGTGCCATACTCTGTACTACGAAAATAATAATAATAATAATAATAATGATAATGATAATGATAATGATAATGGTAATGGTAATGGTAATGGTAATGGTAATGGTAATGGTAATGGTAATGGTAATGGTAATGGTAATGGTAATGGTAATGGTAATGGTAATGGTAATGGTAATGGTAATGGTAATGGTAATGGTAATGGTAATGGTAATGGTAATGGTAATGGTAATGGTAATGGTAATGGTAATGGTAATGGTAATGGTAATGGTAATGGTAATGGTAATGGTAATGGTAATGGTAATGGTAATGGTAATGGTAATGGTAATGGTAATGGTAATGGTAATGGTAATGGTAATGGTAATGGTAATGGTAATGGTAATGGTAATGGTAATGGTAATGGTAATGGTAATGGTAATGGTAATGGTAATGGTAATGGTAATGGTAATGGTAATGGTAATGGTAATGGTAATGGTAATGGTAATGGTAATGGTAATGGTAATGGTAATGGTAATGGTAATGGTAATGGTAATGGTAATGGTAATGGTAATGGTAATGGTAATGGTAATGGTAATGGTAATGGTAATGGTAATGGTAATGGTAATGGTAATGGTAATGGTAATGGTAATGGTAATGGTAATGGTAATGGTAATGGTAATGGTAATGGTAATGGTAATGGTAATGGTAATGGTAATGGTAATGGTAATGGTAATGGTAATGGTAATGGTAATGGTAATGGTAATGGTAATGGTAATGGTAATGGTAATGGTAATGGTAATGGTAATGGTAATGGTAATGGTAATGGTAATGGTAATGGTAATGGTAATGGTAATGGTAATGGTAATGGTAATGGTAATGGTAATGGTAATGGTAATGGTAATGGTAATGGTAATGGTAATGGTAATGGTAATGGTAATGGTAATGGTAATGGTAATGGTAATGGTAATGGTAATGGTAATGGTAATGGTAATGGTAATGGTAATGGTAATGGTAATGGTAATGGTAATGGTAATGGTAATGGTAATGGTAATGGTAATGGTAATGGTAATGGTAATGGTAATGGTAATGGTAATGGTAATGGTAATGGTAATGGTAATGGTAATGGTAATGGTAATGGTAATGGTAATGGTAATGGTAATGGTAATGGTAATGGTAATGGTAATGGTAATGGTAATGGTAATGGTAATGGTAATGGTAATGGTAATGGTAATGGTAATGGTAATGGTAATGGTAATGGTAATGGTAATGGTAATGGTAATGGTAATGGTAATGGTAATGGTAATGGTAATGGTAATGGTAATGGTAATGGTAATGGTAATGGTAATGGTAATGGTAATGGTAATGGTAATGGTAATGGTAATGGTAATGGTAATGGTAATGGTAATGGTAATGGTAATGGTAATGGTAATGGTAATGGTAATGGTAATGGTAATGGTAATGGTAATGGTAATGGTAATGGTAATGGTAATGGTAATGGTAATGGTAATGGTAATGGTAATGGTAATGGTAATGGTAATGGTAATGGTAATGGTAATGGTAATGGTAATGGTAATGGTAATGGTAATGGTAATGGTAATGGTAATGGTAATGGTAATGGTAATGGTAATGGTAATGATAATGATAATAATTACCGCAGGTGGCGGGGGGGTTAAATCCCTCGTTCGGGACGTGACGACCCCGCGTACATCGAGTAAGTCAAGGGGGACTGAAGTTGGCACAGGCCCAATGGATGGCCCCCGAGGCGGCCTCAGGAGGCGGATTGGGCGTAAAAACCTGGTCCGCTCGGGAAGTGACGACCCCGGGGTTTTCTAGTAAGTCGGAGGGGACGGAAGTCGGCACAAGCCCGACGGAAGGCCCCCGAGGCGACCTCAGGGGCCGTGCTATGTTCCGGCGCGGTACGGGGAGTCGCGCCCCCGAGAGACCCGTAGCACGTAGGAACTTTATGGAGATGCACAAGAATAACAACGACATACCTCAGGTGGTAGCCCCAGCACAGGGGAAATCCACCCTGAGTTCCGATCGGGTGAAAGCCCCGGTGGCTCATGGCAGCGGCATGGATTCTGAGGGCCGCAAATTGTGCAAAGACCAGGTGACAAAGACGGCAACAAAGACAGCGGACACGAAAACTGGAACAGCGGACAGGACGACACTGGGACTCCAGCGACGAGACAGGACGGACAGCGTGTCGAGCACGGGCAGCGGAGCGAGTTGCGCTTCCGCTGTATCCACGATCGGCACAAAGACACGAATCACGGACGATATGGACCTGACGGACGTATTGTTACTGATTCACAGTACGGCGACAAGGATGGCCGAGGCAGCGGCCATCCAAAAAAACATGAGTATGTCCGTTAAACTGGGCATCAAGACTATTGTCGAGGCTGCCGATGTTGCGCTTAACAGGCGCGCTAAAGCAGCCCCGGAGGACCACAAGACGGACAACGAGACGACGGAGACGGACGTTGAGACTGAACAACGGACAAAAAACACTCCACGGACGAAACGGAAACGGGAGGCGACTGGAACCACTCCGGAAACCTCTCAGAAGAGGGCAACGGTTGCGGAACCGGTCGCTGACTGGCAGACAGTGACAAGGACAAGAAAGGAAAAGAAGAAACGGAAGACGCGGACGGAAGGGACGAACGCGACGACGGACACGACGGCCGGGGCTGAGGGGCGCAGAGCGGCTCCCAAACACTGGGGGACGGCGGTGCTCGTCAAACCCGGGAACGACACGACGTACTCCGACATTGTGAGGAAGATACGGACCACGGTCGACCCTGCGAAGAGTCACGTTAAAGTGACGACTCTCAGGAAGACGAAGAATGGTCTGTGTCTTCTGAAGATGAAGACAGACGCCAACGGACGAGACGACTTCCGACGCGTCCTGCAGGACGCGGTCGGCGACGCAGGTAACGTCAGGACCGGGACCTCCAGGGTTCAACTGGAGATCATGGATTTGGACTGTGTCACGACCAGAAACGACGTAATACAGGCACTGCGACGGGAGACGGGACGAGACGCGGACTTTGGGGTCCATATCTTCGGTCCGAACCGGGCCGAGCAGTTTATGGCCGTATGCGACCTAGAGTCGCAGGAAGCCAGAGCGCTGCTCGGCCGGGGACGGATCGGAATTGGATGGGTAGCTTGCCGCGTCCGACCACGACTGACGGTGACGAAATGCCATAAGTGCCTGGGATACGGGCACACGAAGACGAAATGTACAAATACAGACCGGACGAAGTGTTGCAGGAAATGTGGCGAGACAGGACATTACGCCACGGACTGTAAGAACAGACCGGCCTGCCCACTGTGCGCCGAGGCGGGACACGGCGATGCGGCGCATCTCGCGGGCTCCGGGAGATGCGCGGTGTACCGGGTTGCGCTGGAGGAGTGCAAGAAGCAGGCCGGAAGACGGACAGGATAGTTCAGGGCAACCTGAACCGCAGTAGGACAGCAGACATGCTACTACCACAGATAGCAGACGAACAAGACGCCGACATTCTGATCCTGTGCGAGCCGTACAGGGTGCGACAAACGCAGGATTGGATTACGAACGAGACCAAGACAGCGGCTATCTGGGTGAGGGGCGCTGCCCGAGCCCGGATAACCGCTCGTGGCGTCGGGGACGACTACGTCTGGGCTAGGGTGGGCGTTGTCACTTACGTCAGCGTCTACCTGACCCCAAACTGCGCTGCGGCGGAGTTCCGGGCGAAGGTTGCGCTCCTCGAGGACGGACTCAGGGACCTGCCCGCGGACCTCGGGGTCGCGGGGGACCTCAACGCGAGGGCGGTCGAGTGGGGCATGACGGCAACGAACAGACGCGGACGGCTGCTGCTGGAGATGGCCGCAAGGCTGGACCTAGTGGTGGCAAATACAGGAGACGTACCAACGTACAGACGGCCGGGATTTGGAGACTCCATCCCGGACGTAACGATGACGACGGACAGAATTCTGCCACGGATAGGGCGGTGGCGGGTGCTCGAGGGCTACACGGCCAGCGATCATCAGTACATCGCCTTCGAAGTGGCAGGAGAGACAAGGACGACACGGACGAGGACACGGCACCCCCCGCGGTGGAACGTAGACAAACTCGACGTACTGAAGTTCTCGGCGGAGCTGGCGGCAGCGCCGGCCCCAACTACCGACGTCCCCCCAGAGCTGACTGGCCGGCAAAGGGCGGAAAGACTAGCGGACGAGACGGCCAAACTGACGACGTGGCTGTGCGACAGCACAATGCCAAAACGACGGTACGGACGTAACAGACCACCACAATACTGGTGGACGGACGAGATAGCCGAGCTGCGGAAGAGTTGCCTGGCAAAACGACGACGGGTTACGAGGGCTGGAGGGAGACCCGAAAGGGAAACCCTTCAGGCCGAGTACAAGACTGAACGGAAACGACTGACGTACGCCATCAGAGACAGCAAGACGCGATGCTGGAAGAAGCTCTGCGAGGAGGTGGACCGCGACCCCTGGGGTGCCGGTTACAAGATTGTGACCGGTAGGCTGGGGGCCCGGATCCCGCCAGAACTCAAGGATGCTGAAACCGCACGACGGATCGTCGACGGACTGTTCCCGACGCACCCGACGCGTACGGACGCGACAGACGATGACGAGACGGCGGCGCCCCCCGTCTTCACCGCCGAGGAGCTCGTCGGAGCGACCAAAGCAATGAAGAGGGGTAAGGCGCCAGGACCGGACGGGGTACCGGCGGAGGTTCTTCGGCTGATGGCGAGCCTGAGGCCGGAGATACTCCTCGACCTCTACAACACGTGCCTTACGACAGGGACATTCAGCGACCAGTGGAAGGTGGCGAGGCTGGTCCTTATCCCAAAGGGTAAGGGTGACCCCAGCACGCCGTCGGCCTACCGGCCGCTGAGCTTACTGGACACGACAGGGAAACTGTACGAACAGCTTCTGCGACCACGACTTACGGACGCGATACGGGACGGCGGAGGCCTCTCTGACCGGCAGTTCGGCTTCCGGAGGGGTCGATCAACAATTGGAGCGATCCAAGAGGTGGTTGACTCCTTCCGGTCGACAGACAGACATTGCCACGCTGTGCGACCCGTCGCGCTGCTGGTGACACTGGACGTTAAGAACGCCTTCAACTCGGCCAGGTGGGTGGATATCCTAGGGTCGCTGAGAGGCGACTTCGGGGTCCCGCCTTACTTGCTCCGAGTTGTTGAAGACTACCTTCGGAACAGACGACTGACGTACGAAACGACCGAAGGACAAGTGACGCGACAGATTACCGCGGGGGTCGCTCAAGGTTCCATACTAGGACCCGACTTTTGGAACGGGATATACGACAGCCTGCTCAGACTGGAGCTCCCACTCGGCGTTCGTCTGGTCGCTTACGCTGACGACGTGGCGGCAGTGATAGTCGAACGAACTCCAGATCTGGCACAATACGCACTGAACCAGACAATGAGACGAGTCGGACGGTGGATGACTGACCACGGACTGCAACTCGCGACGGAAAAGACAGAACTGGTGCTTCTCACCAGGAGACGAATACCGACGACATTACGCATGACGGTCGGGACGGACGAGATCGAGACCAGAGGGGAAGTCAAGTACCTGGGGGTGACCCTGGATACGAAGATGACCTTCTGGCCTCACATACGACGAACGGCTCAGAAGGCGGCTGAAAGGATAGCATCCCTAAGCCGCCTGATGGCAAACACGAACGGACCGAGACCAGGGAAACGGAGACTTCTGATGTCGACGGTAAACTCGATCCTCCTCTACGGTGCGGAGATCTGGGCAGACTCCCTGAAGACTAAGAAATACTGTCACGCAATGACGACGGTACAGAGACGAAGTGCGTTGAGGATCGCTTGTTCCTATCGGACGGTCTCAGCACAGGCCGTTCTGGTGGTGGCAGGCGTGATTCCCATAGACCTTCTCGCGTTCGAGCGCAAGAGGGTCTACGGAAGAGACGCGGACGTGACCTGACGGGACGCGGCAACGACGGAAAGAGACGCGACGATACAGACGTGGCAGGAACGGTGGACGGAAGAAACAACGGGAAACTGGACGAGACGACTCATTAAGGACCTGAGACCGTGGATCCAGAGGGGGTTTGGGGATGTGAATTTTCACGTCACCCAGCTTCTGACGGGCCATGGCTACTTCAGACGATACTTACACAACCTGAACCGAGTACGGACGCCCAACTGTACGTACTGCGGACACGGACGAGACGACGCGGAACACACGTTCTTCGAATGTGACCGCTGGACAGAACTGCGACAGAGACTGGAGACGGTCGTGGGAGGCATCACTCCCGACAACATTGTCGGGGTGATGCTCCACAGCACAGAAAGGTGGCAACTTGTTGCCACCTACACAGAGACAATTCTACGACGTAAGAACGCGGACGGCTGCCTGACGTAACGTAACTGACGGACTGCCTGCACGGGACGGACGGACGGACAGACTGACAAAACACACCGACAGAGCTCCCAGCTAGAAGTAATATCACCATAGTTCCTGGCTGGGAGCGTTGCACAGGAGGTGGCGGTTTAGTGGGTAGGCCACCCTGGAGTCCCACATCCACGCTAGCCCGTATGACTGGCGCGAATCCGTAACTTGGATTCCGCAACTCCTCGGAAAAAAAAAAAAAAAAAAAAAAAAAAAAAAAAAAAAATAATGATAATAATAATGATAATAATAATGACAATATGCAATTCTGCCATACGATTATTACACATTTTATTTTTTGGAGAACTTTTTTTCATTTTCTGAAAACTTTTTTTACGTGTTAATCAAATGGGAAAAAAGTTTTCTGAAAACTTTTTTTCATTTTCTGAAAACTTTTTTTCGTTTCCTGAAAATTTTTTTTCATTTTCTGAAAACTTTTCTCGTGGTAAACGAATAAATATAAATAATTGCTTGACATATTAATAATAAATAAATAATTGTTGAGTATATGAATTCGCATTTTGAAACTTCTAATCCATTAAATATCGTATTGATCGTGAAACGTTTCCGCCCGATGGTGGATCGTTCGAGGTGTCAAACATTAAATATTTACATCAATTCTATGTCTACAGTTTATCCTATAGCTATTGGGGGGCTGGGACAAACCCCCAAGGTACGGTGTCGGTCTGTCCAGGTATCAATTGCCGCTTGTCATCCTGCCAACTCAGAGCCAATTTTTTTTGTACGATCGTGCTTACTTCGTGTTTTTTGCTGCGTATTAAACACTGTGGAAGAGTCAACTCTCGGTAAGCCGTCAGACAGCGCTTGTAATCATCAAACGTGATGCTATTTATCGATGAATTTCTTACACCCTTGGCACGCTTACTCACTTTTACGCCACTGTCATATTTTTCCCCATCCTCACCCATCGTAGTAAATGTGTACAGCTTTGCTCGCAGTCCCACAAACTCTGTCATAATTTTACCATTATTTTCATCCTTCATTAGCCCCAGTTGTTTTTTGTTTTTAAGGGGAATACCATACACATTGTCGGGCGGATAGTCAGAGGTGTCAAACATTGTATCTACATCACGTTTGATGATATCGTAGATATTAGGCACATTGAATTGATAAATAAGGCTGTCTGTGTCGGTATACATCAATTTAGCCTGTTTATTCGAAAAGTTGGTTTTAATATGATTATAGTGGAAATCGTAGAGAAAGATTTTTGACAGATCTAGAATTGATGCGCCGACGTAAATAGGTTTGGTGAAGTGAACTTTGACACGATTCATTTCAATGATAACCATATCACTGTCAAATACGGTGCAGCTGTGAAAGTTTGCTCGGGCAACAAGCGTTCTCGCACCACCTTTTCCCTCCCATTTTGTAACCAATTTAACATCTTTATGATTTCGCACATTCTCCATAGTCTTGCCGAACACAGCGTTATTCATGAGTTTGTAAAAGTTTTTCTCAAATTCATTCCTAGATTGCTTACGCATGTCTGTATTGAGCGTGATGTAAGGCTCGAACCATGGAGATTGCGCAAACTTCAAAATTCTATGCACTTTCGTTAATTTCAATCCTAAACTCAAACACTGTTTCAAATTTCTATAGTGCAATATATACTTTGTTTTGGGGTGAAGGGTGGTCGCGAGTTTGGCATTTTTACTACCTGGAGGAGTAAAATGTTCGGGACAAAGAGGTAAGTCTTTGTGATCCTCGTGGAGTTCTACAGGGTAGTCCAAATCTACCTCCAGAAAGTAGCCGATCGGCGAATCGTCCGGATGGTTCGTTATATCGATCTGCTGATACTCCCACTCGAACGAACCGATTGGTAAATGCACGCTCATAGCTGCACCGTACAGGTTATTCACGTCAAAATACATGAGATACGATTCCGCATTGTTTGGATCAAAATCTGTTCCCATGAATCTATTATTGGCCCGAGCGTGTCGATTAGAACATTGCGCTACGCCGCCTCGAATGGCTCTTTCAATAAATAACACCATTTCAGGGTTGTCTAAAAGTTGCAAATTTACATTAGTATGCTTGAGCATCGCGTCAAAAGCAAGCCCCGGTGCAGTGTAGTAGTGCAACGGATCTAAATTGTATGTTTTGAAGCAGCTAGCGCGGAAATTTTCGAAAATATCGGCAAGCAAAAGAACATCGGTCTTTAAATATAAATCTGAGTAGCCCCCCAATGACTCTAAATGGAATTCCCTCCAAACAGTTTTCGCGTGCTCGTAATCGGTGTCTGAAATATTTGCATCGCAGAGGTGCGAGTAGAAATGCTTCTTTGCAGGTAATCGCGGTTCATCGAGTTTCCCCCAACAATCGACGTATTCATAGGGAAAAACGCCTTTGCGGGTCATCAAACTGAACTGAGTCGGGTTATTATAAAATTTGCGTGTTATGTGTTCATCGGTATCGGTCAAATATGTCGAAAGTTTATCGATGCTGCCAGCCATAAATCGGAACGAATCGATGAATCTCAAGTGCATCATTGTTCCATCGACGCGTTTCGTGAAGGATATATATTTTTCCTTATTTATGGGTAGCAGTGTAATTTTACCAGGAAAAGTTGACGCGAGGGATTTTATTAAAAAGTGAGAATCGTAACCGGACAAATTGTGGAAAACTATTGGAATTGTGTGCGTCTCTCTGAAATTCAAATTACACCGATTATGAGCAGGACCACGATATTTACCCGTGAAGTGACAGTGATCGTAACACTTTTTCTCCTCAGGCGTAAACGGTTTTTCACAAATATAACAATTCTTTGCGCGCATGTGACGATCGCGTTGCACTTGGGTAAGAGACTTCATCGGAATTATGTTTTTGATGCGTGACTCTACTTGAATTGATAAATCTTTAAGCTGTTTCATAAACCAATCTATGCAATCGACACCGCGTTTACCGTGGAACTCTGATAAAGTCTCATCGTACGCGCAATGTACATAGTACGCTACACTGTGCGGGATATGCTTTTGAATTTCACAAGTCTTATGAGTTTCAAATTCATCCACAGGTTCAGGGATTAATATACATCCGAGATCGGCGTATACGAGAAACGGAACGGTGCCTTTGTTTTGAAAATTGGAAAATACTAAATCTTTACACTTGGGAAACTCCATGCGTACTTTATTTAGCGTAATACAATCTTGTCGATGATTGTCGTAGGCATGTTTCACGCTAAAGTGGCACAAACAATTGGCACATAAAAACATTTTGTGTTCATGAACGGACAATTGTTTGCTCACCAATCGGGAAAGATCTTTAATCCAAGCAAAATGGAATCTCGGTGCAAACTCGCCAGTCATATCGTCTTCCGGATTACTCTCAACCATTAGAAGATGGATCGTGTCAGTGTTTACGCTATGCAAATTTTTACTCAAATAAATTGGCACGATGACGCTTTTATTTGATTTTGCATGATGCGAAAAAGTTTGAGATTCTATTCCATATACATTGATGCGCAAATTATTTAATCTCTCAAGCTTTTTCACATCATGTAGAGTAGCAGGGAATTTGATACCTGTACAGTCCAACTCGGAAATATATCGATGATAACGGCTAGTCCTTTCAGTGTGGGTGTTGACTGGGTGGAGGGCTGCTATGACGGACCAGAGAAGACATCTTTCGTCCTCGTTCCTCACGTTCACCACCGCTCTCTTCCGTTGAATGTCTTGGGGCAGCTCGACGAATGTTGAAGCCCCCGCGGCGAGAGGCTGGTAGCGATTGATATTTACAGCGATGTTAAGGATCTCAATCACACTCCAGCCGGAATCGCGTTGCTCGAAATCTTCCACCTTTGACTGCAGATCACCCCGTGCACGTATAAACCAACCATTTATATCGCTTGATGGGAGGAGAATCGCCACGTTGGAGGTGTTGAAACTCTTAACTTCGGTGGAGATCTCTTCGTGCTTGGCATTTTCAAATTTGCACGATAATATGAGGTTAACCTTCACATTTCCCTCCTCGCGCAGTATCAGCTCCAACTTCTCGGTGACGACGCGCTGCACATCGTCCAGAAAGGCGTCCAAATTTTTATGACGGAGATTTGTGACAACCCCCGTTCTGATTCGGCTGGCAAAAGCGCTATCCACGTCGTCCCATTGTACACCCGCAGGAGTACCGATATTTCCACCCGTCACCACTGTGCGCTGCTGCAACTGCTTGATCTTCGTCACCCAAGATTGCAGGAGTGCGATCGTATGTTGGATCCGTATTTTCGCACCAACGGTTGTTCCTCGTTGCATGGAAATATCGCGCAGAACTTGGATATTCGCAATTTCAATATCAGTCCAATGATTGATGACGGCGTCATTCTCTTCTCCGGGTGGTTGCTCTCTCAGCAAATTGTACGTCCTCTCCATCTGCTCCGCAAGTCCCATATACGCTTCGACTGCCATGACTTTGACGTTGATATAAGCTGAACTTTGTGTAACTTTTTTGACTTGCACGTATCGTGTAAGACTGGCGAGTCTGCATCGGATGCGTTGAGCTTATATGTATATAGGCCGATAGATCGCAAGAATTTGGGAACTGTGCGCACTGCGCATATCGGAGGGTAAAATGACGTCAGAGACGACTGGGCCCACCCTTTACCCATCCCACCATCCCTAAATTTTTGGGTTTTATTGCCCTCCCGACTCTGCAGAGATGATGAAATTCATGTAAAAAATGACGTCAGTGGCGACGGGGTCCGCAGTCCCCCTCCCACCATCCCTAAATTTTTGGGTTTTACGAGTCGTTAAGCAGCGTGGGCCATGTGGTGGGAAAAATCGGTCAACGAAAAGCGGGTGGCGAACAGTGTTTGGTGTAAGAAAAATCTTATCTTGCCCGCTCTTCACCGGATGGTATGTGCACATGTAGTTTTGAGGTTTTACGACTCTTCACAGCGAGCAAGTCCGAGCCTGCACATCCCCAACCATATTAGCGCGGGGTATGCAACGGAAAGCTGGCGAGCTCTTGAGAAAATTTTCTCCTAGCTTATACCGCCTCCCCCGCGTCACTCTTTCGTCTCTATGTCACGTGGTGCATGCTCTACGAATGATTGGCCGGCTGGGTTTTGCTCGGTGGAGGGCGGGTGCGAGTCCTTTAGTATTAATTCGAACAGTGGTTTGAAAACTTCTCTGGTAATTTTGAAAAATCCTTCGTGTCAAAACAGGCGTTTTTGATAATGTGAGCTGTGAGAAAGAAAAAAAAATCGGTGTTCATTGGAAAAATCTCAAGACTTCAACGAGTTTATATTTTTTGTGAGTACTTTATAGAATACACATATATATGTATATGGTGCTACGCCAATCCTCTTACGATACTGTGAATGTTGAATTCCGTAATGATTATCGCATTTGATTAGTATGTTAACAAAAGTTTTTTCCGATTTGTTTCAACTTTTCTGTATTCCCTATCATCGTATCCATAAAAATTCTGGAAAAATTTTAGAATCGTATCGAAAAAATATGAACGGACAGAAAAGGGGGCCATCAGACTCCCCACCCCATTCACCACCACGATCGCCGACATATAAGCGGGTGTGCAGAGGGGCGGCTTATTATGAGGAGGATGATAAGGATGAATTGACTGATAGTGATGCTGATACGCTAATTATCGACCCCGCGCGATGTATTGACGATAGTGTTGGTGATGATCATCGCGAGTTTGACCATAATTTGGCTCGCGAGCATCATCTCGAATCATCATCATCATCATCGAGTGATGTGGAGGATGAGGAGGAGGAGGAGGCGGAGGAGGAGGAAGCGGAGGTGGAGGGTGTTTGGAATGGCGGTGATGGTAATGACGCACGCATTGAATTCGGTTTACTTCTGGATCAGATTGATGAAATCCGTGAAATCTTGGGAGACATAGATAGAGCTGATGATGATGGTTATTATTCGGACGAGGATTGGTGAGTAGCACTATATTAAAATAAAATTCTAGTATCTTCCACACCTTCTCCGTATCACACATTTTGAATAGGTGGAAACTTTTTTGAATTGGAGATTTATCATGCATATAAATGATGAGCGCAGCAGCATCAACTTTTCTATTTCGGCTTGCTCTTTTTACAGATTTTTCATCGCGAATCAATTTTGGAAAGAAAAAAAATGTCATCTCATTCGAGTGATGATGACGACGAGTGGTCGAGCGTTGATTGGGGCGAGGATGAGGAGGCTGAGGAAGAGATAATTATAAGCTTTTCCGAAGCAACACGCGAGTTCTCGTTGGAGGAGCTTCGGGATCTCGTTGAGGATGCGCGAGCTGCTCGAGTGAGACCAAACAGCCAATATTATATAAATTACGGTGATATATGTATGCAAATAATTGTAGAAAAATGGGCGAATGAAACTATCGTAATAATTATAGATGTTGAAAATAGCGATGATGATGATAATGTTAACGAACAGGATAGCGATAATGATTTTATGGATTATTTCGAGGAATAAACCACGCTAAATTCATAATTATTGATTATATATTTTTCACAAGTAAAAATTCATAACATTTACATTTTGTATGACGAGAATGGGTAAAAGTTATAAAGATATATATTTGTAATGTATCCTATTTCTAGATTATAATTTTATCGAATAGTAAATTTTTTTAATTCTATGTATAAGCTATGATATAATTGAGAATAATTCTATCGAATATTCTACATATAAACGCGAATATAATTGTATATGTCGTAATAAATTCTATTGTTATTTTGGTAAATATTGCCCATATTATCTATACACGCGATTGCAAGCTAAACAGTCTTTAATTAGAGGATTCGGCCCATCCACGATATCGCCATCGGGTCCTGGTGTGTAATGTATGCTACATCTGCGGAACCTTGCGATCGTGTGGTCCATTTTCATATTCTCTGGTAGTTTATCCCACGCATCATTGATGGAGTTTGATGCGAACGTGCAGATAAATTCTTTTGGTAAAAAAGCTATATCCTCGGACATCATTCCCCTTAAACCGTCCAATTCTTTGTACAGACGGAAGGATTTCTCGAGGGAGCTGGTACACTCCTTCGAATACCAACTCCTTAGTCGCTGCACATTTTCAAACGCGCAATTGTATGCCGGGATGTATTCAGAGTTGTCATCATACCAAATTGAGCCTGGCGCTGCTGCTTGCTGGAGGTTATTCGCTGGAGAGTATCCATGGTTCGCGTCGTGCCACGATGCCGTTTCCATATACCTCAATTTTTCCATTTCAGGGGGTATGATATGCAAATCTTCCATATTAATAACCCTCGTTGTACCATCGACGATCTCCGTCAGCCATGCTTTCGTCTCCGCCCCTTTGACGTATACGTAACACGCATTTTCAACCATTTTTCTCACAATCTTCGTCACATCCTCGTGAGATTTGTTGCCCGCATTCCATGATATTCCGTGGTGATTGTGCGTCAACCATACATTGGTAGCTCTACATTTAAGTGGTAAGCTTGCCAAATCATAGGGCGGTTTGAAAATGATGTAATCCAGACCCGACCCGTTTACATTCACGAATGCGACTTCCTTGGGTACAAACTTCATGTTATGACCGATAAAACATTGCACGTCTAGGATCATCGCCATGTTGAGGAGTGGGAATGTTGCGCTCGATTATATACTGACGGATTGTATGTGGAAGACTGACTATTTCATCTCCAGCACACCCGCTTTTACCCCCTCGTGAATGAATTTTGTGGAAGTAGAGGGGGATCGCATAGTTCATTTAAGGCGCATAACTGCATGAAAATTCGAACTTGTTGAATTCTCCACCAAGGTATTTCATTTGCAGACGATTTTCTCCGGCCATGCTACACATTTCAGTCAGCTGACTGGAATCTTCTTGTAGAACTCTTGCGATTCTCGGTGGTAAGAAGACGTTGTATTCTCCATCGATTGTCGCCAGAACACGTACCCCGAATTTTGTTTTGACCAGTCGTAACCCGATGACCTCATACACTCCCCCAATTTCGAGTTCAGACATCTTCTTGGTTGGCAGATTCTCCAGGCGGCTGACGTGGTTAACTTTTGCTAGATCCATCGCGTTTCGAGGTTATTTCACGAGCGAGAACAGTTCACAATGAGAATACGATGAGAACAGAGTGACGATCACGATAGACGTACGCTTTATATACCACCCACCCCCACTACAATTTTTCCATTGGACACGTCTCGACACGCATATTGTGCGAGGAATTTTTATGGGGACCACTCCCCCACTATCCCAGATTGGTTCAAGTGCATTGTCGGCACCATCTCAAAGAGCAATTTCCTGGAATTTTTTCAATAGATCTAGCGGGTTTTTACCCTATCCGATTTATGTGCGGCTTTCCGGCGCCAAACAAGTCTCGACAGGAATTATTTTGCGCGCGCGCGCGCGTGTATGTGTGTGTGTGTGTGTGTGTGTGTCAAATCCTATGGAAATAGCCGCCGAAAATGACCGGGGGGGGGGGGGGGGGCGTGAGAGCGGGTGCGCCGTGAGTCGGGGGGGGGGGGGGGGGGGGGGGCTAGGGGGGAGCTAGGGGGGAGCGCCCCCATCTTTGGATTAGAACTCTCATATATACACTACTCATATGGATGCATTTTTATTGTCATGAATTTTCTTCATAATACTAATATTGTTAATCAAGAATTTTTTTTCAATAACAAAAGAAAATAGAAGAGTGATATATTCATAGTTGGGAAAACACACTAGTAGGGGTGCATCCTCGGGTTCTCGATCACGCAGGAGTGAAAGGGGTAGGAGGAAACGATTGAGATTATTGGATGATTTACTTTTTATTCATTTGAGACACACTGACAATTACGCGAACGCTATGGAGGCTAGGGCACGAGTGAATCTTGCTCTCGTGCTGTACTCTCCACGACATACCATCACACACTTGCGTCAAGCCGACGCTACTGAGCCCACTCACACAACAAAGAGTTTAATAAAATTTTTAATAGGATTTCGCTATCAAGATGGAGTTTAACAACTCTTGAAGGTTACTCGGCATAGCCTGGTATGCATGCCAAAAGTGTCTCCGCTCGGAATGGATTCTGCAAGTGACCCTCTGTTTTCTATTGATGAATGATTGACCGATACCAAATTTTAGCCTTCTAACTCCATTTTCCTCGAAGTTATCGCCAAAACACGCGATTTTCAGTTTTTCCGTGTTAAACCGCCATTTAAACTTCGCAAATTATGAAAAAAATCACCATTTCAACAGACATCTGTACACGTGTCAGGGATTTTCTCAGATTTTTCGGTAGCAAACTCGAGCATCTAGAAATTCTTGAAAATTTAGATTGCTGATTTCCGGTAGATTCTATCAAGTGATCACCTTCTCTTTTCGACAGCTTGAACGTCTGGTTTTGTGTAATTTTCTGTTTTTTTTCAAATTTTTCCTAAAGGTGCGTCATTGTTAAAAAAATTAAAACCCGATATTTTTTATTCTTTTATGTGCACGACCTCAAGATGATTTTTTCCACACACAGGAATAACATTGGAAACTGTAATGTGTAATCAGTATCCAAGAACGTTTCCGATTTAACGTCATTTTTGAAGTCTTTGACCATATTATTCTAAAATATAATATATTCTTCACAAGTTAAACTTGTTTATCGATTGTCACTAGTAGCTACTTCCGATCGCAAGCTCTAACGCCGTCTTACATCGATGACTAGATAATATTTCTAATCTTTGGTCTGTTATTTCTCAAATAAATACCGAAGCCTCACGATGCAGTCTCATATAAGATCGGATCGCTGGAATCCGCAATGACGGAACGGAACGCAGACAAAATCTAGTAGATTTCCGAAATCCGTCCCGGCTCTTTGAAAACCGTGTCGTCCCATGTACCAAATCCGCACGAAATGACGGAACGGAGCAGATTCAGATCTGTGTTATTCGACGTTGTTCGCTATTTGTTGATGGCTTTTTCGACCGAGCCGCTTGGAAAGAGTTGATCGCTGTGATGTCGAAGATGAGAATTGAAGTTGTTTTAAATATACCTTATTTATTCATTTACTTTACACATATACACTTTATTCATAAGTTTGGTTTTCATGGATGGAAGGGGTTGTCGTGGTCCTCTGGCACCGCGGTGGAGGCTGAAGTGAAGAGGAGTAGCGACGAACAGGTGTTGTGCTCGGTGGCGGAGTGTAGTGACTCTCCGGTGAGCTAGGCGGCGTAAGAGGACGGCCATTCTCAGGCCTGGTCATTGGCTGCGACGATTCCCACTCACTGTCGGATTGTGTTGCTGAGTGGTTACCGACGTGTAAGTGGGTGGTGACGTGATGGTAAACCTTGAGTGTAGTTTATGGCTCGATGTCGGTGAGACCGAAGTTATCCTGTCGATCGGTGAGATTGGTGGTCTCTTATCCCAGCCGCGGCTCCACTTTAACAGCGGGAAACCACGCGGGCTGATTGCGAGACGCGCGCGGCTGCGAGGGTGGCGTCAGCGTCGCGTGTCACGTCGTGGGTGCTGTCCACTGTGGCGCGCGACTGGAAAGTGTGTGATGCTTGTTGCGGCGCGTGACTTGTGCGGCGCGCAACAGGAACGTTGGTTTTCACAAGGTTGTTGTGAACAGACTTTATTTGTCTGTTTAGATAAAGCTTTTGCATCATTATATACAATTTATCAAATTAGCTTTCATGTAAGATTGAATTTTGTAACTATAATTAATTACTAGCTTTAAAAACCTCGCTCGCTTATGTTCGCTCGGGGTCGGATGCCTAGTGTCACTGGTTTTTGTGCTCGTGTGCTCGCTGTGCTCGCTTACTCGTTGTCAGTGTTTTACCAGATGATACGACATTTACCAGATACCTCACGCCCTCGCTGCTTGAGGATTGTTCAATGGGTAATAAATGCTAATCAATACATTATCACAACATATGTGCAAATACAAAATTCAAGCTGTGCTTGTGCGCTCACTACGACCATTAACTCAGTTTGTGTCATTTCCACTGCAACATACGATCATTAACTTAATTGAGTGAGCTGCTGAAAAAGTTAGACTGGCTAGTACAGCTGATTATTGTACTCGTTTGGATAAAGCCTTACTGCCAATGGTTTAGCGTACATTCGTAGAATGTTGAAACATAACTCACTAACGGATAATTCTGCTCGTGTGTATCGTAATATTCATATGCAATAATTTACACAATGAATCTCGACGTCCAGTTAATAACGTTATTAGTGAATATTGAATGTTGAGAAAATATATCGTCACAATATATGTACGAAATCATCAATAGCGTTATGTTGGTACCTTTGCTAGAACCGTTAACTCAATTGGGTACGCATTTCAATTAAGTTTTTGAATATTTGGACGATGCAATGTCTGAATATACGCAAGAACCTATAACTGTGCAATGAATTCTATACACCGCAAATCACCTCAGTCGGTATGCCCTTAAATCGAGAGAGGAAAATCATTTAAAAAAATTCAACTTGATAACATAAACAACGACGTTACAGTATTCCAAAAGTGATCACAATAAATATAATTATTCTTATATATTTAGTGATACCGCATTTTTATTTCGTGCATATGGATTTTTCATTTGGAACGGAGTCCCGTAAGGTCTGCAAGTACCAAAATACTGTCCGATTCCATCACCTGAAAATTTCACCAGGTAGCGAACCTTGAGCGCAGTAACTACGGAGAATTCTGAAATCGAAATTTACTTCATTCATACAGGTAACTGATGTTTGGAAACCAGACTGAAGTAACAAAAATGACGCAATTTACGAATTCAATCATTCAAGTTACTAATTTTGAGCATGATGCTCAGGTACGAAGAATGGAGATGCTTTCCTGCCATATTGGAAGAGATATGACGAGATCTTCGAGTAATTATCTTACTCACTAGTGATTAACTGAAACATAAGCATGGTTCTACTGAGTTCACTGACACTTCCTGTTGCATTTTTAGCCTTCTTATCTCATCACGCCAAGTGGATAGCGAGGCTCGAAAAGTTGTGTATCGTGATGTACCGTGTACCGGTGCTTGAACTCCTCAGGCCACAGAAGAATTTTATACTGATTTTGCTAATAAATAACGAAAAATTTAGATTCATCAGATCAACTACGATGTAGCTATATATACTATATTAGCGACTCTCCGATAAAAGTCTTCTCCACCTGGTAATTCATCCTTTGATTTTATCTAAAACATATATGTTCGTTTTTTGGTGATAAATGCTAACAGAATAACCATTTAAACAATCAATTACAACAATAACATAAATATTTTCACTGTCTTACCGTGACTAATTGCCAAGAAGTGTCAATGTCGACTGAGGCCGTAACCAGCCATTTTTCAAGAACATGATACAATACAATAACAAATGAATCATAAATTATATAACACGTACACAACGGATTATTGTAGGACTATACTACACGCACACATAAGGCTTAAAAATACCTTCTCCCCCTTCTGAGAATACAGTATCTCCCGAATATCGTAATATTTTCGAGAATTAATGACGTCGCCATGACAAACCTCGAACGCGAAAGTTGAGGCTGAGATACGCGACTCACAAACTTACAATCCGCACCACTAATAAAGTGTTTCTTTTAGACACTTTTATTGATAACAAGAAAAATAATAACGGTAACAATAACACGTTGCATTCTGAATACTTATGTAATATACTCATTTTACAATTCACCGGAGATTAAACAAAGTGACTAATTAGTGGATACCTTCCGTAACCGCAAACAAAATAATTTTTTACATAAATCAATATAAACCTACACGATGCTGACTCACAAACCGAGCCCTCTTAGTGCACGGGTCACTTAAAACTATCATAAGCTATTGCCAACTCTAGGTAAAAATATCATCATACAACACTAAAAGTTTAATACAAAGATAAATTGACACAAATTTACATGTAATCTAAAACACGAACAACGCTTATATTCAGATTCAAAAATGCAAAAATCAATGGAACTATATTAGTGAATCTTAAATGCAAGCCACAAAAATGTATGTGAGACTCGGTACAATGTGAATGTGAACAGCGAAAGACATTGAAATATAAAATCATTGCTTCTGATAGATACATAGCTTCATACAGGATCACAATTTTGAATATAGTATATACAATTAAAATATGACTTGTCTGATTATTTTGTATATCAAAATATTAAATGGAAGCATTTCTTTTAGGTTAAACACATCGCAGATAGTTCATGTTTCACACACCTCTTATAACATTTTTATCGACTTGTTGAATTTTCTTATTATGTCCACATTCATTTGCTGTCGCTTCATCTTATTTTTTGTTCCTTCTCTGTCCTGGAATACCCTATTTTCTCCATGTCAAATTAACGTAAGTTGAATTAGGTCACATTATCTCAGTTGCTATACTGGTACTTTGACCTCCTAAATGATTTGCTAGATAGTCACGTTATGTCACTTATAACCACTAATAATTGTCTGAATAACTTCAAATTTAATATTGTACAATGAGTTTCTGTCTACCTGTATGACTATAGCTTTATATTTGCGACGAATTTCAAATATATGTATATAGCTTTATAGTTTACATTCACATTGCTTACGCGATTCGAACCAAGAACAGTCCACTTAATCAATTTGTCCAAACAATCTCAAAACTCGCTGCGTGTCAAACTTATTCTATGAACATACATGAATACATGATAAAAATAGATCACTATATCCATTTTTTTCTAGTATTTTCATATTGCACGTCGACTGTAATGACATCGCAAGTCAAAATATATAGGTGTTGGAATAACACAGCCTAAAAAATGTAAGAAATTTAATTCAAACGTCTCTCTCATACTAAAATTCAAAGTCGCATTGAAAACGTACGTTATTATAGCCGACCTACATCGTCAGACTACAACTACATATAACCATTATATAATCTTCGAATTATTGAGATTGTTACTCGAAATTTTACTCAGCCGGTGTTCAACACTTATCCATAGAACACAGCAGCTATTTTATTTAGCAGTATATCAACATATATCTTGTGAATATCGTTAGCAGCTAATTTTTCATAGCGCTTGTATCCTTGTGAGGAAGTAGCAGCTAAATTGCGTAGCGCATGTATATCCCCATAAGGCATTCACAGCTGATTGTGAGGAAGTAGCAGCTAAATTGCGTAGCGCATGTATATCCCCATAAGGCATTCACAGCTGATTGTGCGAAGCGCTTATATCCGCCGTAGGAAATTATATTCATGTAATACTTGGTTACTTTATTGAGTAGTCCAATGGGTGGGTGTAAAATAACTAAGAACCGTTTCTCTGAAATGAACAAAGTTTTGTATTTTATTTACTTATTCAAACTTACATAGTTTCTATATACAACCATCTACTAACCTGCAGTAAACAAAGAAACTACATTCAATGTTTATTCTTCACCTCTTTCATTCGCTCTTTTACAATATTCTATTTATTTATTATTTGCACCTGATGTTTCGCAATCTCTATCTCCTCTCTCTTTTCCTCACTCGTATCGATGGTCCACTACCATACCGACCCGCGTGTGGGCGCGGGTCTATTCAACCCATGCTTAGGAAGTAAACTTCCTTACATTCATATACATTTTTAGCAGCTAATTTTTCGTAGCGCTTGTATCCACGCACTTGAGGAAGTAGCAGCTAAATTTCGTAGCGCAAGTATATCCACATAAGGCATTCACAACTGGTTGTGGGAAGCGCTTAATTATATCCGCCGTAGGAGACTATATCCATGTAAATCTCTAGCACTTGACTTTGACTAGCGCTTAGATCTATGTGAGGCAGTAGCAGCTGATGCCATTGGAATAAAATATATTTTCATAGTACAAATATGTATACAGCATTTATTCGTTCGATTTACAAGGCACCTAAGATTTCTTTGTAAACGATATTTTTTGTACAGGATTTGACATCGTTCAACTTTTCACTATTTGTGATACCAGAATTTTTCGTCACCAACACTTTTAAATTGTTCTCAGACTTAACTCTGGACAGGGTGACGTATAACTGACCATGACCGAATACTGGATTCGGTAAATAATTAAATATACACCGACTTTATCAAAAGATTGTCCTTGGGACTTATTGATTGTCATTGTAAAACCTGATCTGACCGGAAACTGTCTTCTAACCATCTTAAAAAAAATCTCCTCTTCCGATGGCGTTAAATCTATCCGCGGTATTGATACTATTTCTCGAGCGCAATATCCGCTAATGATCCCAATACAAATGAGATGTTCATGCAACTTCCTTACGACCAGTCTAGTTCCATTACATAATCCTTGTGATAAATTCAGATTACCCAGCAGAATAACAATACTTCCTACTTTTAATGTTAATTTATGTGGTGGAAGACCATTCGGCGTCAGTGAGTTCATCAATTCAATCAGAAAAACATTCGCGATATCTGTATCATCTGCATCCTCACCTGAGTCTACACTCAGATAATCAACTCCACCACCTTTGATTTTCGACAAGATTTCATTATTAATTGCGGTAACGTCGGTATTTGTTGGAGCTAGAATAACTTTACCATAATTTAATGGATCTTGTGGATCCACACTTTCTCCAAATATTTCTTGCACAATATTCCCTTCCGACAAAATATGGGACGGAATGGCGACAACCTCATTATTACGTTTAAATGAATTGGCATCCCATCGCCAACTTTCAAAACCCATTGCTTGAAATCCGTTTGTCCGTCACGCACACGAATGTTACCCTTCAATGACATACGAGTAAAAATAATCCCTAAACTACTTTTGACGCGCGCTTCCAAAATCTGTGTTCTACTACCATGTCGTACGACAGGTACAGTTTGCCGGAAATGCCCTGAAAGTATAACCACTTTAGCCCCAAATGGTTCATTGCAGTGGCATATGTCTTAACATACGATCAACGGCTTTTAGTGCGTATTTTGACGCCATTGTTATTGTACCCAAATTATAACTTTCGCATCACTCATACGTACTCCATGTTTCGAATTGAATCTTATATTGCATGTTGATTGTTCATTGAAGATCAACGGCAGTTTGAACGTCGAATGAACCGTCCTACCCCTCTGTAATAAGTTTGCTGCGATTTCAGTCCAAGTCACAGGCAATATGATGATATTTTCACTATTTAACGTGGAAATAATAGTGTTATGTAAATAGCTTTTCCCACTGCCACCAGGACTATCCAAATAGATAAGCTTATCAGAAGACTCACCACGAACGGCAGCCATAACTGCATTGAATACAGCTCATTGATTTTCGGTCAAACTATCAATCAATACTTTGTCTACTTGTTTGGACGCAATCATACTCTCAGGATCTTTGTCATCATTACCTATATGACACGTTAATGTGAGACCTTTAATATCCGGTAGATTAAAGATTTGCAATATAAAACCGTGTAATATAAGTATTTCATTTATAACTCGCAAAGCTTTTTGTTCGTTTTGTTCGTTGTATTCATTTTGATCGACAAACTCATATTTGTATTTTTCAAATAATTGTCGAGCGTTGATTCGCATACCAGACACACATATGTAAATAAGCGACACATCTCGGTTGATAATATGAGACTCGAATCTTCGGCAAGGCATTTATCACATTCTTCATCTTAAAAAACTAACCTACGTGCTATTGCCGCTTCGAGAGAGGTTGGATATGTTGTACCATCATATTTGCGCATATCTTGAAATAATTGAGCTTCTCGAACGTGTAGTAATAACACTCGTAAATAATAGTGTTCGATTTCTTTTGGGCTCACAAAGTATATTCTACTCAAAAGAGGTTTTACAAATTTCTTCCGTATAGACCAGTCTGTATTTTTTTTATTAAATCATGTATACTATATACTGTACAGTATTTTAAAGCGAGAGACGAGCGTCAGTTTTTCGTTGTATGTTCAATCGTGCGCTTGTGATTTTTTCTCAAAACTACTTTTTCAAAGTCCGTGTTCACTGCCATTCAAAAACTACTTGACGGATTCATTTCGAACTTGGTACACATTTTCTACATATAAAATACCTCCCCCCAACATTTAGTTAAATTTTTTTTTTACATTAAGGGGGTTTCCCACCCACAAAATGGCGGAATGTTGCGTGGAAAATAGCAGTTTAAACTTTAGATGGCCACCAAAAATTTTTAAATGAAAAAAAATAATCAAAGAACGTTGGGGGGAGGATTTGATGATACTTAGACTAAATTTGAATGGTTTTTGATATTAGATAATTTCCGATCGAGATATAGTGAACACCGCAAATTGTTTCTTATGTGAGACGTTCTGGGGCTGGCTCTGTCACCGGCTTGTTTTTCAATATTTCCGCATGAAAAACTTAGAGAATATTGTTAAAAGTATACTTAATAATGTACAAAAGGTTTGACTAAATTTGCTTAATCCATACTTTCAAAAAAAATTCACAAACAAAGTGTTTTTTTTTACGCTGAAACCCTTACCCCCCCCCCCCCCCCCCCCCCTTAAGCTGTCAAACGCAGCTCGGCGGACGCCAACACGAATCTCGCTGGTTGCTCAGATTTTCGCGACCTCAGGCCATTTTATCAAGCAACAGGTAGCCGGCCGGCTCGATTGGCTATTTTCGTAAACGCCAGCGAGCCTCGTGGCGGCCCCCTTACCGAAAAAAACCCCAACTTTACCCCGAAAATAACCCCCAAAATAACCCTTAACCTCTAAAGGGTAAATTCGTACCCCTTAATTCAGGGTTAACCTTGAAGTCGAGGGTCCACTCTCATGTCGAGGGTTTACCTCCAAGTTGAGGGTGAACCTCCCAATCGAGGATTCATTTTGAAAGAATTTTCGAGGCAAGAGCTTATTATGTCATTTTATTGGGATTATAGATGTAACGGTATTACAAAAGTGCATTACACACCATTAGTAAATACAATAGAAACTGACTAATCAAGAAGTTGGTTATTTCTCATTTGATATCTTGAGGCAATCATATACATATATTATATATGCATTTGGATATTCATTTTTATCAGTGAATGCCACGAAAATTATATATTAACATTAGTAAATTCTTGTATATATCTATACGAATTCGAGGTTAATATAGAAGGAGGGTATAATGTATTCCCACGATGAAAAATAATCGTAAATAAGATTGAATGTACGTATGTATAATTCATATAGCCGTGAAGAATTATCTATACCCAATGCATTTCATTCATTGTTATATTATAATGAAGATGTATGCGTACATGTACAATGTTCATACACTATATGAAAATGAATAAAATATATAAAATATTCAGATTCGATAATTTTCAGATAATTTCCAAGAACTATCATATAAAAAATCACTGAGAAAATCGAAGAGGGTCAATGTTTTTGATTCACCGAGTTGACGTGGGAATTCCCATATATAGTGTAGTTTATGATTTATTATTTAAACCCTGAAAAAACTAAGTAGTATTCTTTCCAGCGAGTTGCTCGACAGTTGAATTCGAATTGAATCATTGGTTTGACCATAAATAATATATAGATAGATCATTTCAGATGTTATTGAGAATAATAGAACTTCAACGAATATCATAAGAATTACCTTGGAAATTTCACGGGTTATGTGCAATGGAATTAAGGGTTCACCACCAATCTTTTACATATTATATTTTCGCAATGACACCCAAATTTTAGAGTTTACCCTCAAGATGAGTTAGGTGTATCCCTTGGGGTTGCAGGGGAGAATCCCCGCAATGTTGATAGTTCACCCTCACATTTACCATCAGTTAAATTTTGGGGATACGAATTATCCTCATCGTTGAAGGTGTACCTTCAACGTCGAGGGTTCACCTGCATGTCTTGGAGATTGAACCCTCAATTGTTAGGAATTAACCTTTATCGTTACGGGTTTACCTTCTACGTTGCAGGTGTACCTTCAACGTTGAGGCTTCACCTTCAACGTTAAGAGTTCACCTTCAACTCTTGGGGTTGAACCTCCAATTGCTGAGGGTTAATCTCTAACTGTTGGAGATAAACACTCCATTAATGATGGTTTACCTTCAATTTTTGGGGGTAAAGCCCCAAATTTAGGGGTTTATCCTCAACTTTCAGGGTAAAGCCCTAAATTTTGAGGCTTACCCCTAAAAATTGAGGGTTTTTTTCCGTGAGGGTCAAGCCGATTTCACATTAAATTCTTTCCTACTTGATTTACTGATAATTAATAAACAGCTCTGAATCGTCGTTCCATGGCCTTCTGCCGTTTCTGTTATAAGATTTAGAGATTAGAACCGTCGAGTGCCGTGCCGCGTCTCAGCGGTGCATCAGCTGGCGTGTGAATGTGAGTGAGACAGAGTGGTGAGATTGTGCGTACGCGCCCGTGCCGTTACTGCCGAGAGCTAAGTTTCGCTTGTATTTTGCGAAGTAATCAATAGCGATAGGAGCACGGTTTGTATTTGCATTTTTTACCTTACTTGATCGCCTGTTTATGAACTGTTATTTTGTTATGTACTGCCGCGTTGGTATATTATAATTATTTCAAATTGTATCGAAGCATGCCGACACCAACGAATTCGTTTGCCGTCTTATTTAGTATTTAATTGTTCAGCCTTCTGCCCTGCTGTACGGCTTTTGTAAAATAAAGATGCTGGTAACACATCTACAATCTGTTGATTGCCAATCATACTATTTCATCTCCGCGCCCACGTTCCCCTTACCGACCACCAGCACGTCACGTTTAGATGACGAGTCTTGTAATTAAACAGCGTGATATCTCTGCTTATATTGTTAAGAGTCGCCGTTCGAGTCGGTAACTGGTTCGTTAGTCGAATTTGCAGATGTTTGCGAGAGCATTGGCTCTTTTTTGACTCTCCGAAACCTAGCGCCCAGCCTCTGCTTTGCCGCTATCAAATAAACCTCTATATTTTATTTTTCGGGTTAGAGAACGCCTCTTTTGTAAACTTGCCGCTGGACTGATCCCGTTTTCCCCCCGGGCGAGATCCAAAGCTCGTTACAGTATTATGATACGTTTGTCCACATATACGGAACACAAATGGACCTCGACCTTCGATGAAATCCAATTTAGCACCGAAACTTGCAAATGCCAAGGAATTGTTATAACTTCTCAGATTTCTCTTAAAATTCCGACTATACGCATCGGTACCGGTTAGCAATTCTACAATTTCTTTCGGGTAAGGACTATCTTCTAAAATTCACACTTTACCTTTGTTACAGCAAGTACTATACTTTTTATCACCAGGAAACTCAGAAATAAAATGTTTAGCATTACAAAACTGACATGAATGATTCATTTTTCCTAAATATTGTAGTTCAACTTCGTCTTCTCTAAAATCTGGATTTTCTAATAACACCCTTCCATCAGATATCTCAGAAGGAATAGGTCTCCTTTTTTTGTCAGAGGTGACACCAGGCCTTTTGCCCTATTGCATTTTCTTTTATTCAAACGTTTCTTCGAAATAGATTCGATCATTTCCGGTTTATATGTTACCGCAGCCTTGATTCTGTTAGCCCGTTGTTTTTCAGATTCTTTCGCGCGCCTTTTTTCATTTTATCTGCTCTACAGCTTCTCTATATTTGAATATGAATTCGTCCGTCGACGTTATCTATGTTTAAATTCAGACACTTTGTGATTACCTTCTTTGATTTTTCTTTTGTACCATTGATTCATTTCATAATTAATCGTTTGAAGAATATACCTTGTCTTTTACCAATTCAAATCATATTAAATCATTTATTTTGAACGATAACCTATCCCACTTCATTATAAATCAGCCTCAACCATTTGAACAACTCTCACAGACTTGTATAGGACTAGGCAACAACGTACCTACATTACCGGCTTATCGAGAGGTAAGTTTGTCTTAGTTTTCTAATTTTTATTCAGCGTCGTTACGTCAGAGCATCTTTGATTATTTATAATCATTCACTACCACCCGCTCAGTACATGCCCACCCCCACATAACACCCTAGTAAGTCACACCTCAGTAGAATTGCATAACGGTCACACGGGACGAAATTCACTCCAAACGTGATATTTTGTTTCAAAAATGAGTTATAAAAATCCAGAAAAAAAATTTATTGTTTATGGATCGCAAAAAAAGCTCTCTTAGTTTTTCTCACCAAAATTAATTATTCAACTATTGTGAAACATTGGCAAACTTGAACAAAGTACCAAAAATGTGGAAAAAATGTCTTTATTTCGCATAAAGAATGCCCCATTTCTCCGACTAAGGGACTCTACGAGGAGTTATATGTGCTCAAGAAGGTGGGAAAATCGGGTTAGGTTAAGTTGTTGAGGCCTTGATTGTTACAGGAAGTGTCCCATTTGTTTCGTTAAAATGAGAGTTTTTGTTGGGTTTTAATGAAAATGGGACTGTGCTATTAATTACTTCAAAATTTTTACCGTATATTTATTGATATTACCAATTAAAAAAAAATTGTCAATTCTTTTTTAAAAAATTCGGCTTGCTGATCCTTCTCATCTCTAATCCCGCCAAAAATGTCGTGATCGCTGGTATGCAGGTTTTCTTAACTTCTGATTGTCTGAATGAAATAAAATTCAGTGGCATTTTAGTTTGTATGCATGTAGCTATCGTTCATTAAACCAAGGAAAAAAAAACTTCCTACGAAATGTTCACATTCAAACTCAAATAGTCGACGAATAGCTTTTTTCATTCATCGAACGATAGGAGAATGTATACTCTGCATGCTGTTATCATTTGAAGTCGATCAGTACTCTGATTTCTCAAATATCGTACACACCAGGTGTAAAGAAGCTCTTTTGACAACAACGCATTTAAACTTTTGACTAGAGTGCACAGGATGATAAGTATTCGGAGGGTTCATCTGCTAACTCAAGTCGATTTTGCGAATTTAGGATTGAAATTTTGCTCACATATTCTTAACATCTTTAAGAATGAAGTAAGACTAGAAAAAAAGACACCTCCCTTTAAAGAATACTTGGGTAAGATTATGTATGCAGGGGGTTTTTTCTCATAAATTATTATTGAGGATTTTCAGGAAAATCAAACTCGATTAGTTGCTCTGTAACAAGATAAACGAGAGTTGAAGTTTTTTTCTCCGTCACACCTGTGATTATCCTTTCCAATTTTTTATTTCGCACTTTGTCTCTCTTAATTATTGCACTGATTATCGCGAGTGCTTCTTCTTATTTTCTGTTCGTATCGCTCCACCTCTGTCTATTAATCCCTACCTATTTCTCTCTATCAGTTTTGCCAAAGTTCGGTCTACTACCAACTGTTGCGGCGCGGCAGATTCAAATTAAAGAATGTATATTTTCTTCAGTACATTACGACCCTAGGCCCGAAAGTTGGATTTCCTGGCCGCGTGTGATATAAAGGCGAGGCGAAGGCCTTTATATCACACACGACCAGGGCATCCAGCATTCGGGGCGTGGGTCGTAATGTACTAATAGTCGAAACAAAACAGTGAAGAATATTTCACAGCTTTCAGTTCGATACCCCACAACAGATAAACTAATATTGTAAAATATTGGTGACATGAAAAAATATGAGGCATAATTATTACGATTAAAATCAAGCGGGATATACTACGCAACACAATGATGTAAAGTACGTGAAACTTTCCCATGCCTTTTTTCTCCTGCTATCTAACTGATATAGGGTTTTCCCCATAAATATGAGAAAAGCAGCCTACTTGTCTTCCTTGCGGTAATAAATGGCCGTACGACAGTTACATCGAGTTTCCATTTCCAACCCTTCCTCTCACCTTGACGGTCTTGTTTCTTTCACGGCGACGTGGAGAGCATTATGATGCATTACCATGAGTCAGGATTTTCCGTGATCAGAATAAAATTCGCTAAAATCCCACCCACATGTGTCATTGCCTCGGTCGCAGTCGTGACTATTATTTTAGGAAGAAAGATAAAAGAATAATTTCTTAGATCCAGCTTTGCCTTTGAGGCAGTGTTGTGGATAAGTCTGTCTATCTTTCACTGTCATCAAGCTTTGGTAGATGTTGATAATTAAATGCTTTGGTATCATGTTAAGAGCCTCCAGTTGTTTAATAACCTAATTATGATCTTTATGCAATGGATTTTTGCATTAGCATTCGACAATTATGTAGCATAGTGTCCTCGCAAACGAAGAGACAGGTTGAAATCGAAAAAGTCAACATTTATGAATTATGAGTTGTCAAACAGTATCCAAAAATAGCCAGTCTACCATCGACCTCCACATGTTTGATGAATAATTGAAGTCTTCGCGGTTCTAAGCTTCAAAATGTTTGTACTGCGTCAATTCTATGATGTAGCACGAAGTCAATAGCCTACTTATTTTTTCACATATCACTAGCACAGCATGCGCTTCCAAAGTTCATTTTATGAATTTCCAGAGATAACAATAAAATGTTAAATATCACTGACATGCCTTTTTCATGAAGAACACAAAACATAAATATTTTACTTATTTCATTGACCAAGGATATAATCATATTTTCAGCTAACTCTCATGGGAAAATAAACTCCGACAACAGAAAGTTATGCTGGGTGGACGACTTCTGTATAAATCCTGTTACTTACGAAAGGTTGTCAGAATTCGTTAAATACTCAACTAGTCTCTGATTAACAGGACCCATTGTATGATTGAATCGTAATCCATTTCTTTGGTTTACTTCTGCGATTTGTATCACCTTGGTAACATAGGTCATAAACGTAATTTTGACCAATTACAGAACAGCTCTGACCGGAAAACCTTCAGAATGACCCGTAATCATACTTCAAAATCAGGTGCCAAGTGTGACGTTCTTTTATGTTGTTTAGGATTATGAAATTATAATGCCATTCACCGTCTTTATGTATTGCTGTAAATGAGAAAGTAACTTTTCTTACTTCTTAGTTTTGAATTGAATTATCGCAACTCGAATTATCGGTATTTTTTAAATACTGATAACTACCCAAAAATGAAGCTTAAGAGCCACGCAATCATTTGCAACTGGCAAGTATAAATTTCACTTCGTTATGAATGCTCTCAGGTACATTTTTATATCAAAATATCAGCAGCATTTAATTAGCATATACATATTATAGAGAGACTTCCCAACATAGAATATAATGCTTGTATCCGTGTTTTGTCCGGGAGGCAGTCTATATGTAAAAATGAGCAACGTTCCGTCTGACACTCATTGAATCAGCTGCCGATTTTTCCCATGTCCAGACATATCGACTAATCATCCCAAATTTTGTACAATTTTTTTTAAGGACCTTTATATTTTACTTTTTTCTACCTCTTTTGAGAAAATAAAAGTCTTACGTTTTGAGGCAAACTTGTACAACTGCGAAAAATTATTCATTCTTCTTGAGCTGAGAAAGAATAAAAATTTTTTTAAATTGCATAAATGTTACGGGGTAGATGACTATAATCACGACGAGCAGCTGGCGATGATCCCTTCCACACGCAGCCGTAATTGCACTACGGCCTATTTTGAGTGCGAAATCCGTCGACCGCGTACACGGACAAAGGATAAGGGGAAATCAAAGGCAACTGATATTGAGGAGATAAGTGATTGCTCAGGTAATTGATTTATTGCGAATAATCTAGAGAGTATAATGAAAAGATGTAGAAGAGAAATTGTTCATAGGAGAAAAAGGGCAAGAGTTCAGTATAATTTCGGGACAAAGGCCGAGGGTGAATTTAGTCGTTTGGACAATGAAAAATCCCCCCAAAAAGCACCTCTGGTGCAAAAAACTTTCGCCAAGTACATTAAAAATCTGGTCATGACCTATAAAAATACCTTCTCTGATCAAAATAATATGCATATCATCACCTCATACAACAAAAAACGCAGCACACACACCCTACTGAAAGTGTACATGTGATATGTAAAAAAGTACGTAATAAAACACATGATAAATCACAAAATGTTATGACTGATTCCAACATATGATTTAAGAAAAAGAAAAAAAAGTCTCCCGGGGTGGGACCAAATAACTAATTGAGCTATTGTTTGAATGTACTCAAGTTCTTTCGTAGCGGTTGTGAATTATGATTGCAAGATTGTAACCTGTATGTAAGTGTGGTGTGGCTCAGGCGTCAACATCAATGCTTACCAATATGTCACACGTGGGTTCGATCCTAACCTAGGACACTTTCATGTTTGTTCTCCCTTTAGATCTGGTCAGGTAACGAATCACATGATAAATTACAAAATAATTTTCTGAATCTGATAACTCATGTATAAAAATGCGTGATAAGTTTACTAATAAATTATTTGTTGGATTCGGTCGTAACATTTTGCGATTTATCATGTGATCTATTAAATAGTTTTCTACATGATATATCACATGAAAATTTTCAGTAGGGTAAAAGTTCTCATCCCTTACCAAAAAATATTCAAATCACATACTACTGCTAAGTACATGCCTGTTAATATCACAATAAAAGCATAATTGAAACTCAAACTTTAGCTTCCATATCTTTCTGGAATCGTACTGCTGCACAGTGGAAGATTTCAGCGAAAACGTGGCCAAAAGTCGAATAACGAGATTTCCTTTCGAAACCTTTGGTCGCTAGGCATCGTTTACAAACTATTTATTCCCTCTGCTCAAAGCCGTTAGGCCCGGCCCCTACGTGTGGTTGTCGAAATATTTCTGCCTAAAGTTGATCTGCTACAACGGCAGTTTCTAAGTGCGCGCATCAACGGATCTCATTAAAAAGTTCAAACTCATATAAATTGAAAGTTTCTATTAAAAAAGAAAATTGAGAATATGGATGCAGTTTCTGAAAGTATGTAGAACATTACAAATATTTTACTTTTGCAAAAAAGAAACGTCACTCTATTTGTTTATTATATACAATTGTTCATCAAAGAAGTGGCTAGTTGTTAGAAAGAAAACCAATGATATGCAGACCAAAAGTGCCAAATCCCGTTGAATCCCGCGCTCATTCTGCGATGAATCTAAAGCATCAACTATTAGAAACTGATTCTGCAAAAATCAGTTTTTAATATTGGTTAGCTTTGACGTTACGTATTTTTGCACATTAGCGTGTTTGTTCTAGTGAGACATCTCGTCTCGTTTTTGCATTGGGCTAAAAAAAGATTGCCATGTTCTACGTTTGAATACCGAACCTTTTCTTATGTTTTTATTTGCGTACGGAAGGCTTTCCTAAATTACAAAAGAGGAGGACAAATTGATGTTACTTCTGATAGATTGAAATGTCTCTGACTAGCATTTATTCCTTTCTCTATGCAGAATTTTCTCGGAAATGCATGTTTGAAAATTTAAAGGCAGAATACAATATAAAGAATATGTTCAGATGCTTTAGTTGAACTCCTGCTGTTGTAATCAAATCTTGGCTGAAAACTATAAAATATAAATGTATTCTGCAACCAGAGCTCTACAGTGGACACAATTTCAACACCGTAGATATCCATGTCATTATATGTATCCGTATTTTTACAGGATCTCAGGATCAGCTTATCTTTTTGCCACGAAGAAAGGTATTTGCTACACTGCGAAACTGCATGACAGGACATCAATCACCAAATACTAAGTTTGGAATTTGGTATCAAATGAAGCTGATTGTCTTGTGCAGATACGATCAAATGCCGAAACGCAGATATTAAAATTGTTTTTTTTTAAATGCGTACGAAGTGGAAGAAGGTGAATGCCAATGAAATTTTTTTCTACGCAAAAATGAGGATTGGGTGGATGTCTCTGATTAAATTGTACCAATATTTTGACAAATAAAGTTATTAACATAATCGCTCTTCACCAAAACGTCTGAAATTTGTATGCAGTGAACCCAAAAACTCAAATTCAGTATTTTTCGGCCATATGCAATGGTATTTGTATAATCGCACCACCACATTCTAGCCATCATTATGTTTTTGAAAATTTGCGCCCCAGATTCGTATTTATTGATCCCAAAAATGTATAGGGGCTGACTTTCAGCTTTTTCCAACAAGTATTTCGATAATCGCATTGCTATATTTCCGCAGCTATTTTGTTTTTGAAAATCTGCGCCCTAAATTCGTATTGAGCGACCCCAAGAACTATAAAATACTAAGTTTGGTAAAATTCTAATCTATTACTGACTTATGACCACGTTTTAGCTGAAATCCCCCACTGTGTATTCCCAAACTGGGGTAAGACTGACCTTAAACTTATCGAACTACGCAACTACAAATGATCCTCAGTTATGAATAAAAAAGAAACTACCTCACACATTAGCATACTTTTAAATTACAGATAAGATACGGCAGTGCTAATCGGACCCCAGCGTACCAAGCAAGAGTTAATAAAACTTTCTAACCGAGATGTAAGCAGTGAATATTGTCCGTACTTTTGACGCCCAACTATAAGTGTGCTACTGAACCCTACTACCACTGCGTAATTGTAAGTGAAGGATTGGCAACTGTTGCATAATGGTATTGAAAATCCAGAAAATAAAATTAAATTAGTAAGGAGTAGGGTTCAGTAGCACACTTATAGTTAGGCCACAAATACAATCAATGTCCACTGCTCACGATCATATCTCAATCGGAAAGTTTTATTAACTCTTGCCTGCCACACCGGGGTCCGATGGGCACTGTTCAATTTACCTGTAATTTGAAAGTATGGTAGTGTACAAGTCATTTTGTTTCTTATTGATACCCAATTATCATTTGAAGTTGCCTAGTTGGATAAGTTTAGGGTCAGGCTGACCCAGTATGACAGCAGCGTGATTCCAGAGAGATGTGGAAGCTAAGGGTTGAGTTTCAATCATTCTTTTATTGTGAATTATCAGACATGTACTTAGCAGTAGTATGTGTTTTGAATCTTTTTTGACAAAGGATGAGAACATTTATATATCCTGTGTTTTTGTCCTTTTTTTTTCTTGTACAAGATAATATGCAAACAATTTTGATCAAAGAAGGTCTTTTTGTGCGTGATGTCCAGGTTTCTAATGTACTTAGTTACAGGTTTTAGCACCAGAGGTGCTTCTTGGGGGAATATGAGCGTATCGTAGTAGCCACAAACGGCCGAGCTTGATTGCGCACGAGGCGCACTGTGACATTAGATCGAAAGTAGCGCGCCCCGCCGTGTTTTACGAGCTTATTTTTTTTTCAAACGATGTGAGATTTTCAGTTTTTTCATGCGGGATTAGGATTTACGTACGGTAGTAACGTTTGCATAGCTGGTCGGGGGTGCGGGGTCTGCGAGGGTGGACGTGCATGAGCACCTCTCCGGATCTTACAGAGTGCGAAATTCCTTTAGGCGTCTCTATCTATCCGCATGCCTGTTTGTCTGTCTGACAGTCGAATGGGCGTGTGGCTTATGCGGTTTTCTGTATCACACGGTGAGAAGACAAGAGCAATACAGTAAAACTGTTTGTTTACAGGCTGAGTTCATTATCATCCCGTATAGTAACCGTAGGGCAGGTTATCAAAACTGTCGCCTCAGTAACGTATTTTCACGAATCCAGACTTACATGTTTTGCTCGATAATTATCTCTGCACTTATCACGTCTCCGTATACTACTTCTTGATAAACTACACCTGTTTCTGCAACCCCACGGAAAAAGAAACAAGATATAAACAATAACGCAAGTTTGCATTTACCACCCTGGAACATTCTAGAAAAAGGGTAAACACAACACCTACACATTAGAGTCTCCTTATACACAGTGCTTGCAGAGAAGAAACTTCTTATTCATTCTAGAAAAAGGTTTGTATCTTGGGGGTGTCCGTATGTAAGAATCTGTATCCAGAACTAACCTTGTTATACTACTCATCTTTCAATATTAGCCTGCACATAGAATACGTGATCAAAAATTTGGAATTGGAATAAAACTTTGTTCAAATCCAAAGCTAAGAAATGATCGAAAGAACTTGTTATGTGTTAATGAATGTGTATTTGAATTGAAATGTTTGTGTGAAGAAAAAATTTTTCAATTACGCGTACCCAGTGAACACATGACCTCCATATGACGTCATAGATAGGTCACATAGAGATCATCGACTTTTTACATAGATATGACATAAAAATGACTTTATTGATGACTCTGATATGATGTCATGTAGTATGACATCATTATGACATAGTGCTGACATAAAATTTGACTTTTATATGACGTCATGATTGTGACTTAAATATTACGTAAATATTATGTCTTATCCCTATCACATGTGTGACGTCGCATCAAAGTCATAAATTTATACATTATTTACGTAAGAAATAAATCATACAATTACATAAATTACAAGTCATATTCTGACGTCAAAAGGATATCATAATACCGTCATATTCTTACCTAAGAAACAACTCATACTTTTACGTAAAATTGATGTTGGATGAACGTCATACTTAAGCATCAGCTTCCGGTCATTCTTTTACATACGAGTGACATAATACTAATGTCACGACGGTATAAAAAAAAACGTTCAACGATACTTTTCTATTTATGTTCTATGTTGTATCATGTATTGATTTAATAATTCATAAGTGGAATTTCATATGACATTTCTTAATTTTTACTTTTCTATTTAGTGTCCAAATTTAACTTACCGCAAATTCTCTTTAAATGCAAACATTAAATATATTTTTAACATTGAAAATATTAGGATATTGTCATAAATAAAATATATAAACTAATTTCAAAATTAATTATTATATTGTAATAGAGGTACAGTAACAAAATAATCACTATTTATAAATGAAAAATATAAACATTTTGACTTTACAAGTTCTGTTGTAACAGTTATATTATTATAAGCATTCTTAAATACTTTTTATCACTATGACATCAGAGTTATGTCATCGAGACGTCAGGTAAGTTATAATCATGTCAGCCAGACGTCACAATTTTTTAAGCAACTTTACATCACTATTTTACCTCAAATTTAAGTCATCTTGACGTCAGCTAAATAACAAGTACGTCAGCTGGACGTCATATTTTTGTAAGCTTCCGGTACCGACTTTACTTCTCTATGACATCAGAGTTATGTCATTTTGACGTCAGTTAAGTCATAATGATGTCAATTGGAGGTCATATTTACGTCATTTATCTTACGTAAGAATCTTACGTCAGGAAGTGGGAAATTATGAGTCATATGTGACTCATATATGACTCACATCTTACGTAAATCATGACGTGACATGACGTCATTCTGACATCAGTTTGACATAATTGTGTTCACTGGGTAGTGATAGTTGTTACGACCTACAATAACCGAATTTACAGATTGTGACGATCTGAGCTAGAAATCTGGACGAACCGAACATCAGAGTTCGCACGCGTGAGCTTCACAAGATTTGTGAATCGAATTTAAATCTGAATCAAATTTCTCTCGCAGCGTTCTTTCCAGAACGTAAGAAGGGTATGTCTCCAAAAGCCTTTTTGGCTTCTACGGAGCAAGAGAAGAGATGAATTAGTAACCATGATTATGCGTCTGCAGCCGTCTTAAGACGATCAATAGAAACACCCGCATTCGCACGGGAAACAAGGAAAACTTTAGAAAACCTTGTCCATGTGTAGCGGGACCGATTTCAAACCTTAGCTCGTCGATTCGGTCCCTGCACAACGTGACCTGTAATACAATTTTTGCAAGCTGCCATTCAGGTCCTCGTCGACAGTCTGTGGATTTAAACTCGGGTCCTTTCGTTCCGCAGTCTCGCACGCTACACGATACGTTACTACGGTCGGTTCACCAAATAATCACCAAGTAATTAAGTTTTATTTCATACGTACTTCAGCTTTTGTGATTGCCGAGAAATTCGGACTCAAATAGTATTTTATTCCTTCTGTACTTCCAGGTAGAGTAATTCCCCTCACCAGCAGTATCAGTAGGACAGCATATGGGAAAAGGGCAGTAAACCACACCACCTGTAAACAAATGAATTTCTGATTCTTAATTCAGTCTAAACACTTCATCGTGTGATCAATATTCGCGTCAACGAATCGCAGCCAGGTATGAGAATGCCACCGGAAGCAACCAGAATCATTCACGCTGCCGAACTAGCTGCTATGTACATCTTACGTGTATGATCAATGTACCATATTTTGAAAACTGCTAGATATTTTAATACAAAACTTGCGTCATCAAAAGTCCCAGGCAGGATAAACCTATCCTGTGAATTTTGAATCCTGTAGTTACGGATTTATTGAACTTCACGGGTGATGAAAAATTGATCTAGTTCTTCGTCTCCTTCTCCGCAGTTCAGTAGCTCCGAGACAAGATATCTATGGAACTATGATGCGTAGGAACATGAAAGTTTTAAGGTGTGTTTCACGAATCCTAATCTAGAAACTTATCGAATTTGTGCAAGATCTTCTATCAAATTCCCTGCTACTCTACATGATGTAAAAGAGCTTGAGAGATTGAATAATTTGCGAATCAACGTTGTAACGTGGCATTTCGGACAGACATGCCCGTTACAAGGTACTCCCTGGACCTTGGGCGGAATCCAGAAATAAGGGTTTCGGAGATCGAGTCGCGAGATAATAATAGTGAGCGCCAGAACTGGAGTCACGCATCCGGGCTTCGAGAGGGACGAAATAGCGAATTAAGAATAAGATATTGCAGGCTTTTGTTTTTATTTTTTTTTTTGAATACACCGGCCACAAGCCCGCGACCAACTCCGACGCCGAAGATATTTTAAGGCAAGGCGAAACCGCGGAAATTTTGCGGGAAGGATACCGAGGCTGCGGAGGGGGAGACAACGCAGATCCCTGCAGCGCGGGAATCCAAGGCGGAAGCGATTCCCGCTGGCGGTCGGCGCGCCGCAGCCTCCCCGCGCACCCCACCTACACCCAACCGAGGCAACCGCGAAAGACCAGCTAGCGACGAGGGAGCACCACCCCTCCCAACCCCAGGACCCCGTAAAGCTGCGCGAAAGACGACATCGCGATCTGGCGTTAAGTTCTGCGCCGGGTCAGTAGTACAGCAAGGCCGGTTCTGAGTACAAACCACCTTCTTTACCGACCGAGCCGCTCCGCGCAGCCCACCGAGGCGCTCCGCGCAGCCCAGACTCAAACCCTTTTCCGCTCCGCGTAGCCCAGACTCAAACCCTTTTTCGCGATGACGTCACAGTCTGCCGTACCGAAGGACAAAACCGTGCAACCTTACCGACAGTTGTTCGATCGAAGGTCAAAATCCCGCGATGACGTCACAGTCTGCCGTACCGAAGGTCAAAACCGTGCAACCTTACCGACAGTTGTTCGATCGAAGGTCAAAATCCCGCGATGACGTCACAGTCTGCCGTACCGAAGGTCTGTAGTGCTCGCCTGCCGACGGTAGAGGGCGCAACGGAGGCGAGAACTTTTTTACCATCCCGCATTCTTTTCCCACGATATGACTGCTGATGTGTAACATTAACCACTCCGAATTCCTTTCCCAATATCACTGATGTGTAACATCAACCACCCCCACATTCCTTCCCACGTTATCAACCACGTGACATTCCAAAATTAATGGTTCCGAGAATCGTGTTTCACTTATTCGGATGTCGGTTTGACATCAACCACGTGACATTTTTTGGCTTGTAACTGCCGTGTGAACTCAACGATGAATTTCGAACGGGTTCAGTCAAGACCAGCGTGCAAGGTCGACCGATAGCCGCGGTACATTCAAAGTCATGGATCTGCGGTGTTGGGTTACTATCGCCCTGGGAATGCTAAAAGGTGCGCGCGCATACACAAACATACGTACAGCTGCCCTATAAAAAGGACGCTCATCACTGCAAACGATCATTACGTCACAACTTGTCAAGTATACGTGAGGAAAAAGCTCAAGATGGAATCCGCGAAGTGTTTGAGATTGATCGATGTTATGGAAACGGCGTTCAAGATTTTATCTGAAAACTCGTCGCCGGCAGAAATTGCAAAATGGTTAAAATTTGGAAGTCAAAATATTCGGCTTCTGAACAAAATTTTGCGAAAGGCTTCATCGATTGGAGAAAAGATGAGAATTATCACAACGATCAGACTCTTGAAAGCGCTCACGGAAAAATTCAAACGTCTTCAGAAAACGGGTGGAGGTACGCGGAAAGTAAGAAGAAGCGATCGAGTTCACTGGGAAGATTTGGAATCAGCTTTCGAGGAGAGAATTCGAACTGGATCCATCGTCAATTTAAAACATAAAGATGTGGAGAGATTTCTAGAAGACGCAAAGGTACTAGCTGTGACGAGACTAAAAAACGCTCTGAAGAAAGACAGGAGCTTGAAAGCCAACGTTATCCTGGCTTGTAAATTTGAAGTTAGAAAAGACGATCGCACGGTGGAAGAGATCAAATTTTTTAATACGAGAAATGAAATCATCCTCCAGACAACGGATATCAACGAATGGTTCATCGAAAACGCGACGGAGCGTTTGTTGAAAAAGGTGGAAGATTTCCAGGAAAAGGATTCAGGCTGGTCGCTGACTGAAATAATCAATTTGACTGTGAATATCAACAAGTACGTACCACTACGAGGCGGTGTCTTCACATACACACTACTACCCAAAGATATTCAAGATAAGAAGGCTGTCGTCAACATCCGTAACAGCGACTCGTATTGCTTCCTCTGGTCGGTCACCGCAGCTCTGTTCCCAGCCGACAACAACAATCCCAGCAAAATTACTTCGTATCCACATTTCAGCTCAGTGCTACAATACGACGGTTTGCATTTTCCAATGTCTTTAGACCAGATTCCAAAATTTGAGAAACTCAACAAACTTTCAATTAACGTTTATGGTATAGATAGTGCGGAAAAACAAAAGCGCAGTGAAATCGTACCCATTTATTTGAGTCGAAACAAGTCTGATAAACCTGTAATTCATCTTTTGGTGATAGAAACTGAAATCACTGACGATGACGATGACGATGATAGTATGGAAAATATTGAAAAGAATGTAACACATCATTTTGTATGGATTCGAAATCTGTCTCGATTAACAAGTTCTCAAATTTCTAAACATAAACGTCGTACGTGGTTATGTGATAGGTGTCTATCACACTTTCAATCTGAAGAGTGTTTAACAAAGCACAATGTAGATTGCATGAATTTAAACAAAACCAAAGTTATTCTACCCACAGATGAGGAAAAAATACTGAAATTCAAAAATTTCAAGCATAAAGAAACCGTTCCATTCTGCATTTACGCGGATCTCGAATGTTTACTGGAACCTACGCTCAAAAAGATGGGTACAAGAACAATTTATCAGAAGCATCTTCCGTATAGTATAGCTTACTATCTACATTGTGCGTTTGACGATTCGCTTTCAAAATTCAAAATTAATCGCGGAGAGACTTGCGTTCAATGGTTTGTGAACGAGTTAGCGGAATTGGCACATTCGTTAGAGGGATACTACAAGACTGTTGTACCGATGGAACCACTAAATTTCAATCAAATCAACGAATTTCACTCAACAACAGTGTGTCACATTTGTGAAAAACTGTTTACACTCACAGACGTGAAACATCGTGATCACTGCCATTTCACGGGAAAGTACCGTGGTGCTGCTCACCGAGGTTGCAATCTAAATTACCAAAATTCGCACATTATTCCAGTGATATTCCACAATCTGTCGGGTTACGATTCACATTTTCTGATCAAAGCACTGGCTACATCGTTCGAGGGCACAATTGAGCTTCTACCCGTAAACAAAGAAAAGTACATTTCTTTTACAAAATATGTCGAGGGGACAGATATAAAGTTTAGATTCGTAGATTCGTACCGTTTCATGCCCAGTAGTCTTGAGAAATTAGCAACGTATCTCGGTGATGATCAGAAATCAATCACACGAAAATTTTATCGTAGCTCAGATAAATTTCAGTTATTGACCAGAAAAGGAGTGTTCCCGTACGAATACATAGACAGTTGGGAGAAGCTCGAGGACACACGGCTGCCATCCAAACAACAATTTTACTCAAAATTAAATGATCGGGATATATCAGACGACGACTATGCACATGCATGTAAAGTTTGGCAAACTTTTAACGTTCAAACTTTGGGAGAGTATTCGGACTTGTATTTACAGACGGACGTGTTTTTACTGGCTGACGTTTTTCAAAATTTTCGACATAATTGTTGGACGACGTACAAACTGGACCCGTTACATTACTACACAGCGCCCGGTCTGTCGTTTGATGCAATGTTAAAATGTACAGGCATCGAACTCGAGCTTCTCACCGACATAGACATGGTTATGTTTATCGAAAAGGGTATTCGAGGTGGTGTGTCACAGTGTTCGAACAGATACGCAAAGGCCAACAATAGATATATGGGAGAGGAATTCGATCCTGAGGTCGAAGAATCTTATCTCATGTACTTTGACGTTAATAATTTGTACGGTGCTGCTATGAGCTTTGCTCTGCCATACAGTTCTTTCGAATGGTTATCAGACTTCGGACAATGCGACGTTCTTACCATCTCGGACGATGCGGAGTTTAATTACATACTGGAGGTGGATTTGGAATATCCTGAGGAACTGCATGAAATTCATAAGGATTTACCACTGTGTCCGGAGCACTATATACCTCCGATCTCGAATAGTAAGCAACCGAAATTGACGCCCACGCTACCTTCCAAGAAAAACTACGTTGTTCACTGTAGGGTTTTGAAACAATGCTTACAATTAGGCTTAAAATTACTCAAAATTCACAGAGTTCTCAAATTCAGACAAACCCCGTGGCTCAAAAAATACATAGATTTGAATACCGATTTGCGCAAAAAATCTCAGAACGAATTCGAGAAAAATTTTTACAAACTGATGAACAACGCAGTTTTTGGCGAAACAATGTAAAATGTTAGGAAGTATAGAGATGTCAGACTGATCACGAAATGGGATGGAAGATACGGTGCTAGAGCTACTATAGCCAAACCCAATTTTCACAGCTGCACCGTTTTCGGCAAAGATATAATTATCGTTGAAATGAGTAAGACGAAAGTCAAGTTGAATAAACCATTGTATGCAGGTTTCTCCATCATGGATCTGGCTAAAACATATATCTACGATTTTCATTACAATTACATTAAGCAGAAATTTGGCAACCGAGCAAAATTAATGTACACGGATACCGACAGTTTGATTTACAATTTTACCGTCCCCGACATATACGAACACATGAAGGAGGACTTGCACAAATTCGATACGTCTGATTATCCGCTTGACAACGTTTACGGAGTACCTCGAGCAAACAAAAAAGTTCTCGGCTTGATGAAAGATGAGAATAATGGAAAAATTATGCTGGAATTTGTAGGATTGAGAGCTAAACTGTACGCATTCCGAGTCTTGGGAGATGAGAAAGACAATAAACGTGCCAAAGGTGTCAAAGGATCAGCGTTGAGAAAAATAACTTTCAACGATTATTTGGAATGTGTTTTGAACCGTGAAAATCTATCCTCAAATCAGCATTTGATATTGAGTCGAAAGCACGAGGTATACACCGTAGAACAGCAGAAAGTAGCACTGAGCTGGAATGACGACGAGCGGATCGTGTTTCAAAATACAACCGACACGCTTCCGTGGGGCTACAAGCCTACACATTAGCTTTGTAATTTATAACTGTACCATGATGTATAAAATATTATTATGTAGGATAGTGAATATGAACGCTCCGAAATATAAGAAATTGTACAACGATGCATATGTCTGTCGATTGTCTAAAAAATAAAGACGCATACTTGTTGTGTGTCGGATATAAAATAAAGAGGGCCATACGTTTTTACAAAAAAATTCATTTATTCAAATGTTACATATCCGATTCGTTTATCCAACTGTTGTGTGTATTGTCAAAACCTAACCATTCAACGTATATTTTTCTTCCGCGCTTCTTGAGCACCTTCTCCACCAGATAGATATCCGGATGTTTAACCTTGAGGAGCTCTTGTTCGTAGAAACCACCAGCGATGAGTTGATCTCGGTAGTCTTTGAGCTTGTACGTCACAGGATGAGTATTTTCCACTCGACTTATCGTGAATATTTCAGTCGTCCAATTGGGAGTGTAACCTTTCTCGAAAACATTTTTGAATTTGCTGATTCGAACTTTGTCGCCAGATTTGAATTTTGCCAATATGGTAGGTATCGCTCGAAGCCCTCCGTACGCCTGACGTAATGACAGCCTCTCGTTTGCAACGGTGACATCCGACGGTTTCATTCTTATGGTTCGGTGTTTGGTGTTGTTGTAAGCCGAAACCAAATCAGATAAGACATCGAGCCACTTGTAGTTTCCTTGCATGCTGAACCGTGTCCACATTTTACCTTTCAGCGTGCGATTGAAACGTTCACAGATCGAAGCCTTCAAATTACTGTACGTGGAGTAAAGTTTGATTCCGTAGTGTGTCATAAGCGATTCAAATTTCGAGTTGTAAAATCCCGTTCCTCTGTCAACGTGTAAATTTTTTGGCACCCGTCCTTGAACAAGCACAGACTCCATTGCCTTCGTAACATCATCTCCAGACTTGCTTTTTATCGGTACAGCCCACGCATACTTTGGAAAAATATCAATGACTGTGAGCATGTACTTGTAGCCTTTGTTTTGTCTAGCGTATGACGTCATATCAACAAGATCCGCCTGCCAGGTCTCGTCGATGCCGCGCACGTCTACACGACGACGCGGGTAATTCCGGCGTGCAGGCTTATGCAGTTCCGTCACCAGTGCTTGCTTTTCCTCGTTCATATTCCAACGCTCTTAGTCGGGTGTCCAATTTGGAAATGTTATCAGCGTTTCGAATCGACAGGTCTTTGCCAGTTTCAAAGTCTGTGTAAAAGGTATCCAAGGCTTTCTCCGTGGTGAGCTCTAAAGCTTTGATCATTTGATCGAGGTTGTCGATTTGTTTTTGCAACACGCTGAATTTTCGTCTCAAGATTTTTAAAGTTACAGCATTGTTCTGCTCTGCGGGATCTGCGACATTGCACAGTCTCTTGTTCCGTATATTACGCTTCGACTGCCATGACTTTGACGTTGATATAAGCTGAACTTTGTATAACTTTTTTGACTTGCACGTATCGTGTAAGACTGACGAGTCTGCATCGGATGCGTTGAGCTTATATATATATATGAAGGCCGATAGATCGCAAGAATTTAGAAACGGTGCGCACTGCGTTCTGCGCATCTCGGAGGGAAAAATGACGTCAGAGACGGCGGGAGAGCAATAAAACTCAAAAATTTAGGATGGCGGGTCGGATAAAGGGTGGAACCAGTCGTCTCTGACGTCATGTTTCCCTCCGAGATGCGCAGAACGCAGTGCGCACCGTTTCTAAATTCTTGCGATCTATCGGCCTTCATATATATATATAAGCTCAACGCATCCGATGCAGACTCGTCAGTCTTACACGATACGTGCAAGTCAAAAAAGTTATACAAAGTTCAGCTTATATCAACGTCAAAGTCATGGCAGTCGAAGCGTAATATACGGAACAAGAGACTGTGCAATGTCGCAGATCCCGCAGAGCAGAACAATGCTGTAACTTTAAAAATCTTGAGACGAAAATTCAGCGTGTTGCAAAAACAAATCGACAACCTCGATCAAATGATCAAAGCTTTAGAGCTCACCACGGAGAAAGCCTTGGATACCTTTTACACAGACTTTGAAACTGGCAAAGACCTGTCGATTCGAAACGCTGATAACATTTCCAAATTGGACACCCGACTAAGAGCGTTGGAATATGAACGAGGAAAAGCAAGCACTGGTGACGGAACTGCATAAGCCTGCACGCCGGAATTACCCGCGTCGTCGTGTAGACGTGCGCGGCATCGACGAGACCTGGCAGGCGGATCTTGTTGATATGACGTCATACGCTAGACAAAACAAAGGCTACAAGTACATGCTCACAGTCATTGATATTTTTCCAAAGTATGCGTGGGCTGTACCGATAAAAAGCAAGTCTGGAGATGATGTTACGAAGGCAATGGAGTCTGTGCTTGTTCAAGGACGGGTGCCAAAAAATTTACACGTTGACAGAGGAACGGGATTTTACAACTCGAAATTTGAATCGCTTATGACACACTACGGAATCAAACTTTACTCCACGTACAGTAATTTGAAGGCTTCGATCTGTGAACGTTTCAATCGCACGCTGAAAGGTAAAATGTGGACACGGTTCAGCATGCAAGGAAACTACAAGTGGCTCGATGTCTTATCTGATTTGGTTTCGGCTTACAACAACACCAAACACCGAACCATAAGAATGAAACCGTCGGATGTCACCGTTGCAAACGAGAGGCTGTCATTACGTCAGGCGTACGGAGGGCTTCGAGCGATACCTACCATATTGGCAAAATTCAAATCTGGCGACAAAGTTCGAATCAGCAAATTCAAAAATGTTTTCGAGAAAGGTTACACTCCCAATTGGACGACTGAAATATTCACGATAAGTCGAGTGGAAAATACTCATCCTGTGACGTACAAGCTCAAAGACTACCGAGATCAACTCATCGCTGGTGGTTTCTACGAACAAGAGCTCCTCAAGGTTAAACATCCGGATATCTATCTGGTGGAGAAGGTGCTCAAGAAGCGCGGAAGAAAAATATACGTTGAATGGTTAGGTTTTGACAATACACACAACAGTTGGATAAACGAATCGGATATGTAACATTTGAATAAATGAATTTTTTTGTAAAAACGTATGGCCCTCTTTATTTTATATCCGACACACAACAAGTATGCGTCTTTATTTTTTAGACAATCGACAGACATATGCATCGTTGTACAATTTCTTATATTTCGGAGCGTTCATATTCACTATCCTACATAATAATATTTTATACATCATGGTACAGTTATAAATTACAAAGCTAATGTGTAGGCTTGTAGCCCCACGGAAGCGTGTCGGTTGTATTTTGAAACACGATCCGCTCGTCGTCATTCCAGCTCAGTGCTACTTTCTGCTGTTCTACGGTGTATACCTCGTGCTTTCGACTCAATATCAAATGCTGATTTGAGGATAGATTTTCACGGTTCAAAACACATTCCAAATAATCGTTGAAAGTTATTTTTCTCAACGCTGATCCTTTGACACCTTTGGCACGTTTATTGTCTTTCTCATCTCCCAAGACTCGGAATGCGTACAGTTTAGCTCTCAATCCTACAAATTCCAGCATAATTTTTCCATTATTCTCATCTTTCATCAAGCCGAGAACTTTTTTGTTTGCTCGAGGTACTCCGTAAACGTTGTCAAGCGGATAATCAGACGTATCGAATTTGTGCAAGTCCTCCTTCATGTGTTCGTATATGTCGGGGACGGTAAAATTGTAAATCAAACTGTCGGTATCCGTGTACATTAATTTTGCTCGGTTGCCAAATTTCTGCTTAATGTAATTGTAATGAAAATCGTAGATATATGTTTTAGCCAGATCCATGATGGAGAAACCTGCATACAATGGTTTATTCAACTTGACTTTCGTCTTACTCATTTCAACGATAATTATATCTTTGCCGAAAACGGTGCAGCTGTGAAAATTGGGTTTGGCTATAGTAGCTCTAGCACCGTATCTTCCATCCCATTTCGTGATCAGTCTGACATCTCTATACTTCCTAACATTTTACATTGTTTCGCCAAAAACTGCGTTGTTCATCAGTTTGTAAAAATTTTTCTCGAATTCGTTCTGAGATTTTTTGCGCAAATCGGTATTCAAATCTATGTATTTTTTGAGCCACGGGGTTTGTCTGAATTTGAGAACTCTGTGAATTTTGAGTAATTTTAAGCCTAATTGTAAGCATTGTTTCAAAACCCTACAGTGAACAACGTAGTTTTTCTTGGAAGGTAGCGTGGGCGTCAATTTCGGTTGCTTACTATTCGAGATCGGAGGTATATAGTGCTCCGGACACAGTGGTAAATCCTTATGAATTTCATGCAGTTCCTCAGGATATTCCAAATCCACCTCCAGTATGTAATTAAACTCCGCATCGTCCGAGATGGTAAGAACGTCGCATTGTCCGAAGTCTGATAACCATTCGAAAGAACTGTATGGCAGAGCAAAGCTCATAGCAGCACCGTACAAATTATTAACGTCAAAGTACATGAGATAAGATTCTTCGACCTCAGGATCGAATTCCTCTCCCATATATCTATTGTTGGCCTTTGCGTATCTGTTCGAACACTGTGACACACCACCTCGAATACCCTTTTCGATAAACATAACCATGTCTATGTCGGTGAGAAGCTCGAGTTCGATGCCTGTACATTTTAACATTGCATCAAACGACAGACCGGGCGCTGTGTAGTAATGTAACGGGTCCAGTTTGTACGTCGTCCAACAATTATGTCGAAAATTTTGAAAAACGTCAGCCAGTAAAAACACGTCCGTCTGTAAATACAAGTCCGAATACTCTCCCAAAGTTTGAACGTTAAAAGTTTGCCAAACTTTACATGCATGTGCATAGTCGTCGTCTGATATATCCCGATCATTTAATTTTGAGTAAAATTGTTGTTTGGATGGCAGCCGTGTGTCCTCGAGCTTCTCCCAACTGTCTATGTATTCGTACGGGAACACTCCTTTTCTGGTCAATAACTGAAATTTATCTGAGCTACGATAAAATTTTCGTGTGATTGATTTCTGATCATCACCGAGATACGTTGCTAATTTCTCAAGACTACTGGGCATGAAACGGTACGAATCTACGAATCTAAACTTTATATCTGTCCCCTCGACATATTTTGTAAAAGAAATGTACTTTTCTTTGTTTACGGGTAGAAGCTCAATTGTGCCCTCGAACGATGTAGCCAGTGCTTTGATCAGAAAATGTGAATCGTAACCCGACAGATTGTGGAATATCACTGGAATAATGTGCGAATTTTGGTAATTTAGATTGCAACCTCGGTGAGCAGCACCACGGTACTTTCCCGTGAAATGGCAGTGATCACGATGTTTCACGTCTGTGAGTGTAAACAGTTTTTCACAAATGTGACACACTGTTGTTGAGTGAAATTCGTTGATTTGATTGAAATTTAGTGGTTCCATCGGTACAACAGTCTTGTAGTATCCCTCTAACGAATGTGCCAATTCCGCTAACTCGTTCACAAACCATTGAACGCAAGTCTCTCCGCGATTAATTTTGAATTTTGAAAGCGAATCGTCAAACGCACAATGTAGATAGTAAGCTATACTATACGGAAGATGCTTCTGATAAATTGTTCTTGTACCCATCTTTTTGAGCGTAGGTTCCAGTAAACATTCGAGATCCGCGTAAATGCAGAATGGAACGGTTTCTTTATGCTTGAAATTTTTGAATTTCAGTATTTTTTCCTCATCTGTGGGTAGAATAACTTTGGTTTTGTTTAAATTCATGCAATCTACATTGTGCTTTGTTAAACACTCTTCAGATTGAAAGTGTGATAGACACCTATCACATAACCACGTACGACGTTTATGTTTAGAAATTTGAGAACTTGTTAATCGAGACAGATTTCGAATCCATACAAAATGATGTGTTACATTCTTTTCAATATTTTCCATACTATCATCGTCATCGTCATCGTCAGTGATTTCAGTTTCTATCACCAAAAGATGAATTACAGGTTTATCAGACTTGTTTCGACTCAAATAAATGGGTACGATTTCACTGCGCTTTTGTTTTTCCGCACTATCTATACCATAAACGTTAATTGAAAGTTTGTTGAGTTTCTCAAATTTTGGAATCTGGTCTAAAGACATTGGAAAATGCAAACCGTCGTATTGTAGCACTGAGCTGAAATGTGGATACGAAGTAATTTTGCTGGGATTGTTGTTGTCGGCTGGGAACAGAGCTGCGGTGACCGACCAGAGGAAGCAATACGAGTCGCTGTTACGGATGTTGACGACAGCCTTCTTATCTTGAATATCTTTGGGTAGTAGTGTGTATGTGAAGACACCGCCTCGTAGTGGTACGTACTTGTTGATATTCACAGTCAAATTGATTATTTCAGTCAGCGACCAGCCTGAATCCTTTTCCTGGAAATCTTCCACCTTTTTCAACAAACGCTCCGTCGCGTTTTCGATGAACCATTCGTTGATATCCGTTGTCTGGAGGATGATTTCATTTCTCGTATTAAAAAATTTGATCTCTTCCACCGTGCGATCGTCTTTTCTAACTTCAAATTTACAAGCCAGGATAACGTTGGCTTTCAAGCTCCTGTCTTTCTTCAGAGCGTTTTTTAGTCTCGTCACAGCTAGTACCTTTGCGTCTTCTAGAAATCTCTCCACATCTTTATGTTTTAAATTGACGATGGATCCAGTTCGAATTCTCTCCTCGAAAGCTGATTCCAAATCTTCCCAGTGAACTCGATCGCTTCTTCTTACTTTCCGCGTACCTCCACCCGTTTTCTGAAGACGTTTGAATTTTTCCGTGAGCGCTTTCAAGAGTCTGATCGTTGTGATAATTCTCATCTTTTCTCCAATCGATGAAGCCTTTCGCAAAATTTTGTTCAGAAGCCGAATATTTTGACTTCCAAATTTTAACCATTTTGCAATTTCTGCCGGCGACGAGTTTTCAGATAAAATCTTGAACGCCGTTTCCATAACATCGATCAATCTCAAACACTTCGCGGATTCCATCTTGAGCTTTTTCCTCACGTATACTTGACAAGTTGTGACGTAATGATCGTTTGCAGTGATGAGCGTCCTTTTTATAGGGCAGCTGTACGTATGTTTGTGTATGCGCGCGCACCTTTTAGCATTCCCAGGGCGATAGTAACCCAACACCGCAGATCCATGACTTTGAATGTACCGCGGCTATCGGTCGACCTTGCACGCTGGTCTTGACTGAACCCGTTCGAAATTCATCGTTGAGTTCACACGGCAGTTACAAGCCAAAAAATGTCACGTGGTTGATGTCAAACCGACATCCGAATAAGTGAAACACGATTCTCGGAACCATTAATTTTGGAATGTCACGTGGTTGATAACGTGGGAAGGAATGTGGGGGTGGTTGATGTTACACATCAGTGATATTGGGAAAGGAATTCGGAGTGGTTAATGTTACACATCAGCAGTCATATCGTGGGGAAAGAATGCGGGATGGTAAAAAAGTTCTCGCCCCCCGTTGCGCCCTCTACCGTCGGCAGGCGAGCACTACAGACCTTCGGTACGGCAGACTGTGACGTCATCGCGGGATTTTGACCTTCGATCGAACAACTGTCGGTAAGGTTGCACGGTCTTGACCTTCGGTACGGCAGACTGTGACGTCATCGCGAAAAAGGGTTTGAGTCTGGGCTACGCGGAGCGGAAAAGGGTTTGAGTCTGGGCTGCGCGGAGCGGCTCGGTCGGTAAAGAAGGTGTTTGTACTCAGAACCCGCCTTGCTATACTACTCGCGTCGCGACGACAGGTGCGCGTCAAGTTGCGCAATCTCCGAAATCGATGACAGATCGATTGTTGCGCATTCTTAGGTTGATGACGTCACGAAGGATTAGTGTGACGAGATCGGCGTTGCGGCCGATCGGCCATCTGAGATTACTCTAGTTCTGGCGATTGATCAGGGAGGTGTCGTTGAGTTTGGCTAGTTAAAGGGGTTGGATTGTTGCGCGAGAAAGTTTCGTTGGGTTGCGAGGCACGATGGACGGACACAGACATGAGGGAGTAGGAAGCTTAGTGAGCTGGATGTGGAGCGGTAAGCGTTGCTGATATCCTCGCGATCGAATTTCGAGAGTAATTGAGCGAGGGCTGGTCCGAGAAAAAATAGCCGTTTGTAATTTGCGTGTCGAAAAATCCTCGAAATTCGTTTGCCGATCATTTTGTTTGGTGACCGTAGCCTGAGTTGCGCGTACTAACGTCGACCCACGGTTAAGTGACCGAGAAGGTCGAGTAGAGTCCCGGGATTGAGTCGCGGCAAACCTACGGTAATTTGAGTGTAACCAAATTCCGTTACACGGGGTCACGTCGAGTCCATTAAAATAAAGTGTCGCCTTTCGTGTAGGTCGCGAATCGTCAAAGGGAGAGCGTTCAAACTCGCAAACCACGCCAAAACTTCGCGGGGAAGGTTGAACTCGGATGCGTGGTTCTAAGTAATAACAAAGTAGGAGTAAGAAAACGAGTTAAGGTAGTAATTAAGATTGCGACTAATGCGGCCCGTATGCCTTGATATAGTTTTTTTTTTTTGTTTGCCCTTAATTACAATAGCCAAGGTGGCGATTAGCGCTATTCCGTAGAGGACGATCGTGGGCAGCGCGTCGGGTCCAATTTTGTGTTTGGTTTTTGTGAGTTAGCGCTTATTATTAAGGCAGCGACTAGCGCACGTAGGCAGTAGAGGTCTGCTAGATCTATTAATTTTTTTTGTTCTTTCTTTTTTTTTTTGTCAAACCTAACGATGTAATTTTGAATCGCGCATAGCGACTCACGGATTATTATTTCTCTGGCTTTGTATTTGGAATCGCGAAGAGCGACTTTTGAAGTATTATTTCTTTTGTTTTGTATTATCACTGGCTGGAAATATGTTATTTTAATTTTATTATTGCTTCGTAGGATAACGTGTTGGCGTACGTGTGTCGTATCTCTCTATACCCAAAAATTACCTCTCCCCTCTCCGCCGTTCTGAGCTAACGAGTATATGGTCGCGGTATATCGCATTACCGATTTCGAGGCGTGTTGATCACGCCAGGCGCCCAACAAATTTCGCGATATTGTTTTAGGTCCAGGATACCTCGCGGACGCCGATTTATTGTGCACGCGAAAAGTTCTCGGTCATTTTCCCTGAGTGATTAAGGAGCGGGAAAAATCCACGTCACAGCGTTTAGACGAGCATGAAGGTGGAGGGAATAGCGCGGGCCAGGCCGCGTCAGTCAAGTAGTCGGGTAACTCGTGGTCAGTTGATTCATTCTTTTTGCCTTTCTTTTGTCTGTTCGTTTCCGGAGAGATGGATAAACCTCAGGGGTCTGACTGCAATTCGATCGGTACTCGGATCTAGTGGTGTCTTGTATCTTCAATCCTTCCTGATTGTTGCATGCTGGGGAGCCGGAATAACCTCGTAAGTACACTAACACAAACGCGGTACGTACCGCCAGGCACACCGGCGCAGCCCGGTTGTACCAATGAGCAAGCGCAATGCTTGACGCAAGTAATCTACAGATTGCTGGTACATACTTGGATTCACACAAGGTAATCCTTCCGGCACACCGAATCAAGCGGTGATACCTGAGCACAAGCGCAATACTTATACGCAGTCGCCAGCGACTTCATTTACCACGATTATAATGCACGAAACAGTCAAAACGCCCGGCGTAACTATATATAAATATAGAGATTCAATTCGGATGTTTCAAACGAAACCAGCAACCAATACAATCATATATATATTAGGGTGCTTCGTTTGAGACGACTATTTTTTTTTTTCGCTCCATAGACGAAATATCACTCTGAACATATAAAAAAAATGAATTCCCACCAAAGCCTAGCTCTTAATTTTAATTTTAAGTACTCGCTAAATGAATTTGAAATTTTCCCATTTAATTAACACGTAGAAATAATTTTTTTTTTGTCAATCATCTATAGCATCGCGAGTTTTCATACTATTAATTGACCATGGCCGAAAGTTTTAGAGGGATCCTTCCTCTTTAGAAGTTCCTACAGCTGATTTAGAATGTATGAAGTACTCGCCAGTAAAAAATTGTAAAGTTGATTTTTGCTAAAAAATTATGGTTTGTTTTTCATTTTTCTCCTAAACTACTAACTTTACAGCAAATTGTATGTACATTATATATGGAAGAATAGAAAGTTTTGAGTTCGATTCCCCGATGCCTCACTCTTGGTTTCTTTTTTTAATTGATTAATCACAATAAATAGCTAGATTGGAAAAATCTTATCGAGAATATTAAAATCATTGAATGTTAATGTAAATAATATAAAAAAGTGGTCAATAAAACAGTTGGAGGACAAGCCTATGTTCATTTATTCCTATTCCCTAGATTCTTGTTTTCTATAGTTGGAAATCGTGACCAAATTAAAAAATACGCGGCCTCTTTTTTGTTAAAGAGGACGCGCGCCACGAAACATTTTCAATAACTTACCTTTCCTGAAGTGGAAATCCCTTTCCACAAAGAAAAGTAGCATATGATGTACACCACCAACAGGCACAAGGCTATATCCCACTTGACAGCTCCAAGATCATGTAGACCGCCGCTTTCATGAAGTTCCAATATCGCCCGACTGAAACATGAAGTATCAAATCAATTTGACGTAAGAACGAATGGAGGACTGATTTTGCAAGGTCCTAAAACTTAAACATGTGACGCTTTCCATCTGATCCAGATCATCTTTCTATCTCATCGCTATTATTTTTTATTAAATGTTGTCGCACAATCGTAAGGGCTGGCTCGAATTAGTCGAAATTGCTATCGAAAGTATTGGATTTGAGGCATTTCTAGCTAACATAAATGAGACGTTAGTCATATTTGGGAGTTAAAGAGGGGGGGGGGGAGCCCACCCTACTTCCCTTGTCGAGCGCCGGTGGGACCAGGCCCATTGCTTCTTTCCGACTTTATTTTGATATTTCGGGCGCTGGAATCTGCTCTCGTCTTCTGAAGCTAGCGATATGGCGACCGCCGCATATTGAATTAACTATTCCGGTAATTTGATTTAATTCAAATTCATTTGAGGCACCATCTAGTGGTTTGTGTTATTGTGAAGTGCCTTCGTCGCATCTTTTCCAATCAGGCTAAGCCATAGTTACCAAGTTCTGAACTCAGCTGGCTCACTGCAGTACTCATCAACGCGACACAGACTGCTTCCTTGATCTTACGCAGGACTAACTTTGGTTCCTTAAACAGAATTCTCGTGTCGTCCCTTCACTAGTGAATTTCATGCGCCCACGCGTGTTCTGTCAGTCTGGACTTGCATCTCTCGCACATCTTCACGGTTGTCTGGTGTTCCTTGATTCGCAAGTCAAGCGGTCTTCGTGTTTTCTCTACGAAAACGTACCCACACTGGCAGGGAATCCCGTATACGCATTCCTTCGTGGCTTGCCCGCAGTTAGGAGGTTTTGTTTGTGTCAATAGGTGTATTGAATTATTTATTATTATATATAATAAAAGCTGTAAAGAAGCAGACTCATATATCTCTTGGCCTTAAAATTTAAACTAATCATCGAGAGAGGATCCGCATGGACATCATAATCAATAATTGCTGACGGTCAATTATTGATTCCTTCGCAAATTCACCAGCAACTGTTAAATCTCTGGAGCCATCAAGCCGCCCACTTCACCAGGAAGATCCGAGCTAAGTTAAGAAATGAATGAATAGTAGGTGCCTGTGCCACATTCATTCATTTCTCGTTCTATTATATTCTGTGACGTGGATTTTTCTCGCTCCTCGGTCACTCGGAGAAGATGACCGAGAACTTTCCGCGTGCACAATAAATCGGCGTCCGCGAGGTATCCTGGACCTAAAACGAGATCGCGAAATTTGTTGGGCGCCTGGCGTGATCAACACGCCTCGAAATCGGTAAGGCGATATACCGCGACCAGATACTCGGCAGTTCAATACCGCGGAGAGGGGAGAGGTAATTTTTGGGTATAGAGAGATACGAAACACGTACGCCAACACGTTGTTTGGCCAAGTTAATATAAAATTCCAATAATGTATTTCTAGCCAGCGATAATACAAAAATAAAAATAATAATACTGCAAGAGTCGCTCTTCGCGATTCCAATTACAAAGCCAGAGAAATAATACTTTGTAAGTCGCTATGCGTGATTCAACATTAATACTTAGGTTTAACAAAAAAAAGAGAGAACAAAAAATTAATATATCTAGAAGACCTCTACTGCCTACGTGCGCTAGTCGCTGCCTTAATAATAAACGCTAACTCACAAAAACCAAAAACAATATTGGACCCGACGCGTTACCCGCGATCGTCCTCTATGGAATGGCGCTAATCGCCAACTTAACAATAAGCTCCTCGACGAAACCGGAACCGAAATCCAGACCGACACGGTGACCGCAATCGGTAATAAATAAAATAAAAAAAAAAAAAAAATTGCTTATGCCTACGGGCGTTTATCGCCACCTTATTACTTATCAATAATACAAAAGCCCCAACGAAAAAGGGGCTCGTCGCGTTACCCGCGACTGTCCTCTACAAAAGAAAATTCTTATTAACACGCACCCGAGCTCAACTTTCTCCGTGACGTCGGGACGCGGTTCGCGAATTCGAACGCTCCCCTTCCGACGGCTCGCGACCTATACGAGAAATGATACTTTATCGCACTGATTTGACGTGACCCCGTGTAACGGAATTGGGTTACACTCAAATTCGAGACAATAGTGCCTCGGCTCAAAACGTGGCTCGATTCGATCTTCTCGATCACTCAGAATTGGCTCTACTTTATTACGCGCAACTCAGGCTACGGTCACCAAACGAAATAATCGGCAAACGAATTTCGAGGATTTTTCGACACGCAAATTACAAACGGCTATTTTTTCTCGGACAAGCCCTCGCTCAATTACTCTCGAAATTCGATCGCGAGGATATCAGCAACGCTCACCGCTCCACATCCAGCTCACGAAGCTTCCAACTCCCTCATCTCGGTCTCCGTCCATCGTGCCTGGCAACCCAACGAACTTTTTCGCGCAACCACTCAAACCCTTTAACTTGATCGCCAGAACTAGAGTGATCTCAGATGGCCGATCGGCCGCAACGTCGATCTCGTCACGCTAATCCTTCGCGACGTCATCACCCTAAGAATGCGCAACAATCGATCTGTCATCGATTTCGGAGATTGCGCAACTTGACGCGCACCTGCCGTCGCGACGCGGCGCAGAACTTAACGCTAGATCGCGATGTCGTCTTCCGCGCAGCTCTACGGAGCCCTGGGGTTGGGCGGGGTGGTGCTCCCTCATCGCTAGCTGGTCTCTCGCGGTTGCCTCGGTTGGGTGTAGGCGGGGTGAGCGGGGAGACTGCGGCGCGCCGGCCGCCAACGGGAATCGCGCCCGCCTTGGATTCCCGCGCTGCAGGGATCTGCGTTATCTCCCCCTCCGCAGCCTCGGTATCCTTCCCGCGAGATCTCCGCGGTTTCGCCTTGCCTCGAAATATCTTCGGCGTCGGAGTTGGTCGCTGGCTTGTGGCCGGTGTACTCGAAAAAAAAAAATAAAAACAAAAGCCTGCAATATCTTATTCTTAATTCGCTATTTCGTCCCTGTCGAAGCCCGGATGCGTGACTCTAGTTCTGGCGCTCTCGATGATTATCTCGCGACTCGATTTCCTAAACCCTTATTCCTGGATTCCGCCCAAAGTTCAGGCAGTACCTTCTAACGGGCAGGCTGTAACGATTACATTCATTCGAATATGGGCGGCAATATTTCGGATTTGACCGGACGCAAGGAAAGTGCGCGGTTGACCAGTCTGGCGGAACCGGCAACAGGTCCGGAGGAGAGAAGCGAAAAGGACTCTGCGGAAAGACGCCAACCAGTACAGACCTACAATAATGATACTCCGCAGAAGTAGAAAATCTAGCCAGTTATAAGATTTATAAAGTCACATATACACCATACTAAGTTCACCGAATCTTCGATGTCGCCACGATCCAAGTTGCTCTCATCCCCCATCTCATTGTGGGTAAACGACGGAACCTAAAGGTGAACACCAGAGCTCTAATTATCCATCGAACGAGAGTGAAGAAGAGAAGAATATCTGGATTGGCAAGGGACTTATCTGTTTCAACTGTATTCAACGACAAAGACAAGGAACCAGTTGATTTTAACATATGGTGTATCGAAGGTGTATTTTTTTAATGGTGTGTATGTGTGAATGTTTGAATGAATGTATAGCTTTTGTTTTTTTTTTTATCTGTACACTTTTATTTCTACCTTTTCTTGCAATCTTTTTATTTGAACTGTTTTATTTTTACGGTTTTATCTTTACAATTTTGTCGACTATTTTATTTATGATTTAATTATTTATGGTTCTTAGTTGTTCAGGTTCAATAAAGTGTTACATGGCCTAACCGAAATGCCACGTTACAATTCACATGGTTAAATTTTGTCACAATGCCTTATATAGAATCATACTTCTTGCTGTGAAGAGTCATTCACCCAAAGTCGAGTTATTCCATAATTTAGCGTCATTATCAACAGCAAGAATTCCTTTTTTGTCATTTTTAAATTTCTGTATTAGGCGTATTTTAATTGGAGTGCGAGAGTGCATGAATGATTTATTTTTATAATTTTGATTGATCCACGTTTACACTAAGTTTACCGTTTACCTTCTCTCAGATTGATTCTGAATAAACGTAATATTTTTGCATCACCATATTTTTTGCAAATTCATGTCCTTTATTTATTGAATATTCTCAACCTCTGTAAATATGTTTCATTTTGTTAGTAGTAGAATAAGATTTGTGGCGTGAAAGGTAGAGGCCAATAAGTAACGTCACAATGGAAAGAGCAGATACGACGGATTCTTTTTCCAATTTGGGGATGTACGGAATCGTCATCATGGTTTGGGTACTGCTCCACTTAGCTTAATTGTCGTTTCAGTGATGACTAAAAAGTCAAATCAAAAGATGTACCTTCTAGATGACTTTTTCCGAATAGCCATCCTTCTTGAGCGTGTCTTCCACTGTTCGTAGTTCAGTTTTCAGGCTTTGTTCTGTAGTAATGCACAGTTGATAAGCACGTTGGACAAAGGATTGTGCTACAGCCGTTTTTGTCCGTCTTAAGTAGTTAGAACCGAAATATAGGTACTTTCGCGGGTGCGGTGCCTGGTGGTACGCCTTCGTATGCAGGTCTCTGTGTGTAGTCTTGTGGGCCAAGGTATTCAAAAAGGGTAGCCCTGCATCGATTTCAAGTTTCATGGTAAGCTTGTCGTGGGTAGCCAGCTGAGACAAATGAAACCTCCTGACCACGGACAAGCCGGAAGTAATGCGTATGTTTGAATCTCTGCCAGTGCAAGTACGTTTATATACTGGGGAAGCGAGACGACCGCTTGACTTCCGTATCAATAAATAACAAAAAGTCGTGAAGATGTGCAAGAAATCCAAGTCCACGCGTGGGAGTATGAACACCACTGCCGATGAGACGGCACGAAGGTTCTGTTTAAGGAGAAACTCAGATAAAATTTTGATAATATCGAGTTCTTCCTTTTCGAAATGATAGAAAAAAATGTGATCAAAAATTTCTTTCAACAAAATTCAGATGACATATGGTAATAAGTGTTCTGAAAAAAAATTTGAATATTCTGAGATGAAAGTGTGTGCACAAGGAACTTTTGTCAGCGGTTTGCTGGAAATTTTATGCTAAGACTTCCTTGCGCAGGCACTTTGATCTCAGAAAATTTGAGTTTTTTTCACCGAATGTATACAAGACCTAAATTTTCTTAAAAGGAATTTTTGTTTGGATCGTTTCGAGTCATTCATGAATTGCAATGAACAACTCGATGTTATCGACAGGCCATAGCCGAGTAAGCATGCCAAAAGTGCCTTTTCTCTTTCTGAGTCCTCCTCCCGCCGCGCCGCCACTTCCCAGTTCCCAAGTATTACTAATGATTCACCATCACTATTAAATCTCAGACAACGACATAAATAGGACGTGAAAAACAATCATGGATATGTATGTCAAAAGTGTGCGCAAGAATTTATTCCAACGTTTCGACCCTAGTATAAGCACTCCTCATAGAACATTTATTTTGTACGAACAAGCAACAAAAAAAAACCATATTTCTTTTATAGTGTTCAAGCTATTGAAAACAGGGTATTAAAAAAGAAAGAGGCACCAACCACATAAGTGAGGTGAGCAAAAATAGCTCTAAGACCCACTGCAGAAATCGTCTCCAACGACGCAAATTTTGAATTGAAAAATTATTGAATGATGAGAAAATATGACGTTTTTTTCATTCCTGTTCATATAGAGTCAATGCTCCCTGAGGAGGGAACCTTAAGGGCACATACTGTGGGCTGATCGACGTACAAAATTCCTGCCTATATCTTTGACCTACATAAGTAGTATTGCTATGATAGTTCTGAGTACAAATACCTTCTTTACCGACCGAGCCGCTCCGTGAATCCCAGACGCAAACCCTTGAAGGTTACCCCCACTCTTGTCGGATAAAACGTGCTCTGCCGTACCGACTTGAGGTCAAGAACCTGCAACCTTACCGACAGTTGTATCGGTCAACGTCAAAAACCGCACTGCCTTACCAAAAATTCTTATCGGTCGAAGGTCAAAATCGTGCTGTTTTACCGACCGAAGGTCAGAGTCTCTATGTAGTGCTCGCCTGCCAACGGTAGAGGGCGCAGCGGGGGATGTGAACCTTTTTACCGACCTGGATGTCGGTTACCCGTCCGGCATGCTTTTCTCACGATAGGACTGTTGATGTTTAACATCAACCACTTCAAATTCTTTTCCCACGGTAGGACTGCTGATGTGTAACGTCAACCACCCCACATTCCTTTCCCACGTTATCAAACACGCGACATTCTAAAATTAATGGTTTTGAGAATTTTTTTTCACTTACTCGGATGCCGGTTTGATATCAACCACGTGACATTCTCTTTGGCTGGTAACTGTCATGTGAACTTTACGATGAATTTTGAACGGGTTCAGTCAAGACCAGAGTGCAAGGTCGGCCGATAGCTGCGGTACAATCAGAGCCATGGATCTGCGGTGTTGGGTTACTATCGTTCTGAGAATGCTAAAGGGTGCGCGCGCATACACAAACATACGTATTTGATATCAACCACGTGATCATCTTTACCCCCCACCAAATTTCAAATCATGTGGTGGGGGAACGTTGTATAAGTCAAAAGTGAAAACTTCATCGTCAGTCTGAAGCTGTTCTTCTTGCAAATGAGAAGTGCTCTGAAACAACCACGTGAATTAAAGAAACGACTAGAACTGCTCATCAAGAATATTGGAGAAGCAAAACATCTGCTGAAAATCAGATCTGACCTCAATCAACTCACAAGAGATTTTGAGTACATACAACTCGACAGTAACGATCATGGACTTTTCAAAATTGAACGAAGTCGCTCGCCTGCAGACACTTCTGCCCTTGAAAAAGCTTTCGGACCTCGAAGTATACTTCGAATACCGAGTCAGCGGCGTTCGTCGGGTTAAAACGAAATTTGGGGATAAAATCGTTCTGTACTTGGAGGACTCTCTCACGATATTTCGACCGAACCGACTGACCAAGGCCCTCCAAGAAGATGAAGATTTGTTCCAGGAGGCGACGACAGCCAGTAAGGAGTTACGGTTGCATCTACGCCATCTTGGCGGACCGTACGGTAACAACTTGAATTCGTATAAGTATAATCTGAGTATCACCTTTAAATATCCAGTGTCTTGTGGAAGTCTTACGTTCAATAAACAAAAGAAAAAAGATTGAAATTATGAATATTTTTTCATTTACCGTTGAACCATCCCGTATACCTTCAATCCTACGTACGTCTTATACCTTGTAATTGTAACCGGAATTAAGTCTTAAAATCTAAGAAAATGTTAAGTCGAACACCACTAAGCTACGATGGAGGGTTTCGAGCTGCGTTTGCGTCTTGTGACTGTAATGTGAACTCTACGATGGATTTTGAAGGGGTTCAGTCAAGACGAGAGTGCAAGGTCGACCGATAGCTGCGTTACATTCAGAACCAAGGCTCTGCGGTGTTGGGTTACTATCGCTCTAGGAATGCAAAACATGACTCGGTTTGAGTACAGCTCGGTCAAGGATGGAGAGCAAGGTTGAATCTTACATAAGCTTTGTATTGAAAAAAATTCTCTCTCAAGAGCTGAGGTGAAGGTGTGAAATTAATTCATGAATATTCTTTGAAAAACAGTTTTATTGAGTACAATTTTTAGGGTACAGTTGACGATTACTTCACAACGATAGTACAATAATTTTATTCAACAGTATCATAACCAGGATACTATATGTATTTGCCAGGAATGCGGGACCGTTCTTGTCGACGTTTCTGCGCAGTAACACAACTCATACACTATCACCATCCGAACAGTATGACGATTTTGTAGCCAATTTTGAAGTATCAAAACGTTTTGTGCTGCGCAGATTGCGTGAGGTATTGTATGCACGTCACATCTTAGAGACACAGCTGAAGTTTTTTGCAAGGTTTGAAGCAACGGAAAGCCACAGTCCAGCAAATCGATGATTCGAACTGTGGGGACAATTCTAAGCAACCGATTTCGTTTTTCTTCTCCTTTTACGTACACCATTCCAGCTTTGCACAGCCTGTCTTCAATGGTCCACTCAACTTCCTCAAACGGTGTGGTTCCACAGCTCCAAGGTGAACCGTGAAAATCGCGTTCGAACGAAGAATTTTGGCTTTTGTATTTGACGTCCAGACAATCCCATTCGTAAAGTGGCTTGAAGAAAAACATTGATGGCGATGCTTCCGAGTAGTTGAAAATTATAGCCAATTCTTTCAATGTGAAGGTATTGTTGTAAGGTCTACGAAAGCCTTGTATGTCAACGATAAGCTCCATCTTTGAACTGTGCGAGATGGTGGGAACGGGTCAGCTTATATGCCAACTTTTTCACTCCACCACTGAGCGGGTTGCATTCGACAATACGATCGCGAACAATCAAGCAGTACGCCGATGTTTCAGTGGGAAAGTTGGCTTCAGCTTCAAATTCATGACGGATGTCGACAGGTCCGTACTTCAAAGATACGTTTTGTTTTGAACAGTCGATAACGAAGAAGGGGACGTCTCGAAGGAATTCACTCATTGTCAACAACGGCTCGGAGTTCTTGTCGTAGTAGGTAGCTTGAAAGTTTGCGTACATCTCGTACAGGAGCACGTACAGATTACGACTCATGTTGAGCTTCAGGTTACAGTACGGATAAGATTGAGAGTTTAAGAATAACTTGACGTCCGTGATATTGCAATGATCAAAATGACTTGGGTTCTTGCCGGTCTTGTTCTTTCGACTTGTTTGGAAACCCAAAATGACGTACCGAGGTTTTTAAAGCTGAGTGGTAGTTTTCACAGTCCAAACGTGTTTCGATGTTGTGGGAAGTGAGGGATATTCGTATAATTCCCAACTGCGGAAGCTCATCGGAATAGGCGAATCTTTCTGAATGAAATTTGGTGGGTCAACTTTTTCTGATCCGCAAGTTTCAAATACGGTATTAACCATTTCACTGCATTGATCGTGATTTTGAATTCCTCCTTTTGAGTCTGCATGATTGCGTTGACGTCAGTTTTTGATCTGGTCGAAATTAACTCATGTTTCGCGTTCACAACGATCTTACGGTAGTCTTCGGCAAAACCCAATATCATGTTGGGCGGTATCAGTACGTCAAAATTACCCTCGGCATCGGTTAATTTTTTCTTTTCTTCTACATCAAGCCATCCAGCGTTCTCCATCAGCCAAGTCTGACCAGGGTGCAGGGAAGCGTAACCCTTCATGAGACTTTCCAAGCCAACGTCCTTGCTTCTATCAATCTCAACTGCATTAATTTCGTAGCGAATTTCTTCAAACAGATGACAGATCGCGTTGTTTACGAGCTGTGTGTTCACAGTAGCTGTACCATCAGGTTTGAGGAGTCGTCCATGGATATGTACCGAACTTTTGCTGGGTAATATGCATAAATCCTGATGCTCAACGGTGATTCGAATTTCATCGCTGTTGTTGAAAGTTGACGAGGCGTTTGTGAGCGTGAATCTCGCAATGCGCAACGGATTCGTCAAAGACGACTGGTATTTGAATGTTTGAGATTTCTTTCTCAATGGTACGTAGCAGATGATAAAACAGCAAAATTGGATTTTTAGTTGTCGGAAATTCCTCTTCCAAAAGGTGTCAGTTTCAGACCCAGAGCTATCAGGATCTCCACGTTTCGAGGTGTTGACGGTTCAAGAATCGATCGATGACTGACTTGATCGGGGCATGCCGACTCACTGATATACCTACTCTTTGACAGTCTGTTGCATACAATTCCCATCGTTTATTGCGATTTGATATGTAGTCTCACAGTAATAACTTCTCCACAAAAATTAACCAGGTCTCCGTCTTGATCCACTAACCGGAGCTGAACGTGATCTACGGTCCTGACGGTGATCGGAAGGTAAATGACGTGCGACGGTACTTTCACGATCTTAAATCCTGGTGCGACAGTCGGGAAAAACTTGTGAATAGTGTTTACTTCATGTCCATTGATGTAGGCACCCGTTGTAATGCTGCACTCGACTCGAAACGCATTGACCTTGAGTATAGTTACAGGCACGTCTGATTCGTGAGTTTTATCAACCTCCAATACACGTGATGTGAATCCCAAAAGTGGAGCATTGGAATCATTTGGCTCAAAGTTAATCGTGTGGTTGCATGTGATTTCGCTACGTAAGGTATTATTGTTGGGTTTGATGTCGAGCCTGATATCTGTATTTCGTAGAAGGTCTGGAAGATACTTCTCTATGTCCTCGATCTCGTAGCTGCTGGTGAGTATGGTGATCACTTTATCAGCTACGTGAATTTTGTTGTGACCAACATCAACGTTGAGAATCAAATTAAAGGTTAACAATTCTACCAAACCAGGAGCATAACTTTTATCACAAGCAAGTTCGATCGGTGGGAAATATCGTGCCTCGAGAATCGAAGAGGTTCCCGAAATCGTTAACGTTAACGAATCATCCGTGACTGCGAGTGGTAGACTGACTTTGATGAATCACGCACCATGTTTGTATAGCTCACCACTCAAATATTTCAGACACAGGTGTCCGCATTCAAATGTGTCATAATCCTGGTACCTTTCATGATTGTATTTAACACTACCAACGTCGAGGTATTTTATAAGGTCTGAGGGTGGTTGGAGGTTGCCGAAACTGTCAAAGTAATACATATTATTGTCGCGTTGCTTGTATGCAACCCAGTGTGTTCCCGGACCGTCTGTGTTGTGAAGGTTGATTAGAGCTGATTCGTTTTTTCGGGGACCGTTTTTGGGCATTTCGTTTCGCATGAAAACACCGCGGAAATGCGGAACCTTAAAGATTCTTGCATATTTCAACAAGTCCCAATCAGTCAATGCTTGATGTGGTAGCATCGCATCTAGTTTTTCGAAAGATGGAGACCAAGACCTGTTTTGTACGGTTTCATATGAAGCCCTCTGCCCAACGCGATAGCTTGCATAGTTTTGTTGTGTCGTTTGCTCTCTTCTAGTTCTCGTTTAGCAGCACTTGCACCGTTCACAGATTTTGCTATATCTGCCGCACCACCGGCTCACGTGCCTGTAGCACTAAGTCCAGCGAGAATAGAAATCAGAAACGGTAGAAAACCACCGACTTTTGAAGGTACTGGTAGGACGCGAGGTGTTCGCACTTCACATTTACCACCGGCTTTTTTTTTGCGGCGTTTTCAGCTCCCTAGAGCGCAGATTCGATAGCTACTTTTTCATCGTTGCTTGGAACCATAGAACGTTTTCAGCATTCATAATTTTTCTCAAGGTTACATTTTTTGATTTTCGAATTCATATTCCGAATTTTGATTTTACTTTCATTGTATTATCTATTGCCCAAGCGGCTGCCTTCTCACCCAAATTTGCGTCCTTTGCGAGAATCCGTTTCCAAGCTTTCTCAGCCGACACCCTATCAGCCTCGTTTTTAACTTCAAGATTTCCACGATTTTGCGAGTAAGCAATGTCGTGGTCCTTGCAGGCTGCGTCAAGGGGATTGATTCCCGGATCACCCCGCACGAGACTCTTTGTTAATTTTGTACGAGGCCCACAGTACTGATAACCAGGTACATGGAATTCGACTGGGAAGCTGTTGATGAATTTATTCACCAGACCCTTACCCGACCCTTACCAAACCCCCACACGATGTTACCGCCTGCTGCTTCGTTCACCTCTGTACGCGATCATGTTCGTGCGTTGACTGAAGAAAAGTGCTTCAAAACGGGATATTTATAGCAAATCCGATCAGTCATGTCCGAGATGCGGTTTGAAAAACAACCTACGAAGCTTCCCGTCATGAATTTTGAGAAACTTTCGGCGCAAAATGTCGAAAGGCACAAACGGCACGGTGAATTACTTTTGAATAGTGTACGTGCAACATTCTGTGGGCCGTCAAATTGTGGTAAAACTAATGCGTCGCTCACACTTATAACCCATCCCAACGAACTCAGATTTGAAAATATCCACATCTATTCAAAATCTCTCATCCACCCGAAATACGAATTGTTAAAGCAATTGTTAGACAATGTCGAGAATACGGAGTATTTTGCGTTTACCGAGCGTGAGCAAGTGATTACACCGGAAGAAGCACGGCCCAACTCAATAATCATATTTGACGATGTAGGGTGCGAGAAGCAGGAGAATATCAGAGCCTACTTTTGCATGGGTAAACATCACGACGTTTACTGTTTCTATCTTTGTCAGACGTACGCGCGTATTCCCAAGCATCTCGTGTGCGACAACGTAAACTTGATCGTGTTTTTCAAACGAGCCGATATGAACCTGAGACACGTATACAACGACTATGCAAACACCGATATGTCTCACACAGAGTTTAAAAGTGTGTCCTCTGCATGCTGGCACGATGAGAAGTACGGCTTTCTGGTGATCGACAAAGACAGTGAGCTCTACGAAGGACGATACAGGAGGGGATTTGATTCTTTTGTTAGCCTGGAAAAGAAATAAAATCTAACGTTTTAGAGCGAGAGACGTAGTAGCGTTGCAGACTCAGTTGCGTCAACATGCTGAGCTCTGGAATTTCCAAGCAAAAAGATGTCCTACATCAGATCGCTCAAGCAAGTGCTGCGATCCGTCGAAAACACAGATTGCTCAAGTCGGGCAAGGGATCTAGGATTCAGAAATTGAGTGACGTTTTCAAACCAGTAGTGACTCCGTTGCAAGAACTGGTGAATGTTACAAAAGATATTAAACCTGTAAAACAAGAGGTGGATGAAATTGATGAAGAAATAAAGCAGATGAAGAATGAAACGAAAAATGAAACTGTCTCGAAATTGGACGATTCCTTTGCTTCGGCAGGAGATGAAACAATCGAAGAAACACGGGCGAGAAAATCGAGGATGACTATTTTGCACCGACGAGAGATGCGAAGATGAAAGGTGAATTGGACAACGTGTACGGTGTACGCAACCTCTCAAACGGACAAATGATTGGTGATTCGGTGATATCTTTTGAGAGTGACTACATTCGTATTGGCGATATGCGTTACCCGAAAACGAAAGGTTTGCTGGAACTTCCGTTCAGAAAGAAGCCTGACGGTTCTTCTGTGAGCGCCGGAGATCGGGAAAATTTTAGAAACATAATCCTCGCAACGAACGCACTTGAAAAGTATTACTCGTCCGATGTGGCTGTTTAAAACGATAACAGTTACAAATTCAAAAATGTCATTGCCTTATTGTCGGATTATTCCCCATCACCTCACCGAAAGGGTAAAAGTGTACTTCCGCAAGCTATGATCACTCGACAAGGTGTTGAAACGGAATACGTTTCCTGGGATGATCCAAACGAGATGGTGGAGCATCTTCGTTTACTTCTGGCATCTCAGGCAGCGGGAAATCCAAGTCACAATAACGAAATAATCTCTATTATCGAAGAGCTACGCGAAACAGGAATCATTTATCAAGCAGCTCCCATCGTTCTTGAATTCATTACTGAGATGAGCGTCGACGTGTTTGGACGGCATCTGGATAAAAACACGTCGAGCACTCCCGGTCCTCCGGGTGTAGGATTTCAAATAACAGCGGACGGGCATTACGATTTACGGAACAAGAGACAGTGCAATGTCGCAGATCCCGCAGAGCCGCACAATGCTGTAACTTTCAAAATCTTGAGACGAAAATTCAACGTGCTGCAAGAACAAATCGACAACCTTGGTCATATGATCGAAGCTTTAGAGCTTACCACGGAAAAAGCTTTGGATAGTTCTCACACAGCCTTTAAAACAGGTAAAGACCTGTCAATTCGAAATGCTGAAATCATTTCTAAATTGGACACCCTACTAAGAGCGTTAGAGTATGAACGAGGAAAAGCAAGTACTAGTGACGAAACTGCATAAGCCTGCACGCCGGAATTACCCGCGTCCACGTGTAGACGTGCGCGGCATCGACAAGACCTGGCAGGCGGATCTTGTCGATATGATGTCATACGCTGGACAAAATAAAGGCTACAAGTACATGCTCACAGTTATTGATGTCTTTTCAAGGTATGCGTGGGCTGTACCGATAAAGAGCAAGTCTGGAGATGATGTTACGAAAGCAATGGAATCTGTGCTTGCCCAAGGACGGGTACCGAAAAATTTACACGTCGACAGAGAAACGGAATTTTACAACTCGAAATTTGAGTCGCTTATGACACGTTACGGAATTAAACTGTACTCCACGTACAGTAATTTGAAGGCTTCGATCTGCGAACGTTTCAATCGCACGCTGAAAGGTAAAATGTGGACGCGGTTCAGCATGCAAGGAAGCTACAAGTGGCTCGACATCTCATTTGATTTGGTTTCGGCTTACAACAACGCCAAACACCGAACCATAAGAATGAAACCGTCGGATGTCACCGTTAAGAACGAAAGGCTGTTATTACGTCCGGCGTACGGAGGGCTTCAAGCGATACCTACCATATCGGCAAAATCCAAATCCGGCGACAAAGTTCGAATCAGCAAATTCAAAAATGTCTTCGAGAAAGGTTGCAGTCCCAATTGGACGACTGGAATATTGACGATAATTCGAGTGGAAAATACTCATCCTATGACGTACAAGCTCGAAGACTATGGAGATCAACCCATCGCTGCTGGTTTCTCCGAACAAGAGCTCTTCAAGGTTAAACAGCCGGACATCTATCTGGTGGAGAAGTTGCTCAAGAAGCCTAAAAGAAAACTATATGTTTAATGGTTGGGTTTAGACAATTCACACAACAGAGGGATGAACGAATCGGATTTGTAACATTGAATGAATGAATTTTCGCAAAAACGTATGTGCCTCTTCATTTTATACCCGATAATAATATGATTTCATCATAGTACAGTTATAAATTACAAAGCTAAGGTGTAGGCTTGTAGCCCGACGGAAGCGTGTCCGTTGTGTTCTGAAACACGATCCGCTCAGTGCCACTTTCTGCTGTTCTACGGTGTATACCGTATGCTTTCGACTGAATATCAAATGCTGATTTGTGAACAAATTTTCACGGTTCAACACACATTCCAAATAATCGTTGAACGGTATTTTTCTCGACGCTGATCCTTTGACACCTTTGGCGCGTTTATTGTCTTTCTTATCTCCCAAGACTCGGAATGCGTACAATTTTGCTCCTAATCCTACAAATTCCAAAATTATTTTTCCCCTATTCTCGTCTTTCATCAAGCCGAGAAATTCTTTGTTCGCTAGAGGCATTCCATAAACGTTGTCAAGCGGATAATCAGACGTATCGAATTTATGCAAGTCCTCCTTCATATGTTCGTATATGTCGGGGACGGTGAAGTGGTATATCAAACTGTCGGTATCGGTATACATTAATCTTGCTCGGTTGCCAAATTTCCGTTCAATATAATCATAATGAGAATCGTAGATATATGTTTTAGACAGATCCATGATGGAGAAACCTGCATACAATGGTTTATTTAACTTGACTCTCGTCTTACTCATTCCGACGATAATTATATATTTGTCGAAAACGGTGCAGCTGTGAAAATTAGGTTCAGATATGGTAGCTCTAGCACCGTGTCTTTCATCCCATTTCGCAATCAGCCTGACATCTCTATACTTCCTAACATTTTCCATTGTTTTGCCAGAAACTGCGTTGTTCATGAGTTTGTAAAAATTTTTCTCGAATTCGTTGTGAGATTTTCTCCGCAAATCGGTATTCAACTCTATGTATTTTTCGAGCTACGGGGTTCGCCTGAATTTGAGAACTCTGTGAATTTTGAGTAATCTTGAGCCTCATTGTAAGCATTGTTTCAAAACGCTATAGTCAACAACGTAGTTTTTCTTTTAAAGTGGCTTGGGCGTCATTTTCGTCTGTTTCTCATCCGAAATCGGAGGTACATAGTGCTCCCGACACAGTGGTAAATCCTCATGAACTTCATGCAGTTCCTCAGGATATTCCAAATCCACCTCCAGTATGTAACCAAACTCTGCATCGTCCGAGATGGAAAGAACGTCGTATTGTCCGAAGTCTGATACCCATTAGAAGGAACTGTATGGCAAAGCAAAGCTCATAGCAGCACCGTACTAATGATTACCGTCAAAGTACATGAGATAAGATTCTTCGACCTCAGGATTGAATTTCGCTCCCATATATCTATTGTTGGCCTTGACGTATTTGTTCGAGCACTGTGACACACCACCTTGAATACTTTTTTCGATGAACATAACCATGTCTATGTCGGTGAGAAGCTCAAGCTCGTTGCCTGTACACTTCAACATCGCATCAAACGACAGACCGGGCGCGGTGTAATAATGTAACGGGTCCAGGTTGTACGTTGTCCAACAGCTCTGTCGAAAATTTTGAAAAACGTCGGCTAGTAAAAACACGTCCGTCTGTCAAAACACGTCCGAATACTCTTTCAAAGTTTGAACGTTAAAAGTTTGCCAAACTTTACATGCATGTGCATAGTCGTCGTCCGATATATCCCGATCATTTAATTTTGAGTAGAATTGTTGTTTGGATGGTGGACGTCTGTCCTCGAGCTCCTCCCAACTATCTATGTATTCGTGCGGGAACACTCCTTTTCTGGTCACTAACTGATATTTATCTGAGCTACGATAAAATTTTCGTATCATTGATTTTTGGTCATCACCGAGATACGTTGCTAATTTCTCAAGACTTCTGGGCATGAAACGTTACGAATCTATGAATCTGAACTTCATATCTGTCTCCTTGACATATTATGTGAAAGAAATGTACTTTTTTTTGTTCACGTGTGGAAGCTCAATTGTTTCCTCGAACGATGTAGCCAGTGCTTTGATCAGAGAATGCGAATCGTAACCCGACAGATTGTGGAATATCACTGGGATTGTGTGCGAATTTTGGTAATTCAGATTACAGCTGCGGTGAGCAGCACCACGGTACTTTTTCGTGAAATGGCAGTGATCACGATGTTCTACGTCTGTGAATGTGAACGGTTTTTCACAAATACGACACACTGTTGTTCAATGAAATTCGTTGATCGGATTGAAATTGAGCGGTTCCATCGGTACAACAGTTTTGAAATAAGGTTCTAAAGAATGTGCCAATGCCTCCAACTCATTCACAAACCATTGAATGCAAGTCACTCCACGATTAATTTTGAATTTTGAAATTGAATCGTTGAACGCACAATGTAGATAGTAAGCTATACTATATGGAAGATGCTTCTGATAAATTGTTATTGTACCCATCTTTTTGAGCGTAGGTTCCAGTCAACATTCTAGATCTGCGTAGATGCAGAACGGAACGGTTTCTTTGTGCGTGAAATTTTCGAATTTCAGTATTGTTTCCTCCCCATCGTCATCGTCAGTGATCTCAGTTCCTATCGCTCAAAGATGAATTACAGGTTTGTCAGACTTGTTTCGGCTCAAATAAATGGGTACCATTTCACTGCGCTTTTGTTTTTCCGTACTATCTTCACCATAAACGTTGATGGAAAGTTTGTTAAGCTACTCAAATTTTGGAATCTGGTCTAAAGACTGTGACGGGTTTTGAGTCCGCACGAATAATGTGGGGGGGGGAAGAGACAATTAGAGACGGGGCGGATGTGAAAGGTAAAACTTGGTGTGTGTATTTTTGTAAAAGGGGTCGACTTAAACTAAGAGGTACAAAAGGGTTGTAGACTTGAGCGGGGGCTGATCACGCCTCAGCCCTTAGCGTTACTTAATATTAACTTACAGATACGCGCGCGGGGGGGGGGGGGGGGGGGAGTGTGGGAGGTGACGGGGAATATGAGGTCGGAAGGGTTGGTATTGCGAGGGGAGGGTGGTGTAGTGTGACGGGGAGTGTGTGGTAGAAAGGGTTGGTATTGCGAGGGGAGGAGCAGATCGGCGGTAGAATGCAGGCTAGCCTGGCGTCGTCGGCGTGTGTGTGGGTGTCTCGAGGTGTGGTGGAGTGTAGCTGGGTGTATCGGTGTGTGTTTGTGACTCTCTCTCTTTCTTTCTCTCTCTGTCTCTCTCTCGTTCGCTCTTAGGCTGGGCTGCTCAGGTGTTGCTGCTCTTACTTCCGTGCTCGTACTGAATCTGGCGCTCGGCTCTGCCGAGCGTCGGGGGGCTTCGGTTATGTTCGGGTCTTTCCCGACGGGACAGGACTCACCCGTTCGGCTCTTCCCCGCGGGTTTGGGGTTTGTTATGACTTGCACTCTAGGTGCAACGTCACAACTCCCCCCTCCCCACGCGGGGCGAGGCCTATAGGGTGAGCCGGTTTCGGTGACGGATTTTGTGGTCCTTTCGTCTGTGTATTCTCCTTTTGTTATTTTTGTTGTTTCTGTGTTGTCTGCTCCGATCTGTCGGGGTTAAGGGATGGAGGTTGGGTTGTATTTGCGGGATGTGTGTTTGGTGTGGGTTGTGGGTCGTCTTATATCTACTTATTCTACTTGGTCTCGTGTGTCTTAATCAAAATCATGTTTTTTTTTTCTCTTATATAAACTTATTCTATTCTTATATTATTTTGTACTTGAATTTTTGGTTTTGGTTCGGTGGCTCTCGTCGGTGTGGGTCTTGGTGAGTTTTTGCGTTGTTCTTTGTACCTCATGGCTCGTGGTTTCTTCTCCCTTCTCTTCTCTCTTTTTGGGTTGTGTTCTGTTTCTTTGGCCTCCGTCTGTCGTTGTTCGTCCGTCGGTTTAGTGTTGTTAGTGTATTTGGTGTTTTCTGTTTAGTCCCCCCTTTTTTTTTTTTTTTTTTTTTTTTTTTTTTTGTATCGTATTGCGTCCCGTGTTGTGTGTGCGTCGTTGTTCGTCCGTCCGTTTGGTGTTGTCAGTTTGTCTAGTGTTTCCTGTTTTGTTCTTTTTTTTGTTTCCGTATTGATTTTCGTTTTTTGTATCGTTTTGAGTCCCGTGTGGTGTGTGTGGCTGGTTAGGGTGTTTGTGTATGTTCGACTGTGTCAGTGAGTGAGGTGGTGTCGGTGTTACTGTCTGTGTCGTTGTCCGTCGTTTGTGTTTGTAGCGTGCTTGTGTGTGTGGTTTCGATGTGTATAACTGTCTCTGCGGTGGAGGTGGTGGAATCTGTGTCGCTGTCGGTGTCTGGTGTGTTGGGGGGTTGTGTTTTGTGTGGTGCTGTTTGATGTGTGGTGTGTGGTTGGTGTGTTGAGGTGCTGGCTTCTGTTTCGTCGGTGTTTGTGCGTTCGTGTGCCCGTCTGGTCATGTATCTTTCTCTTTGTGCTGGTAATTCGTCGTCTAGGGTGCTTGCTGGTTGTAAACTTGCAATTATGGCTATTATTTCGGGGTGTGGTCCTGTGTGTTGTTTGCATGTTTGTTTTGTCTGTGTCGATTCTGTGTGTCTGTCCATGTTGGCGAATGTCTGTAAGATCCTGTTCTCTGTCGTCTGTGGTCTCGCGAATCTGGTGCGTGCCCATTGAGGGGTTGATGCGGGGGGTGGTGTGTGCCGTGGTGTTGGTGTGGGTGTGGGGCGTGTGGTTGTATGGGGTGTTTGTTTCTTGTTGGGTGTGTGTGTAGTCATGTGTGTGGCCGTGGTTCGTGTGGTGTGGGTAACTGTTGGTGGGTGTGTGATAATTTGTGGTGGGTGTGGTGTGTCTGTGTTAGGTTGTGTGCAGGTTTGTATGTGTTCTGTGTATTTTGTGCCCCGGACCAGCCCGTTGCATTTCGGGCATTGCCTTGGTCCGGAGGGTGTAATTGTGTGTGTGGTCATCGGTGTGTGTGTTTGTGGGTGTCTTTGTGTGGCTGTGGGTGCAGTGGTTGTTATGTGTGTTGTTGTTGTGGTGGTTTGTGTTACCTGTATGTATGTGGTGGGTGTCGGTAGTAGGGTTCGTCGGGTCTCAGGGTGGTGTGTGCCGTCGCGTCCGTATCGGTGTGGGTGTGGGGCCTGTCCTGGTGTTTGCAATAGTGGTGTTCTTTCTGTCTGTGTTGTCGTTGTTGTCGGTCTCGTCAGTCGCAGTGTCATCAGGGCCGGTATTTTAGGTTGCTGCTTTTCCATGTTGTGTTTCTGTGGGGTGAATACACATGTTAGTTTATTTTCGAGGTGTGTTGTTGGGCGTGGTTCTTTTATTGCCTATTTGATTATGTGTATAATTTTAGGTCTTCTATGTGACATTTTCCTATGTTTTTGCCGCTCTCTGTTGTTAATTCGTATATTGTGGGTGAGACTTTTCTAGTGATTATGTATGGGCCTATGAATTTTTTACTTAACTTAGCTGTCGTTCGTTCTGGTCCGGATGAGAGTGTATGGTTCTTTTTCAGTACTCTGTCTCCTTCCTTGAATTGAATGTCTCGTCTTCGTAGGTTGTAGTAGTGTGCTTGTTTTTCGTTTGCTTCTATTAAGTGCCTCTGTACTTCGTCTCTTAGTATTTGTAGTCGTCTCAAGTGGTCTGTCCATCTGTCTGTGTCTTGTAATTCTACTTCGTCGTCGTTCTCTAACTGATTTCTTAGACATTGTGTGGGATTTAATTCCCTTCCTAGGTTCAAAAAGGCTGGTGTGTGTTTAGTTGATGTGTGTGTACATGTATTGATTGCGAATTGTAAGTCTTGTCAGTGTATGTCCCATTCTGTGTGGTCGTTGTTTACGTAGGCTTGGATCATTGTTTTAGCGGTTCTGTTGACTCGCTCTACGGAATTGGCTTGTGCGTGGTATGGGGGGATTGTTGCGTGTCTTATGTTGAATTTTTGTGTCAGTTCGCGTATGAGTTTGTTTATGTATGGTGTGCCGTTGTCTGTCAGTAGTATGCGTGGTGTACCCGATCGTGATATTACGTGTGAGTGGAATGTCTGTTCTACTGTTTTGGCGTTTGCTTTGCGTATCGGTATGATTTCCACCCATTTGGTGTATAGGTCTTCGAACACTATGATATATTGGTTTCCTTTTTTTGATAGTGGGAGTGGGCCCATGATGTCGGAGGCTACTACTGTCCACGGTTCTTCGATAATTCTAATGCCCATTAGTCCTGCCGGTCGCGCTTGTGTTGTTTTTGTTCTTTGGCATGTGTCACATTTTTTTATGTAGTTTACTGTGTCTCTGTACATCCCCGGCCAATAATATTTTTTTGCTACTCTTTGGTATGTCTTTTCGATCCCTAAGTGGCCTGCTTGTGTTACGTCGTGGTTTTCGTGTAGTATATGTGTTATTTTGTCTTTGGGTATGACTAGTTTCCATGGGTTTGTGTCTGGTAGGAGGTTTGAGTGTAGGGGGTTAGGGCGGTGGAAGTATAGTTGATTGTTTCTGGTTCGCCACGATTCGTTTTTCTCTGGGCGTGTTTGTACTTGTGTTTTCTTGTATGTGTACCATTTGTCTGTCGTGTCTTCTATTGTTTCTATGTGTTCTTCGTCTTCGTGTCGTCTTGAAAGTGCGTCTGGTACGTCGTGCATTGTACCTTTTCGGTGTGTAATGTCAAAGTCGTATTCTAATAGTTCTAGTGCCCATCGTGCAAGTCGGCCTGTGGGGTTTTTTAATTGTCTAAGCCACTTCAGTGCGTGGTGATCTGTAATGACTTTGAAGTGGTATCCTTCAACGTAGGGTCTGAATTTTTTAATGGACCAGAGTACCGCCAAACATTCTCTCTCAGTTGTCGAGTATTTACGTTCTGCCTCGCTTAGCGCACGGCTAGCGTAGGCTATGACATGCTCTTCGTCATTGAGAGATTGTGTTAGTACGGCACCTATCCCTGTTCCGCTAGCGTCTGTTTGTAGTGTGAATGTTTGTGTGTAGTCTGGGCATGCGAGTGTGGGTGGTGATGTGAGTGCGTGTTTGATTGTGTTCATTGCGTTTTCTTGTTCTTCCCCCCAGTGCCATTTCTGGTCTTTTTTCAGTAGTCGTGTTAGTGGTTCTGTAATGTGTGCGAAGTTAGGTATGAAGCGTCTGTACCATGATGCCATGCCAATTAGTCTCCGTGATTGTTTTATTGTTTTTGGGCTAGGGTAGTTTTCTATGGGTTGTGTTTTGTCGGGGTCTATGTGTAGTCCGTGTCTGTCTACTATGTATCCGAGATATTTTACTTGTGCGCATCCGAATTCGCACTTCTCTGGGTTTATTGTTAGTCCTGCGTCTGTAATTCTTTTGAGTATTTGCTCTAGTCTTTGTAAGTGTTCGTCGAATGTTTGTGTTACTATTATTATGTCGTCTAAGTATGCGAATGCATATGGTTCGCATTCTGGGCCTATGAGTCTGTCTAGCAGTCTTTGGAATGTCGCTGGTGCGCCTGTCAGTCCGTATGGCATTCTTTTAAATTGAAATAAGCCCATTCCCGGGACTGTAAAGGCTGTTATGTGTTTGCTGTCTTTGTCGAGTGGTATTTGGAAGTATGCTTGGCTTAAGTCGATTTTTGATATGTACTGTGCTGTCCGTAGTTTGTCTAATATTGCTGTCATGTATGGTAGTGGGTATGCGTCTTTTTTTGATACTGAGTTAACCTTTCTAAAGTCTAGACAGAAGCGATATGTGTTATTTGGTTTTTTTATCATGACAATTGGGCTCGACCATTCGCTTTCTGATGGTTCTATCACGTCTTCTCTCAGCATTTTGTGTATTTCTGTGTGGATGGCTTCTCTAATTTTTGGTGATACCATATAGTATCTTTGTTTTATGGGTGCGTGTCCTTGTGTGTCTATTTTGTGTTTAATTAGGTGTGTTTGGCCGAGCTGGCCTGTTAGTGTTGAGATTTTCTGTTGTATTGTCGTCTGTAGTTGTGTGTGTTGTGATTGTGTGAGTTCTTGTATTCCTGCGCATATCTGTGGTTCGGTTTCTTTGCTGGTTTGTGTGCCGTCTGTTGTTTGTGCGTTTGTGGGTGTGATTTTTTTATTTGTGACTTGTGTGTTCTGTGGGTTGTCTTTTAGGGGGGTGTTTTCCGGTGGTGTCTTTGTGCTGGGTAGTGTTGGTGTTAGTGGTTTTTGTTTCATGGTTGTTTTTTTTTTGTGTTTTCATGTCTTTCTGTTGTTTTCGGGTTTGTTTGTTGTTTTGTTGCTTCTAATTTTTCTGCTGCTTTTGCTTGTTTTGTGTGTGTTTGTGTTGATTGGTGTCGTGTTTCTCGTGTTTGATGTATTTGTATGTATTCTTTGAGTGGTGTTGGTAGTTCTTGTGGTCTAGCTTGCATGTGGTAGTGTGTCTGTGGGTCGTCTATCAGTGACCATGTGTTTTTTCCATAATTTATTAGTATTCCAAATCTTATTAAGTCGATGTTACCAATGATACATTGCGAGCCTAAGTTTGATATTAATCCGAACTTAATTTCTTTTGTTATGTTGCCGAGGCGTATTGGGAGTGTTACTGCTCCTTCTATCGTCACCTGTGTTCCGTTTCCCATTGTAGCTGTTCTGTCGGGCGTGTCGTTTATTTGTGTATCTGTGTTGTGTAGTATTTGTATTACTTCTGCGCCTAGGTATGAGTGTGTTGCGCCTGTGTCTATTAATGCGTTATATTCGTGACCGTGTATTTCTATTCTGATGTGGAATCTACTTTCCGTTCTGTTGTTATCTGTCGTAGGTGCTACTGTTTCGGGTGTGTTTGTGTTGTTTGTGGGGTTGCCCTCCACCCTTGCTGGGTCAACCCTTACTCGTTTCCCTGGTTCTGTGCCTGTGTGCATTGCCATCTGAAGTGCCCGGGTTGGTTGCAGTTAAAGCATCTGCGTGGTGTTGTGCCTGTGTTTGGGTTCGTTTGTGTTTGTTGCTGAGTGTAGTGCGGTGAGTTGTACGTGATTGCGGGGTATCGAGTCTGTTGCGTGTTTTGGTTTGTTTGGTTTCGTCGTATGTTGTCTGTGAGTGCCGGTGGTATATTTGGTGTTGGGAGTATTGCTGGGCGGGGTTGTGTTTGTGTGTACTTGTACGGGATGTATTGTGTGTGGTGTGTTTGGTGTGTGTAGGCTTCTCGCGGGTGTGTGTAGTTGTTTAATATTGTTTGTCTCGTGTTTTCCCATTCGATATTCGCTTCCCATTCTTTTGCGGCCATTTTCAGTTGGTCGAAGTTCGCGAAGTCGTATGGTTTTATGTATGCCTTGTATTCTATTTTCATGTTTCTGTATGCCAAGTCTAATTGTGTTCGTGGGTGGTATGGTGGTTTTAGTTGTGATAGTAGTGTTCTAAATTGTATTAGGAATTGTGTGATTTTTTGTGTTGGTCCTTGTACGTAATTTCTGATTTTTTGTTCCAGCCTGTCCCTATGTTGTATGTCTTGAAATGCGTGTGTAATGTCTCTTTCGAATTCTTCCAGTGTTCGCCATTTGCCTCTATTTAATCTGTACCAGTTTTTTGCGTCACCTTCGAGTATCGGGCTGAGGTTGTTGATTAATTGTGTGTCGTGTATTTCATAACCCGTTTGGTAGTCGCGGAGATTTTGTAAAAATTCATCTATGTCTTCGTTTGTGTTTCCTGAGTATTTTATGTTCCATGTTTGTATTGTTTTCATTGCCATTGCTGGCTGATTCCAGTATGTACTGTTTGGGTTTGATGTGTGGTTTGTGTTTGTGGGGTGTATTGACTGTGTGCTGTATATGTGTGGATCTTCGTATACGTTTCTGTCGCTTGGTGATGCTTCGAGGTCTATTAGGTTTTGTATAAGTCGTGTGTTACGTGTGTTGGTGGCTGAAAATGTGTCTGTTCCTGTGAAGTGTCGGTTCGTTTGATTGGTGGTTACCGTGTTAGTTTGCGTGTGTGTAGGTGTTGGGATTGTATTGTATGTTTGTGTGGGATTTGTTGGTTCTGGGCTTTCTTGGTGTTGAATTTGTGTACTGTGTAAATTGTGTGTATTCTCTATGATAGCTGCATCAATTATATTTATTGTGTTTGGTGAATTTATCGTGCCTCGTCTATTTATTTCCTGCCGTTGGGTCGGTGTTTGTTGATCTCGTGTCGCGCGCGGCTCGCTCTGTGTCGAGTTGTTTTGGTTGCGTTCGGGTGTGTGTATGTCCATGTGTTCGCGCGCTAGGCCTTGCGGTTCCCTGTGTCCTTGGTCTGCCATTGTGTGTATCGTGTTTGGTAGTGTGTGTGTTCAACTGTCTTTATTTGAATTCTCGTGACTGTGTAGTTTTGTCTCGTGAGTCTATGTGTACTTTGTTAGCGTTTATTCCTGTGTTTCGTCTCTTAATTGTTTGGATTTGGGGTAAAAATGTGGGTAATTTACGTTGGGCGCCAATTTGTGACGGGTTTTGAGTCCGCACGAATAATGTGGGGGGGGGGAAGAGACAATTAGAGACGGGGCGGATGTGAAAGGTAAAACTTGGTGTGTGTATTTTTGTAAAAGGGGTCGACTTAAACTAAGAGGTACAAAAGGGTTGTAGACTTGAGCGGGGGCTGATCACGCCTCAGCCCTTAGCGTTACTTAATATTAACTTACAGATACGCGCGCGGGGGGGGGGGGGGGGGGAGTGTGGGAGGTGACGGGGAATATGAGGTCGGAAGGGTTGGTATTGCGAGGGGAGGGTGGTGTAGTGTGACGGGGAGTGTGAGGTAGAAAGGGTTGGTATTGCGAGGGGAGGAGCAGATCGGCGGTAGAATGCAGGCTAACCTGGCGTCGTCGGCGTGTGTGTGGGTGTCTCGAGGTGTGGTGGAGTGTAGCTGGGTGTATCGGTGTGTGTTTGTGACTCTCTCTCTTTCTTTCTCTCTCTGTCTCTCTCTCTCGTTCGCTCTTAGGCTGGGCTGCTCAGGTGTTGCTGCTCTTACTTCCGTGCTCGTACTGAATCTGGCGCTCGGCTCTGCCGAGCGTCGGGGGGCTTCGGTTATGTTCGGGTCTTTCCCGACGGGACAGGACTCACCCGTTCGGCTCTTTCCCGCGGGTTTGGGGTTTGTTATGACTTGCACTCTAGGTGCAACGTCACAAGACATTGGAAAATGCAAACCTTCGTATTGTAGCACTGAGCTGAACTGCAGATATGAAGTCATTTTACTGGGATTGTTGTTGTAGGCTGGAAAGAGGGCTGCGCTGACCGACCATAGAAAGCAATATGAGTCGCTGTTACGGATGTTGACGACAGCCTTCTTATCTTGAATACTTTGGGCAGTGGTGTGTATGTAAAGACACCGCCTTGTAATGGCACGTACTTGTTAATGTTGACGGTAAGATTTATAATTCCAAGTAACGGCCAGCCTGAATCCTTTTCCTGGAAATCTTTCACCTTTTTCAACAAACGCTCCGTCGCGTTTTCGATGAACCATTCGTTGATATCCGTTGTCTGGAGGATGATTTCATTTCTCGTATTGAAAAATTTGATCTCTTTCACCGTGCGATCATCTTTTCTAACTCCAAATTTACATGCCAGGATAACGTTGGCTTTCAAGCTCCTGTCTTTCTTCACAGCGTTTTTTAGTCTTGTTCCTTTGCGTCTTCTAGAAATCTCTCCACATCTCGATGCTTTAAATCGACGATGGATCCAGTCTGAATTTGATTCTCGAAAGCTGTCTCCAAATCTTCCCAGTGAATATGATCGCTTCTTCTTACTTTCCGCGTACCCCCACCCGTTTCCTGAAGACGTTTGAATTTTTTCGCGAGCGCTTTCAAGAGTCCGAGCGTTGTGATGAGAAGCCGAATATTTTGGCTTCCGAATTTCATCCATTTCTGAATCTCTGCTGTTGATGATGATCTGTCCAAGATTTGGTACGCCGATTCCATAATATCCATCAATCTCAAACACTTCGCGGATATCATCTTGAGCTTTTTCCTCACGTATACTTGACGAGTTGAGACTTAATAATCGTTTGTAGTGATGAGCGTCCTTTTCATAGGGCAGCTGTACGTATATTTGTGTATGCGCGCTCACCTTTTAGCATTCTTAGAGCGATAGTAACCCAACACCGCAGATACATGGCTCTGAATGTATCGCAGCAATCGGTCGACATTGCACTCTAGCCTTGAATGAACCCGTTCAAAATTCATCGTAGAGTTCACATGACAGTTACAAACCAAAAAGAATGTCACGTTGATGATAACGTATCGACATCAACGTTGGTAAAAAACAATTTTCAGAACCATTTATTTTGGAATGTCGCGTGGTTGATGATGTGGGAAAGGAATGTGAGTTGGTTGATGTTACACATCAGCAGCCTACCGTGGGAAAGGAATTTGAAGTGGTTAATGTTACACATCAGCAGTCCTATCGTGGGAAAAGAATGCGGGACGGCTAACCGACATCCAGGTCGGTGAGAAAGTTAACGCCCCCCCCGCGGCGCCCTCTACCGTTTGCAGGCGAGCACTACATGGAGACTCTGATTTTCGGTCGGTAAAACAGCACAATTTTGACCTTCGACCGATAAGAATTGCCGGTAAGGCAGTGCGATTTTTGACGTTGACCGATACATCTGTCGGTAAGGTTGAAAGTTTTTGACCTCAAGTCGGTACGGCAGAGCCCGTTTTATCTGACGAGAGTGAGGGTAACCTTCAAGGGTTTGCGTCTGGGATGCGCGGAGCGACTCAGTCGGTAAATAAGGTGTTTGTACTCAGAACTCTCATAGCTTCACTATTTACATACCAATGATTTTTTTTTCACTATTTAGTAATTCAGGTCAAGAATTTTGCCATCATAAATGAGATATCTCACGATCAAATTGTTACTCGTAGACTCGGACCCCTATGCTGAAACCGCGCCTGATGGACTCACCACGGCCCGGCTCTACGCCGGCTCAGGCAGCGCGAGCAGTACAAGCGCGGGCAATTAGCATGTGTTTTCATGTATGTAAAAATAAGATGAGTCTACCACTTTTTGACCCTGTCGCAATTATTGATCTTCTATGTGTTCTATGATTCAGAATGTTCTATAACGTTCTTGAATTCGAAATGTTCTGAATGGTCTAAAGTCTGAATTGGTCCTGCAATTCATTTAGTTCTGTTCTCTTCTGATGTCTGAAGTGATTCTCTTTTGATGTCAGGTTCAAAAAGGATCTTGAATGGTGGGAGATCTGGAAGAGACTTTCGATTGGTTTTTGGCTATGTCAGTGCAAGACGATTGATCTTGAAAAGGCCAATCGGTTATGTGCTGACAAGATAGTTAGTTGCAAGAATGCAAATTTGAGTTCTAAGAACGATACTTTGTGAACTGCTCGTCTTGTCTTTTCTCACGTTCCTTACGTTTGGTCAGTGAGGGTTCGTGAGCCTGAGTTCTGTGAATTTCGTTTGTAGACACATATGGCCTATGTGTGAGTTGGAATTGAAGATATAAAGTAAAGAAATAAAAATGATATGTATATTGCATGGCATTACATGAACGTAAGCACGCTTGCGAAATGACAGATGGTATGTTGTATGCAGATTGTCGGTGCGAGACCATTGCACACCAAGATGGTAACTGAATCTACATCGAAATGGATCTTGAAGGCTATGGTATGAGCATGTGTGTTCTCTTATGGTAATTGCACGTCGGTAGGTTACGGTACAGAGAGGGTACAGCCGAAATGATCGGCTGGGACGTAACACTTCGTTGATTGTATCTGTTTAATCCTTAGTTTTAAAATTACCAAAAAAATAAATTTACATTGTTCAACCCTCTAGCAATTGGTTCGATACGTCAAGAAATTCGCAGCTTGTGTCGTCAGTTTATAATTCTGGCAAATGAAAAGGTCAAGAATTTGGTGTCAACGTGTCAATAACTGGTACACTTACCTTAGGACAACTTTAACACAGTGCTTATGCCCGCGCAGCCGCTCCGCGCAGTGCAATCGCGCCAGCCAACCTATGTGGATGGTCCGTGGCTGCCATTAAGAACGTTGCCTACCGAGCTCGCGTGGGAACTTTGGCCTCCCGCGCGACTCCAGCCAGTCGGCCAAGGGTAAAAGTGGGCGGGACTTAAGTCTACGCCTCTCGCGTGCTATGGCCCATCACTCCGTTGGGACCAGGCCTCTTGTAGTTGAATGTTCTGAAGTTCTGACGTGCGAGGAATATAACTGGAAGCCCATATGAGTTTCGCGTGGTTGATCAGATTAGGATACGTTTATTGTATGAGGCGAAACTCTTCCTCTCAGGATCAAAATTAGCAGTAAGTAGATATACGAGGGGGGTTCTGGATACGAACACCTTCTTTACTGACCAAGCCGCCTATCCGTGCATCCCAGACGCAAATCCTTGAAGATTACCCCCACTTTCTTAAGATAAAACGTGCTCTGCCGACCGCTCGTCGGTTAGAAAATCTCCCAAATGACCATGATCGTTAGAAGAAAATGCCTGGAATTGCCGTGGTATTATCCTCTGTGGGATAAATTGTGCTCTTTGTCGGTAAAGAAAATCATGCCATCAAGCAGAATCGATAACTGCATTACCGAGCGCATTCCGTGAATCCTCAGGCGTTCGAGCGGACTCTGTGGATCCTCGAACGTTCGACCGAGAATCCTGGCATGTGTCAGGTTTTGAGAGCTTTCAGAAGGTTCTCCGGCGATCGAGACGTTTCGAGGCTGCAGCTACGACGTTGACAGGCTCATGCAACGGCCTTGAACGAATCTAGGCTGACAAACAATTCATCCGACGTGTTTCGACTCGACGTTAAGCGGCATGCGATCAAAAGATTTCGGTGCGACGTTGAATTCTGAAAGACCTGCTCTGGCCTTGAACGAATTTCAGGCAGACAAACAATTCCCGGAATCGTCCGACTAAAACAATATTCGGAATTGTCCGACGAGTTTCGACTTGACGGTAAGCGGCCTGCCGACAACGGATTGCGGTGCGACGTTGAGTTCGTGAGCCGTGTAAAGAAGCCGTCTCGACCTTGAAAGATTCTCGTCCGACGAGTTTCGGCTTGACGGTGAGCGGTCTGCGGACAACGGATTGCAGTACGACGTCGAATTCTGGATGGTTCTAAGGGAAATTTGTAACATCTAACCAGGTGCACCATCTGTACAAAATGGGTTAGCTTCAGTAGCTTCTGGAAGTTTTTCAAGGATTCGGTGTGATCAGAAAAATAGTCTTGCACCTTCAGCTCTCATGAGGAGAACTTCAAACAAAGCAGAATTGAAACAGCGAATCGATCTGTTCTTGAAAAATATTCACTACTTGAAAACCGTTATTAATCAGAAGTCAGAACTCAGCAAAGTGACAATAAAGTTCGTAAATCTATATTTACCAAGAAACACATAACTACTGAACATTTCAAAAAAATGGATTTCACAAAACTCAACAAAGTTGCAAGCATGAACGAATTTCCGCCGATGAAGAAATTGTCGCAACTGGAAATTTTCAAAATCTATAAACTCACTAACATTCGACGAGTCCAAACAAGGTTTGGGCAGCGTGTCGTCACAGACCTGAACAACGAATTCAGCGTATTCTTACCGGCACGGATTGTGCGACGAGGACGACACCCAATATCAGAAATTGGTGCAGACGATGGAGGAGGGGCGCTTGCTCTTCCAGTATCTGGGCGGTCAGTACGGTCAAATTGAATTCAAAGATGCGTCGACTCTCATCTAATTTGTATACCGTAATTGGGCATCGTGTGCAGCGTCTCCTTCTTACCAGCCTGGACCGCGCGACTACTGAACGTGATCAAGAACCAATTTCAAAAACTTAACAAAAAACTTTCCAAGAAGTTTCCAATTATTCTACGGTTCATAACCTATAAGAAAATTGTATAAATTTTTTCACAAGGCTTATATTTTTCTGCTGAACTCCGCATTAACTATGTATATACAACTACTACTACGTTGGTTACGTTGGATGCTGTTGTTGTTTACAGCTCTCTGAAACATACAATAAATTTTGGAAATTTAAGATATGATGTATCACACGCAAAAATATTTATCAAATTTGTTCTCAAAGTTGCGAAATGATATTTAAGAAACGTAAGACATGTATGTATCATAAAAGTTTCAAGGATTCCGTTCAAAAGAAAAAAAAAGGAAAATAAATAAATTTGTTCTAAAAGTTGTGAAATTAAAGAAAAATTTTTCTTACATTTTTTGAAACAAAAAATCTCCCCATTCATCACGTACCAGGTGGGCCGCCACACCCGCCTGATAAACGATCACGTCATTTCGAGGGTTAATATTATCATTACGGCCGCCGTTCGCCGTATGCACGCTCAACGCCAGCCGGACCAACTGTAGGAGAAAATCGTAAGGTACTTGGGAGACCCACTCTCTAGGCATCCGCACATGTGGAAGAACATTCACGTGCTCCATGGTTTTTTACGTTGAAATTTCTGAAAATAAAGCGCACACGCGTTAAATTATTTCTATTCACTCAAGTAAAATCGAAAATTGTTGTACACTCAAGGTAAGAAAAAACTGTATTAGTGCACTGATTTCAATCACCCACCTTGACAGTTTGAAAGCTCGACTGCTAACGAATTCAACAGACGGACGGTGCACCCCACTCTTCGTACAGCTTCTTCATATGTTTTAGGTTCACAATTAAACTGATAACAAATCATAAAGTGGTTGACACTTGTCGGTTACGCTTGCAGGATATATCCTTCTCACTCTGTCCTACTGCACTAGTGCGTAGGCCTCGAAATCGTGAAACTGAGACCGTGGGCAAAGTAAAACATCTCCTTAACGGTCTCGATGAACGATATCTACTAAGCCTATCACAGTTCCATCTATAACTCTAACGATTAGTTCACTCTCACAGCTCTCTCTCGTACATGAGGCGTGTGAAACTTCTTCGCCAAATTCCAGGAACTGCCTTGCCATCTTCCACACGGTGCAGGTTCGTTCGAGACATATCTTGAGATTTTTTTCGCTGAAGAATATTGCATACGGCTGTTGACGAATTTTCGGCAATGTGTGAGGCACGTCGTTGTTTACCCAAAAAAGGGACCGTGTCAGCGTAGAGCGGTCATTCTAGAGCAAGCTTTGCAACTCTATCTCTGTCAAGTGCGTGATCGGAAGAAGAAAAAACAAACATGGATTCCGAAAAGTGTTTGAAAGTATTAAAAATCATGTAAACGGCATTCAAGATTTTAACTGAAAAATCATCACCGGTAGAGATTGCAAAATGGATTCGATTCGGAACCCAAAATACCAGGCTTTTGAATCAAATCTTACGCAGCAACGCCTCAACGATCGGGAAGAAGACAAGAATTTGGACGGCAATTGGAATTCTGAAATCGTTGACAGCCATATTTCAACAATTTCACAAAGTGTGTGACGGATTAGGAAGCCGACGAAGAAGTGATCGAGTACGGTGGGAAGATTTGGAGACAGCTTTCGAGAGTCGAATTCGAACGGGAGCCGTCATCAATCTACGACACAAGGACTTGAACAGATTTCTCGAAGATGCAAAACACCTCATCGTTGTCAGAATTAAGAGAATGCTACGAAAGGCTGGAGGTTTAAAAGCCAACTGCATCTTAACCTGCAAATTTGGTCTAGCAAAAAACGCCGAACTTGATGAAGAAATGAAATATTTTAATACCAGAATCCAGATCATCCTCCAGCCAGCTGACATACACGGGTGGTTCGAAGAGAACTTGAAGCAAAAAGTGTTGGCCAAGGTGGAAAAATTTCAAGAGAAAGACTCTGGTTGGTCGCTGACTGAAGAAATCAATTTGACTGTGAAAATCAACAAGTACGTGCCACTACGAGGCGGTGTGTTCACATACACACCACTACTCAAAGATATTCAAGATAAGAAGGCTGACGTCGAAATCCGCAACAGCGACTCATATTGCTTTCCATGGTCGGTCACCGCAGCCCTCTTTCCAGCTAGCAACAATCCCAGGGTAATCACTTCCTGTTCGCGTTTCAGCTCAGTGCGACGGTATGATGGTTTAAATTTCCCAATGTCCTTAGATCAAATTCAGAAATTTGAAAAACTTAACGGTTCTTCAATCAACGTTTAGAGTATAGATTGTATTGAAAAACAAAAGCATAGTGAAATTATACCCGTTTATTTGAGCCGAAACAAGTCTGATGAACCAACCATCCATTTTTGGTCTTCGAGTCTGAAATTGTTGACAGTTATGATGATGATGATGACGATGGTATGCAAAATTATAAAAATAATTCAATACAACATTTTGCATGGATTCGGAATTTATCGCGGTTGACAAGTTCCCAAATTTCTCACCACCGTGCTCGTAAATGGTTGTGCGATAGGTGTCTATCACACTTTCAATCTGAAAGGTGTTTATTCAAGCACAATGTAGATTGCATGAATTTAAACAAAACCAAAGTTATCTCACTAGCAGAAGAGGACAAGATTCTCAAATTTAAAAATTTTCAACACAAAGAAACCGTTCCATTCTGCGTTTACGCAGATCTAGAATGTTTACTGCAGCCCACTCTTAAAAGTTTTAGTGAAAATAGAACAATTTAACAGAAGCATCTTCCGTATAGTATAGCTTACTATCTACATTGTGCGTTTGACGATTCGCTTTCGAAATTCAAAATTAATCGCAGAGAGACCTGCATCCAATGGTTCACAAACGAGTTGAAGGAATTGGCACATTCGTTAGAGGGATATTACAAGACTGTTGTCCCCATGGAAGCACTAAATTTCAATCAGATCAACGAATTTGATTTATCGACGATCTATCATATTTGCGAAAAACCGTTTACACCCACACACGTGAAACATCGTGATCACTGTCATTTCACGGGAAAGTACCGTGGTGCTGCTCACCGCAGCTGTAATCTGAATTACCAAAATTCTCACACTATCCCAGTGATATTCCACAATCTGTCGGGTTACGATTCGGATTTTCTGATCAAAGCCCTGGCAACGTCATTCAAAGGTACTGTTAAACTATCACCTGTTAATGAAGATAAGTACATTTCCGTCACTCAATTCGTTAAGGAAACGGATGTAACGTTCCGTTTCATAGATTCGTACCGTTTCATGCCTAGCAGCCTCGATAAATTATCATCGTATCTGGACGATTGTCAAAAAACAATAACACGAAAATTCTGCAGTAGCTTGAACAAATTTCGGTTATTGACTAGGAAAGGTGTCTTCCCGTATGAATACATGGACAGTTGGGAGAAGCTCAAGGAGAAACATTTACCATCCAAAGAACAGTTTTATTCAAAATTGAATAACCGGAATATATCAGGCGACGATTACGCACACGCGTGCGACGTATGGCAAACTTTTAACGTTCAAACTTTGTGAGAGTATTCGGACTTGTATTTACAGACGGACGTGTTTTTACTGGCTGACGTTTTTCAAAATTTCCAACAAAACCATTGGACAACGTATAAACTAGACCCATTACATTACTGCACAGCGCTCGGTCTGTCGTTTGATGCAATGTTAAAATGTACAGGCATCGAGCTCGAGCTTCTCACCGACATAGATATGGTTATGTTTATCGAAAAAGGTATTCGAGGTAGTGTGTCGCAGTGCTCGAACAGATACGCAAAGGATAACGATAGATATATGGGAGAGGAATTTGTTCCAGAAGTCGAAGAATCTTATCTCATGTACTTTGACGTTAATAATTTGTACGGTGCGGCTTTGAGCTTTGCTCTGCCGTGTAATTCCTTTGAATGGGTATCAGACTTCGGACAATGCGACGTTCTCACCATTTCGGACGATGCGGAGTTTGGTTACATACTGGGAGTGGATTTGGAATATCCTGAGGAACTGCATGAAGTTCATGAGGATTTACCACTGTGTCCGGAGCACTATGTACCTCCGATTTCGGATAAGAAACAGCCGAAAATGACGCCCAAGCTACTTTCTAAGAAAAACTACGTTGTTCACTATAGCGTTTTGAAACAATGCTTACAATGAGGCTCAAGATTACTCAAAATTCACAGAGTTCTCAAATTCAGGCAAACCCCGTGGCTCAAAAAATACATGGAGTTGAATACCGATTTGCGGAGAAAATCTCACAACGAATTCGAGAAAAATTTTTACAAACTGATGAACAACGCAGTTTTTGGCAAAACAATGGTAAAAGTGCGAAAGTACAGATATGTTGGATGGAACGTACCGTGCTAGAGCCACCATAGCTGAACCTAATTTTCACAGCTGCACCGTTTTCGACAGAGAGATGATTATCGTCGAAATGAGTGCAACGAAAGTCAAGTTGAATAAACCCCTGTATGTAGGTTTCACCATCCTGGATCTGTCTAAAACATATATCTACGATTTTCATTACAATTATATTGAACGGAAATTTGGCAACCGAGCAAAATTAATGTATACGGATACCGAGAGTTTGATTTACAACCTTACCGTCCCCGACATATACGAACATGTGAAGAGCGACTTGCAGAAATTCGATACGTCTGATTATCCGCTTGACAACGTTTATGGAATGCCTCGAGCGAACAAAAAAGTTCTCGGCTTGACGAAAGACGAAAATAACGGGAAAATAATTTTGGAATTTGTAGGATTGAGAGCAAAATTGTACGCTTTCTGAGTCTTGGGAAATGAGAAAGACAATAAACGTGCCAAAGTTGTCAAAGCATCAGCGTTGAGAAAAATAACTTTCAACGATTATTCGGAATGTAGTTTGAAACGTAAGAATTTGTCTCCAAATCAGCATTTGATATTGAGTCAAAAGCACGAGGTATACCCTGTAGAACAGCAGAAAGTGGCACTGAGCTAGAATGACGAAAAGCAGATCGTGTTTCAAGACACAACCGACACGCTTCCGTGGGGCTATAAGCCTGCACCTTAGCTTTGTGATTACCGTATCGTAATCTATGTAGGACTTAATTCATAACCGTACCATGATGTCTAAAATATTATTATGTAGGATAGTGCATGAGAACGCTCCGAAATATACAAAATTCTTCAACGATGAATATGTCTGTCGATTGTCTAAAAAATAGAGATGCATACTTGTTATGTGTCGGGTATAAAATAAAGAGGCACATACGTTTTTATATAAAAATCATTTACTCAAATGTTACATTTCCGATTCGTTTGTCCAACTTTTGTGTGTATTGTCAAAACCTGACCATTGGCCATATATTTTTCTTCCACGCTTCTTGAGCACCCCCTCTACCAGATAGATATCCGGATGTTTAACCTTGAGGAGCTCTTGTTTGTAAAAACCACCAGCGATGGGTTGACCTCCATAGTCTTTGAGCTTGTACGTCACAGGATGAGTATTTTCCACTCGACTTATCGTGAATATTCCAGTCGTCCAATTGGGAGTGTAAGCTTTCTCGAAGACATTTTTAAATTTGCTTATTCAAACTTTGTCGCCGGATTTGAACTTTGCCGATATGCTAGGTATCGCTGAAAGCCCTCCGTACGCCTGACGTAATAACGGCCTTTCGTTCTTAATGGTGACATCCGACGGTTTCATTCTTATGGTTCGGTGTTTGGTGTTGTTGTAAGCCGAAACCAAATCAGATAAGATATCGAGCCACTTGTAGCTTCCTTGGATGCTGAACCGTGTCCACATTTTACCTTTCAGCTTGCGATTGAAACGTTCGCAGATCGAAGCCTTCAAATTACTGTACGTGGAGTACAGTTTGATTCCGTAAAGTATCATAAGCGATTTAAATTCCGAGTTGTAAAATTCCGTTCCTCTGTTGACGTGTAAATTTTTCGGTACCCGTCTTCCGACAAGCACAGATTCCATTGCCTTTGTAACATCATCTCCAGACTTGCTCTTCATCGGTACAGCCCACGCGTACTTTGAAAAGATAACCGTGAGAATGTACTTGTAGCCTTTGTTTTGTCCAGCGTACGACATCATATCAACAAGATCCGCCTGCCAGGTCTCGTCGATGCCGCGCACGTCCACACGTCGACGCGGGTGATTCCGGCGTGCAGGCTTATGCAGTTCCATCACCAGTGCTTGCTTTTTCTCTTTCATATTCCAACGCTCTTAGTCTGGTGTCTAATTTGGAAATGATTTCTGCGTTTCGAATTGACAGGTCTCTACCTGTGTTGAAGTCTGTGTAAAAGGTATCCAAGGCTTTCTCCGTGGTGATCTCCAAAGCTTTGATCATTTGATCGAGGTTGTCGATTTGTTTTTGCAGCACGTTGAGTTTTCGTCATAAGATTTCCAAAATTACAGCATTGTTCGGCTCTGCGAGATCTGCGACATCGCACAGTCTTGGGTTCTATATCGTTATGTCCGTCCGCTGTTATTTAAAACCCGACACCCGGAGGTCCGAAAGTGCTCGCAGCTGTGTTTTTATTTAGCTGACGTCCAAACACGTCAACTCTCATCTTGTAAATGATTGCATAGTCGACGAGAATTGGCTAATAAATTATTCCGGCATCCCATAATTCTTCGACAATCGACATAATTTCATTGTTGTGACTTATATTCACAGCCGCTTGAGATGTTATAAGCAAACGAAGATGTTTCACCAGCTCCTTAGCGTCGTTCCAGAAAATGTAATCTGTTTTAATACCTTGTCGAGTAACCCAAGCCTGAGGTAGCAGAACGCCTTTGCCCGTACGCTTCGACATCTGTGACGATGGTGATACGCCTTTGCCTGACGTAGAGATATTGCGCAGCTCACCAATTAAATGCTTGAATTTGGCGCTCTGAGCGTTTCGGATAGGGTCGGTGGTGCTATAGTACTTTCTGTGAGCATTTGTTGCAAGAAGGATATTTCTGTAATTCTCCTTGTTGTTGCGGGTAACGTGAGCGCTGTTGGGCATCTTTTTGAATAGCAGCTCTAGCAGTCCCTGAGTTTTCGGAGAGAGCGTACCGTCTGTGCGAACGGAATCGCACTGGAAGCTTATCGGTAAGACACCAACCATCAGCCCGGCAGTAGACAGACTCCGCACCCCGTATACGGTATCCAACTCGTGCTGTCTTCGTTTATCGTGGAGCATCTCGAGATATTCATTTTCTGATCTCACTGACGATTCTGTGACAGTTTGATCCTCTTCCTCTGCAGTTGCAAAAGAATCTTCTGTTTCCATTTCGTTCTTCGGCTCATCCTTCCTTTCAGTTTTGAGTTCTTCCTTCACCTCTTCCTTGACAAGTTTCGTGCCTCAAGAAACATTGACTTATTCCTGCAGCGGGGTTACCACAGGTTTGAAGCCATCCTTCATTATTTCCTGCAGCGACTCTTCTCCCGTCTTGAGGATTCTGTGCTTACGAAGAATCGCATTACTCGCCTGAGCGATACGATGCAAGACTTCTTTATCCTTACGAATTTCTTGCATGTTGACACAACTCGTTCTGGAGAGCTACTGTTTCGTCGCCTTGGAAGATCGTGTATTTCAATCTCATGTCATGTTTATGAAATTGTCAAATCCCTTCCTTTACCGACCATTACCGAGCTCTCTATTCTTGTCGATCACTACGAACCCATATTTGTCACCGTTCCAGCATGCCGTGCACAAGGCTTTAAACTCCACGTACGACTTATCGGTGTTTACATGATTGTTGTACACATGTCTCAGATTCATCTCGTCTTGTTTGAATAAGACCAGCAAGTTGGTGTTGTCTGAGAAAGATAGGAACAGTCTACATCGTGATGTCTACTCATACAAACGTACGCGCGTATGTTATCCTGCTTCTGGCACGTTACGTCATCGAATACCGTAATCGAGTTAGGTTGCGCCTCGTTGGGTGCAATGACGTGCTCATGCTCGTTAAAGGGGTAATACTCAACACCGTCGACATTTTTGAGCACTTGACTCTGAAACTTGTATGTCGGTTGATTGAGAGATTTTGAGTAAACGTACAGGTTTTCGAACCTCAAGCCGTTCGGATGCGTTATGAGCGCAAATAATGCGTTGGTTTTGCCACAGTTAGATGGTCCGCAGAATACCGCACGTACACTACTCGGCAACAATTCGCCGTGACGTTTTTACCATTTTGTACTCTGCTGCGTAAATTTGTTAAAATTCATCACGGGCACCTTCGTCGATTGTGTCTCGAACCTCATCTCGAACGGGACTGGCTGGATTCTCTTTAAGTGCATCGTTTATAACAACTTTCTCTGAGTCGTAGAGCGAATATGGTTGTGCACACACGTGATCGTAAGCGATCCTCAAAAAAGCGATCAAGTGGGAAAGGTTTAGTAAATAGCATTATCAACATTTCCCGATCGAGTTGCATGTTCCCGGTTACCAATACTGCGGTCCTGGTACGAAGTTGACGAAAAGACTCGCGAGAGGCGATTCCGGTATCAATCCTATCGATGCAGCGTGTAGGGAACACGATATAGCGTATCGAAAAATTATGCGAACCTTGAAGCTAGAAGCGTCGCGGATAAAATATTAGCCGAAAAAGCCTGGAAACGGGTTCTCGCAAAGGACGCAAATTTGGGTAAAAAGGCAGCCGCTTAGGCTGCAGCTAACACGGTGAAGGTGAAAACAAAGTTAGGCATGGGGTGTCGAAAACCAGAGAACGTTTCCTTGAACAAAATCATATGAGCGGCAAAATAGTCTATCATTTGGAGCTACGACGCGAAAACGAGCATTAAGTCTACACTCTAAGGTGCTCGAGAAGATGTGAAACAAGAAGGTGGTAAACATAATGTCCGATCACCGCGCGTTCTACCGGTACCCTCAAAAGCTGTCGGATTGCTACCTTTTCTCATACCTATTTTTGCCGGTCTTAGCGTTACGGGTGCGTTAGCGGGGGGTGCTGCGGGTAGAGCAAAGGCTATAAACGATGCGAGCGCGGCTAAACGAGAATTGGAGGAAAGCAAACGGCATAACAAAACGATGGAATCGATCGCCCTAGGTGAAGGTCTCCATTTTAAACTGTAAAAAAGGGTTTCGGTCTTCATCTGTCAAAAAACCAAGTGTGAAGCTACAATGTCAAGCGTTGACGACCCAACTGGGGTTTGCTGAAGTATGCAAAAATCATGAAAATTCCATACTTCCGAGGTGTCTTTATGCGCCCCGAAATGCCCAAAAACGGACTACGTAGAAACGAGGCAGCTGTCGTTAATCTTGACGATGAGAATGGCCCTGGGACACACTGGGTTGCATATACGCAACGTGGCAACGATGTCGTATATTTCGAAAGTTTCGGTTATCTTTAACCTCCGTTAGACCTTGTGAAATATCTTGATGCTTGTAGCGTCAAGTATAATGATGAAAGATATAGGATTACGATACATTCGATTGCGGACACTTGTGTCTGAAATTTCTAGGGGGTGACCTGTATGAACATGACACGAAATTGAATAACGTCAGTCCAACACTTGCAGTCATGAATTATTCACTCACGTGAACGATATCGGGAACATCTTCCATTCTCAAAGCGCAATATTTTCCTACGATCGAACTTGCTCTAAACAAAAGTGATGCTCTCGGCCTCATTAAATTGTTAACCTTTAATTCCATTCCCAACGTCGACGTCGGTTGCAATAAAATTTACCTAGCCAATAAAGCATTCACTATGTCTACAGGCAGCCACGAAATTGAGGACGTTGGAAAGTATGTTCCCAATAATAATACTTCATGCAGCGAAATCAAATATAACCGTATCACAAATTTTAAACCTGACGATTTAATTGGTCAGCTTCTCGGTTTTACACCGCGTGTATTGGCAGATAACTAAACTCACCAATCGGATATGCTTGTCGCTATTCTCAAGTTCAACGCGTTGCAAGTCGAATGCAGCATTACAGCGAACCTGCCTACGTCAACGAGAGCAAAGTGCATACTGTTCACGAATTTTTCCCCATCATTGCGCCGAGATATAAGATCGTGGAAGTGCCGTCGCACGTTATTTACCTTCCGATCACCGTCAAGACCATAGATCACATACAGCTTCGGTTAGTCGATCAAGACGGAGACCTGGATAATTTTCGTGGTGAAGTTATAACTGTGAGACTGCACATCAAATCGCAATAACAGATGGGTATTGCGTATAGCAGATTACCCAAAAAGAGTTATATTAGTAAGTCAGCAAGTCCCGATCAAGTCAGTCATCCATCAATTTCCGAACCACTAACACGTCGGAACGTGGAGTTCCTGATAGCTCTGTGTCTCAAGCTGATACAAATTGGAGAAGGAATTTCCGAAAAATAAAACTGCGATTCTGCTGTTTCGTTGCCTGCTACGTACGATGAAGGAGGGAATCTTGAGCATTCAAACGCCTGTCCTCTTCGACGTAACAATCGCACACCAAGAAATACATGCACACAGACCGTACGCATCGGCAACTTTCAACAACAGCGATGAGATTCGAATCACCGTTCAGCATCAGGATTTATGCGTATTACCGAGTAAGAGTTCGCTGCATATCTCTGGAAAATTGCTGAAATCGGACGGCACTGCAGCGGCGATCACAACTTTAGTCAATAACGCCATGTGTCATTTGTTCGAAGATGTACGGTACGAACTAAACGCTGTAGAGATTGATAAATGTAAAAACGTTGGCCTGACCAGCCTGCCGAAAGGTTTTTCTTCGCTCAACCCTCGTCAAAGTTGACTTGTGGAAAATGCTGGATGGCTCGATGTTCAGGAAATGAAAAATTTAACTGATGACGATAGCAACTTTGACGTAGTTATTCCCTTGACCATGATATTGGGCATCGCTGAAGAGCAAGATCATCGTTAACGCGAAACACGAGCTGATTCTTACAAGATCAAGAAATGATTTCAATGCCATTGTTCCAAATCAAGACGAAGACTCTAGAATCGTGATCGATGAGGTGAAATGGTTAGTACCCTATGTGAAGCTCTCGGATCAACGAAAAATCGCACTATTCAATTTCATTGAGAAAGATACACCTGTCTTCATGAGCTTCCGCAGTTGGGAATTGTACGAATATCCTTTGCTACCGGCATCCACGAAACACGTTTGGACGGTGAAAGCGTCCACCCATTTGGAAAAACCGCGATTTGTCATGCTCGGTTTTCAAACGAATCGAAAAGACAAAGCCGGCAAAAATGCCAGTCATCTTGATCACTGTGACATTACTGACGTCAAGCTCTTCTTGAATTCCGAGTATTATCCGTACGGTAACCTGAACTTGGACATTAGTCACAATCGCTTTGCATTACTGTAAGAGATGTACGCAAACTTTCAAGCCACCTATTACGGCAAAGAGCCCGAGCCTCTGTTGACGAAGAGCGAATACCTACAGTACGAACCATTGATCTTCATCGACTGTTCGAAACAAAACGAGGCTTTGAAATCTGGACCGGTTGATATTCGTATCGATTTTGAGGCTAAAAATAACTTTTCTACTGGTACATCTGCCTACTGCTTAATTTCACATGATCGTATAATTGAATATAACCCGCTGAGTGATGGGGTGAGGAAATTGGTATAAAAACCTTGAAGGTTGTGACAATCGATTTACTATTTTTCACGATGGAGTTCATAGTGGACGTACAAGGATTCAGAAGACCGGGTCTTGGTTTTACACCAAAAGAGTTGGCAGTTGTGTCACTCGACTAAGATACCAACCCGTCAATTTTTCTCTTCGAACCTCGAACGAAGGCTAACCCACACGTGAGTATGCTCTGCACGTCTTCTCTTAAGCTCTCTCTTCCTCGACCTTTTTCTGCCGCTTTCCGCCCTCGGGCGCTCTTCTTTCAGATTCTCTTGCATGCGCCTTTCTGCAAGCCCACTTGGGACTTGTAGTTTCTCTGCTACAAGCTTCTCCTGCCTGTCCTTTCTATTTTATCTGCAACTGCCTGTCTGGACATAACCTCTACCTGTCAACGGTTTTGCTGCTCAAACGTCTCCGGCCTGACCACCTTGACCAATCAGAAGTGCTGCCTTTTTTTTACTGCTCTGCTGCCCTGTGACACATCTCTGTTGTGTACCTGAGCTTGAATTGTACCTGCCGCTCCATCTAACGTACGGCTCGTCTACTCTTGACCTTCTCAACAACTGTCGGCAACTTACTGACTGTCTCCCACAAATACATGGCGCCCGTTCGTGTCTGCGGTATGTGCTCCAAAAATGTGGTGAAAGAGACCACCTTTTGCTCGGGCTGCAAATCCCACTACCATCCTGGCTGCTGCCGCAAGAAAATCTTGCAGACCGGTGTTCAGCATTGCTGCCCCGGTGCCGCTCTTGAGTGCATACCGACCGGCGCACCGTCCACGTCTAGCTCATCCGAGACGCTCACCGCCTCACAGCCTACGGCCGCAGCTCTTGACTCGACTTCTATTGAGGCGATTTTGCGTCACCTTACAGCCTATATGGATCGTCGGTTCGATGCGCTTGAGTCTCGGCTTGACGCCCTACCAGCATTGCAGGCTCAGATTGACGCCAATACCGCCCGCATCCAAGAACTCGAGGCCCAAAATCGCACGCTACAAGAGGCAGTCAGGGACTTGCGTAAGCAGCGCGATACTGATCGCACTGAGCGCCTTCGTGCTTCCGCTCGTCTGTGCGAAGAGAAGGTCATAATTTCTGGCCTTCCCTGTTCCTCAGCTGATGGCATTCGTCCTGTCGTCACCTCACTGGCTGCTGCGCTTGACCTTACCATTGCCAGATCGGACATCTTGGCCTGTCGCTTTCTGATCCCTCCTTCAAAGGCTCGGAAGGACACTCCGTTGCCACTCCTTGTGAGGCTTGCGTCCAGGGATCTCACCCATCGCTTATTGGCTGCCAAGAAGAATAAAGGGATTTTACGTACAACCGACCTACCCGTGGTTGAGCAGGTACGAGTTTTCAGTGTGAATGTAAATCAAGCTCTTTCCTCTGAATTTCATAAATTACTTATGTCCACCAAAGCCATTGCGAAATCTCGTGGCTTTAAGTACGTTTGGCACCGTGAGGGCGTCATTCTCCTACGAAAATCTGACGGCTCTCCTATTCACCGCATCTCATCGGCTGCCGCTCTGGCTGCTTTCGAGGCTCGATTCCCCGTAGCTACCTCCACTGCCTCTCTCGCCTTTCCGGCCGCTGCTAGCTGTGACTGAAACCTGGCTCCATTCGCAGATCTCGGACTCCGCTGTCTTGCTACCAGGCTACCACACGGACCGAACTCAGGTCTACCTTGACGCTTGATGTCTTAAACGTGCACTCTATCAGCATCTCTTCCGGATAAAAGAGACTTACTCTTCATGGCGATTCTTCATTTAGATTTTAGATTTCTCTACTTCCTGCTTCTTATGTTTCTATGTTTCTACTTTATTCTATTTTTTATTCTATTTGTTTTTTTTCTAACATTGTCTTTGCCGTCTTTCACTCTTCCAATTTTTGCATCCTTCTATCTCTATATTTCTACTCCTGTCTATGTCGTAGTTCTCTGTCTTTATTCTGTGCTCCTCTTTACACTAGATATCAAACTAGGCTAAGTTTTTGGATTTGAGACTCTGAATATAGCTCAACTTTGTATACCTTTCTCGTTATTTCCCAACATTGCCAAGGGAAAGATCTCAATAAACCATCAAACCATCAAACCTCCGTAAGATTGGAATTATTTACTCGCTCCATTCAAAAGAGAAAATTTGTGGCTGTCACGGAATTATCATGGACTATCCTGGGAAGGTGGTGATTTATCTTTCGAGAAGCTCGACTTTACCATCGAATGTGTGTCGCTGCGAAATGCTTCAACAGTTTACGTAAAAGGTTTGGAGAAGAAAAGTTGGCTGCAGAAAATTCTGGGTGAAAAAGTTGAAGTCGTTGATTTGATAGATGTGGGTTGTCCGTCGTTGCAGAAATTGAATAAAATGTCAGATACGAATTCAAACTGTACGCATCATGCTATATCACGTCCAAACTGCGCAGCCCAAAACGTATTGTTACTGCGAAATTTTTTACTCAAACACAAAAGACAATTGGTATCTACTCGAACAGTTATTCATTCCTATTGCCTAGAGCATGAGTACAATACCGTTGAGTAAGAAACATGTAATTACACTCATGTATCAGCATTATGAATTTTATGTGAAACTTTAATCTTAAATTGTGTTTTTTTCAATAAAATATTTTTCATCGTCAATATCAACCGTTAATTTAGAACCTCTGTTCTGCTAGTTAAGAGTTTATTTCAGCACCTTCCGGAATTCGACGTCGCACCTCAATCCGTTTTCCGCAGACCGCTCGCCGTCAAGTCAAAACTCGACGAACGCGTTGTTTGTCAGCCTTGGTTTCCGAGAATCGTTCAGGGTCTAAGAAGCTCTTTCTCACGGTTCACGAACTCAACGTCGCACTGCAATCCATTGTCCGCAGACCGCGCACCGTCAAGTCAAAACTCGTCGGACGATTCCGAATATTGTTTTCGTCGGACGATTCCGGGAGGTGTTTGTCGACCTGAAATCCGTTCAAGGCCAGAGCGGGTTTTTCAGAATTCAACGTCGTACCGAAATCCTTTGACCGCATACCGCTTAACATTGAGTCAAAACACGTCGGGCGAATTGTTTGTCAGCCTGGATTCGTTCAAGGCCATTGCATGAGCCTCCCAACCTCGTACCTCCGCCCTCGAAACCTTTTGATCGCTGGAGAATCTTCTGGAAGCTCTCAAAATCTGACACATGCCAGGATTCTCGGTCGAACGTTCGAGGATCCACGGGGTCCGCTCGAACGCCTGAGGATTCACGGATTTCGCTCGGTAATTCAGTTATTGATCCCGCTCGATGAGCATGATTTTCCTTACCGACAAAGAGCACAATTTATTCCACAAGGGGTAATACCACGGCAATTTCAGGCATTTCTTACCAACGATCATCGTCATTTGGAGGATTTTTTTCCAACGATCATGGTCATTTGGGAGATTTTCTCACCGACGAGCGGTCGGCAGAGCACGTTTTCTCTTACGAGAGTGGGGGTAACTTTCAAGGGTTCGCCTCTGGGATGCACGGATAGGCGGCTTGGTTAGCGGATAGGCGGCTTGGTCGGTAAAGAAGGTGTTTGTATCCAGAACCCCCCGTGTGTATCTACTGCAGTCGCCGATCGCTCCAAATTCATGAAAAACATAAAAGTGCGCCATCGACTGCACCATATTTTACTTTGATGAGAAGCGTTCTAATCTTCCTGGCGAGAATATTATCACAGATATGTCCTCTTATGATGAAATTCGACATTCGACAAGTTTCACAAATGTACATATCTTCTGATCTTTCAATCAAGCCCTATATCAATCCGATCGAGGCATGGAGAGCCGAAATATACGACTTGTAAGATTTCGAACATTGTTGAAATCGTCAGTTCGATTAAAATTCTCATTGACTTAAACAATGAGATCGGCGATTTTATCGTGTCAATGATCACGTCTCTTTAATATAGCGCTATTTAACTGTTTAATATTCGGTCATATTTGTAGTGAATGTCAAAACAATGTGTGTTGCGGTTGTTGCGCTGATACACATGCGACAAGTAGTTGCGGGAGTAAACATAAGTTGCGCTGTACTAACTGCTTGTCGGCCAAGGCAACTAATGTCTGTCATTCCGCATACGATAGAAGCGAATGCCTTGTGCTGCGTAAACAAATTGATCGCTCGATCTCTTTTATTAATTATTGCGAATAACGGTAAACTATCAAGATACCTATGGATTAGTCACTGTAATGCCCAGTCTCTTCCTGCACAATTTGTTATGGTTCAAGATTTCATAGTAGACTATGACGTGTATGTTACGAAAAGTAGTGAATCTTTTCTGAAGCCAAAGAAATATTTTTCTTGCTATAAGATTCCGCACTATCATTGATATTGCAATGATCGGACGACCAGAGGCGGTGGAGGTGTTGCAATGTATGTTCACGTCTCAATTAAGACCAAAGTGGTTGCTCTTTCGCCGCAATCTACTGCAAAAGATACCAGACCCGAGTATCTCTTCGTTCAACTTCAATTCGGCTCATATAAATTTCTCTGCACACTTGTTTACAACCCTCCAAAATCAGGCTTTTGGTGTGAAACGGTTGACGAAGCGCTACTCGGTTGCGGAGGCGCCGATGATAATATTTTTCTCATTGGTGACCTCAATAATAATTGGTTTTCCTCTCTTTCACCTCGTAAAATACTAGCCGGTTCTCTGCAAACGTGTAATCTTAAGCGTTCACCTTTCGATGCAAAATATCATGTGGCAAATTTGTTGTCTACCATTATTGTCTACCAATTCGCACCTAGTTTTCTATTCACAGCACTACATGCCTATCATTTCTGAACACCAAGTTCTTCTTGCCTGCTTTGCCTATGATTGTATTATACCTCTACCTAACACAATATAAAAGGCGAACCGGCGAGTTAGCGCGCGAGTCAAATATTGCCCGCGTGAACAGACTTGTCGGCGCACGCCGAGCAGCTGGTACTACGAGAAAAATCAGACGGAGAAGGTCGAAAAAGAAAACATCGGCCATGATACCCAAACGTACCGGAACCACCAAGAAAACTGAAGTGCTGTAAAAAACGGGATCTTACAGACATGTTCGGATCCCGGTAAACCCACGTGCCGCTCGTCTTGAACTTGAATATCAACAATGGCCTTCCTGCACGCGCACTCGGGTGAGTGTATGAAGTCGGAACTGGATTTGTTTTCTCTACCACGAACGCAGTCGTTTATTGAGTCTGGTCAATGGGTACACTACAAGCTCGTATCGTCTCTAACCGATGATTACCCGATTGAATTTGTTGTATCTGGAAACGGCGATAAGTACATTGACTTGGCACACACTATACTTAGTATACGTATGAAGTTACAGCTCACTGATCTAGCCCCACCGGCAGGTAAAGCAAACGCAGCTGCTCTGCATTCCACCTGATAAACAATCTGCTTCACTCAATGTTCAATCACGTCGATATATTCTTCAATCAAAAACTAGTCTCACCAGCCAACAACTCTTACGCCTATCGAGTATATTTATAGACCCTACTGAATTACGCACCGCACGCCAAAAATCCCATCTTTCATCGGCTTTATAATACGACAGCGAGGAAGGAGTATCGGATGTATACGACGCCGACGCCGCCGGTGCTGATCGAGGTTTCATCGATCGCAAACGGGTCATGAGCAATGCACGTACCATTGGTCTGATCGGACATCTGCACTGTGACGTATTTAATCGAGACAAATTTTTACTCAACGGTGTGGAACTGCGTCTTCGGCTTGTGAGATCGAGAAACAGCTTTTATCTCATGGAAGCCAAAAATCGCCACTAGCTGCACATCCTGGAAACTTCGCTGCTCGTTCGCCGAATGAAGATGAGTCCTGGAATCTTGCTGATGCATGCACGGACACTAGCCAAAGGTACGGCAAAATATCCCGTGACCAGATTCGAGGTGAAATCCTTCACCATACATGCAGGAGTATAGGAAGAAACACTGGACAACGTCATACTCGGACAAGGGTCGAAACGAGTGATAATCTGTTTTATCGGCAATAAAGCCTTCAACGGAAACAGACAGCGCAATCCGTTTAATTTTCAAAACTACTTTTTGAATTTCCTATCACTGTACGTCGACAGGGTGCAAGTCCCATCGAAGCCGCTACAGATGAATTTTGGCAAAAAGGATCTCTACGTGGATGCTTATTACACCTTCTTCTCCGGTACGGGGATTCATTTTTTGAAGGAAGGAAACAGTATCAATCGACTGCAGTTTGCTGATGGAAATTGTCTGTTGGGTTTTGATCTAACCCCCGATCTCTCGGCCAACTGTCCATCGCACTGGTCGCTCATCAAACATGGAACTCTCAGGGTCAAAGTACGTTTCAACGATGCCCTCAAAGAAACTGTGAATTGTCTGGTGTACGCTGAATTAGATAATCTTATTGAAGTGGATGCTGCACGTCAGGTGATTACAGATTTTTCGGGTCAAGTATAGAATAGAATAGAACATAGTTTTATTATACAAGGGCGGTAACCCTTAAGTATAAAAAAGAAAGCAATACATGTTGTAAAAAGAGAACAAGTAGATTGAATACTAATTTAATTCTGATTTTAATTCTGAATGTTCTAAATAATATCCAAGAGAGTGGTAAGGTATGGGGAGTATAGTGGTTATAGCACGCGTTACGGAGACAATGTTCAAGGTGTTGCGAATTAGAGCAGGAGAGCGTATAAAAATAAAAAAAAGAAGCGAGTGAATGTAAAAAGTGAAAAATAATAAATAATAAGTAATAAACAAGTAAGTGATATAAGTAATAAGAAATAGGTAATGAAAAAAAAGAAATAAGAAATAAGAGAAATAAGAGAAGTAAGAGAGGCACTAGTTTACAGCAATATATTATGTAAGGGCTACGTGATCGAAGAGTCCTTTTTTGAAAATCGCCAAAGAAGACGCTTCACGTAATGCCTGTGGCAGAGAGTTCCACGAGCGAGCGGCTGATACAATTGTAGATTTTTCGTAGCAAGCAGTTCTATACGAGGGAATATGTAACTCATATTTCGATGCTCGCGAGGGGATCGTACGCTCCCGAACTTCAGACCGCAGGGTAAGTTAAAACGCGAAAAACAGCGGAACGCGGAGATTGAGAGCCCGATAAACAAAAAGCGCGAGAAAATAGTTACGGCGCTGTGAAACTCTCAGCCACTTGAGTCTTTGGTAATAAGACGTGATGTGTTCAGATTTCCTTACATTAAAAGCAAAGCAAACGCAAGCATTTAGGGAACGCTGCAATCGAGTATACTCGACGCCTGTAATATCGAGGAGTGCGATTGAGCAGTAGACAAAAATGGGGAAGATGAGAGCTGAGACCAGGATCTGTCGGAGAGCAGACGTAAGAGCCTGCCCATTGGCCCTAAGTTGGTAGAGCGTTTTAAGGATTTTATTGCACATGTTGGTGACCTGCTCCCGCCAATTTAGTGTCGGAGTAACGTAGAGACCGAGAATTTTCATATCATTTACGTACGGGACGATAGTTCCCCGCACCACAATCTGAGGGACCTGGTTATATCGGATCATATTGAGAGTTCGGGCGGAGCCAAGAAGCATAGCTTGAGTTTTCACAGGGTTGAGCCGTAAAAAATTTTCGTCGGCCCAGTCACAGACACGAGCCACATCCTCATTCACTCGTTCAACATCTTCAGCTAAGCGAGATGACGGGCAGTGTATGAAAATTTGGAGATCGTCCGCGTATTTGGCTACCCCACAATGATTTATAGCAGTGTTTATATCTGCTGCGTAGAGCGAGAATAAACCCGGACCCAGGACAGATCCTTGGGGTACGCCGTATGTAACAGGGAGCCAATTAGATGTGCCGCCAGACGTACGCACTGCTTGTGTCTGACCCGTGAGGTAAGACCAGAACCATTGTAGTGAGATACGCGAGAGATTCAGTGCAGCCAATTTTTCGATGAGTTAGCCATGTTCAACAGTGTCAAACGCCTTTGAAAAATCTAAGAGAACAAGTACTGCGACCTCCCGACGATCCGTAGCATGCCGTACGGCATCTAAGACCCTCACCAGGGCGGCCTGAGTGGACCTGCCCACCACAAACCCGAACTGGTGGGAGTCGACAAGACTGGAATCCTGAAAATGTTTGGTTAAATCGGCGAGTACCATCCTCTCAAGAATCTTCGAGAGCTTGCAGAGTAGAGAGATCGGTCTGAAATCAGACGGCGTTGAAGGATTTCCAACTTTCGGAACTAGCGCAATAAACGATCGTTTCCACAGAGAAGGAAAGACCGAGGTAAGTAGAGATAGATTCAGAATGTCCAAGATGAGCGGGAATAGAGGCGTAGTACAATGTCGCAGAAGAAACCCAGAAAACCCATCCGGTCCTGCCATGTGAGAGTCAGCCAGATGAATGTGTCTTATCAAAACGGTAGGTGTGATATGCGAGAAGTAGAACCGTCTGTCATCAAAGTCTCTTTCAACCTGCAAAACCGCCGGAGATACAGAAGGCGCTGCATTAAAGACAGAGCAAAAATATGCATTTAGTTCGTCCGGTGGGAACACAATATCAAGGTGGGTTCTTTTGGAGACCACTCCTAGTCGCCGTAATTCCTGCTACAGATGTTCAGAGTCTCCAGCTGTTGATAGCCGATCCGAGATGTATCGTGCTTTCGTACACGTGAGGATCACTTTGACCGGATTCCTGAGCGTCTTGTATTGGGAAACTGAGGATTTAAATACGCCGTCTGGTGGTCCGAATTCGAACTAGCGATTGTAGGATAGAATCATATGATCACCATAATATTAGTGTCAACAAAAAATTTCACCGCAGGATATATTCTTTATTAAAAAAAAAAAAATTAAACAACGAGTGAATTAAATGATTAAATTTATAAACAATAAAAATTTGTAATTAAATATATTCAAGTATGGAATTTTCTCCTCATAAAAATAATAGTCATGTATACTGTTGTGTGTATGGGTGTAAAAGTCATGCATCAAAGTATGAAACAGTTCGTTTTCATTCTTTTCCAAAAAAGAATGATAGTTTAGTGAAAATACTGAATACGTTCAATCAAGAAGAGCTAGTCGATAGACACGATATGTGGGTGAAAGTGCTGAGAACGGGCAAAAAAATATCACCCTCCATGAGAGTATGTTCGCGACATTTTACAAAAGATGATTATATTCCTTCTTGTAAGTATAACAAATAACAAAACATAATTAGCTTTAATTTTTCTTAGACCAAAGTTATAATAGTTTTATTTATTTTTCAGTAAGTCGACAACATTATTTGAAGAAAACAGCTGTCCCCTCAGTTAACTTACCGAGGAGCTCTCTCGACTGCTCTAAAAAAGTAAACCATGTTTCATCAGCTGAACGAGAGCAAAGGCAAATTAAAAGGTCGTTTTTAAAAAACGAACTAAAAACTACCAACGAACCTAGCGATTTCAATACTGATAACAATTTTCAAGATGAGCTAGTTTTGGATGGTCAGATTGACCACAGACATGCAGATGAAAGTCAACCAAAAAATTCTGTTGGTGAAGAGGACTCCAATCTACAAACTTATCAAGTTTCTAAGAACGAAGCTTAATCATGTGCAAAAAGTGCTAGTGAAATAATTAATAAACAATTTAAAGACGTAGCAACACAAGTTCGTACGGATAATTTTATTCCCAAATTTACTGACTTCATTTCTGATGACGGTGAACTAAGTACATTGACTGGGATTCCTAATTTTACTCTTTCAAATTCTATAAAAAAATTAGTTGACAAAAAAAAACAAAAAATGTCTCATTGTAATGCTAAATTAGATTTGTTAGGCATAATCATCATGACTTTTATGAAACTAAAGCAAAATATGTCACATGCACTTTTAGCTGTTCTATTTAAATGTTACACAGCAGAAACTTGTAAAGAGAAAATTTTTCAAATGATTGACTTGTTATACATTTGTTTAAAGCCAGGAATATATTGGCCCAAAAAAGAGAATATTTTAAAGAATATTCCTCTTGATTTTATTGGGTTTGAAAATGTTCGTGCAGTCATTGATTGCACTGAAATTTCAATTCAAAGACCAAAATGTCTGTGTTGCCAAGTTGTGACTTATTCGCGGTATAAAAGCTGTTACACGGTCAAATTTATGACTGCTGTCACTCCTGCTGGTTTGATTTCTTTTATTAGTAAGCCTTTTGGTGGACGAGCTTCTGATAATTCTATCTTTGAACAGAGTGGGATCATAACAAAGTTCGATAAGAAAGATGATGTCATGACTGATCGAGGCTTTACTCTTGATGAATTTTGCCAAAAAAATGATGTGAAATTAATTTCACCACCTTTCTTGAAAGACCGAAAACAGTTTTCCAAAGTTGAAGCGATGAATGGACGGCGAATTGCTAAAGCTCGTGTGCACGTTGAGCGAAGTAACCAACGTATTAAAAATTTTGAAATCTTATCATCAAAAATGCCTATTGGACTTGTTCATAAAGTTGAAAAAATTTTTACAATTATTTGTGCAGTTGTAAACTTAAGTCAGCCTATTTTAAAAGACGAAAAATTTGTTCAAGATAAAAAAAAAGTTGCTCAGGATTAAAATAATGTTATTAATGGTTGAAATAATTTCTATAAATATTTTATTACGTTTGTAACTTATTTTTATGAACAAAGTACAAAGTAAAACTTATAAGTAACAATTACACTGATTCTTATTGTTCTTTTTGTTTTTCATTCTTCTCTTGTTGTTTCAAACATATATTATGTATCATTTTTTTAAAATATACTTTCTTTAAAGTTCTTAATAAATGTTTGGTAAATTTGACATTAAAACTAATAGGTGTTATTTTTATTTGTTTGTCGAAAGAAGAATATATTATAAAGTCCGTAGATGGTAAATTAAGTATTGCCATACTTATTTGAACTTGAGCGTAGTACATGTGCTTAACTTTTAGAGTTACTTCACCATGCTGCTCTGTTAACCATTTAATTGCTTTCACAGTTTCTTCAATACCGTTACGTTTACCCTCTTTTGGACATTTAATTTCAATGAGTTTAAATGGTTTGTTATCTTTAAAAGCAATACCATCCGGGGAACAACCTAACCAAGGATTTAATTCTGAAATAACTAAGCCACACTCAACTATTTCCATAGACATTAAATTAGCATAAGTTTCCCGTGCATAAGTTTCTTGCTCTAAACCATATTTTGTATTTTCATTGCTAAACGAGGGACTGTAAAAGTAATCATTAGATTTTTTTTTCCAGTCTGGATTTTTATTCGAATAATAAGTAAATAGTGAGTAAGCTCTACTAGCTGTTATCCGGAGTTCTCGTTCAGCTAGCCATACGGAATAAAGCTCAGTACTTTTCAAACAAATTGTTAAAGCATCCGTTGACAACTGATTAAAAATTTCATCACAACAATTTCCAATAACGCGACCAATCTTAAAATTTTTTAAATCTGAAAGTAATTCTGATGACTTTTGACTATCGATGATGGCTTGGAGTTTTTCAGGACATAAAACTAAATTATTATTATTATCATCATTATTAAAGTCTGTGATAACCTCGTGTCTTCCACATCTGTATATATTAAAAAAAGGAGGGAAAAAAAAATTTATTGGTAAAAATTTACTATAAAAAAATCATTATCCAAAATTCGAAAAAATTCACTACAAAAAAAAATCATGTATGTGTCAAATATAAAATTGATGATGTGAGATATCTACAAAAAAAAAACAGTAAAAAAATTAATTGAAATTATTTAAAGCAAAAATTATTTACATATGCTTTGCTAACGCAGACTGAGGATTATCTTCCACCATAATTCTAAGAAATTCATCATATTCTGCTTCGTCTAATTCAGTTAAACCATTGTTTAAACATAGTGGAGGATCAGTAGTAGTAGATGATGTAGTAGCTACAGGTTGAGTATTGTCTCCAGGTGACGTGTTGGCTTGAGCACCATCTGACTTACGTTTTTTTTTTTTTTTAATTTTTTCTTCCTCTTTTTTTTGTTTCTCTTCAAAACATTTGTGTTCAAGTAAAGGCTTCATCTCATATTTCTCTAGAGCGGATTTATGAGGTGCACTCCAAACACATTTTTTATCAGTACATGTTATATCTTTGAATTCTTCCAAATTATTTCTGTAAGTATAAAAGAATAAAGTCAATAATTCCATAATTATTTAATAATTTGAAAGTTGATTAATCAAGTGAAAAATATCAAATATAATAATTACCGGTTACAAAATAAAAGTACTGCTACAATATGTTTACAGGTACTTCCTAATCCAGCTTTACATGAGCATTCCATGCCAATTATTTTTCCGTCTTTCGAAATTTCACCATTTATTTCATGAGGTTCAGTTTTTAAACAATGTTGTAAACGAAACGCGAGGATATGATAAACATCACTATCATCACTATGATTTACTGTACCGCAGTTCAATAAATGATCACCATCAATAATGTTTTCTCCACTAGTAAAATTTCTACTTGTAGGTGTAGCTGAAGCAAATTTACAAATTTCTTGTATGCTTACACGCATTTTTAATTTTTAATAACTTTATGATTAATTGTCACACGTTTGCTTGCATGCAACAGCTGACTCCAGAGTCCTACAATCACTAGTTCATTTTTTAACCACCAGGCGGCTAAAACTTAAGCCACGCCTCTCCCACGGATCCCAATACAAGATGATCGGATGTCCATCTTGAGCGTCGGTATTTAGAGTACGCACGATTACGTAGCAAAATAAGTTCACGGAGTTCGGGCGTCATCCAGAGAGAGAGAGAGAGAGATTATGCAACCTCCTATCACGGCCGCTACCATGACACACCAGGTGGTGATTTCCGTTAGAGGGGACGCAGCGACTACACCACACCAACGTTTTCAAGGAGAGCAACAGGCTGGCTGGAGACACCCGATAAACAGAAATTAAGACGAGGATTTTACCACGCAGCTGCATATAAACGCCAACAACTGCGATGCTGAGTCAGTCAGCATTCAAACTACACCACGGCAGGTTCGCTCTTCCGACTTTCTATTCATTTGACTACGTTCTTTCAAGCTCAAGTATGGATTACGTGGTGGATATTCAAGGATTCCGAGACGTTTACGGTAAATTCATACCGAAAGAGGTGGCAGTCGTTACCATGGATCACCGTTACTCGGCACATTGGATAGTAGAACCACCATATCCCTTCGCGGATCCACCACTCAAAGAACGTGCCGTGACCAATTACGTAACGTGTTACCATCATGGCATCGAGCGGTTCGAAGGTGACGTCACGCTGCTTCAACTAGCCGTTAATCTCCGAGAAATCGCATGTAACGCGCATCGAATCTTTGTCCGTGGACGCGAGAAATCGAAATACATATAATATATATATGAGGCAAAACCCGCCATATTCCGATGACGGTTAGGGTTCCCAAGCGCATAACGTACATTTCATGTCAAAACTCAAGGTATTTGTAATATTTTTTATCTTTTTCAACGAGTTAAACCCATCTCGTATAACTTATATAGTCTATATTACTCGGGCCTATCTATGAAACAATTTCGTGCAAGTTTCATGTAAGTCGATCAACTAGTTTTCAAGTTTATCGATAGCAAACAAACAAAAAGACAAAGAATTTTATATGTTAGTATAAATTCATCATAAATAAATATTCAAAAATGTAATCGACTCGTGACTTGTTTACCGTAGAACTCTTTTATAGACCGCTTACGTGTAAATTATTTTTCGCGCATATGAAGCAAGTGCAAAATTGCCAGTTTCATGCACACTATTATGCGGGCGACAATACAATTTGCGTCCGGTTTGCCACATAATCAAAATAATCAATAATAAATGAAAAACAATAATCCGCTTCACATGCTCAAACGGCAAATTTTCAAATGACCTAAAAAAATAAAAGAACACGTGTGCATTACGGATGGAATGTGATTTCACTCTTGTAGTCGCCTTCTTTCCACCTTTGATACGTAATATCATTTCTACGTTATGATCTTAGATCAACCAACTAAATGCGTCTAACCATAATAATTTCAGTTACATAAGTATCAACGAACAGTTCAAAAATTTGAGAAGTAGCAGGTGATGATGTATAATTTGTTGAACACAAGCATATTAATTATTGCAGATTTTTTATGTCCTTACTTGAAATATTCTTGTGCGGCACTGGTGTATCGGGTATCATTACTAAAGTGATTTATCAGTGTTGTGTTTTGGATTCCCTCGAAAGTAACGCCCGAGTCGTTGCTAGTGAATTGGTTATCCGCCATCGCATAATCACCAACATACGAAGCATTGATGTCGAGTCTGCGACATCTCGGTGTGTTCCACGGGTTGTCACAGGTCGTCCAAGGCAACATGGCAGCAAACGATGCAAAGAAGTAACGAAGCGCCCATGCGATTATTACATTATAATAAAAGTCAACGTAAAACGCTATTAAGGCAACCGCGTAACCGATTCCTGCAAAAAAAAAACATTCTTATGCATTTGAACAATCCTTATGGCAGTATCAAAACAGTTTCTAATCTATAGTCGATATACATTTTTATGGTTTACCTATAAGTAATTACAATGTAGATGAAAAAACTGACACCAGATAATAAATCAAATTTTGGATATTATCATACTAATTTGACTTATTCATGTTGGAATACATGTAAATTTAAGTCTGGTAGCGACATCTTACTGTATTAAAATGTATTATGTAATAAATGCGCATGCGCGTATATTCCGACACAGCCAGCGAGTGTGTCCGTTTTTGGAGCTCAGAACGGTATAGCGATAAGAAAGAGAGCAAGCCGGTTGTATATCCTCACGAATCCTTTTGCATCAAGTTTAAGTATACCTTTATTAATAAATACACAATTATATCTAATTGTCCGGCTTTTCATTTATCAGTCCACGATATTATTAACATGGTAGCAGACCGTGGTTGTGAATAAAAATGACTGTTGTATGGTGTTGTAATGAACAAAGAAGAACCGGTAAAAACACGTGGTGACGAAAACGCTTTTGAGGTTAAGGAAGAAAATCTCACCGATAAAACTTCAGTTTTAGAACAAGAAAAATTAATCAAAGGTGTTAGGAAATTCTTCTTAAAGGTCACAAGAAGAGTTTTGCTGCTGAAAAATTCTATATTTGAAAAGTTTGAAAAGTCTGACGCTAACGAGATGAGCGAAGACAGCAAAATATTTATTCCTGTATTTGACGGAAAAGATTATACCACGTGGAAAAAACGTTTATTAATTTTCCTAAAATGGAAAAAATGTGAAGACGTCGTTGAAAGAGAAAAAATCGAAAGTGATAACGCAACCTGGGACGAAAAAGATATCAAGGCAGTCAATTATATATATAGTGCTCTCTCTAACAGACAAATGGAATTTCTAAACGCTGAAGACTCTGCATTTAAAATAATGAGAAAATTGGACTCAATGTACATACGAAAATCTACAGCATTGCAAATCAGCTTAAGGAACAAAATAGAAAATGTGAGGTTAAAAGACTATGACACTTCAGAAGATTTCTTCTGCGATTTTGAAAAAATGATAACAGAACTAAAAAATGCAGGTGCCACAGTTAGTGACAAAGAAAAGTTAAATTATTTACTAAGAACACTGCCAAGTTCATTTAGTCACATTGGAGATCTCATCGACGTTTTGAAAGAAGAAGACCAGACAGTTGAATTTGTAAAAAGCAAAATAAAAGCAGCAGAAAACAAGGAAAAAGAAGAAAATAAACTGAGTAGAAATCGGAGCGGAAATTCAAACGCTTTCGTTTGTGAAAAGAAGTTCAATGGCGTGTGCTTCAAGTGCAATAAACCTGGTCACACACAATATACGTGCCCGAATCACCGTACATCTACATCCACCTCTACATGGCGATACAACAGCAGGGGAAACAGAGGCCGAGATATGCACGTGACGCGAGGAGGCGCACGGGGTCTTTTCCACCATCAGCAACAACATGGCAACAACGTGAACCCAAGCAGAGGCAGGTATCCAACTCCACGCGGTCGCGGGAGCTGGCAACGGCATGGAGAAGATTCTACACGGTCAGTAAGTAATAGCGAAAGGTTCAGTAGCACATTCTGCACTGAAGCAGATTGTAAGTTAGAAAACGATTGTAACAATGAAGTAAACGCGGATAAGATCGAATGGATACTTGACAGCGGGTGCTCTGATCATATAACAAATAACATAGATTACTTCAATGATTACATAAATTTGGAAACTCCAATTCCAGTAAAAGTAGGAGACGGCAAAACTTTACAAGCCACAAAAGTTGGCAATATCTTCGTTGATTTTATTGTATTTAATGAGACAAAAAGAGTAAAATTATCTAATGTTTTCTATGTAGAAAAAATGTATCAAAATTTAATTAGCTATGGAAAAGTAACTGAAACGCACAAAATATTTTCAAAGTACAATGTATCAAAAATCTATACTAGAAACAATGAGTTGATTGCTGTAGCGTTCAAAGAAAATAATATTTTTAAAATGTATAGCCTTAAAGATAAGAAAAATGTTTGTAACAACGAAATAGCTTGCAATATAACTGTAAAGGAAAAGTTCCATAAAATGCTTGGACATGTTAATTTCAATTACTTGAATGTACTTTGTAAGGAAAAACTGATCGATGGCTTACCAGATAAATTTGAAAGTGATTATTTAAAATGCGGTACATGTTTACAAAATAAAATGCACAATACAAAATTTGACAACGATAGGCACAGAGCCAAAGAATTATTGGAAATTATTCATTGTGATTTGAATGGGCCACAAATAACTGGAAATTTAGGTGAAAAACATTTTGTATCTTTCATTGACGATTATAGTAAAGTAGCTAAAGTTTACACTATCAAAACAAAAGACGAATTCTTTGAATGCCTAGTTGAATATGTAAATCTAGTAGAAAATTTAACAAAAAAAAGGGTTAAAAAAATTAGATGTGATAACGCTAAAGAAATAGTATGTAAAAAGGTTTATAAATTCACACAGGAAAAAGGTATTTTGATTGAGCCATGCCCTCCGTACGTCCATGAACTCAATGGAACTGCGGAGCGGTACAATAGATCTGTGATGGATATTGCAAGATGCTTACTAGCTGACGCAAAAATAAACGTAAAATTCTGGCCTGAAGTAGTAAAAACAGCGGTTTATTTAAAGAACAGGACTCTTGCTAATACTATTCAAAGAAAAACACCATTTGAAATATTTACAGGTGAAAAGCCAAATATAAAAAATCTAAGACTATATGGTAGTAAAGTTTTTTGCAGAGTACCTGAGGTCAAAAGAAAGCATAAATGGGACAGGAAGGCAGATGTAGGGATTTTGGTGGGATACGAAAATGTAGGTTATCGAGTACTTATGGGTGATAAAGTAACAGTAGTTAAACATGTTGACGTGATAGAAGAAGATGTGAAACTAGTGGGTTTTACTGGAGAAGAAAATGATAAAGAGAATTGTGAAACTGATAGTAAAGATAAATTTATTGAAACAAACAATGATTGTGCCAAAAATGTCGTAAATGAAGAATTTAGTCAAAAAATTGATAACGATAGTATTTACAATGATAACGATGAATCACTAAAGAATCTAAGTTTAAAATCTAATGATAAAAATGTAAATACTCCTTTAAGGAGGTCAGGTAGAGAGAGAAAACAAACCGATATCTATCAGTCACATAAATTTGTAAATTGTATCTACGTTAACTACATTAATGCGAATGTTCCAGAAAACTATTGTGAAGCGATAAATAGTTGTAATTCTAAAGCTTGGCAGGATTCGATGAATAAAGAAATGGAACGCATTAAAAAATATGGCACTTGCGATCTAGTCAAATGTCCAAAAGATAAAGATGTATTAGATTTAAAATGGGTATATACACAAAAGTCAAATGGAGAATTTAGAGCGAGAATCGTTGTAAAAGGTTTTCAGCAAAGAGATAAATTAGAAAACATATATTCACCTGTAATAAGATCTCAAACTTTAAAATTATTAATGTCATTTAGTGTAAACCTTAATTTGATAGTTCATCAATTAGACGTAGAATCCGCATTTTTAAACGGAGAAATAATCTCAGAGGTTTACGTCAAACAACCTGAAGGTTACGACAATAAATCAGGTAGGGTCTGGAAACTAAATAAAGCTCTCTACGGATTAGGTGAAAGTTCGTTAGCATGGTACAATTGTCTTGACAATTTTCTAAAAGGTATTGGCTTCAAACGAAGCAACAACGATCAATGTTTATACATTCTCGATGAGCGTGAACAAGATCCTGTTTATTTCATATCCTACGTAGATGATGTACTGACTTGTTGTAAAAATATAGAGAAAATAAACAACGTTAAGAAATTATTATTAAAAAGGTTCAATGTGAAAGATTTAGGCGAAGTCAAAACTTATCTAGGAATAAATATAGAATTTAACAAGGCTAGAGATACTGTCACCCTCGATCAAAAGTCATACATAGAATCCTTAGCAAAGAAATATAACATAGAGAATTGTAAACTCTACGAAACACCGATGGAACAAAATTTAAAATGTGAGCCTGCGCAGTCAGTGTCTGATTATTTAAATTATAGAAGCATAATCGGGGAACTACTTTACGTAAGTTCAGGATCACGATTAGATACTGCCTATTGTACCAATTACTTAAGTCGTTTCCAGAACTGCTATGATCAAACTCATTACAAGTACGCCTTACGCGTCTTAAAATATTTGTACTTGACTAGAGAAAAAAAATTAACTTATACGAAAAATGTGAATTGCGATACACTTGATTGCTTCGTAGACGCAGACTGGGCCGGCGATACTGTAGACCGTAAATCTACAACAGGCTTCGTAATTAGATTGTTTGGCAACGTAATCTACTGGAAATCTAAGAAACAAAGCAGTGTTGTTAAATCCTCAACTGCAGCAGAGTACGTTGCTTTATCTGATGTAGTTAGTGAGTTGAAACTGATTAAAGATTTGCTGAAAGATCTTAAAATTGAGATAAAAGAGCCAGTAAAGGTTTATGAGGACAACTCTGGTGCCGTATGCATTGTAAAATTTGGAAATTTCACAAAGAATTCCAAATACATTGAAACTCACTACCACTTCGTTCATGAAAACTATTTGAAAGGCTTGATTGACGTTGTAAAGATAGATAGTGAAAATAACGTTGCCGATATACTAACTAAAGCGTTAGGAAAAACTAAGTTCAATAAGTTTGTCGGCATGCTAAATGTAAAATGAAAACAAACATAAGTTAATCTGCACAGAGCAGAGGTGATCATGTGAAAGGATAAATAAAATATCTATTAATTTTTTTTTTTCTAATTGTAACAAAACTTAAATTTAAGGAGGCGTGTTGGAATACATGTAAATTTAAGTCTGGTAGCGACATCTTACTGTATTAAAATGTATTATGTAATAAATGCGCATGCGCGTATATTCCGACACAGCCAGCGAGTGTGTCCGTTTTTGGAGCTCAGAACGGTATAGCGATAAGAAAGAGAGCAAGCCGGTTGTATATCCTCACGAATCCTTTTGCATCAAGTTTAAGTATACCTTTATTAATAAATACACAATTATATCTAATTGTCCGGCTTTTCATTTATCAGTCCACGATATTATTAACAATTCAATATCGTAAACGATAGTCCCACGATTTAGCTGTGGTCTTGTCTCTTCTCCATCTTCAACATATCGCAGATCAAACCTTCTTTCGGATGTGTTGCAAAAAATAGAATGTGTTTCGTGTTAGCTGTAGACATTCGGTTACCCTAGCTAAAGTTTACTGTAACCACCCTCTCGGCCACAGTCGGGTACTTTTGAGGGTGTAAGAAATCATATAATCCATAATTGTATCTTCAAATCAATATGCAGCGGCCGATGAAGCAGTTGGAGGCCCCGGAGCGCATTGAAATTTAGAGGCCCCCCTGACATAAGATTGATGGAAAAGTTTGGGTAAACTGGTCGAAATAAACTGCATAACCAATTTAGAATCATTATCAAAATATAACTATATAATATATAATAAAATAAAACGCTTAGGCATTGAATATCACATTGAAAAATAGTGAAGTCACAGGCTACCACCACATTAATCGTATAATAAGTAACGACTACGAACATAAATGATAAATCAAACAGACTTCATTCTGAACAACAACGAAAATACTTAAGACTTCTTTTCTCTTCTCTTTTAGACATTTATCCATGTATAATATATAAATACAAGATTAAAGTGGCGCCTTCCTAGCATTAATTTGATCAAATTTACTATTATTACTCTCATATTCTAATGATTGCACAACATTATTTTCAATAGACATTAGTGATAAATCGCTTAGATGCAACTGATACAATGAATTTCATAAGTATGTCTTTACTGGTTTCAGTACAGAAAATATGTGTTCACCAGTAGCATTACAAATGGGCATCATTAAGAAAATTTTCAAAGTTCACGTGAGGGAATATAGATTGCAGCCCGTTAACTTAGATTTCATACATTTCAGAAAGATTCAAGATGTTCTAGTCCTAGCAATATTCAATGAAATAAGGCACCTCATCTTTAAAATATGCAATATCAATATCTTATATTTCGTGGTTAACTTTCGCACGTATTCGTTGGTTGTGTCGTCAGTCATTTGCACTCAAAACCTTGTTGTAAAAAGCGCTCCGTTTGCATATTTCGAATATGAGTACCTCGCAAATGACATCATACACGTTTACTGTGAAAGTTGAAAATAACGACCACCAAGTTAAACATGGTCTGTTTACAGATAGCGAGAGTTCTATTGTTTTAATCCTAGAAAGTTGGCGAAAGGAAAAAGGGTTTGATGATGCGTGGTGATCGAAATGAAGAGAGATATTCACTTTAATCTGGTTCACTTTATTCCGCGCTTAGGGCAGTACTAGTGGTTACAGCTAATGCGAGAATATCGCGAAGCAGAGAACAGAAGAAAAGTGAAGATAGAGATGATAGCAGCAGAGATTACAAAGAGTGAGACTGATATAGCAGCATGAGTGACAACGAGACTTCAAATTTCTGAACATGTGAGAAATACATTGCAGATATATGTTGTGACGTGGTATTTCGTACCCCGTCACTTTGTTTAATTATCGCATTCCCCTAGGTGCAGATGTCGCTGAAAATAACGAAAGCACGTCTGAGGCCAATACTCCAAAAATGAACGACTAATTATCTTTAAGTTGAATTCTATTCACTAAGCTAATTGTATGCTATTTTCTAATTCTGTAACGCTCTACGAGAACCATCTGCGAGACCTTCGCATCAAGATACCAGGACACTGCCTGACAGGGGTCACGTACCAGCTCAACATCGACCACCACCGACTACAGACGAACGAATACCGCTGAAACCACTCCCGATGAATGCCTATCTAGTTGTCGAACAGGGTCGTGCGTGATGCACAAACAGTACCTCCGACTATTTAAGACTTATCGGTCAGGAGCCGAACCACGAATGAATGCTTCTACCGCTCGGATGCATCGTTAGGCGGCGTACAAGGCTGTGCGTCAAAAACACAACAAAGCCTCCCGTCGACGATACTTATCAGCCTGGAGCTGAACCGACCCTAACATCTACTAAGTCGTTGACTATCAAATAGAGGACGGTTTTCTCTTCACGAACCGTCCTATCGAAGGACTGCGGCGTGGAATAGGCTAATGATATGCTGACCACGTGGATCTGGTGGATCTAGTGTGGGGATCCGGGTTGAGGGCCATCACCACCAGATCGTTCCGACATGAGGGCTTCAATGAGCGAGGGCCGGGATGCAGCGCCGACGAAATAGCTACAACGGGGAGTACCAGTAAAGCGAGGAGTGAGTTACAGTCGGTCGCAAGTCCAAAGGACCGGTGACGTAATATTGCCGCAAACCTCAATATCGCAACACATGAGCAGTACGACCTCCCCTCTCACCAACGATACCGCACAGCTGAAGGAAAACATCTCTGACCACCTTCCGACGTCCCGATACCTCGATACCTGTCGTCGAGGGAGAAGAAAAACAAGCGGCGAGGGATTATCGCCGCCTACCTATAGACCAGACCTACGCGACCTGCTGGTCCAATTAGAATACCGCAAATTTGAGGAAGAATCACGTGACAGCAGCTCGACGAAAATCAGGATCATCGCTCATCTCGTCACTCTACGTTCAGTTTTTGAATAACCAAGACGTGCTATCGTACTATTCAGTGCCATTATCGCTACCTATCAATTTAGTTCTCGCTATTGTACCGCATTCGCTAGTACCTGCTATATCTTCTTTTACGTAAGTGAGGTTCCTTTTCTATTTTGTGAAGCCGCGAGATTACTTGCAATATATCGTACCTTTGCCTTTATCTCTTTCTCTCTTTATCTTGCAGTTGGTCTGCTTGAGCCAATTCGGCTCGTACTCTTTCTCTCTTTATCTTGCAGTTGGTCTGCTTGAGCCACCTGGGCTCGTACCTTATTCTCTCTTATCTCTTATCTTGTCCCTTTCTCTGTCTTATTGCAAGTAACTTCGCGACTGGTTGACTATTACTTACGCATTGTAGTGACTATTGCTTTATTTTATTATCTTTCTCTTCTGGAATATTTAAATGTCTCATATCGCTGTCTAGCAGCGCGTTCCGTTGAAGAATCAATTTTTATCTTAGCTACTGAGCGTTGCTATTTCGTTATATTTTCTCTGATTAGTTCATATCTGTCTCTTTACCTATTACCGTTGTTTATTCATGAACGAGGAAACTTACGAAGACACTTATTCTATGTGAAAATAACTTGGACCAGGGAATTTAGTTGGGAAAAAGCCGTAAGGCATAAAAAACCCAAATTTATTTATATTTCAACACAAGAACAAAGATTAGATGAAATCAATTAAATATCGAAGAGGTATGAATATTTAATAACGTGTGAATAATTAAGTGTGGGAATTGGGAGGAGACCGCTCGACTCCACGAGGAAAGTCAGGAGGAGAAAATGCTCGACTCCTACGGACGGGCTCGTCAGCCCGTCGCGTTATATTGTGAGAGACAAGCTCGATCGTATGATTCAGTTGAGAGACAGCGCTCGATCGTATGATTTAGTTGAGAGACAGCGCTCGATCGTATAATTCGTTTGCCAAAGGCAATTGCTTTAAGAAGGTGTATTCGATTTTATATGGGTTTATATGTTTTTTGCTCCGGGACTCCGTGCGTACGATAAAAAGGTTTCGCGATAACTGAAACTTCAGTTGCTACAACAAGAGTCCTTTTTTTTGAAAGAAGACTCTCGCGAGCTAGCAAATGTTATTTGTTTATGTGTGTGTATATATGTGCTGATATACATATATATTTATGTTTTTACTCTTCCTACGGAACAACCGTTGATTATCGTATCTTAGTGACTGTACCGCGGGAGCGATCTTACATCGCTGCGCGGTCCCGCTCGTCGTTCATTTGACATTGGAGTATTGTGCCGTATCGCATAACATCTTTTTCATTATTTTCTTCGCTAATATCGCTGATCGTAGTTGTCCGTAGTCTATTTGGTTTGCCGTACGTTGCATATTAATTATCTTGAATATTGTTTGCCTTATCTTGAATTACCTTTTATCGTACCGAATATTATCTCTCTTTCTCTCGCACTCACCGCAAACTAGAGACTACGTATTATCACTTAGTACCTATATTTTATGATAATTTTCTACTTGACCTGTTGCTTGAATTTACCTTGTAATTCATAATTCCCTGTCTGCCTATTTCTGATCATTCTGGTAATGTGATAACTATTACAATTGTTGTATTTCGCATGTGTTTATAATCGCTTCTCATATTTTATGGTTTATTTGCTTAATGCTTAATTTAAGTACAGTATATCTTTTTCTGTTCTGCCTATTTATTATAAAACCGTGTTAATCATTACCTTGAATCATAGTATCGCGCGCTTGCGCATATTCCCCGCTTATTCGGAAAACGTTCCGTTATTTGTTAAATCTCTCGCTTAACTTTTCTCTGGCTGTAAATATTGTTAATTACCGCATTTATCGTAATTGTATCTCAATCTCTTCAGCTACTTGCTTGTCATTAGACTTATCGCTTCTTACTTAATATATTTGATACTATTCCTGCTTCACCTGTTTCTTATTTTATCTATTGGATTCGACCCCGCCCCTCTACCATTATCTTCTCTATCTGAGCAAACTGTGCAAAACCGTCGTAGAACCTGACCTTACCTTTATCTATTACATTTAACTTTACCTTTATCTTTTTCTCTAATTACCTATTTTTGACGCATGTGCGTCTGGCGCCCAACAATCGTATCTTTCTCTCTTATTACCTCTCTCTCTATCTAATTATTCAGGTTAGTGACTGCGCCGTAGGGTAACCAATTATCTCGTTTCTATCGTCTTACCCTCAACTAACAAAATATTGGTTACAAAATGGCGCCCAACGTGGGGCCACGCCAATAAAGGGGGAGTATCTTATTCAATGCTGAAAGCAAATTTTATCGCATACTGTCAAAGCGCCAGAGAAAAGTAAGAGACCGAACGCGAACCCTAGAAACCAAAAAAAAAAATTGACAAAAATTGCGAGGAACTCAGACAATTGAGCAACATATTTAAATTAATTGATTACCGCAACCGAGATTGGATATAAACCAAATTTTGAATATTAGAATTCCATATTGCGACAGAATACAGCATAGATATCGCTAAATTAAAAATATCGAAAATTCGAAACTGTTTAAATATCGCACGGCTTAACCGCCATCAATAACGCAAATCTAAAAACTATCTAAATATCGCACGGCTCAACCGCCATCCATAACGCAAATTCGAAAACTATTTAAATATCGCACAACATAACTGCCGTAACTATCGCGAACATAAAAACACTTGGATACCGCACAGATTGACCGACGTGCCTCTCGAATAATAACAATAGAAAAACTCGGGGATAATACGATACGACCTAAACATTCTGACCTCATAAACTGCTCAGTCTAGTGTATGGCAGGGGTGATCCCTTGTTATAATCAAACTTGTTATCGATTCGCTAGATCGCTGTGTTTTGGTTTCTTCAGCGAGGTTACCATATTGACCTTCTTGCGCGACGAAAATTATTGTGAAACCTTTGGCTTGGGTAGGATAATATAATCTTCCGTTGTTTATATCGCAGTTTCCGGTTTTACAGGGTCACGCTAGTTAACCGATTCAATAATCCGTCAATATCGCAATTTCTTTCTCTTCGGGTCACCTATCGCTAGTAAATACGTCTTATGTCAATACACACGTCCGCCAAGGCGTTGGTAGAATCCTTGACCGACGCCGAGTTAAACACCGAATTGGAAGGACGCTCGTTGTCAATAGCAGGTATATTACCAGTCCGTCGTCAGCGGCTGACGAATTACTGTAAACAACACGGCCTAAGCATGGACGACCCCCCTGCTCTCGACGACGTTTATATGGCTACACCGACAGACGACAGCGATAGCATGACGTTACCTACACAGACGCAACCAATCAACCCCGCGTCTTATACCGACGACGAAATTCGTGACGTGACGCGACCGTCGAACAGTAACCCCGATACGTCAGCGACCGGCGCGATTCGGAAACAGCCACCGGAACCGCAACCTAGCCGAATTAGCCCGCGAAATATACCGCCAGAATTCCTTCCCGGCAGTAACGCACCGGCTAAGCCGGCGCCCGTTCAGCAACCGCCTTTGAGATCACGAGAATATCACCCGGCGAATCCGCAACCATTTGACTACCGCACAGGGTAGACCTGCGGAGACCTGCCTTCCGCAACCAGGGTTTCGAGGACGGCCAGTATAACTTCCCGCGACCGAGCGTGAATAGCAACTTAGCATCACCGTCTAGACCGACAGCGTTAGCAGCGTACGAAGTTATGAGGAAATGGAATCTCAAGTTTTCGGGAACGCGTAACGAGGACGCCGAAGCATTTCTCGCACGTATTGACGAGGGCCGATCGCTCATTAACATTCGCGACGAGGATATTTTGAATAGCATCCCCTTCTTTTTGTCAGGTGTCGCAATTTATTGGTTCCGCAACAAACGCGAAACGTGGCATTCTTTTGCAGAATTTAAAGCCGCGTGGCGTCGTGGATTTGTCAATCCGGAATTGCAGTTCGCATTGAGGGAGGAAATTCGTAAACGAACTCAGGGCGAATTCGAGTCAGTCGCCGATTATTTAACATGTATGAGGGCGTATTTCGACAGATTGAGGCCCGCGTGGTCGGAAGATGAACAGTTAGATTACGCATACCGCAACTTACTACCGCGATTACAGGTTTCAATTCGACGAGACGAATTACAGGACCTTGATGAATTAGAAGACATTGCGAGTCGGATAGAGATTAGCTTCCGGGTTGCAAATAATTATCAAGCACCGCCAACCCCGGAACGATCGGTACTACCCGAATTAGCTTACCGCGGGCAAAGAAACCCAAGGCCTTCTCGTAATAATTTCGCAGCACTCAACTTTTTCGAGGAAGGCCCGGAACCCGAGACGGAACTAGCCAACGCGACCCAATTCGCTCAATCAACACCTAATCGTGGCACACAGGGTAACCGACCCAACGGTCGAAGTGCACAACCGCGTGCTAAGACACTTCAATTCAATAGTCGAAACGACACCAGTGCGCCAACCACTCCTACTGCTACCACGGCTCAAACGGATACCGCAAGCATCGCGAATAACTCTCCTGAGTTCGCCGGTAACCCCTTTCTGCCGAGCCCGAAGGGTACGCTAATCTATTACAGGTGTAGAAAACCCGGTCACCGATATGCGAATTGTCCCGAACCCGCGACCGGTCTATACTGTTTCCGATGTGGCGAAGTCGGATATACGAAGGTGACGTGCCCGAATCGGTGTGCGGGAAACCAGCGATGTAGCCGCACGAACGGGGAACCGCGGAAACCCCTCCATCACCCGAATCGTTAGATTTTTGTAATCCGATCCAAGCGCCCGCTAAAATTCCGCTATTGTTACTCAACTTTGAAATTTCATCGCAACCAGTCGCAGCACTATTTGATTGTGGTTCTTCTCGCACCTTTCTTGGCCCAGAGGCTATATCGCTAGTTACCGCCTTAAAACTTCCAATGTTACCGTCCCACTTAGGTCGGGTCAAGATGGCCGCCGGACAGGAGGCACAGATTACCGGTGAAGTGGTTTCACCGGTCATGCTACGAGCTGTGTACCATAATATTCCCGCTCGTCTAGTGCCCAGTTTTAGCTTTTCTTGTATCATTGGGTTAGCCTTCATTCGAATATTTGGGATCGTAGTGAATTTTGCCGCATTGACCTGGCGTTTCCAGGATGACCCTAAACGTATTTACACATTCGATAATGATCCACGCGTAGCTTCCAACCCGTTGTGCAATGGTTTAGTCACCTTATCGGAACAGCAAACTCTCAAATTAACAGCCTTTATGAAGTCCGAAATACCGCCTATGCCTAAACACATTGGAGTAACCAAGCCCACTTCCTATCGAATTGACGTAGGGAACGCTCCCGCGATCTGCCAGAGATCTTACCGCGTATCGCCTAAAATACAGGAGGCTATAGACGAAGAGGTAGGCAAAATGCTAGCAGCCGGCATCATCGAACCATTTCATAGCGCATGGGCTAGCCCCATAGTAATGGTAAAGAAGCCAAATGGTTCTTATCGCTTCTGCATAGATTTCCGCAAAGTCAATCAGGTATCTAAGAAAGACGCGTACCCTCTGCCTAGAATGGACAGTATCCTAGACAAGCTTCGTTCAGCTCGCTATATCTCGACCATCGACCTTAGCCAGGCGTATTATCAAATTCCGCTTACCGAAGACAGCCGTGAAATTACCGCATTCATAGTCCCCAAGAAAGGATTATTTCATTTCACTAGGATGCCTTTGGCCCTAACCGGAGCGCCGGCCACGTTTCAGAGGCTATTAGATAAATTAATAGGGCCGGATATGGATCCACATGCGTTTGCGTACCTGGATGATATGATAATACCTACTAAAACTTTTGACGAGCACCTTCACTGGCTCAAACATGTCTTAGACGTCATTCATTCCGCAGGATTAACCGTCAACCCTGAAAAGAGTAAGTTTTGTCGCTCGGAGGTCAAGTACCACGGCTTTCTCGTAAATGAACACGGCTTACAAATAGACCCGGATAAAGTCTCGCCTGTAGTTAATTATCCAGTACCGACTAACGTCAAATTAGTCCGACGCTTTCTCGGAATGGCATCTTGGTATCGTCGCTTTATTCCCAAGTTTGCTTCAATTACCGAACCGTTAACCAGGCTCTTAAAGAAATCTCAGGACTGGATTTGGGACCAGGAACAAAATACCGCATTCGATGAAATTCGAACCCATTTAACTACCGCACCAACGTTAGCCTACCCAAATTTTGAAGTACCTTTTGTCTTACACACGGATGCTAGTAATGTCGGAATCGGGGCAGCATTAACCCAGACGCAAGATGGCGCGGAGCGTGTTATCGCGTATGCCAGTCGAACCCTATCAGACGCCAAAAGACAATATTCAGTGACCGAACTGGAATGTCTCGCCGTGTTATGGGCCATACAGAAATATCGCGCTTACATTGAGGGCTACCATTTTACCGTCATTACCGATCATAGTAGTCTAAGGTGGCTCCATAATCTCAAAAACCCCACGGGAAGATTGGCCCGTTGGGCTCTCGAGCTACTTAGTTATGATTTCGAAATCATCCACCGTAAAGGTGCGCTGAACGTAGTTCCTGACGCACTATCCCGCATCCCCGAAGTAGCCGCCGTTATAATACCGTCGGATGACCCCTGGTACGATCGTCGTAGAGCCGAAGTAATATCGCAACCTAAGAAATTTCCGCGTTGGAAAATAGAAGGGGACAAGTTGTATTTTTATCGCGAAGATCCAATAATCGGTACCCTAGTTCAAGATCTAGATGCTTGGAAACTAGTCCTACCCGCAAATCTTCATTCTCGCGCCTTGCAAGAAGCACATAGTGACCCCCAGGCCGGTCACCTAGGTGTCGACAAGTCTTACCGCAGATTAGCTCTCGCATACTATTGGTCTAACATGTATCACGACGTGGTCCAACACCTTAAGCGTTGTGACGCCTGTCAGCGAAGCAAGGTTGACCAACGGGCCCCAGCAGGTTTAATGGGACGTAGGGTCATTGAACAACCGTGGACAGTAGTCGCCGCCGACATAATGGGTCCATTCCCTCCCAGTCGCTCGGGCTACGCCTATCTCCTTGTCTTCCAGGACCTGTTGACGAAATGGGTCGAGATTTGCCCTTTGCGCAAGGGTACCGGTCGTAATATTAGTGACGCCTTCACCGATTTAATCGTATCACGCTGGGGCACCCCCCAAGTACTACTGACTGACAATGGCACCGAATTCGGAAACAAATCCATAAAAGAACTTGCCGATACCTACCACGTAACCCACGTGACGACGCCACCGTATCACCCCCAAGCAAATCCCGTAGAACGAGTCAACCGCGTGCTAAAAACCATGATTATCGCTGTCCTCGAGCAAGAACACCGTGAGTGGGACCTACACCTCCCGGACTTTCGTTTCGCTTACAATACCGCATATCATACTTCCGCCCAAACGAGTCCAGCGAGAACTAGTATTGAAACGCCAACATACTCTTTCTTCGGCTGCTTAAAATTACAGCGCCAAACTGGCTAAGAAATTCCATGGACCATATCGCATCACCAGAACCATCTCCCCTGTAGTCGTTGAACTCAGCGACGTAGTTAGTAACAAGGTGATTGGGACAACCCATATTGGGCATTCAAAGGCATATCGTAACAACTAGACTTGACTTTCGCAGATACCGTAAACTTTTCGCAAAAAGAAAATTTTTTTACCGCAACAACCTCATGCCGCAACCTTACCAAACATGAGCGACTCAAGCGGGACGGAGGGGGAAGTCGACCAGGAGTTCGAGGAACCTCAGTTCCCCGAAGCGGACGCTGGAGAACCCAGGGGCTGGGCCAGGCTGGCTCGCCACCAGCCGCTGCTACAGCGGCTACGACGTCAACATCCCGTCTTTTGGCTGGACCTGACGACCGCCGCCCTGGAGGTCCAGGAAGACCGGGCGGAGAGATACCGGGCCCTACGACAGGCGGCTATCGTCCACCCACACCCGGACGATAGTACCCGGAGTACTCAGGCCGGGAATGGCCTCGGGCGGCACGAGGTCGCGACCCAGGCGGAGCACCCGGCCATCCGGTGCGAGACGCGGTCATCCAGCACCCAGACCCGCGAGACCAGGAGGGTCACCATTACCGACCAGCCGCCGACAGTAATGGGGGTGAAACGGGCCTCCACCCCACCCGAGCGCCGCAACTCCCGGGAGAGGACCGCACCCCGGGCGGCAAACAGCAACCCCCGGCCAGCACCAACCGCCCTCTCGCCGGTGTGGCCGAGGTACCCACGACCGGTGGTCGGCGGCAGATCCCCGTACGGGTTGTGCTGGATCTGCCAGCAGTACGGCCACCGGGTATCGGCGTGCGAGGACAGGGTGCCCGAAGACCGCGCATGCTACAAATGCGGAATATACGGGTACTTGCATCCGGAGTGCCCGGAGTGCCACCCGCCACCCAAAGCGCTCAGTAGACAACGGGGCACATCCCCTGCGCCACCGGGGGAGCCAGACGTGTACTGGACCTGGCGCAGCGGCGGCACCGCCCACCGCGACTTTCGCCTATTTTAATGCCGTTGTTTAATCTTCCGTTACCGCAAACCTTTTTTTTTACCGCAAAAACCTATAGCTAAGGCTACGTTTTTTTTTTTCTCTCGCAAACGTTTTTTTCACTATCGCTAATATTCATTTTTTTTTCTATCTACCGCAATTCTAATTTTTCTTATTACCGCAATTTTTTTTATTATTATCGCATATTTTTTTTATATACCGCAAAATTGTTCTTTTTCTTCTTTTATGCCGCCAGGCTTTTATAAATAAACAGTCTTATTACCGCTACACAATTATTTTCTCGTTACTATAGTAACAGTGACCCACCTTATCACATGTACCCAATCACTCACGGTGCGCCCACGATCCACTCCTGAATTCTGTCATATTCACCGATACAGAATCAATTAACCCCCCACTCTCGCAAATCGGTTACAAAATAACGTCCAACAATTAAAACCCCACTCGACCTTAGCATCATGACTTCTTCAAAATTGAAGGAATTAAAAACTAAAGAAACCCGCTCTCGGTAAGATAAACGCCTAAATTCTACCACGTCATCGTCGCCATGTCTAGTCACTTAACGCAGTAACAACTGGAGGTCAAAACCCTTTTTTTTTGTCGCAATTATCTTAAAAATAACGGTTACAAATTTTTTTTTTTGGTCGCTTTATCCAGAATAACTTTTTACATGAGGCCAATATTTCAATATCGCTCTATACCGCATAAATTGTCTGAACTCCTCCGCAACAACACCCTTCAACCAAGCAATCAAATCAACCACCTTTCTACCTTCTCGCAAAAATTTAGCTCATCCTTTCGCTTCCTTCGCTCACAACCGATCAGGTCAATGGTAGAACTTTGAAAACTATGTTACGCCTAGAGTCAGCAAGCCGTACTCCAAAGTCTCTCAACTAAGTCAAGTATCGCACGGATTTTCAATTTCAATCCTATCTATTGCAACTATCTCTAACATCTCTAACGATCATCTACTCACATGCAAAAGTAAGTGGTCAACATAATGGTTTCCGAATGGCAAAGGACCTCCTCGGTCCTCCGTAAGGAGGGGGAAGTTGTGACGTGGTATTTCGTACCCCGTCACTTTGTTTAATTATCGCTTAAAATAACGAAAGCACGTCTGAGGCCAATACTCCAAAAATGAACGACTAATTATCTTTAGGTTGAATTCTCTTCACTAAGCTAATTGTATGCTATTTTCTAATTCTGTAACGCTCTACGAGAACCATCTGCGGGACCTTCGCATCAAGATACCAGGACACTGCCTGACAGGGGTCACGTACCAGCTCAACATCGACCACCACCGACTACAGACGAACGAATACCGCTGAAACCACTCCCGATGGATGCCCATCTAGTTGTCGAACAGGGTCGTGCGTGATGCACAAACAGTACCTCCGACTATTTAAGACTCATCGGCCAGGAGCCGAACCACGAATGAATGCTTCTACCACTCGGATGCATCGTTAGGCGGCGTACAGGGCTGTGCGTCAAAAACACATCAAAGCCTCCCGTCGACGATACTTATCAGCCTGGAGCTGAACCGACCCTAACATCTACTAAGTCGTTGACTATCAAATAGAGGACGGTTTTCTCTTCACGAACCGTCCTATCGAAGGACTGCGGCGTGGAATAGGCTAATGATATGCTGACCTCGTGGATCTGGTGGATCTAGTGTGGGGATCCGAGTTGAGGGCCATCACCACCAGATTGTTCCGACATGAGGGCTTCAATGAGCGAGGGCCGGGATGCAGCGCCGACGAAATAGCTACGACGGGGAGTACCAGTAAAGCAAGGAGTGACAGTCGGTCGCAAGTCCAAAGGACCGGTGACGTAATATTGCCGCACAACTCAATATCATAACACATGAGCAGTACGACCTCCCCTCTCGCCAACGATACCGCACAGCTGAACGAAAACATCTCTGACCACCTTCCGACGTCCCGATACCTCGATACCTGTCGTCGAGGGAGAAGAAAAACAAGCGGCGAGGGATTATCGCCGCCTACCCGTAGACCAGACCTACGCGACCTGCTGGTCCAATTAGAATACCGCAAATTTGAGGAAGAATCACGTGACAGCAGCTCGACGAAAATCAGGATCATCGCTCATCTCGTCACTCTACGTTCAGTTTTTGAATAACCAAGACGTGCTATCGTACTATTCAGTGCCATTATCGCTACCTATCAATTTAGTTCTCGCTATTGTACCGCATTCGCTAGTACCTGCTATATCTTCTTTTACGTAAGTGAGGTTCCTTTTCTATTTTGTGAAGCCACGAGATTACTTGCAATATATCGTACCTTTGCCTCTATCTCTTTCTCTCTTTGTCTTGCAGTTGGTCTGCTAGAGCCAATTGGGCTCGTACTCTTTCTCTCTTATCTCTTATCTTGTCCCTTTCTCTGTCTTATTGCAAGTAACTTCGCGACTGGTTGACTATTACTTATGCATTGTAGTGACTATTGCTTTATTGTATTGTCTTTCTCTTCTGGAATATTTGAATGTCTAATATCGCTGTCTAGCAGCGCGTTCCGTTAAAGGATCAATTTTTATCTTAGCTATTGAGCATTGCTATTTCGTTATATTTTCTCTGATTAGTTCATATCTGTCTCTTTACCTATTACCGTTGATTATCGTATCTTAGTGACTGTACCGCGGGAGCGATCTTACATCGCTGCGCGGTCCCGCTCGTCGTTCATTTGACATTGGAGTATTGTGCCGTATCGCATAACATCTTTTTCATTATTTTCTTCGCTAATATCGCTGATCGTAGTTGTCCGTAGTCTATTTGGTTTGCCGTACGTTGCATATTAATTATCTTGAATATTGTTTGCCTTATCTTGAATTACCTTTTATCGTACCGAATATTATCTCTCTTTCTCTCGCACTCACCGCAAACTAGAGACTACGTATTATCACTTAGTACCTATATTTTATGATAATTTTCTACTTGACCTGTTGCTTGAATTTACCTTGTAATTCATAATTCCCTGTCTGCCTATTTCTGATCATTCTGGTAATGTGATAACTATTACAATTGTTGTATTTCGCATGTGTTTATAATCGCTTCTCATATTTTATGGTTTATTTGCTTAATGCTTAATTTAAGTACAGTATATCTTTTTCTGTTCTGCCTATTTATTATAAAACTGTGTTAATCATTACCTTGAATCATAGTATCGCGCGCTTGCGCATATTCCCCGCTTATTCGGAAAACGTTTCGTTATTTGTTAAATCTCTCGCTTAACTTTTCTCTGGCTGTAAATATTGCTAATTACCGCATTTATCGTAATTGTATCTCAATCTCTTCAGCTACTTGCTTGTCATTAGACTTATCGCTTCTTACTTAATATATTTGATACTATTCCTGCTTCACCTGTTTCTTATTTTATCTATTGGATTCGACCCCGCCCCTCTACCATTATCTTGTCTATCTGAGCAAACTGTGCAAAACCGTCGTAGAACCTGACCTTACCTTTATCTATTACCTTTACCTTTACCTTTATCTTTTTCTCTAATTACCAATTTTTGACGCATGTGCGTCTGGCACCCAACAATCGTATCTTTCTTTCTTATTACCTCTCTCTCTATCTAATTATTCAGGTTAGTGACTGCGCCGTAGGGTTACCAATTATCTCGTTTCTATCGTCTTACCCTCAACTAACAAAATATTGGTTACAAAATGGCGCCCAACGTGGGGCCACGATAGTACCAAAAAAAAATTGGTTACAATGTATCGCGACATACCTGAGGCATTTGCCGAAACATGGTCTAATCAGCCTTCATTAGCATTACTATCATTTTCTCATATTTATGGAGTATTGGACCGTGAAGCCTTAACAATGATAAAACAAGTAAACTTAAAGAAAATAACTTTTGTTGATCTGATGGCCGAGGCCCCCCACCCGCCATGCGCCAAGGCCTGAAGCGCGCGCTTTTTGCGCCTGTGCCATAATTCTCTATGACACTTACTGGGTATGACAACTTCACATACAACATTAAATATAGTGAAATCAGGGTCAGATTTTTTTCTCATCTAATGTATAAGCTTAGATTTTCCATCGTCGACACTTTGGTGAAGCAAAATCATAATAGTAACATAATATTAAGACAAAAATATCACTTTGCAATTACAGAATGATTTTGAAAGAGTTGAGTTGTCAAAATATGATAATATTCTGCTTCATTATGTTTTACTAAATTTCAAATAATCCTGAAGTAATGAGAAATAGTATATTGTGTTACAAGTGCAAAAACTGGGCGATTTGCGACAAGTGTGAAGTTTTCAGTGTGAACGACGGCGAGGGCTCTAATCGCGTGATTCAGATATCGCCCATCTACACGTGTGACATGAACTATTTTGACAACACGTCTGAAGGAAAATTTTATTTGTAAAGCACCAGAGCTACGGACATCATATACTCAAGGAATCGCATCTTTAATACCGGGGTTGGACGTGCACCCCAGAATGCGAAACTCGATGACTCGACGATTTGACGGCGACGGTTCGACGGCGACTGGTCTTATGGTTAAGCAACATTAAATATACTGACTAAACCCAGGAGGGTGGGAGGCAGTGCCAAGTACCTCCATGAGTAGTCCGGCAGGGTTGGAAAAAACCCAGAGACGTTTACATCACATTCGCGAGGCCCTCAGCGTGGGACCTTCAGCCATCAGCCCCTGCCAAGGCGTCTAGCGCCCGTATGGCCGCCATAACCAGGGAAAGTCCGAGGTCCTGAATTCTTCGGACATGTCCAGGCCTTATCTCTTTGGCTACCTTTCCAGGCATGGTTTATTGTTGGAACAGTCGATGTGCATTCTTTATGGCATGTGAAAGAACCCGTAGGGTAAAACCTGGCTTGAGATTGTCTCCCCTCATGGTGTGGAAAACTTCATGAGTCAATTCAGCGATATACAAAATTTTATTACTATTGCTTAAATATATTGGGCTAGGTAGGACCGAACAGCCTCTGCCCCTAATCTCTGAGCATATTCCAAATTGTATTACACCTTCATTCTATTTTTTCTCTTTACATGAAATAATTTCGTTATATTCTTTTTCTACAGTTTATCCTTTTCTTTTCTTGAGAATATTGTAAGATAATGTAAGTAAGCTACCTTGCATGTACGCGCCGGAGGGTTCCCTCAAATATTTGCAAATTACTAAATAAATGGCCGCAAACGCCGGAGAGTTTTTCGGAAGATTAGACATTTGGTGCACATATGCAGGATAATAAAACCACTTATCAAATGGTATCTGTTTAAAGTGAGTTTTTCCAAAAATAGAATGTAGCTACAAACGAAGAGATAAGAGTGGAATTCCTACCTGCACCCGTGGGAGAGAGTGGTTGCGGGTGTAACTGCCCCACTACCCTGGTCCCAGAAAACCGAAATATAAGAACAAATCGGAGAACGCAAAATATCTGTCCTTTTTCCTGATTGGTTTCATTTTTCTGAAATTGTGAGGAATCAATCAGGAAATTCGCAAGAGTCTCCCAAAGTCTAAGGAAGACTCTGCCAGAAGAGGACATCACTTGAACTCTGGCGATGGAGTGCTCTAAGATGGCTGATACAGTCAAGTCGTGTTAACTACAGTCTTCTTTCACCGAGCTTTTTCCTGCGAAATCAGTACAGTTTTTGGTGACTCTTCAATTCTCACTCTCTCACTCGAACGAAATTGAACGGTGCAAGTTCTTTCATCCTCATCTACTTCTACCTTGCTGCTGTTAATTTCCACCACCGGTCCAGTGCTCATCTTTCAACGATCAGGCTAGCCGCCATTATATCATCCCAGCCGGAACGATGAACTAGCACATCAGAGCGCAACAAGCAACGGCTCGAACCGCTAGATAAGGAAACGTCAAGGGCGAGTGGTTGGCTTCCCCTTTCCCCTCTCCCTTCTCGGGTTTGGTTAAGGTTAGCACGTTTGTTAATTGTTTTCCTCTGTATTTGTAATATCCAGCGATAAGTTAACCATCAATTCAAAAAAGCCTAGGGATCCCTCGGATGAGACCCCTGGCGTCTCTGGCTCTCCTCCGAATAAAATAAGGGGTACGGATCAAATTAGACCCTGGATTCCGTCAACCAGGATTCGTAGCAACAGGTTTAGACAGCGTGATTGCGCCCCATTCCTTGTGCAAGTTTATGATAAAAAAGGAGGGAATGCGGGTGAGATTCTTGCAATGAGCTTTGCGAAAATGTTGAAAAACAACAATCTTTTGAAGGGCATCACTGCCCTTCAAGGCCTCTGGTATCAACAGATACAATATTGATTTTGACAACATCAAGGATGCCAACTACATGGTAGAAGAAGGCATAGATATATGTAATCTGGCGTTAGGTGCTTACATTCCTGATGGGTGTGTTTTCAACATCGGCTTAATAAGGGGGGTGAACCTCGTCCTCTCATAGGAAGAGATTATTGAGAATTTTTCTATTTTGGGAGACTCAAGTGTAGAAGTGGCGTATGTAGAAACAATTCCCTAGGTTTTTCAAGATTCTGAGGGGCACGTGGTTAGGGAAAATTCATCGCGTACCAAGGTATTCTTTCGGGGTATGACCCTTCCAGATAAAGTGGCTATTTTTCTCAACACTAGGGACGTTGTTCCCTATTTCCCTTCTGTGAAGATGTGCAGGAAGTGCGTTCGATTTGGGCATGTTCAACCTCAGTGCCACGGGAAGATACGGTGCATTAATTGCGGTGGCCAGCAAAGTGAAAGATCTTGCGAGACTCCCAGATCCTCACGGAACTTTTGGTGTTCTAATTGTCGGGGCCAACATCGAGCTTCGGACAGGAACTGCCCAGAATATTTGAAGGAGGAGAATTTCATTCGTGAGAAATTCCTAAAAAAAATTCTGCAGCAAATAAAACTTACAAGCAACACTCTTCTCAGGTTTCTCCCCTTAACGACAATGAGTTCCCATCATTAGGTACCTCTCGTCAGAGTAATTCAGTGGCGCAACCACACCTTCCTTACCCAACAATTTCTAGTAATTCTCGAAACACCGGCGATGTGGATACTGTCAACCAAGAAAGGGAGGGTACTTCCACTCCCGTTTTGAACGCCTCCGGTCGAGATTCTACCTCCGGAAAGAGTATTGACTCCGTTACACTCACTCAGGACCATTTGTTCGAGGATATGGACGAGGGCATGGATTCCAACAACCTCTTCGACCTCTACCGGACCATCGTCTCTCTGTCGGATGCAGACACGAGGATGATGGATTGGGTGGGGTTGGAGATTCGGAAGTCCTTAGGCGATTTTTCAAATTTTGTATGTCGCAGAATTGCCGAGGAATTCCCCCAATCTGACAACATAGTTTCTAGCATTAGGGCTTTGGAGGAGCTGTTCAGGTGGCAGCGCCCGACCTAACATAGCTAATGGCCTCAATTTATTGCAGTTGAACTGTCGTAGCATGCTTAGTAAGTGTAGCGAGTTCCCGGGTTTTACCCGAGACTTCGATGTCCTGTGTTTGACCGAAACGTGGCTTAATTCCAACCAGCTCTTGACCTGTAAGGGTTACAATGTAATGAGAAGGGACAAACCGTCTCTCTCCGTGGGGGGTGGTCTGGCTTTCCTTATCAACAAGAAATTCTTTTATCAAAGGGTGGACGATCTTCCCCTTTCGGACAAGCTGGAATGGGACATGGTACAACTCAAGCTTGACAGTTCTCACTTATATATCCTCAACGTTTACTGTCCTCAAAATAAATTTCTGACCCGTTCTGAATGGAAGAATTTTTTCAAGGTTTCAGAGGAGTTGGGAGATGTTGTCATTTGTGGTGACTTTAATGCGCACCATGCGCTATGGGGTAGCCAGCTGCTTAATCAGGATGGGAGGTTCATAGCTGACGCCTTAGAATTCTTCGACTTGCGCCTTCTTAATAACGGAGAGGCTACCAGAATACATGTGGACTTTAACCGAAGGAGTGTTCCGGACCTGACCTTTGTTTCAGCTCCGCTTTTATCCGGTAACTCCTGGAAAGTTCTGGAGGATCCCTTGGGTAGCGACCACTTTCCCATCGACGTGCGAGTGGGAGGGGTCATTTTTTCTAAATTTCAGGGCACGGAGAAAATATCCCTTGAGAATACTGACTGTTCAATTTTTGGACCAGATCTAGTTTCAAAGCTCGCAGATTTCTTTCTCCCCGACAATGACGTCAAGCAAGTCTATGATACATTTGTAAACCACTTACACGACTCTCTTATTCTTGCCGGGGGTAGAAGATCTGGGAGATCTCCCAACGAGAGCTGTCCTCCTGCGGCTCCATGGTGGAGCCAGGAGTGCACCAGTTTGATGGCCAGAAGGCGCAGGGCCTCCGGGCATTTTAGAAACTTCCCGACACAAGAGAACTTCTCAGCGTATTTAAAGTTAGAAAAGGAGGTTAAAAACTTCCTTAGGAAGAAAAAACGGGATAGTTTTAAGGACTTTTGCTCCTCCACAGGTCCACAAACAGGCCTAGATAAGATTTGGCATTCAATCAAGGCTTTGAAGAACAGACTTAATACCTCTAACTCAGTTACTTCATATTCCCCGGAAGATCCTAAATTAGTTCAGGCTTTCAACAAGATTTCGGTACCTTTCGCCGCTCAGGCGTTCTCTCCCTCACGGAATAGTAGCTCCGACCTGGTATTGGACAGGGAATTGAAACAGGAGGAGGTAGACTGGTCCATCCGGGTGTCTAAAGTCGGTTCTGCACCAGTGATGGACCTCATTAACTACGAAATTCTGAAGCATCTTCCTTCTGAAGCCATAAAATTTTTATGCCGTCTTTTTAATAAGATTCTCAACTCGCGTGATTTTCCCATCGCCTGGGCACATTATTCGGTGTGCTTTATCCCTAAGCCAGGGGCAAAGCGTTTCAGGCCAATATACATGTCCTCCGCATTCCTGAAAACCATGGAACGGATCATTAAGGGCGTTGCCTAGCTAGAAAGCGCGGGCTACTCCGCTTCCCGCGTTAACCGTGGCGAGAGAGAGGGTAAAGAAACAAGTGAGACGGAGCAGCCGAGCTGTCGCCGGAGTGGGGCGGGTGACGCGGCTAGCCTCTTCCACCCCTCACGGGCATTCGGTTTCAAATACTTTTAAACAGCCCAGTGTATCGCGCTCGGCACGCCGCAGCGCCTGATGAATAATAGAAAAAAAAAGTAGACTCCTTTCAGATTCCACTTGAAAAATTTACTAGTAATACAGAATTTGATAAGGAACCCGAAACTATGTTTTTTATAATTCAAAAACTTGTCATTAATGAGGTAAAAATCGTCAAACATTTGAATTGTTTATAAAAATTGGGATTTTCAATAATGTTCAACATTGAATTTTTTTTATGAAAGCTTATTCGTTCACCTTCCGAATGCACTGTAAATGATGTCTTTACGTCGAATAGAACCGGATATATGCGAGCTCCTTTTGCATCAAAATTGAATGATTGTCTTGTAACTTTCGAAAACAAACATAATTCGGACGAACACCAAAATGCGTGTCGATTCTTTTTACCTTTATTTCATGTGAAAAAAAGGATGAATAGATTGAAAAAATACGAGGTCATTTTTTGATTGACGTGACGTAGAATTCCTTATACGTATGTTGATATAGATATACATTCTTCATATTTCAACGAAAATTATATTCACCGGCGTCCATATTTCTACGCAATGCGATCACGTGACTGGTAATAGTCTAATAGCCGGTATTCATAGTCAGGTTCGATTTGCAGGACTGTCTTGAGGCAGCTCAAAGCTTAGCTTAATCGGCTGAGAGCTGTTCCTAATACAGTCTCGAAAATAATACGTAACTATTTACGAATACCGGCCAGACGTCGTCACAGGTCATTTTAAATTGAAAATGCAACGAATAGCTGTGAGCAAATTCATGATATAACAACGAAAATATCATCAATCTCCCAGGTCTCACCACGTGGAGGTCGCTATCAAACAGACCCGCCTAACCCGTCCCTACCTCCCAACCATGATCGGGTTTGCACCAAACAAATACAAAATGATGAAAAATAATATAAAATGGTAAAAGTAAAATTGAACTCGTTTAAACTTAATAAACATAATCACGAAATCTGTATGAGAAGGATCTCATAGAAATTAAATTGAAACAGTATAAGTGAAACATGACAGTAATCTTGATAAAGAAAATTGATATAACAAAGCATCGAGCATTGTATACATTATATGGCTAAATAAATTCTATAGAAAGCGCAAACTATGGAAAGTAGTACGTCACGAGTGCAGGTCACAGATGGTAATGAAAAAATAGGCTATAGAATATTTACATAATATATAGGTATACACGCAGTCTGGTCCGACTGCAGAAAGTATTCCTGGAATGAATAATCAGATATATAATTATAACGATATGACTAGCAAATTTTTAGCACAGTAATACATATAACTAACTAAACATAAATCACAGAAATATTGCACGTAAGCTATATACAAAGCTATTATATTCATGTACATATGTACATATATTTAGATTACAGTGTTCTGTCGTCTGTCGGTCGTGAATTTACTGTTTCTTACGCGCGGCCTTATCTGGGCTTCGATGATTTGAGGGGGTTCGCGGATTGAGCGTTGTCGGGCGCGTCTAGAATCTACGATCTCGGGTTACAAACAAAAGTAAAAGAAATCTGCTCATTTATTCTCCATTTTTTCGGTCCAGAATTTATCGTCACGTTTTATTTTATCAAAAATCAATCCCTTTGGCGTCCAAACTATAAAATAGCACCACTTCCTATTCGTAATGTGTAGAAGACCTTGGACCTGATACATGTAATTATGAGAAAGCTCTAACTTGGCTTTTCCACCGATTATTTTCGTCTCAAATATTAATTCTGTATCCCAAAAATCTATCGAGCGAGCGCAGCGAGTGAGCAAAATTTTTAAATGTTCAAGCGAAATCCCACAAAAAGTACTGATATCCCCAAAAAGCACCTCTGTTGCAAAAACCTTTCGCCAAGTATATTAATGTGACAGCCACCCACAAAACAGCCACCTACAAAACTGTCATCAAATCAGATACTGCTGCCAAGTATAATTTATTTAGAAGCTAATGATGATTTTGATATACTATAACTAATGACGACAAAAAAAAAATTGAAATCAAAATTGAAATTGAAAAAAAAAAATAATTTTTATAAAAAAAAAAAAAATTGGAGATAGTGGTAAAGGCGGGCTTTTTTAAAACAAGCACAAGAAAATACAAGTCGAGCTATATCAATGTTGTAATGGCAATATAAACATGGGCCCGCCAAGTACCACGTACTCCAATTTATTTTTTTTTTTATCAAAATTTTTGTTTTTTTTTTTTGAATTTCAATTTTGATTTAAATTTTTTTTTTTTTTTTTGACATCGTTAGTTATAGTATATCAAAATCATCGTTAGTTTCTAAATAAATTATACTTGGCAGTAGTATCTGATTTGATGACAGTTTTGTAGGTGGCTGATTTGTAAGTAATGTGTGCATGTATGATTACCCCAGAATTACGTCAAGTTTATTTCTAAAAACAAAACGCGCGTATTTGAGTGGCCTAATACGTACGCGCCGTATTTAATTTGTATGGAAAATTCTGCCAGGTACATTGTAATTTTACCTTGGATACTTAGGTAGTCACAATAAGTGATAAGAATATTCCTTATGATCGACAAAGTGTAAACACTCATGCTAATTGCCGAATATCGATTTCGATCATTTAACCTGAACACGTAACAAATTGATGACATATTTTAGCGACTAATGCAAACCGGGCTAGTACCACACGTCACAATGCATTCTAGTTTATATTTTCGTATGTATAAAAAAACTAGAGAATGAATTTATACTGCTATTATGAACAGCAATATTGGCTCTTGAAAGTACCTTCTTAAATTAAAGCCCTGCGATTGTTCGTACTCAAGTGATTGAATCTCGAAGTCAGAGAGGGTGCACCATCAATCATATAAATAATTCGATTTACCTCATTTTCTCCTGAAATTTAGCCAAAATCTTTATGCCGGGTCGTTTCTTCTTCTTCAAAGACACATTCCCTCTCTTCTTAGCCATCGCGGGAATAAATACTGATTCGAAATAATAAAAAACACTGTAGAAAAACACAAGCAAAAATAAAAGCGCGGAACACTTTCCACGTGCCGAGCGACGAGGATTCGAAGGAGGGGAATTGTGGTGGGGGGTGTTGAGTCTACTCTCCTCGCCTGTAATTCGCATGGTCGCCGGCCAACGCAGTCGTGGCGCTAGCAGCCGCCCGCCTTTTGCGCGAAAAATTTGCTGTTTTATGCTTCGTGATTTTCCTTCTCATTTCCTCATTTTTGAAGATAATTAGGTTCTTAGGGAGTCATTTTGAAGATAAAGAATAGATCTGTGTCGCCTCTTTCGCCGAATTGCAAAAAAAAATTCACTGTCCGCTGTGTTTTACTTCAAACATAACGTACTTTCAAGTACGTTTTACGCAAATCTGAAAGCGAAATCGAAAATTCGGCAAAAGAGGCGACACAGATCTATCCTTCACCTTCAAAATGACCCCCTAAGAACCTAATTATCTTCAAAAGTGAGGAAATGAGAAGGAAAATCGTGAGTCTCTGTTTGCGCGCGCTCTTCGAGGCATAGGCAACGCCCTTAACTTTCGTCTAATGTGGTCGGTGGTGAATCGGTTTCTTTTACCGAAATGTTTCTTCGGTTTTAGGAGAGATAAGTCGGTTACTGATAACGTAGCCATTATATGCACTGATATAAGGCTGGCCTTAATCAAGAAGAAATATCTCGCGGCGGTCTTGTTGGACATCGAAGGGGCTTTTGACAATGTGGTTCCTAGCATCCTAATTCAGGACTTGAGGGCCCTTGGTATCCCGGAACGTATTGTAGTTTTTATCAAAAACATTATTTGGAGTAGGTTTGTTCACGGTAGAGCACAGGGAGCTGCTCTCGGTTCAAGAGTTACCAACCTGGGACTCCCTCAAAGATCTATTTTAAGTCCTCTTTTATTTAACATATTGTTACAAAGGGTGAAATCACCCGTTTTGCCCCCTTTTTAATGATCTAGTAGTCATCATAGATAAAAGACGTTTATAAATCTCTTATGTCTTTCTAAAGAATAAGCTTGCTGCGTCAACCAACATTATTGTAAAAACAGTCTTGTTTCAGACTTAAAACGAGAAAGACGTATTTTGCAATTAAAGCTTTTTCACGACATTTATTTACGCCTTTGATTTTGGCTTGATAATCAAACTCACGAATCCATATTTATTTCCGTAACGTCGAAGAACGTTACAATATATTTAAGGTCCATCCAGAATTTTGTTCAGGCAGGAACCAGGATCCTGACTTATGCGGATGATGTGGTCATTTATTCGTCTGACAAGGACCTACAGGGAGCCCTGAACGTGGTTTCTGCTTCATTGAATTCTCTCAGCGATTGGTTACTGCAGAGAGGGCTTTCAGTAAACTTTAAGAAATCTCAACTGTGCGTATTTTCTAGAAGGCAACTTGGGAATAATTCCATAGAAATCAAATTTAAAGGTTATCCAATTACCAGTTCTAGGGTAATAAGGTTCCTGGGTATCCATCTCGATCGAAAGTTGATTCGGAGAGCCCATATAGATTACAACCGAACCAGGGCCTACAAGGCCATGTCAATCTTAAAATCCATTTCCAGCTTGACTTGGGGAGGTCATCCCTCCACCATGATAACGGTATACAAGGGCTACGTAAGGGCCATTCGGGAATGGAGCTCCCAATTTTCGAGGGACGCATCCAGGTCCCACCTTGCCAGGTTGGAATCTGTACAGGCATCGGCTCTAAAAATTTGTTTGGGATGTCTGAAAACCACACCAAACAATATGACACTACATCTCAGTGACATTCCGCTCCCTTCACGTCAGAAGCTTTGAGCTTACAGCCAATTTCATCTATAGAACTCGCACGTATCAAGGTAACATGTTGATTCCAAAGTTGCAGTTGATGGAGATCGTACTAGATCGACGCGGTCGAAATCCCGGCCCGTTAGCCTCCTTCATATACAAGGCCTGGCTTTATGTAAGGGGCAAGGCCTCCTGGATGATGTCCTCCAGGCTCCCCCCGTGCTTTGAACAGGAATATTTTGCTATTTTTCAATTCATGAACGTCAACATTACCGTAGGTCTCGACATCAGAAGGGACTCCGACCCAACTATAAAATTAAGAACCTTCTGCGAATCTCAGTTTGCCAATTCCATTCGTTTTACACAGAAGGTTCCAAATCTGATACCCCTCCGAGGGTTTCGGCAGCCTTCGTTTCCTCCACCGAGGATGAACCCGTTCGCTTTAAGCTGAATAAAAACTCGTCAATCTTTTCTGCGAAAGCTACTGGCATTCTCAGGGCATTGGAAAAGGCAGTGGATATAGGTTGTGAAAACCCAGTGATTTTCACGGATTCTCTGAGTATTCTTAGCGCGTTAGCATTTCCTCTTACAAAAAACGGGATTAACCCCATTCTTTTTAAAATTAAAAACGTTATACATAATATGCATTGTCCGGAGTGGTACCCGGCTCTCGTTTGAATTCCCTCTCACATCGGTATTCCTGGGAACGAGCTTGCGGACTGGGCTGCTCGTTCCGTGAGGGATCGGCCCGTCGAGTTTGGTAACCGGGTCTATTGGGCGGATTTGAGGCACGTCTCCAGAAGCCTCACTCTCTCTTCAAGTCACGATAACATCTCCGAGATAGGTCGTAGCAAAGGCGTTATTTACTGTTCATCGGCAGGAAAATTTTCCTGTAAACCTTGGTTTGAAGGCCTTGATATTAGTAGGAAGAAGATCTCTCTGATCAACCGTATCAAATCTAACCACACTAATTGTAATGACCACCTGGTCAGGATGGGCTTGGTTACGTCTAGGGTTTGCCGGTGCGAACACCCGGTCTCGTCAGTAAATCATATATTCTGGGAATGCCCTTATTTTAATCTGCCGAGAGTTAAACTCAAGAGTTTCTTTCAAAGAAATAAGATCAACCACTTTACCGATGTCCAAAAATTGTTTTTAACATGTCTACTGGAAGAATACTCACGATGCTTCATTCAAATCAGACGGTATTGTACTTCGTTAATTCTCATTAGATTATATTTATACACTTAACATTTAATACATGAATAGCTTAGCCTTAACCTCGTTTGTTTGTTTATTAATTTGTATGTTGAGTATGTATTTGCTCAATTTATTACTTTGATTCGATGTCGCACGGTGTAGTACTTATCATTGATAAAATGGAACCTTTTCCTTGCTTGTTTGTTGTTTCGTTTATTCCACAGTCATTTGGACCATTCCTATTCTGTTCAAATCTATTGAAACTTGTAAATGTTAAACTTCGGCAAGCCGATATTTCAAAGAGAAGGTAACCGACAGCTGTGCAAAATTCAATATTCTACATATCTTATAAGAACAAACCGATTGTCATAAGACTACTGAGCATTTACTTCATTTATCTGCTGTTCAGCACCACTCACTACTACTAAATCAACGGTACGCTATACATTTTCATATTGACGGAATCGCCTAACCTTATATGATATGTACAAACACAATAATAAGACGAGGATGAAGTTATTAACGTTGCTGCAACGAGGCATGTTTAAGAAAAATCGTCACTTTGCACCTTTGAGAATGTACAATATTTAGTAAACCATGATAAACAAAATATACTCCCACTTTGAAATGCCAACTCCTTAAAAAGTCATTCTAAAATTGGGCAATAATACTTTTTTCCCCTGATGTTTTTTTGCAATAACATTACTAACTTCAGCCTCATGTAATGAGCTCAAATCATTTCCTTCGTTCAGCTACATACATGATAAAAACCTGATTGTTCTTCTTTTTATGTTTCGTAGTCACCCAGCTCATTCTTATCCGACCGTTGATCTGTTAAACTCACTAACATTACGCTGCGGCATAACTACGTCCTAACATAGAAGGACAGCTGCTTGGAAATTTGCCCTCTATGTATCACTCACTGTCACGAACAGTCTTTCATTGACTTGCCAAATATTAACTTCATCTACCTATCCATCAGCACGATTGACTTCACAGCAACAAGCGGTATGCGCTGGCCACAATACCATTACTAATAAACCACATGTTACCAAATGAAACACGCTATAGATTTCTTAAATATATAATTGTAGTAAAAATGCATGACTAATTGAATGTTTTTCGTTTTGTATGTGATTGTTGTACTGTCTGTTTTTTACAGATACTTCTGTTGTTCTTACTAATACGCTCGTCGCAGAAATTGTGCTCAGTTTTAACGATAGCAAAAATTAGGATGTGAATGAACTGGATGCTTTGAATGAAAAAATTGAACTCCCATAAAATATGGTGAATGCCCCACTGAGGACTTGTGAATTTCTGTACGGATCGTGCTGATTGTGCTGTCTTTTGTAATCATATATCTCAAGCATGTTTATTTGCTTGGACTGTTGCAGTACACAAGGCTGTAGCTAGTAGCATGAATTAGCATTCAAGATTCTAATGTTCATTCAAATGAGGTAGTGAAGTATGAAAATCAAAATATGGTGAAATAACTAAAACTAAAACTATATTATGGCATCATGACGACAAAACTGAACTGCATTATTTTACTTCAAAAAAGTTGAACACGTTTGACTGCTAACTTTCGCTGCTACCCTAAACTTCATTTAAAGTACTAGAGTTGCATTACAAAGTACCACAAAGTGACTTTATTGTTATTAATCTATGCTCTCATGTTTTTCTAAACTCCAAAATTGTTTCAGATATATGATGGTGTCAAATTGACTATATGAGCAGATCATCACTCTTTTCAACCTTCTCTATACCTTAATAGACATGTATCCAGTTGTATAAAAATTTTCGATTCAATTATAACAGCACCTTCATGGACTTGAGTAACACTCAGATTCAGACGTAAATCCTAAAATAAGACACGATGCATAGAAGGCAGTATTTCGTGCAAACTATTGTTTGTCGAAATTAACGAACACCACTCATCAATCACAATTATTTAATGCAATAGAATATTATAAAATAGCGTCTCCCAAATGTCCATCGAATAGAAATGTAATCTGCGGAGTCTGTTGGTGTAAAATTGAACAAATAAGTTAAGAGCAAAAGTGGGCGAATATTTCAATAGACTAACGTGAAAATCAAGGTATTGTAAATGGCGTGTTATATTATACTAAAGGTTTCACGTATCGACCCCAACACGTTGTTCGCTTTAAAGGAACTCAACGTTACACGCTTTAATGTTCGGCGCTTCACGCAGCACATTTCGACGACTAATATAACTTTACCAGCATGAATTCCATTTTCACCCATTTAACGCTTGTAATCAACAAAAATGGGCTCAACTCCCAATGCATTTCATCACCCACAATGTAAGCTCTGTATTCTCACCAATCACTATATATAAAGGAATAAGTACAATCAACACACAGCCCAAACCCCTTGACCTAGAAACTTGAAATTTAAGATGCATATTCCCCTCGGAACGTAAGCACCCACTAAGAAGCGATTTTTAGAAATTCGAATCCTAAGGGGGTGAAAAGTGGTTAAACGTGATTCTTACGGATTTGACGATATCTCCGCACACAGACGAGACATCGACTTGGTTTTTGATTCAAACAGTACATAATATAAATACCTAAAAATTACTTTCTGCGTTTTTAGAAATTTAGACAATAAGGGGGTTGAAAAACAATACGCGAGGCGCGAAGCGCGCAGGGGCGGAGCCCCTAGTTTAGTATAATGTTCAAAACAATACTTTTCTTTACCTATGCATGGTTCTATAAGGTACTGATCAAGCAGTAAAGTGCGGCCCTGGACAAATAATTACCATATGGAACTTTTGAATGCTTTCAGTTTAAGACATAAATTTTTCTCCATTCTGATAACATGTGGTTGGCACATAAAATTGTGAAAAAATAACTTTGTATGCCTTGTAATATCGCGGATCACCTCTTAACGTTTTATTGATATAGAGAGATTATTTTGTACGAACAAGTGAACGCATGATAGATGAATTTCAATTTTATCTCCCTTAGCAATCTGTTGCCTCCGAAAACAGAAATATTGTGGAACGATTTTGTCCTTCGACCGATACAACTGTCGGCAAGGTTGCACGTTCTTGACCTCATGTCGGTACGGCAGACTGTGACGTCGTCGCGGAAAAGGGTTTGAGTCTGGGAAGAATGTCGGTAAGTGTCGATAACAGTAATTTGTAAGTAGAACTGGCCTTGTAATGCTACTTGAATGGACTAATGATTGGTGATTCGTTGATGTCTTTTGAGAGTGACTACATCCGTATTGGCGATACGCTTTACCCGAAAACGAAGGGTTTGCTGGAACTTTTGTTCAAAAATGTTGAAATAACGTGAGATAGGAGCAGAAATCAGGATTAATATAAATAAAATGATTTATTGTATATATATATATACAGGTTACATATGCTCTCTCTAGCATCCCGGAACGAACTACCTCGCATGTCTCCCTCGAACGCCTTCAACTGTCGTACGAATCTCACACATTTACACTGGAGGGGAGTCGTACATGTGTGCTTCTAGCACATTCTTTCTCTCTCTCACACACAGCGCTCTCACACTGTCGCGCTTTACAGCTGTTTGGACTGTAGCTACCATATGAATGTATTTTATATTCTAACAAAAAAGAAGCCTGACGGGTCTTATGTGAGCGCTGAAAATCGGGAAAATTTTGAAAACATGATCCTCGCAACGAACGCGCATGAAAAGTATTACTCATCCGATGGGGCTGTTCGAAACGATAACACTTACAAATTTAAAAATCTCATTGCCGAATTCATGGATTATTCCCCATCACCTCGGCGAAAGGGTAAAGGTCTACTTCCGCAAGCTATGATCACTCGAAAAGGTTATGAAACGGAATACGTTTTCTGGGATGATCCAAACGAGTTAGTGGAGCGTCTTCGGTGACTCCTGGCATCTCAGGCAGCGGGAAATCCGAGTTAAAATAACGAAATAATCTCCATTATCGAACAACTACGCGGAGCAGAAATCATTTATTAAGCAGCTCCCATCGTTGTTGCATTCATTACCGAGATGAGCGTCGACGTGTTTAGATGGAATCTGGATAAAAACACGACTGCGAGCACTCGCGGTCCTCCGGGTGTCAGATTTCAAATAACAGCGGACGGGCATTAAAATATACAGAACAAGAGACTGTGCGATGTCGCAGATCCCGCAGAGCCGCACAATGCTGTAACTTTAGAAATCTTGAGACAAAAATTCAACGTGCTGCAAAAACAAATCGACAACCTCGATTAAATGATCAAAGCTTTGAAGATCACCACGGAGAAAGCCGTGGATACCTTTTACACAGACTTCGAAACAGGCAGAGACCTGGCGATTCGAAACGCTGAAATCATTTCTAAATTGAACAACAGACTGAGAGTGATTGAATATGAACGAGAAAAAGCAAGCACTGGTGACGGAACTGCATCAGCCTGCACGCCGGAATTACCCGCGTCGTCGTGTAGACGTGCGCGGCATCGACGAGACCTGGCAGGCGGATCTTGTTGATATGACGTCATACGCTGGACAAAACAAAGGCTACAAGTACATGCTCACAGTTATTGATAACTTTTCAAAGTACGCGTGGGCTATACCGATAAAGAGCAAGTCCGGAGTTGATGTTACGAAGGCAATGGAGTCTGTGCTTGCCCGAGGACGGGTACCGAAAAAATTACACGTCGACAGAGGAACGGAATTTTACAACTCGAAATTTAAATCGCTTAAGACACGTTACGGAATCAAACTGTACTCCACGTACAGTAATTTGAAGGCTTCGATCTGCGAACGTTTCAATCGCACGCTGGGAGGTGAAATGTGGACGCGGTTCAGTATGCAAGGAAGCTACAAGTGGCTCGATATCTCATCTGATTTGGTTTCGGCTTACAACAACGCCAAACACCGAACCATAAGAATGAAAACAACTGATCTCACCGTCGACAACGAAAGGTTGGTATTACCTCAAGCGTACGGAGGGCTTCTAGCAAAACCTATCAACTTGGCAAAGTTCAAAACTAGTGACAAAGTTCGAATCAGCAAATTCAAAAACATCTTTGAGGAAGGTTACACTCCCAATTGGACGACGGAGATATTCACAATAAGCGAAGTGGAAAATACTCATCCTGTGACGTACAAGCTCAAGGACTATCAAGGTCAACCCATCGCTGGTGGTTTCTACGAACAGGAGCTCCTCAAGGTTGAAGATCCGGATATCTATCTCGTGGAGAAGGTGCTCAAGAAGCGTGGAAAAAAATTATATTTTAAGTGGTTAGGTTTTGACAAGACGCATAACAGTTGGATAAATGAATCTGATATGTAACATTGAATAAAGAAACGGAATTTTTTTAAAGCATCTGTCTCTATTTCACACCCTACATGTACATACATATTGTTACAAAGGGTGAAATCACCCGTTTTGTCCCCTTTTAAATGATCTAGTAGTCATCATAGATGAAAGACGTTTATAAACCTCTTATGTCTTTCAAAAGAATGAGGTTGCTTCGTCAACCGACATTATTGTAAAAACAGTCAGTCTCTAGACTTTAAAAAAAGAACTTCGTGACCAAATACATCTATTTTCTTTCTAAAATATTTCTTGTTCGTGAGACTTCTTTGGCTCGGCGTTCGCTTAAATCGCACAGAGAACTCTTTGATTCTCCTAGACCTTTCTTAATTTCGCCCGTTGTTACATTGGTGTCAGAAGCGGGATCTTTTCGGTGCCATTTGAGTGGATTTTGAGTGAAAAGAAGTATACAAAAAAAATGCAATGATCTCCTCTGACGAGAGCATCACGCGCGGAGCGACGAGCTGCCGGACGCGTTTCGTCGTGCCAGCGCTCTCCTGAACCGGCGTTTCCTCCTGTTTCTCGTCGTTCGGAAGCTGAGGTTCAGGCCCAGCCCCAACTAGCTCTCTTGGCAGAGCTCATCCAGGGAAACCAAGATTTACTGATGCGTCAGATTCAGCAGCAACAACAACATCAACAACAGCAACAACAACATCAACAACTGCTACAACAGCAGCAACAAGAACAGCAGAATCTTCTGCTCGAACTCCTCCCGCAACAGCGTCAACAACAAGAAATCGTGTCCCAGGCGCTGATCGGGATCCTGCAAGGTGTGCAAAAGCTTCAGGAGCGGCCGCAGGAATTTCCAATACGCCCAGTTCCGTCCCCAGGTAGAAGAACTTTTCTTCCTTCAGTTCCGGTCCCAGCACGGAGGGCCTCCATTCATTCAATTCCGAATCAATCAAGGTTTGACGCTATTTACGGGGGAGGCGAAATTCCCCCTGTTGCTAAAAACTTTCCACCTGCTCATGTCTCGCGACAAGCTCAGGTTAGCTCGTTTTCGCGATTCCAGGATGTTCCGTCACGTGATATTTCAAAAGTAGTTGAGCCTCCTGTCGCGTCGTCTCATCCTAGCGTAGATATTCCGTCAGAGTTCTTGGCCTTTTTAAAATCGCGCGGAACTGTCAATGTTCTCCCTCCGCAGACTCAGAGCTCGTTCGTACTCAATCAGGTCTCTGTACCTCCCGCGAGTATTGTACAGTTGCCCTCGAAACAACCGAATTTGAAGCCCGGTTCGTATGACGGTTCGTCTGCTTGGAGTCTATACGAACGTCAGTTCAACATGATTAATAAGGTTAATGGTTGGAATCCGTCCCAGAGAGCAGCTAATTTGACAGCGTCTTTGTCTGGTCCGGCCTTGGTAGTTCTTGGATCGCTTTCAGATTCGGATTCTGAAAATTTCGACAGCATTTGTGCGGCTCTTAAACTCCGGTTTGGCGAAGAACATCTTTCCAAACTTTATTTTACTCAGTTTGAAAATAGACGTCAAGGGCCCAAGGAAGATTTAGCCTCTCTCGGAAATGACATCGAACGTCTCGCTCGATATTCCCTTACTGATTGTGCAGAAAAAGCTAGAGATCAGATAGCTCGGGCGAAATTCATTAATGCGATTCGGAATCCGGAGCTTCGGTATCATCTGAGGCTCGCAGCTCCAACTTCTCTACATGAAGCAATTATTAAGGGCTTAGAATTAGAAGCCATAAACGAGGCGGATTTAGGTTCGCGTCAACTTCATCGATTGAGCCAAACTGAACCTTCAGAAAATTCTTCGTCCCGTCCTTCAGTCAATCAGCCTAGCTCAGATTCTCTTCCAGGAAGGAAAAATAGTGGTTTCTCTCGTTACAATAGATCAAACTCCAATCGGCCTGTCTCAGAGTGCCAGTTTTGTGGCGTAAGAGGACATATCGCGAAGAATTGTTTTAAACTCGACCGTCAGTTGAAGACTGCGGAAGATTCATGGCGCAAAAATGTCTCCAAGAGGGCTCCCTCTAATCCGGTTTGGGCAGCGCAACCTTCTGTTCCTCAGAATTCGGGAAACTAGCTACCGATGTTTCGAAAGGGCGGATATCATCGGTTTCTTCCAAGTTCCTTAGCCCTATTGCTTCACAGTTCGTGGTTAGAGGCCTGCGTCGTACCGGCCTATATGCTAAAGGTTCCGTTAACGGACTAAGTTGTTTGTGGGTGATAGATACTGGAGCCGAAATTTCCGTTGTTCGTCCTGATATGATTTCGTCTCTTGCTTCAACTAATCCTTCTGTGTCTATTCGCACTGCTACCGGAGCAACTACCCCTGTCGTAGGTAAGATGGTCGTGCAGGTAACAGTAGCGGATTGTGTTCAATCCCCACATGAAGTTCTAGTAGCTGATATAGAAGATGAAGGCATTTTAGGCGTAGATTTTCTTTCCGCTCACAACTGCGTCATTTCTACCGGGGATTCGACTCTCTGTTCTGGTTACCGTAAAATCAACCTCGAAACGTCTTGGTTTATTAACTCTTCTGAACAGAAAGAAACCCTCTCGTCTTTGCGCGTTTTAGAACATGTGTCGGACTGTTTAGTCGTTCCTTCTTATCTCACGGAACTCTTTACTAGGTCTTCTAAAGATTTAGATATCGCTCGGACTAACAGTCTCGTTTGCCTTTTTAACGATTTTAAAGAGACTTTTGCTAAAGACTCTGCCGACATCGGGAGATGTACCATAGCTAAGCATTCGATAGATGTAGGGAATAACGCTTCGATTAAACAGGCAGCTAGACGGCTTCCTCTAAACGGTCGCAGGGAAGTTGAAAAATTAGTAGAGGATATGAGAACAGCAGATGTTATTGAGCCGTCTTCTAGTCCGTGGGCTTCTCCCATTGTCTTGGTCAATAAAAAAGATGGTTCCAAGAGGTTTTGTATAGATTATAGGAAGTTGAACGAGATCACCAAGAAAGATGCGTATCCGCTTCCTCAGATAGGGGATACCCTTGATTTAATTTCTGGTGCCCGTTGGTTCTCTACGATTGATTCACAGAGTGGTTATTGGCAAGTTGAAATGAATCCGTTAGACAAAGCGAAAACAGCTTTTGTCACAGGGTTAGGTGGACTTTGGCAATTTAAAGTTATGCCTTTTGGCCTTTGTAATGCACCAGCTACCTTCGAAAGAGCGATGGAATTCGGCCTTCAAGGTCTGACTGGCAAGATTTGTTTAGTTTATCTCGATGACATCATTGTGTTTGGTAAGACTTTTGATGAGGAATTGGAAGATCTTAAGCAGGTTTTTAGTCGTTTATTCCAAGCTGGTCTAAAAATGAGTCCCAAAAAATGTCATTTTTTCAAAAAGGAAGTATCTTTTCTCGGACACGTCGTTTCAGCGGAAGGTGTTAAGACAGATCCTTCTAAAATAGAAAAGGTCTTGAATTGGCCTCGTCCCGATTCAAAAGCAAAGGTTCAGAGTTTCTTAGGACTTTGTACTTATTACAGACGTTTCGTTAAGGGCTTTGCTTCTATAGCGAGACCCCTCCATGCTCTTACAGGAATTAAAGTTGTTTTTGATTGGACTTCCGAGTGCGAAGGAGCCTTTGTTCTCCTTAAAAAATTATTAACTTCGACACCGATATTAGCTTATCCCATCTCCGATTCTCAATTCATCGTGGATTCTGACGCTTCTCTCTGTGGTATAGGTGGGGTTTTGTCTCAAATTCAGGATAACCAAGAGCGCGTTATTAGTTATTTCAGTCGGGTCTTGTCTAAACCGGAACGCAATTATTGTGTTACCCGTAGGGAATTATTAGCGATGGTAAAATCTATTTGCCATTTCCATCATTATCTTTATGGAAGGAAATTTTTGATTCGGACAGACAATGCTTCCTTAACTTGGCCTCTTTCGTTCAAATCACCTGAAGGCCAAGTAGCTCGATGGTTCGAGAGGTTAGGTCAATATGACTTCGAAATTAAACACCGTCCCGGAGTTCTGCATGGTAATGCTGATGCACTTTCTCGTCGTCCGTGCGGGGACGATTGCAAACAGTGCTCTCGTTTAAATAAACAGCTAGATCCCTCGCTTAACGTTCGTCAAATTTCTCTCGTTGAAAATAAAGAAGACTGGATCATCGCTCAGGGGAAAGATTCAGATCTCCTCCTAGTTCGGAATTGGAAATCCACAGGAGTCAGGCCTCAGTGGGAAGAAACATCTTCTATGAGTCAGTCTTTGAAAATTTACTGGGCGCAGTGGGACTCCTTGTTTCTCCTCGATCAGTTGCTTTATAGGAAATGGGAATCACCTGACTCCAGGTCGGAACGTTGGCAGCTTCTGGTTCCTAGAGAAAAGATAGCCGAGATTTTGTCAAGCTTTCATGATTCACCTGTCGGTGGCCATTTCGCCTCTAATAAGACTTTAGGTAGGATCAGAGAAAGGTATTTTTGGGCTCACTGCCGAGCTGACGTTGAAAATTGGTGCAGAACTTGCACGGTTTGTTTAGCCAAGAAGGGACCTCGTGAAAAAGGGAAGAGCTCTCTTCAAATATATAACGTAGGAGCTCCATTTGAAAGAGTCGCAATGGACTGAGTGTTTCGGTTCTGCGCTTGAACGAAGTAGTGAGCGTTTGGTCGATCCTCCGTTTTTTCTTTTTTTTTTTTTTTTTTTTTTTTTTAGTTTTCCGAAGCAGTAATATTACATACTATACTTGACTTGAAAGTGTATTACAAAATCGGTAATATTTATTTTTCTTATACATATATATATGTTGTTACAACGTGCAACATAATAATTTGATTTATAGAAAAGCACCATTAAAAATTTTCTAAGGACTCCCACTATAAAGTGATGAAAATATTCACAGATCAGCATTATAATGTATATTGTGTGGATACTGTATATGTGTAAAATTTCTGTTTGTATAATTATTTGTGTAGTATATTACGATGCATTAATAACTCGTCAGTCAAATGTAAGATAATTACTGCGAATTATGATAAGCGATACTTTTTCTATTCCTGAGCTAGGTGTAAGGCACGAACATTTGAGAATGCTTCAATATTAGATCGAAATGGTTGTTCATCCTCTAGGTGTACTTGGAAAAATCCGAATATCAGAATGCGAACAGTACATATCGAATAATCAGAAGATGCGCGTTAGTTGGCCAAGTAATATTTTTCCATTACGTGATAAGTATTTACTTAAAAATAAAGTCAGTTATATAAAATATTTTTGTAGTCTGGGGGACAAATTTAATCAATGTTACGTTTTACTTTGATTACTTCTTCAAAGAATGATCTTTGTCTAATGTAATTTTAAACGGCAATTGCTAAGCACAATAAATATATAGACATACATGTACTTTTTTTTAAACACATCTGGTAAAAGTGTTTTATTATTTGTTTAGGCAGGTATTTTTTTTGGATTTAAATCGTACATACGACGCATACGCCTTTTCAATTCCTGGGGAAATTTCTCGTAGCATTTCTTGCAAGCGGGTTTTAAGTCAAATGCGAAGAATTTTGTCTTTTGGTTCATCTTTTGGTCACAAAATGCGCAAGCAAAATGATGTACGCACCATGCTTTGTTTAATGCCGTAAAAACATCTCCAGCAATTACTTGGTTGCAAACAAAACATAGGTTTCCAAAGAGCTGGTGATAATGAGTCTCACAGTAAGCAAGGCCCTTTTTCTCGTAGTGACGATGACCTAAAAATGGCTTCTCGCACTTTGCACAAACAAAGTGTTCTACGTGCCAATGTTTTCCCAAGGCAGTGACAACTCTTTCTTCTATCGGACGCCGGCAAGCTCCGCAGATCGGTATTCCGATTTTGTCGTGGCATCTCAGACAATACAGTTCATTCATTTCATTAGCCGCAAATCCAGGCCCGGACCTAACTTCTCTGGCATCAGCATTCAACTCAATCCCGCAAGCCGTGCAGTTGAAATGGTAGGGATGATATACTTCACCACGGAAACGCAGCGGCTTGTCGTCGATTATTCCATGGCATTGATGGCAGATATGCTTTCCAAGAGCCCCAGCTTTTATTCGAGCGTTACAGGTATGACACAATGCTCTTCCTTGGCATTTCATGAAACCAGTCTCTGCTAGTTCACCGCTACACTCCTCACAACGGAAGCAGCCAGGATGCCAGTTCATTCATGGCTTTGATTACTCGTCCAATGACAAATTCACCACACTTGCCACAGCAAGGGGCGAATAGAACATGAAAATCATGTTCGCAATACTTTCTTCCTTCAAACTCGTAGAAAATACCCTCGGGAAAAGGCCGAAAGCACTGTGCACAAACAAAACATTGCGGATGCGACAATTCTCCGCGAGAATTGACAATCTTCTCGTGCGGCTCGAATCCCTCGCGACAGCGGGAGCAGAACATGTCATCCAGAGACATCCCTGTGACTTTGCCACTCGGTGTAATAATTAATGCTGATTAAGCACAGCTGACTAACGGGCTTCAATATAATCATCATGTGAGTAATGCAATAGAATTGAGTTACATCACACAGCAGAAAAGTATATTCGGCGTCAAACAGTAAAATTGTCAAGCGTATCGAAGGTTAAAAAAACGTCACATTATTTTTTATATCTCTGAGCGGAAATCAAGTTGTTTCTGTTTAATTCTAAAATATGTTTGTATAGTTGACATGTTATTATTCTCTCTGTGACATTTGAGTGGATTTTGAGTGAAAAGAAGTATACAAAAAAAATGCAATGATCTCCTCTGACGAGAGCATCACGCGCGGAGCGACGAGCTGCCGGACGCGTTTCGTCGTGCCAGCGCTCTCCTGAACCGGCGTTTCCTCCTGTTTCTCGTCGTTCGGAAGCTGAGGTTCAGGCCCAGCCCCAACTAGCTCTCTTGGCAGAGCTCATCCAGGGAAACCAAGATTTACTGATGCGTCAGATTCAGCAGCAACAACAACATCAACAACAGCAACAACAACATCAACAACTGCTACAACAGCAGCAACAAGAACAGCAGAATCTTCTGCTCGAACTCCTCCCGCAACAGCGTCAACAACAAGAAATCGTGTCCCAGGCGCTGATCGGGATCCTGCAAGGTGTGCAAAAGCTTCAGGAGCGGCCGCAGGAATTTCCAATACGCCCAGTTCCGTCCCCAGGTAGAAGAACTTTTCTTCCTTCAGTTCCGGTCCCAGCACGGAGGGCCTCCATTCATTCAATTCCGAATCAATCAAGGTTTGACGCTATTTACGGGGGAGGCGAAATTCCCCCTGTTGCTAAAAACTTTCCACCTGCTCATGTCTCGCGACAAGCTCAGGTTAGCTCGTTTTCGCGATTCCAGGATGTTCCGTCACGTGATATTTCAAAAGTAGTTGAGCCTCCTGTCGCGTCGTCTCATCCTAGCGTAGATATTCCGTCAGAGTTCTTGGCCTTTTTAAAATCGCGCGGAACTGTCAATGTTCTCCCTCCGCAGACTCAGAGCTCGTTCGTACTCAATCAGGTCTCTGTACCTCCCGCGAGTATTGTACAGTTGCCCTCGAAACAACCGAATTTGAAGCCCGGTTCGTATGACGGTTCGTCTGCTTGGAGTCTATACGAACGTCAGTTCAACATGATTAATAAGGTTAATGGTTGGAATCCGTCCCAGAGAGCAGCTAATTTGACAGCGTCTTTGTCTGGTCCGGCCTTGGTAGTTCTTGGATCGCTTTCAGATTCGGATTCTGAAAATTTCGACAGCATTTGTGCGGCTCTTAAACTCCGGTTTGGCGAAGAACATCTTTCCAAACTTTATTTTACTCAGTTTGAAAATAGACGTCAAGGGCCCAAGGAAGATTTAGCCTCTCTCGGAAATGACATCGAACGTCTCGCTCGATATTCCCTTACTGATTGTGCAGAAAAAGCTAGAGATCAGATAGCTCGGGCGAAATTCATTAATGCGATTCGGAATCCGGAGCTTCGGTATCATCTGAGGCTCGCAGCTCCAACTTCTCTACATGAAGCAATTATTAAGGGCTTAGAATTAGAAGCCATAAACGAGGCGGATTTAGGTTCGCGTCAACTTCATCGATTGAGCCAAACTGAACCTTCAGAAAATTCTTCGTCCCGTCCTTCAGTCAATCAGCCTAGCTCAGATTCTCTTCCAGGAAGGAAAAATAGTGGTTTCTCTCGTTACAATAGATCAAACTCCAATCGGCCTGTCTCAGAGTGCCAGTTTTGTGGCGTAAGAGGACATATCGCGAAGAATTGTTTTAAACTCGACCGTCAGTTGAAGACTGCGGAAGATTCATGGCGCAAAAATGTCTCCAAGAGGGCTCCCTCTAATCCGGTTTGGGCAGCGCAACCTTCTGTTCCTCAGAATTCGGGAAACTAGCTACCGATGTTTCGAAAGGGCGGATATCATCGGTTTCTTCCAAGTTCCTTAGCCCTATTGCTTCACAGTTCGTGGTTAGAGGCCTGCGTCGTACCGGCCTATATGCTAAAGGTTCCGTTAACGGACTAAGTTGTTTGTGGGTGATAGATACTGGAGCCGAAATTTCCGTTGTTCGTCCTGATATGATTTCGTCTCTTGCTTCAACTAATCCTTCTGTGTCTATTCGCACTGCTACCGGAGCAACTACCCCTGTCGTAGGTAAGATGGTCGTGCAGGTAACAGTAGCGGATTGTGTTCAATCCCCACATGAAGTTCTAGTAGCTGATATAGAAGATGAAGGCATTTTAGGCGTAGATTTTCTTTCCGCTCACAACTGCGTCATTTCTACCGGGGATTCGACTCTCTGTTCTGGTTACCGTAAAATCAACCTCGAAACGTCTTGGTTTATTAACTCTTCTGAACAGAAAGAAACCCTCTCGTCTTTGCGCGTTTTAGAACATGTGTCGGACTGTTTAGTCGTTCCTTCTTATCTCACGGAACTCTTTACTAGGTCTTCTAAAGATTTAGATATCGCTCGGACTAACAGTCTCGTTTGCCTTTTTAACGATTTTAAAGAGACTTTTGCTAAAGACTCTGCCGACATCGGGAGATGTACCATAGCTAAGCATTCGATAGATGTAGGGAATAACGCTTCGATTAAACAGGCAGCTAGACGGCTTCCTCTAAACGGTCGCAGGGAAGTTGAAAAATTAGTAGAGGATATGAGAACAGCAGATGTTATTGAGCCGTCTTCTAGTCCGTGGGCTTCTCCCATTGTCTTGGTCAATAAAAAAGATGGTTCCAAGAGGTTTTGTATAGATTATAGGAAGTTGAACGAGATCACCAAGAAAGATGCGTATCCGCTTCCTCAGATAGGGGATACCCTTGATTTAATTTCTGGTGCCCGTTGGTTCTCTACGATTGATTCACAGAGTGGTTATTGGCAAGTTGAAATGAATCCGTTAGACAAAGCGAAAACAGCTTTTGTCACAGGGTTAGGTGGACTTTGGCAATTTAAAGTTATGCCTTTTGGCCTTTGTAATGCACCAGCTACCTTCGAAAGAGCGATGGAATTCGGCCTTCAAGGTCTGACTGGCAAGATTTGTTTAGTTTATCTCGATGACATCATTGTGTTTGGTAAGACTTTTGATGAGGAATTGGAAGATCTTAAGCAGGTTTTTAGTCGTTTATTCCAAGCTGGTCTAAAAATGAGTCCCAAAAAATGTCATTTTTTCAAAAAGGAAGTATCTTTTCTCGGACACGTCGTTTCAGCGGAAGGTGTTAAGACAGATCCTTCTAAAATAGAAAAGGTCTTGAATTGGCCTCGTCCCGATTCAAAAGCAAAGGTTCAGAGTTTCTTAGGACTTTGTACTTATTACAGACGTTTCGTTAAGGGCTTTGCTTCTATAGCGAGACCCCTCCATGCTCTTACAGGAATTAAAGTTGTTTTTGATTGGACTTCCGAGTGCGAAGGAGCCTTTGTTCTCCTTAAAAAATTATTAACTTCGACACCGATATTAGCTTATCCCATCTCCGATTCTCAATTCATCGTGGATTCTGACGCTTCTCTCTGTGGTATAGGTGGGGTTTTGTCTCAAATTCAGGATAACCAAGAGCGCGTTATTAGTTATTTCAGTCGGGTCTTGTCTAAACCGGAACGCAATTATTGTGTTACCCGTAGGGAATTATTAGCGATGGTAAAATCTATTTGCCATTTCCATCATTATCTTTATGGAAGGAAATTTTTGATTCGGACAGACAATGCTTCCTTAACTTGGCCTCTTTCGTTCAAATCACCTGAAGGCCAAGTAGCTCGATGGTTCGAGAGGTTAGGTCAATATGACTTCGAAATTAAACACCGTCCCGGAGTTCTGCATGGTAATGCTGATGCACTTTCTCGTCGTCCGTGCGGGGACGATTGCAAACAGTGCTCTCGTTTAAATAAACAGCTAGATCCCTCGCTTAACGTTCGTCAAATTTCTCTCGTTGAAAATAAAGAAGACTGGATCATCGCTCAGGGGAAAGATTCAGATCTCCTCCTAGTTCGGAATTGGAAATCCACAGGAGTCAGGCCTCAGTGGGAAGAAACATCTTCTATGAGTCAGTCTTTGAAAATTTACTGGGCGCAGTGGGACTCCTTGTTTCTCCTCGATCAGTTGCTTTATAGGAAATGGGAATCACCTGACTCCAGGTCGGAACGTTGGCAGCTTCTGGTTCCTAGAGAAAAGATAGCCGAGATTTTGTCAAGCTTTCATGATTCACCTGTCGGTGGCCATTTCGCCTCTAATAAGACTTTAGGTAGGATCAGAGAAAGGTATTTTTGGGCTCACTGCCGAGCTGACGTTGAAAATTGGTGCAGAACTTGCACGGTTTGTTTAGCCAAGAAGGGACCTCGTGAAAAAGGGAAGAGCTCTCTTCAAATATATAACGTAGGAGCTCCATTTGAAAGAGTCGCAATGGACTGAGTGTTTCGGTTCTGCGCTTGAACGAAGTAGTGAGCGTTTGGTCGATCCTCCGTTTTTTCTTTTTTTTTTTTTTTTTTTTTTTTTTAGTTTTCCGAAGCAGTAATATTACATACTATACTTGACTTGAAAGTGTATTACAAAATCGGTAATATTTATTTTTCTTATACATATATATATGTTGTTACAACGTGCAACATAATAATTTGATTTATAGAAAAGCACCATTAAAAATTTTCTAAGGACTCCCACTATAAAGTGATGAAAATATTCACAGATCAGCATTATAATGTATATTGTGTGGATACTGTATATGTGTAAAATTTCTGTTTGTATAATTATTTGTGTAGTATATTACGATGCATTAATAACTCGTCAGTCAAATGTAAGATAATTACTGCGAATTATGATAAGCGATACTTTTTCTATTCCTGAGCTAGGTGTAAGGCACGAACATTTGAGAATGCTTCAATATTAGATCGAAATGGTTGTTCATCCTCTAGGTGTACTTGGAAAAATCCGAATATCAGAATGCGAACAGTACATATCGAATAATCAGAAGATGCGCGTTAGTTGGCCAAGTAATATTTTTCCATTACGTGATAAGTATTTACTTAAAAATAAAGTCAGTTATATAAAATATTTTTGTAGTCTGGGGGACAAATTTAATCAATGTTACGTTTTACTTTGATTACTTCTTCAAAGAATGATCTTTGTCTAATGTAATTTTAAACGGCAATTGCTAAGCACAATAAATATATAGACATACATGTACTTTTTTTTAAACACATCTGGTAAAAGTGTTTTATTATTTGTTTAGGCAGGTATTTTTTTTGGATTTAAATCGTACATACGACGCATACGCCTTTTCAATTCCTGGGGAAATTTCTCGTAGCATTTCTTGCAAGCGGGTTTTAAGTCAAATGCGAAGAATTTTGTCTTTTGGTTCATCTTTTGGTCACAAAATGCGCAAGCAAAATGATGTACGCACCATGCTTTGTTTAATGCCGTAAAAACATCTCCAGCAATTACTTGGTTGCAAACAAAACATAGGTTTCCAAAGAGCTGGTGATAATGAGTCTCACAGTAAGCAAGGCCCTTTTTCTCGTAGTGACGATGACCTAAAAATGGCTTCTCGCACTTTGCACAAACAAAGTGTTCTACGTGCCAATGTTTTCCCAAGGCAGTGACAACTCTTTCTTCTATCGGACGCCGGCAAGCTCCGCAGATCGGTATTCCGATTTTGTCGTGGCATCTCAGACAATACAGTTCATTCATTTCATTAGCCGCAAATCCAGGCCCGGACCTAACTTCTCTGGCATCAGCATTCAACTCAATCCCGCAAGCCGTGCAGTTGAAATGGTAGGGATGATATACTTCACCACGGAAACGCAGCGGCTTGTCGTCGATTATTCCATGGCATTGATGGCAGATATGCTTTCCAAGAGCCCCAGCTTTTATTCGAGCGTTACAGGTATGACACAATGCTCTTCCTTGGCATTTCATGAAACCAGTCTCTGCTAGTTCACCGCTACACTCCTCACAACGGAAGCAGCCAGGATGCCAGTTCATTCATGGCTTTGATTACTCGTCCAATGACAAATTCACCACACTTGCCACAGCAAGGGGCGAATAGAACATGAAAATCATGTTCGCAATACTTTCTTCCTTCAAACTCGTAGAAAATACCCTCGGGAAAAGGCCGAAAGCACTGTGCACAAACAAAACATTGCGGATGCGACAATTCTCCGCGAGAATTGACAATCTTCTCGTGCGGCTCGAATCCCTCGCGACAGCGGGAGCAGAACATGTCATCCAGAGACATCCCTGTGACTTTGCCACTCGGTGTAATAATTAATGCTGATTAAGCACAGCTGACTAACGGGCTTCAATATAATCATCATGTGAGTAATGCAATAGAATTGAGTTACATCACACAGCAGAAAAGTATATTCGGCGTCAAACAGTAAAATTGTCAAGCGTATCGAAGGTTAAAAAAACGTCACATTATTTTTTATATCTCTGAGCGGAAATCAAGTTGTTTCTGTTTAATTCTAAAATATGTTTGTATAGTTGACATGTTATTATTCTCTCTGTGACATTTGAGTGGATTTTGAGTGAAAAGAAGTATACAAAAAAAATGCAATGATCTCCTCTGACGAGAGCATCACGCGCGGAGCGACGAGCTGCCGGACGCGTTTCGTCGTGCCAGCGCTCTCCTGAACCGGCGTTTCCTCCTGTTTCTCGTCGTTCGGAAGCTGAGGTTCAGGCCCAGCCCCAACTAGCTCTCTTGGCAGAGCTCATCCAGGGAAACCAAGATTTACTGATGCGTCAGATTCAGCAGCAACAACAACATCAACAACAGCAACAACAACATCAACAACTGCTACAACAGCAGCAACAAGAACAGCAGAATCTTCTGCTCGAACTCCTCCCGCAACAGCGTCAACAACAAGAAATCGTGTCCCAGGCGCTGATCGGGATCCTGCAAGGTGTGCAAAAGCTTCAGGAGCGGCCGCAGGAATTCCCAATACGCCCAGTTCCGTCCCCAGGTAGAAGAACTTTTCTTCCTTCAGTTCCGGTCCCAGCACGGAGGGCCTCCATTCATTCAATTCCGAATCAATCAAGGTTTGACGCTATTTACGGGGGAGGCGAAATTCCCCCTGTTGCTAAAAACTTTCCACCTGCTCATGTCTCGCGACAAGCTCAGGTTAGCTCGTTTTCGCGATTCCAGGATGTTCCGTCACGTGATATTTCAAAAGTAGTTGAGCCTCCTGTCGCGTCGTCTCATCCTAGCGTAGATATTCCGTCAGAGTTCTTGGCCTTTTTAAAATCGCGCGGAACTGTCAATGTTCTCCCTCCGCAGACTCAGAGCTCGTTCGTACTCAATCAGGTCTCTGTACCTCCCGCGAGTATTGTACAGTTGCCCTCGAAACAACCGAATTTGAAGCCCGGTTCGTATGACGGTTCGTCTGCTTGGAGTCTATACGAACGTCAGTTCAACATGATTAATAAGGTTAATGGTTGGAATCCGTCCCAGAGAGCAGCTAATTTGACAGCGTCTTTGTCTGGTCCGGCCTTGGTAGTTCTTGGATCGCTTTCAGATTCGGATTCTGAAAATTTCGACAGCATTTGTGCGGCTCTTAAACTCCGGTTTGGCGAAGAACATCTTTCCAAACTTTATTTTACTCAGTTTGAAAATAGACGTCAAGGGCCCAAGGAAGATTTAGCCTCTCTCGGAAATGACATCGAACGTCTCGCTCGATATTCCCTTACTGATTGTGCAGAAAAAGCTAGAGATCAGATAGCTCGGGCGAAATTCATTAATGCGATTCGGAATCCGGAGCTTCGGTATCATCTGAGGCTCGCAGCTCCAACTTCTCTACATGAAGCAATTATTAAGGGCTTAGAATTAGAAGCCATAAACGAGGCGGATTTAGGTTCGCGTCAACTTCATCGATTGAGCCAAACTGAACCTTCAGAAAATTCTTCGTCCCGTCCTTCAGTCAATCAGCCTAGCTCAGATTCTCTTCCAGGAAGGAAAAATAGTGGTTTCTCTCGTTACAATAGATCAAACTCCAATCGGCCTGTCTCAGAGTGCCAGTTTTGTGGCGTAAGAGGACATATCGCGAAGAATTGTTTTAAACTCGACCGTCAGTTGAAGACTGCGGAAGATTCATGGCGCAAAAATGTCTCCAAGAGGGCTCCCTCTAATCCGGTTTGGGCAGCGCAACCTTCTGTTCCTCAGAATTCGGGAAACTAGCTACCGATGTTTCGAAAGGGCGGATATCATCGGTTTCTTCCAAGTTCCTTAGCCCTATTGCTTCACAGTTCGTGGTTAGAGGCCTGCGTCGTACCGGCCTATATGCTAAAGGTTCCGTTAACGGACTAAGTTGTTTGTGGGTGATAGATACTGGAGCCGAAATTTCCGTTGTTCGTCCTGATATGATTTCGTCTCTTGCTTCAACTAATCCTTCTGTGTCTATTCGCACTGCTACCGGAGCAACTACCCCTGTCGTAGGTAAGATGGTCGTGCAGGTAACAGTAGCGGATTGTGTTCAATCCCCACATGAAGTTCTAGTAGCTGATATAGAAGATGAAGGCATTTTAGGCGTAGATTTTCTTTCCGCTCACAACTGCGTCATTTCTACCGGGGATTCGACTCTCTGTTCTGGTTACCGTAAAATCAACCTCGAAACGTCTTGGTTTATTAACTCTTCTGAACAGAAAGAAACCCTCTCGTCTTTGCGCGTTTTAGAACATGTGTCGGACTGTTTAGTCGTTCCTTCTTATCTCACGGAACTCTTTACTAGGTCTTCTAAAGATTTAGATATCGCTCGGACTAACAGTCTCGTTTGCCTTTTTAACGATTTTAAAGAGACTTTTGCTAAAGACTCTGCCGACATCGGGAGATGTACCATAGCTAAGCATTCGATAGATGTAGGGAATAACGCTTCGATTAAACAGGCAGCTAGACGGCTTCCTCTAAACGGTCGCAGGGAAGTTGAAAAATTAGTAGAGGATATGAGAACAGCAGATGTTATTGAGCCGTCTTCTAGTCCGTGGGCTTCTCCCATTGTCTTGGTCAATAAAAAAGATGGTTCCAAGAGGTTTTGTATAGATTATAGGAAGTTGAACGAGATCACCAAGAAAGATGCGTATCCGCTTCCTCAGATAGGGGATACCCTTGATTTAATTTCTGGTGCCCGTTGGTTCTCTACGATTGATTCACAGAGTGGTTATTGGCAAGTTGAAATGAATCCGTTAGACAAAGCGAAAACAGCTTTTGTCACAGGGTTAGGTGGACTTTGGCAATTTAAAGTTATGCCTTTTGGCCTTTGTAATGCACCAGCTACCTTCGAAAGAGCGATGGAATTCGGCCTTCAAGGTCTGACTGGCAAGATTTGTTTAGTTTATCTCGATGACATCATTGTGTTTGGTAAGACTTTTGATGAGGAATTGGAAGATCTTAAGCAGGTTTTTAGTCGTTTATTCCAAGCTGGTCTAAAAATGAGTCCCAAAAAATGTCATTTTTTCAAAAAGGAAGTATCTTTTCTCGGACACGTCGTTTCAGCGGAAGGTGTTAAGACAGATCCTTCTAAAATAGAAAAGGTCTTGAATTGGCCTCGTCCCGATTCAAAAGCAAAGGTTCAGAGTTTCTTAGGACTTTGTACTTATTACAGACGTTTCGTTAAGGGCTTTGCTTCTATAGCGAGACCCCTCCATGCTCTTACAGGAATTAAAGTTGTTTTTGATTGGACTTCCGAGTGCGAAGGAGCCTTTGTTCTCCTTAAAAAATTATTAACTTCGACACCGATATTAGCTTATCCCATCTCCGATTCTCAATTCATCGTGGATTCTGACGCTTCTCTCTGTGGTATAGGTGGGGTTTTGTCTCAAATTCAGGATAACCAAGAGCGCGTTATTAGTTATTTCAGTCGGGTCTTGTCTAAACCGGAACGCAATTATTGTGTTACCCGTAGGGAATTATTAGCGATGGTAAAATCTATTTGCCATTTCCATCATTATCTTTATGGAAGGAAATTTTTGATTCGGACAGACAATGCTTCCTTAACTTGGCCTCTTTCGTTCAAATCACCTGAAGGCCAAGTAGCTCGATGGTTCGAGAGGTTAGGTCAATATGACTTCGAAATTAAACACCGTCCCGGAGTTCTGCATGGTAATGCTGATGCACTTTCTCGTCGTCCGTGCGGGGACGATTGCAAACAGTGCTCTCGTTTAAATAAACAGCTAGATCCCTCGCTTAACGTTCGTCAAATTTCTCTCGTTGAAAATAAAGAAGACTGGATCATCGCTCAGGGGAAAGATTCAGATCTCCTCCTAGTTCGGAATTGGAAATCCACAGGAGTCAGGCCTCAGTGGGAAGAAACATCTTCTATGAGTCAGTCTTTGAAAATTTACTGGGCGCAGTGGGACTCCTTGTTTCTCCTCGATCAGTTGCTTTATAGGAAATGGGAATCACCTGACTCCAGGTCGGAACGTTGGCAGCTTCTGGTTCCTAGAGAAAAGATAGCCGAGATTTTGTCAAGCTTTCATGATTCACCTGTCGGTGGCCATTTCGCCTCTAATAAGACTTTAGGTAGGATCAGAGAAAGGTATTTTTGGGCTCACTGCCGAGCTGACGTTGAAAATTGGTGCAGAACTTGCACGGTTTGTTTAGCCAAGAAGGGACCTCGTGAAAAAGGGAAGAGCTCTCTTCAAATATATAACGTAGGAGCTCCATTTGAAAGAGTCGCAATGGACTGAGTGTTTCGGTTCTGCGCTTGAACGAAGTAGTGAGCGTTTGGTCGATCCTCCGTTTTTTCTTTTTTTTTTTTTTTTTTTTTTTTTTAGTTTTCCGAAGCAGTAATATTACATACTATACTTGACTTGAAAGTGTATTACAAAATCGGTAATATTTATTTTTCTTATACATATATATATGTTGTTACAACGTGCAACATAATAATTTGATTTATAGAAAAGCACCATTAAAAATTTTCTAAGGACTCCCACTATAAAGTGATGAAAATATTCACAGATCAGCATTATAATGTATATTGTGTGGATACTGTATATGTGTAAAATTTCTGTTTGTATAATTATTTGTGTAGTATATTACGATGCATTAATAACTCGTCAGTCAAATGTAAGATAATTACTGCGAATTATGATAAGCGATACTTTTTCTATTCCTGAGCTAGGTGTAAGGCACGAACATTTGAGAATGCTTCAATATTAGATCGAAATGGTTGTTCATCCTCTAGGTGTACTTGGAAAAATCCGAATATCAGAATGCGAACAGTACATATCGAATAATCAGAAGATGCGCGTTAGTTGGCCAAGTAATATTTTTCCATTACGTGATAAGTATTTACTTAAAAATAAAGTCAGTTATATAAAATATTTTTGTAGTCTGGGGGACAAATTTAATCAATGTTACGTTTTACTTTGATTACTTCTTCAAAGAATGATCTTTGTCTAATGTAATTTTAAACGGCAATTGCTAAGCACAATAAATATATAGACATACATGTACTTTTTTTTAAACACATCTGGTAAAAGTGTTTTATTATTTGTTTAGGCAGGTATTTTTTTTGGATTTAAATCGTACATACGACGCATACGCCTTTTCAATTCCTGGGGAAATTTCTCGTAGCATTTCTTGCAAGCGGGTTTTAAGTCAAATGCGAAGAATTTTGTCTTTTGGTTCATCTTTTGGTCACAAAATGCGCAAGCAAAATGATGTACGCACCATGCTTTGTTTAATGCCGTAAAAACATCTCCAGCAATTACTTGGTTGCAAACAAAACATAGGTTTCCAAAGAGCTGGTGATAATGAGTCTCACAGTAAGCAAGGCCCTTTTTCTCGTAGTGACGATGACCTAAAAATGGCTTCTCGCACTTTGCACAAACAAAGTGTTCTACGTGCCAATGTTTTCCCAAGGCAGTGACAACTCTTTCTTCTATCGGACGCCGGCAAGCTCCGCAGATCGGTATTCCGATTTTGTCGTGGCATCTCAGACAATACAGTTCATTCATTTCATTAGCCGCAAATCCAGGCCCGGACCTAACTTCTCTGGCATCAGCATTCAACTCAATCCCGCAAGCCGTGCAGTTGAAATGGTAGGGATGATATACTTCACCACGGAAACGCAGCGGCTTGTCGTCGATTATTCCATGGCATTGATGGCAGATATGCTTTCCAAGAGCCCCAGCTTTTATTCGAGCGTTACAGGTATGACACAATGCTCTTCCTTGGCATTTCATGAAACCAGTCTCTGCTAGTTCACCGCTACACTCCTCACAACGGAAGCAGCCAGGATGCCAGTTCATTCATGGCTTTGATTACTCGTCCAATGACAAATTCACCACACTTGCCACAGCAAGGGGCGAATAGAACATGAAAATCATGTTCGCAATACTTTCTTCCTTCAAACTCGTAGAAAATACCCTCGGGAAAAGGCCGAAAGCACTGTGCACAAACAAAACATTGCGGATGCGACAATTCTCCGCGAGAATTGACAATCTTCTCGTGCGGCTCGAATCCCTCGCGACAGCGGGAGCAGAACATGTCATCCAGAGACATCCCTGTGACTTTGCCACTCGGTGTAATAATTAATGCTGATTAAGCACAGCTGACTAACGGGCTTCAATATAATCATCATGTGAGTAATGCAATAGAATTGAGTTACATCACACAGCAGAAAAGTATATTCGGCGTCAAACAGTAAAATTGTCAAGCGTATCGAAGGTTAAAAAAACGTCACATTATTTTTTATATCTCTGAGCGGAAATCAAGTTGTTTCTGTTTAATTCTAAAATATGTTTGTATAGTTGACATGTTATTATTCTCTCTGTGACATTTGAGTGGATTTTGAGTGAAAAGAAGTATACAAAAAAAATGCAATGATCTCCTCTGACGAGAGCATCACGCGCGGAGCGACGAGCTGCCGGACGCGTTTCGTCGTGCCAGCGCTCTCCTGAACCGGCGTTTCCTCCTGTTTCTCGTCGTTCGGAAGCTGAGGTTCAGGCCCAGCCCCAACTAGCTCTCTTGGCAGAGCTCATCCAGGGAAACCAAGATTTACTGATGCGTCAGATTCAGCAGCAACAACAACATCAACAACAGCAACAACAACATCAACAACTGCTACAACAGCAGCAACAAGAACAGCAGAATCTTCTGCTCGAACTCCTCCCGCAACAGCGTCAACAACAAGAAATCGTGTCCCAGGCGCTGATCGGGATCCTGCAAGGTGTGCAAAAGCTTCAGGAGCGGCCGCAGGAATTCCCAATACGCCCAGTTCCGTCCCCAGGTAGAAGAACTTTTCTTCCTTCAGTTCCGGTCCCAGCACGGAGGGCCTCCATTCATTCAATTCCGAATCAATCAAGGTTTGACGCTATTTACGGGGGAGGCGAAATTCCCCCTGTTGCTAAAAACTTTCCACCTGCTCATGTCTCGCGACAAGCTCAGGTTAGCTCGTTTTCGCGATTCCAGGATGTTCCGTCACGTGATATTTCAAAAGTAGTTGAGCCTCCTGTCGCGTCGTCTCATCCTAGCGTAGATATTCCGTCAGAGTTCTTGGCCTTTTTAAAATCGCGCGGAACTGTCAATGTTCTCCCTCCGCAGACTCAGAGCTCGTTCGTACTCAATCAGGTCTCTGTACCTCCCGCGAGTATTGTACAGTTGCCCTCGAAACAACCGAATTTGAAGCCCGGTTCGTATGACGGTTCGTCTGCTTGGAGTCTATACGAACGTCAGTTCAACATGATTAATAAGGTTAATGGTTGGAATCCGTCCCAGAGAGCAGCTAATTTGACAGCGTCTTTGTCTGGTCCGGCCTTGGTAGTTCTTGGATCGCTTTCAGATTCGGATTCTGAAAATTTCGACAGCATTTGTGCGGCTCTTAAACTCCGGTTTGGCGAAGAACATCTTTCCAAACTTTATTTTACTCAGTTTGAAAATAGACGTCAAGGGCCCAAGGAAGATTTAGCCTCTCTCGGAAATGACATCGAACGTCTCGCTCGATATTCCCTTACTGATTGTGCAGAAAAAGCTAGAGATCAGATAGCTCGGGCGAAATTCATTAATGCGATTCGGAATCCGGAGCTTCGGTATCATCTGAGGCTCGCAGCTCCAACTTCTCTACATGAAGCAATTATTAAGGGCTTAGAATTAGAAGCCATAAACGAGGCGGATTTAGGTTCGCGTCAACTTCATCGATTGAGCCAAACTGAACCTTCAGAAAATTCTTCGTCCCGTCCTTCAGTCAATCAGCCTAGCTCAGATTCTCTTCCAGGAAGGAAAAATAGTGGTTTCTCTCGTTACAATAGATCAAACTCCAATCGGCCTGTCTCAGAGTGCCAGTTTTGTGGCGTAAGAGGACATATCGCGAAGAATTGTTTTAAACTCGACCGTCAGTTGAAGACTGCGGAAGATTCATGGCGCAAAAATGTCTCCAAGAGGGCTCCCTCTAATCCGGTTTGGGCAGCGCAACCTTCTGTTCCTCAGAATTCGGGAAACTAGCTACCGATGTTTCGAAAGGGCGGATATCATCGGTTTCTTCCAAGTTCCTTAGCCCTATTGCTTCACAGTTCGTGGTTAGAGGCCTGCGTCGTACCGGCCTATATGCTAAAGGTTCCGTTAACGGACTAAGTTGTTTGTGGGTGATAGATACTGGAGCCGAAATTTCCGTTGTTCGTCCTGATATGATTTCGTCTCTTGCTTCAACTAATCCTTCTGTGTCTATTCGCACTGCTACCGGAGCAACTACCCCTGTCGTAGGTAAGATGGTCGTGCAGGTAACAGTAGCGGATTGTGTTCAATCCCCACATGAAGTTCTAGTAGCTGATATAGAAGATGAAGGCATTTTAGGCGTAGATTTTCTTTCCGCTCACAACTGCGTCATTTCTACCGGGGATTCGACTCTCTGTTCTGGTTACCGTAAAATCAACCTCGAAACGTCTTGGTTTATTAACTCTTCTGAACAGAAAGAAACCCTCTCGTCTTTGCGCGTTTTAGAACATGTGTCGGACTGTTTAGTCGTTCCTTCTTATCTCACGGAACTCTTTACTAGGTCTTCTAAAGATTTAGATATCGCTCGGACTAACAGTCTCGTTTGCCTTTTTAACGATTTTAAAGAGACTTTTGCTAAAGACTCTGCCGACATCGGGAGATGTACCATAGCTAAGCATTCGATAGATGTAGGGAATAACGCTTCGATTAAACAGGCAGCTAGACGGCTTCCTCTAAACGGTCGCAGGGAAGTTGAAAAATTAGTAGAGGATATGAGAACAGCAGATGTTATTGAGCCGTCTTCTAGTCCGTGGGCTTCTCCCATTGTCTTGGTCAATAAAAAAGATGGTTCCAAGAGGTTTTGTATAGATTATAGGAAGTTGAACGAGATCACCAAGAAAGATGCGTATCCGCTTCCTCAGATAGGGGATACCCTTGATTTAATTTCTGGTGCCCGTTGGTTCTCTACGATTGATTCACAGAGTGGTTATTGGCAAGTTGAAATGAATCCGTTAGACAAAGCGAAAACAGCTTTTGTCACAGGGTTAGGTGGACTTTGGCAATTTAAAGTTATGCCTTTTGGCCTTTGTAATGCACCAGCTACCTTCGAAAGAGCGATGGAATTCGGCCTTCAAGGTCTGACTGGCAAGATTTGTTTAGTTTATCTCGATGACATCATTGTGTTTGGTAAGACTTTTGATGAGGAATTGGAAGATCTTAAGCAGGTTTTTAGTCGTTTATTCCAAGCTGGTCTAAAAATGAGTCCCAAAAAATGTCATTTTTTCAAAAAGGAAGTATCTTTTCTCGGACACGTCGTTTCAGCGGAAGGTGTTAAGACAGATCCTTCTAAAATAGAAAAGGTCTTGAATTGGCCTCGTCCCGATTCAAAAGCAAAGGTTCAGAGTTTCTTAGGACTTTGTACTTATTACAGACGTTTCGTTAAGGGCTTTGCTTCTATAGCGAGACCCCTCCATGCTCTTACAGGAATTAAAGTTGTTTTTGATTGGACTTCCGAGTGCGAAGGAGCCTTTGTTCTCCTTAAAAAATTATTAACTTCGACACCGATAATAGCTTATCCCATCTCCGATTCTCAATTCATCGTGGATTCTGACGCTTCTCTCTGTGGTATAGGTGGGGTTTTGTCTCAAATTCAGGATAACCAAGAGCGCGTTATTAGTTATTTCAGTCGGGTCTTGTCTAAACCGGAACGCAATTATTGTGTTACCCGTAGGGAATTATTAGCGATGGTAAAATCTATTTGCCATTTCCATCATTATCTTTATGGAAGGAAATTTTTGATTCGGACAGACAATGCTTCCTTAACTTGGCCTCTTTCGTTCAAATCACCTGAAGGCCAAGTAGCTCGATGGTTCGAGAGGTTAGGTCAATATGACTTCGAAATTAAACACCGTCCCGGAGTTCTGCATGGTAATGCTGATGCACTTTCTCGTCGTCCGTGCGGGGACGATTGCAAACAGTGCTCTCGTTTAAATAAACAGCTAGATCCCTCGCTTAACGTTCGTCAAATTTCTCTCGTTGAAAATAAAGAAGACTGGATCATCGCTCAGGGGAAAGATTCAGATCTCCTCCTAGTTCGGAATTGGAAATCCACAGGAGTCAGGCCTCAGTGGGAAGAAACATCTTCTATGAGTCAGTCTTTGAAAATTTACTGGGCGCAGTGGGACTCCTTGTTTCTCCTCGATCAGTTGCTTTATAGGAAATGGGAATCACCTGACTCCAGGTCGGAACGTTGGCAGCTTCTGGTTCCTAGAGAAAAGATAGCCGAGATTTTGTCAAGCTTTCATGATTCACCTGTCGGTGGCCATTTCGCCTCTAATAAGACTTTAGGTAGGATCAGAGAAAGGTATTTTTGGGCTCACTGCCGAGCTGACGTTGAAAATTGGTGCAGAACTTGCACGGTTTGTTTAGCCAAGAAGGGACCTCGTGAAAAAGGGAAGAGCTCTCTTCAAATATATAACGTAGGAGCTCCATTTGAAAGAGTCGCAATGGACTGAGTGTTTCGGTTCTGCGCTTGAACGAAGTAGTGAGCGTTTGGTCGATCCTCCGTTTTTTCTTTTTTTTTTTTTTTTTTTTTTTTTTAGTTTTCCGAAGCAGTAATATTACATACTATACTTGACTTGAAAGTGTATTACAAAATCGGTAATATTTATTTTTCTTATACATATATATATGTTGTTACAACGTGCAACATAATAATTTGATTTATAGAAAAGCACCATTAAAAATTTTCTAAGGACTCCCACTATAAAGTGATGAAAATATTCACAGATCAGCATTATAATGTATATTGTGTGGATACTGTATATGTGTAAAATTTCTGTTTGTATAATTATTTGTGTAGTATATTACGATGCATTAATAACTCGTCAGTCAAATGTAAGATAATTACTGCGAATTATGATAAGCGATACTTTTTCTATTCCTGAGCTAGGTGTAAGGCACGAACATTTGAGAATGCTTCAATATTAGATCGAAATGGTTGTTCATCCTCTAGGTGTACTTGGAAAAATCCGAATATCAGAATGCGAACAGTACATATCGAATAATCAGAAGATGCGCGTTAGTTGGCCAAGTAATATTTTTCCATTACGTGATAAGTATTTACTTAAAAATAAAGTCAGTTATATAAAATATTTTTGTAGTCTGGGGGACAAATTTAATCAATGTTACGTTTTACTTTGATTACTTCTTCAAAGAATGATCTTTGTCTAATGTAATTTTAAACGGCAATTGCTAAGCACAATAAATATATAGACATACATGTACTTTTTTTTAAACACATCTGGTAAAAGTGTTTTATTATTTGTTTAGGCAGGTATTTTTTTTGGATTTAAATCGTACATACGACGCATACGCCTTTTCAATTCCTGGGGAAATTTCTCGTAGCATTTCTTGCAAGCGGGTTTTAAGTCAAATGCGAAGAATTTTGTCTTTTGGTTCATCTTTTGGTCACAAAATGCGCAAGCAAAATGATGTACGCACCATGCTTTGTTTAATGCCGTAAAAACATCTCCAGCAATTACTTGGTTGCAAACAAAACATAGGTTTCCAAAGAGCTGGTGATAATGAGTCTCACAGTAAGCAAGGCCCTTTTTCTCGTAGTGACGATGACCTAAAAATGGCTTCTCGCACTTTGCACAAACAAAGTGTTCTACGTGCCAATGTTTTCCCAAGGCAGTGACAACTCTTTCTTCTATCGGACGCCGGCAAGCTCCGCAGATCGGTATTCCGATTTTGTCGTGGCATCTCAGACAATACAGTTCATTCATTTCATTAGCCGCAAATCCAGGCCCGGACCTAACTTCTCTGGCATCAGCATTCAACTCAATCCCGCAAGCCGTGCAGTTGAAATGGTAGGGATGATATACTTCACCACGGAAACGCAGCGGCTTGTCGTCGATTATTCCATGGCATTGATGGCAGATATGCTTTCCAAGAGCCCCAGCTTTTATTCGAGCGTTACAGGTATGACACAATGCTCTTCCTTGGCATTTCATGAAACCAGTCTCTGCTAGTTCACCGCTACACTCCTCACAACGGAAGCAGCCAGGATGCCAGTTCATTCATGGCTTTGATTACTCGTCCAATGACAAATTCACCACACTTGCCACAGCAAGGGGCGAATAGAACATGAAAATCATGTTCGCAATACTTTCTTCCTTCAAACTCGTAGAAAATACCCTCGGGAAAAGGCCGAAAGCACTGTGCACAAACAAAACATTGCGGATGCGACAATTCTCCGCGAGAATTGACAATCTTCTCGTGCGGCTCGAATCCCTCGCGACAGCGGGAGCAGAACATGTCATCCAGAGACATCCCTGTGACTTTGCCACTCGGTGTAATAATTAATGCTGATTAAGCACAGCTGACTAACGGGCTTCAATATAATCATCATGTGAGTAATGCAATAGAATTGAGTTACATCACACAGCAGAAAAGTATATTCGGCGTCAAACAGTAAAATTGTCAAGCGTATCGAAGGTTAAAAAAACGTCACATTATTTTTTATATCTCTGAGCGGAAATCAAGTTGTTTCTGTTTAATTCTAAAATATGTTTGTATAGTTGACATGTTATTATTCTCTCTGTGACATTTGAGTGGATTTTGAGTGAAAAGAAGTATACAAAAAAAATGCAATGATCTCCTCTGACGAGAGCATCACGCGCGGAGCGACGAGCTGCCGGACGCGTTTCGTCGTGCCAGCGCTCTCCTGAACCGGCGTTTCCTCCTGTTTCTCGTCGTTCGGAAGCTGAGGTTCAGGCCCAGCCCCAACTAGCTCTCTTGGCAGAGCTCATCCAGGGAAACCAAGATTTACTGATGCGTCAGATTCAGCAGCAACAACAACATCAACAACAGCAACAACAACATCAACAACTGCTACAACAGCAGCAACAAGAACAGCAGAATCTTCTGCTCGAACTCCTCCCGCAACAGCGTCAACAACAAGAAATCGTGTCCCAGGCGCTGATCGGGATCCTGCAAGGTGTGCAAAAGCTTCAGGAGCGGCCGCAGGAATTCCCAATACGCCCAGTTCCGTCCCCAGGTAGAAGAACTTTTCTTCCTTCAGTTCCGGTCCCAGCACGGAGGGCCTCCATTCATTCAATTCCGAATCAATCAAGGTTTGACGCTATTTACGGGGGAGGCGAAATTCCCCCTGTTGCTAAAAACTTTCCACCTGCTCATGTCTCGCGACAAGCTCAGGTTAGCTCGTTTTCGCGATTCCAGGATGTTCCGTCACGTGATATTTCAAAAGTAGTTGAGCCTCCTGTCGCGTCGTCTCATCCTAGCGTAGATATTCCGTCAGAGTTCTTGGCCTTTTTAAAATCGCGCGGAACTGTCAATGTTCTCCCTCCGCAGACTCAGAGCTCGTTCGTACTCAATCAGGTCTCTGTACCTCCCGCGAGTATTGTACAGTTGCCCTCGAAACAACCGAATTTGAAGCCCGGTTCGTATGACGGTTCGTCTGCTTGGAGTCTATACGAACGTCAGTTCAACATGATTAATAAGGTTAATGGTTGGAATCCGTCCCAGAGAGCAGCTAATTTGACAGCGTCTTTGTCTGGTCCGGCCTTGGTAGTTCTTGGATCGCTTTCAGATTCGGATTCTGAAAATTTCGACAGCATTTGTGCGGCTCTTAAACTCCGGTTTGGCGAAGAACATCTTTCCAAACTTTATTTTACTCAGTTTGAAAATAGACGTCAAGGGCCCAAGGAAGATTTAGCCTCTCTCGGAAATGACATCGAACGTCTCGCTCGATATTCCCTTACTGATTGTGCAGAAAAAGCTAGAGATCAGATAGCTCGGGCGAAATTCATTAATGCGATTCGGAATCCGGAGCTTCGGTATCATCTGAGGCTCGCAGCTCCAACTTCTCTACATGAAGCAATTATTAAGGGCTTAGAATTAGAAGCCATAAACGAGGCGGATTTAGGTTCGCGTCAACTTCATCGATTGAGCCAAACTGAACCTTCAGAAAATTCTTCGTCCCGTCCTTCAGTCAATCAGCCTAGCTCAGATTCTCTTCCAGGAAGGAAAAATAGTGGTTTCTCTCGTTACAATAGATCAAACTCCAATCGGCCTGTCTCAGAGTGCCAGTTTTGTGGCGTAAGAGGACATATCGCGAAGAATTGTTTTAAACTCGACCGTCAGTTGAAGACTGCGGAAGATTCATGGCGCAAAAATGTCTCCAAGAGGGCTCCCTCTAATCCGGTTTGGGCAGCGCAACCTTCTGTTCCTCAGAATTCGGGAAACTAGCTACCGATGTTTCGAAAGGGCGGATATCATCGGTTTCTTCCAAGTTCCTTAGCCCTATTGCTTCACAGTTCGTGGTTAGAGGCCTGCGTCGTACCGGCCTATATGCTAAAGGTTCCGTTAACGGACTAAGTTGTTTGTGGGTGATAGATACTGGAGCCGAAATTTCCGTTGTTCGTCCTGATATGATTTCGTCTCTTGCTTCAACTAATCCTTCTGTGTCTATTCGCACTGCTACCGGAGCAACTACCCCTGTCGTAGGTAAGATGGTCGTGCAGGTAACAGTAGCGGATTGTGTTCAATCCCCACATGAAGTTCTAGTAGCTGATATAGAAGATGAAGGCATTTTAGGCGTAGATTTTCTTTCCGCTCACAACTGCGTCATTTCTACCGGGGATTCGACTCTCTGTTCTGGTTACCGTAAAATCAACCTCGAAACGTCTTGGTTTATTAACTCTTCTGAACAGAAAGAAACCCTCTCGTCTTTGCGCGTTTTAGAACATGTGTCGGACTGTTTAGTCGTTCCTTCTTATCTCACGGAACTCTTTACTAGGTCTTCTAAAGATTTAGATATCGCTCGGACTAACAGTCTCGTTTGCCTTTTTAACGATTTTAAAGAGACTTTTGCTAAAGACTCTGCCGACATCGGGAGATGTACCATAGCTAAGCATTCGATAGATGTAGGGAATAACGCTTCGATTAAACAGGCAGCTAGACGGCTTCCTCTAAACGGTCGCAGGGAAGTTGAAAAATTAGTAGAGGATATGAGAACAGCAGATGTTATTGAGCCGTCTTCTAGTCCGTGGGCTTCTCCCATTGTCTTGGTCAATAAAAAAGATGGTTCCAAGAGGTTTTGTATAGATTATAGGAAGTTGAACGAGATCACCAAGAAAGATGCGTATCCGCTTCCTCAGATAGGGGATACCCTTGATTTAATTTCTGGTGCCCGTTGGTTCTCTACGATTGATTCACAGAGTGGTTATTGGCAAGTTGAAATGAATCCGTTAGACAAAGCGAAAACAGCTTTTGTCACAGGGTTAGGTGGACTTTGGCAATTTAAAGTTATGCCTTTTGGCCTTTGTAATGCACCAGCTACCTTCGAAAGAGCGATGGAATTCGGCCTTCAAGGTCTGACTGGCAAGATTTGTTTAGTTTATCTCGATGACATCATTGTGTTTGGTAAGACTTTTGATGAGGAATTGGAAGATCTTAAGCAGGTTTTTAGTCGTTTATTCCAAGCTGGTCTAAAAATGAGTCCCAAAAAATGTCATTTTTTCAAAAAGGAAGTATCTTTTCTCGGACACGTCGTTTCAGCGGAAGGTGTTAAGACAGATCCTTCTAAAATAGAAAAGGTCTTGAATTGGCCTCGTCCCGATTCAAAAGCAAAGGTTCAGAGTTTCTTAGGACTTTGTACTTATTACAGACGTTTCGTTAAGGGCTTTGCTTCTATAGCGAGACCCCTCCATGCTCTTACAGGAATTAAAGTTGTTTTTGATTGGACTTCCGAGTGCGAAGGAGCCTTTGTTCTCCTTAAAAAATTATTAACTTCGACACCGATATTAGCTTATCCCATCTCCGATTCTCAATTCATCGTGGATTCTGACGCTTCTCTCTGTGGTATAGGTGGGGTTTTGTCTCAAATTCAGGATAACCAAGAGCGCGTTATTAGTTATTTCAGTCGGGTCTTGTCTAAACCGGAACGCAATTATTGTGTTACCCGTAGGGAATTATTAGCGATGGTAAAATCTATTTGCCATTTCCATCATTATCTTTATGGAAGGAAATTTTTGATTCGGACAGACAATGCTTCCTTAACTTGGCCTCTTTCGTTCAAATCACCTGAAGGCCAAGTAGCTCGATGGTTCGAGAGGTTAGGTCAATATGACTTCGAAATTAAACACCGTCCCGGAGTTCTGCATGGTAATGCTGATGCACTTTCTCGTCGTCCGTGCGGGGACGATTGCAAACAGTGCTCTCGTTTAAATAAATAGCTAGATCCCTCGCTTAACGTTCGTCAAATTTCTCTCGTTGAAAATAAAGAAGACTGGATCATCGCTCAGGGGAAAGATTCAGATCTCCTCCTAGTTCGGAATTGGAAATCCACAGGAGTCAGGCCTCAGTGGGAAGAAACATCTTCTATGAGTCAGTCTTTGAAAATTTACTGGGCGCAGTGGGACTCCTTGTTTCTCCTCGATCAGTTGCTTTATAGGAAATGGGAATCACCTGACTCCAGGTCGGAACGTTGGCAGCTTCTGGTTCCTAGAGAAAAGATAGCCGAGATTTTGTCAAGCTTTCATGATTCACCTGTCGGTGGCCATTTCGCCTCTAATAAGACTTTAGGTAGGATCAGAGAAAGGTATTTTTGGGCTCACTGCCGAGCTGACGTTGAAAATTGGTGCAGAACTTGCACGGTTTGTTTAGCCAAGAAGGGACCTCGTGAAAAAGGGAAGAGCTCTCTTCAAATATATAACGTAGGAGCTCCATTTGAAAGAGTCGCAATGGACTGAGTGTTTCGGTTCTGCGCTTGAACGAAGTAGTGAGCGTTTGGTCGATCCTCCGTTTTTTCTTTTTTTTTTTTTTTTTTTTTTTTTTAGTTTTCCGAAGCAGTAATATTACATACTATACTTGACTTGAAAGTGTATTACAAAATCGGTAATATTTATTTTTCTTATACATATATATATGTTGTTACAACGTGCAACATAATAATTTGATTTATAGAAAAGCACCATTAAAAATTTTCTAAGGACTCCCACTATAAAGTGATGAAAATATTCACAGATCAGCATTATAATGTATATTGTGTGGATACTGTATATGTGTAAAATTTCTGTTTGTATAATTATTTGTGTAGTATATTACGATGCATTAATAACTCGTCAGTCAAATGTAAGATAATTACTGCGAATTATGATAAGCGATACTTTTTCTATTCCTGAGCTAGGTGTAAGGCACGAACATTTGAGAATGCTTCAATATTAGATCGAAATGGTTGTTCATCCTCTAGGTGTACTTGGAAAAATCCGAATATCAGAATGCGAACAGTACATATCGAATAATCAGAAGATGCGCGTTAGTTGGCCAAGTAATATTTTTCCATTACGTGATAAGTATTTACTTAAAAATAAAGTCAGTTATATAAAATATTTTTGTAGTCTGGGGGACAAATTTAATCAATGTTACGTTTTACTTTGATTACTTCTTCAAAGAATGATCTTTGTCTAATGTAATTTTAAACGGCAATTGCTAAGCACAATAAATATATAGACATACATGTACTTTTTTTTAAACACATCTGGTAAAAGTGTTTTATTATTTGTTTAGGCAGGTATTTTTTTTGGATTTAAATCGTACATACGACGCATACGCCTTTTCAATTCCTGGGGAAATTTCTCGTAGCATTTCTTGCAAGCGGGTTTTAAGTCAAATGCGAAGAATTTTGTCTTTTGGTTCATCTTTTGGTCACAAAATGCGCAAGCAAAATGATGTACGCACCATGCTTTGTTTAATGCCGTAAAAACATCTCCAGCAATTACTTGGTTGCAAACAAAACATAGGTTTCCAAAGAGCTGGTGATAATGAGTCTCACAGTAAGCAAGGCCCTTTTTCTCGTAGTGACGATGACCTAAAAATGGCTTCTCGCACTTTGCACAAACAAAGTGTTCTACGTGCCAATGTTTTCCCAAGGCAGTGACAACTCTTTCTTCTATCGGACGCCGGCAAGCTCCGCAGATCGGTATTCCGATTTTGTCGTGGCATCTCAGACAATACAGTTCATTCATTTCATTAGCCGCAAATCCAGGCCCGGACCTAACTTCTCTGGCATCAGCATTCAACTCAATCCCGCAAGCCGTGCAGTTGAAATGGTAGGGATGATATACTTCACCACGGAAACGCAGCGGCTTGTCGTCGATTATTCCATGGCATTGATGGCAGATATGCTTTCCAAGAGCCCCAGCTTTTATTCGAGCGTTACAGGTATGACACAATGCTCTTCCTTGGCATTTCATGAAACCAGTCTCTGCTAGTTCACCGCTACACTCCTCACAACGGAAGCAGCCAGGATGCCAGTTCATTCATGGCTTTGATTACTCGTCCAATGACAAATTCACCACACTTGCCACAGCAAGGGGCGAATAGAACATGAAAATCATGTTCGCAATACTTTCTTCCTTCAAACTCGTAGAAAATACCCTCGGGAAAAGGCCGAAAGCACTGTGCACAAACAAAACATTGCGGATGCGACAATTCTCCGCGAGAATTGACAATCTTCTCGTGCGGCTCGAATCCCTCGCGACAGCGGGAGCAGAACATGTCATCCAGAGACATCCCTGTGACTTTGCCACTCGGTGTAATAATTAATGCTGATTAAGCACAGCTGACTAACGGGCTTCAATATAATCATCATGTGAGTAATGCAATAGAATTGAGTTACATCACACAGCAGAAAAGTATATTCGGCGTCAAACAGTAAAATTGTCAAGCGTATCGAAGGTTAAAAAAACGTCACATTATTTTTTATATCTCTGAGCGGAAATCAAGTTGTTTCTGTTTAATTCTAAAATATGTTTGTATAGTTGACATGTTATTATTCTCTCTGTGACATTTGAGTGGATTTTGAGTGAAAAGAAGTATACAAAAAAAATGCAATGATCTCCTCTGACGAGAGCATCACGCGCGGAGCGACGAGCTGCCGGACGCGTTTCGTCGTGCCAGCGCTCTCCTGAACCGGCGTTTCCTCCTGTTTCTCGTCGTTCGGAAGCTGAGGTTCAGGCCCAGCCCCAACTAGCTCTCTTGGCAGAGCTCATCCAGGGAAACCAAGATTTACTGATGCGTCAGATTCAGCAGCAACAACAACATCAACAACAGCAACAACAACATCAACAACTGCTACAACAGCAGCAACAAGAACAGCAGAATCTTCTGCTCGAACTCCTCCCGCAACAGCGTCAACAACAAGAAATCGTGTCCCAGGCGCTGATCGGGATCCTGCAAGGTGTGCAAAAGCTTCAGGAGCGGCCGCAGGAATTCCCAATACGCCCAGTTCCGTCCCCAGGTAGAAGAACTTTTCTTCCTTCAGTTCCGGTCCCAGCACGGAGGGCCTCCATTCATTCAATTCCGAATCAATCAAGGTTTGACGCTATTTACGGGGGAGGCGAAATTCCCCCTGTTGCTAAAAACTTTCCACCTGCTCATGTCTCGCGACAAGCTCAGGTTAGCTCGTTTTCGCGATTCCAGGATGTTCCGTCACGTGATATTTCAAAAGTAGTTGAGCCTCCTGTCGCGTCGTCTCATCCTAGCGTAGATATTCCGTCAGAGTTCTTGGCCTTTTTAAAATCGCGCGGAACTGTCAATGTTCTCCCTCCGCAGACTCAGAGCTCGTTCGTACTCAATCAGGTCTCTGTACCTCCCGCGAGTATTGTACAGTTGCCCTCGAAACAACCGAATTTGAAGCCCGGTTCGTATGACGGTTCGTCTGCTTGGAGTCTATACGAACGTCAGTTCAACATGATTAATAAGGTTAATGGTTGGAATCCGTCCCAGAGAGCAGCTAATTTGACAGCGTCTTTGTCTGGTCCGGCCTTGGTAGTTCTTGGATCGCTTTCAGATTCGGATTCTGAAAATTTCGACAGCATTTGTGCGGCTCTTAAACTCCGGTTTGGCGAAGAACATCTTTCCAAACTTTATTTTACTCAGTTTGAAAATAGACGTCAAGGGCCCAAGGAAGATTTAGCCTCTCTCGGAAATGACATCGAACGTCTCGCTCGATATTCCCTTACTGATTGTGCAGAAAAAGCTAGAGATCAGATAGCTCGGGCGAAATTCATTAATGCGATTCGGAATCCGGAGCTTCGGTATCATCTGAGGCTCGCAGCTCCAACTTCTCTACATGAAGCAATTATTAAGGGCTTAGAATTAGAAGCCATAAACGAGGCGGATTTAGGTTCGCGTCAACTTCATCGATTGAGCCAAACTGAACCTTCAGAAAATTCTTCGTCCCGTCCTTCAGTCAATCAGCCTAGCTCAGATTCTCTTCCAGGAAGGAAAAATAGTGGTTTCTCTCGTTACAATAGATCAAACTCCAATCGGCCTGTCTCAGAGTGCCAGTTTTGTGGCGTAAGAGGACATATCGCGAAGAATTGTTTTAAACTCGACCGTCAGTTGAAGACTGCGGAAGATTCATGGCGCAAAAATGTCTCCAAGAGGGCTCCCTCTAATCCGGTTTGGGCAGCGCAACCTTCTGTTCCTCAGAATTCGGGAAACTAGCTACCGATGTTTCGAAAGGGCGGATATCATCGGTTTCTTCCAAGTTCCTTAGCCCTATTGCTTCACAGTTCGTGGTTAGAGGCCTGCGTCGTACCGGCCTATATGCTAAAGGTTCCGTTAACGGACTAAGTTGTTTGTGGGTGATAGATACTGGAGCCGAAATTTCCGTTGTTCGTCCTGATATGATTTCGTCTCTTGCTTCAACTAATCCTTCTGTGTCTATTCGCACTGCTACCGGAGCAACTACCCCTGTCGTAGGTAAGATGGTCGTGCAGGTAACAGTAGCGGATTGTGTTCAATCCCCACATGAAGTTCTAGTAGCTGATATAGAAGATGAAGGCATTTTAGGCGTAGATTTTCTTTCCGCTCACAACTGCGTCATTTCTACCGGGGATTCGACTCTCTGTTCTGGTTACCGTAAAATCAACCTCGAAACGTCTTGGTTTATTAACTCTTCTGAACAGAAAGAAACCCTCTCGTCTTTGCGCGTTTTAGAACATGTGTCGGACTGTTTAGTCGTTCCTTCTTATCTCACGGAACTCTTTACTAGGTCTTCTAAAGATTTAGATATCGCTCGGACTAACAGTCTCGTTTGCCTTTTTAACGATTTTAAAGAGACTTTTGCTAAAGACTCTGCCGACATCGGGAGATGTACCATAGCTAAGCATTCGATAGATGTAGGGAATAACGCTTCGATTAAACAGGCAGCTAGACGGCTTCCTCTAAACGGTCGCAGGGAAGTTGAAAAATTAGTAGAGGATATGAGAACAGCAGATGTTATTGAGCCGTCTTCTAGTCCGTGGGCTTCTCCCATTGTCTTGGTCAATAAAAAAGATGGTTCCAAGAGGTTTTGTATAGATTATAGGAAGTTGAACGAGATCACCAAGAAAGATGCGTATCCGCTTCCTCAGATAGGGGATACCCTTGATTTAATTTCTGGTGCCCGTTGGTTCTCTACGATTGATTCACAGAGTGGTTATTGGCAAGTTGAAATGAATCCGTTAGACAAAGCGAAAACAGCTTTTGTCACAGGGTTAGGTGGACTTTGGCAATTTAAAGTTATGCCTTTTGGCCTTTGTAATGCACCAGCTACCTTCGAAAGAGCGATGGAATTCGGCCTTCAAGGTCTGACTGGCAAGATTTGTTTAGTTTATCTCGATGACATCATTGTGTTTGGTAAGACTTTTGATGAGGAATTGGAAGATCTTAAGCAGGTTTTTAGTCGTTTATTCCAAGCTGGTCTAAAAATGAGTCCCAAAAAATGTCATTTTTTCAAAAAGGAAGTATCTTTTCTCGGACACGTCGTTTCAGCGGAAGGTGTTAAGACAGATCCTTCTAAAATAGAAAAGGTCTTGAATTGGCCTCGTCCCGATTCAAAAGCAAAGGTTCAGAGTTTCTTAGGACTTTGTACTTATTACAGACGTTTCGTTAAGGGCTTTGCTTCTATAGCGAGACCCCTCCATGCTCTTACAGGAATTAAAGTTGTTTTTGATTGGACTTCCGAGTGCGAAGGAGCCTTTGTTCTCCTTAAAAAATTATTAACTTCGACACCGATATTAGCTTATCCCATCTCCGATTCTCAATTCATCGTGGATTCTGACGCTTCTCTCTGTGGTATAGGTGGGGTTTTGTCTCAAATTCAGGATAACCAAGAGCGCGTTATTAGTTATTTCAGTCGGGTCTTGTCTAAACCGGAACGCAATTATTGTGTTACCCGTAGGGAATTATTAGCGATGGTAAAATCTATTTGCCATTTCCATCATTATCTTTATGGAAGGAAATTTTTGATTCGGACAGACAATGCTTCCTTAACTTGGCCTCTTTCGTTCAAATCACCTGAAGGCCAAGTAGCTCGATGGTTCGAGAGGTTAGGTCAATATGACTTCGAAATTAAACACCGTCCCGGAGTTCTGCATGGTAATGCTGATGCACTTTCTCGTCGTCCGTGCGGGGACGATTGCAAACAGTGCTCTCGTTTAAATAAACAGCTAGATCCCTCGCTTAACGTTCGTCAAATTTCTCTCGTTGAAAATAAAGAAGACTGGATCATCGCTCAGGGGAAAGATTCAGATCTCCTCCTAGTTCGGAATTGGAAATCCACAGGAGTCAGGCCTCAGTGGGAAGAAATATCTTCTATGAGTCAGTCTTTGAAAATTTACTGGGCGCAGTGGGACTCCTTGTTTCTCCTCGATCAGTTGCTTTATAGGAAATGGGAATCACCTGACTCCAGGTCGGAACGTTGGCAGCTTCTGGTTCCTAGAGAAAAGATAGCCGAGATTTTGTCAAGCTTTCATGATTCACCTGTCGGTGGCCATTTCGCCTCTAATAAGACTTTAGGTAGGATCAGAGAAAGGTATTTTTGGGCTCACTGCCGAGCTGACGTTGAAAATTGGTGCAGAACTTGCACGGTTTGTTTAGCCAAGAAGGGACCTCGTGAAAAAGGGAAGAGCTCTCTTCAAATATATAACGTAGGAGCTCCATTTGAAAGAGTCGCAATGGACTGAGTGTTTCGGTTCTGCGCTTGAACGAAGTAGTGAGCGTTTGGTCGATCCTCTGTTTTTTTTTTTTGTTTCTAACCAATATATCAGTTTCTTTGAGTTTTTATAGATTTTCCCCGACGAATCTGCCGTCTTTGGCCGTTCCCGATGTTACCTCCAGCTGTACTGTTTGTCCGGTCTTAGCCTGGGTTCTCCGGATATTCAGATAAGATCGTTCCTTTTCTTTTATTGAATGAGTTATAAATCCGATCAATCGTGTATCTTTCCCCCAAATTTGCTTAGCAAATTGGGAATCATCTGCTTTCTCTCACTTTTGTCCTCTCAACTCTAGGATGTGCTGTGTCCGGAGGAAACCCCGGGTCGGTTCACCTGTCCTTATTTTGGTTTCCGCCAGAACTTGGAAGAAAATCTCTTCCTCTGGGATCTTTTCTGTCTCCTGCCCTTCGGTCTGTCTCGTGTCTTCGGCCAAGGAATCTCATGAAGAACTCAGTAACTCACCCTTAACACTTACCTTTATAAAACAAGGCACACAAATTTTGAAATTCAATTGAACGCTCAACTATCTGCTTAAGGTTTTCTGTGGTTTACCTTGAGACTGTGGGCAAATGCCAGATAGTAAAAAGGGAGTCTTTTAATTTTTAGAGCCACAGCTCCAACTCACCTCCGAGCACTGACTGCTAGATCACTTTTTTTGTAATTGTTTATCTTTTCCGAGTCGGGTCGACTCTTTTCCTCGAGGGGGAGTAATGTTACAAAGGGTGAAATCACCCGTTTTGTCCCCTTTTAAATGATCTAGTAGTCATCATAGATAACAGACGTTTATAAACCTCTTATGTCTCAAAAGAATAAGGTTGCTGCGTCATCCGACATTATTGTAAAAACAGTCAGTCTCTAGACTTTAATTTCTTAATTTCCCCCGTTGTTACAATATATACGTAAAATTCTGTTTCACACCGTAACACCCATAAAATTCAGTTTATCTGCAGATCTTGTCGCCCCACGGAAGCGTATCGGTCGTGTTTGGAAATACGATCCGCTTATCGTCGTTCCAGCTCAGTGCCATCTTCTTCTGTTCTATGGTACAGACCTGATGCTTTTGACTCAGTATAAGACTTTGATATTTGACCAAATTTTGACGTTGAAAAGCGCACTTTGAGTAATCATCAGAAGTTATTGTTTTTAGTAGCGATCCTTTGACATCCTTGGCTCGTTTTTTATTTTTATCCTCCCCTAACACTAAATGAATACAGTTTCGCTCCTAATGCGACAAATTCTGCTATTATTTTCCCGTTTCACTCGTCTCAACTTGTTGTTATTTTTCAGGAATAGGAAGCGGGTAATAATGGTTCATTCAATGTCAAACTGCAGATAGATTCAAAAGGATAAGCAAGTTTTATTGATTAAAAGAAAACGAACGTGTTCTTTACCACGTCATACATTGACCGGAACAGATTCTCTTTCACTCTATCTTTTGTACATGCTCAGGCACACCAGCGCTCCTCTCGTGTTATACTCGCACTGACGCCTCTCTTTCAATGGCGCTCACAGGCGCGCGAGATTCGAGTGTGACAAACTCTCATTCAACACACTCACCGTTTGAACACTCCTAATTGACAAACTTTCACACAGCCAATGAAATTGCACTCTTGATAACGCTTTCGTAAACATGTCTGCTCTTTGTTTTTTCGTAGATACATATTTTATTTCTACATCGCGACTAGCTATTTTTCTCGTACAAAGTGGAACTTTACGTCGATATGCTTAGTACGCTTGTGGAATTCAGGATTCTTCGCAAGCTTTATCGCATTCTGGTTGACCAGCCAGATCACAGACGGATTATCGCAACGCGCTCCGACTTCCTTGAGCAATCTACGCAGCCAACAGCCTCGCGAGCAGCTGCTGTGGCAGCCACATATTCAGACTTGGTCGTACTCAACGTGACGAGTTTTAGTCTCTGACTCGACCACGAAACCACTTCACTCACGAACACAAACGCATATCCGGTGGTCGACCGACGCGTCTCTATGTCCCCGGCAAAATCGGCATCGCAGTAGCCGTCGAGCTCCGACTCGTCTCCTCCACACTTGTAGAGAATTCCGCGATCTTGTGTTCCGACCAAGTATGCAAAGATTCGTTTCACCGCTGACCAGTGCGCACGATTGTGTCTCTTCAAAAACTTTGACGCCTGATTTACTGCGAAAGCGATGTCAGGGCGCGACAAGACCGCCAGGAACATCAAGGAACCCACCGCCTCACGATACGGTACACTCTCGCACTCGTCTTCGTCCTCGACCGGACACAACACAGCGTTCGGATCAGCAAGCACCGACAACTTTTTCGCGTCCAACATTTCAAACTTTTTCAGAATCTTTTTGGTTTAGTCAGTTCAATGAATAAACATCGTCTTCTCGACACGATTTCGTTCGATCTGTACGCCCACAAAACGCGACGCGCTCCTACTCTAATTTTAAAAACACTGTTCAAATATTTTATCACAGTGGTTAACACTCGACTCGACTTCGCGGCCACAATGCCGTTATCGACGAACAGCGCCAGGAAGACATTCTCGCCGTCGGCATACCCCTTGAAGATATGCAGTGTTCCGCCTTGCTTTGTGTGAACTCGAACTTTTTCAAAAACTCGCTAAACTTGTGGTTTCAGCATCTGGGTGACTGTTGCAAACCATACAATGATTTGTTTAGCTTGCACACGTCGTTTTTTTCGACTGCGAGACCTTCAGGAGCTTTCGTGAGGAACTCCTCCTCCAGTTCCCTGTATAGGAACGCTGTGCACACGTCGAACTGTGCTAGCTCGTAGTTCTCCTGCGTTGTCATGACCAGAAACACCCGGAGCGAATCATAACGAATGACAGGTGCGAACGTTTCGTTATAATCCACACCCGGCCGCTGCAGAAGACCTCGCGCGCATAGGCGTGCCTAGTAACGACACTCACCCTTTGTTGACCCCTGTACGACCTTGAAGACCCACTTTGAGTCTATCAGCTTGTCCCCCGGTCTCTTGTCAACCAACGTCCTAGTGTTGTTAGTCGTATGAGCTTGTAGCTCCTGATCGATGGCCGCCGACCATTTTCCTTTTTCACGACCCGTTATCGCTTCCTGGAAGTCTCCGGTGCATGATGTTCTACAAAATCAATTTTAACCTAATACTTTTTTGGTCGCTGAATCAGGTTCCGATCTCTGAGCACTCGCTCAGCTACTTCCTCGCGCTGCTCGATGTGCTCTTTGTCCCACTCTTCATGCTGGCATGGTACTGCCTCGTCTTCTTCGGCTTCCCCTTCCAACTCGTCCGGAACCTCGACAACATCGGGGTCTTTTTCTGTTCTTAGGATCTCGTCGTCGGGGTCACTCACGCTCGTGTTTATGTCGGCCACGGACTCATTAAACACGACGTCGCGAGACACAACTATCGTTCGCTTCGTTGAGTCATACAAACGATAATTTGTGGACTCGTCCTGATATCCTACGAATATCAGCTTCCTCGCTTTGTCGTCGAGCTTTCTCCTGAATTGTCGGGGAACGTGCACGTACGCCGTTGACCCAAAAACTCGTACATGGCCCAACTCTGGTCGCCTTCCGGTCCACACCACGTATGCCGTCTTCAGGCGTTTTCTGCTCGAGTGGGTCGTCTTGTTGAGCACGTATACAGCCGTGTTGACTGCCTCAGCCCACAACGTCTTCGTCAGGTCTTTCACTCGCATCATGGTTCTGGCATTCTCGAAGATGGTGCGATTCGCTCTCTCGACCTTCCCATTTTGTTGAGGTGTGTGGGGCGCCGAATTTTTTATGCTTATCCCTACGAGATATGCTGCAAATTTTTTACTTTTGTCTTCGCCCCCGTTATCTGATCTCACGACCTTCACCCTCGTTCCGAATTTGTTTTCGACGAGCTAGTCATAGACCTTGAATTTCTCGAGCACTTCGTCTTTGTGCTTGAGGAAATAAACAATGCAAAAACTCGAGGTTTCGTCTATAAAAGTTACGAAGTAACTCGCGCCTCCTTGTGACTTTACCTGGATTGGTCCGCATATGTCAGTGTGAACGCACTCACCCGGCTTCATTTCTCGCGGACTCGACTTTCCTGTGAACAGTTGTTGGTGCGCCTTCCCAAGCTGGCATGGCTCACAGAAAAATTTTCTTGCGTTCTTCAACTTCACACCGGTTACCAGATCGTTCTTGACCATGTCCTCGAGTGCACGCGGTCCGACATGACCTAAACGCTCATGTCACACTTTTAAGTCCGCTGTCGCCGTATTGATTTCCGCCGTTTTTCCCGGTGTCATCACGCGAACGAGCATTCGATAAATCGCGTTACCTTGGTTCACCCCGGTCATCACGATTTCATCCTTTATCGATATCGTCACGCGCTCACCATCGATCCCGATAAAGCAACTTTCCTCTGCATACGCGCCCATAGAAAGTAAATTTTTCTTCATCTCCAGCACATACAAAACATGCTTGAGTTGCACTTAATTCCAATACCTGTCGATTAACTCTTCGAGATTGATGCTTCCCTCTCCCTTTATCTTACACTCAAGGTTGTTGCCCAGCACCACCGTGCCGTTAGCGCCTGTGTCGAGTCTCAAACCATTCGCGCCTATAAGAAATATGGCGAGAGGCCCCACTGTCGCCAATCCAGGTGTCTACTTTATCGACCTCGAGTAGTTGTCTCACTTGCTCCGTCGAGATACCGACACGCCTTACTGGCGTTGTCGCCCGACTCTCTTCTACCGCGACCACAAGCACATATTTGCACAAACTACTTCCGTCTTTCTCACTATCACTCCTACACTTTTTCTTTAACGGACAATCACGCGCGTAGTGTCCTTTTTCATGGCACGTAAAACATTTTTGTTCCTTTTTTTCTTTTTAATTTGAGTTCTCTGTTTTTTTCTTCGCCCCACTTTTTCTCAGAGCCGCTAACACTTCGACCGCGTCACCATTCGACTGGTGTCTCGCTTCCACGTTCACAAATCGCTTCGTTAATTTTGCGGTGGTTTGCTTCTCTTCGTCGACACTGTCCCACGACGATAGGAAGCTGCTGTAGCTCAGCGGCAACCCGGAAAGTACTGTCGCCATGACGATGTCGTCGGGCGTTTTTCTACCGGCTTCCTTTAGCTGCCTTTCAACAAAAGCAACTTGCTTAAGGCTGATTTTTGTTCATATTGGCTACATAGCACGTCCCACATTTCTTTCACGGTTTCACAGGTAATCAGGGATATTTTTTGCGCCCTCTTGAGAGTCATCGAGATCAAAACTTTCGCAGTCGCATCCTTTTGCTCCCACGCGTTCTTTACTGCCAACGCGGCGTCCTCCACCAACACCTCCGTGCCGTTTACGACGTGGTGCACTCGCGCTGACCTGAATACAGACACCATTTCAAATTTCCACGTTACGAAATTCGTTCCGTCCAGTCTTTTAACATGTCGCACTGAAATTTCGCTCGCCATTTCTATTAATTGTCTTGACCGCGCACGCTATTTTCGATAACCTGCTCGACACGATTCTTTCCTCGAAAAAAAAAACGCACAATTGCTGCCACGTGGCGGTATGACCGACCTGTTGCCGCACACTTCCCGAATTCACCAAACAGTTACACCACTTCTTTCAAAACGCCTGGGCCCATAACCTGTTGTTATTTTTCAGGAATAGGAAGCAGGTAATAATTTTTTATTTAATGACACACTGCAGATAGATTCAAAACGATAAGCAAGTTTTATTTGTTGGAATAAAACGAACGTGTCTTTTACCACGTGGTACATTGACCGGAACAGACTCTCTCTCACTCTATCTCTCTTGTACATGCTCAGGCACACCAGCGCTCTACTCGTATTACACTCGCACTGACGCCTCTCTTTCAATGGCGCTCACAGGCGCGCGAGATTCAAGTGTGACAAACTCTCATCCAACAGAGCTAGTGCAAAATTTACATGTGATTGTCTGTTTGTTATCATTCAAATACGTTGCCAATTTTTTGAGGCTGCTGGGCATAAGACAATACGAATCTATAAATCTAAACTGTAAGTCCGTTCCTTTTACAAATTTTGTAAACTAAATATACTTTTCTTTAGCAGCGGGTCGAAGCAGAATAGTACCTGCTTCAATCAGAAAATGCGAATCGTAACCTGACAGATTATGGAATATCATCGCGATAGTATGTGAGTTCTGATAATTTAGATTACAGCCTCGGTGAGCAGCACCACGGTACTTTCCAGTGAAATGACTGTGATCGCGATGTTTGGACGTCTTCGAGCGTAAACGGTTTTTCGCGAATGTGACACACCGTTAATAAATTACATTCGTTGAGCTGATTGCAAGTGAGCGGATCTATAGGTACAACCGTTTTGAAATACTTTTCTAAGGAATGTGCCAATTTCCCCAACTCATTCACGGACCATTGGATGCAAGTCTCTCCACGGTTAATTTTGAACTTTGAAATGGAATCGTCGAAGACGCAATGAAGGTAATATGCTACGCTGTACGGAACATGGTTCTGGTGAATTGTTCTACTTTCTAACACTTGAATATGAATAGGTTGCAGCAAACATTCAAGATCCGCATGAATTCAGAATTGAACGGTTTCTTTGAGCTTGAAATTTTTGGATTTTAATATCTTTTCCTCCTCTGTGGGTAATTCAACTTTGGTCTCGTTCAAACTCATGCAATAAACTTTGTGCTTTGTTAAACATCTTTCAGATTGAAACTAAGTCAAACATCTATCACATAACCAAGTACGACCATTACGGTTAGAAATTTAAAAACTTGTTAATCGAGACAAATTTTGAATACAAGTAAGATGAAAGATTCCATTATTTTTATAATTTTCCATATCAACATCATCGTCATCGTCAGTGATTTCAGTTTCTATCGCTAAAAGATGAATTACAGGTTTATCAGACTCATTCTGACTCAGGTGAATCGGTACTATTTCACTTTTTTCCGATCACCTTGGTCTATACCATAAGCCTTGATGGAAAGTCCGTTAAGTTTCTCAAATTTTGAAATAGTGTTTTTGTCTAGAGACATAGGAAACTTTATCTATTATAGAATCTTGGTGATCGGTCAATTAAGTAAACGTATTTTTAGTTAACGTTTCGACCCGGATATGGGCCCTCCTCAGAACGAATTATTTATTTAACTGTCTGTATTTATGTGAAACGTATATAATTTTTGAACTACTGGTAAATTCGAAAAATTAACGACGGAGAGGAATTAACGACATCAGAGTCAGGGCGGCTAGGTGGTCTAGTGGAGTAAGGCTCCGGTAAAGCATCGCTAGATACCAGGTTCGATTCCTGGCTCCGTCGTTAATTTTTCGAATTTACCAGTAGTTCAAAAATTATATACGTTTCACAAAATGAAAATTACCTCGTGATTAATATTAATGTTGATGATGCATATCCGCATTTCAATATTAGACGGTCATTGACTGTCTTACGAGCTTCGCACCAAGAAGCGTAAGATACCAAAATGTAAACACTTACAGACATTCTTACAAATGTGCTCGAAGAGGAAGAACACTTTCTATATTCACATATACTATCACAGCACAAGAAAACAAATTTGAACTTACTGGTAATGAGAGGAATTAACGACATCAGAGTCAGGGCGGCTAGGTGGTCTAGTGGAGTAAGGCTCCGGTAAAGCATCGCTAGATACCAGGTTCGATTCCTGGCTCCATCGTTAATTTTTCGAATTTACCAGTAGTTCAAAAATTATATACGTTTCACAAAATGAAAATTACCTCGTGATTAATATTAATGTTGATGATGCATATCCGCATTTCAATATTAGACGGTCATTGACTGTCTTACGAGCTTCGCACCAAGAAGCGTAAGATACCAAAATGTAAACACTTACAGACATTCTTACAAATGTGCTCGAAGAGGAAGAACACTTTCTATATTCACATATACTATCACAGCACAAGAAAACAAATTTGAACTTACTGGTAATGAGAGGAATTAACGACATCAGAGTCAGGGCGGCTAGGTGGTCTAGTGGAGTAAGGCTCCGGTAAAGCATCGCTAGATACCAGGTTCGATTCCTGGCTCCGTCGTTAATTTTTCGAATTTACCAGTAGTTCAAAAATTATATACGTTTCACAAAATGAAAATTACCTCGTGATTAATATTAATGTTGATGATGCATATCCGCATTTCAATATTAGACGGTCATTGACTGTCTTACGAGCTTCGCACCAAGAAGCGTAAGATACCAAAATGTAAACACTTACAGACATTCTTACAAATGTGCTCGAAGAGGAAGAACACTTTCTATATTCACATGTCTGTATTTATTACAGCTGATTACTTTTTTTTTTCTATTTTATATTAAACTTTTTTTTAATTTTATTTTATATTAAACTACTTTTATATTAAAACTGTATTTATTACAGCTGATTACTTACGCCGTTGGATCCGGACAACCGAAAAAATGTCGAGGATGAAGAACCACAGGATCTTCCTTCTTCGATGTAAGAAACAAGGAATAATGCCTAAACATTTAAATTTCTCAAAGACTACCTTTGATAGTATTAATTTTAACCAGTCAAAATCAAAAACCAAAGCTAAACAACTTACAACTTATTTCCAAATATCGCTACTGAATTTAGAAATCAATGATGTCCATACACATATTATCAACTCTGAAAAGATATTGATTAACCTAGCAGAACAAATCAACCTTAAACTAGGGAGTACTTCAGGAAATAAATTCTTTGAATCCCAACATCGGATGCTAAACAATAAATTCATTGCTATCAAAAATCGTAATATCAATAAATTCACCAATTTACTTGCTCAAAAAAAATCTTCGAACAAACACAAAGATTCGTATTCAATTGGAAAAAATAATTGGTTAATAAATCTAACCGACACTCATATTCCTGAAAATGTTACTGAAATAGTACAACTTGGTCACAAATTCGGACGTCCATACAACTATCGCGATCTTCCGGTCTTCAACCTCATTTCCAATTTTGAAGAAAAAATTACGATATTTCCTACTGAGTCAAGAAATCAAGTTAGATCCGATTTCACTAACCGAGTTCTTATTTTCCCAAAGTACCCTAGAAACAACATCAATAATTCAGTCACTGACAAAAAAATTCGTGACACCATGACTTTTAAAAAAAACAACCCTAACATTATGTTTTTAAAAGCTGACAAAGGCAATACGTCGGTTGCTATGCATAGAGACTCTTATAACAACAAAATGAGGCAGCAGCTTTCTGACACCAACACTTACAGAATTGCTAAATATGATCTGTGTAACTCCCTACAAACTAGGGTGACTAAACTCACGTTCAATTGGTTTACCTTCAAACTAATAGGCAAAAACCTACATAGAAGCATTTCTACTTATAACAGTGTCCCTCCACGCGCATATGGGCTACCTAAAATTCACAAAGAGGAAGTCCCATTAAGAATTATCGTCTCATTTATCAATAGCCCAACCTATGCCTTAGCCAAGACAATTAATTCATGGCTCACCACTAATATCAGACCTCCCATCTCTAGAGTTAAAGATAGCTTTTCCTTAGTTGACACAATAAAAACATTGATTATCCCAGACAACTATACTTTAATATCGCTAGATGTAATATCACTATTTACCAACGTTCCGACAGATCTCGCATTGCGCGCAGTAAACAACCGTTGGGCTTCTCTTGAAAATAAGATCCCAATTCCTCCTATTGAACTAGATAAAGCTTTAAAAATATGTTTTGATTCTGCAATATTCAAATTTAACAACGATACGTATGCACAACAATTTGGGTTGCCCATGGGATCTCCTCTCTCCCCAATCTTGTCAGACCTTGTCATGGAAGACTTGGAAACGTCTTGAATTAACAATCTTGATTTTGATTTACCGTTCTATTTTCGATATGTTGATGATATTCTTACTGCTGTTCCTAAAGAAAAAATAGATCACACTCTTAATACTTTTAACCGATATCATCCACGTTTACAATTTACTATCGAAACAGAAGAAAATAATGCCATCAATTTCTTAGATGTATTGCTGATACACAACAACAATAATATCAAAACGGATTGGTTCCACAAAAAAACTTGGTCACAAAGATATCTGAATTTTAATTCTCACCATCCAATGTCCTACAAAATAGGCACCATCGTTAACCTAGTTGACCGAGCCATCAAACTTTCTAGTACAGAGTTCCAGGAAAAAAATCTGTCGCTCATATACAATATACTAAGATGGAATGATTATCCTCATGGCCTATTACACCAACATATTAATAAGAGACGCACCTACATCAACAACTTACCTGACAATAATATTGACTCTGCTCCCGCAGACGATAACAATAGACCTGCTACTACATATATCCCCATCCCATATGTATCTGGTCTCTTCGAGTCTCTGAACCGCCAATTCGCCAAACATAATGTCAAGTTTGTTGGAAAAAATTCAAAAGATTTACAACTAGTTTTTGATACGGGAAAAGATAAGATCCCCATTGACAAACGATCCAATGTTGTGTATAAAATACCTTGCAATGATTGCAACCAAGTTTATATAGGTCAAACTGGCCGCCACCTTAACACCAGAATCAGGGAACACCAACGCAATTTATATGAGATTGAAGAACGTCACACGGCTCTAACCGTGTGAACATCTTCTCCAACTTCAAATTTACAAGCCAGGATAACGTTGGCTTTCAAGCTCCTAGCTTTCTTTAAAGCGTTTTTTAGTCTTGTCACGGCTAGTACCTTTGCGTCGTCTGGAAATCTCTCCACATCTTTATGCTTCAAATTGACGATGGATCCAGTTCGAATTCTCCCTCAAAACCTGGTTCCAATCTTCCCAGTGAATTCGATCGTTTCTTCTTTCTTTCCGCGTATCTCTGCCCGTTTTCTGAACAAGTTTGAATTTTTCCGGGAGCGCTTTCAAGAGTCCGGTCGTTGTGATGATTCTTGTCTTTTCTCCAATCGTTGAAGCTTTTCGTAAAATTTTTTTCAGCAGCCGAATATTGTGACTTCCGAATTTTATCCATTTTTGAATTTCTGCTGTTGATGATGATTTTCCCAAGATTTTATACGCTGATTCCATAATAACAATCAATCTCAAACACTTCGTGGATTCCATCTTTAGCTTTTTCCTCACGTATACTTGACAAGTTGATACTGAATGGTCATTTGCAGTGATGAGCGTCCTTTTTATAGGACAGCTCTGTACGTATGTTTGTGTGCGCGTGCGCTGTACTATCGTTGTGAAGTGATTTTCAACTGTACCCTGAAAATTGTACTCAATAAAACTGTTTTTTAGAGAATATTCATGAATTAATTTTACACCTTCACATTAGCTCTTAAGAGAGAATTTTTTCCAATACGAAGCTTATGTAGCATTTAACCTTGCTCTCCATCCTCAACCGAGCTGTACTCAAACCGAGTTATGTTTTGCATTCCTAGAGCGATAGTGACCCACCACCGCAGATCCATAGCTTTGAATCCTATACTACCGCAGCTATCGGTCGACCTTGCACTCTAACATTGACTGAACCCGTTCCATATTCATCGTAAAGTTCACATTACAGTTACAAGCCAAAAAGAATGTCACGTGGATGATAACGTATCGACATCCGAGTTGGTAAAAAACAATTCTTCGGACCATTAATTTTGGAATGTCGCGTGGTTGACAACGAGGGAAAAGAATGTGAGGTGGTTGATGTTCCACATCAGCAGTCCTACCGTGGGAAAGGAATTTGAGGTGATTGATGTTACACATCAGCAGTTCTATCGTGGGAAAAGAATGCGGGACGGATCACCACCATCCAGGTCTGTAAAAAAGTTCACGTCCCCCCTACTTAATATGGAGACTTTGACGTTTGTTCGGTAAGTTTGTCGGTAAAGCAGCTCGATTTTGACGTTCGACCGATAAGAATTCTCGGTAAAGCAGTGCGATTTTGACCGTCGGCCGATAAAATTGTCGATAAGGTTGCACGTTTTTGACCTCAAGTCGGTACGGCAGACTGTGACGTCACCGCAGAGAAGGGTTTGAGTCTGGGGAGGATGTTAGTAAGTTCCAGTAACAGGAATCTGTAAGTAGAACTCTCCTTATATTGCTACTTAAACAATTGTGGAAATTTTTGAAAACTTATATAATCTTTTGAAAACTTTCAGAAACTATTGACAATGTTAAGAAACTTTTAAAAACATTTGAAAACTTTTTGAAATTTGACTTTAGAGTTATAGTGAGAAGTTAGAATGGTGTGTAGTATGACAATGCGATAAAATAATACTAATTAGATAATCAATAAAGTGCGATTGATAGGTATTTTTATTTTTTTTTACAGATGCTGTCTCCGCCAATATAAATACCCTTGTGGATATTTTAGATCCATGTGTACGAAAATATCAAAATATGACATTTTATAGCTAATTTTACTCAAAACTACAGTAGCGCTCAAAAGTGTTTTGACAAAGATAGTAATTGAGTTAATTACATGCAAGTATGAGCTACAAAAATCAATAATATTATTTGTTGAAAGAAATTCGATATTCTACATAATTGTTAAAAATTAACGCTCAATTCCTTGAAAATAAAATGAAAATGAAGAAAAGTAAGAAAAACGAGTGATCAAAGTAATTACGAATTACATATTATCAAAATACTTTTGAGCGCTACTGTATGGGTAATCGTAATGCAAATCTGAATACATAATTGCAAAAAATTAGATCAATATTTTTTTCTACTCTTAATATTTACATTTTTTGGATAGTAGTCTGCATTGTAGGTAGTCTTTAACTATGGGAGTTGAACCATTGAATGCATTACTGTTAGAATCAGTTGAATTATAAATTTATAATGTAGAGGACATGTGCGGTAGCTGACAATGTTATCGGCCATTCGCATATTATCAGGCAGTTTATAGCGCAATGGAGTTTGGCGCGAACGTGAGAATAAATTCCTTTGGTAAATTCGCGATATCTTCAGCCCTCGTTTCCTTGAAATTGCCTAATTTATTATATGGACAGAACAATTCCGCGAGAGACCCGATGCACTTCATCACACACCTAGTGCCGGCGTTAGGGGGGGGCGCGATGGGGCGACGGCCCAGGGCGCCAAATTTTGGGGGGCGATTGGTGGAGGTGGGATACTTCCCCCACCACCCACCAAACTGGAACGCGTGGTGGATGGTGGGGATAGCTAAATGTTCGAGAGCGGGGCGCGAGGTCGCCGATTTGTATACTTGGTCCCTGGTCTCTCGTCTCGAGCGGCATTCAGCGAAAAAACCGAGTCTACTGGCGGCTCCGACCGTTTACTTAACATTTTAACTTTTGAATGCTACAGAGGACACAACTCTCCGCGATATCGCCTTTCCGCCCTTTCCAAAATAGTTTTTCGAATATCCCAAATCTTGCATTACTTTTTTTCTCCATTCAAAAATACTCCTGCATTTCTCTTTCAAATTTTTTTACACAATTCACAATTGTGAATTTTTCCATGGTTCTTGTACTGTTTTAAGTTAACTACAATTCCAGGTTATTCCCATGATGATTTCTTAATTTCTCAAAAAATGTCGGATCAAAAGATAAAAAAAAAACCTTCCGGTGCGGAATATCGGAAACGTAAACTGGGACAGGAAAAAGAGTTTCTTAAATCGAAAAAATTAATGAACATTGAAAAATACATTTCAACGACATCGCAAAAAGAGCATGAGTCCGTCGCAGAAAAATCTTACCCTTCCACATCTTTCGGAACGAACGAAAACCAAAACGAAGACAAGAACGGTGAAAATAAGACAACTAATGAATCCGAGCTCTCTCACGATAATCACGGTACTTGCGACGTAAATTCTGATTGTCGGTCATTTATAAATGATTTAGAAAACACAAATTCACAAATAGTGGATTTATCCGATGTAGGGAACTGGCCGGATAATCGGAATGATAAAATGGTTGACCATTTGATAACTGTCGGTCCGACGCAGGTTCAGCGATCCAACTTTCCGAAAGATGAATCCGGTCGTCATTTTACAAGTTCTCAGTATTTCAGAAAGCTCCCAAATAATGAGACAATCTTGCGTCGTTGGCTGGTGTATTCACCTTCGAAAAATCGAGTTTTCTGTTTTTGCTGTCGACTTTTCAACAGTGAATCGACATCAAATTTAACATCCGAAGGATTTGATAACTGGAAACATTTGTCTGAAATACTAAAAATGCACGAAAATAGCGCGCTGCATAAAAAGTACTACCATCAGTGGTTTGAGAGAGAAATCAGGTTGAAAAGAGGAAACACAATTGATTGCGAAAAACAAAAATTGATTAGTCGTGAAACTTTGCGATGGAATAATGTTTTGACTCGTTCAATGAACATTGTTCTTTATCTGGCCGAAAATAACATGGCCTTCAGAGGTAGCTCAGACAAACTGTATACACCAAACAATGGCAAGTTCTTGGGATTGGTACAATTGTTGGGTAAATTCGATCCGATTATGGAGGAGCATTTGAAGCTGGCAACAACAGGCGGTATTTCTGATCACTATTGTGGTAAGGATATCCAGAACGAGTTGATTGATCTGATGGGCGAAAAAGTTACGTCTGAGATTATTTCGCGAGTCAAAAACGCTAAATATTATTCAATTATAGCGGACTGTACTCCCGACATAAGTCACGTCGAACAATTGTCCCTGACAATTCGATTTGCAGATTTGACAGATGCCAATGTCGCTATCAAAGAGCATTTTATAGAGTTCATCCCGGCAAATGATTCAACAGGTGCAGGACTTACCGAAGTCATTTTAAGTATTCTCAACAAACACGGACTTGAAATAGCGAATTGTAGAGGTCAGGGGTACGACAATGGTGTGGGGTATAGATACTCTGTCTCTCTCTAAGCGCTAGAGTGGGAGTAGCGGCGAAGTAGGAGAAAGCCAAGAAGGCGAGAGGGGAACATGGTGACTCTCGCGCGGCAATTGCGTGTCGACGCTTAAGCTTTACACATCTCTTGTACTCTTTATATCTTTAATAAGTTCCTTTGTTACTATTAATCAAAGTGTTAATTATTTTAGTGCACCTTCTCATTGAACACAGCGGGAGTGGGCCTGCTATCAACTAAGTGGACAACTCCACTACCTTCAAACCCACAATGGAGCGAATATGAAGGGAAAAAATTTTGGGGTGCAAAAAAGAATTTTGGATTTAAATCCCTTGGCTTTTTATGTGCCATGTGTCTGCCACAGTTACAATCTTGCACTGTGTGATGCTGCTAAATCGTCAGTCAAGTCTGTAAGGTTGTTCGGGCTTTTGCAAAGATTATTTACGCTATTTTCTGCTTCAGTGAATCAGTGGAAAATACTTAGTGATCACGTGGAGCTCTGTTCGTTATCAAATTTGCGAAATTCATGATGCTTTAGTGACATTGGCTAACTTGACGGAAAAAACCGATCACACCACCTCACATGAGGCAAGCACATTAGCAGAGCAACTGAAAGATTTCAGTTTCATCGTGTCTTTGGTGGTTTGGTACGAAATTCTGTTTCAAATAAACGTTGTTAGCAAATCACTGCAGTCCAAAGATATCGATCTCGGTAAATCTGCAGAAATGCTCGGTAATTGTTGTAATTTCTTCGAAGAATACCGAAAAACTGGATTCAAAAAAGTTTTACGCACTGCAAGCGATCTCGCAAAAGCGCTTCAAACCAAACCAGAGTTTGCACCTGCGAAACGTTCACGACGTATAAGACGTCAGGATGGTGAAATGACTACGGATGAGCCGATTGAATCTCCAGAGAAAAAATTCGAAGTGGAATTCTTCAACAAGTTGCTGGACGTCGGTTTAATGTCATTAAAAGAAAGATTTCAGCAATTGAAAGACTATTCGCAAACGTGGTCATTTTTACACGACATTAAAATAATTCCGGAAAAAAATCAACTCGCAGTATTATGCGCCAATCTTCAGCAAAAACTCACTGTTGGTTCTAATTCCGATATCGACGGAGACGCACTTTGTGACGAGCTCATAAGCTTGCAACCTTTTCTCCCAGATGAGAATATTTCGTGTATAAATGTTCTCAACTTCATACGACAGCGGAATATTCAAGAACTTTATCCAAATGTATGGATTGCATTCCGGATTTTTGCAACGATTCCGGTTACAGTTGCAAGTGGAGAACGCAGTTTTTCTAAACTAAAATTAATAAAAACGTATCTCCGATCAACAACCTCTCAATCGAGACTCTCTAACCTGGCTACTCTGTCGATTGAAAATGAAATCGCTGAACAATTGGATTTTTCTAGTTTAATTCGTGTATTTGCTGACAAAAAGGCCTGAAAAGTAAAATTTTACTAAAGAACAGCACAAAAAAAAGGAAGAAAGTTATTCAAAAATTAACAAAGTATTAAATCAAAATGAAGAGTAATTAAAATATAAAATGTGCATTAAATTCATGCAAAAACAAATTTTGGATAACAAAAAAAGAAAATCAACAAAAAAATATGAAAAAAAAACAAAAAAAACAATAAAAAATATAAAAAAAAAAAAATAAAAAAAAAAATCAAAAAGAGGAGCTACATAACTTTCTACGTCCACGTCGTTAGCTCTGGGTCACGCTAAAGGAAAGATAGAATTCTTAATACACGTTCACATTGGTTCAGAAAAAAATTAACTCTCGATTTTGATTTCCTTAAGTGGGCGCCAAAATATTCTTGCCCAGGGTGTCAGTCCCTCTAACGCCGGCACTGCACACACCACTTCTGCAGTCCCTGGATCTTTTCGAAAGCACAATTGTATGTCATTGAAACGTATCCGTGACTATCATCGCGCCATCCCACCTCTTTCATATGTTTCAGTTTTTCCAGTGATAGGGGTGAAATGTACAAGTCTTCCATGTTCATGCCTGGTTTTGCACTGTCGAAGATTTTCATCAACCATCGTTTCTTCTCCTTCCCTTTGACGTATACGGAGCGTGCTACGTATTCAACTACCTTTTTTACAACTTTCTCCACCCTAGCGTAAGGTTTAATTCTGACATTCCATGGTATTCCATGAAAATTGCGTGTTAGCCAAGCGTTAGTAGCTTTGTATTCGACCGGTAGAACTGCCCAAGCGTAAGGTGGTTTGAAGAGGATGCGCGCTGAACCTCATGCGTTTATATTTAGGGCACAAAGTTCCTTGGGTACAAATTTATTGCCGGAACCGACGAAACGTTGAAGGTCCACGATCAACGCCATATTACAAGTTGAAATAGTGTTTACTTTTCTTGTGTGAATATTGATGGAAAACTGACTATCCGGTTTCTGCCGCATTCGCTTTTATTTTCAGTGCAGACAAATTTCAATCAAAAGTGTACGCCTGATACAAATTTCCAATCCATATGCGACACCGACTAACAGTCAACATTTCTCAAGAGAATCATACTATTCTGCGGATATATTTGTGCTTTTGCCAATTATGCGCATCCGTTTCCCAAAAATTCAAATCCATTATATTCACCCCCAAGACATTTCAGGCGTAGAATATCGTCAAGTATCGTCTTACGGATTTCCGCGGATTCTTGGTGGTAAGAAGATGTCGCATTGTTCGAGCGCAAGCAGAATACTCAAACCGTATTTAGCGTTAACGCGTCTTATCCTCGTCACGTTATACTACTCCCCAACTTCCAGATCTTCCATTCTCTTGGTAGGTAGAGTGTCCAGGCGACTGATGAGGTTCATTTTGTTGTGATCCATCATGGTCGATGAAAGTTGTACAAACTTCACACACGAAGCATACTGAAGTTCACGATAAAAAGACTATCAGAACAGCATAACTTGTTCAATAAGCTCGTGATTTGTATACCAACCACACCCTCCCCCACGATAAATTTTTTCCATTGTATATTCGTGTTCTATATTTGAAATATCCTACCGTTATTTTCAAACGGTGTGTTTACCACTGTTCTTCTGCCGGTATTCCTCTACCCATCGCTGACAAGATTTATATACATATATGACGCTTTCTCAGAATGGAAAATATGCATGGGTTAAGCAATTTGCGCGAAAGCTTACGGGTCATCAACATTCTCAGCCTACTAAATTGTAATGTCGCCATCGTGTCCATTAGTGTGAAAGAATGTATTTGAAGTATCCCACTATTATTTTGAAATGATAGATTCACCCCGCCATTTTACAACACCACTACAACCACGTCATTACACTCCGCCATCTTGCACCCACCATCCTCCACGTGGGCTTGTTCCACGATCTTATCCGCATTGTTGCCTCGCCATCTTGTAGTTTATGTAGGTTAGGTTAGGTTAGGTTTGGTAACATATCGACTGACCGCCATTTTACTGCCATCTTTTTGTTTACATGCGTTAGGTCAAGTCAGGTTAGCTGAGTAACACGCTCCTGCTCCGCTATTTTTTCAACTATATTGCTCCACAATCTCGTTGTTTACATTGATTAGGTTAGGTCAGGCTGGTCCAACGCCGACTGTCACGCCATTTTATTGCTTACATAGGTTAGGTTTGGTTAGGTTGGGTTGGTAATACCCCGTCTGATCGGCCATTCTGTCTGCTTTCCGGCAGGTTATGCTATACATAACAACTACAATAATGTTTAGAGGATGTATCTTATGCAACGTATGAACTTTATTATTAAAGGGGTGTTTATAAATCTTTTCTATTTATAAATCTTATTCTATACGTATTAAAATGTTAATGTTCATCAGATTCATTCCCAGTTTCATCACCGTCACGGCGCCGAGCAATTATTCTTGCTGCTTCGGCTTCCTGGCTCTGCCTAATATCCCCACCCTGCGTGGTCCACGAGCCTAGCAAGCATTGTTTCGGACCCTTTGTTTGGCAACGCGTATAGTTTTGTGCATATGTATGCGAAAATCTCTTTGCACTGGGGGTTGAAAATAGATATCGTTTTGAGGAGTATCTCTTAACAATTGAGGATTCTATGAAAATCATACTCTACATGTTTTTCTCAATGAAGCTAAACAAAATTAAATATATAATATGTATTGTAACGTGGCGTTTTAGAGCCGCCCGTCACAAGGGCACACAACTGAAGGAAATCTCTAGGAAATGCGTCCCCAGCAGGGTACTCCAACCGAACTCGATACAAAATAGCCAATATCTACTCTTAACTAATTCTTTCTTTGTATATTCTGTATTTCGCGCTCTGGCGCACGCTAATAAGGTACTGAGACGACGACGATCCCGACCACCGAGATTAAGCTTGTACAATTTGGAACCCGTCTATCAGATGGCACTTCATGCGTAGCACACACGTAAAATTGTATCACTGGATTTCCGGAAAGGGAAAGCCACCGCTGACACCAATGTTACGTCCGTGAATGAAGTTTACTCCTGGGCGGTAGAAGTAAACCGGTTAGCTTCACTTTTACGAACTAGGTCAACCGGAAATCAGTATGAGAGTTGAATAACGTAGGGTTTGTTTTAGATATTACTTATATATTTACTTCGAAGAAACTGAGATGGCGGTAAAAACGAAGTGTGCTATATGAAGCTATGTAAGAAGTCTAGATGTGAAGTTGTTGAGAGTTAGAATAGGAGTGTCGCTAGAAACTTGAAACGTACGGGTGCAGAACAGGTGTGCAAATGCTGAAGGAAGTGAATAGAATTAGATGAGTAAGCGCGATAGTGAATAGCGTGACACTAGATAAAGATAAGAGGACAGGACAGAGAATATGATATTCGTATAAGAACTGTGGGACAGTTAGCGAATAGGAAAAATAGAGAGTAGTGGTATGCTGGACGTAACACGTGTAAGGGAAAAAATGTTCAACATAAAAGTTGTAGGTCTCGTCCTTGTGCACAAGAAAAAAATTAAAAATTTGAATTGTTCTGGTTACTTTACCCGCAAAACGTATAAAACCAGTTTTGTTTTTTTGTTTTCTATTTCAATCTAGTTCCCTTAATTATCAATTCATACCTGCAAAGCTCACATGACACTTATAAAATTTTACGGAACTTGGTGGATTTTTTTACACTTCAGATGTTTGCCTGGATTTAAAGGGTCTGCGAAAAAGTTGGCTTTGAAATAGCAATGCAAGTGATAGGCACCTTGTAAGTAACGTGTGAAGTTTCGACGGCAGGCAATGGAGGGTAATCTGGGTATGCCAAAAGTAGTATAGGGGCACTTTGGGGCTTCACAACAAACCCCCCTCGCTCCCCTCTCCGGCGCCAGCCCCTCGCCTAGGAGTGACTTTGGGGCGCCTTCCCCTTCCCCCGCCGCCCCTCGCCTAGGAGTGACTTTGGGACGCCTTCCCCTTCCCCCGCCGCCCCTCGCCTAGGAGTGACTTTGGGACGCCATCCCCTTCCCCCGCCGCCCCTCGCCACGGAGCGAATTTTGGGACGCCATCCCCTTCCCCCGCCGCCCCTCGCCACGGAGCGAATTTTGGGACGCCATCCCCTTCCCCCGCCGCCCCTCGCCGCGGAGCGAATTTTGGGACGCCATCCCCTTCCCCCGCCGTCCCTCGCCAAGGAGCAAATTTTGGGGCCCCTTCCCCTTCCCCCGCAGCCCCTCGTCTAGGAGGTATTTTATTCTAGAAGCTTCTCCGGACGACCACCCCTTTCCCGCAACCCCTTACCAAGGAGCGGTTTTTCCGCCTCGAAGTTCCGCGGCTCGTCAGCCCTTCGCCCGCGACCCCCCTCGCCACGTGGTGAATATCGTGTGACGACCCCTTACCCCGGGTACCGTTGACCGCGAATCAGATTCCGGACTCTACGGGATGGCCTCTGGGCCTGTGCACCCTGACCATGGGACGATCCCCTTACCCTGGTGCTCCTGGCCGTGCGGCCGATTCTGGGGCCACCTACCCATCTGGCCCCGCTACCTTCGTTCACGAAGCGAACTCTGCGACTTGGACGTTTGGGGTTACAGGGCCTCCACCCTGGCTCTCGTTCTTTCTCCATCCCTGCTCTCTGTGTCGGGTGCTCGTGTCACTGACCTTACCCAGCCGTCAGTGTTTATCCTAAGGTTTACGTGCGCTTGGAAAATATAGACCTGGTCACTCTCTCTCTCTTTCTTAATGCAAGACTATAGGCATACTTAGATGTACGAGGATCAGGGTGGGTGGGTGAGGAAACAGAACTCAATGGTGGATTGCGTAGAAAAATCAAATCTCATCCTCGCAGGTTTATTCGGTTAACACAGGTGCAAATACGTACATGGTTATTACTATTTGTTTGCTTGTTGTTGGAGCAGGATGTTTTTATTTGTTATAGTTACAGTGCCCCACATCACCACTATACTTATAATAATTATAGCAATCACGAGTATAGACAGTACCACCCATGGATAAGGCTGTTCTTCGGGCACGTACAATGGTTCATCTACAGCATCTGCGTTCGCTTGGCGGGGTGTAGCCGTGTTGATCCGAGTCTCTTCACACGAAAAAATTCTCAGGGTAACACATACGTCTGATATTTCCTCTTGATTAATTTCGAGTTGTACGGTGCCCTTGGTCTTCATTGCGAAATAGCGGACAGGAGGTTATCCCGATGCTTAATGATGGTAGTGTCGAAATAGTTTGTTCAGAGGCTGGCTAAGGCTTTGTCCTCAGTTTCGATGGCCTGCTTGATTTCAGCAGCGAGGTATGATGGAAACAGCCGGGTAATTTCAAGGAGAACAATACTGAGGTAATTCTCGGCAAAGGCAGGATTCGCTGACGACGCGATGTGTTCTAGGACAGCGCCGTATTCCTTCTCCGCTATTTGCCTGATGCGATGAAGACTCGGTTCCTTGAGCTGCGTCAGATTCACTTTCTCGGCTATGTATGCGACGTATGATTTCTTGCACTCGTTTACCGAATGGGCTAAACGCTGAAGCCTTCGTCGCCGTTCGTCGACACACACAAATATAGCTTTAAGTCCGTTGAATGTGGATTTCTGCATTACAATGGCGGGTTGATACACTTTCTGGCGTTTGGCGGGTGACTGAAAGTTCTCATCCTGGGTGGCCGTGTCTGGGCAGTCTGATTCCTTATCTTCTCATTCGGTGACTTCGGATTCCGTAGGTATTTCAAATCTGACGGCTCGCTCACCGTGTGCTGTTGACAATTCGACGTTGCAGCCACCAAGCTCAATCCGATTAAAATACCATTGCGCATCGGTGTATCCTTCTATGTCAAGGTATTCGGAGATATTGTCCAACTCATCTGCGAGTCGCGACCAGGCCGCTGGTGTCAGACGCACGCCTCCGGAGGAGTTGTTGACGAGTTTGATGACCGGTTCGAACTGATCGTCGAGCCGTAGACCGAGACCGATGACTATTTTCTTAGTAAAAGAATTATTCAGACTATACGTTGTCGACAACAGCAGATTTTTCTCAGTCTTTTTCAAAGCCTTCGTAAATGTTTTATACATTTTATTCACGTTGCCCATTGGTGCAGAAGATTTGGATGTAGCCATAGTTCACGTGAGGATTCTTCCGTAGTTGTCGCAAGACTGACGCTCTTTTGTGTCTCACTTGAATATAGAGGGTGTAACCCCCCACTCTACAAAATGGCGTTTGCAGCGTGACTAAAAAGAATTAACGAAATTCTAATGCCTCGTATGATTCAGGCATTCCTTACCAGACTATATCAAGCTTACGCCGTTGATTATATTTCGTTTCCACGATGGGGAGTAAGACAAATGTAAATATGTCGCCAGAAAACCCAACGATCTCGATAGGCCAGTATCAAACTTGCATTAGGTTTAGAGCTCGAATTCGGAGCTATGGTCGGTGCAAACAGTTGCAGTCTATCGAGGTATGTATACGTAGACATTGCAAGAGAAGAAAATAATGGGAAGGGTTACGGGTGTATACAGCATGGTTCATGTTATACACGTAATGTTTGGGACTTGTGACGGCTCGTAGGCTGGCCCGCGCTTTTCCGACGTACAGCCTTAGGGTATGTTGTTTGTTATGGCTTAGTGGTCGACGAGGAAATAAAAAGGGGCCTCACCGGGTGTATCATTTCGTTGTCGCAAGATGAGTCTACAATCTCCGTAGGTCTGCATTAGGTTTATATCTCGTTTCCGTTTCTGAGGCTGGTGCAAACAGTTGCAGTCTATCAAGGGATGTATATGTAATCATTGTAACAGAAAAGATGATGACAAGAGTTGTGGGTGTGTACAGCATGGACCGTATTATACCCGTAATGTTTGGGCCTTGCGCCGGACGGTAGCCTGGTCCCCGCTTTTCCAACGTACAGCCATAGGATATGTTGTTTGTTATGCCTTAGTGGTCGACGAGGAAATACAAAGGGGCCTCACCGGGTGTATCATTTCGTTGTCGCAAGATGAGTCTACAATCTCCGTAGGCCTGCATTAGGTTTATATCTCGTTTCCGATTCTGAGGCTGGTGCAAACAGTTGCAGTCTATCAAGGGACGTAAACGTAATCATTGTAACAGAAGAAAGATGATGGGAAGAGCTGTGGGTGTATACAGCATGGACCGTGTTATACTTGCAATGTTTGGGCCTTGCGTCGGACGGTAGGCTGGTCCCCGCTTTTCCAACGTACAGCCTTAGGATATGGTGTTTGTTTTGCCTTAGTGGTCGTCGCGGGAATACGAAGGGGGCCTCACCGGGTGTATCATTTCGTATTCGCAAGATGAGTCTACAAGCTCCGTAGGTCTGCATTAGGTTTATATCTCGTTTCCGTTCCCTAGGGTGGTGCAAACAGTTGCAGTCTATCGAGGGACGTATACGTAATCATTGTAACAGAAGAAAGATGATGGGAAGAGCTGTGGGTGTATACAGCATGGACCGTGTTATACTTGCAATGTTTGGGCCTTGCGTCGGACGGTAGGCTGGTCCCTGTTTTTCCAACGTACGCTCTTACGGTATGTTGATTGTTATGCCTCAGTGAACGATGGAATACAAAAGGGGGTCTCATCGGCTGTATCATTTTGATGTCTCAAGATGAGTCTACAATCTCCATAGGTCCAGTATGCATTAGGTTTATAACTCGTTTCCTATTCTGAGGGTGGTACAAACAGTTGCAGTTTATCGATGGCGGTATACATAGACGTCGCATGAGAAGAGTATTAACATTATTCTCAAATACACTTGTTTCTAACCGTTACCAACCGTCGAATCAGCTCCACGATTTGAGGTAGGAATTGCGAGTGAATCCATCGGATCGTTTTCTATTTTATCTCTAAATTTCATATGTCTCGACGAATACCCGTTCTCCCGTTAATCAAAGTAGACTTTAGGGCATGCAAGTTTTTCAACAGGATAAATGACGTCAGCTGTACAACTTTGTTTAATTATGAGAAAACCATGATTATCGCTGTCAATAGATTTGTTTTGCCATATGTAGCAGGCAGCCTCCGCGTTGGGTCCGGATGGCTTTGGTTTATTTTCACCCTGGCTGCGGGTGTCTCACCGCGAACCGCCGCGGAAGGTTTACGCTAGCGGACCATAGTAAAATTTCGTATACTTAGCTCAAGAAGCGGCGTGGTAACGTATTGTAATAGCATTTGGCCTAAACAAAACCCAACCTGTTAAACTTATAAATAGTTGTGGGCCCGGAGATCTTCTCAGTTAGAAAATCGCAGTGTTGGCGCAAACAACGATTCTGTTTCAATTATTGCCATATTTTTAAAATAATGCAATCAATTAACGATCTCCGTTACGCGGTGGTGATGGCAGCTAGCCAGGCTAGGAGGGCTAACGCGAGTCTTGTGCGGGTGTGCCCTGTTTTCCGTCGGGAGCTGTTGTTCCGCATGTCACATGCGGAATTGCTTCGGCATTTGCGAAAGCTTCTGGCGGTCTGCGGGGCACGGGCCCTGGCGCACCTCCACAGCACCGGTGCGTTGCGGGGTTACGAGTGCCTCAGTGTAGCCGCGAGTGTAATTCGTCAGCGGGGTGCCACCCGCTTCGCCGTTGTTCGGGCGCTGATGGCTGAGTACAACGAGCGAAACGGTAAGTTGTTATTTGTGTTGTGCGCAGTGTACGTTTGTGTGGAGTTTGAATTACCGGATCTTCAAAGTGGGGTAAAAAGATAAAAGAAAATATGTAATATGGAAAAATTTAGATCAAGTTTTCCAACCGTTAGAATTCCGCGCGATGCTGGAGGACTCCGCGGAGAATGAGGCGGCTCTTTGCGATATCGTCGTCGACGTCGCCGATGAGGCGATTGCGTCGCAAGGAGTAGCGCTGGGGAGGCCCACCGAGGAGCCGGTTTCTACCGCTCGTGACGGTAAGTCCGGATGATTGTCCGTACGCTGTGGCGTAGCAGGGAGTTGTCGCGTATAAATACGTTGTGCGCGAGTGGTATATCAAAATTTCCTTGTGTTAGAATTCATGATGGATGATACCAGCGAGAACGAGGCAGCTCTCCTCGAGGGCTGTGTTGCCTGCGAGGAGTTGGCGATTGCGGGAGAGACAGGGGTGAATGAGACCATGGTGAACGATAGGACCGCCGAGGAGTCGATTTCTGTCGGAGCTCGTGACGGTAAGTCCAGATGATTTGTCTGTACGATATGCCGTATATCATGGAGTACCCGTGTGTAAATACGTTGTGCGTGAGCGGTGTTCCAAGAGTTCTAGAATTCTTCTTTCACGCGTGTACTAAAGGTTATTGTGTCCGTTGCAGAAATCGATTCATCACAGGCGTCGACCTTAGTGTTGTCACGTCCAGGTCCGTCAGGAGTGTTGGAAATTCAAGGTATATAGGAAAAGTTTAAAAACAAAAAATGCAGACTAGGTATTTTGATATGAACTCACGAGCAATTTCTTCTCTGGTGGGGGCGGGTAATTAGATCCGGTCGATGCTCATGAGCCGGCGGTAGCAGAAGAAGAAGGAGACAATTATTCCATATCCCCAATGGATGAGGCGATAATATTCTCGTGGCCGCAGACACCCGAGAGTGGAATATTCACTCAGATGAGTTATACTCCGCCGGCGATGGACGAGGATATTTTTTAGGGGAGCTAATCACGCGGGTACTCGAGGGTGTGCGTTTCTAGTAAAACCGCGAAATTCAACTATACTTGCGGATTGACGACGCTTTACCATGGGGGTTTAGTCTTATTTTTGTTTTATATGTACAACAGGGGGTCTTATGCAAACTGTTGGACCGTTTCGCGTGAACGAGGGCGCCAGTACCTCGGGCATACAGATCGGCGGGGGTAGGGCCCGGAGGGCTCCGAATTACGATTCTGACGTGACATTAGAGTCAGACGATGACGATGCCGATCAAGATGACGAGACACAGACAGCTTCCGACGTGACGTTTGAATTCGATGACGATGCTGACGACGACGAGACAGAGGGTGCATACTCTGGAAACATGGGGAGAGAATCGGGGCTGGAGAGTGAAGCCGTGAGCGAGAAGGAGTCAAGTCAGGCACCCGATGACGGGGCTGATTCACTGGGTAACCGTTTCACGGTTATCGGTGAATCAACGAAATTCATTCGTAAATTCGCGGTCACAGGGCGTGAGTTGCGAATGAAGATCGCGGCCCCTGAATCGGGTGTTAATCTAGTGAAGTGGCTGGAGGACGCGTTCAGAGACCTGCATGCTTATGCCGTAGCAACGTGTCGGAGTAGCGACTACATAGGTTTCACGTTTAGCGCGGAGAGTTTTAATCATGGTCCTGCGTGGTTATCGTTCCGGCCGGTGAGGGATTCGCGGTACAGTGACCTCTGGAAGTTAGTTTTCAGCGTAGCCCAGAGCGCATCAGAGTTTGGCGTCGACAGCGTCTTCACCGTGACGGTACACAGTGTTGGAGTACCGGAGGGTCGCGGAAAGCCGAAGCCGATCACGCACGCGGGGGTACTCAAAAAATCCGTCGTGCAGATTGTCAACAGTGACGGGTTGTGTTTACCTCGTGCCCTCGTTGTAGCCAAGGCTCACGCCGAGAGAGGTCCGAACCGCAGTGGCGCTCTGCACGAGCATTACGAGATGGTGAGATTCGCTAGGTCCAGTTTCCAGCGTGCAGAAGCGCGTAATCTTGTTGCGAACGCCGGTGTCGAGATTCCGCCAACGGGGTGCACAGTGCATGAAATCGCACAGTTCCAGAACTATCTGGCACGCGAGGGATTTCTCATCACAGTGTACGAGTTGGGGAGGCTAGGTACCGGCGAAGCGGCATTTTACGACGGTACTGCCGTGGTGAGAGCAAACGGTACAGGCGATGTCAGGCACCGATTGAATCTGCTGTATTATCCCGAAGAACAGCATTATTGCCCAATTGTAAATTTAACCGCGGCGGCAGCAGGGGCCTTTTTCTGTCAACCCTGCAATAGGAAATTTAACAACGGGTACGAACACCGATGTTCCGTAAAGTGCCCACAGTGCCTCGCATCGCCACCGTGCAACAGCCAGTCTCGCGAAATCGAGTGTCCCGATTGCAGACGCGTGTTCCGCGGTAACGGTTGTCTGGAGTACCACCGCAGGATCGGCTCCTTCAGTCCGCGTCGTTCCGTTTGTGCAACGCTGCGTATATGCCGGAATTGCGAGCGATTCGTAAATCTTTCGCGGAGGGCACACATTTGTGAAACTCGTTTTTGCGCAACGTGCCGCTGCAACAGACCGTACAATCACTACTGCTTCATGACGCCGCTGAAAGACGCGACAAGACCGAAACGTTACATCTTCATTTTTTATGATTTCGAAACGCAGCAATGCGAGACGGTAGACGGTGACGCGACGACAAACAGACATGTGCCGAACTTGTGCGTAGCGCAACAAGTGTGTACGCAATGTATCCACGATCCCGATATATCGAACGGCTGTTCCGCTTGCGGGCTCGTACGTGAGTTCGTTTTCAGGAGGGAACCGGTGAAGGAGTTGGTAGACTTTGCTACTCGGCCCGTTCAGGACTTTGCCCGCATCGTATGCATTGCGCACAATGCAAAAGGTTTTGACGCGCAATTCATACTGCGGCATATGGTTGAGCGGGATGGAAACCCGCCGCAGGTCATCCTAAGCGGCAGTAAGATCATTATGCTCGAAACGGGTCACACCCGATTTCTGGATTCCTTAGCATATATGCCTATGGCATTATCGGCGCTACCGAAGGCTTTTGGACTACCGACTACTTCCGTGAAAGGTGTATTTCCCCACCTTTTCAATACCCCTGAAAACGCGGGTTACGTGGGACCGCTCCCCGCAGCGAAGTTTTACTCTCCGGATACCATGAGTAGCGATGCGCGAGCAGAGTTTTACTCATGGTACAACGAGGCTGTAGCGAACGACCATCTGTTCGACTTTGACGCGGAATTGTTGTCGTACTGTCGGTCGGACGTGGATATTCTGCGACGTGCGTGCGTAGCATTCAGGTACATATTTCTGGAGTGCGGCAGAGTGTGTCCCTTTACCGAGAGCACGACAATTGCCTCGGCTTGTTCGGTGCTGTTCCGTAAAAATTTTTTACAACCGGAGCGAATAGGTATCCTGCCACCGGGCGGCTATCGTCTTGCCGATGCCCAGTCTCGTAAGGCTCTGGAGTGGTTGGTCGTGAAAGAGCGCGAGCTGGGTATTGACATCAGGCATGCCGGAAACGGACGTGAGTTTCGGATTCCGGAGACGGGTCGCAAGGTGGACGGATACCATGTCGCGGGCGACGGTACGCGACACGTCTACGAGTTTCACGGTTGTTTCTGGCACGGCTGTCGTAAATGTTTACGAATCAACCGCGATAGGCGTAGCGTCAACGGCGAGACGTTGGATAGGCGTTACGAGGAAACTCGTGCAAAGATCAGCCGTATGCGCGAATTGGGTTACCGCGTGACGGAACAGTGGGAATGCGAGTTTGATCGGAGCTTGAAGGAGAACGAGGAGATGAGGGAGTACGTGGCAACACACCCGCTGATCGCTGGCACTGCCACGAGCGAAGCACTCAATCCGCGTGATGCGTTCTACGGCGGTCGAACGGGGAACGCTTCCCGATACTACGAGGTGAAAACAGATGCAACGGGCAACGCGTACGAGGAAATACGATACGTCGATGTTTGCTAGTTGTATCCGTTCATCTGTAAGAATGGAAAGTTCCCTGTTGGCCACCCGACGGTCTACGTTGGAGAGGAGTGTAAGCTCTTGACAGGGTCGAGCGGTTGCGACATCACGCGAGTTGAGGGGCTCATCAAGTGCCGAGTTTTACCGCCTCGCAATCTTTATCACCCTGTTTTGCCGGTGCGCATGCATGACAAACTCATGTTTGCCTTGTGCCGCTCATGTTGTCAGAGTTTGAACCAGGACGAGTGTAGACATGATGACGAGGCTGCGCGAGAATTCGAGGGCACGTGGGTGTCGATCGAATTAAAAAAAAACATGAGAGCTGTCATGGGACAGCCGGTACGAACGAAGTTCCTTACGCTATATTACGCTGTGAGAGAGCGCGCTGCGGCCCAAAGTATAGTTGTACGCTGTAGGAGAGAGAAAGAGGGGCGAAGTATAGTCGTGCGCTGTGAGTGAGAGAGACCGCTGCTGCCGTCTCCCACCCCAAGCGCTGAGACAGAGAGAGAGAGCGCGCGCACACGCTGGAATAGAGAGAGAGAGAGAGAGGGAGATCGCGCGCACTATAGCAAACGAGCACTATAGCCAAAAAGTGTCGGTTTTTTGGTGTCGTTTTTTTCCGCCTAGCCCCTACGGTGAACGAGCGATAAGGAACTTCGTTCCAAAAGCCGTGGAAATGGGATACAAGATCAGGATTATAAGCGAGATCTGGTCGTATACGGTGACATCGTTTGACCCGACTACTCGTCAAGGTGGGCATTTCGCCGGCTATATCGACACCTTCCTCAAGATTAAGCAAGAGGCAAGCGGCTGGCCTGCTGAATGCGAGGACGAGTCGGCTCGAATGCGCTACCTTGATGAGTATGAGCGGGTCGAGGGTATACGGCTAGATCGCGACCGTATTGCTAAGAATCCCGGCATGCGATCAGTTTCCAAATTATGCTTAAATTCGTTTTGGGGCAAGTTCGGGCAACGCGAGAATCTGGTAAAAACAGAGGTTATAAAGACGCGTCAGCAGCTGCTCGAGCTTTTGACCAACCCTGAAGTCGAGGTGTCCGGTTTGCTGCCCGTGAACGACGAAGTGTTGTACGTGCGTTGGTCGCACGCGCAACACAGCGTTGAACCGTCAGCGCTGGCAAACGTCGTGATTGCCTCGTACACCACTGCCCAGGCTCGGCTGAAGCTCTTCTCGTTCCTTGAGAAGCTCGATCGGCGCGTGCTCTATTACGACACCGATTCAGTAATTTATACCCGAAACCTCCGAAGGCCAAACGAGTATGAACCTCCCACGGGTAACTTTCTTGGCGACCTGACGGACGAGTTGGCGTCTTACGGCCGTGGGAGTTTTATACGCGCTTTCGTCTCGGGAGGGCCGAAATTCTATGCTTTCATCATTAAACGTCCGAATGGTGAAGAGATGGAAATTTGCAAGGTGAAAGGCATATCACTGAATCACGCAACGAGCTCGAAAATCAACTTCGAGGCCATCAAGCGGATGGTGGTAGAAGCCGCTGCACCCATTCCCTTGGAGTATCGCGCCATTCGCCGAACGGAACTGCACGCAGTCGTGACGCGCTCCGAGCACAAAACGTGTAAACCGGTGTACGTGAAAAGGCGTTGTTGCGTCACGAGTTTCGATACGCTGCCCTACGGTTATCGCACTGGATGATGACGAAGATCCCAGACTCCGAGCAGTTGCACACCACAGCTTCTGTCTTCTCACCCTGCGGTAGTACAGACACCCGGACGGCAAGCCACGCGCGCGTTTGAGCGACAGATAGATAGACAGACAAACAAATAGACGGACAGACAGAGGACACCGAAGGGATTCTTACCCCAACCGCCTGTTATTCCAACCGGCGAGACGCCAGGCCAACCCATCAGATACTCTCTTGTATGTGTCCCGCCAAACTGTATAAAGGTTAGTACCACGCTTAAACCCTACGCATGAAAAATTGTGAAAAAATCTCGCATTGTTCGTAAAAATTCATCTCGTAAGCCGCGGCGGGGCGCGCTGTTTTCAAGCTGATATCACTGCGCGCACGCGTACGAATAAGCTCATGGCGTACGCGCCTCACGCACAATCAGCTCGACCGCGACCGCGCCGATGTGCTCGTACCTGCGCGGTTACGCTTCCGCGTGCGCTTGAATAAGCTCAAGGTCAGCGCACGAAGGGAGTGCCGCCGCCGCCGCCGCCGCCGCCGCCGCGAGCAAGCTAGCGTAGTAAAAGAACGTGTTTTCAATTGTTTCAATTTTTTATAGATCCCGCATTATCCATGGATTCTTCTTCTTCTTCTTCTTCTTCTTCTTCTTCTTGTTCGATGACGGACACACGTTGGAAACATCCGTTTTCGGCCATTGTAGCCGGGCCATCAGGATGCGGTAAATCAAATTTCGTCAAGAACTTTCTGCGTCATGGAACGTCAATGTGCGACACAAGATTTAGACGTGTGATATGGTACTTTGACGAATGGCAGCCGTTGTACGACGGGGACAAGAGTATAGAGTACCGCGAGGGGTTACCGCAACACGCCGATTACGAGGGTGACAAAAAACCGGAACTTTTGGTAATCGATGATCTGATGCGAGAGGCTTCAAACAATGTCGTCGTTGATCTTTTTACCAAGGTCTGTCATCATAAGAACCTCAGCGTTTTCTACATAACGCAAAATCTCTTTCACAAGGGCAACGGTCAACGAGATATTTCCCTCAACGCAAACTACATAGTCTTCTTCAAAAATCCACGGGATCGTGCCCAAATTCAACACCTTGCCAGACAGGTGTATCCCGAAGATCCGAGGTTTCTTCAAGAGGCCTATCACGACGCTACCGCAGCGCCACACGGATATCTGCTTTTCGACCTGAAGCAATCCACTCCGGAGAATTGCCGTTTCCGATCAAACATCTTCCCTTCGGACGATAATCACTATGTCTACGTTCCGCGAAAGGATATAAAGGTCACCAATGCGCACCGGGTTCCAGTCGTTCAGCCGTGATGCCTCGAATACGCCGTACCGCGTCCGGTCGCAGAGCTCGTGCCGATTTCACCAAAGCAAACGCAGTAGCGCTGCACGCTCTGCAGAAATTGAACCCGTCGCAGAGATCGGCATTGCTACGCACGGCTGACAATTCGCTGGTAAAGACCATTTGTGAGTGTGCATTGAACACCTTGGAGGGTAACGTAGCACTGTCCAGAATTCAGAAAAATCGTCTGGCACGTCATAAACAGACATTACGGCGGTTGGCCAGCAACCGGGGTACCTGGAAGTCCAAAAAACGTTTTCTTGTTCAACGTGGGAACGGATTTCTCACCCTCTTGCTCGCTCCGTTACTCGGGACTTTAGCTTCCAGCCTCTTCTCCAAGTAGCAAAATGGAACGTACAAAGAAGATGGTTTTAATTCCTATGGAGAGTATGGAGAGATTTCAACAACGCGTCAGCGAGGGTATAGCCACTACGCTTTCACCTGGAAATACAACTACCACACACACCGATCCCGTTTCAAGACTCGACAACGAGATGAAGGACATCTTGAACAAACCGTCGAAAGACGACGCAGAAAAATGGAAACTCTATCAGCAGGTACTTCAACGATATTTGTTTTTTGCAAACGACGCACGCAAACCCATGAAATTAGACGTTCTCGAGGAAAAGGAGAAGGAGGAAGAGGAGGAAGAAGAAGACGGAAACACAGCCGAAGAATCAATGATATCTCCCACCGTAGCTGCGAGTCCTGGCAACGTTCAAGCGCGCGCAAAGAAAGTCGCGTCAGCGGTACCAAGGAAGTATCGTGCAAAGGCCGAAATGCTGATGCGCGAACTCGGCAGCGTACCGGAACGATTTTCTTGGGATGCCGCAGGAACCGTCTCGTTAGACGGTGTTACAGTTCCCGGCGCAAACATCGTCGACCTGGTCAATCATGCCATGCGATCTAGGAAGACTTTTACTCCTACAGGGGCTGGTCAGTTTGCACGGTTTCTTCAGACGATCAACGTACCCCGAGAATACGTGGGGAACGATACGCTTTGGAAAGACATACGCACATTCGACGCTCCGGGTCTACCGACGGTAACATCGCAACAACTATTGACACACGCCAGTAGTTCCCCGACGAAGCGACGAAGTTCCGCAAACGTTACACCTGTAACCAGCCGTTCTCACGACGCAGGATACGCTCTACGAAAACGCACCACCGGAGCAAAATCCGGTTGGAAAACATTTCGGCTGGAGAAAAATGACGACTCTTCTTGAAGAAACGTATTACAATCCCTCGCATACTGCCGGTTACGCGGGAGCACGAATTCTGGAAGATGTTGCACGCGAAAACAACTCTCGCGATTCGGTGAGAAAATGGCTGGCAGCTCAAGATGCCTACACCTTACACAAGCCCGTGCACAGGAAATTTCCGAGAGCAAGGTACAACGTTTCCAACATAGACGACGTATGGGAAGCTGACCTGGCTGACCTGAGTTCCATGAAGAGCCGCAACAACGGTTTTCGCTATCTCCTGGTGGTCATCGATGTATTGAGCAAGTACGCATGGGTGGTCCCGCTGAAACGAAAGACAGCCGCAACCGTTGCTGAAGGTTTCGAGCAAGTGTTACACACTACGCCGCGCAGACCCGACCTACTGCAAACGGACAAAGGTAAAGAATTTGTCGGGAGTGCTTTTCAGAAGATACTTCGCGACAATGAAATACGATATCGTGTTACTCGTAATCCCGACGTGAAAGCAGCTATCGTGGAGCGATTCAATCGTACACTCAAAGAACGCCTGTGGCGTTACTTCACGCATAAAAAGACGCAACGCTACGTCGATGTTTTACCACAAATCGTGCAAGCCTACAACAATACAGTTCACTCGAGCATCGGCATGGCGCCGTCGGAAGTGACGCTTCGCAATGCTGCTACAGCACGTGCCCACATGGAAAAGCGTTATGCTCCGCGTCCAAATGGCAAACCGAGATTCCATAAGAATGATTTTGTACGAATTAGTAAAACCAAGGGAACATTTGAAAAAGGCTACGCGGCAAACTGGAGCGAAGAATTATTCAAGATCCGACGAGTGCTTGCACGTTCACCGATAGTGTACGTCTTGGAAGATCTCAACGGCGAAGTAATCGACGGCTTGTTCTACGACCCTGAACTTCAGCGTGTGGAGGGGGAAACACGGGGATGATAAAATAGCGTGTTATTGCAGTATGTCTCGCAGTCGTTGAGTGTTCACCGTTCGACTCGTGCATCAAAGAAAATGTCCCGGGATCAGTTTTACCTAACTTTACCGAGCAACAGCTCGATGCAGTTTTTTCCGGAGAATCGGACGTGCTGTTACATTACCCAGCTACCGCGTCAGATTCAACTAACGGGAGACTGGGAAGTCGGGCTGGCCGAAATTCATTATCCACTCACGTTTGAACACCCTCGGGGGTATGCGCCAGTGAAAAATGAAACGATACCCTGTGTCACGCATTACAATACTCCTGGGGAAGGTGCAGTTGAGGTATCAGATTGCAAGCTATCCGAAACCAACAAATCATCAAGGATCCCCGGCTGCCAGATGTTTATTTATTGCGATCTGGTGGAGCCACGTATCGTTGGAGATGTTTACGCCCCGCTGTTACAAGTCATTCAAACATGCGGCAAAGACAATATCTTACAAGGCGAATCAGAGATGAAAACACTATCGCCACTGTACTACGTACCACTGATGCTCACGAACTTTCAAACCATCGAGATCGATATAAGAGATCAATTCGGTAGTCCAGCACCATTCACGAGCGGGACACTGACGGTAACGCTGCATTTTAGACGCGTTCAGTAATTGACTGGAATCACAGGAGTCGCTCAGCAAAAGAGAGAGGGAAAACATACCAGGTACGACATGGCTCATTATATACAACATTACGAAAATCAGCTCGGCGGTGGAGGCATTGAGACGGTTTACCGAGGAGCACCTCATCAACGCGGGCACGGAATCGGCAGCTTCTTGGGAGGCCTGTTTCGTCGAATACTACCTCTGCTGTCCAGTGGTGCTCGCGCGGTCGGAAGAGAAGCACTACGTGCAGGGATGAACGTCATGACAGACGTAAGAAACGACACTCCGTTCAAACAGGCAGTCAAGAGTCGATTCATAGAATCAGGACACAAATTGAAAAGAGCTGCTGAAGAAAAAATTGATAAACTCATGAAGGGTAGCGGTTATAAAAGCCGAGCCGGCGGATTAGCGCGTCAGTCAAACATTGCCCGCGTCAACAGACTTGTCGGCGCGCACCGAGCAGCTGGTACTACGAGAAAAATTAGACGAAGGTCGAAAAAGAAAACATCGGCCAAGATACCCAAGCGTGCCGGAACCGTCAAGAAAACTAAGCGGAAAAAGTGTTGTAAAAAACGGGACCTTACAGACATATTCGGACCCCGGTAAGCCCGCGCGCCGCTCGTCTTCAATCTAAACATCAACAATGGCCTTCCTGCACGCGCACTCGGGTGAGTGTATGAAGTCGGAACTGGATTTGTTTTCTCTACCACCAACGCAGACGTCTATTGAGGCTGGTCAATGGGTACACTACAAGCCCGTATCATCTCTAACCGACGATTCCCCGATTGAATTTGTTGTACCTGGAAACGGTGATGAGTACATCGATTTGGCACACACTATGCTTAGCGTACGAGTGAAGCTACAACCGTCTGCTCCTACCCCACCGGCAGGCGAAGGCAACGCGGCTACTCCGCATGCCACTCCGGTAAACAATCTGCTTCACTCGATGTTCAATCAAGTTGATATATTCTTCAATCAAAAACTAGTCTCACCAGCCAACAACTCTTACGCCTATCGAGCATATATAGAGACTCTACTGAATTACGCACCCCCCGCCAAAAAATCCCATCTTTCTTCGGCTCTATGGTACGACAGCGAGGATGGAGTATCGGATGTATACGACGCCGACGCCGTCGGTGCTGACCGAGGTTTCATCGAACGCAAACGGATCATGAGCAATGCACGTACCGTTGATCTGATTGGACATCTGCACTGTGACGTATTTAATCAAGACAAATTTTTAATCAACGGTGTGGAACTGCGTCTTCGACTTGTGAGATCAAGAGACAGTTTTTGCATCATGGAAGCCGAAAATCGCCACAAGCTGCACATACTGGAAACTTTACTGCTCGTTCGCCGAATGAAGATCAGCCCTGGAATCTTGCTGGCGCACGCACGGACGCTAGCCAAAGGTACGGCAAAATATCCCGTAACCAGAGTCGAGGTGAAGTCTTTCACCATACACGCAGGAGTACAGGCAGAAACACTGGACAATGTCATACTCGGACAACTACCGAAACGAGTGATAATCGGTTTTGTCAGCAATAAAGCCTTCAACGGCGACAGACAGCGCAATCCGTTTAATTTTCAAAACTACTCTTTGAATTTCCTGTCGTTGTACGTCGACGGGGTGCAAGTCCCATCGAAGCCGCTACAGATGAGTTTTGGCAAAGACGAACTCTACGTGGACGCTTATCACACCCTCTTCTCCGGTACGGGGATTCATTTTCTGAACGAAGGAAACGGTATCGGCCGGCAGCAGTTCGCTAAAGGAAATTGTCTATTGGCTTTTGACCTAACCCCCGATCTCTCAGCCAACTGTACATCGCACTGGTCGCTCATCAAACATGGAACTCTCAGGGTCGAAGTGCGGTTCGACGATGCTCTCAAAGAAACTGTGAATTGCCTAGTGTACGCTGAATTTGATAATCTTATTGAAGTTGATGCTGCACGTCAGGTCATTACAGATTTTTCGGGCTAAGAAAGAGAGGGAGATCACGCCCCTCCTATCACGACCGCTTCTATGATATACCAGGTGGTGATTTCCGTTAGAGAGAACACTGTGACTACACCACGCCAACGTCTTCAAGGGGAGCAACAGACCGGCTGGAGACACCCGATAAACAAAAATTGAGACGGGGATTGTAACACAAGGCTGTATATAAACACCCGTAACTACGGTGCCGAGCCAGTCAGCATTCAAACTACGTCACTGCAGGTTCGCTCTTCCAGCTCTCTATTCATTCGACTACATTCTTTCAAGTTCAAGTATGGATTACGTGATAGATATTCAAGGATTTCGAAATATCTATGGTAAATTTATACCGAAAGAGGTGGCAGTCGTCACCATCGATCACCGCTACTCGGCGCATTGGTTAATAGAACCGCCATATCCCTTCACGGATCTACCGCTCAAAGAACGTGGCGTGAACAGTTACGTAACCTGCTACCATCATGGCATCGAGTGGTTTGAAGGTGATATCTCGCTGGTTCAATTAGACGTTAACCTCCGAGAAATCGCACGTAACGCTCATCGAATCTTTGCCCGTGGACACGATAAATGTAAATATATTGAAAGTAGTACCGCGCGTCAAATATTCAACTTGGAGGACATCGATTGCCCGGCGTTCGACAAACTGGAACGGTCTTCGGTATGGTGCTTCTTCCACGGTGTTAAGAAGGAGGAATTTTTCAAATGTGCGATGAACAACGCACTCAAACTGAAGAAATGGATCAACAACAACGATATTCTAACTAAATACGATTATACAGAAGCATTGTCAGCCAGTAAGCCCAAAATCACCGGAGAGGAGAGTTCGACTAGTAATCAGCCACTGCAGGTACCAAAAAGAAATTTCACGCTACAAGCAGTAATACCAGAGTCAGTCGCTTCACTGAAAATCTCTCCTGATCCGTCTGCGCCTACGTCAGACGGCGAAGTTACCGTTCCCTACGAAATACTTACTACTGCGATTGACTCACATACCTCCTCACAACCTTCTACGAGTGGTATGATTATCTCCGATAACGAGGGCGAAGAAGAAGAAGAAGGAGAAGAAGACGAGGTACAAAATGGACAGTCTACAGATATGGAGCGCGATGCCGGCGATTCCGAACGGGAAGACCGGGGTTTTTGCAGCGGATCAGATACCCCTCATCTGGACACGCCCGACAGCCTTTGTGTCAAACACGGATGATCACACACGCCCCGGTAGCCACTGGGTGGCATTTTTCGTCAGTTCCTCCGGACACGGTACATACTTCGACAGCTTCGGATTACCACCATTCGTCCCTCACCATAAGCGGACTTTACGAAGAAATTGCAGACGATACGACTGGAACGACAGACAGCTTCAAAGCCTCACTTCTGATGTATGTGGACAATTTTGTATTATGTTTATGCACTTTATGGCTGCTGGTTTTTCTCTGCGGGATTTTCTCAATATATTTACTCCTGACCTCGAAAGAAACGATCGTATCGCAGAATTATTCCACAACCGAATAGCCCATGTCACAAAACGCAAAACTAACACCATCAATTCAAATCACATTTATCCTATAAGTTGTCTTCAATGTTGTACCTCTAAGAATTGTAATGTTGCTGATTATAAGGCTGGTAAATAAAAAACCTTGATAACATATTTTGTGTAATTATAAGAACATTGTAATTATCACTTGGTCGTTATCTGTAATAACCATGTACGTATTTGCACCTGTGTTAACCGAATAAACCTGCGAGGATGAGATTTGATTTTTCTATGCAATCCACCATTGAGTTCTGTTTCCTCACCCACCCACCCTGATCCTCGTACATCTAAGTATGCCTATAGTCTTGCATTAAGAAAGAGAGAGAGAGTGACCAGGTCTATATTTTCCAAGCGCACGTAAACCTTAGGATAAACACTGACGGCTGGGTAAGATCAGTGACACGAGCACCCGACACAGAGAGCAGGGATGGAGAAAGAACGAGAGCCGGGGTGGAGGACCTGTAACCCCAAACGTCCAAGTCGCAGAGTTCGCTTCGTGAACGGAGGTAGCGGGGCCAGATGGGTAGGTGGCCCCAGAATCGGCCGCACGGCCAGGAGCACCAGGGTAAGGGGATCGTCCCATGTTCAGGGTGCACAGGCCCAGAGGCCATCCCGTAGAGTCCGGAATCTGATTCGCGGTCAACGGTACCCGGGGTAAGGGGTCGTCACACGATATTCACCACGTGGCGAGGGGGTCGCGGGCGAAGGGCTGACGAGCCGCGGAACTTCGAGGCGGAAAAACCGCTCCTTGGTAAGGGGTTGCGGGAAAGGGGTGGTCGTCCGGAGAAGCTTCTAGAATAAAATACCTCCTAGACGAGGGGCTGCGGGGGAAGGGGAAGGGGCCCCAAAATTTGCTCCTTGGCGAGGGACGGCGGGGGAAGGGGATTGCGTCCCAAAATTCGCTCCGCGGCGAGGGGCGGCGGGGGAAGGGGATGGCGTCCCAAAATTCGCTCCGTGGCGAGGGGCGGCGGGGGAAGGGGAAGGCGTCCCAAAGTCACTCCTAGGCGAGGGGCGGCGGGGGAAGGGGAAGGCGTCCCAAAGTCACTCCTCGGCGAGGGGCGGCGGGGGAAGGGGAAGGCTTCCCAAAGTCACTCCTAGGCGAGGGGCGGCGGGGGAAGGGGAAGGCGCCCCAAAGTCACTCCTTGGCGAGGGGCTGGCGCCGGAGAGGGGTGCGAGGGGGGTTTGTTGTGACGCCCCAAAGTGCCCCTATACTACTGCCAAAAGATGCTATGAGAAGTAATGACAAAAGGAAAGTTACCCTGATCAATATAATCATAATCACAAGATGAACGGGTGTAAGTGGAGGTAATGACACAAGATGACCGAGGTGTTATATTACCTGGCGTGGGATGGCCGTTAATTGAGGGATCGTGCAGGGTAGAACTGACCTTTGAAGCCGTGTGTAAAAAGCGGGTTCTAGAATGGAACGGGGACGTAAATAGATGATCCAGCTGTTGAAAATGACGTTAATGCAGTATATGCGGAACACACATGATATAAAGTTACGGGCTAGGAATCAAAGATTTCAGAAACACAATTGTCGGTGAGGTACTGGTGGTGATTAGGACGTGGGTTGAGGGAATTATATCACCAACTGGATTTTTTATGTCTCTTGCTGCCTTGGCTAGCATTCCATGCTGCTTTCCGAGCATGCCGAGCAAAAGTATTGTCAGTCTTGGAGCTATGATCGGTTTCTGTATACGCCGTTTCTTATATCCGTTGTCATCGAATGATGATGTTGCTTAAAATCTAACTGGTTTCTGATATTGCCGCTTCGGACGTTGATCCATTGCTTAGATTAGTGTTGGTCGACTGCCTTAAAAATTGATCTTTAAATTTAAGGGTGATGCATGTGCTTTAAATCAAGTTCTGCTACGTTACATACCTGAATGACTGACATAAATCATAACACAGCTCAACAAAAAAAAAAGAATTGTGCATATGGGGCATTCCACGTCAAACTAATCGGTCATAGACCTGACCCGCTGAGATTCTTATGCCCAATAGATTTTTTGGTTTGGTTCGGTGAAAAATGATAGCTCTAATTTTTTTGAAATTTTTCGAAACGAAGAGAATGAATTATTTTTCATTCAAACTGAGCATATGTTACGTCCTAGCCGGTAATCGCGAATGCGCCCTCTCAGCACCACTAATTATCGACATGCACTTACCATAATAGCATCTTACACCCTCTTACTGTGAATTTTTATATCTACATTGGTCTACATAATTACCATCTTGGTAAACATCAAAACTACATTCATAATTCTTATGCACCACACCATCTGTTATGAAGCAAAACCAACTTGTAGCTACGCAAGGCTGAGAAAACCATATACATTATTTGCAGAACTCAACGACATATCTTTTTCAACACTAGCCTCCATAGAGGACGCACAACGTCAAATGTCGGATTATTAAACTCTTGCAACAGATTCGAGACAATAAGACAGAAAAGTAAATCAGTAGGTATACAGAGTCTGTGCGGAAAGTAGTCGGACTGAATTTTTCCCGCCCAGACAAAGCAACGTAGAGGGACCTTTTCCCGTGGATCTGGAGTCTTACAAGAAACATCCGCGAAGTGTCCGCCTCTGATTTTGATAAAACTTGATAGGAATGTTAAGTATGCTAAAATAAAAGATACGTGTTTTTTATATCGGCTGAAATCAATTTTAAGAGGGTGAACTGCCCTCCTCAAATGCTACTTTTGACAATTTCTAATATATTGCATAGTAGGGCCTGATGTACAGATTGCAGGGAAACTTGATTTCTAGGGGTTTCTAACGTTGCTCTTTCCAAATCTAAAGGCCAAATTCAAAAGTTCGAAATTCCGGATCTAACATGGCTGACGTCAATAACGAAAAATGTATCGATTTTCACCAAAAGTCGGTGGAACCTGTTTTCGAGGTCGCTAATCATGGATCTGATCAGGAAAATTCGAAATTCGAAGCGACGAATTCAAAATGACGGTAGAAAATCGTCACAATATCCGCCATCTCTATGAAAATTGGTATCCATACCTGTTTCTGGAGTACTTCAGAACCCATCCATTTCTGGTTCAATGACGGCATGAAACGATAGCAGGAGTATCATAATTCAGAATTTCTTCATTCGTACCACCTGTAACATTGTGCAAAATGGTAATCGTATATAATTTTATTTGAACCGTACAACCATAGCAAATTCCTACATATACAATGATAGTTATATTTTTTTGTTGTCATCGATTATTCATTCTTGTTTCCCTGTTTCAAAGAATTTTCAAATGTATGCGTGGTAATATTCAGGTTCTATTGAAATAAATATGGATACCAATTTTCGTAGAGATGGCGGATATTGTGACAATTTTCTACCGTCATTTTGAATTCGTCGCTTTGAATTTCGAATTTTTATAGTCAGATCCATGATCAGAAGTAGCTTCCATCGACGTTCAGTGATAATCGATAGATTTTTCGTTATTGACGTCGGCCATGTTGGATCCACCATTTTGAACTTTCAAATTTGGAAGTTCAGATTTGGAAAGAGCAACGTCAGAAACCCCTAGAAATCAAGTTTCCCTGCAATCTGCACATCGATCGATTTTTCGTTATTGACGTCGGCCATGTTGGATCCGCCATTTTGAACTTTCAAATTTGGACTTCAGATTTGGAAAGAGCAACGTCAGAAACCCCTAGAAATCAAGTTTGGCTACAATCTGTACATTAGGCCCTATTATGCAATATATTAAAAATTGACAAAAATAGCATTTCAGGGGGGTAGTTCACCCCCTCAACATTAATTTCAGTCGATATAAAAAGGTACGTATCTTTTATTTTGGCTTACTTAATATTCCTACCAAGTTTCATCAAAATCAGAGGCGGACACTTCGTGGATGTTCCTTGTTAGCTAAGCAGCACATCTGTCCCCAATCACTTTCAACCCTTTTCGGAGTGTAGGTCGATTTTAAAGTGAATCCCAGTCAAGCTGCCTCTGGTAGAAACCGGGTAGTCAGTCTTCCGTCAATGGTCACTCAAGAAAAATTACCACTATTTTAACTTGCCATATGGAGATAATCATAGACATTCAAGGTTTCGTCGGCTACGACGATATATTTATACCCAAGGAACTTTGCGCCATCAGCACGAACGCATGAGATTTGGCACACATCGTCCTTGAACCACCATACGCTTGCGCAGACCTAACGGTCCAATACAAAGCTACTAACGCTTGGCTAACACGCAATTTTCATGGAATACCATGAAAAGCCAGAACCAATCCTTTCGTTGTGGTGCGCAAGGTTGTACAACAGGTTATTAAATATGCACGCTGCGTATATGTCAGCAGTGAGGAGAAGAAACATTGGTTGACAAAGATCCTTGACGATGCAAAACCAGTAATAAACATGAAAGATTTGCACATCTCACCGGCATCACTGGAAAATCTGAAACATACGGCGGAGGCAGGTTGGCTTGTTGATCATCACGAATAGATTTTAACGGAATGCAACTGTGCTTCCGAAAATGTCCAGCGGCTGGAAAAATGGTATGTAAAGCAGTGTATCGGGTCTCTCGCGAAGTTGTTCTACTATACAACAAATTGGGCGGTTTGAAGGAGGTACGGGCTGAAGATAATGCCAATTTTCCAAAAGAATTTCATCCTCTCGTTCGCGCCAAACTCCATTAGCGAGATGTGGGATAAACTGCCTGAAGATATGCAATAGACGATGACATCATCAGTTACCATACATGTCTCCTACATTATAATTCAACTGATCCCGATAGTTATACATTCAATGGTTTCACTCGCATAATTAAAGACTGCCTACAATGCCGATTGCTACCCAAAAAACTGTATCATGTTTAAAAAAATTATTGATAGAATTTATTACAAGTATCTATTGGCATCACAATTATCCATAGTTTTTTTGTAATATTAACTATAGAATGTGAAACTTTGATATGTTCGTACAAATGAGTCTAAAATGTCTGCAAAGGTATGTATTGTTGGAGACAGAATCTGTAAAGGAAATAAAATACTTAATCATCACACTTTATCGATTGTCTTAGTAGTATCATTCCAATGCATTTTCATACAACACACCATTCTAACTTATTACCGTAAGTTTAAAGTTGAAAAGTTTTTAAAAGTTTTCAAAAGTTTTAAAAATTAATAAAAAGATTTTAAAAGTTTTCAGAACTTTTCATACAAGATTTTGGGGGCAAAACCACTCAATAATTATTTGATTTAGTGCTTACATTGCAAAACAGTTTTCTCTCCATAACTCTACACTTGATTTTTTCCAATTACCACTTTTCAAGCGATACAAATCGATGCGACGACTATTTTAACACGTCATAAAATTTTGAACTAATATCCACTTTCCTATAGAAATCGTTGGAAATTAGATTATACTTGCCCTGCGCATACCATCCAATCATAGCACATCCCGAGCGGCATATTACCTCTACAGTAAACCTTATACGAATACTTCATTAATGGGCCCAATTTTTCTATCGAATGTATAACGCTGCATACCGACTGCTAATGATACCGATTCCAATAGTGAACTCAGTTTTTCTGTTGAATGAATAACATTGTACACCAAACGCTAATGACATCACTATTCCGAACATTAACAGACATCATCAAGTTAGCGATATTTCTTTGAGGGTTGGAAACGTTCTCGCCTTTTGAACTTATGATGGTCAGGGGATTCCCAAAACAATACAGTGAATTATATTTTCAGAAAGTGCTGTTGAAACGTTAAATAGCACTTCCAACATTTTTACCATATATCGGCCTGTATGTGAAACACATCGCTCGCTGAGAAAGTTTTCAAACTGCAATAGTAGTCATGGCTAGTGAAGCATGCGCGGATGTCGTCGATGCGATGAGAAACGCTTACGATTTGACGCGCACCCTGTCTCCGGGGAAAGAGCGCAACGGAACCGCAGGTTATTGGATCAACGTTCAGCTGGAAAATATGCAATTTTTGCGTGACGTTTCCATGCGTCCAAGGATAACCATGAGTGAGAAACACCGGATTCAACACAAAGTCGCGCTCCTGCGATCTTGGGTAAAGAAATTCCGGGGACGCTTCATTACCGGATGCGGTGTCAACACTCCTGCGGGTCGTAATAATCGCGTTCAACGGGACGATGCAGACAGCGCTTTCGCCAACGGGATCTAAACCGGTGTCATCACAAACCTACAACACTTCAATTTGAGCGATCTTTCGCCAATCCTAAGCATCTTGTAACGGACTCTTTATTGATCACGGTTTGTTCCGACTAATATGTAATTGTAACTGAGGAGCCTCTTGCATATAACAAAACTATCCGTTATCATTTTACTTTTATTTTTTTTGCGTGACAGGACATAGGTTTAAACGAGACCTTTTCAATGTTTAAAATGATCAAGTTACATGCATATATAAACTAAACCGGGTAAAAGTAAGGTATAAATATAACAAAGGAGATAAATAAATTGTATAAGTAAAATTGAAACGACGGACATATATAACGAAAACGGTTCAATAAAGTGGATACGAATGAAATTACAAATAAATACATGTCACATTATAAAACTTATCATAACCGTTTCTTTCTGGAGGTTCTTTTTATCTTCCGGTTTCCTTTTCCTCAGTTTCACTCGCTAATCCCTTGCGTAGCCAATAGAACTCCCTTCGTCCGTCATGTTCTGGGGGTGTTTCGTCATCGCTGATCCGCAAAAAGTGAGTCGTTGATAATTTTCTTTGAAGAGCGCGCTTTTGGAACTATCGACCGTTCGATCGTCGTATCGGGATCAGTCTGCTCATTGAGAGATCATACATCATTCAAATAACCGCCTAGGTCAAGGCTTACCTACTACTGAGTCCTGTTGTCTTCATTATTGGTGGCGTATTCAAACTGTGACAATCTGGCAATCGTTCGATTGGGGGCAGCCGTTAAAACTGATAGGGCATTAAGGCGAATGACATTTTATCATTCAACTTCGAAAATGTTAGGATTATTATAAAAATGGTTGAAATAAAAGACTTTACCACGCGGAATGAGATTATCCTGCCGCACACTGATCTTGACCAGTGATTCGACGATAACATCACCAGCCGTCTCACAGTAAAGGTTGAAGAATTTGAACATCGTGATTCCGGTTGGGTTATGGTGGAGATGATCAACATGGCGATTAACATCAACTGGTATCACCCACTGCGTGGGGGCGTATCCATATTGGCACTGTTGCCAAAAAAAATTCGACAAATGCACACTGTACTAAATATTGTCAATACCGATGAGCATAATTTTTTGTACGCAGTCAATGTGGCGCTGTACACTGGGCCAGCACTAGGAATTCAATGCCGACTCACCAACTATCCGGACTACAGCACTTTAGTACACGGCTACGGTACAAGAGGACAAGTTTACCTACATCTTGCTCAAATATTCCCAGGTTTGAGATGTAGAATAATTTATCAATTAACGTTTATGAGCTGGAATCGAGTGTAACAATGCCGCAATATTTAAGTAAAAATTTTCATTTAGTCGACCGACGATTCGCTTACTTATTATAGAAAACAGAAATAACTTAGACGATGACCACGAACATGACCGTCATAAGATATTCCATTAGGCCTGGATTTGAAGTCTTTCACGTTTACTCAGCAGCCAACTATCGCGTCATAGAACCGCAAAATTATGTGACCGCTATTCACGTCATTTTCAAGTAGGTTCGCATACCAAAGTTAGACGCAAGATTGTTTGAGGTCAAATAAATGTAAAGTATATATACCCGACAACGAGCATAAGATCGTGTTTGAAAATTATCGGTATAAGGAGTCTGTGCCATTCGCCGTCTATGCTGATCTCGAATGCATTCTCGAGTCCATGGTTAACCCTTTGTCCTACTTGCAAACTTCTGCTTACTCGGGCCACGGTAAATTAAGACGGTTGATCACGCTTCGAAGTACCACGAGTCAGGCTCGTGCTTATTGTTTTTGCACAAATTTCTTACCTCGAGTCTCATCCGTTGTTTTAGGGCAAGGGGTTAATGGGGTGCAAAAGCTCGCCCCGCACAGCGTGGCGTACTATGTTCACTGTGCATTTGACGATTCTTTGTCTCGATTCCGCCTGAACCGTGGTCCTGACTGCATTTCATGATTCATCAGTGAATTCAAATTCTTAGCCATGGCCGTCGAAGATTATTCCATTAAAGTTGTACTGAAGGAACCATTGAGCGCAGAATAGGAACGACAATTCATAGCGGTGGAGGTTTGTCATGTCTGCGGAAAGCCGATCGCGCCCACCACGCACGGTTATAAAGCACCACGATCATTGTCATTTTACGGGTAAATATCGTGGTACGGCGCATCAGGGTTGAAATCTACATAATACGCAGTCGCACAATATACCGATTGTGTTTCACAAGTTGTCGGGTTATGACGCACATACAAAGGACGTCAAAGGCACAAAGATGAAATTGCGCTTCATTTATTTGTTGAAGTTCGTGGCCAGCTTCCCCGGCCTTATTGAAATCGTGTGGTGTTTGAAGTTGTTGCAGGATTTGATCAAATCATGCAAAATATTAATCCACTTGTAAGTACCCCGGAGAGTAAATTGATATCACATTTTATTTTTCGAAGTTCGATTAAAACGCTTGCATCTTAAAGCCTTTAAATTACTGAATGTCGAATAGATGTTGATATTGTATAGTTTTATGAGATCTTTGAATTCACTATCATGAAATTCTTTACCCTGATCAACATGTAGATGTTGGGGTACGCGATCTTGTGTCAGTATGGATTTCATGACGGCAGTCGCATCTTTTCCACTCTTGGACTTCATCTGCACCGCCCAAGCGTACTTCGAAAATATGTCAATGATTGTGAGCAGGTATTTGTATCCCTTATTGTGTGAACTGTATGCGCCCATATCCACCAGTTCAGCCAGTCAAGTTTCATCCAGTCCATACCTTTGTACCTAAATGAAATATGATTCTTTGAGCTCTGAATTGAATGCCTCTCCCATGGTATCTATTGTTAGCCTTCGCATACATGTAAGAGCATTGGGACACACCACCTCCAATACTTTTTTCTATGAACATAACCATATCTATATCGATGAGAAGCTCGAGTTCGATGCCAGTACACTTTAACATTGCATCAAACGACAGACCGGGTGTAATATCGACATTTAGCCCAAAATTTTGAAAAACGTCTGTCAATAAAAAAACGTCAGTTTGTAAACAGGCGTGTACATAATCGTAAACGATATATCCTGATCGTTCAATTTTGAATAAAATTGTTCTTTGGTTGTTAGTTGTCTGTCCATGATCTTCTCCTAATTATCTATATACTCGTACGGGAAAACACCTTTCATGGTCCGTAACTGAAATTTATCCAAGTTACTGTAAAATTAGCGCGCCATTGATATTTGATTATCACCCAGATACGTTGTTAATTTTTCAAGGCTACTGGGTATAAAACGAAACGAATCTATGCATCAAAATTATACGCCCGTTCCCTTACTAAATTTTGTAAACGAATTGTACTTCTCTTTGTTAACGGGTAGAAGCTGAATAGTACCCTCGAAATATGTAGCCAATGCTTTAATCAGAAAATACGAATCGTACCCTGACGAATTATAGAATATCACTGAGATCGTATGTGAGTTTGATAATTCAGATTACAGCGTTGATGAGCAACACCGTGGTACTCTCCTGTGAGAAGACAGTGATCATGATGTTTCACGTCTTTGAGTGTGAACGGTTTTTTACAAATATAACATATTTTAGCGGATTGAAATTAGTGAATTTAATTGAAATCAATCAGTTTCGTGGTTACGACAGTTTTTAAGAATGGCGAAACACATTGAAATTGTAAAAATTTTTAACAGCAATTTTTCTTCGCGAATCGATGGGGACGGGGGTCGTTGGTAGTCTAAATCCAGCTTGTCGGGAATCCACTGTTCATCTTCCAGTCGCCGTGTTGAATATAAGGGTGAATTCATTATTCATTAAATTATTCGGTTCTTTTCAACTTTACACTGAAAATGGTGATAACCAGTAGTAATACAAGGGGGGTTCTGAATACAAAGCCCTACATTACCGGCGTAACTCCCAGACGCAAACCCTTTTCTACAAGATTCAACGGGTGGGGGATATCCCCACTCTACCCGATTATTGGTAATTGGAAAAGCATCCTCCAAATTACCACGGTTTTTACCCAGGTCAGATAAATTGCGGTCTACGTTACCATACACACCCTCTAAAATTCAATCTATTTTGACTCTTATCAGACATATTGCGTTCTCCGTTACCATGAAAAATCAATCGAAGAATTGCATTACCGATCTTAACTCGAACCCTCGCATGTGTCAAGTTCAGCTTCCATAAGGTTCCTTCGGTTGGGAGGTTTGCAAAGATCCTAAACGAATTCTTGAAACTTGGACTGACAAAGAATTAATACGAAAAGGTTCGAGTTGACGTTGGATTCTGCAAAGTTCTGGAGCCGTGAGAAAGACTTGCTTCGACCCTTAACCAATTGAGGCTGACAAACAATTCTCAGAATCAAGTGGAGAGGTTTGCGTCAATCTGCAAGCGTCCGACGGGTTTCAGAGTGATGTTGAAGTCTCAAAAGTTCTGGTGTTTGCTTGGACCCTGAACGAAAGGTCACAATAGGTTTCGGTGTAACGTTGAATTCTGGAAAGTTCCGGAATCACCTAAGAGTTTTTTTATACAACGTTGAGTTCTGGAAATTTTCGCAGACGTTTTTCTATAGCTTATGAAGTTTCTAGAAGTTTCTAAAGAATTATAATGAACGCATGGTGGACGAAATATGGCTAGAAAAATTTACCGCCAAAATGATAGTCTTAGATCTTTGCTGATGGAGACAACCTAAAAAGAAATAAAAAAAAAAAAAGAGATTGAATTGAAATATTCTTCAAAAGTATTGAAGACTTGAAAAAATTATGGATTAAAAATCTCAGCCAACGAAGTGATCAAAAAGTTGAAACGTTTAAATTTTGATAAAGAATAAAGTCAAAAACTATTGAAAAAAAATGGATTTCAACCAACTGAACAAAATTGGCAAACTAGAGGAATTTCTATCCAGGCGAAAACTGTCAGACTTGGAGTTCTTTAAAAATTATTAAGTCACAAGTATCAGGAGAGTACACAATTCGAAAAACGGGTGCCTGTTGATCTGAATGGTTCGTGCAGCGTTTTTCTCTCGGCATAGATGGCAAAACTGTGTGACGATGACGTCCTATTCCAGAACGTGATGTAGGCTACTGAGGAGGATCGGTTACTGATGTAGTGTCTAGGTGACCAGTACAACCAAGTAGAATTTACCGACACATCGACTCTCGAATAAAATGAATAAAGCTAAGACCCAACCTTCATCTTTGTTCGAATTGTACAAAAATCAGTTATAAGAATAATTCAACTTAAAAAAAATTTATGCTACAAATGTATTTTATTATAAAAAAAAAACATATATTTCTGAAGTGCCCCCAGTTTTAGGGTGATCCAGAACACATAAAAAATAAATAATGTAATTTTTATTGTAAAATAAGGAACCCCATTAATCAAATTTGTTATAAAAGTCATGAAAATATCGTATTACCAGATACTTGAAAAAATTGAATTCTATGAAAAAATTGTTATGAAGTATTCGAATTTTTATAAAAAGTCATGAAACTATTGTATTTCCAAGATACTTGAAAAAAAAGTTGATCTTACGATAAAATTGTTATTAAATTGTTACGTCCGTGAACGTCGTTTATCCCCGAGCGGTAAGGAGTAAACTGGTTCAGCTTCACTTTTACGTCCTAGGACAACCGAAAGTTAGGATAAGGGTTGAATAATCGTCAGTATGTTCGGAATATCAACTACATATGTTTTGAAGAATTTGTGGAATATTTCAAACGAAGTGTGTAGTTGACAGTCTCGGTAAGAAAATTTATACATGAGGTTGTTGAGTGTTGGAATTGAATTGATTGTCTCGAACGTTGGAATAATAATGAATCCGAGGTAACGAGTCCGAGTGGATGAAACGTGCGGAAATCCAGAATAGTGGGGAATGGAATCAGCAGAGTCAGCTCAATAGCGAGTGGCGTGAGCCAGAATAGAAATAGGAGGACAGGAAAGAAACTATAAAGTTACTACAAGGAATATGGGAGAGTGAAGAGATGGGGAAGACGTGTGGCGGTACGCCGGACGTAACAAAATAATCGGATAAATATGTATATTTTTTTGAATTATGTAAAATTTTAACAATTTTCTAATGTAGAAATTGCTAAAAAAAAGGGCGTAAGGCTGTTGTCGAAATCCGCAACTACGGCTCACATTGCTTTCTATGGTTAGTTACCGTAGCCCTCTTTCCAGCTAACAACAACCCCAGAATAATCAACTTTGTATACGCATTTCAGCTCATTGTCAGTGCTACGGTATGATGATTTGAATTTTCCAATGTTCTTAGATGAATTTCCAAAATTTGAGAAACTTAACGAACTTTCGATTACCGTTTACGGTATAGATCGTTCTGAGAATCAAAAGCACAGTGAAATTGTACCTGTTTATTTAAGCCGAAATAAGTCTGACAAACCTGTCATTCATGAAGTGTTGGAGACTGAAACTGTTGCGGAAGATGATGATGATGATGATGATGATGATGATGATATGGAAAATTATGAAAAGAATATTAATCATCATTTTGCGTAGATTCGAAATTCATCACCATTAAGAAAATTAAAAATTTCTGACCACCGTGCTCATACTTGATTCTGTGATAGGTGTCTAGTCCAGTAGAATTAGGAAAAAGGGTGGTTGTGATTGGTGGGAAGCCAATTTTTTGTGGAATGGGTTCCTTTTACATATAGAAACATATTCTGAAGTTGCGCCATCTCAAGCTTTTCCGTACAATTATTTAGAGACGTTTAAATATTCCAATTTCGGGATTTTCTCCTTTTTTAGACCATTTTTCCTCTATTACTCGTAAAGTATCGACCCTACGAGAAAAATGTATAGAAGCAAACTTGTTCAAAATCAAATTTTACACACGGATACGTTGTTTAAAAGAATTTAAAAAAATTTTTTCATCGCCAAATTAACGATTTTCGATGATTTTTTATCGAAAAAAGTACTTTTTTCACACGTATTTTGCAAACTATTGAAATCGAACAATCTTTCTCTGGAGGGTCAGAAAGAGTACATCAAACCTTCATGAAAAAGCATGCGCAGCCCGATCGCTGTGCGCTCGATAGTTTTTTCCGAATATCATTGTTAATTAAGCCCGATTCGAGAGTTGCGTTATCGTAATTGTTAACGTGAGCCAAAATGAGGCCTTCTGAGTTGCTGCCGATTTTTTTACAGATACCTGGGACCTCCCCCTAACGTGTCCAACAAGTTTTACCATCCTATTGCAATTATTATGAACTAGGGAATTTTCCGAAAAATGACTCAAATTTGACCTTAGCAACAAATGCTAATAAGTTCGTCAATTATTGTCGGAATCGAATTCGGGAAAGTGGAACAGTTAGAGCAAAAGAAGACGCAACTTTTGAAACAAGACTCATGGTAATCGGACAGTTTGTTTGTTAACTAGAACACTTCAAAGTCGAAGTGACTTTGTTAATTAACAAATTACGATTTCGACATTTTACGAACGCTATTGTCTTCTTTAATATCAGTACTTGATATGCCAAACAATGTTTTTCAAGCTTCTAACTGATTTCATATCGAAAATCAAGTGAACAACTTAGCTTGTTGAGGCAAAAAGTGCGCGGCAGACCGTCGGGCGCCGTGGTGGGGGGAGAGACTCGCCGCAGCCGGCAGGCGCAAAAATCGAATTCACTGTTTCAATAACGTGCGCGCGTTTTTTTTCGACAATATCTCGGGTTCTAATTGACGTATTTTGATGATTTTTTTCTTAAATCGATATGCCGAGTCGTGAGTAACACGAATATCGAATCACATTCAACAAATTCTTTTATTTAAACACTCAAAATCGGACGGAAGTATAAATCTCGATTTTTTTCGTTGCTAATCATTAGTTTATTCATGAAAATTTAGATTTCCATGCTGAGTATTCGTTTACTTTATTATTCATCATTATGATAAAATGAACAAAATACTCCCAAATTTAAAAAATTTAATAACATTATTGTTGAGTTTGTAATATGTTGCAAAAATCAGTATTATAATAAGTGAATTATTATTAATTAATCAAATACAATATTATTCATTATGTACTTTAGCTGTAAGTTTTATAGTAAATTTAGATTAAGTCTTTGTAATAAATGATTTCTTATATATATGTCTATTTATATTATATGTGAACCTTTCCCAACTATTATTACATATTCCTCATGTGAAAAATGACCATCAAAATCTAAATTTTCATGAATAAACTAATGATTAGCAACGAAAAAAATCAAGATTTATACTTCCGTCCGATTTTGAGTGTTTAAATAAAAGAATTTGTTGAATGTGATTCGATATTCGTGTTACTCACGACTCGGCATATCGATTTAAAAAAAAAATCATCAAAATACGTCAATTAGAACCCGAGATATTGTCGAAAAAAAACGCGCGCACGTTATTGAAACAGTGAATTCGATTTTTGCGCCTGCCGGCTGCGGCGAGTCTCTCCCCCCACCACGGCGCCCGACGGTCTGCCGCGCACTTTTTGCCTCAACAAGCTAAGTTGTTCACTTGATTTTCGATATGAAATCAGTTAGAAGCTTGAAAAACATTGTTTGGCATATCAAGTACTGATATTAAAGAAGACAATAGCGTTCGTAAAATGTCGAAATCGTAATTTGTTAATTAACAAAGTCACTTCGACTTTGAAGTGTTCTAGTTAACAAACAAACTGTCCGATTACCATGAGTCTTGTTTCAAAAGTTGCGTCTTCTTTTGCTCTAACTGTTCCACTTTCCCGAATTCGATTCCGACAATAATTGACGAACTTATTAGCATTTGTTGCTAAGGTCAAATTTGAGTCATTTTTCGGAAAATTCCCTAGTTCATAATAATTGCAATAGGATGGTAAAACTTGTTGGACACGTTAGGGGGAGGTCCCAGGTATCTGTAAAAAAATCGGCAGCAACTCAGAAGGCCTCATTTTGGCTCACGTTAACAATTACGATAACGCAACTCTCGAATCGGGCTTAATTAACAATGATATTCGGAAAAAACTATCGAGCGCACAGCGATCGGGCTGCGCATGCTTTTTCATGAAGGTTTGATGTACTCTTTCTGACCCTCCAGAGAAAGATTGTTCGATTTCAATAGTTTGCAAAATACGTGTGAAAAAAGTACTTTTTTCGATAAAAAATCATCGAAAATCGTTAATTTGGCGATGAAAAAATTTTTTTAAATTCTTTTAAACAACGTATCCGTGTGTAAAATTTGATTTTGAACAAGTTTGCTTCTATACATTTTTCTCGTAGGGTCGATACTTTACGAGTAATAGAGGAAAAATGGTCTAAAAAAGGAGAAAATCCCGAAATTGGAATATTTAAACGTCTCTAAATAATTGTACGGAAAAGCTTGAGATGGCGCAACTTCAGAATATGTTTCTATATGTAAAAGGAACCCATTCCACAAAAAATTGGCTTCCCACCAATCACAACCACGATCTGCCACTTTTTGACCTAATTCTACTGGACTAGTCACACTTTCAATGGAAAAGATGTTTGTTGAAGCACAATGTTGATCGCATGAATTTCAACGAAAGCAAAGTTATTTTACTGAAGGAAGTGGATAAGATTGTAAATTTCAAAATTTTTGAGCATTAAGAAACTGTTCCGTTTTATATCCATGCAGATCTTGAGTGTTGACTGCAACCTACTCTGAAAAGTATCAGAAACAAAATAACAATTTACCAAAAGCATCCTCCGTACAGCGTAGTATATCGCCTTCATTACATATTCAACGACTCCGTTTCAACGTTCAAAATTAATTATGCAGAGACTTGTATCCAATGGTGTGTGAATGAGTTAAAGAAAATAGCACAGTCGTTAGAAGTGTATTTAATACAATTTGTCCGTCTTGATCCTGCCTTATTCTTCCCGGTTGGGCTGTTGTTACTTGCTTTCGAAGTGTTTGATTTTAAATGTAAAAAATCCATTGAAAAATGGTACTTAAAGAACCTGACAAGTTCCTTGCGTCATTCGTATGTATTTTTACACACCTGAATATGAATTAGCAGTTGAATTGTGCACGGCTGGCAGAACTAACTTTGTTTGTGTCGTTTTCGTTGATTATCTTCGCATTCGCTACATTGACATGTTTTTTCGAGTTACATTCATGTTCCATAAGGATCTGCGTGAAAATTGTTTCCCCGTGCCTATTCTTAGTGTTCTTTTAAAATTTTTTCTGTCATTATAATATCCTTAGTTTTGTTTACTAGTTACCACTGTTAGAGTGAATTCATAATTTTGATGTGAATAAACACCTTTTACTCTGAGGAGGGCCCCCCTTAAAGAACCGAAACGTAATTAATGTACTAACAAGGAAAGTCTTTCCGCTGATATCCTTTGATTTTGATGAAATTTATACATGTTATTCTACATCAAAATCTAAGAGACACGTATTTTTTTTTATCGGCGGAAATACGTTTCTAGGGGGTGAAATTATCCTTTGAAGTTGAGACCTTCGAGGGGTACTTTTCAGGTTTCACCCATTTTCACTTGAGATAATCGAATGCACCCAAATGGATAATTACCTTAAGGGGGTCCTCTGGTTTAATAGGTTCACAAAATCGATTTTTTTTTTGCCTAAATTGTTTCTTTAATGTGTCTAGAATGTGGAGGTAAAGTGATTTTTCAATATTTGAAGCCCATGTAAAGATAAGGCAGTTAGAAGGGACAGGTGTTCGGAGCGTTGAGCGGAGCGCTTGGAGGTTGAGCCTATTGCTCTCTGTCGGCTTTATACCTGAGACCCTTCTGAAAAAATAGAGCTAAAAAATCTGCTTTGAAAGACTTCCAAGAGCAGGTGTTCGCTATTTGTTGATAGCTTTTTCGACCGAGCCGCTCGGAAGTTGTTGATCGCTGTGGTGTCAAAGATGAGAATTGTAGTTGTTTTATATACACCTTATTTATTTACAATTTACATATGTACACATTATTCAATGATTGGTTTCCATATGATGGAAGGGGTTGTTGTAGTCCTCTGGCAACGCGGTGGAGGCTGGAGTGACGAGGTGTAACGATGAATCTGAGTTGTGCTCGGTGGCGGCGTGTAGTGGCTCTCTGGTGAGCTAGGTGGCGTAGGAGGACGGCGATTCTCAGGCCTGGTCATCGGCTGTGACGATTCCCACTCACTGTCGGATTGTGTAGTCTGAGTGGCTACCGACGTGTAGGTGGGTGGTGACGTCACGAACGGAGACACCGCCGCTGGGATGATGCGGTTGTACCTTGGAGAGGTGATCCTAGCTCGTCGATCGTCCCAGAGAGATAGCAGGATGCTGGGTGGCCTGGTCAGAGTCCTTGAAGGGATGTCCACTAGTTGTAGTGCCCAAGGAGCTAGTGGATTGTGGGAACTTGTCCCCTTTGCTGAGCTGGCTGGTGCCAGATTAAAGGATCCAGTCATGCAGTAGTCCGAAAATTCTGCGTGCTGTCGAGTAACTGTTGCGTACTGGTGGCGTAACCTGATGGTACTTTGAGTTTCGTTTTATGGCTCAATATCGGCGAGACCGAAGTTGTCCTGTCGATCGGTGAGATCGGTGGTTTCTTATCCCAGCCGCGGCTCCACTTTGACAGCGGGAAACCACGCGAGCTGATTGCGAGATGCGCGCAGCTGCGTGGGTGGCGTCAGCGGCGTGTGTGACGTCGTGGGTGCTGTCCGCTGTGGCGCGCGACTGGAAAGTGTGTGATGCGTGTTGCGGCGCGTGACAGGAAAGTTAGTTTTCACAAGGTTGTTGTGAACAGCAGGAGTAAGGTGTACTTTACGGACCAGGCATCGCAGATTAGTGGTAAGTTAGAATTTTCATAGTTATAACTGTGCTTGAAACTTTGAACGCGTTTTTCTCGAAACCATGTTTTTAAAACTTTCCTCCATCATATCTCAAAAACGGTTTGGACGATTTACTTCAAATTTAGAGGGTCTAGTCAGTACATCTGGACGCATCAAGTGGACTATTATCAACCCAAAATTTTGAAAATTTCTATTTTTTTTGTATCAAAAAGTTGACAAAAATACATGAAATTCGAACTTTTTTGTTCGGAAGTCTGTCAAAAATCCAATTTTCAAATTTTTTTTTTGATTGTAGTCCACTCGGTGTATTTCAGTGTACAGATTAAAACCCCGCCGGGTTTTTTTGTTTCAGATAAGCCAATCAGCTGATATCGTGGAGGAAGTGGGTGTCCGTTTTTTCGAGGCGGGTGTCCTCAGACCACTATAACTGTAATTCTACTGAATATTTTTAGCTAAAAATTTAACTGTATACTCTTGAAATATGTATAAATAAATGGTAAGAAGTTCAAAGTTCTATCTCTTCATTGGTCTTTACAAAAAAATTCCAAAAAATGCTCAAAAATCAGGGCATCAAACCAGAGGACCCCCTTAACTGATAAACGATGAAAAATGCAACTGGTTTCATATCGGGGGGTTGCATAGGAAAAAAGTTATAGGGGTTGAAATTCATAAAATCGTTATAACAAAAAAACCTGTTGCACCTATCTCGATGGATTCCACTTTGAAGAGCGTAAAAAAATAATACATAAGGGTTTTTGTGTTTTTCTCGCAAATCAAGTCAAGGGGATCAACTACCCCTGTGTATGTTTACATTTAATCCCAATAAAACGACAGTAATTCTTTTTTTTTTATTCCTTCTCCTAGTGATATGTTTTTTTTTTAATTTACCACAACCGTATCACGTATATAGCATTTAATGAACGGTTTTATCTAGGAGCCAACTTATTTATAGATCGATCTTTCGTTGAAAAAGTATTTATATCTGACTTATAGATAATTCTGACTGATTTATATTTGGCAATGAGATAACATAAGCATACGATCAGCACTTACACATATTCGTTTCGATAGATAAGACCAAGTTTTGGGATGACGCACAGAAAAACTGCGCAGTCAAGTAAAAAAAAGAGAGCGTACAATATGCTTGTACCTTTTATTGATAATATGTCAACAGTTTAACAAAATAATCACTATAGCAATAAATAGAAGCGAATATATAATCGTATGCTCTATTAGCCGTTGTAAGTACTGCAGTAATGATAGTCATTGAAAAAGTGTTTAAGACGTAACGACTTTTTACACCAGGAACAGCGAACAAAAGCAACATTTTCACATCCTGGAACTTCACAGTGTGAGTTGCAGTAATCTCCAAATGCAAAGTGTACAGGATTTTCAAAATTCGCTGGTTTTTCTTCTATGTAACCACTTTTGTACCAAGAATATTTGAAAAGATCGATATAACGTGGTGACGACAGTTGGTTATGAACAAGTGACTGAAGCTATATGATATTGTTTCTCAAATGCAAATTAATATCATAATTCATCAAAAGACAATTAACAGAAAAATGTCTAGCAAAATTTTTCCATACTCGGAATCCAAAAACATCGAGGGGCTCGATTTTTCCGGTAGTTCCTTTAGGTATAATTATTACTTTGACAACTCTATTTGAAGGTTTCACATCAAGTACAGCTTGGGGACAGTGTCCAGTCCAAGAATCAATCAGTAATAAAGATTTTGAACCAACTTTCGGGAAAAATACATGCTGCAACCAAATTATAAAATGATCTGAAAATAGAAAAACCTATTATTTTTCATTAGAAATAATGTCTATACAAAAACAGTGGGTGTAATTTATACCTGAAGTAAGCTTCCCAGACTTGGATACTTCTATGTACACATCATTTCGTCTGAAAAGCGTTTTCTCCACTATTGGACCAATCTTGCCAGTTGGTTCTTTTAAAACCAAAAATAGAGGAGATAGCAGCTTGCCGTCAGCTGATATAGTCGGCTGAATAGTGTAACTGTGGCTCGTAGAAGAGACTGATTGTACAAGACATTGTATTTGCTTTTCTCTTTCGACTGCTAAAATTTTTCCGGAATGCATTTCTAGTTGGAAGCCACTCTGATCTGCGTTAAATGTATTTGACAATCCGTACGTTCTAATATTTTGCTTTACGTCATAGACAAATTTTTGAATTCGTTGTTCCAAGACTTTTCCATCTTCAATTGTTTTGGATGTAATGAATTTGTCAATTTTTCTCGGTACGATACTATGAGCTGCTTTGAATGAGTTTATCCACGTACGAGATGCTTTGAAACGAAAATCAGTATGCCCTATTTCTTTTTGAATATGTAATAGGGTGGTCCTTATTTTGGGTAAGTCGGAATTTCAAACCTCTCACCCCTTGCATATCTCCCATTTGCCAAAAAAAAAATGTGTGCAAAGTTTAAGCCCAATCGGACAACGTTTACCCGTGGCCCAAGAGGGTCAAAGTTCAATATTGGAGCCAAACGGTAAAAACGAGCTTGAAGGCCTTTATTTAAGTAGACCAGCGAAAAAAAATCGTAGCAGGCTATAATCCACAAGATTTCTAACTAAATTCACTACTAATTGAATGTACTGATACCGAGTTCCGCCAAAAATTTCTATATCGAGTTGTAGATGTACGTATTTGTAGATGTACGTATGTTGTAGAATCTACGTATTTACATCTACAACTCGACATAGAAATTTTTGGCGGAACTCTGTATCAGTACATTCAATTAGTAGTGAATTTAGTTAGAAATCTTGTGGATTATAGCCTGCTACGATTTTTTTTCGCTGGTCTACTTAAATAAAGGCCTTCAAGCTCGTTTTTACCGTTTGGCTCCAATATTGAACTTTGACCCTCTTGGGCCACGGGTAAACGTTGTCCGATTGGGCTTAAACTTTGCACACATTTTTTTTTTGGCAAATGGGAGATATGCAAGGGGTGAGAGGTTTGAAATTCCGACTTACCCAAAATAAGGATCACCCTAATATGTAAGGCCCATTTTTTTAAATCAGAATCGTGCACTATTAAACCAGCATCCACAGCAACTTTGAAATTTTCGAAAGTGTAACCACAAATTCGTGCTAATTTTACTTGTATGTCCCCCCCTTGTTCAAATTGTGGGCCCACCGGTGCAACTGTCGTATAGATTGCACTTTCTTGAACTATTGTTTAACACTGCCCAAACCCAAATTTCCTTTCTTCCCGCTGCGCCAATACTCAACGGCCCTTAATTTGTACTCGTATGATAAGTCTTCGTTATCACGAGTGCATGTATCAGGCGTAAGTTCTGGTTCATACAGGGCGTTTGCCCATCCTTCATCTTCAACAATTTCCATTTTCCAATCCTTAAACGGTTCTTCGAAATGCAACGAATTTTCTTCTACCATTTCTTCTACGTCGTATTTCAAATCTAATTATGGGAGCAAGTCACAGACTGAACAGAGGTGACTCCCAGATAACACCTTCAAGTAGGGGGGATTACGATAACTATGAAAATATGTCAGTATTTACTAAATTTTTATGAAAAATATAAGGAATAGATATTTTTGAAATTCGTATTGTGGTATATTCAATATTAACTAATAAAAAAAATTGTTATCCGTAAAAGTTATCCAATCTGTCAATTTTGGCGGTAAAAACAAATAAGTAAATTCTTTTAAACTGTGAATGTGATTTATATGAATACCGTAAAAAGTTACAAAAAATAAAAAATTGATAAAGTGGTAGAATTTTCAGCGGAAAAATTAAATTTTTTCCAATTTTCCTTGCTCAATTATGTAAAATCGATTGTTTAAATAAATTTGAAATGGAATGTTTTAAGTATAACTAGAAGAGTCTCAAATTGTCTTAAAATAAAAATCAAACCATTAAGATTGGATGCATACTTTTGGTCCTATCACTTTCACCAATTATGAAAATGTAATTTCGAGAAAAATCTGTCCATCGTTTGATACGTAGATGAAGAGAATTTAGAGAAAAAAACGTATCACTTAGGGAAAAAATAAGAAAAAAAAGAAATACTGCCGTTTTATTGAGATTCAATGCAAACATACATAGGAGTAGTTCACCCCCTTGACTTGATTTGCGAGAAAAACGCAAAAACCCTTATGTATTATTTTTATACGCTCTTCAAAGTGCAATTGAATCCATCGAGGTAGGTGCAACAGGTTTTTTTGTTATAACGATTTTATGAATTTCAACCCCTATAACTTTTTTCCTATGCAACCCCCGATATGAAACCAGTTGCATTTTTCATCGTTTATCATTAAGGTAATTATCCGTTTGGGTGCATTCGATTATCTCAAGTGAAAATAGGTGAAACCTGAAAAGTACCCCTCGAAGGTCTCAACTTCAAAGGATAATTTCACCCCCTAGAAACGTTTTTCCGCCGATAAAAAAATATACGTATCTCTTAGATTTTGATGTAGAATAACATATATAAATTTCATCAATATCGAAGGATGTCAGCGGAAAGACTTTCCTTGTAAGATACTAGTTTTATTTAGACCCATGACACCGACAACGTTGCAATCATAATCCATGAAGGTTGAGAACCCTCAGCTTTATTAATTCATACTATTCATTTCAAGTACTTTTCATATTCACCTGAACTTCATGAATGCAGTACATAAGCTTGCAATAAACTTTTGATTGAAAAAATATATTTTATACCAATTCATTGGAACGGAATAAATGAATTCCAAGCAGATTTTGTTATTTAAGAAAAGTAAATACCTCTAGTTGAGGAAAAAAATGTTCATCTCCCTCCTCAAGAAAAATATTTCATTTCAATCAAATAAACATGTGTAAGACAAATGTTTTTCTTTGGAAGTGATAAATTTTTATTTGAATGGCATGAATCAATTTTAAACAAATTCTATTATTCTGGTCAAATAAATACCTCTAGTTACGGAAAATAAACATTTCTTCCGGCAGAATGTTTTACTTCAATAAAATAAATACGTTACAAATAACTGTTTTTCTTTCGAATGAATAAACCATTTTCATAGATCTGAAGTATTATATGATCTACTAGCGTATCACTTGCAAGTAGGTACTTACCGCCAACAATAATTCTCCGAATCTTTATTGGGTAAGGAGAGTGCAAAACAGTGTTGCGGTGCGGGTTGAAATAATTCCGTCACGAAGCTTTTATTCTTTACAGCTGTGTGACCGCTTCAGTAACTTTTTGCCCAAGGCCACGACACATTTCCTCTGGAGCATTGGTATTCCACAAGCGGAATACCACCGCAGTCACTTTTCACTCTTTCCATTCTTCCCACCATCCCCGACGTGTCACTTAAGGGACAATTGTCGGGCTTGTCAGCCGAGAGCTCGAAGTCTGAAATGGGGGTGCTTAGAGGACGGCGTCAAGCTTCATAAGTTAAACGGTGCAATTTCTAACGTCGGGAAATGCTATGGGACTTCCATTTCCGCAAATTTTGCGCTCCGCTTTCAATGAAGGGTGAACGAAGTTAAGCTTTTCACTGTACTTTCTGCGGTCCACCTTGTAAATGATCGTTTCTCAAATGAATTGTGCGACACGATAAATATGTCTCAAGTTTTTCGAACGTCGATATCGTCGAAGAGCATTTAATAATACTGCATTATTTTTTTATAAAACCGCGACTATTTGATGTTCCTCGATCAATTGAATATCAGTTTAAAGGAATCCCATGGTCCTGATGGGGATCGGCTTTCGATAAATAGGCGAAATTTGTACTATTTTACAAATCAAATCATACCGATTAAAATTCATCGTTATTATCAGGTGATTCTATTAGCCTATAAAATTCACGAACTATCAGAGGTCAGAAAATTGTTGTCAAAGGTTAAAAACGGCACGTGAGTAGGGTAGCAATTTTTTGTACTAATTGTGATCCCCTCAATTCAAAAATTATATATTTAAGGTGTACGATTCAATGAACGTTAAGCTTGAGATTGCAATACGCAATCTCCACTGACTGTTTCGATCAATTCAAGATCTCAATGAAAATTTGGATTGCGATGATTTGCAGATAATTCAGTTGCAAAGAAAACGAGCTAGGATTTATTGAAATTGGATGTACTTTACAGTTTTTGTAAAACAAAAAAACAAGCCTTAAAAGAAGTTTTTTTGTTTTTTTTTTTTTGCATTACTTTTTATCTCTGTACACACCAATTAAATTACAGGCAGTACCATCAAACACGGATAAAATCTCTTATTGAAATTTTCTTCTCTTCCATAAAGTAGCTCCTTCATTTTAAATAAGATCGTTTCTTATTCTATTATTTTATTCGTTTTATAGCAATTTGAAATATAAAATTCTCTATAAGCGTCGTATGACCTGTGTTGGAGTCCCTCAAGTTTTATGAATTTTTCTAACAGAAGCATCCGGTCAAAGAAAACAGAATATGGCAATTTTTATGCTCACAATTTGAATGAGAGTCATGTAAATTTCTAGTTTTTCCATCCAGTCATCTTTGAGATCATCGCGGGAGTTTGTCAAGAATTGAAATTTTGATTTTTTTAATACAACCATGCGTTCAAAAAAAAAAATACAATATGTCAATTTTTTATGCTCAATATTCGAATCTAAAATTGTGTAAATTTCATTTCCGACAGATGGATTCACAATTGCCTAAAGACCTATTTTTCAGACACTAGAGGCCGAAAACCTTGACTTACATTGAAATTAGAAAAAATCATTTTTGACCGAAGTCAATACTTTTTTTTTATGTAACCACGTGGTGGTTGAAAGTAATTAGGTTTACCGTGTCTTGCATTTGTAATCGAAGTAAGCCTTTTTGTGTAATTATGCGTTCGAGAAGATCTACTCTAAAAAGGATTCTGTGGTCGAAAATATTAATTTTATTTGTGTTAAAAATTGCTTGGAATGAATTTATAAATAAATCAGTGATATTAGACGTGTTACATTCTGAGAGAACGTCTGCAAGAAATCTTCTATTCGTTGTTTGATTCAGATTAAATTCAGATTCACAGATCTTTTGATGGCCATGTGTGCGAACTCTGATGTTCGGTTCATTCTGTTTCTGGTTCAGCTCTTCACTGTCTGTGACGAACTCATTATTTTGGGTCGTGTCAACTATCACCATGTGTGATTGAAATAATTCTATTCGCTTGAGTGCTTTAATTTAAAATACACATCTATAAATAAATAACAAGTTCTTTTTCATCAAATTCTTAGAACTAGGTTTTCACAATGTCTTATTCACTCGTAAGGTTGTTTAATTACGGTTGCAATAGCAGTACTTGAGTTCGAAGTTCTGACTCTAAGAATTTGTTAGATCAATATTTCTTTATTTAGACCTAAAAAGAGGTGGGGGTAAATTATGGCGGTAAATTGTCGTCTCGTTCATTATTGATTTTTCGTATAAACAGTGATAAAAGGACTTGTTGGAAATTGAATTTTCTTTCGACAGTAAAGACCAGAAAAATTATGAAATCAAAAATGGAATTTGAAACAAACTTTAGTCATTACCATTTTTCATGTGAAATTGAATATAAACAAGTTCTTCAATAAACAAAAATTCACTCTTAAATTGAAGATGGCGGCCGAAGCCAGTGAGTGTGATTACCGAAAACCGAAATGTAGAGTGCAAGCGCTCCCCCCCCCCCCCCCCCCCCCCTCATACTCGACGGTTCACTAAGGAAAATCACTACTGTCTTTTTTTGTTCTGTGTCAAATCCTAATTAAATTCAGCTAGAACCAGAATCATCGGGCAACTTTTTAACGTCGTATCGCTGAAATAAATCTTTTCCCTCTTTAATTGTAACATTCAATAAGAATTCGAGTATCAGAATCAATTTATTCAAAGTTGAGAAAATCATTAACGTGTTTCTCCTGAATCGTTAGACTTTAAAGCGGGCTGGTACTTCCAACTTTTTTGTCTACCAGCATATGCTACAAGATGACAAAATTTCTGGAAAGTTGAAATTTTGGCCACGGATCATTAACCAATACTTGGTCGAATAGACTATTACACATATAGCGATACGTAGTACAAAATACTGATACAGTGACGTTTGAATATGTGATTTTTCAACAACCAATGCCCACCGATCGCAAAAAAGTACGAATTTTATGAAAGGCCATAGGGGGATAAACAAAGTCAGAACGCCTTTTGCAAATATTTCAATGATATTTTATGGATAACTGGATACTAATAGAATACTAAGATTCTGAAAGTATCAGACCTCAATTTCAATTGGTTTTTGAGAGAAAAAATAAAAATAAAAAATATACAATAATTTTTTCCTCAGAATTGGCTCGACCGATTTGTTCGAAAATTCAATATGTTATTGAGCAAGTCAAAAGCTTATGCAGATACAATCTGCAAACTTTTAGCTTGATAAATTCATGACGAAGAAAATTATTTTCTCCCAAATCCTTGTTTTTCGCTATGATGCTTTGTGCGAAAAAACCTAAAACTATCATTTTTAGAATCCTTGTACGTTCCTCAGTAAATGGTATTTTTTCACAGTTTTTGTAACTATACGCCGTAATTGAATATAATAAAAACTCCACCTTCGAACTTCAACCTCTGTCCCAATCTAAATAATCATTTCACCTATTCCGAATCCACTTTACCTAGTTACGTGGTTACACATTTCTCAGCTCTAATAAATCCTTTATACAACCAAAAGGGATGGGTTTATTTTTTCTCTATCTCATTATCATTCCTTCCATCATTCCCGGATCGAGGACAGCTACAAGACCGGACCTGCATTACGTAAAGAACATCTTCGGTGGGTATAGAGGTTGTTCGATAGCTGGTCGTCTAACTAACACCCCTCTATCCCGTAACATGCTCAGAACGCCTTTTTCAAAATCATATTTCAAAATACAATATTGAATGTGAAAATAATAAGACTATCAGAATTTCAAGAATGGTGCTTTCAATAAAATAGTTCGTAAGGCCGTCGTAAGATTGGTGTGTCGCTGTAGTAAATTAATGCGTAATATCACCACTAGACGGTGCGTTCCGATATTAGCTCCCAGTCCTGTCAACAATCTTTCATCTCTTTTACGCTGTCGAGTTCGTGATTAACTCTGTCTCTGATCTAGGGAGTTCTTTGCGCTGCCAGCTAATTTTAGAACGCACCCTAAGTAGCACTTCTAGAATCACGATGAAAGTAACGGGGAATCCCTGAAATAAATAATTTTGAGGTTATTGCACCTTGAGATATAACACATAACAGTACTCTGACGAAATTACTATTTTCTTTTATAAAAATTCCCTACTATTTTCTATTATTATGACATCAGTAAAACCTCATAATACCAAGTGTTGTACTTGTGATTAATGAGTTAAAAAAACGGTTTGGCATTCCTCAAGTTATTTTGACTCAAGAAGACATTGATGAATTTTCACTAATTTTCACCACACAGATTTTTATATGTGACGTGATTTGTGGATACTGCCGTATGTTAAAATGTAAAAAAAGAAAAATTAATCGAGATGATTGTAATGAATGTGAAGACGAATTATCGGAAGAATATGTCGAAGAAGACTTGGAAAGATGTGCCTGAATTTTGGCACAGCTATCTTTATCACAGTCAAGTAGGAACAATCTATCCTATGTTGCAAATAGTGATCATGATGATGTAGAATACGTTGCAGTTTTGATCCAAAGAACCGTATCGACACATGCATATTGCTACCTTTGTAATGTTACCAGTAATAATAACTCGTCAGTTGTCCCGATGAATGTGCGGATGCAAGCTTTTATAAAGCAAGGAATTTATATTCCAAAGGAAACCGATGCTGTGCAAATCGTATAGTTAATAACCTTTTTTTACAGAAGATCTCCACCTTTTAAAAGTATTTTTAAATTCGCCTTACATTGAATCATTTGAGTTTGAAAAATTAATGGAATCCTTGGCTATAGAGTATGATTCTACGTTGTTTAATAAAATGGACGAACATCGTATTTCAGAGGGGACCATCAGACTTGCTAATAATGGATTTTGATGGGACTCAGGTATGTTTCAGAGGTATTTTCCCTAAGTACCAGGTGAATGGGAATTCATGCGCTAAGTCTTGGTTTTCAAGAAAATCGACGGTAAAATTTCACTCGCGTTATAGTATATCTATACCAGTAATTATGTTTATCCATTGAACAAGTGAGCGTGACGCAGTAAGCAAGATTCACGACCGGCACGCTGGTAGCAGGTGATCGAGTCCTGTCGGCACGCGACTTTTTTTATTTTTTTTTTCTATCTGTTGTCTTTTTTTCTAGTTTACACAGCCTATTTTACTGAATATTAATAACAAACATTGCATTAGAAAGTTGCGGAGAAAAAAACTGATATACGATGTACGGTTCTTGAACAGTTATAAAACTAGCTCTTTCTTTTTGTTAGAATCGAGGATCTGGCCCCTTGTCGAAGTCCCAAGTATACATATATTCATAGCATTGGGATTCATAAGATGTACATGTCATGATACTGTGTTATGCTTCACGTGCTTTTATGATAAATACCACCCAAACGATTGTTCTTCTGATGTACACTGCGATAGCGAATAATTAAAACATCTGCATGTATATACATTGTGACGTGGTATTTCGTACCCCGTCACATGGTTTAATTATCGCACTTCCCTACGTACGGAATATCGCTAAAAATAACGAAAGCATGTCTGAGACATACCTTTTTTGCCTTAATAGGTACTTCTAGAATAATGAAATGTCTTGCGACTCTGGACATTATTGCTACGTATTTAATCCCATCAAATATAAAAAATAAGTAATACATCCAGCTAAAATCACATATTACATAGATAAGTTTCCAAATATAACTTCTCATCCTCAATTTTTCCGCATTCATTGAAGTAAAAATATTAAGGTGTCGAAGTTTCAACAGATTTCATTCATTCGTTCATCGGATGAACAAAATAAAAAATGACATGAGTATACGATTAGTCCATATAGGTAAAACTGTGACACAGCTTCGATGCATGCTTCTTCTACCAATCACTTATGTTAATATTGATTAGTAATCGAAACGCTCTTTTAAATCATTATACATGCTCAAACATATAAAAATTTCAATCAAATACTAATACTCTACCTTTAAGAAGTGGTACTAAGCGGCCCCAACAAGTAATCGCTCCTTTGCGATTGAACTGTCCCAAAGCGAGTTCCATGTAGAATAGAGGGATGCCTCCAACCACAAGCATGATGCAGTATGGAACTAAAAATGCTCCTGTAAATTTAATGAACAGTATTCAGACTTGGGGACCATTCGAGTATTAGCTAACGCTAAAACAGGGATAGGCCATTCAAAAAAACGTTACCAAACATTATCCTACAGTAGTGGTTCTAGGCCTCAATCCCCCTAGATTTATTCTCCGCAGACTGAAATTCTTAAACAATATCCACGCGAATGAATTCTCTCCGGAAAAAATCACCCCACTCGGAAATTTCTCCAGACATGATTTTCTGTACTGCCAAATTTCCATGGACATTCACTTTAATATATTCATTTATTTTAAATTTCATAAGTTTATTCATGTACTAGTTCTATTTGTTGATTCAATTTAATTTATTTGAATTATTTCAATTTATTTTATTTATCTTCCTGGTGATTTTAGCCAAGGAAAATCGTCGGTGGAGATTTTACGAAGGAGAGAATTTCTTCAGAGAGATTTTAGCCGAGAGAAAATCTTATCCAGGAGGATTGTGCTCGCAAAATTTAGCCTGGAAAAATATAGTCCACCGAGATATAGGCCGGATATCACAGTAGTCGAGATTCCAGCAGGCGTTAGTAACATAGGAAATTCAAAGTGCGTACTCAAAGCTAACACGTCGACCACTTCAGAATAATAAAGAATTTTCTTCGAAAGGTGTTAATAATGCATGAATTGCTCAATAATAGTATCTTAGCAAATAGTTCGACTTCTCAATAAGACCGCAAAAGCCGCCATGAGGAAGAGTTTTTCCGGGAACTTTCTCGAGTACCTCCACCATACAGGTATTTCTCGCTTACTACCCGGGAGAAAACGTCCATGTCTGACCATATATACTTGAATATAATCATATATGATTTATCTGATTCAATGATTCATATATGACCATATATGTAGAAAAATAATTTTTTTTTGTCGATGTACAATTCATAAAAGATCATATATGGTCATAAATGTTCAAACAAGAACATGTGTGGAGAAAAACAAATTGTTTTCTGTCGATGCACAATTCATATAAGATCATATATGAGTCATTCCAAGTCAAGCCGGACGGATTTGGCCAAAAATATACCTCAATGTTTCTGACTCTCTCGTAATTTTTTCTTAGGATTCTCTGAGCAGAATGAAGACGTCAAATAATTTTTTTAAATATGTATTGTTCAAAAGTTGAAACGGATTGAATTTTAAAAAATAATACTTTGAAGAAATAATGCTCTCTTTTAAACATCGATATCTCCGGTTCTCTCTGTCGTACAGATTCCAGCAAACACTCATTTCAAAGCCCTTGAATCGTACTTTCATTTTGTTTATTTCAAATTTAGGGAACAATGATTTTCCACTTATTATAAATGTAAAGACAATATATGTCTTTGAAAGGCGCATGCGCCATGTCGGTAAACCCGGGGTCGCTATAGACGGTAGGGATAAGAGAGAAGAGCCATGTGTCAAAGAGGCTCAAAATAAAAGACGGAATAGTGAAACGTTAAGGAGAAATCGGCAAATTAAACAAAGAACATAAATGTCGTTTCTTTGTTTTCAGGTGAGAGTTTGTTAATGAAATAATAAGATGCACAGATCCCTGAAGGAAAAAAAAGGATAAAATAAAAATCTTTGTTTTCAGAGCAACGCCACGTCTTGTTAATTTGCAAACCTAACCTCCAAAATAAATCACATTATATAAATAATTATATTATTTACTTGTAAAATAGTGAAAAAAAATACTAGCATGTTCCTTGATTCATTCTCTGAAAACCCTGTGAGTTTCAAAGTGGAGCTACGGCGGAAACTATATTTAAAAAGCGATTGTTTCATGGGCATGACCACAGGCAGGGGCACGGTAGACCTTGCTCGCGCGTGGTTATACGTACTTGAAATTCAACTCAGGTAACAAACTGTGTGTTAGTTTTCCCTTTTATACAATTGGTTTTCAAATCCGAAATTTCGAATATATTTCCAGAAATTTTTATCACAGTTTATACTGAATTTCTCAAAAGGTTGTATGCACCAGTAATCCACTAGTTTCCAAGGTATTCCGAGTAATAGAATAGTAATACCTATTGTATGAACACCCGTTTGCGCGGATCCTCAGGAATACATTTTGGACTAGAACTGAGTTCTTACCAGGCTCTTGAATATCTCCTTTTATTTATCCTTTCAGGTATTCATGATTTCCCTTGACTCGCGAAACGCCTTATATTATTTGACTATTTCAGTATTGTCTTGACACTTGCCAGAGTCACGTCGATTTTCTGATCACGTAACTTCGAACGACTCAAAAGCATTTTATATTTTTGGAAGTGCTTTGAAATTAAATCATTACTAATTATTATGTCACTAAAACAGATAAGTTATACCCGCTGCTTAAATCCGTTCAATTTAGCAAAGCACTCAAGAAAATCAGTGAAAATTTTGAGACGTCTACTTCCGACGATGCTACACAAGTTGAAAATGAAAAATATAACAAAGTCCGCAAATACGAAAATTTGTGACTGCTGTCGGTTGAAACTTGTAAAACTGCCTGCAATCAGTGAAATTAGTGATTATTTTACACCAACGAGTGAGGAGCCTCAACCTGGTACCAATGCAGTAATTCAATCATCAAGCGACGAAAAGAATTCTATGCCCCAGCAAAGATCTGTGGATATTTTGAAACTAAATGAGAGTTCAATTGAACTGTGAACATCAAGTATCAGTGAAAGAAAATTACAACAGAAAAAATATCATCAAGACAAATTAAAAAAATTGCACAAAATATTGGATTCAAAGGTATTTCATATTGAAGGTGACATTAAAACGGATTCGAAAAAAAACCATAAACAGTGAAGTAATTCAAAACTTAAAGGTAGAGTTTGACTCTACAAACGACCAGAAGAAGAAAATTCAAATTTTAACAATATTTCAAACTTTGTCATTTCTTAATGGTTATAAAAACTTCGACGTTTCGAACCAGATGATTGCCGTAGCCAAAAAACCGCAGAAAAACACGGAATTTTATCCACCCCCAACGTAAAGACTGGTAAAAGGTCGAGCCAAGATACACTGACCTGTGTTGTGGATTTTTATACATCTGATCTCGTTAGTCGTGTGGTGGCGGGTAAAAAAATTGATATTGCCGTTGAAGAATATGATCAAAACATTCATAAACAGAAACGACTGATACTTTCCAATTTAAAATAGACATACCGCACCTTCAAGGAAAAGTACCCTGACTTGAAGATGGGTTTTTCAAAGTTTTATGACCTAAGGCGTACTCCTTGGAGCTAGTGGGACTCGCTTAGTTTGTGTATGCGCGATCCATGAAAATGTGAAACTATCGTTAGATGGTGCAAAAATTACACAACTGATAGCAAATACACCGCAGCCATTGAATAATTACGAAGATTTTTTGAAACAAATAATGTGCAACCTACCAGCAGCCGAATGTCACCTGAAGCGGTCTGTAAGGTGTCCAGGCACCGAAAACGTAGTGAAGCAGTTGAAAGAACTATTCGAGGAGGGATTGATTGATACCGAGACGTGCAGACAATTGGTATCAGTGGATAGAACAAAGCTTGAAACTATGCAAACACCTGTGGAAGATTTCTTGATAAAATTCCAATCACAAGGGAATCGCTGATGACACATGTATTTATTGCTCATTAGGAATTCGCTTATTTTTCGGAAAAAGAAAACAAACAATTAGAACCTAGAGAGTGTTTAGTGGTCCGCGATGTTGCAGAAAACGAGCGTTTGTTATACAGGACGCGATGCAAGGTGTAGACTGGAACAATGACAAAGTGACGGTACGCCCAGGGTCGCTTCCGTCACCTACTACAAAGAAGACGGTACAATTCAGCTAAAGAATTATACAGCATGTTCAGAGTGCATTAAACACGGTACCGTCGCCGTCCATGTTTTCCAACAAAAATTTGTGAAGATATGTAAATTTGAACAACTGGTGAATTTGAAAAATTAACGACGGAGCCAGGAATCGAACCTGGTATCTAGAGATGCTTTACCGGAGACTTACTCCACTAGACCACCTAGCCGCCAACATCTTCACACTACAGTCTCCTTACATTGTGCATACAGAGATGAAATTCTCACTCAACACATAAAGTTGGCACATGAAAACAAATTTGAACTCACTGGTTATGAGAGAAATTAATGACAACAGAGTCAGGGCGGCTAGGTGGTCTAGTGGAGTAAGTCTCCGGTAAAGCATCTCTAGATACCAGGTTCGATTCCTGGCTCCGTCGTTAATTTTTCAAATTCACCAGTTGTTCAAATTTACATATTTTCAACAAAACTCTCTCGTAGATTAATGATTCGCACACCCGCATCTCATTTATTAGACGGCATTGCCGTCTTGCGGGCTTCTCATCGGAAGCAAAGGATTGAAAGGGTAAACATAACATCTACACACTACAGTCTCCTTACATCGTGCATACAGAGATGAAATTCTCACTCAAAAATTTGTGAAGTTTCTAAAACGTGAAATGCGTAAAATTGATAAAGTCATTCCCTTCTCTGATGAGCCAACGCACAGTATGAAAACGAAAAAAAAAATTTAACATATGTCTTCACGAAGAAGACTTTAGAATGTTAGCGCAGAATGGAATTTCATAGCTACTCCACATGGAGAAGGGCCTTGTGATGATATTGGGGATGCCCTCAGTAGTAATACGAGGCGGGTTCTGAATACAAATCTCTACATTTACAGCACAGCTCCCAGACGCAAACCCTTTTCTAAAACGTTCGAGGAGTGGGAGTTAGCCCCACTCTGGCTGATTATCGATAATCGGAAAAAAATCCTCCAAATTACCACGGTTTTCACCTTTGTCGGATGAATGACTTTCTATGTTACTATACTAACCCCCCAAAATATGCTCTACTTTTAACCTCATCAGACAAATATAGGATAAATTACGCTCTCCGTAACCATGCTCATCAAGCAAGATCGAGAAACTGTATTACCGAGCGCCACCCTGAACCCTCAATAGTTCAACCTCGAACCCGTGCACGTGTCAAGTTCATTGTTAGCTTAAAGAAGGTTCCTTCGGTTGGGAGGCTTGCAACGATCCTGAACGAATTCTCGGAATTTAGTCTGACAAACAATTCGTTCGACAAGTTTCGACTTCAGGTTGATAGGCCTATATGTTCGACGGGTTTCCGCGCTACATTGAAGTCTGAAAAGTTCTGCATTCGTGAGAAAAGATCTGTATCGGCTCTGAACGAATTTAGGCTGACAAATAATTTTCGGAATCGTTCGACAAGTTTTTCGATTTGACGTGGAGAGGTCTGCGTCGATCTGCGAGCAACCGACGGGTTTTGGCGCGACGTTGAATTCTGGCAGCATTAAATGTAACCTTGAGTTCTGGGACGTTCCGCAGACGTTTTTCCATAGATTACGAAGTTTTTAGAAGTTATAAGTCTAAAGACTAAGCATTCATTATAAGTCTAAAGAATTATAATGAACGAATGCTGGTAGAAATACGGCTATAAAAGTAAAAAATTTCACGTCAGAACGCTAGTCTCAGATCTTCGCTGACGGAGAGAACATCGAAACAAACGGAGCTACGAAAGTGAAATGATATATTCATAAAAAATATTAAAGACTTGAAAATAATTATGCATCAAAAATCTCAGCTCAACGAAGTGATGAAAAAGTTGGAACGTTTGAATTTGATTAGAGAATAAAAACAAAAAAGAAAGGAATGGATTTGACAAAACTGAACAAAATTGGCAAACTGGAGCAATTTCTACCCACGTCGAAGCTGTCAGACTTGCAGATCTTAAGAAATTATCGAGTCACAAGTATCAGGAGAGTGCAGGCACGGTTCGGACAACGGCTGGCTATTCGATGTGGATGGTACGTGCATGCGTTATCCTCCTGGCACGGATGGCGAAACTGCTGTGCGACGATGACATCCTATTCCGGAACATGGTGCAGGCTTCTGAGAAGGATCGGCTGCTAATGAAATATCTAGGCGGCCTACACGATCAACCAGAATTTGCCGACATATCGACTCTCGAATAAGTTTCATAAAAAAAAATATAACAGTCATCTTTGTCCTGAGTATGTAAGAATCAATTTCAATTAAACTTTAAAAAATTATGGAAATGATGTAAATGTTCAAAACATATTTATTCTTATGAAAGAAATTTTCTTATTTTTATTTAACGTTATTATAAGAATCCTTTTGATTTGTTCAGGTTGTCCATGAGTCTATTAGAGTGATCTAAAACAAAACAAGCAAGTAAATGTGGTTTTAGTAATAGAATAAACCTCAAATCACGTAAGTTTTATAGTTTTCTTACTGCAAAATGAATAAAATGAAAAACAGTGTTTTTTTTTTTTGTCAACATATTACTTCATCTTACTGGTATATGCTGGATACTTTGTAGAACCACTATTTCTTATCCTGCTTCTTCTGTAGGTGAGCTAGTAGGTACACCCGCTTGATGGATAAAAATTTCCATTCTCTGAGTTCCATAAGCCGCGATAGCCATGTTGACGGAACTCCTTAAAAAGTCGAGGGGAAAATTAATTGCCCACTCTCACGGCACGTGAATTAACGGAGTTATGCTTACGTACTCCATATTCTAGAAAAAAAACTTGAGAAAAAATTTCAACACATGTCTGAAGTGTTGATTGTTTATCACAGAATACCAAGAAAAAAAATATGATTGAAACACACATTTCTAAAGTCTTGATTGTCTATAACAAAACGTAGAAAAAAAAATGGTGATATTCTGGTACAACTTACCGGTATAGATGGTGGTGATATTTTTATTTTTTTTTTATAAACCAAAAAAAAGACGCACGCGTTAAATTATTTTTATTCACTGTAAAAATCCCAAGTTGTTGCACAATAAACGTAAAAACTGAGTAACTGCACTGATTTCGATCACACACCTTAGCTCGTCGCCGATTCGACTGTAAATGATTTCATCAGGCGTATGTGGCACCACTGTTCGTACAGCATCTTCATGTATTTAGGTTCACAATTAAACCTATATAATATCTCGAAGTGGTTGGTACTTGTTGGTTACGTTTGCATAATACCTCTGTCTCACTCCGTCCTACTGCACTAGTGCGTAGATCTCGAAATTTCAACGACATGAATCTGGCACCGTAGGAAAAGTAAAAACATCCCCATCTACTATACTACTATACTTCCGTGTATCACTCTTGCAAACCTTCTTCGTCAAGTTCCAAGAACTGCCTTACTATCTCACACATAAACGCTACAGGTTCATTCGAGGAATATTTTGAAATTTTCTTTAAAGAATATTGCAAACAGTTATCGGCGAATTCTCGACAATGTGTGTGAGTCATGACTTTGTCCCGTTGAAGAGACCGTACCAACGTAGAACAGTTACTATGAAACAAGCGTGTGACCGAAAGAAGAAGAAACAAATGTCGAATCCGAAAAGTGTTTGAAATTAATAAAAAGATATTAACTGAGAAATCATCACCAGCAGAAATTCAAACCTGGATTCGATTTGGAACCCAAAATACTAAGCTTTTGAATAAAATTTTACGAAACAACGCCTTAACGATTGAGTAGAAGACACAAGTTTTGACTACAATTGGAATCTTGAAATCACTGACAGCTATGTTTCTACAGTTTCAAAGAGTGAATGGCGGATTACAAAACCAACGGAGAAGTGATCAAGTACGGTGAGAAGATTTGGAGACAGCTGTTAAGAGCCGAATTAAAATAGGAGCCGTTATCAATTTACGTTATAAGGATTTCAGCAGGTTTTTGGAAGATGCAAAACACCTGGTCGTAATAAGACCGAAGAAGATGCTGCGAAAAGCGGGAAGTTTAAAAACAAATGCGTCTTTTCCTGTGAATTCAGTATAACGAAAAACTCTAAAATTATAGAAGAACCGAAATTTTTCAATACTAAAAATCAAGTCATCCTCCACTGTGTCAGACTTATTTTTCCATACATTGCACGATTGGCGGAAACCTAATTTCACTATTGTGTCAATGACTTTATTGGAATATATTGCAATGAGCGTAGTGATACCAAATAGCGAAGATAAGCCTCTTTTTTTTCACGTTCCCTTCCCGGACATAGTCAATTCCGCTGGAGGATTACTTCGCTTAGCGTTTCCTTCGTTCTCTTCCTCGGCTGCTTTTTTTGTTATGATGTCATAGACCCCTTGACTCGTGTTATAAATATTTTACAAATCTGCGTAATACGTACTTTGACGAAGTCCTTGACAAATATCCATTATGCCACAAAATAGAATAATTCCTTTCATATCAATGCCTAAGAGTCTCATGGCAAAAACTATTCGATGGTTTATTTCAAAAGCCCTATCAATCAGAGGACATGACTTTATATAATTTACACGACAATTGCACTTCACCGCTATCTTGAAGCCCCATCTACGAGGACTTGCTTCACTAAAAGTTATACAGGGTGTCAATAAAGTAACGGGACGGCTGAATATTTCCGCAGGTTAGATAATTTCCCAAAATGTTAAGGTCGTTCTGGAAGTAACTTTTTCCAAGGAATTCAATGGTGGCTTTCATTTTTACCTTGGCGATGTCCTTCAAGGTTATTTCAAGGTCTTGCAAGAAATCTTGCAAATTATAAGAAAGTATTAAAAAAAATCTAATTTTTGAAGTTTCTAGACGGTATTGACCCCCCTTAACCGATTTTTTTCTATCAGATGTCCCTGACATTACAATTTTTTCACTGTTAAGGTGCAGGCTCAGACATGCTCTCTATCAATTTTTTGATTCTTTGATGGAAGGTAGTACAGAGCGTAGAGCACCTCCATCACCCCCAAATTCTCACGATCCATCCATATATAAGGTCAACACATCCATTGTAGACTCATCAGTCTTATACAATACGTAAAAAAGTTAGAAGTTCTGAATCTATCAACGACATTAACGTTGAAGTCGTGGCTGCTGAAGCATACTCCAAACTCTTCAAGTAGATGGAGATCACGCACAATTTGCTGAACGACCTGCCTTCAGATCAGGAGAATCACAATGTTTTCAATCAATGGATCAGCATTGGAATGAGAAATGTCCAATTTCTACGTGATATTTCCCTGCGCCCTGAAATGAGCGTGGAGCAGCAGCATGCTGTGATGACAGGCGGCAATATCGGTAGTCCTGCGGTTACAGTGTGCTTTTGCTGATCGGATTCGTACCGGCATTGTCACAAAACTACATCATAAAAATTTGGAGACCTTTCTAGACGATGCGCAGCAGGTGATCGTCCAGAGATTGAGGTTGGTGCAGCGCGATGATGGGAATGTAAAGGTTAACATCTTACTGGTGTGCAAATTTGAAAACGTGAAACATGATGAGATCACCACGGAAGTTGAAAGCTTCAATACATTCAACGCGGTGATTCTTCCCTCGAGCGATATAGACGGTTGGCTTACGCGCATACGGAACGATCTGCTTGTGAAGTTCGACAATTTTGAACAACGTGATTCTGGTTGAAGCATGTTCATGATCCTCAACATCGTTGTAAACATTAGCGGTTACCAGCCTCTTGCTGCAAGACTTTCAACATTCGTCACGCTACCCAAGAACCTTCAGCGCAAGAAGGCTGTGGTCAACGTGAAAAACGAAAATGCCTTCTTTGGCCTGCCGCTGCTACTATCCACTCTGTGAAAATCAACGCTAGCCAGGTGGGAAGTTATCGTGGGTATATTTCCGAATTTGACTGCACATGTATCAAATTCCCAGCTATTCTGCATGACGTCGAAAACTTTGATAAATTGAATAATTTGCAAGTCAATGTGTACGGAATAGAATCTGAAACTTTTTCACGTCATGCAAGTCAGAAAAAAGCGTCATCGTGCCAATTTGTTTGAGCAAAAATTTGCGTAGTGCAAACGTTGACACGATTCATCTTCTAATGCTTGAAAGTAACGATTGTCTTGAACATGATATAACCCTTTAGTTCAAACCAAGATTCCACTTTGCTTGTACTAAAGATCTTCCACAATAAGTGGGCAAACAATTGTCTAATCATAATGGCAACAGTTTTTATGCGACATATGTTTGTGTCACTCCGCCATAAAACCCACATACGACCACTATCAGCAAAACTGTATTCTGATGAATAAAGTGCAAATGGAATTTCCAGACTCTAATGATTTAGCATTTCAAATGCACACCTTGTACCGCAAAATGCGCGAATTTCAAAAGCATGTCCCGCACAGTGTAGCATACTATGTACTGTAACGCTAAATTCTGTTACCCTCTGATGAGGACTTACCGTTGACACTTTGGCGCGATTCTCCACTTATTCTGAACACTAAACTATAACAAAATCAAATGCGTTGGGCGCGAGATGCGGTAGCGTCGAATTTTCAAACAATAATACGAATCAAGAAAAACAATACGAAATCATACGGAAAATAACGAGAGAACCCGTTGTATGGCTGGCTAGGCTCAGGTACTCACACGAACTGGTAGAGTGGCGGTATTCAAGGCAGCTAACGATAATTAAAGAATTAATGAAAATAAAGAAATAAAAAATAAACTCAAATCAGAAAAAATGAACAGGTCAATCAGTCATATATTGTCGAGTAGGTTACAGGTTAAGATAGGCAGATTAAATGGCATCGGTAGCGGTAGTTAATAAAACAGGCAATAGTTGTTCACAGAAATTTCGGTAGAATAGAATTAAACGGTAGCTTTGAAACGAGAGACGATAGTTAACAGCGAAAAATGAGCGTAGGTCAGAAGAATCGATATAATGCAAGAATTTACCTAAAACTGCACGTCACTGGGCGACGTGATCTTACCCAAGTTGCAAATGACGCTACGCGAAGTATTATTCTGTTAATTAAAAATGAGAGTGAGAATTTTATTGCAATCGGTAAAAAACAAAATAACGATAACTTGGGAGATAATAACGGAAGAATAAGACCAATTTACCATAGATTCTAACCAGTATGAAAGATTGACGTTCATTATTAATTTACAAAAATTGGTAGCGTAGACGATAGACTAGAGTTAACGGTCAAGCACGAGAGAAATTTTCGGGAGAGTTATTCGTAAACGATAGAATCAATAATTTACAATATTTCGGGATCCGAAGAATTATGCGAAGAAATCTTAAAACATAACTTACGAGAGAATACAAAATGATGAGAGAGTGAGAAATTCGGAGAGCTCGCAGAATAAAGAAATACACTAAATACACCTCAGTATAATAAAATCAAAAATACTACGCAGAACTTAAATTAACAAGGAAATACGATACTGCGGTAACATACAGAGAAAAGAATACAAAGCAAAAATAATATAGGATTGCCAATAGCAATAGAAAAAGGTGCGGTAATATTTGCAGGCTAATTCTACGCTCGGTTATACTCCAAGGAACTCGATATACGATACAATAGGCAGGATATAAATAAAATATAATAAGCAATACCGAGAACAAAATATAATAAGTACTACTATCATAGAAAATTAAGAAACGGAACATAAAGCCAATAGGGCTCAAAATACGATAGAAACTACAGAAGCAGACTAATAGAAATCCATAAATAATATAATCAAAGAAAACTCATGAATACGAAAGAATTGATTAATCGGAAGTTACGAGGTCGCTCAGACACGAAATTTATTAATTACTGAAGTCATGCAGTCACACGGCGGCTTACCGCAACTCTAAGCCGTGGACCTTGATTCTCACAAAATCGGCATCACACGATGCAACCAATAAAAGATAAATACAATAAGAAAGAAAATAGAAATTATGAGCAAGTTCGTAACGATACAATACAAAGGCAGAAGCCTTACCGTAATGGTAACCTCAGGCACACAACACTGAGTTTATTTTAAATGAAACTTAAAGAAATAGCGAGAGAAAACGAGAAGGACGGAAGGTAATTTACGGAAAAAGGATGAAGCTAACGGTAGTGCAACGATAGAGGGTGGTAAATAGACGGTAGATCAAGTAATGATAGAACAAAAAGGCAAGGGTTCGGTAGCTCAAAACGAAAGAATAAGGAATGTCGTAGCTGTCGCCTAGCGGGTTAAGCGTAGAATAGACGGAGGTCGGAGTTCGGCTCGCCGATCTCGCCGCTGTCGTGAGGTGATTCTTCTTCCCTTTGATTGGTTGTTTGACCCCCAACATAATTAGGCCATCCCCCTGTAGCGAATATCGGTTACGGCATGGTCATGCGTTGTCGAAGATTACCACTACATGTTGCGTAATGTGCTGCTCGTGATTGCGTCGTTGACAGCAACTCGTACGATTTATTAGCTGCTTCAGTTTACGGTCCAGTTTACCTATTATTAGGGAGTCTTTTGACAGAGGCATATGCAGGGTGCCTCTCGGTCAAAGTTACCGAGTGGAAAGTGACAGCCTCATTGTCCACTTCCACCGGCTTCGTCGTATAGGCAGTGGCCGGCTGCCCACGATATATCGACGAGATCATGCAGTCACACGACGGCGGAATTCAACTGTAAGCCGTGGACCACGACTCACATGATTGTAGTCCATTCTGATAGGAAGGCTGCGTCGATCCTCAGAACGAGGGCTTTATCAAATTGGACGTAGTGGTTTGGGGTCGGTCCGGCACCAGGCCGGTAAGTCGGAAGATGGCAGGCTACGGTCTGCCCTGTATGCTATCCTTACGACATCCGAAAAAGTGGGCGGCTGGTTTCTCCTTGAGAAGTGGTGCCCTCGGCTGTCGGAAGGACTTTACATCCCTGTTCACCGGCAGTCGAGGTAATACGAGAGGTTCGGATGGGTGCTACTCCGGGTGTTTAGAAGTGCACCAAGGTAGCTAGTGTGGTCTTATTGGACTGTCGGTGGGCGAAGTCATCGAGAGCTGGAAACGGTAGTTTTCGGTAGCTGTTGATCCCTCGGTGGTCGGGATCGTCGTGGTCCAAGTACCTTGTTAGCGTGCGCCGGAGCGCGAAATACAGAATTCACAAAGAACGAATCAGTTAAAAGTAGTGATTGCCTATTTTGTATCGAGTTCGGTTGGAGTACCCCGCTAGGGACGCGTTTTCTAGAGATTTCCTCCAGTTGTGTGCCCTTGTGGCGGGCGGCTCTAAAACGCTACGTTACAGTACATTGTATGTACGATGAAACTTTATCGGAGTTTCACAGTAAACGCAACGCTGATTGTATAGATTGGTTGATGCAGTAGGTTAAAGATTTATCAGTTCAAGTGGAGTCGCGCATCAAAAATATAATGCCGATAGAGTCTCTTACCCAAGTGCAACGCGATCGCCCCATGCGCGCAAAAAATTACTATATCTACGAAAAGCTGTTGACCCCTAAGGAGAAAAAGTGTCACGATCACTGTCACTTCACGGGTAAATATCGCGGTCCTGCTGGTAATCAGTGTAATTTAAATTTCTGAGAGGCGCATATAATTCAAATAACTCTGTACAATTTTTCTGGTTACGATTCGCACTTTTTAATAAAATCCTTCGCTTCAATTTTTCCAGGTGAAATTACATTGCTACCCATAAATAAGAAAAAATATATATCCTTCACGAAGCGAGTCGATGGAACGATGATGTGCTTGAGATTTACCGATTTGTTCCAATGTATGGCCAGCAGTATCGATAAACTTTCGTCATATTTGGACGATGCGGATAAACACGTAGTGCGTAAATTTTAAACTAATCCCGTACAGTTCAGTTTAATAACCCGCAAGGACGTTTTTCCCTAGAAATACGTCGATTGTTGGAGGAAACTCGATGACACATAAATACCGGCAAATATGCATTTCTACTTGCACCTCTGCGATTCAAATATTACAGACGCCGATTATGAGCATGTTAAAAATGTTTGGAGCGAATTTCATTTAGAATCATTGAGGAAGTATTCTGATTTATCATCCGGGCTGGTTGCTCTGAAACATATGATCTGGATCCGTTACAGTATCGGACGGCGTCGAGGCTTGCTTTTGACGCGATGCTTAAACACACACACGAGATCGAATTAACAACTTTCAGACAATCCTGAAATAGTCTCATTTATTGAAAGAAGCAATTAAGGCGGTGTGGCGCAATGCTCTTATCAACACGCTCGAGCCAATAACAGATTTATGGGGGAAGATTTTGATCAGAGTAACGAGGAATCATATCTTACGTATTTCAATGTAAACAATCTATACGGTGCGGCTATAAGCGCACATTTACCGATCGATTCGTTCGAGTGGGAACATAATCGCATCAAAATTAACAACTCATCCGGTCGTCATATCCTGGAGGTGAATTTAGACTATCCGGTAGAGCTTCATGAGGATCGTAAAGATTTACCCTTTTGTCCAGAATATTTTACACCTTCAGGTGGGAAAAGCATTAAGCTCACCACGATCCTTTATCCCAGAACAAAATATATATTGCACTATAGAAATTTGAAGCGATGTTTAAGTTTAGGTTTAAAATTAACGACAGTGCATAGTTTTGAAGTTCGCGCCATCTCCATAGCTCGAGCCTGGCGTCACTCTCAACATGGGCATGCGCAAGCAGTCCAGAAACGAATTTGAGAAAAACTTATAAACTCATGAATAACGCTGTGTTTGGTAAGATTATGGAGAATGTGCGAAATCACAAAGATGATGAATTAATCACAAAACGAGAAGGTGAAGGTGGTGCGAGAACGCTTATTACTTATTTTCGTCAGAGAATTCCGATGATGAAGATGATATTTTATTATTGCGGAATATCGCCAATAGAAGAAGCAAAGTTCCGCGCGTCCAAAATTACATCGCTGACGTTGTTGACCACTATAACGATAAACAAGTACGTACTTCAGCCAAACTTTCACAGCTGCACAATATTAGATACAGATATGGTCATTGTAGAAATGAATCGTGTCAAAGTTTACTTCGGTAAACCTATATACATTGGCGCCGCAATCCTAGATATCTTCAGAATTCTTCTGTAGGATTTTCATTATATTATTGTCAAACCTAACTTTTCGAACAAACAGGCCAAATTGATATACACCGATGTTAGTTTTAGGTAAATAAAGTACTCGTATTATCAGGATGGCTCTGTTATAAGTAGATATTATATTGTATTATATATTACAGGTAGAATTACAAAAAGGAAGAGAGTGTGTTCGCTTCTAGTATGTTACGCGTAAGAGCTACATTCATCATAGCCAATCGTGGTCACGCGCTGAGGCGCCAATTTGAATATATTTCTCTGTTAGCGTCGTCTTATTTCTGACACTCCCACTACGACATAATATAGAAATTTGCTTATTTTAATACTTTTGTTACACATAATAAACCTTGGTTCATGTACTTATGCTTATGTCATCTCAGTCTTTTATAGCTTTGATTACTCCTATCGTTTCCTTTATTTTATGAAACTTTGGTTTGGCTAAAGCTTTTGTAAGTATATCAGCTTCTTGATTATCTGTGCTAACTTATTCTACTGTAAAGACCTTTTCTTCTAATTTTTCTCTAATGAAATGGTATTGTACATCGATATGTTTAGTTCTCTTATGAAATTCAGGGTTCTTAATGAGTTTGATTGCGCTCTTATTGTCTACGTACAGAATAGGTGTCTTAGTATAGTTACTGGTTAGTTCTGCGACTAGTTTTGTACTCCATATAATTTCTTTTACGGCTTGGCATGCCGCCATGTACTCTGATTCTGCTGTCGATAACGCAACCGACCTTTGCTTTCTAGACCCCCAGATTACAGGATTATCGTTTAATTTCAGTATGTACCCAGTAGTAGATCGTCGAGTTTTCGAGTCACCTGCAAAGTCTGCGTCGCTGTAAGCACATAACTGATTATTCATAATACTAGTTTTAAACTTAATCCCGTGATTTACCGTCCCTTTTATATATTTCAGAATTCGTTTTACACATTGCCAGTGTATCTTCTTAGGATTTTCTGCATATTGGCTGACGATACTCGTAGCGTAGGCTATATCCGGCCTGGTTACCATTGCCAAAAACATCAAGCTGCTCACAGCTTCTCTGTAGGGAGCGTTTATGGGCATCCCATCATCTTCATTTTTGTATATGGACAAGTCTTGGTGTTGATCTATAGGTATCCCAACAGCATTCGCTTCATCCATGTGGAATCTCTTTAAGATTCTGTTCGTGTATTGTTGTTGATGCGCCAGGATTGATCCGTCCGGTAGTCGATCGATTTGTATTCCCAAGAAATAATCCAAGTTTCCTTCTTTGATTTCCAATTCTTCTTTCAGGCAGGTTAGAAATTCGTTTAGAATTGCATCGTCTTTCGCCGCTATTGCCCCATCATCCACGTAGATTGCCAATATTAGCTTACTATCTTTTCTGATAAACACGCATGGATCTGCCTCTGTGACCTTCATCTCGAATTTCCTGAGTATGGAGGTAAATTGTTTGTTCCAGCACCTGGAAGCCTGTTTTAGTCCATACAGACTCCTTTTTAGCATACATACTTTATTAGTACCATTTTCAAAACCATTTGGTTGTTCCATATAAATCTTTTCTTCTAAATTTCCGTAAAGAAATGCAGTTTTTACGTCAAATTGTCTCAGTTTCAGCTTCTGAGATGTTGCCAATGATAGAATAATTCTTATGGAGTCATACCTTACAACCGGGCTGAATGTCTCTGTGTAGTCCTGCCCTGCTTTCTGATTGCATCCCTTCACAACTAGTCGTGCTTTGTGTCTGTCAAGTTCTCCATTTGGTTTCAGTTTAGTTTTATAGATCCATCGATTCTTCAGGATTGTCGTATTTGGTGGAGGTGTGACTAATGTCCATGTCTTATTCTTGTTATGCGCTTCTATTTCCTCCGCCATAGCCTTTTTCCATTTTTTTGATTCTTTGCTAGCTATCGCTTCCTCATAATCAAAGGGCTCTCCGCAGTTAGCTAGAAACAGAGAATCAATTTCAAATTCGCCATACCTTTTCGGTGGTCGTAGATTCCCTCTGTTTCTCAAACGATATTGTTCAGTCGGTTCTTCTTGGGTTGCATTGTCGGGATCTTCGTAGCTTGAGGAGCCTGAATCGTGTTCAGATTCATCCTCATTCTCTCTCTCTTCGTTGTGTTTATCTTCTTCGTCTTCTCTGTTCTCTTCGTTTTCTTCGTCTTCTTTGTTCTCTTCGTTTTCTTCGTCTTCTTTGTTCTCTTCGTTTTCTTCTGGATCTTTCATGTCTGTCAACTCCCACTGTTTTTCTGTTTGTTTGCTCTGTTCATCATTCGTAGGGCTGTTTTCATTTTTGAAGATCAAGTGTATGTGAGTTTCTATCTTTCTGGTCTTTGTGAAGTGTACTTTATATCCTTTTGTACATTCATCATAGCCTACAAATGTTCCTGGTTTTGCCTTGGCATCCCATTTTCTCCTCATTTCCTTGGGGATGTTGACGTAGACTTCTGTTCCAAATATTTTGAGAAATTTTATGTCCATTTCTTTGTCGAACCATAGCTCGTAAGGAGTTTTCTCTTCTGTTCTGCTTTTTCCTGTTCTGTTTAGTACAAAGACTGCGGTGTTGACCGCTTCCGCCCATAATGACTTTGGTAAACTTTTTCCTTGTAACATTGTTCTAGCTGCTTCGACTATTGTCCGGTTTTCTCTTTCTACTTTCCCGTTTTGTTGTGGACAGTATGCCACTGACTTTTCATGCTTAATTCCATGTTGGTTGAGCAATTCCGAGACCTGCTTGTTCACATACTCCAATCCATTGTCTGTTCTTAATGTATTCAACTCGCAGCCCGTTTCTTTCTTCATTCTCTCGATGAAATTCTTCAAACAATCCAACACTTCCGTCTTCCTTTTCAGAAAATATATCTTTCTGTAGTTCGAAAAATCATCTTTGAACAGAAGGAAATACTTTGATCCTCCCAGTGAGTCTTCTTCCATCGGTCCGCATAGATCTGAGTGAACCAGGTCTCCAATTTTCTTTGAAACGCTTTTACTTTCTTTCAGCGGTTGTCTATGTGATTTTCCCAGTGCACATTGGTCGCAAAATGGGTTTACTTTGTCCTTTATTTCTATTCCTTGTTTTTTTAGCACTTGTCTGACATGTTGATAGTTTTGATGAGCCAGTCTTTCGTGCCATACTTGTATTTCGCTTTTTGTATTTCCTGCGACGTTGACTTCCTGACTCAAAAGATTTAATTTAGGTTCTATTACTTTGAAATCCATTTTATAAAGTTTTTCGATTCGTGAGCTAAGCGCTATTATTTCTTCGTTTCTCATCAGTGTGCATTTATTTCCATCTGATCTCATTGTGAGACCCTTGGATAATGCAGCGCTCATTGAGAATAGATTAAATTGTAATTTAGGTACATATAATACATTCGATAAGTACCTGCGCTTCCAGCTCTTTCCGTCGTACGCCTGTACGTCGATGTTGCCTTTTCCTTGTGCTTTTATTATTTCTCCATTTCCTGTCTTGATGCCAACTGGGCCCATAACCTGTTAGTTTTAGGTAAATAAAGTACTCGTATTGTGCCTTGATTTCTGGCGGCACTCCTTCTGCTGGAATTCCTGGTTTTTCCGCTGTTCCGTTGACGACTTCCCATCCTTCATTACTCATAAGCATTACTTTGATCTGGAATTTCCACAGGTTCCAATCTTCTGCCTTTTCAAGCTTATTTATTTTGGTTTGTTCTTGATCCATTTTATCTTGGTCTTTTCTTCGCACTTCGCACGCGGCTGGCTAACCTCAAAAATGTCTCGTTGCGTTTTTCGACTTTTGCTTTGTATTTAGCACTTTTCTACTTTTAACCTTTTATCGCGAGCGTATCCTGGGCCCATAACCTGTTAGTTTTAGGTAAATAAAGTACTCGTATTATCAGGATGGCTCTGTTATAAGTAGATATTATATTGTATTATATATTACAGGTAGAATTACAAAAAGGAAGAGAGTGTGTTCGCTTCTAGTATGTTACGCGTAAGAGCTACATTCATCATAGCCAATCGTGGTCACGCGCTGAGGCGCCAATTTGAATATATTTCTCTGTTAGCGTCGTCTTATTTCTGACAACCGATACGGACAGTCTTATTTTCTCATTCGATATACCTAATATCTATGCTATTGTGGAACGTGATGTTGATACAATGTTTGACACTTCTGACTACCCTTTCAACAATGTGTACGGTATTCCACTCCAAAACAATCAATGTCTAGGTCTGATCAAGGACGAGAACAACAGAAAAATTATGACCGAGTTCATCAGTTTACGAGCGCAGCTGTAAACATTTACCACCATGGGGGAAAACACGTCAATGGCATCGAAGTGAGCAAACGAGCCAAGGATGTTAAAAGTTCGACGTTGAACACCATCACGTTTGAGGATCATAAGCGCTGTCTGTTGGCCTACAAAAAGTTAGCCCAACCACAATGTCTATTACATAGCAAAAAACACCAAGTTAGCACCATCGTATAGAAAAAATTGGCACTAAGTTGGCAAGATGACAAGTGGCAATTGATACCTGGACCTAATCGTAGGATGATCTGTATACATCGAACCGTTGTAAATATTCACGTGTTACGTCCGGCGTATCGCCACACGTATCCCTCATCTTGTCACTCTTCCACGATCCGTACTGTAACCTTATCGTCTCTTTCCTGTCCTGTTATTTCCATTCTGGCTTACACCATTCGCTTTTTGCCGGTTCTGCTAATTCTATTCCCCACCAATCTGAATTTGCGCACCTTCGTCTGCTCCTGCTCTTTACCTCAGTAGCAGTCCTATTCCAACATCCGTATAATCAACTTTAACTCTAACTTCCAGTTAAACCTTAGTTCCAGTTCAAATAATTATTTCACCTATTCTTAATCGAAATCACCTAGTTACGCAATTACACATTACTCAGTTCTAATAAAGCCTTTATAAAACTCAAAAAGTACACCTTCTCCATCTCGTTATAAGTCTTTCCATCATTTCCGGATTGAGAACAGCGACGAGAGAGAACCCGAATTAGCCAAATAACATCTTGGGTGGGTATAGAGGCGATTCGATAACCGCTCATCGATTCAAGCCTCCTCAAACCCATAAGACACGTTTGAAATGAAAAAGATTTAAAAAACGAAAAAAGCTTTCAGAAATTGAAAAAAGTTTTCCAGAAAATAAAATCTAAGTTAATCGTATGGAAAAATTGTGTCTTATTATCATTATTAATATTATCATTTTTATAATAATTAACATGTCACATGTGTAAACAAGGGGGAATAAATCGACAGTTGCGTAGAATAACCGGCTATCTCGAGTCAGGCGTGAAAAACCGGCTATCTCGAGTTCGACTTCAAAAACTGGCTATTTCGAGATTCGCTTGGAAAACCGGCTATCGAATCAAATCGAATTTCCAGTTTCGCTAACGAACATGGTTCGGAGAATATTTTTCACAGATTGATAAAACCATCCATAATTCTATGTATGTCTAATTTGCAGAGCTTCCTGAGAAAAAAAATCCAGAAAAGGAAGTCCATGGCTTACTCAGGTCTTTGAGCTTTGAGCAAAGTCTTTCGAAAATTTCTGATACACTGCAAAAGACAGGAAAGAAGAACTATACCGAAGGTATTCAAAAATAATTCAGTCACCCACTGCTTCTAAAATAATGGCTGTTAATTTCAGATACTTTGTTGATATTGTCCGCCTTGAAAGGACTTAGCACCGACCTTAGTGAAAATATCAATGCCATCAATAACTTGTGTGCAACAATTAATAACGGTAAAGCTACTGTTGACACCAGCTTCAAACCAAAGGCATTCTCAGGGACTGATTTTGAATTGCCTTTCAAAACGCTTGAATATTTCAAAAATTTTGACAATAAACTGAAGGATCCCGAGTATCGACAGCACTGTGTGAATTTTATTGAAAATTCTCATTGATAAAAAGATATACTGTAATATATTTTAAGCCTCTTGCGCAGTAGTTGTTATATAATAGTAAATTATCTTTATAATTAAAAAAAAAAATTAAAATTATTCCTGCTTTACAATACGCGTTTATTTTTCCAGGCTGCTTCGTTACTATTCTACATCGATCGTGAAAATTACGTCACAAAGAGTCTAACAACAATATTAAGAAAATTTATTGGTCGAAACGTCTGCATGAATTTTACAGCTGTTAAACAGATGGGGACGAAAGAGGTTTTTAAAGATACCAAATTTTCTAATGTGATGTTTGGTATGTTCACAAAATATATCTTTAGGAGCCACTTTCTAGCACAATTCACACTTCAAAACATAGATATCTAAAAAATTTGATCGTATTCTCTTCAGACGTTATTACGGATCATTATACGGACAATCAAGGAAAGCAGATTTCGGAAAAATATTTTTTTTATTGCTTGGGTCAAGCAATTGCGAATTCTAAAGACTGGGATGGAGCTCGAATAGAAAGAGCGAAAAAAGAAAAAGCTAAGAGGGAGGAAAAGATCCGAGAAGGAATGGCCCATGAGTGATATTAATACAAGTTCATGAGAAATGATGAACATGGGGCAAGGCTGATTTAATATAATATTTATTATAATAGTTGATATTTTTGTAATCCTTTATATTTAGTCATATTAGTTTTCGATCTCGGTTAGTCGTATAATAATTTTTGGGGGGATTTGGTTCTCATTCGGGTTATTTTTGAATGTCTTCACGCTCACCGCCAAAAAGTAATCATGCTGTATGGAAAAAAATCAGGTTAAATCCAAAACATGTTCAGATGACTAAGACACCCCACCAAGCAGTAAAATTTGTATATGGAAGAATGCATGCATTTGAATTTTTTTTTAACTAATTGTTTATTACTTTGAAACTATATATCATCCAAAAATTTCTTGTCGCTATTTTTCAAGAAGTTTAATCCTCTCTCAAAAAGATCTTGTGTAGAATTTTGTAAATCGAATATTTATCACGGAGAAAATGATCGCTGATAACGTAATAAATATTAGATTTACGAAAGGTTTACTATAAAATAGCCGGATGAAATTTTTTTCCAATATATAGTTTCAAAGTAATAAACCGTTTGCTGGAAAAATTTCAAATTAATAAATTTTTTCATACAAAAGTTCGACTGCTTGGTGGGGCGTGTTAAACTTATCGCAAATTTTTTTGAATTTAGCTTGATTTTTTTATACATAACATGGTTACTTTTTGGGGGTGAGCGTCACATGATCCAAATAAGAACCAGCCCCATACTTAAGAACCTTATAATTTCTTTTGATTTTTAGTTTATAAAAGATTTTAAAAATAATATATTTTCATATTAAAAAAAAAGTGATACTTGTTAATTTTCTATATATATTGTAATAATATTGATATTGTTAAGTAATAAATAACTCCAGTTTCTGAAAATGGAATATTTTAATTGTGTGTATGTATATCCAAAACACCCAGATTTGCAGAATATAGGCAGTTCGGGCACGGTTTTGGCAGAAATTGTGGCGCGAGTCGGGTACGATGTTTGCTAGCCTAATTGGTCCCCGATCGGGCACAGTACCTAAAACAGGAACATTCCGCCAGGACCCTAACGGGCTGCCACAGTTCAGCCAGATTTGGGCCTGATTTGTAATCTGGCGAACTATCGAGAACCCGACCTGTACCATGGTTGAATTTCTACACGGGTCATTAGCGATTGTAGCACTCGGAGCTCAATCTGCGTAAACTCAGTGCAACTCATCGTCCAAAACTCATGTTTCATCCTCGCGGCGTGCCGACCGCGTGTGAAGGCTTAAGGCCGTCGGGTAACTCAAACTGTAACCGCACACAAATTAATACAATTCTGTGCGGTATCACTCATCAACTGCGAAATAAATCAGTGAATTTGGTGCACTCATAGACGGTAGCTGTGTTCAGCTAATAAGAACATTGTTTATTGGTATTTCATGCGCATATCGACGAACTCATTCCCTTCACCGTTTCCACTATCCTTAAAATTATACAGTCCACGAAATCAAACATCACAAAAATCAAACATGGTCCAAAAACCGCCAAGCGGTTTGCATAGCAAATGTGGTCATTACCCAAAAAATTCATTCTTCGATCAAAAATGGATGGATTCTATCGCTTAATTCAAAAAATTCGCTAAGCAAAAACTCTTAACACAAATAAAAATCCTTTTTCAAAAAAGATTCTTTTCAAAAGAGAATTGCCCTTGCGCTGTGCACCGGTGACCGGAGTTTTTTTTCAATTTTGTTTGTTAAACTCCTGTTTCCTTTCCACAATTTTTTTGTTTTCCCGATATCCAAGTAACCATTCAAGCACCTCTGCGTCGCGTCGATTTGTTGCAAATAGTCGACAAGTGCGTGAGATCATATACGTTAACCCCTCTCCCCGTGTAGGTCTTGCCCTCTACACCCCCACCAGAGCCTGCAACACTTAATTTGCTCTCACACCTTGACTCCCGCCGACTTACTTGTATGCATTGTTTGGATTTTCTCTTCTTTTCTTTTCAAGTCAATAATGTAGCAAAGTTGAGTGGAAAATAAAATCCTATATGTAACACAGGAATAAAAGTAGATTATTCCCTTGTTCCGTGATGTACTATTTATCCCATCGAACCTAATCTCGATGCCTGATTGTAAATACATTCAGGGAGCGGTCATAAAAATATTGTAGTTACTAAAGTAGAGTGTGCAAAATTCGACAACCTCCTGATACTGTAGTTTTGATAGAGTGTTTAACCTCGTTGACGTTAGTTTAGAAAAACATGTTATATGTACGGAATATGACCATTCTCGTATGATATTGATGATAAACTGATCAGGCCAATGTATGTCACTGCCCGACCGTCGTTTGGCATGGTTATGAAATCTAACTCGGTGATATGATGAGAGTGCTGCTTGGAAGACAGTATCTAATACAGACGAGAGAGGTCATACAATCGTTTATAATGTTTCAATCAGCTTTCAGATACACATACATCTCCACCTGGCACACCAATTGGCAAGCATCTCATCTAGCTCTGTGATTTCTACAATTTCTATTCATTCATTTACTGTCACATAGGTTTGACATTTTTGTGCTGCTTGATGCAAGCTATGAAGTTAACAAATCATTATTTAACACTATTCTTAGTTTGATATATTCTCTCAGTCATAACTCTAAGTAGAGACATTCATAACACGTACAGTGCTCTGTTCCACGTAATCTGTTTTTCTGTCGAATAATGCCTAAAGGCCATAACGTAGTCATATAGAAATAATGAATCGATACCGAAATTTGTTAGTGACGCAAGGATCTCGTCTTAGTATAGTTTTTAGAAAACATCCTTATTCGAACCCAGGATATCTCAAACATTATAATATTTTTTCTGAATTTTGGATAACAAGAGCTTTAACTAAAACAGAATTAATGCGATGTGCGTATGGACTGTTAGTTCTCCGAAATATCAGCGATCAAACACGGGATCAAACACCAGCATCAAGGGGCCATTCTCTTGAAGAATTAGTTAAATATCACTGGAAATCACTGAAATTCAAGCTGTACTGATACTGAAAATGACTTGGGAATCATTGAGATGTTCAACTATTTTGAATGTTTAGGAATCACTTGGAGATCTGTGGAATTCGAGTTGACTTTCACTATTGGAAATAACTTGTGAATCATTGATAATTTACGAGCGAATGCCTCCTGCGACCATCATCGTAGAATCTATCCACAGAATTCTTCGTACAACTTCATGATGCATCAAAAGTATTTTGAAAATATCTCTTTAGCAAAGCTTGAAATTTAAACATTTTAAGAATCTATAGTTGAACCTTTCTGTAAAATTATAGTGATACCAATGCAACAGAAAATTTACACGTGTATTTATTTCAGTGCAATTAATTGTTCGTTCCTTCGCAGTAAAATATCATAACATGGAAAATTACCTCTCTACTCTATGTCGTAGAACCTGCTACTATCAAGTCTTGTGTTATTCGACGTTGGTGATCCAAAATTCAATTCGACGTACCTGATTCAGAAATGAAATTTATCTGAGGTCCGATAGATAAATTTGCATCGAAGACAGTAGTGTATATATGACAGTTCTAATCCAAAGATGGCGGCGCTCCCCCCTAGCTCCCCCCTAGCTCCCCCCTAGCTCCCCCCTAGCTCCCCCCTAGCCACCCCACCAAGCCCCCCCCCCCCCCCTCGACCCACGGCGCACCCTCTCACCCCCCCCCCCCCCCCCCCCACCCGGTCATTTTCAGTGGCTATTTTCATAGGATTTGACACACACACACACACACACACACAAAATAATTCCTGTCGAGACTTGTTTGGCGCCGGAAAGCCACACATAAATCGGATAGGGTAAATACCCGCTAGATCTATTGAAAAAATTCCAGAAAATGACCCCTGTAGGAAGGTTTAAAAAGGCGTTTTGAATGCTTTTAACAATTTTTTATTTAACATCAATTACATTTAGTTTTCTTATTCTATTCTCAATTATCTTATTCTAAATTTTAACGAGTAAAATTATAATTATTTTCAATATCCATATTAATTAAACATATTATTATTCCAAAATTGACTTATACCAATTTTTTAACAGTACCACTGATCGGATTATATTCAACAATGCGATCATGCAAGATCATGCAGTAGGCAGAAGTGTGTGGTGGGAACGTAGTGCTAGAGTCAAATTCCAATCGAATGTCCACAGGTCCAGTTTTCAATGTTTCGTTCTGCTTGGAGCAATCGATGACGATAAGGAGCTTGGTTTGTAAATTCACGCCTCGATAGCAAAGGCTCAGCTTCTTTGTTATAGTAGCTCATTTGAAACCGAACATACATATCATAGAGAATGGCGGGGGATGTGCAGGCTCGGACTTGTTCGCTATAAAGAGCCGTAAAACCCAAAACTGTGTGTACATATACCATCCGGTGAAGAGCGGACAAGATAAGATTTTTCTTACACCAAACACTGTTCGCTACCTGCTTTTCGTTGACCGATTTTTCACACCACATGGCCCACGCTGCTTAACGACTCATAAAACTCAAAAACTACATTAGGCGGCGGTGGGTTCGTGGAGAGGGGGAGGGGGTGAAAACCTGTTCCAACACGCTTTTAGGCAAGATGCAGCTGCGGAACTGGGTGACTTCAAACTGGCAGATGAACCGCAAAAATTTAAGGATGGTGGGGGCGGGGACTGCGGACCCCAGCCGTATTTCGCGTCATTTTTTACATGAATTTCATCATCTCTGCAGAGTCGGGAGGGCAATAAAACCCAAAAATTTAGGGATGGCGGGTCGGATAAAGGGCGGACCCAGTCGTCTCTGACGTCATTTTTCCCTCCGAGATGCGCAGAACGCAGTGCGCACCGCATCTCTGACGTCATTTTACCCTCCGATATGCGCAGAACGCAGTGCGCACAGTTCCCAAATTCTTGCGATCTATCGGACTATATACATATAAGCTCAACGCATCCGATGCAGACTCGTCAGTCTTACACGATACGTGCAAGTCAAAAAAGTTATACAAAGTTCAGCTTATATCAACGTCAAAGTCATGGCAGTCGAAGCGTAATATACGGAACAAGAGACTGTGCAATGTCGCAGATCCCGCAGAGCTGAACAATGCTGTAACTTCAAAAATCTTGAGACCCGTAAAAGCCAGGGAATTCGGAAATTCTGGAATAGTGAAGAAGACGATTTTTCTTGACCTTGGTGAATTGTTGAATAATATTATTCTTGGATATGAAGGTCGTGAACATCAAAACACTTTTTTTGTGTTTACGTTTCAGCCGTGATGGGGGTCCTCCTCAGAACGATATATTTAAAACATCCCTGCTTATTACCTAAACCTTCCATATTAAATTTTGTTATGACTGAGTTGTACATTATTTTATTATTTCTGTTCGCGACAGATGTAATAAAACAGTTTTTTTTTTTTAAAGAATATTCATGAAATAATTTTATACCTTCACCTTAGCTCTTAAGAGAGAATTTTTTTTCAATACGAAGCTTATGTAAGATTCGACATTGCTCTCCATCCTTGACCGAGCTGTACTCAAACCGAGTTATGTTTTGCATTCCTAGAGCGATAGTAACCCAACACCGCAGATCCTTGGCTCTGAATGTACCGCAGCTATCGGCCGACCTTGCACTCTGGTCTTGTCTGAACCCGTCCAAATACTCATCGTAGAGTTCACATCACATGACGCAGCTCGAAACCCTCCATCGTTGCTTAGTGGTGTTCGGAGTAGCATTTTCTTAGATTTTGAGATTTAATTCTAGATGCAATTACAAGGTACAAAACGTACGTAGGATCAAAGGTATACAAGATGGATAAATGAAAAAAATATTCATAATTTCAATCTTTTTTTTTTGTTTATTGAACGTAAGACTTACACAGAACATTGGATATTTGAATGCGATACTCAGATTATACGTATACGAATTCAAGTTGACCGTACGGTCCGCCAAGATAGCGTAGATGCAACCGTATCTCCTTACTGGCTGTCGTCACCTTCTGGAACAAATCTTCATTTTCGTGGAGGGCCTTGGTCAGTCGGTTGGGCAGAAAAATCGTGAAAGAGTCATCCAAGTCCAGAACGATTATGTCTCCAAATTTCGTTTTAACCCGACGAACGCCACTGACCCGGTATTCGAAGTATACTTCGAGGCCCGAAAGCTTTTTCAAGGGCAGAAGTGTCTCCAGGTGAGCGACTTCGTTCAATTTTTGAAAAGTCCATGATCGTTACGGTCGAGTTGTATGTGCTCGAAATCTCTTGTGAGTTGATTGAGGTCAGATCTGATTTTCAGCAGATGTTTTACTTCTCCAATATTCTTGAGGAGCAGTTCTAGTCGTTTCTTCAATTCAGGTTGTTCCAGAGCACTTCTCATTCGCAAGAAGAACAGCTCCAGACTGGCGATGAAGTTTTCACTTTTCGCTTATATAACGTTCCCCCAGAATAAATGAATTTTTTTGTAAAAACGTATGTCCCTCTTTATTTTATATCCGACACACAACAAGTATGCGTCTTTATTTTTTTAGACAATCGACAGACATGGTACAGTTATAAATTACAAAGCTAAGGTGTAGGCTTGTAGCCCCACGGAAGCGTGTCGGTTGTATTTTGAAACACGATCCGCTTGTCGTCATTCCAGCTCAGTGCTACTTTCTGCTGTTCTACGGTGTATACCTCGTGCTTTCGACTCAATATCAAATGCTGATTTGAGGATAGATTTTCATGGTTCAAAACACATTCCAAATAATCGTTGAAAGTTATTTTTCTCAACGCTGATGCTTTGACACCTTTGGCACGCTTATTGTCTTTCTCATCTCCCAAGACTCGGAATGCGTACAACTTAGCTCTTAATCCTACAAATTCGAGCATGATTTTCCCGTTATTCTCGTCTTTCATCAAGCCGAGAACTTTTTTGTTTGCTCGAGGTATTCCGTAAACGTTGTCGAGCGGATAATCAGAAGTATCGAATTTGTGCAAATCCTCCTTAATGTGTTCGTATATGTCGGGGACGGTAAAATTGTAAATCAAACTGTCGGTATCCGTGTACATTAATTTTGCTCGGTTGCCGAATTTCTGCTTAATGTAATTGTAATGAAAATCGTAGATATATGTTTTAGCCAGATCCATGATGGAGAAACCTGCGTACAATGGTTTATTCAACTTGACTTTCGTCTTACTCATTTCAACGATAATTATATCTTTGTCGAAAACGGTGCAGCTGTGAAAATTGGGTTTGGCTATGGTAGCTCTAGCACCGTATCTTCCATCCCATTTCGTGATCAGCCTGACATCTCTATACTTCCTAACATTTTCCATAGTTTTGCCAAAAACTGCGTTGTTCATTAGCTTGTAAAAATTTTTCTCAAATTCGTTGTCAGATTTTTTCCGCAAATCGGTATTCAAATCTATATATTTTTTGAGCCACCGGGTTTGCCTGAATTTGAGAACTCTATGAATTTTGAGTAATTTTAAGCCTAATTGTAAGCATTGTTTCAAAACGCGGTAGTGAACAACGTAGTTTTTCTTGGAAAATAGCGTGGGCGTCAATTTCGGTTGCTTACTATTCGAGATCGGAGGTATGTAGTGCTCCGGACACAGTGGTAAATCCTTATGAATTTCATGCAGTTCCTCAGGATATTCCGAATCAACCTCCAGCATGTAACCAAACTCCGCGTCGTCCGAGATGGTAAGAACGTCGCATTGTCCGAAGTCTGATAACCATTCGAAGGAACTGTATGGCAGAGCAAAGCTCATAGCAGCACCGTACAAATTATTAACGTCAAAGTACATGAGATAAGATTCTTCAACCTCAGGATCGAATTCCTCTCCCATATATCTATTGTTGGCCTTTGCGTATCTGTTCGAACACTGTGACACACCACCTCGAATACCCTTTTCGATAAACATAACCATGTCTATGTCGGTGAGAAGCTCGAGTTCGATGCCTGTACATTTTAACATTGCATCAAACGACAGACCGGGCGCTGTGTAGTAATGTAACGGGTCCAGTTTGTACGTCGTCCAACAGCTCTGTCGAAAGTTTTGAAAAACGTCGGCCAGTAAAAACACGTCCGTCTGTAAATACAAGTCCGAATACTCTCCCAAAGTTTGAACGTTAAAAGTTTGCCAAACTTTACATGCATGTGCATAGTCGTGGTCTGATATATCCTGATCATTTAATTTTGAGTAAAATTGTTGTTTGGATGGTAACCGTCTGTCCTCGAGCTTCTCCCAACTGTCTATATATTCGTACGGGAACACTCCTTTTCTGGTCAATAACTGAAATTTATCTGAGCTATGATAAAATTTACTTGTTATCGTTTTTTGATCATCACCGAGATACGTTGCTAATTTCTCAAGACTACTGGGCATGAAGCGGTACGAATCTACGAATCTAAACTTTATATCTGTCCCCTCGACGTATTTTGTAAATGAAATGTACTTTTCTTTGTTTACGGGTAGAAGCTCAATTCTGCCCTCGAACGATGTAGCCAGTGCTTTGATCAGAAAATGTGAATCGTAACCCGACAGATTGTGGAATATCACTGGGATAGTGTGCGAATTTTGGTAATTTAGATTGCAACCTCGGTGAGCAGCACCACGGTACTTTCCCGTGAAATGGCAGTGATCACGATGTTTCACGTCTGCGAGTGTAAACGGTTTTTCACAAATGTGACACACTGTTGTTGAGTGAAATTCGTTGATTTGATTGAAATTTAGTGGTTCCATCGGTACAACAGTCTTGAAATAAACTTCCAACGAATGTGCCAATTCCGCTAACTCATTCACAAACCATTGAACGCAAGTATCTCCACGATTAATTTTGAATTTTGAAAACGAATCGTCAAACGTGCAATGTAGATAGTAAGCTATACTATACGGAAGATGCTTCTGATAAATTGTTCTATTTTCCCCAAAACTTTCATGTGTGGGTTGCAGTAAACATTCTAGATCCGCGTAAATGCAGAATGGAACGGTTTCTTTGTGCTTGAAATTTTTGAATTTCAGTATTTTTTCCTCATCTGTAGGTAGAATAACTTTGGTTTTGTTTAAATTCATGCAATCAGCTCGGTGCTTCAACAAACATCTTTCAAAATTAAAATGAGACAGATACCTATCACATAACCAAGTACGACGTTTATGTTTAGAAATTTGGGAACTTGTTAATCGAGACAGATTTCGAATACAAGTAAAATGAAAGATTCTGTTTTTTTCATAATTATCCATATCTACATCATCATCGTCAGGGATTTCAGTTTCGATCGCCAAAAGATGAATTGTAGGTTTATCAGACTCATTCTGACTCAGGTGAATCGGTACTATTTCACTTTTTTTCCGATCACCTTGGTCTATACCGTAAACGTTAATTGAAAGACCGTTAAGCTTCTCAAATTTTGAAATGGTGTTTTTGTCTAGAGACATTGGAAAATGCAAACCGTCGTACTGTAGCACTGAGCTGAAATGTGGATACGAAGTAATTTCATTGGGATTTTTGTTGTTGGCTGGAAAGAGGGCTGCGGTGACCGACCAGAGGAAGCAATACGCGTCTCTGTTACGGATGTTGACGACAGCCTTCTTATCTTGAATATCTTTCGGTAGTGGTGCGTATGTGAACACACCGCCTCGCAGTGGCACGTACTTGTTGATATTTACAGTCAAATTGATTACTTCGGTCAGCGACCAACCAGAGTCTCTCTCTTGAAAATCTTCCACCTTGGCCAACACTTTTTGCTTTACGTTCTCTTCGAACCACCCGTGTATGTCAGCTGGTTGGAGGATGATCTGGTTTCTGGTGTTAAAATATTTGATTTCCTCAACAAGTTCAGCGTTTTTCGTTATATTGAATTTACAACACAAGACACAGTTTGCTTTTAAACTTCCCACTTTTCGTAGCATTTTCTTCAGTCTTGCAACGACGAGGTGTTTCGCATCTTCCAAAAACCTGTTCAAATCTTTATGCCGCAGATTGATAATGGCTCCCGTTCGAATTCGACTCTCGAAAGCTGTCTCCAAATCTTCCCACCGTACTCGATCGCTTCTTCGTCGGCTTCGTAATCCGTCACCCACTTTTTGAAGTTGTTGAAATTTGACTGCCAACGATTTCAGAATTCCAATTGTTGTCAAAATTCTTGTCTTCTCCCCGATCGTTGAGGCGTTGTTGCGTAAGATTCTATTCAAAAGCCTGATATTTTGGGTTCCGAATCGAATCCATTTTGCAATTTCTACCGGCGACGATTTTTCCGATAAAATCTTGAACGCCGATTCCATAATATCGATCAATCTCAAACACTTCGCGGATTCCATCTTGAGCTTTTTCCTCACGTATACTTGACAGCTTGTGACGTAATGATCGTTTGCTGTGATGAGCGTCCTTTTTATAGGGCAGCTGTACGGATGCGCGCGCACCTTTTGGCATTCCAAGAGCGATAGTAACCCGACACCGCAGATCCATGGCTTTGAATGTACCGCGACTATCGGTCGACCTTGGATATCAAACCGACATCCGAGTAAGTGAAAAACAATTCTCGGAACCATTAATTTTGGAATGTCACGTGGTTGATAAGGTGGTGAGACAAAACAATGCGTTCGACAAGTTTCGACTTGACGGCGAGCGGCATGCGGTCAAAGGATTTCGGTGCGACGTTGAATTTGGGACAAACAATTCTCGGAACTATTAATTTTGGAATGTCACGTGGTTGATAAGGTGGGAAAGGAATGTGGGGTGGTTGATATTACACATCGGCAGTCCTACCGTGGGAAAGGAATGTGGGGTGGTTGATATTACACATCGGCAGTCCTACCGTGGGAAAGGAATTCGGAGTGGTTCGTGTTACACACATCAGCATCCTATCGTGGGAGAAGAATGCGGGACGGTAAAAAAGTTCTCGCCCCCGCTGCGCCCTCTGCCGTTGGCAGGCGAGCACTACAGACCTTCGGTCGGTAAGATTGTCGGTAAAACAGCACGATTTTGGCCCTCGATCGATACAACTGTCGGTAAGGTTGCACGGTTTTGACCTTCGGTACGGCAGACTGTGACATCATCGCGGAAAAGGGTTTGCGTCAGGGCTGCGCGGAGCGGAAAAGGGCTTGAGTCTGGGGAGAATGTATAGGTGGACTGGTCGGCTCGGTCGGTAAAGAAGGTGTTTCTACGCAGAACCCGCCTTGCTATACTACTTACAGGATGTTAGCACGGAGAATGAAAAACAGCTGTATCGTAGCGTGTACAAGCCTCGGCAAATCAAACGAAGTGATCGAGCGCGGAAATTCAGTGTAGGCGATCGAGTTCGAATCAGCAAGTACAAGAATGTATTCGAAAAAGGCTATACACCCAATTGGACGACAGAAATATTCACCGTGAGTGAGGTGAAAAATACCAATCCACCCACCTACAAACTTACCGATTATCAAGATCATCCCATCGAGGGGGGCTTCTACGAGGAAGAGCTCACCAAAGTGAAATATCCCGACGGCTACCTTGTGGAGAAAGTGTTACGCAAACCAGGGAATCTGTTCTATGTGAAGTGGTTGGGTTTTGATAATTCGCACAATAGTTGGATAAATAAAACAGACATGTAACATAATTTGTATGTATTTTCCGAATTACAATAAAAGATTTTGAATATACAAGTATTTCCACATTTTATCTCCTTTGTGCGCACATGTGCCATACTCTGTACTACGAAAATAATAATAATAATAATAATAATGATATTAATAATAGTGATAATAATAATGATAATATGCAATTTTGCCATACGATTATTACACATTTTATTTTTTGGAAAACTTTTTTTCATTTTCTGAAAACTTTTTTTCGTTTTCTGAAAACTTTTTTCATTTTCTGAAAACTTTTTTTCATTTTCTGAAAACTTTTTTTACGTGTTAATCAAATGGGAAAAAAGTTTTCGGAAAACTTTTTTTCGTTTTCTGAAAAGTTTTTTTCATTTTCTGAAAAGTTTTTTTCGTTTCCTGAAAATTTTTTTTCATTTTCTGAAAACTTTTCTCGTGGTAAACGAATAAATATGAATAATTGCTTGATATATTAATAATAAATAAATAAACAATTGTTGAGTATATGAATTCGCATTTTGAAACTTCAAATCCATTAAATATCGTATTGATCATGAAACGTTTCCGCCCGATGGTGGATCGTTCGAGGCGTCAAACATCAAATATTTACATCAATTCTATGTCTAAAGTTTATCCTATAGCTATTGGGGGGCTGGGACAAACCCCCAAGGTACGGTGTCGGTCTGTCCAGGTATCCATTGCCGCTTGTCATCCTGCCAACTCAGAGCCAATTTTTTTTGTACGATCGTGCTTACTTCGTGTTTTTTGCTGCGTATTAAACACTGTGGAAGAGTCAACTCTCGGTAAGCCGTCAGACAGCGCTTATAATCATCAAACGTGATGCTATTTATCGATGAATTTCTTACACCCTTGGCACGCTTACTCACTTTTACGCCACTGTCATATTTTTCCCCATCCTCACCCATCGTAGTAAATGTGTACAGCTTTGCTCGCAGTCCCACAAACTCTGTCATAATTTTACCATTATTTTCATCCTTCATTAGCCCTAGTTGTTTTTTGTTTTTAAGGGGAATACCATACACATTGTCGGGCGGATAGTCAGAGGTGTCAAACATTGTATCTACATCACGTTTGATGATATCGTAGATATTAGGCACATTGAATTGATAAATAAGGCTGTCTGTGTCGGTATACATCAATTTAGCCTGTTTATTCGAAAAGTTGGTTTTAATATAATTATAGTGGAAGTCGTAGAGAAAGATTTTTGACAGATCTAGAATTGATGCGCCGACGTAAATAGGTTTGGCGAAGTGAACTTTGACACGATTCATTTCAATGATAACCGTATCAGTGTCAAATACGGTGCAGCTGTGAAAGTTTGCTCGGGCAATAAGCGTTCTCGCACCACTTTTTCCCTTCCATTTTGTAACCAATTTAACATCTTTATGATTTCGCACATTCTCCATAGTCTTGCCGAACACAGCTTTATTCATAAGTTTGTAAAAGTTTTTCTCAAATTCGTTCCTAGATTGCTTACGCATGTCTGTATTGAGCGTGATGTAAGGCTCGAGCCATGGAGATTGCGCAAACTTCAAAATTCTATGCACTTTCGTTAATTTTAATCCTAAACTCAAACACTGTTTCAAATTTCTATAGTGCAATATATACTTTGTTTTGGGGTGAAGGGTGGTCGCGAGTTTGGCATTTTTACTACCTGGAGGAGTAAAATGTTCGGGACAAAGAGGTAAGTCTTTGTGATCCTCGTGGAGTTCTACAGGGTAGTCCAAATCTACCTCCAGAAAGTAACCGATCGGCGAATCGTCCGGATGGTTCGTTATATCGATGTGCTGATACTCCCACTCGAACGAACCGATTGGTAAATGTACGCTCATAGCTGCACCGTACAGGTTATTCACGTCAAAATACATGAGATACGATTCCGCTTTGTTTGGATCAAAATCTGTTCCCATGAATCTATTATTGGCCCGAGCGTGTCGATTAGAACATTGCGCTACGCCGCCTCGAATGGCTCTTTCAATAAATAACACCATTTCAGGGTTGTCTAAAAGTTGCAAATTTACATTAGTATGCTTGAGCATCGCGTCAAAAGCAAGCCCCGGTGCAGTGTAGTAGTGCAACGGATCTAAATTGTATGTTTTGAAGCAGCTACCGCGGAAATTTTCGAAAATATCGGCAAGCAAAAGAACATCGGTCTTTAAATATAAATCTGAGTAGCCCCCCAATGACTCTAAATGGAATTCCCTCCAAACAGTTTTCGCGTGCTCGTAATCGGTGTCTGAAATATTTGCATCGCAGTGGTGCGAGTAGAAATGCTTCTTTGCAGGTAATCGCGGTTCATCGAGTTTCCCCCAACAATCGACGTATTCATAGGGAAAAACACCTTTGCGGGTCATCAAACTGAACTGAGTCGGGTTATTATAAAATTTGCGTGTTATGCGTTTATCGGTATCGGTCAAATATGTGGAAAGTTTATCGATGCTGCTAGCCATAAATCGGAACGGATCGATGAATCTCAAGTGCATCATTGTTCCATCGACGCGTTTCGTGAAGGATATATATTTTTCCTTATTTATGGGTAGCAGTGTAATTTTACCAGAAAAAGTTGACGCGAGGGATTTTATTAAAAAGTGAGAATCGTAACCGGACAAATTGTGGAAAACTATTGGAAATGTGTGCGACTCTCTGAAATTCAAATTACACCGATTATGAGCAGGACCACGATATTTACCCGTGAAGTGACAGTGATCGTAACACTTTTTCTCCTCAGGCGTAAACGGTTTTTCACAAATATAACAATTCGTTGCGCGCATGTGACGATCGCGTTGCACTTGGGTAAGAGACTTCATCGGAATTATGTTTTTGATGCGTGACTCTACTTGAATTGATAAATCTTTAAGCTGTTGCATAAACCAATCTATGCAATCGACACCGCGTTTACCGTGGAACCCCGATAAAGTCTCATCGTACGCGCAATGTACATAGTACGCTACACTGTGCGGGATATGCTTTTGAATTTCACAAGTCTTACGAGTTTCAAATTCATCCACAGGTTCAGGGATCAATATACATTCGAGATCAGCGTATACGACAAATGGAACGGTGCCTTTGTTTTGAAAATTGGAAAATACTAAATCTTTACACTTGGGAAATTCCATGCGTACTTTATTTAGCATAATACAATCTTGCCGATGATTGTCGTAGGCGTGTTTCACGCTAAAGTGGCACAAACAATTGTCACATAAAAACAGTCGACCATCATGATCAGACAATTGTTTGCTCACCAATCGGGAAAGATCTTTAATCCAAGCAAAGTGGAATCTCGGTGCAAACTCACCAGTCATATCGTCTTCCGGATTACTCTCAACCATTAGAAGATGGATCGTGTCAATGTTTACGCTATGCAAATTTTTACTCAAATAAATTGGCACGATGACGCTTTTATTTGATTTTGCATGATGCGAAAAAGTTTGAGATTCTATTCCATATACATTGATGCGCAAATTATTCAATCCCTCAAGCTTTTTCACATCATGTAGAGTAGCAGGGAATTTGATACCTGTACAGTCCAACTCGGAAATATATCGATGATAACGGCTAGTCCTTTCAGTGTGGGTGTTGACCGGGTGGAGGGCTGCTATGACGGACCAGAGAAGACATCTTTCGTCCTCGTTCCTCACATTCACCACAGTTGAATGTCTTGGGGCAGCTCGACGAATGTTGAAGCCCCCGCGGCGAGAGGCTGGTAGCGATTGATATTTACAGCGATGTTAAGGATCTCAATCATACTCCAGCCGGAATCGCGTTGCTCGAAATCTTCCACCTTTGACAGCAGATCACCCCGTGCACGTGTAAACCAACCATTTATATCGCTCGATGGGAGAAGAATCGTCACGTTGGAGGTGTTGAAACTCTTAACTTCGGTGGAGATCTCTTCGTGCTTGGCATTTTCGAATTTGCACGATAATATGAGGTTAACCTTCACATTTCCCTCCTCGCGCAGTATCAGCTCCAACTTCTCGGTGACGACGCGCTGCACATCGTCCAGAAAGGCGTCCAAATTTTTATGACGGAGATTTGTGACAACCCCCGTTCTGATTCGGCTGGCAAAAGCGCTATCCACGTCGTCCCATTGTACACCCGCAGGAGTACCGATATTTCCACCCGTCACCACTATGCGCTGCTGCAACCGCTTGATCTTCGTCACCCAAGATTGCAGGAGTGCGATCGTATGTTGGATCCGTATTTTCGCACCAACGGTTGTTCCTCGTTGCATGGAAATATCGCGCAGAACTTGGATATTCGCAATTCCAATATCAGCCCAATGATTGATGACGGCGTCATTCTCTTCTCCGGGTGGTTGCTCTCTCAGCAAATTGTACGTCCTCTCCATCTGCTCCGCAAGTCCCATATACGCTTCGACTGCCATGACTTTGACGTTGATATAAGCTGAACTTTGTATAACTTTTTTGACTTGCACGTATCGTGTAAGACTGACGAGTCTGCATCGGATGCGTTGAGCTTATATGTATATAGTCCGATAGATCGCAAGAATTTGGGAACTGTGCGCACTGCGTTCTGCGCATATCGGAGGGTAAAATGACGTCAGAGATGCGGTGCGCACTGCGTTCTGCGCATCTCGGAGGGAAAAATGACGTCAGAGACGACTGGGTCCGCCCTTTATCCGACCCGCCATCCCTAAATTTTTGGGTTTTATTGCCCTCCCGACTCTGCAGAGATGATGAAATTCATGTAAAAAATGACGCGAAATACGGCTGGGGTCCGCAGTCCCCGCCCCCACCATCCTTAAATTTTTGCGGTTCATCTGCCAGTTTGAAGTCACCCAGTTCCGCAGCTGCATCTTGCCTAAAAGCGTGTTGGAACAGGTTTTCACCCCCTCCCCCTCTCCACGAACCCACCGCCGCCTAATGTAGTTTTTGAGTTTTATGAGTCGTTAAGCAGCGTGGGCCATGTGGTGTGAAAAATCGGTCAACGAAAAGCAGGTAGCGAACAGTGTTTGGTGTAAGAAAAATCTTATCTTGTCCGCTCTTCACCGGATGGTATATGTACACACAGTTTTGGGTTTTACGGCTCTTTATAGCGAACAAGTCCGAGCCTGCACATCCCCCGCCATTCTCTATGATATGTATGTTCGGTTTCAAATGAGCTACTATAACAAAGAAGCTGAGCCTTTGCTATCGAGGCGTGAATTTACAAACCAAGCTCCTTATCGTCATCGATTGCTCCAAGCAGAACGAAACATTGAAAACTGGACCTGTGGACATTCGATTGGAATTTGACTCTAGCACTACGTTCCCACCACACACTTCTGCCTACTGCATGATCTTGCATGATCGCATTGTTGAATATAATCCGATCAGTGGTACTGTTAAAAAATTGGTATAAGTCAATTTTGGAATAATAATATGTTTAATTAATATGGATATTGAAAATAATTATAATTTTACTCGTTAAAATTTAGAATAAGATAATTGAGAATAGAATAAGAAAACTAAATGTAATTGATGTTAAATAAAAAATTGTTAAAAGCATTCAAAACGCCTTTTTAAACCTTCCTACAGGGGTCATTTTCTGGAATTTTTTCAATAGATCTAGCGGGTATTTACCCTATCCGATTTATGTGTGGCTTTCCGGCGCCAAACAAGTCTCGACAGGAATTATTTTGTGTGTGTGTGTGTGTGTGTGTGTCAAATCCTATGAAAATAGCCACTGGAAATGACCGGGTGGGGGGGGGGGGGGGGGGGGGGGGGTGAGAGGGTGCGCCGTGGGTCGAGGGGGGGGGGGGCTTGGCGGGGTGGCTAGGGGGGAGCTAGGGGGGAGCTAGGGGGGAGCGCCGCCATCTTTGGATTAGAACTGTCATATATACACTACTGAAGACTCAATTCGACGTTAATACCAAGATACCAAGGCAAAATATTTGAATAATTGAGCAAACTTGAGTAGCTTGAAACTCTGAAAATAAGCTCGATCGATCGGAAGTTCAATTATACGAAATGAAATACATAACACAGAATGCTCGGTGTATCGAAAATAGTCGGGTGGAAAAACTCGTACTAGAAAAGTATATCGTGCCAATCGTAACTGGTTTTCCGTGGCACAAGACACATAGAAAATCGCACCAACGACGTCATATCCTCAATGTCCTTTGCCTCTAGATATTAGAAGCAGCCTATAGTTGATTCTAAATTGTTTCATACTATTTCTTTACCTCATGAAATGTTCTATATTCTTTAACCGCTTGCGGAAATTTTGGACTATTTTTACTTTAAACTGTTTGCGTGGTTTGTCCTTTTCAATTCCCTCATTGCAAAATGAAGTAATCTTAATGATAATCTAGGTAAGTCGCCTTGCATGCGTGCGTCAGAGAAATCTATTACATATTTGCTGAAAATTAAATAAATGCTCGAAAATATCGGAAGGTATTTCCGAAGGTATGACATTTGGTACGCACATGCAGTTGAAAGGTTGATATTATTAACCACCATCGTTATTGTATTCAAAAAGTTTTGGTTAATTTCATTCAGTAATGGTCACTTCCGACATTAGCATCTTATTATTGTCTATGTTTAAACCGGAATTAATATTGGTGGTAACAACAACCGCAAAATGACCCCACTTCGAGACAATGTCTGTCTAGGATCTCCAAATCACTTCTGACAGGTAGGGCCGAAAAATTGCACAGGAAAAGCTGATAAACCGACAGCGGAGGAACTATATGTGTGGAGTTATCGGGTAATTAGTCTAATAATTGACGCTAAGAATTACGGTTAAAAATAACGACACATTAAACAACAATTTATTGAAACAGAAAAAGAAACAAGTTACAGAGTTTTGTACAGTTTATTAACAAATTTGTTAAAGGCGAAAAGAATGAAGCTAACCACACATATGCGTATGTTCTGAGACCACAGCAACGACTAACGCAATGTGATGAAGTGCAGGTTCGCTCCCCGAGTCAAGACTAACAAGGAAACTCTGAGGTGTCCCCGCCCGATTTCATCCATTTAATACGTCACAACAGGCAGATAAAATTAGAACTTCTGCCGAAATAAAATGTATTTGTTTTGGTGCCTCTGCGTCGCAAGATAACTTTAATTTCTTCAATGGTATACAAGCCATTTGATGTTAACCCTACGATTTTTTTCAATGTTTTGGAAAAAAATAATAACCAAAGTCCTAAATATTGACAGCATTGGGCATGTTGAATTCCAAAATTGTAAGCTCAGAATCGTTTTTAGTAACCCCACAAACTAATAAAATACCGGGCTCCGGAAGATTTCACGCTTGTAAAAGAAACTGCCAGAAACTGTTCGGCAATTTCTGGGAGTGATTTTTGTTATAAATGCAACCGAAATTTATTGAAACGAACAAGCTCCTAAATTGTTGCTTAGAGAGAACTTTGTAATGTTGAATAAGACGAATTGATAAGACGAATTCGGCTGCACGTGTGTGAGGGTAGTTCACCCCCTATCCAAGTGACGTTATTTCGAAAAACGCAAAAACAAGTTCGAAATTTATTGAAACGTAAAAGCTCCCAAATTTTTGCTTAAAAAGAGCTTTGCAATGTTAAATAAGACGAATTTAAGCAACATGGTGTGAATTCTAGAGTCGCATCGCGCCATAAATGCCGCATTTAGGGAAATTCCGAGTTTTTCTTAATTATTGCGAAGTCGTTATATCCTTGGCAGTCAAGATTTTGATTTCGATATTTTTTTATAGTAAGGGTTTTGTTGCAGGTACTTACTTGAATGTACATTACCATTTTCGTGGTTTCGAAGTTGAAAAGTAAATTTTTGTTCGTAGTTTCCACTTTAATATACTTGGCGCCAGGTTTTTACACCACAGGTGCTTTTGAGGAATACTAACTTCCATAAAATTAAACACATGATCACAGTTTCTTCCGCATCCACAAAAATATCAAGGTTTCGTTCATGTTCATTGATTCTGGTTTGTGATAATCTACCAATTTGACCAATGTGAAATTTGTCGCAATCTTTACACGGTAATTTATCAACTAAATTGGACCACTTTCCTTTGGTTCTCTGTCTTTCGGTAAAAAAAAAAATCTTGACAAAATTGTTTGTGTTACGAAACACATATTTAATATTGAATCTACCTTTGGCGTGATATATTGCTTGCGCAGCCCTTTAACAAAGAGAAATCTCATCATAGGTTTCACAATTGGAACAACATCAATATTTTTCAAAACTATGCTGTTAGATATAACGAGTATTTTGTTTAAAAGCTCCAGCGGTAAATTATAGAACTACCGCAATATATTTTATACTTCTCAGTCAAACCTCTAAATATTTTTAACTCTATGATTATTATCTTTTCTAAAAGATCGTTGGTTCGTTTCGTACTGTCTAAAACATAAGTACATTGTGTGTGAACAAAAGTCTTTGAATAAATACTGTTTATTTAACTATAATACAACGATAAATATTGCCATACTCCCAACATATGTCAAGTTCTTCAATTAGTCTGTTTCTTAAAAATTTTAATCTAGAGTCAACGCATTAATTGATAAATTGTAATGGGTAGTCATTAGTTACCAAAACTTATTCAAACAAGGTGATATTTTTGTCATGAAACCTACTGTTTGCCAATAGGATTCCACTGTCCACTAAATTATAGATATTGGCAATCTTCTGTTTGGGTAGATGGTGGGACACGCTGTTCATGTACCTACAAAACCAATTTGGTTTCTGGTACCAGCCAGTCATTATCGAGTCATCGTGATTTATCACAGACACGTCGACAAAATTAAACGATCAAACGAACTTACCTGTTGTGAAGTTCGATCGTAATTATATGTAGAGTCTCGTTTGAGATGATTACATCGTAGTACCGTCTACTTCACGTTAGTGTCACACGAATATTCAGAGCTTATAAAAAAAAAAAAAAAAAGAGAGCGCCTGGCCCCCTGGCGCTGCGGTTGTTCCTTCTCCAAGTCATATTGTTTAAAGTACTCCATAAGGATTGAAAATAATAAAGCAAACACATTTGAATAAATAAAGGGGGAGGGAATGATAGAAACGAACGGAAATAAAACGTTCAATGGGTGGGATGTAATCATCTCAAACGAGACTCTACATATAATTACGATCGAACTTCACAACAGGTAAGTTCGTTTGATCGTTTAATTATATTACGAGTCTCGTTTTCGAGATTACATCGTAGATGTTCAGAGAAAAAATTATTTTATTATTTTCTAAACAGCCTCAGGCAACAAAAACGTAACTTTTATCGAGACCAGTGGTCTCTCGAGAACAAGAATCAGCGGTTTTTTATTCGCTTACTTCGATTCTAACAAAATGTAATTAATGATATCTTATGCAATAACTTATAAATATTATGAGAACACGGTTGCTGCAAAGTCTTTTCTGCCCGATTTAATCGGCCGATTATAATACTCTGCAAATACCTGCGAGTCCTTTGACCAGCCCGCGGTATTTCTTATCGCGCTAATATCCAACCCCTTTGCCAAGGCAGCCGACGTAGACGCGTGCCTTGTACTGTGCGCCGTGAACTCAGGTCCTATGCCGCTCTTTGCCAACACTGACCGGATCCAACGACTTATTGTCTGGGTACTCGCCGATTTGAAGGGTTTTCTCGAAGTGATCAGTACGTTACTGCAATCGCCTCTGAGTGGTTTTGTTATTTCCAAATATCTCTTCAACGTGCTCGCTATGCACAGTCTAGGCTGTTCGCGAAAGTACGGCAATAACAAAAGTGGCTGGAAAGCCCCTGGTCTCGACGTTTTAATGATGTCCGAGATCCTTATCTCGAAGCCCTGTGCCGAGTGAGAAATATTGTCAAGTCTCATGAGCGAGAAAGTTTGCACTCGATGAGCCGTACCTAAAGCTAACAGCGTAACTAATCTCTCTGACAATTGTTGATTGTTTAATGATTCGAGAGGATATAAGTTCGCAATGTACGTAAGTACGATGCCGACGTCCCATGTTTCGTCGTATCGAGGTTTCGTTGGTCTAAGCCGAAAAATCCCTTTAAAAAATCTACTGATAATCCGATCGTTAGTCATGTCGTTCGTCGATATTAACGAGATCGCCGATCGCGTCGCGTTTAATGTGCCATAGGAGGCTCCTGAACCGTATCTCATTTGCAGAAATTCGAGAATGCGGTTCGCGCTCGCTTTGTAAATGTCTGTTTCCGTCTCTCGACAGAAATTCGCCCATAGCTTAATAGGTCCTGAGTACTGCTTCCATGTACTCTCGGCGAGAGAAGCCAACAACGTCTCGATCACTGAGTCCGAGAACTTCTTGCGGCGGTAAGATTCGCCGACAATTTCCCGGCAATCAAAGCCAGTGATTTCTGTAATGGATGCTGGAGAGACCTACAAGGAGACAATGAAAGCCATTTAGCGGGAGCGAAGATCATCGGTTTCTCTACGAGAATGTCCATAAATATAGGGAACCATGGTTGCGAAGGCCAATTCGGCACTATCGCAATCCCACAGGCGCGATCTGCGATAACTTTTCGAAGGAACCTGAGTACCAATGCGAAGGGTGGAAATGCATAAAAATACTCCGATTTCCAGTTGATCGTGAACGCGTCAATAGCTAAGGCATCAGGATCTCTGTGCCACGAACAATAAGCTTGACATTTTGCGTTAATCCTGGATGCAAACAGGTCCAATTTTGGTTTGCCAAATTCCGAAATTACTTTCTCGTATGCCCAACTCGACAGTTCCCATTCCGTGTCTATATTCTTTATCCTCGACTCCCTATCGGCCTCGACGTTTTCCTTGGACGCTATGTAAGATGCGAAAATCCAAATTTTCCTACACTCGCACCATTGCCAAATCTCTTTTGCTATCCCGTGAAATGCGGCATATTGAACTCCTCCCATTCGATTCACATATGCAATAGCTGTCGTATTATCGATTCTTAGTAAAATTTCGCAATCGTACAATTCGCTTGCAAAACATTTAAGGGCCATAAAGACGGCAATTAGTTCGAGTTGGTTAATGTGCAGCCCCCTTTCGGTGTCACTCCAAAAACCGTGTGTGCCTTCATTACAACAATACGCGCCCCAGCCCGTTTTTGACGCGTCCGAGTAAATCTCCTTAATAAATCGAAAACTTCTTATGGGACTAAATGACGTTGTAATATTTTGTTTCCACCAATCGAATTCGATCTGCAAATCTGCGGATAATTCGAGCTGTGCATCGTAATCCCCCCCGCTGACTAACAGGGCGAAGAACTTTTCTCGTTCGAATCTCTTGGTGTATAACCATCCATACTCAATTGCGCGACAACAGTCGACTAACTTCCCGATGAGGTGAGCGAATTCCCGAATTGTACAAAACTTGCGATTGCTAAAGTCGTCGATCACGGCTACCATTTTCTTTCTCTTGACTTCCGGTAGCTCCAATCTCATTTTTCGAGAGTTAATAACGAATCCTAAAAAAGTGCAATCTTTCTTGGGAATCAAGCTACTTTTTTGATAATTCACTATAAACCCTAGTGACTGCAGTTCTTTAATAGTGACTTCTACGTTTGTGCGACACGCGTTAAGATTCGAGCCGATGCAGAGGATATCGTCTAAGTAAATTGTCGAGATGAATCCTTTCCCTCGTAAATAATTCACTACCGGTTTTAGGATTTTTGTAAAAATATACGGCGCTGTGCATAGACCGAACGGGAGGCATACAAATTCTTACATTATATCCCCGAAAATGAATCTCAAATATTTCCGGCTTTCCACGTGCATAGATACCAAAAAATATGCATCTTGTAAATCTATGTTACACATAAAATCACCTCGCGAGATTAGTTTCGTCGCAGTTCTAATGTCCTCTAACTTGAAATGCTGCGTGACTATAAAGTTATTGAGCTTTTTCAAGTTTAACACGAATCTCATTTTTCCGTTTGTTTTTGGTACTAAGAAATACGACGAAATAAATTGTCCCGGGCATGGCAAGCAGGGTCTGACTGCGCCCAGATCTAACAATTTGGCGTTCGCCAGTTTCATATCCCAGAATTGAATTTTTGCTGAGGAGGCGGTAGAGATTGGTGTACTGACTGGTCAAATTCAATTTTGTACCCTCTTACACAGTTTAAAATGAATCGATCCCGCGTGATCTTTTCCCATTGGGGGAGAAACTTTTGCAGCCGCCCCGCTGCTTTATTTACCTCTAAGGCCTGTGCCGCGAGCGTTGGTACGAGCTCTGCTTGCGACTCTGGCTCCAAGCTCGTTGTTGATCTCGTTGTTGATACGACTGATTCGACTTCGGGACAAATTTGACAGTCTTCCTCGATCCTCTCTGGTTCGCGCCCGCCCGAGATCCCCCTCGAAACGAGTTGGACGACGGGCCTTTCCAGTTTCCCGAATTCGAGTTACGAAGAGGCGTCTTGGGCACCGATGGTTGAGCCTTCAACTCCAAGCCCACCTTTTCGATCGACTTTGCCGTTTTTATTTTTCCGGGCAAATCCTCGCCGAATAAAAAAGCGTCGGGCTTAGTTTCGTCCAGAATTCCCTTGATCTTCTTGTCGAGAGACGGCGTAATGCACGATCTTCGTGTAATCGAGTCCAGACGAGAAGCGTGTGCCAGCAGTCGACCCGCGTCGGCAAGATACTCCAACAATTGATACTCGTCAATGCCGTCTTCCTTGGGGGTCAACAGCAACGAAATTCCAGCACCCAATGCGGCCATAGCTGAACCGCGAATATTTTGCGCATTTCTCAAGTATTTGTCTCGTTTCGTGGCCGACTCGAAGAGCGATGACGCTACTTCTGCGTTTAACACTGGCGCTTCCAAGCGACAATTGCCTGTTCGCGCATACTTTGACAACAACTCCTCTAGGTCGTCTTTCTTGAGTCCTTCGGCTATCCATTTTTCCCAATTTTGTGCCAAAGTTGAGTTTAGCTGTAATTCTGGCGCACCAGATTTTTCAAGGGCACCCAGGATACGCAGCGTCTCTTCGTCGAAAGCCTGTGCTGCGTCCTCTGTAGCCTGACTGTCAGCATCCGCTGGAGTTTGTCCTTCGGTATCTCGCGATGGATCATCCGATGCGACGGGGAGAATATTTCCCCTCTTGTTGTCGTTCGTTGGTGACAAGCCTGCAATGGATTAACCTGCGATAAAGACAGCCTCTCGTATTTGTTACGCAAACGAGTCTCATTTCGCAACAGCCTCGTGATTGACAAAATTACTTAATCTTTGTTCGGCTAAAGCCGTCGAGTTACGCGACCGTAACCTTGGGCCATCTGCCGATTCCTCCATACAGGGGAATCGTACAGTTCGACTCTAAGAAAATACTCTGAGAGATTTCCTTCGTACGGCCTGGGCCGCCGAGTCATGTGGCCATGATAAATGCGGAATATGCAATAATCATTCATTTTTGCGAATTACATTCACAATCGACTCAAGGCAGAACTCTGAGAGTCTGCCTTCGTACGGACAAAACCGCCGAGTCTGTGGCCCGCTATTTCCGCGAGCGACACCCGCTCAAACCTTTTTAGGTTTTGTTCGACCCGAGACAATTTCTGTGAACTTGTCTCCGTACGGCAAAGCCGCCCGGTCTACGGAAATAACGAAAGAAAAACAGAAGAAAATACCTTGACGACCTGTCGATGCCTCCTGATTGCCAGCAATTGTTTGCATAACCTCGCGTCTCGGGCTACTCGAGGTCGTATCTGAAGAGCTATCAGGCATCGCATCAACTATCTTCTTCAACTTTTTAAAGAACTTCTCGCTCTTATTCTCCTTATTCTTCTTCCTCTTGTGTGATTTTCCCATGATTTTTCTTGATTAATAAACTGGAACAATGCTCTAAACGTGCTACACTTTCACGCACGAAAAACGTTATGACTTGGAGAAGGAACAACCGCAGCGCCAGGGGGCCAGGCGCTCTCTTTTTTTTTTTTTTTTATAAGCTCTGAATATTCGTGTGACACTAACGTGAAGTAGACGGTACTACGATGTAATCTCGAAAACGAGACTCGTAATATAACTAATTTTTTTTATCAACCTCCACTTTAGAAGCGAATTGTAGTCTATTGTGAAAACTACACAGGCCCACAAAAACAAAACAGTGTCTGAACTCGGCATGAGAAACATGTTTTCTTATGTACTTTTCATCGCTGAATCCGAATCTGAAGTCAGGATGGGGGGTCTTCCGGGCCGATTTTCAGTAAATGGTTGTTGAAAGTAAGAAAATAGTGACACGCAGTCGTATAAGTTTTCGAAATTACAATCATTATAACTATACGTTTTTGGGGTCGCTGAATATTATATATAATGTAATAATGATAATACTGTACTGAATTAAAATTTTTTGAAAACAACAAAAGCAATGATATAGTGTCTTCAATACAATATCAATACATTTTTTTGTCAGATTGTTTGAATGTCTGTTTAATCTCAATTTTGGTCAGTTCGTTATTTTGAGTTACAAAATGTACATAAAAAAATTTAAGTCACGCCTGCTTTCTTCAATCAAATCAAATTAGGTAAGATTTAGCTTCCTGACCGGACGAGGATGATAAAAGGCGAAATACTGAACTGAATCAGAGGATCATCTTCCAAGCGAAAGCACGCGCTCAAGAGATTAGGAAGCAATTACATCTTCGAGAGTTTCATCTCTCCCCTAAGACCTTCCGTTCCTCACCTATACTATACATGTATACACATCTACTTTCTCTTCTCTCTTATCTCAGCGAACATCTCGACCAACTGGAGTCCCGTTTTTGGCTCGGAATCGTCTGTAGGTGAATCAGAACTGAGGCAAATTCAGAACTTCAGAAGTTCAGAACGCGGCTCATAACTTATGACTAATTGATAAAGCCGTAAACAATATTTTTAAATCCTAAGAGTTGTATAGCCATTCGCAGATGTATTTGTTTTAAATATCCCTCTTGATTTCATATTTATTACTGTATTTCATTTCACAGTCTGCTTCAAAATGATACTAACAAATAATGAGACACTGATAATATCTGCCGATTGAATTGTGTCGTAATATATCTATGCATAATCAGCTGAAGAGACGGAGCAAAGCTAAGTAATGGAACACAAAACCTCAACTTCAATAACTGAACCAGACTGTTATTTAATCAATTTCATTCACAAGATATTTGCTTGCTCAGAGTTTCTGATATAAAAAGAGATTTAACACAAATTTTAGCGAGATACGCCCGATCGAATTTGGTATCCAGTTCTAAAGCCAGAATTAAAACGGAAGAATGAATGTCTCATAGAGACCTGATTCTTGTGTACTTGGAACTTTGACTAATCAAACTATATGAAAAACTTAAGTTGTTGCTAATACTAAGTCCCAAAGGTAAGTCCGGTGGAACAAAGTTGATGGAAGTTGATCAATTATGCGAAAACATGATATTACGAATTCGAGACTGAAAGTTGGATCAATATCAGTGGAAAGGTTAATCAAGTGCGTAATAGATCAAAGCTTAAGGTACAAGAGTTCCTGATAGTTGTAAAAAGATGTAATTCCACGCATAGAGTGGAATTACATTTTTACGTGCGAAGCATGAAAATAGTTATTTGGGATTTGAACGTGTAACGTTACTTTCTAGGTTCCACCTTTTACGTAAACAAACCTTAAACCTAATTTATGGACATTTGAATAAATACAAGAACAAAAACGCCACGTGATAAAGGTTATTAATATTATTAAACTAAAGCTTGCTGATTCTATTGATTCTAAATCAAGCAATTGACTCGAAATTAGTGATTTTATATCACAGCAAAGTTTAAACTCTGTATACTAAATATATGATAAAATACGAAAAATTTTAAACGTAATCAGGATGATAATTGAACGAACAGTGTTACGGTATACCTAAGATTTGTTCATTAATGTGACTTAGCTCGGTATAAGTCCAAGAATAATATGTGGCTCAACGGCTCTGTAGATAAGATAGTTTCTTGTAATTTTTGCGACGTGAATTAATAATTGGTCATCACGAAGTTATTAAGTGTGATGCCAGCGAGGATTTCCGCATTCGACGATTCATTGAAATTGCGAAAATCATGAGATATACGAGCCTAATTTTCAGTTATACTGTTTAACGGGTCTAATTTAGGTTTGTGTAATTTAAAACATGGTCAAATTGAAATGATTCTGAACTTGATACGAGGAATTTAGGCTGACTGCTCGCCTCGGCGCGGCGTCTTCCCGTAGAGAGAGCGTGACTACATTTATTCTATTGGAAAGGTAATATTGACGATTGCGACACCTGGGGTCAACCGTTCACATTATATTTATGAAGCACTTTGAAACGTTTAGTACTTACTCAAAGTGCTTAAATTTAAATGATGTATTCTTTATTCTGCATAATATCGTTACAAACTCTAGGCAATTGAAGTCGTATTTTACAATGCTCATTCTTTTTTCTCAATAGTTATTATCCACTAGCATTATCAATTTACGAGTATGACCAGTGAGGAGTGTAAATGGGTAAACGAAGTGGATTTTAAAATAGATAAAATTGGGATTTGAAGTTAGAAGTTCAGATGGTTGGACGTAGAAATAAAAGCTGATTAGACGAATGTTGGAATTGAAGTGTACGTGACGAAGAGTGGATTAAAGATCTGTTTGATGAAAGTTGGACTAAAAGTGTTTTGGGACAAAGAGTATAAGAGCGGGACAAGTGTGAGAATCTAGAATAGTGGGGAATAGAGTTAGCGTAGTAAGGGAGGCTTGGAAACAATAAGATCTGATTAATAAACGACAAAACCCACCAGGGCCATTCTATTCTCAATAATATACATTTCCACAAATTCGGACCATTTCTGAGTCGTCAGGCTCACTCTGACAGAAAATAGAGCTCTGCGCACTTTTGAATCTACCAAAAATGTATTTTTTGTATACCCCAAAAGCATTCGTACTAAATCATGAAACATACATACAAGTATAATACTCACCAGATCTGCTGTAATATCATACCTTCAGCTCCATATAAAAGTAATAGAACGACGAATTAAGTCAGAGAGCTCGTAAAACGATTTTCAGGATTTGGCGGGATTGAGTCCCCTCGTCAATCTATCCCCTAGCATTGCCAAGCAGTCGCCAACGACTGGCACGTTAAAATATCACGACCTCCTCAGCTCGAAAAAGAATCATCTTTATCCTGGTAATCGTAGCAACCACCCAGAGTAATCGTATATCGACGCATATTTAGGTGGTTCAATTTAATGCAAAGGATCCCCTATGCCATGCTTTGCTAATATAGTAGTTTATAACTGAAAGAAATACCAAGTGCACGTTAATAGATGTTAGATATGTTTGGCATTTACTGGTTCCAGGAAATTATTCAGCTAAAAGCGAGTACTTTTTATTAAGTGTACTTCGACGTAGTCCCACATTAGATATTCATCAAATTAATATATTTGTAAGCTGCGATGGATGCTTTGAAAATTAAAAGAAATACGGAAATCATGAACAACAGCTGAAATATACCAGTATTTCGTTTTGAATCGCTCCAAAATAATGGAAAATCTAAAAGATTTGTTAGATTTCACCTGATACATTTATTTTGAAGACTATTTTATACAAATTTACTGAAACTAATTTGGCGGTTTTAAGTTGCTAAGTCAGTATTGCCATTCTTTATGATAACACCGACCGACAAATTCAAATTTTTTTGCGTCTGGGTTGCGAATACTATTCTCTTACAGCTGGAAGAATGTTGATATAAGACTAATGTGAAAAGGTAATTTTGTGTATAATTGTAACACAAACAAAAACTGTGCATCTTCAACTGTCAATTTAAGGGAAAGGTTTACTTATTTATTCATTCAGGTGATAGTAATGTCATACGAGTGTGATGATTTATTTTTTTGAGTAACTTTTTACACCTAACGCATCTCCGAAAACCGAAAAAGTCAATGTGAACACGCAGATATTTTTAAATTGTTAAATTTAGAAATTAAGTAAGTATCGTAAAGTTCATACCATTACTTCTTCAAAATATCATTAAAAAAATTAATAAATAAAAAACTCGAATTTTAAGCTGTATTTTTACGACTTATAAAGCGTATTGTCGAAAGTAAAAATGCGTTTTTGTCGAATATCTCTACAAATATATGATTCTTGACGAAACATCCGTCCACCAAAGTTATAGATCACGTCAAGATGCTTTTTTTTGGTCTCATACATTTTTCACGTTTATTACAATATTCTTTCCGTCAATTGGCCTCGCACCTAAAATATCAGGTTTTCCATAAAAATACAAGTTTTACGGTGAAATTAGATTTATCATGAAGATTTCGCTAAAAATGAACATGAAACGCTGTTCTCAACTATTCTTTTTTCATTATATTCTGTGATTTATGCAAAGAGTACATGTGTTGCACCGAAAACGCTAACGAAAGTTTGCGTAATCTTATTTGGCATAGATGTCTTAAATAGAATTTTGTATCGAAGAAAGGAATAGAATACACTTAAAATTGTGCTTACTTTTAAACATCCAACATTCCTGCTCCAACCCATCATATATATCCAGCTTATCCCGTTAATTGTTACAATAAATACCTTAATTTGTTTCTCATCACTAATAAGTTGTCTGCCTTGTCTCGTAAATTTATTGCGCACGCTCATTTATCTAACCCAAGATCTATCCATAGCCCATGGAAAATAGTCCAAACATCCTGAGAAGGATCTTGTCGCTCTGCGCTTAGACATTTTCGCTTCGTTCTTAATTATTATTGCAGAAAGCAATTGGCACACAGCATACATATTTCTTTTACGAAAGACACATGGCTGGAGTCTCACGATATCTATAAGATTGGTCAAAGTGCTTTCGTGCATTATTAGTGAGATCAAAAGTGCGCAGTATTTTTCTGTGTCAGTTGACTCCACCCTTGGTGCTTCGCATGCTGACCAATTAACTGTCATCATTCGCTACGTTTCCCTGAGTGGCGCTGTTGGGCGTTTTCTCACCTTACTGAATATCTCTATTCATACGGGAGAAGCAGTATTTTCTACTTTACAGCAATTTCCGGGGGGCTGACCGCCCTTAATTTTTTACCAACAATTTAAGCCGCAGTTGGTATTGAAAATCTCAAAATTGTCTAAGTAACAGGTATTTTTCGGTAGGAAGGTCGAGCCGCTGCGAGAGGTCCATCGCGCGATTCACTCACAATCAGTCTATACCTACGCCTCTCACGGTTTAGCATACGCAGCTGTTTTGTTGGGTACTTTTGTATGGGTTCATCGTTAACTTTGACAAGGGGAATGCATAGGTCATGTGCATAAAAAGATGAAAAAAAAAAGGTCTTGGAGGCAAAGGACAGCTAACCGATAAGCTAATCAACGATCTAACCGTATAGTACGGTCTTGCTATACGAAGGTTCTCCCATTGCAAAGACCGAATGAAGAAAGCCACTTGGGCGACAGCAGCATGAAAATTGTCCTTCAGGAAAAGACTCGTGGAGCTCTTGGCAAATATCAAACACGATCGACAATTTAGATGAATATACATACAAAAATGCTCTACATTAAATGGTTCAAGATGCCATTCAAACTATTTATGAGGACCTCGTTTCAGATGAATTGTTGCAACGGTGTGAAGTAGGCTTCACGCAAAACAATAACGAAAGCGTTAACGCCGTCACCTAGTCAATGCTCCAAAAAACAAGTTCCAGCGGTGCGAATATCGTCCGAATAGTTAGTTACTTTGCTACCAGCACCTTCAACAATGGTTATAACAGTATTCTACTGACGATAAATACCATGAATCTAAACATCGGAGATCACTGTTACAATTTCTGCGCGGTAGTCGACCAGAAGCGTTGCCCTACAGCAAACGTCCGAGCACTAAAAAAAGCACATAAGAAGCACGTCAAGCACGTAGATCTTCTCAAAAAGAGGCCCTGGACGCTCAATCCGCTGCCGAGGGGGGCATGTATAGACCAGGAATCATTAATTGCAGGCAGGACTCACAAAAACTGCACCGTCAAGCGAATAATCGCACATTTACTTTCTCTTGCGATTATCTGAAAACTATATTTTCCTAACGGTGTTAATGCAGTGTCGTTACCTATCGGTCCAATTGCTGTAAGACTTGTACATAATACTCTTAGATACATTATCCAAAAAGTAGGGTAGGATTTTCGCGATTACTTAATTGGTTTTTTTTTTATTGGCGTTTTTTCTAGTAACATTTCGGTCAAAAGTACCAATTTTTTTCTCGGGCTCATCATAATTTTCCCAATAGTTGAAAAAAATATCGCTGCACTACATAGTAACGACACTATTCACTTCAAGACTAATTTTTGCAAAATATACCCATTTTCCGAGCGGCCAAGTTGGCCAGATCACTTGAAGTAAGGAATAGACATTGATTACTGTAGAGGTCAAAACTTTGACAATGCCAGTGACATTAGCGGAAAATATACAGGAATGCAAGCTAAAATTAAAGAAGTATGTTCCGTCGCTAATTACATTCAATGTACAGCTCATTCATTGAATCTTGTTCGTCAGTCTGTAGTAGACTGCAGTATAATTGAAGCCATATCTTTCTTCAGGCTAGTTCAAGAGCTTTATAATTTTTTCTCGTCTTTAACTTCTTGCGGGAACCTACTTACATCTGCACTGCCCAAGGAATGTCTAGTACCTAAGTCAGTCTCTAGAACACGTCGGAATATCAATGCTGAAGTAAAGGCTCTCACTAGGTTACATCCTGATTTTGCAAACATTGGATAACATCAAAAACGATGATCCTCAGAAATCAGGGACTCCTATAATATCGTCTTATTATTGCTCAGGAAGGTGAGAGCTACAAGGCTGGAGATTTTGTACGGGTATGTGCTGTTTGACTGAATCGCATAAGAGAGAATTTTTATTGTGAACGGATGTCGTTCCATGATGTGCAACAAATACATTGAATGAAATTTTTTGCCTTCCATCTCCAGAATTACCGGCATTAGAAAATTATGTTCAGAACAACGTTCTATGTTTTTCTGAGAGGAATCTTCACAATGAATATGATTTCGCCGTAAGATTTTCATTTTTGTCGAAAAGGTGATGTTTCAGATGCGAAGCCAATTGACGGAAGCAATATTGTGATAAACGTGAAAAATGTGTGAAACAAAAAAAAAGCATCATGTCGAGATCTGCAACTTTGGTAGATGCATGTATCGTCGAGAATTATATATATTTGTAGATATATTCAACAAAAACAAATTTTTACTTCGGAAAAAACGTTTTACAGGTCGCGAAAACAGAATTTGAATTTAGAGATTCTTTATTTGGGTTTGAATTGATATTTCGAAGAAATGAAAGTATAGATCTTGCAATACCTTCATTATTTCTAAATTTCATAATTCAAAAACATCCGGATATTACATTGATTTTTCTGCGATTCTTCAGCATTGCATTAGGTGTGAAAAGTTATCAGAGAAAATAAATCATCCACTCTGTGTGACGTTTCCATCGCCTACCTGAATAAACGGGTGTATTCTCCTCTCAAAGTAGCTGATTTCGAGTGAATTTCTAAAAAAAAAGCCGTCTTACGATTAGAAAGTTTTGTTTTACTTTATTGAAACAGTAGATCTATTTAGTTATATACGAAATTATATAGTTATCTTTTACCAATCTTCAAAGTATTGCTTATCTGGTTATAAGAACGAAGTTGTTGAACAATAAAACAACGATTTTCTTTACTTTTGAGATGGAAGGAATGAATTCAAACTTTGCGTTACTCATTGTCAGGTGTAAAAACTGTGTTGAGTTGTGTAGCCAATATCGGTTCAATGTTGTAAAAGTGAATATTCAACGATTCGAACCAAGTTAGCAAAAATAATGTTCCGTTGGGATAGAAAGCAATCTGAGAATAAAATAAGCTATCGTAGAGTAAAAGCGAACGAATCTTACGAATTTTCATCATTTTGAAGCGTATCGTAATGAAACACTACTTTCACAATTTTTTGTTGATAAATCGCTGCTGACGATTCGATAAATTTAAGAAATATGGAATGGGTGACTATCGAGTACTAAAATGAACACAATGAGTACTCAAATTTCTCTCAATTTACGGAGGGTTTGGCGTGTTCTGAGAACTTGATATTTGATGGCTCTATATTTGCACAGCATAGATCCAACGTAGGCCACCTAACGATGAGTGATCAACCAATTATTATACAATGGGCTTATAAGAGAAGACGCGGTGATTCACGTATCAAGTACTACATGTAAAAAAAAACATGGCAAATGTTTCGGGCTTCGGCCAAATTTATTCGTGGTAGCCGAGCCTTCTATATTACATTACCGGCGAACCGAAAATTGCTTATTCGGTGTAAATTTCCTCACTTGTGGTGTCACGAGCAAACTTCCGCTGCTAGATGAGCTTCCGGTGCGCCTCACCTTTGACCGGACTCTTAAGGCTTTCACTACTGCGTTGTGGCGTCAAATTTTGTGGTAAAAAGTCTCTGAATTCAAATTTTACTGGAACCAAGAACACAATGGGATAAATTATGTCAAAAGTGTCGAATAACTGTACAAGCTTTTATTCTTGTTATGCAAACACAAAAGAAATTCTGTACATTTTTGCGCCATGCACATTTTTAAGAAAATTTCTTCCAGTTTGAACTTGACCAAATTTCTACTCCGCGATGGGTGTAGTGATATTACCCTTTCTCACTGCAATTGCACAATCTGCCGAAGATTCAGTGATTTGTTGTAAAATTTATATTTACCGACATTTTATTTCAGCTTTGATTCGATCGGTTAATGAAAATCTGAAAATGAGACGTAACGCTTAGATCAATGTGAGTGCAGAAAAGATACTCTTTTGCTAGATACAAACTTTCCAACCCTGTGGTCCAAACAAAAGATTTAAATAAAATTGGCGAGAAATATAATATCGATGTTGAAATCTACAGTGAGCAACATAATTATCCTTGCACCTTCGCATCGATACCAATTCTGACCATGTCTGTAGAAAAATTTTCGTAGTATAAATTGCATCATGACTCAACTTGCTTTTGAATTTATGGAAAGTAATTTGCCTAGTGTGGATGAATTTTAATTGTATTCAACTTCACGAGAAAAGCTTGTTGAATTAACTCCAAAAAAAAAACTTTGGGTTAGCTGAAATTTCTTGTTTCACTAGAACCACAGGCAGAATGACGAAATGTAAAAAAATTCCTCCGGATACGGAAAAAAGAAGACGAAAAAGTTGCTAACAACGAGTCGCACACCGGGTTCAATTGGAGCAGCTCGAAAAAACAAGTATCCTTTTGATGTTTGGAACTTTTCACTCGATTCTGAAATACTCCACATAGTGATCCATGCAACAAGTAGATTATTTAATATTGCAAAGCATTTGAAATGGAAATCAATATAAGCAATGAACACGTCTACGAGGATGTAACTTGTCTTTCTAAATTAAAAACCTGGTTTGATCTCTTATATTTTTCACAACTCAAAAAGACATGAAACGATACAAACTGTCATTGAGATGATTTCAATTATTGTTATCTGGGCTCCGACTTAGCGATGAAAACACTCGTAAGAAGTGAAGTTGAACGGAAAAATTCCTACCGATCCGCAAAGTATGACAATAATTCCTATTCAATTGCACAAAGTATTACGCACAACTGTTGGACCATTACAGAGAAATGGTTGTGGGTTCGAGGCGAGGGATTATTCACTCCTGAAATCAGCCGTACACTTTTGTTTGAAATGAGTTGGTAGTGTCTCAAAATGCGTATGAGATTATATGAAGTTATACATGCAATCATTCCTAATGAGCTGAAATCAGTTGTAATCAGCTGACATCAACTGAAATCAATTGAAATCAGTCAGAGTCAGCTGAAATCCGGTCGAAATTACTTTGAAATCACGTTGAAATCATCTGAAATCACTTTTAAATCATATCAAAACTATCCGAAATCACATCGTAATTCCTTTGAAGTCAGATGGAATAACGACGAAATCATCACGAGGTTGTTGACAGTCGCAACGCTTTCGACTTCGAGATGTACGACGCATGAGCGCTACCTTCGGCGGTACATGTTTTTTTTTCATGCGAGCGAGAAGACGAGCATGAATTTACAATATGTATTTAATAAGCGATTAAATCGTGCAGTATAGACACATAATCTAACAAAGTCAGCGTAGAGCGTGAAACGAGTGAAACCTTAATTAAAACTTGTGAATATTGTTGGTGACAGAGCGAGATTATACTCGAGAATAAATCATAATCGAAATGTCCTCTCCGAGTGGCAATAAGGTAAGCTTTTATCAAGTTTTGCTACTAATAAATTCGAAAATAAATTGAAATCGGATTCCAATCAAAGCAAAGATTAAGGAGAGATTGTTTTGAAGTAAACGCGATAGCGAACGTGTTACGTAAAATTATTATAAGTCAAAGCAAAAATACGAGTATAAATTATAGGCAATAATAAGTTCTTCTCGAAGTTGTTAGTTGTTACTATTAGAGATATCTTTTACTCGGGTCATGCCGAGGTGATCAAGTCAGGGTTCTTAGAAACAAGTAAATGAATTAATCATGAAAGAAATAAATGTAAAAGTAGATAAGTCAATGTGGCGATGGCAAATATTTTTTAAACTGAAGAAAATACAGGAAATTTCCGAGTCTTTCAATCGAGCTTCCGATCTTTACTCGCAGGATGTTTACAAGAAGTATTGAAGGCGAGATCATGAGGGTATGTTCCGAGGGGAAAATAACTCGAGATTTCAGTGAAACTATAAGTTTTTTAGTTGAATTAATTAAAATTAATTCATGTAATTCGATTTAATTTTTTCATTCCGAATGAATTTTTTAAAATGAATGAATTTCAAATTTTTTTTCTTGACGATTCGCGATAATTCACTATAATTTTTTAATTTAATTAAAAAAAATTTGACTCCATTCTTTTGTATTTCTTGTTAATTGAAGTCAATTTTCCTTTTAATTCAACTTAAGGCTGATTCCATTTCAAACCACCCAGCAAGGTCGGAACGAAAAATTCAAACGACTTGTAAATAATTTATATGATTCTTTGGGTAATTTAAGGGGACCCGTATTTGGTCATTTCGCTCTAAAAAAAATTCGTCTCTGCACGGCTATTACCATTTTTTGTCAAAAACTCGTTTTTACAGATTCCATAAATTTACTTTTTTTTTTAAAGTGCTATAACTTTCGAACGAATTAACGGATTTGAGTGATTTTATTTTCAAAATTTGCGTATTTTTATCTTCTTTCAGAAGATTCTAAGTTCAGGAAGATCGGCACAAAATCGCCGGAGTTATTCAACGTAATGTAAAATAATCCGAAGAAATTCAACCCCGATTTTCGGGAATTGCATTTTTTTTTCTCTCCCAATTTTTTCTCGAATAGTTCTTTAAAGGTACTAACTCTTTGCACAAGTTTAGTTAGCGGATTAGTTCTGTAAAAAGAGTTATGAATTTTTCAATATCACGAATTTTTGATATTTTCAGGTAGCTTATATTTTGTACTGTAAATTGATTTCTTTATATCGCTACATTGTTTCTTTCTGTTTATTACATATTTACGACGAAATGAGTAGGTAGGAAAAGTATGAAAAATCCCTTCAAAAATAAGACTATATTTGTTGAATTATTCGTCCCGACCTTGCTGGGCGGTTTGAAATGGAACCAGCTTTAATTTTGGCATTTCAATTCAATTTCTTACTTCGATAATTCTAGCACGAATCCAAACCAATTCAAATCAATTTGACTTAATTTTCCGTAATTCAGTTATTTTTTGATTGATTCTCATTGTTCCAGTTAATTTCTGTTAATTCGGTTAATTCACTTTAATTTAGGTGCATCACAATTATTTCATAAACCTATGCACATTAATTCAGCGCGTTATTTCCTCGTCAGTACGTCCGGCTTCAACTTCGCAAAATATGGTCCTTTCTGTATTTTTCTATGACCGGACTATTATTTAAAATGAAAGGCTTGTGGGATTAGAGATATCGTACGTAAAAGAATGATCCAATTCATTGAATCGTACCACCATAAAAAAGAATACTACGGTGTATTTCATCAAGTCCCAGATAAATTTCAGTTACATGAGTCAAACTTGAGTCAAATACGAGGTTAAATCTAGCACTTAGCTCTCGACCTAGCCGAAGACTGCCGCGTTGAAAAATTACCTTAGCCACACGAATTCAGTCTATAGAGCAAAGAATCCTCCAAAAACTATTCAGCTCAAAAGGTCCTGTGAGCAGCCGAATAGCATAAAGCTCTCAGCGATCGACATTCAATCTGAAACGATAAAACTAACAAAGCTTGTCCAGGGGTATATGAAATCTTTAAGTGGTGACGAAAATTATAGCGAAACGAATGGAAGAAAATTATCAGCTGCCAATATTTTATCAATGTATCAGTATTAGGCGAATACAATGGCGAGAATCTACCAGTCAGCTTCACCTATACAGCGAAGCGCTCTTTGCGAAAATAATCACGTCAAAATCACAAAATTTAGTACTGAGAATGGTAAGGAGAAGCGATGGATCATCATAAACTTCAAAAGACATTTAAAAAAATCATTTCAAAGATCGAAAAACTTATAAAATTTGTTGAACCCTTCAACGAAAAAATCCAGCACAATATTGTGTATCTATCCAAGTCGTAATGCCGTTCATGATATGTCAACGGTAGGAGTAAATCGAGATAGAACATCACTTATTTGCAACAACTTTCCTGTTCTAAGTTCTGCAGTTGATTCAAACATACTGTTCAGTGCCTGAGCGTCGTTTTGTGCCCGTGTCATTGCGATCTCCGTGCGAGCCGCGCTCGAACGATTCGTCTCCGCAGGGATGCCAAATCTCGCGTAGATGAGGAGGCGAGCGCGCATCACGCATTTTTTAAAACAGTCGAGTTAAGTCGTCCGTCTAGTGATGATCGTGAGTGACGCCGTGCGTTCTCTCGTACCACGACCAAAAGACGAGAGGCCCAAATATCCTCTCGTATACGTTCGCTCTACGGAGTAAGGTAGATAAGTACGGCCCGAGTGTCTCTCATTCTACACGGGACCGAGTGCCCATACACGCATACCAAGGGTCTTGCACCCTTCCATCATACAACGAGCCCGAGCGCTCTTGGTGTACTACCAACACCAATCATACTCTCATACACGTTCGCTCCTCGGAGTAAGGCAAACGCAAATCATACGAAATTCGATCGAATCGAATAAAACAAAAATCGCAATACGAAACGCACTCGAGATCGCGGTGGCATGAGCCAAACGGGCTGTAACCGGCATATACACATTCATATACACAATCGACACATGCTTTTATACGTTTACAAATACACGTTCATACTTCGTGGGTTTTTATGCCGCAAGGCTTTTCCCACAAGAGCCAATAAACATTCATAATTCGATGGCTCAAACGCGAGAGTTTTTTATTCAAGAAAACCTCAACCTCTATCCTTCACCCTAATAAAAAGGGTTCAATTCAAAACTACGAGGCAACTTCGCCTATGAAGAAGCTTCGACTATACACATACTGTAGAACCGCAATGGCGACGATATGAAACTGAGATGTACGATGAGTTGATTGACGCTAGCGCGAGCGTTTATGGTGTTTTCATCACTGAGGCCAAAACTACTACGATTGCAGACGCAATATTCGTTACATCAAGTTCCACTCCTACAATTGGTTCAGTCTGCTGTAGGGGGGAAATTAACTCGCCCTGCGTTCTTAACTGTGGTAAACTGCACTCTTTTGGATACAATTCGTAGAGTTCAGAAGATTCATCTACAAGGTGATATAGCGAATAACGAACAGTTGAATTTTGATTTCTATCGTGTCAAAAAAGTGCAACACCTTTTACGGCTGGTAAGCGATAATAATGACATAGATTATTTCAGGAGACTTCCAGGATATACCGATATAGAAGAAGCTGTTAAAAAAAGTCAAAAACGATGTATTTTTGCTGAGTACGGATCTTGGAATGATATTACATGTGTCTGACTGTGATACCATCGCTGTTAAAGATGTGGAAATTGTCTTAGAGCATCAGCAGGATGACAAGCAGGATGCTGACGTTCCAAGTGTTTCATTTGTCAGTGAAGCATGATCTGAAAACACTGCAGAATTAATTCACGATTTGATCAGACTCAATAGTATCGACGGGAGACTGGAATTCCGTGTTGGCTCCTGAATAAAAACTCATCTTCATTAACCGGTGACAGGGTTCAACGAATACGCGAGTCAGAATCCAAATAATACGACAAAAGTATCACCTTAAATTTAGATTTCCATTCTGCCAAGAAATACGACGAAATTAGCACTGTGGATTGGTGTTTGTGCCGAAAAATCAACAACGATGAGAATCTTATTGGACTTATTCTCAGTTTTGCTTATGTTAAAGGGACAAAACGGAAATCGTGAGAATACTCGAACGATTTCGCCCGAATTAAAGAAAACAAAAAGCCATAGGAGTGCTCTGCGATTAGTACAATTTCAATTCGGATGAATGTGTTCATAGTGAGCCTGTAGGAGTCCATGGTTGTATCGATATGGTGAATTATATTAACTCTTTGCGCTCCAACTATCGAAGAAACCGGCTTCAGGTAAACCCCAAAGTTTTTGCAATAATTAAATATAAAATTTAGGTCATAATATCACGATATTCTAGTTGTTATTTTGATATTAGTCTTACATTATTATTAGTCTTTTTTTTTGCTTTGAATGCTGTTAGTCGTTGTATTGATTTTATTCAATTTCGCGTTCATAGCGTTTTATGCGAGGTTTCATGCTTAGTTTCATGAGTCCTTATAGTACGAACCACTGTGAGAAATACTATTCTAATTTTATTTATTTATACGATAGATATTGTTTGTGTGTTATTTATGTAATTGTAAACTATAATATTAATGTTTGTTTAATATATGTAATATATTAAACTAATTGAGGTGAGATGACAAAATGGACTTAAAGCAATATATATCGCAATATACTGACCCTCGTCAGATCTCATTTAACGCTTAAGAAGTAGGGGAGAGCAGGGCAAAGTATGTAGCTTAGATAAAAAGTGAGACATTTTTTGTTTACCTCAGGAAGCTTTTTTCTTTGAACATTTTTGGAAATTTGCTTACATCAAAAATCTTTTTTCATCGAAATTATTTTCTTTTTTTGAAGAGAGAAGATTATTAAGGGGAAAAAATAATGTTCAATTTTCAATTGAGGTGCCCACTTTGCCCCTCTCTCCGTTACCTATTATGAACTGATATAAAAAGTACACTTATTTTTCCCTATTTATATATTTACATTGTACTCTTCTCTATTTATATAGTATATTTTATGAATTATAACTCTAGCGAAAAGTACAATTGTTATGTTTCGTTCATGTATACCTAATATAGGTATATGTTGTTAACGTATATGTATATGTGTTACTATGAACAGAAATATTATTGGTTTGTTCAATATGCTTTTTAAAAATTGTGTCGGTTATGATTTCATCGTTGCACAGAAGTCTTCATCAAGCAATTAAGATATACAACTTTCCATAGACAATTATGTGCGAGATTACATCCCTGAACTTCATTTTACTTCCTTTGAGTTGTTATGTACTTCCGATTTGTCGCAAAATTCAAATTTATCGTCATAGAAAATTAGTGTTGAGAGAAATGGTTTTCTGTTGACATGAAAAATGTGTCGTAAAATTGATTCGACTTTGTAATAGTGAGTAGTATAACAAGGCCGGTTCTGGATAGAAACACCTTCTTTACCGACCAAGCCGACCAATTCGTCTATCCGTGCATCCCAAACGCAAACCCTTGAAGGTTACCCCCACTCTCGTAGAATAAAATGTGCTCTGCCGACCGCTCGTCGGTAAGAAAATCTACCAAATGACCATGATCATCGGTAAAAAATCCTCCAAATGACCATGATTGTCGGTAAGAAATCCTCCAAATGACCATGATCGTTGGTAAAAAATGCCTCAAATTGCAGTGGTATTACCCCTTGCGGGATAAATTGTGCTCTTTGTCGGTAAAGAAAATCATGCCATCAAGCGGGATCGATAACTGCATTACCAAGCGCACTCCGTGAATCCTCAGGCGCTCAAGCGGATCCCGTGGATCTTCAAACGTTCGACCGAGAATCCTGGCATGTGTCAGGTTTTGAGAGCTTCCAGAAGGTTCGAGAAGATTCTCACGGCCCTGAACGAATGTAGGCTGACAAACAATGCGTTCGACAAGTTTCGACTTGACGGCGAGCGGCATGCGTTCAAAGGATTTCGGTGCGACGTTGAATTCTGGAAGGTTCTGAAATTTGTATGCGGATGCTTCAACTCTGAACGAATGTAGGCTGACAAACAATGCGTTCGACAAGTTTCGACTTGACGGCGAGCGGTCCGGGACCGTGAGAAAGAGCTTCTTGGACCCTAAGAGATTCTCGGAATCGTCCGACGAGTTTCGACTTGACGGCGAGCGGCCTGCGGACGACGGATTGCGGTGCGACGTTGAGTTCGTGAGCCCTGTGAAGGAGCCGCCTCGATGTGTGAGTCACGTCGATGCTTACCCATAAAAGGGACTGTGTCAGCGTAGAGCGGTCATTCTCGAGCAAGCTTTGCAACTCTATCTTTGTCGAGTGCGTCATCGAAAGAAGAAGAAACATGGATTCCGAGAAGTGTTTGAAATTGATACAAATCATGGAAACGGCGTTCAAAATTTTATCTGAAAAATCGTCACCGGCAGAGATTGCAAAATGGATTCAATTCGGAATCCAAAATACCAGGTTTTTGAATAAAATCTTATGCAACAACGCCTCAACGATCGGGGAGAAGACAAGAATTTTGACTATAATTGGAATTCTGAAATCGTTGACAGTCAAATTTCAACAATTTCAAAAAGTGGGTGACGGATTACGAAGCCAACGAAGAAGCGATCGAGTACGGTGGGAAGATTTGGAGACAGCTTTCGAGAGCCGAATTCGAACGGGAGCCAGTATCAATCTGCGGAATAAAGATTTGAACAAGTTTTCGGAAGATGCGACACACCTCGTCGTTGCAAGAATGAAGAAAATGCTACGAAAAGTGGAAAGTTTAAAAGCAAACTGTGTCTTGTGTTGTAAATTCAATATAACGAAAAACGTCGAACTTGTTGAAGAAATGAAATATTTTAACACCAGAAACCAGATCATCCTCCAGCTAGCTAACATACACGGGTGGTTCAAAGAGAACGTAAAGCAAAAAGTGTTGACCAAGGTGGAAGATTTTCAAGAGAGAGACTCTGGTTGGTCGCTGACTGAAATAATCAATTTGACTGTGAATATCAACAAGTACGTGCCACTACGAGGCAGTGGGTTCACATACACACCACTACCCTAAGATATTCAAGATAAGAAGGCTGTCGTCAACATCCGTGACAGCGACTCGTATTGCTTTCTATGGTCGGTCACCGCAGCCCTCTTTCTAGCCAACAACAATCCTAGCGAACTCACTTCATATCCGCATTTCAGCTCAGTGCTACAATACGACGGTTTGCATTTTCCAATGTCTTTGGACTAGATTCCAAGATTTGAGAAACTTGACAAGCTTTCAATTAACATTTATGGTATAGATAGTACGGAAAAACAAAAGCGCAGTGAAATTGTACCCATTTATTTAAGCCGAAACAAGTCTCATAAACCTACAATCCATCTTTTAGTAATAGAGTCTGAAATCGACGATGATGATGATGGTATGGAAAATATTGACAAGAATGTAACACATCATTTTGCATGGATTCGGAATTTATCGCGGTTGACAAGTTCTCAAATTTCTAAACATAAGCATCGTACTTGGTTGTGCGATAGATGTTTGACTCACTTTCAATCTGAAAGGTGTTTGTTCAAGCACAATGTAGATTGCATGAATTAGAACAAAACAAAAGTTATCTTACCAGCAAAAGAGGACAAGATTCTCAAATTTAAAAATTTCACAACACAAAGAAACCGTTCCGTTCTGCGTTTACGCAGATCTAGAATGTTTACTGCAGCGCACAAATGAAAGTTATGGAGAAAATAGAGCAATTTATCAGAAGCACCTTCCGTATAGTATAGCTGACTATCTACATTGTGCGATTGACGATTCGTTTTCAAAATTCAAAATTAATCGCGGAGAAACTTGCATCCAATGGCTTGTGAATGAGTTAAAGGAATTGGCACATTAGTTAGGGGGATATTACAAGACTGTTGTACCGATAGAACCACTAAATTTCAATCAGATCAACGAATTTGATTTATCGGCGGTCTGTCATATTTGTGAAAAACCGTTTACACCCACAGACGTGAAACATCGGGATCACTGTCATTTCACGGGAAAGTACCGTGGTGCTGCTCACCGCAGCTGTAATCTAAATTACCAAAATTCGCACACTATCCCAGTGATATTCCACAATCTGTCGGGTTACGATTCGCATTTTCTGATGGAAGCCCTGGCAACGTCATTCGAAGGTACTGTTAAACTATTACCTGTTGATAAAGAAAAGTACATTTCCTTCACTACATTCGTTAAGGGAACGGATGAAACGTTCCGTTTCATAGATTCGTACCGTTTCATGCCTAGCAGCCTCGATAAATTATCATCGCATCTGGACGATTGTCAAAAAACAATAACACGAAAATTCTGCAGTAGCTTGAACAAATTTCAGCTATTGACTAGAAAAGGTGTCTTCCCGTACGAATACATAGACAGTTGGGAGAAGCTCAAGGAGAAACATTTACCAGTCGAAGAACAGTTTTATTCAAAATTGAATGACCGGAATTTATCAGACGACGATTACACACACGCGTGCGACGTATGGCAAACTTTTAACGTCCAAACTTTGGGAGAGTATTCGGACTTGTATTTACAGACGGACGTGTTTTTACTGGCTGACGTTTTCCAAAATTTTCGACAGAATTGTTGGACGACGTATAAACTAGACCCATTACATTACTACACAGCGCCCGGTCTGTCGTTTGATGCAATGTTGAAATGTTCAGGCATCGAACTCGAGTTTCTCACCGACATGGACATGGTCATGTTCATCGAAAAAGGTATTTGAGGTGGTGTGTCACAGTATTCGAACACATACGCAAAGGCCAACAATAGATATGTGGGAGAGGAATTCGATCCTGAGGTCGGAGAATCTTATCTCATGTGCTTTGACGTTAATAATTTGTACGGTGCTGCTATGAGCTTTGCTCTGCCATACAGTTCCTTTGAATGGGTATCAGACTTCAGACAATGCGACGTTCTCACCATCTCGGACGATGCGGAGTTTGGTTACATGCTGGAGGTAGATTTGGAATATCTTGCGAAACTGCATGAAACTCATGAAGATTTACCATTGTGTCCGAAGCACTATGTACCTCCGACTTCGAACAATCAACAGCCAAAATTGACGTCCACGCCATTTTCCAAGAAAAACTTCGTTGTTCACTATAGCGTTTTGAAACAATGCTTACAATTAGGCTTAAAATTACTCAAAATTCACAGAGATCTCAAATTCAGGCAAACCTCGTGGCTCAAAAACTATATAGATTTGGAAACCAATTTGCGGAAAAAATCTCACAACGAATTCAAGAACAATTTTTAAAAACTGATGAACAACGCAGTTTTTGGCAAAACAATGGAAAACCTGCGAAAGTACAGAGATGTTCGATTGATCACCGAATGGGATGGACGGTACGGTGTTAGAGCTACCATAGCCAAACCTAATTTTCACAGCTGCACCGTTTTCGACAAAGAGATGATTATCGTCGAAATGAGTAAGACGAAAGTCAAGTTGAATAAACCATTGTATGCAGGTTTCTCCATCCTGGATCTGTCTCAAACATATATCGATGATTTTCATTATAATTATATTAAGCAGAAATTTGGCAACCAAGCAAAATTAATGTATACGGATACCGACAGTTTGATTTACAACTTTACCGTCCCCGACATATACGAACATATGAAGGAGGACTTGCATAAATTCGATACGTCTGATTATCTGCTTAACAACGCTTATGGAATTCCTCGAGCGAACTAAAAAGTTCTCGGCTTAATGAAAGACGAGAATAACGGGAAAATAATTTTGGAATTTGTAGGATTAAGAGCAAAATTGTACGCATTCCGAGTCTTGGGAGATGAGAAAGACAATAAACGTACCAAAGGTGTTAGAGGATCAGCGTTGAGGAAAATAACTTTCAACGATGATTTGGAATGTGCGTTGAAACGTGAAAATTTGTCCACAAATCAGTATTTGATATCAAGTCGACAGCACGAGGTATACACTGTAAAACAGCAGAAAGTGGCACTGAGCTGGAATGACGAGAAGCGGATCGTATTTCATAACACAACCGACACGCTTCCGTGGGGTTACAAGCCTGCACCTCAGCTTTGTAATTACCGTATCGTAATCTATGTAGGACTTAATTTATAACTGTACCATGATGTATATGACATTATTATGTAGGATGGGCAATAAGAACGCTCCGAAATATAAAAAATTGTACAACGATGCATATATCTGTCGATTGTCTGAAGTATAAAGAGGCATACTTGTTATGTGTCGGGTATAAAATAAAGAGACACATACGTTTTTTATAAGAAAATTCATTTATTCAAATGTTATATGTCCGATTTGTTCATCCAACTGCTGTGTGTATTGTCAAAACCTAACCATTCAACATATATTTTTCTTCCACGCTTCTTGAGCACCTTCTCCACCAGATAGATATCCGAATGAAAAACCTTGAGGAGCTCTTGTTCGTAGAAACCACCAGCGATGGGTTGATCTCGGTAGTCTTTGAGCTTGTACGTCACAGGATGGGTATTTTCCACTCGACTTATCGTGAATATTTCAGTCGTCCAATTGGGAGTGTAATCTTTCTCGAAGACATTTTTGAATTTGCTCATTCGAACTTTGTCGCCAGATTTGAACTTTGCCGATATGGTAGGTATCGCTCGAAGCCCTCCGTACGCCTGACGTAATAACAGCCTTTCGTTTGCAACGGTGACATCCGACGGTTTCATTTTCATGGTTCGGTGTTTGGCGTTGTTGTAGGCCGAAACCAAATCAAATGAGATGTCGAGCCACTTGTAGCTTCCTTGCATGCTGAACCGTGTCCACATTTCACCTTTCAGCGTGCGATTGAAACGTTCACAGATCGAAGCCTTCCAATTACTGTACGTGGAGTAAAGTTTGATTCCGTAGCGTGTCATAAGCGATTCAAATTTCGAGTTGTAAAATTCCTTCTCTCTGTCGACGTGTAATTTTTTCGGTACCCGTCCTTGGACAAGCACAGATTCCATTGCCTTCGTAACATCATCTCCAGACTTGCTCTTTATCGGTACAGCCCACACATATTTTGAAAAGATATCAATGACTGCGAGCATGTACTTGTAGCCTTTGTTTTGTCCAGCGTACGATGTCATATCAACAAGATCCGCCTGCCAGGTCTCGTCGATGCCGGCACGTCTACACGTCGACGCGGGTAATCCCGGCGTGCAGGCATATGCAGTTTCGTCACCAGTGCTTGCTTTTTCTCGTTCATATTCCAACGCTCTTAGTCTGGTGTCCAATTTGGAAATGATTTCAGCGTTTCGAATCGACAGGTCCCTGTCTGTTTTGAAGTCTGTGTAGAAGGTATCCAAGGCTTTGTCCGTGGTGATCTCCAAAGCTTTCATCATTTGATCAAAGTTGTTGACTTGGTTTTGTAGCACGCTGAATTGTCGTCTCAAGGTTTTTAAAGTTACAGCATTGTTCGGCTCTGCGGGATCTGCGACATTGCACAGTCTCTTGTTCCGTATATCGTAATGCCCGTCTGCTGTTATTTGAAACCCGACACCCGGAGGACCGCGAGTGTTCGCGGCCGTGTTTTTATCCAGATACCATCCAAACACGTCGACGCTCATCTCGGTAATGAATGCAAAAACGATGAGAGCTGCTTAACAAATGATTCCTGCTTCGCGTCGTTCTTTGATAATGGAGATTATTTCGTTTTGAGACTCGGATTTCCCACTGCCTGAGATGCAAGGAGTAAACGAAGACGCTCCACTAACTCGTTTGGATCATCCCAGAAAACGTATTCCGTTTGAACACCTTGTCGAGTGATCATGACTTGCGGAAGTAGACCCCTACCCTTTCGTCGAGGTGATGGGAAATAATCCATCAATTCGGCAATGACATCTTTGAATTTGTAACTGTTATCGTTTTGAACAGCCCCATCGGATAAGTAATACTTTTTATGCGCGTTCGTTGCGAGGATTATATTTTTAAAATTTTCCCGATCTCCGGCGCTCACAGAAAAACCGTCAGGCTTCTTTTTGAACAAAAGTTCCAGCAAACCCTTCGTTTTCGGGTAAAGCGTATCGCCAATACGAATGTAGTCACTCTCAAAAGATATCAACGAATCACCAATCATTTGTCCGTTTGAGAGGTTGCGTACACCGTACACGTTGTCCAATTCACCTTTCGTCTTCGCATCTCTAATCAGTGCAAAATACTCATCCTCGATTTTCTCGACTGGTATTGCTACGATTGTTTCATCTCCTGCCGAAGCAAAGGAGTCGTCCATTTCCGAGACAGTTTCATTTTTCGTTTCATTTTTCATCTGCTTTATTTCTTCTTTAATTTCTTCCACCTCTTGTTTTACAGGTTTAGTATCTTTTGTAAGATACACCAGTCCTTGCAACGGAGTCACCACTGGTTTGAAAACGTCACTCAATTTCTGAGTCGTAGATTCCTTGCCCGACTTGAGCAATCTGTGTTTTCGACGGATCGCAGCACTTGCTTGAGCGATCTGATGTAAGACATCTTTTTACTTGGAAATTTCAGAGCTCTGCATGTTGACGCAACTGAGTCTGCAACGCTACTGCGTCTCTCGCTCGAAAACGTTAGATTTTATTTCTTTTCCAGGCTAACAAAAGAATCGAATCCCCTCGTGTATCGTCCTTCGTTGAGCTCACTGTCTTTGTCGATCACCAGAAACCCGTACTTCTCACCGTTCCAGCATGCAGAGCACACACTTTTAAACTCTGTGTGAGACATATCGCCCAGTGAACACATGACCTCCATATGACGTCATAGATAGGTCACATAGAGATCATCGACTTTTTACATAGATATGACATAAAAATGACTTTATTGATGACTCTGATATGATGTCATGTAGTATGACATCATTATGACATAGTGCTGACATAAAATTTGACTTTTATATGACGTCATGATTGTGACTTAAATATTACGTAAATATTATGTCTTATCCCTATCATATGTGTGACGTCACATCAAAGTCATAAATTCATATATTATTTACGTAAGAAATAAATCATACAATTACATAAATTACAAGTCATATTCTGACGTCAAAAGGATATCATAATACCGTCATATTCTTACGTAAGAAACAACTCATACTTTTACGTAAAATTGATGTACGATGAACGTCATACTTAAGCATCAGCTTCCGGTCATTCTTTTACATACGAGTGACATAATACTAATGTCACGACGGTATAAAAAAAAACGATCAACGATACTTTTCTATTCATGTTCTATGTTGTATCATGTATTGATTTAATAATTCATAAGTGGAATTTCATATGACATTTCTCAATTTTTACTTTTATATTTAGTGTCCAAATTTAACTTACCGCAAATTCTCTTTAAATGCAAACATTAAATATATTTTTAACATTGAAAATATTAGGATATTGTCATAAATAAAATATATAAACTAATTTCAAAATTAATTATTATATTGTAATAGAGGTACAGTAACAAAATAATCACTATTTATAAATGAAAAATATAAACATTTTGACTTTACAAGTTCTGTTGTAACAGTTATATTATTATAAGCATTCTTAAATACTTTTTATCACTATGACATCAGAGTTATGTCATCGAGACGTCAGGTAAGTTATAATCATGTCAGCCAGACGTCACAATTTTTTAAGCAACTTTACATCACTATTTTACCTCAAATTTAAGTCATCTTGACGTCAGCTAAATAACAAGTACGTCAGCTGGACGTCATATTTTTGTAAGCTTCCGGTACCGACTTTACTTCTCTATGACATCAGAGTTATGTCATTTTGACGTCAGTTAAGTCATAATGATGTCAATTGGAGGTCATATTTACGTCATTTATCTTACGTAAGAATCTTACGTCAGGAAGTGGGAAATTATGAGTCATATGTGACTCATATATGACTCACATCTTACGTAAATCATGACGTGACATGACGTCATTCTGACATCAGTTCGACATAATTGTGTTCACTGGGCGGTGTTCACATGGTCGTTGTATACGTGTCTCAGGTTCATTTCGTCTTGTTTAAATAACACGAGTAAGTTTACGTTGTCGCGCACGAGATGCTTGGGAATACGCGAGTACGTCTGACAGAGACAGAAACAGTCAATGTCAGATGTCTACCCATGCAAAAGTAGGCCCTAATATTGTCCCGCTTCTCGCACGCTACATCGTCAAATATGATTATTGAGTTGGACCGTGCTTCTTCCGGTGTAATCACTTGCTCACGATCGGTAAACGCAAAATACTCCGTATTCTCAACATTGTCCATCAATTGCTTCAACAATTGGTATTTAGGTTGGTTGGGAGATTTCGAGTAGATGTAGATATTTTCAAATCTGAGTCCGTTGGGATGGGTTATAAGTGTGAGCAACGCATTAGTTTTACCACAATTCGACGGTCCACAGAATATTGCACGTACACTACTCGGGAGTAATTCACCGTGCCGTTTGTGCCTTTTGACATTTTGCTCCGAAAGTTTGTCAAAATTTAACACGGGAAGCTTAGTAGGTTGTTTCTTAAGCCGCATCTCGGTCATGACTGATCGGATTTGCTGTAAATACTATGTTTTAAAGCACTTTTCTTCAGTCAACGCACGAACATGATCGCGTACAGAGGTAAACGAAGCAGCAGCAGGCGGCAACATCGTGGCAAGGGTCTAGTGAATAAAATCATCAACAGTCTTCCAATCGAATTGCATGTACCTGGTTATCAGTACCGTGGGCCAGGTAAAAAATTAACAAAAAGACTCGCGCGGGGTGATCCGGGAATCAATCTTCTCGACGCAGCCTGCAAAGACCACGACATTGCTTACTCGCAGAATCGTGAAAATCTTGAAGTTAGAAACGAGGCTGATAGGATGTTGGCTGAGAAAGCTTGGAAACGGGTTCTCGCAAAGGACGCAAATTTGGGTGAAAAGGCAGCCGCTTGGGCAATAGCTAATACAATGAAAGTAAAATAAAAACTCGGAATGGGAATTCGAAAATCAAAAAATGTGATCTTGAGAAAAATTATAAATGCTTTGAAACGTTCTATGGTTCCAAGCAACGATGCAAAAGTAACTATCGAATCTGCGCTGAAGGGAGCTGAAAACGCCGTTAAAAAAGCGGGTGGTAAATGTAAAGTGCGAACACCCCGCGTCCTACCAGTACCTTTAAAAATCGGTGGTTTTCTACCTTTTCTCATACCTTTTTTGCCGGTCTCAGCGCTACGGGTGCGTTAGTCGGTGGTGCAGCAGGTATAGCAAAGGCTGCGAACGATGCAAGTGCTGCTAAACGAGAACTGGGAAAGAGCAAACGACACAACAAAACTATGGAAGCTATCGCGTTGGGCAAAGGGCTTCGTATGAAACCATACAAAACAGGTGTTGGTCTCCGTCTTTCAAAAAACTGGATGCGAAGCTACCACGTCGCTACCAGCATCACGATTTATGCATATTACCCAGCAAAAGTTCGGTACATATCCATGGACGACTCCTCAAACCTGATGGTACAGCTACTGTGAACACACAGTTCGTGAACAACGCAATCTGTCATTTGTTCGAAGAAATTCGCTACAAAATTAATGCAGTTGAAATTGATAGAAGCAAGAACGTTGGATTGACAAGTCTCATGAAGGGTTACGCTTCCCTGCACCCTGGTCAGACTTGGCTGATGGAGAACGCTGGATGGCTTGATGTAGAAGAAAAGAAAAAATCAACCGATGCCGAGGGTAATCTTGACGTACTGATACCGCCCAGCATGATATTGGGTTGTGCCGAAGACTACCGTAAGATCGTTGTCAACGCGAAACATGAGTTAATTTCGACAAGATCAAAAACTGACATCAACGCAATCATGCAGACTCAAAAGGAGGAATTCAAAATCACGATCAATGCAGTGAAATGGCTAATACCGTATTTGAAACTCGCGGATCAGAAAAAGTTGACCCACCAAATTTCATTCAGAAAGATCCGCCTATTCCGATGAGCTCCCGCAGTTGGGAATTATACGAATATCCCTTACTTCCCACAACATCGAAACACGTTTGGACTGTGAAAACTTCCACTCGGCTTGAAAAACCTCGGTAAGTCATTTTGGGTTTCCAAACAAGTCGAAAGAACAAGACCGGCAAGAACCCAAGTCATTTCGATCATTGCAATATCACGGACGTCAAGCTATTTTTAAACTCTCAATCTTATCCGTACGGTAACCTGAACCTCAACAAGAGCCGCAATCTGTACGCGCTCCTGTACGAGATGTACGCAAACTTCCAAGCCTTCCACTACGACAAGAACCCCGAGCCGTTGTTGATAAAGAGTGAATTCCTTCGAGACGTCCCCTTATTCGTTATCGATTGTCCAAAACGAAACGAATCTTTGAAGTACGAACCTGTCGACATCCGTCTTAAATTTGAAGCTAAAGCCAACTTTCCCGCTGAAACATCGGCGTACTGCTTGATTGTTCACGATCGTATTGTCGAATACAACCCGCTCAGTGGTGGGGTGAAAAAGTTGGTATAAAAGCTGACTCGCTCCCACCATCTCGCACAGTTCAAAGCTGGAGCTTATCATTGACATACAAGGCTTCCGTAGACCTTCAACAATACCTTCACATTGAAAGAATAGGCTATAATTTCAATCTACTCGGAAGTATTTTTATTAATGTTTTTCTTCAAGCCACCTCATGAATGGGATTGTTTGGACGTCAAATACAAAAGCCGAAATTCTTGGTTAGAACGCGATTTTCATGGTTTACCTTGGAGCTGTGAAACCATACCGTTTGAGGAAGTTTATTGGACCATTGAAGACAGGTTGTGCAAAGCTGAAATCGTGTACGCAAAAGGAGAAGAAAAACGAGATTGGTTGCTCAAAATTGTCCCCAAAGTTCAAATCATCGATATGCTGGACTTTGACTGTCCGTCGCTTCAAACCTTGCAAAAAACTTCAGCTGTGTCTCTAAGATGTGACGTGCATACAATACCCAACGCAATCTGTGCAGCACAAAACGTTTTGATATTTGAAAATCAGCTACAAAATCATCATACTGTTCGAATGGCGAGGGTGTACGATTTGTTTTACTGCGCAGAAGCGTCTACAAGAACGGTCCCGCATTCCTGGCGAATATATCATCCTGGTTATGATACTGTTGAATAAAATTATTGTACTATCGTTGTGAAGTAATTGTCAACTGTACCCTAAAAATTGTAGTCAATAAAACTGTTTTTCAAAGAATATTCATGAATTAATTTCACACCTTTACCTGGGCTCTTAAGAGGGAATTTTTTTCAATACAAAGCTTATGTATCATTCAACCTTGCTACCTATGTAAAATTCAACGTCGCACCGCAATCCGTTGTCCGCAGGCCGCTCGCAATCAAGTTGAAGCTCGTCGGACGATTCCGAGAATTGCTTTCGTCTAACGATTCCGAGAATCTTTCAGGGTCAAAGAAGCTCTTTCTCACGGCCCCGGAGCGCCCGTCGTCAAGTCGAAACTTATCGAACGCATTGTTTGTCAGCCAACATTCGTTAAAGGCCGTGAGAATCTTCTCGAACCTTCTGGAAGCTCTCAAAACCTGACACATGCCAGGATTCTCGGTCGAACGTTCGCGGATTCACGAGGTCCGCTTGAACGCCTGAGGATTCACGGAGTGCGCTCGGTAATGCAGTTATCGATCCCGCTCGATGGCACGATTTTCTTTACCGACAAAGAGCACAATTCATCCCACAAAGGGTAATACTACTGCAATTTCAGGCATTTTTTACCAGCGATCATGGTCCTTTAGAGGATTTCTTACCGACAATCATGGTCATTTGGAGGATTTTCTACCGACGATCATGGTCACTTGGGAGATTTTCTTACCGACGAGCGGTCGGCAGAGCACATTTTATCTCACGAGAGTGGGGGTAACCTTCAAGGGTTTGCGTCTGGGATGCACGGATAGACGAATTAATCGGCTTGGTCGGTAAAGAAGGTGTTTCTATCCAGAACCGGCCTTGTTATACAACTATAGTGTAACTTACCATGGCAATACTTCAAAACACAGAAATTAAAATCGAAACGTAGCATGCTACAGATAAGTAAAACTCGGCGAAGTCACAGGTAATCACCTTAGCAGTTATCATATTGTTACAAAGAGTGAGGTCACCCGTCTTACCCCCTTTTAATGATCTAGTAATCATCATAGATAAAATAAGTTTATAAACTTTTTATGTCTTCAAAAAGAATAAGGCTGCTGCGTCAACTAACATTATTATAAAAACAGTCTCGTTTCAGACTTTGAACTAGAAACACGTTCTCTGCTATTAAAGCTTTTTCACAACATTTTATTTGCTCCTTTAATTTGTCTCATTAAATAAGCTCTCGAATCCTTATTAATTTTTGCAACGTCATAGAAGGTTACAATATGAATTCATAACAATTGTTAACCATATCAGAAAGATTATATCATATGATATTATAGAACCGAGCATAGAAAATTACGAGAAGAAATAATCCTCGAAATCATCACATTATCAAATCAGTATAAGCTTGCACGAAGGCACCTGAAATTATTTAGAATCAAATTTATCGCATACAATCCTAAAGAATCAGTTGAAATCACAATAAAACATATGAAATCACATAAAATCCCGTATAAATCGAGTTGAAATGATTTTCAAGCAGCGTGAAATCGTATACGATTCACTTGAAATCAATACGAAATCCTATGAAATAATGTGCATTCGCGTGAAATGATGTAAAATCAAAAAAATCAGATGAAATCATTTGAAATCATCAGTAATCATCCGGAGTCACAGAGTCACTTGTGCATCGAAAGTTGGAATGAATAACCCCCCAGTTCGAGGACGTTATCGTTTTAAAATGTACATATCTGGAAATCCAGTGACATATAGCATGGAAATCGCCGTGCTAAATGGTGCGGAAACGTTTTACACATATAACGCTAAAGCTTACGTGGACAGGTTACTATTGAAAATCAGGAGACTAAGCCGTCATTTTAAATCAAACGCTCGTTATCAAAGCTAATTCATGGAATCAAGCGAAATATGTTGCGTAACAGCTGGTTTACATCAGTGTAAATTGTGCAGAGCATGTCAGACGAGTATTCTTCAGAGATCGTCGGAAAAACAGAATAGACAAAAACAATTCCTACAGATATTTTAAAAGCCGGTAATGTGAGATCAGCTGAATGTGCTCTCGAGCCAATGAACATTCTCGTTTCGTATAAGCCTAAAGAAAATGAGCCAGTATCTGGGCTACGACTAACTTAGACATAGGAAGGCCAGAATGAATAATAACACTGGTCTGCAAAAAAAATTCTTTTTTTGTCCTTATTGTTTCCATGCATGATAACATCATAGTTGATGCTCTAAACACGGAATTTAACATGCAAATAAATACAGCACATAGATTTTAAATACAATGTTCATTTAATTATAAAGCGATATTATCAAAGTAACAACAATTACAAAAAAGTGAAAAAAGACTACGGTCTAAGTTTTACAGCGAAAAATGCTAATTTTACAGTCACAAGTTATATAAATATCAGTATATTCATCTTATTATAGTAATATAATTCAAGTTATTTTGTAGTTTTTTTTCTTTTCATCGCTTCCATCGAAGTTTCTCGGTGAATCGACCAACAAAAATCAGCAAGCATTGCTGCTGACCATTTTCCTCCTTTCTCTTACGACTAGCTAAAACCTATTTCGTATGTATATACGTTTTTTATAATGTTAACGCATAAAACAAATTAAAAGAAAAACCTAAAGTTATGATACTTCGGAAAAAAATTTATATCGAAAAATTGAGACGTGATAGAAAAAATCGGCCATCGGGAACAGATCCAGAGCATCAAAATCTTCATATTTATGACATAGTTTTTTGAAGGAGGATTTTGTTGCAGACTAGTGTAATATACAATGATTCCAAAGTAGACGCGGATTGCTTTGATCAGTTATCCTATGCGTTAAAAAGGAGGTGGGCATTGTTTGACATCTGCCGCTCGCTTTGTGGGAGATGGTTTTCTTTACACTTTCTGCCCACTTCGTGGAAGATTCTGTTGTTGGCATTTAGCTACAGTTTATGGGCCGTTTCTACACTCTGTGTGTCGAGTATACCTCTTTCGAGCGTTCTCGGATTTCTGCGGTTTCTTGACGTTGTAACGGTATTTTGCTGTGATATTTTTGGGTTTTTGACAGAGACTAGTATCAAATCATCGCGTGCTGTCGCACGTACTGTGGCCGAATCTCTTTTTTCATATATTTCGCCACTACAAAAAATTCTTGCTCATTCAGAAATAAATAATCTTTTGGTTATATATTAGCCGTGCATTACTTCCCTCTACTAGGTGGTGAAAATCTCGTGTCCCCTTGGTGAAAAGAACCATGTATAATTGACTGCAATTAACTTGAATTATCTACTGTTCTGTCAAGAGCGTTTTGTTGATATTCTCGAAACTTTTCCATACGCAAACATTTTTTCACAATTTCATTATTATCAGTTATAAATTGCGTTTTTTTTCTACCCATGTTAATCCACTTATCGAGATTGTTGATGACATTAATTTCTTCGTTCCCTTGTACAAACTGTCACGCATATACAAAATGCCACGCATTGACTAGTCCAAGAGCAAGGTACTTTTTTTCTGTAATCTTCTACAGAATTCATTATCTTGCTTGAAAATGTTCGCGGGGTGTCCCCTGGATATAAATTATGGTTGGCGGGATGTAGAAGGCTGAGCTTTAGCCGCTATCTTGGAAAACACGTTTTATTAAATATCTTGTGAACCGTGCATCATACGACAAATACGGTACATGTCTCTCTTGTGGGTAATAAAATTCTACGAAACTTTTATCTTGAACATTTTCCTTTATAGTGCATAGATTTTTATTTATAGCATGACAAACTTTTACCAGAATGGTTGTTGCTAAATACCTATCGTTAACGGTTGACAAAATATTAAATTAGTGTTATGACAAGTGTTATTCGTTTTTTTATTTTACAAAATTAATTTGCATCTATTGAACTCTGTTATCCCCTTCTCCACCTTCTCCGTCTCGGTATTATTATTATTGTTTTTATGATAAATTTTTATGATATAAAGTGATGTACAAACTATTGTACCATGCTACATTGAAACTTTTTGATGTTTTGATGATAAAACCTTCTATCCCCATGCAAGTAAGAGAGAACTATAAATTATCAGCAGTTTTTTACACTATTTATAATCTTTTTTTGCCGTTTTATGTGTTGCGAAATATTTTCCGTGTACGATGAGCAACATTTTCACTTATAATTCACGCGGTGCAACGTTTACCGAGTTATAACTCTTAAACTACTGAGACAAAAGCAACTCACTCCCTTCTATTTGTTTAATAATTTAACAAGATTATTGACAATTTATACAGAATTATATTTTATTTAGAATTGCTTCTACTCGACGTGACCTGGGTCAAGTGCTGTCGAGGCGAAGACAATTTTATTATATTATGTTGGACGAAATACCTTGACTGAAATACTGATCTGGAGTGTCTGAGCACTTTTCGATCGCTCCTGAGGAAACCAAATTCTTTCCTTCGGGAGAGATCCCTGATGCGGTTTCTCACTGAATTTAATGTTATCACCCAAAACGCATTGTAGAATAAAATTATCTGATGTAATTTGTACCCACGCCATCGAAAATATCCGAGTCTGCCTGCTAGTTTTACATAATCTTGGTAATCACTTGACGTGTCTGTGATTTGTTTATGCTCTCGTGTTGACGATGAAAGCTGATTCTGGGGCTGATAGAATCTGTGCTGACTTGGTCGTTTCGATTAATTCTTCGAAGTAACGGACTCCTGTTGTGGTTTCAATTTGTAGCCCGTCAATGCAGTCGATCTTGGATATACTGACGGGCCTTTCCAGTTTCCCAAACTGGCTGGGTTGATTTTCTTTGTATTACAAATTTTTAAATCCTGGCTCGATTTGTCCATTACCTTTATTTCTTTAATTTTTCCCCCAAGCTTCTCCCCGAGTAGGTGAGTACTTCTCTTTCTTACAGTGACAGCGTTACCTGCTTTGTTAGGTTAGGTAGGATATAAGCACTGCGAGCAATTGATTGTAGCCGATGCAGTATAGCCTGGATCATAGCTGCTTCCTAAATATTACGTGGTATCAATTTTGAATCTACCTTCTCATTTTCTGAGAGCCGGGTAATCACTGGAACAAGAGCTGATAAACTGGACACTGCTAATTTCTATGTAACACAAAAATATTTATCTCGTTTCAGAGCCGCTTCACTTAAAGTAGATGCCATTTCAGGGTTGAGTACTGGGGAGAGGTAGATCTAACAATAAGAGGCAAGAACCAGCTCGCGGATAATTCTTTAGCATGTCGTCTTTTGTTTCTTTCTTCAGCCCAGATGTTAGCCACGCATTCCATCGATTTGGAATGTTTCAGTGAATTTTTAGACAAGTTTCTCTAGCTTCTGGTTCTTTGCCAATTATTTTAATAATGTCATCGTACAGAATTACTGTTGATTCTGAATCCACAATCTTGTCTTGTGTTTCAGTTTCTATTTGGATTGACCGAGTCGTAAATACTGATTGATCCGTTAATCCAACTTGTGCAGTCTGACCATCTGGCTCTGATCTTTGTTATAGGGTCCACAGATAAGTCAATCCTCCTGAAGCCGATGGATCTTGCCTTGACTCGTAAATACTTCAGAGCTTTCTTGCTTGGTATCTCTGATCTGATCAGTGAAATCTAGTTCAGGATCGTCTGTAACAGATCCAGGCGCTTAGTTTTGCATGTATTTTGCTATTTCACGTACGAACATGTATACATAAGTGTACGTGTAAATGTATACGTAAATAGTACTTGAAATATACACATGTAAGTGTAAATGTCATATCTATCTGCAGGCATAAACGCCCACGCAGGAGAGTTTTAAGGTTGTTGGAGATGCTTGGCCATATCCGCAAGGTCAGGGTTTCTTTTCACCTCTCCTGTGACATCCGGCATTTTAGATCTTTATTTCTTAATCCTTATCCTGCCTTCGTGTAGGTCTGACCTATTTATTAAGGATACGATTCGTCTCTCGCACAGCTCCCCTAATTCTTTCTCCTTTTATTGATTTTATTTTTCAATAAAATTAACTATTTATCTTGACAATTGTTGTCATTTTTTTTTCTCTTCGTTCAACTCCCTATTTGTTACATCATGTGAATGTTGAGTTGGCAATCACTTCAGCACGAACGATTTTAACTCCTTCATTGCGTAGTCTTTTATTTTCTTTAACCTATCTTCGCTAAGGGACCTCTTCTTGTGTTTTCCCATTTTAACATTAACAATTGCAGTAATTTGTTTAATTAAACGAGGACCGTAAAATTTATTTGACAGATAAATAATTAGTGACGAAAGTGAACGCCTGGTGGCGCCAGCAGCGACCAGACGCGAATTTAAAAGTCTTTTATACTCTAAACGTATGATTTGTAGACATCAAGTAGCTGTACTACATTCATAATCTTCGAGGGCAAGATATGAAGTATAATTTTAAACACTAGCTCGGGAGTAATAAAATGTTTCGACATACTTGCCAACTCGATCGCCGAGTCACCATACTTTTCATACAATTTCACTAAATTTCAATGAGTTTTTATAAATAAAACTGAAGAAGAAAAAATGTAGACCGTACTTTAAAAAAAATTCTTTTACAATTAATTTCTCATCTTCTGTCGATGTTCATGATACCCGAATATCCATATTTTTTTAACAAATCAATAGCACTTTCATTTTTGCATGTCATGTATTTTCATTTTTGAAATCGATAAAATAAACAAAAAATTGCATTTGTCCTTTGGAAACAATCATATTTTGTATTTATCGTAGGATTGACATACTTCAAATGAACTATGTCACGAATTGCATTTCTATACATATGAATCGCTGCATTGGAGAATAACGAAGAGATCCCATGCTGTATAATCCCGTTTCTAATGAAAGAATGCAGTATGCTCAGGGTGATAAACTACCCTAGAGTGCATTTTACAATTTAAATATCCTCGCCTGAAACCTAAACAAGTACTCAGTGATAATTGACTCGCAGTATACATCACGTGGTGTCCGACTTCTTAAATTTTACACTTGTTCTCTCGGAGACGAGCGCTCTCTCTCGACATACCTCTCTTCAAAGCACAACGTGGCGAATTTTCGTAACTACTTATAACTTATAAATTATAACGATAAGTGTCGTCTATATTTTGAAAAATGTTGACTTTGATAATAATTATACAGTACCTTTCTCACAAAACACATTCAAACGAAGAAATTGGTTGAATAATCACTAAATCAGTAAGAAGTTTCACATTAAACCTTTTGAGATATATTCAAAAATGAAATAACATTAATTTCCGATTTCGGCGGACGTGTCGCCATTGAAAACATCAACTGACCTACGCTACTGGTAACCAAAAGATAAGTGATTATTAGTGAAACTATTGAAACATTTAAAATGACAAAGCTTCATCGAAATATATAAAATTAAAGTGAGAGAGTATTTAACCATTTAAATTAGGGAGAGACAATTTATACAGACAGATTAAACTAAGAAAGGCAATTTACTTATACAAATGTTAACAAGAGAAAGAGGACTTACATTACAATTATACCATACACACGGACAGAAATTTATAAAAAATTTTCTCATACTTCGTATAGCAATCGCGTCATATACTTTGATTATGACGATCGTTGCTATTTCTATACATAACGTCGCTATAAACCTAGGAACGAACTTTTGACAGGGTACCATAGTAATTGTTATACGTATTTCAAAAATTGTATGTAAGTTTTACTTGACAACAGAACAATGTATATCATATCACTGAGAAATACAACGCCAAAATTTGTTGAAGTTATGCGTAAAGTATTTTAATACTTGCTGTACAAGGATGATGATTCCCAATGTATCATGGTAGACGAAATGCTAGGTTGGGAATTATGACATAATTTCTAATAATCCTAGGACTAGATGCAATCTGTATACTAATCATCGCCATACAGGTGATGCCTAGGTGTTCACCAACACAGCATTCTAAACGATGTTTGAGCAACATTGTATCCGTAACCATATGTCTATGAGTTCGAACTACTCGTATAGTAAAGATTCCCATACAGCATAGCCGCCGCCAGCCTTTAGTGCAATGTTTGGAGACTGCTGCACAGCGTTTTGAGAAGTTTGATGCGCCGTTACCAAATGCTCAGTTGCATATTAGCACTCACGGCGAGTGGCTGCATCCACAATTTTCGTAAGTTTGTACAAGTTTTTATTTAAATATCGTGGAACGCACGGAAAAGGTACGTGTGAGTATTACCTAATAATTTTCATATTTAGCTACTGTGATGTTTCCACATGTTCGATCCTGTCATCTCTGATTTCCTTCTTATACTATGGGTCCCAAGAAACTATTCATCGTGAAAGATGTATCTGAAACGTGTTCTTTGCCCGATATATTATTGTCTACTTACAAGATCATATCTACCTTGCGAGCTGGATGAAGTACAAAGGTGAATCAATGAAGAAAGACACGATAGTAATGGTACCCTCCGTAGAGGGTCCCCTATTTCATGCAGTGGAATGTATCATCGTGGACGATGATGGCAAGTTTGTTCTAGTGAACAAAGAATTACTTGATTGTCATTTTAATGAGCACAAACAAGCCTTCAAGATTATGAATATAAATTATTATAACCCTCGAATTTTATTAGATGAGGACCTGCAATCAACAGTTATTACTTATGTAAATGAATGTAGTGATGACTTCTTTTACATCATGAAGAAATGGATCTAAGGTGTTCAAAAATAACAGATTTATGTATTTAATAGATAAGTATTGTGAATTTTTTTCGTATTTACGCTCCTCAATACATCTGTCACAGTGCGGAAAAAATTGATTTGAGTTTAACGTGTTAGGATTTCTTTGATTCAATGAAATAAGCCAAGTTCAACTCACTATTATTGATACTAAATAAATTATTCGTTATTTCTTTGGGGTAACATCAAATCTATTTTGGTTGAACAAAATTTATTTTTAAGTGGCTTATTTCACTAAATCGAAAAAATCTTAGTATATTATATTCAAATACATTTTTTTCTCAGAGTGGCGCGTACCATTCCTCTCCCAGTATAATTTATAATAAAGTACGTACAGAATACTTTACATTAAAGTATTATAATGTGTACTATGCCAGGTACTGTATTAGTCCCGTCACAGTGCTTGTAGAAAAACCGTATACTGTTTCGTAGTCCTAGCCATGCCGTATGGTGAAATTTACAATACCATACTTTAGACCGAATGACTGCGTTGTACCGAAAATCTCGGTATGCTGTATGACGAAATTTGTTATGTCCCACCTGGTTCAGGACTTATACCGTTTACTAAGATAAGCGACATCACGCTTTGGTTGGAGCCGCTATGCTATGTAAGATGTTCTTGCTATGCTTTGTGTAATGGTTTTTTTCACATCGTGTGTTAAACCTCCCAAAATTATTTTTTTTCTATCAGATATCGCGCAAATTGGCATATCTCAAGTATACGTCACGAATGGCATACTGTATAGGATTCATTACCATATTTTTTTTTGTTATTATTACTATAAATTTCTCTCCGTGCGCCTTTTGACCAATAATTTTTGTACGGATGAGTGAATGATTGAATCGGCGAATGAATAAATATACAGTATTTTTTTCGGCTATTACTATAAATTGAGATAGCAAAATATAAGGAAATATTTACAATTTTCATCTCCTATAACATAAAACATTTTTCAAACTTATTTTTAAAAAAATCTATATTCTTATAGTATTATGAGCACCTTGAATAACCTTTTTTAATTCACCATTTTCTCGATAAATACCAATTCAGGAATAAAATTCATTTCGGGCGCCATTTCCTTCAATGCGTTACAAGGTAAGTGTACCAGTTATTGACCCTGTCTCAATTATTGACATTTTTTGGTTGTATCTGATTCATTCTTACTTCTAAGATTACCAAGAAAATAAATTAGTAGTGTCTAAGCCTACAGCAATTGGCTTCAGTTATTATATCGAGAAATTCACAATTTGTGCTGTCAATTTATAATTATGAAAAATAAAAGGGTCAATAATTGGGTCAAAACGTCTCAATAACTGGTACACTTACTTTAATTTAATACATCAGTTTATTTGAAGACTGAACGTATTCTACCTACTAAAAGCAATTAATCGGAATCAAAATATTGTAAGTTTGTATAATTTGTAAATATCATCAGGTACGAGCTCTTTTTTAATTCCGACTACAATGCCATTAAACCAGTATATTAAGAAAGGAATTTTATGATGTTTTCATTTCTGGATAAATTACTATAATTTTTTCACTGTCTCGTGGACCCTTCAAAGTAGATGTCAATTTTATAAGTTAATTTGAACTCATTAAGTTCAATATTACCAACATGATACAATATTTTTGTTTCACACATGAGTTCTTTGACACAAAAAGAGAGGATCCCCCGCGTGTAAGTTTCCATAGGTTTTTTTCTATCTTTTGTTAAATGAAAATATTGAGGTGGAGGTGTTTAGTGGGCTTTTCCATGGAAAGTATTCCAGCGGACAAATTCTAAATATCTGAAAAAAATTACGGACTATCGTAGAAACAATTACGAAGATTTTGAGACATAATGTAACCACTTTTGGCAGGGTTTTTATCAACAAACTCAAAATATTTTCTTTTATTTCTTTACCTTATTTTGTAAAATTCATGAATATTTGAAATCGTTTACGACGAAGCTACTTGCATTATACTTGATTAGGATTTTTTTTTATTCCATACGTACTTATATCACTTGGCAATAAGTTTAGATTTTAACAGTTCTAGCAGCTCAATGAAATATTTCTGCAGGTAACAATACTAATACTGTTGAAACCAAAGGGGGATATGTTGTTGATGGTTTCCGCTTGATTGTAGTTGACGCAAAGTTTATACACCTACAGTGGTACTCTTGAAGGATTAACTATGGCTGGAGTCCATATAAGGAATTGTATCAATTAAATGCAACAATTTTTTTCCTTCGATAGTTTGGGAAGCTCATTAGTAGTCTGAATTCAGATATTTTGCCCTAGTCCACATCTTGAAATCAAGGGTGAATTTGGTTTCATTAGGTAAATCACTTTCGTACTTTCGACTGCAGATTAAAAATGGTAATAATTAAACTTGTAGCAAATGCAATTCTCTATTAGTTTGGTTGTCATCATTTTTTGCCAAGGATATTTTCCAACACCGACCTGATAGCGGCAGGGAGGGGAAGATGGGTGACAAATTACTCATTGCTCAAGTTTCTATAGACTATCTTGTAAATGTAAAATAAACGGCTGTGAAAAGGCGCTTATCCTAAAGCAGGCTTTCAACGTTCTCCTTCACGCCACAGCTGCAGCGGAGAAACGTGCGAGAAAGTCACAGAAATTTGCGAGCTGGTCGATGACAATGATATCGATTGTAACAAAGATAGTGAGGATGAACTACCATTAGAACGAGCATACATCACCGCTCAACCTGAACTTTAAGAAGAAAATCCCGAAATTGGCGAGAAAGAAAGAGATGACGTAAATTATCCAAGACAACCGGCAAAACCTAAAGAAATGACATAATTAATAAAAACCAATTTACCCTTGGTTTAAAATGATGATTAACGTAACAAGGTTCGAGTTCCGGAATTCAAATTTATATTACCGATGTCACCCCCTTTAACGATTGTGAAAAAAAATCGCTGCTTTTATTGAATACAATTTCGAATGTACCCCCATTAAAGGCCACTAGTCTGTAGCCTAATACCACTTGTTTATCACAGGAATCAGACGCTACTGGTGGCGTTGAATGTTTCAGAATCAATCCAAGGGCCTAGGATCCTGCGCACATACATAGCGACTGGACTATGAAATGAGTGATCAGTCAATGAGTGCAATTGAGAGTTAGTAGCCAATCTTGGTCATCGCAGTAACTCCCCTCTGTCATATTCTTGCCCTTTCCGCCCTCTCTCTCTCTCTCTCTCTCTCTCTCACAACTCTATTGCCTTCCTCTCTGAGCCTCTACAGTCTATCGTTCTCTTTAATTGCGTTAGTGGCCGCTTTTGAGAGGCAAAGCGCTGGAACAGGTTCTGTATCGTTGACAGCCGTCCTTTAATCATATTCCCACCTCTTAGAGGAGTTGATGGAGGGTTAATGGTGTCGAACCAGAGATGTAATAAATTCATAGAAGCCGAATTTAAATCTGTGACAAATATTTCTACGCTGTTAACTCGAGTTCTGTTATCGACTAGACTTCGATCTAAATATAAACATAGCTGAACATCGATTAGACATCTTTTTAAATGGAGCAATTTATAAGCGACTGGGTAGGACGTACAGCTGTTGGACATGTCTACTGTTAATGTTTTCGAGTGAGAATTCAATCCAATGGAGTGAAAAATCACCAAGTAAGAGTAAAAACGGCGCAACTCCAATTCGAGTTAATACATATTTCATTCCAATAAAATGAAATTCAGAGTGATTTTATTCACTTCAAGCGTTTGGAGTGGAAAAGTTCACTTATAAAGAATGAATATTCTTTCACTCGTTTCAAATTCTTTTTTAAAACACGCTTTAACCGTCATCGTTCTTATTAATATACCTACTTTGAAAAGAATCAGCTTTCCATGTGTCCGAGGTCATTAAAAAAGTGGTCAATTCTTTTGTTTCACAAAAACTATAATATATTTGTCCAAACACAATTATATTATAATGCATCTAAAGAGATTACAAGCACCATATTAAATCATACATTAAACGAAGCCTAAGAATAAGGAACAAAAAATCTTCTATTCGGCAGAACTTACATTCATATACGATGAAAATCGCTTAACGGATGGTGAAACTTGGTTACAACAAAAACAACCATGAGAATAGGAACAATCCAAATGCCAATCAAATTCGACGAATCTCCAATAGTCATCTAATAAATGGCAACTTGAGTGTTACTCTCGCATCGCAATCCGATACAATCCAACAAATCATAAACCGAAAGCTTGTCAAAACACAGTAGGAGACGTAGTCTTATTTATCGGATTCTTTAGGAACCATTATTATGTCAGAGACAATAATGATTAAAACAGACAACTCGTCGGCGGTCGACGTGGTTACGAAACTAAGAGCGACGGCAGAGAAAGAGATGGATCACAATCGATTAAGCAACGAGAAAATAAATAACAATGTTAAAAAACGAGAAAAATCATGATGTCAACCTGTCGTTGCGACAATAAGTCTGATTGTCAGTAAAGCTACTATATGTGCATCAGGATATTTTACATTTGAAAAATTTTCGATTTTTACACAGGCGCATGCAAAAAATTCTTGCTTTTGGTCCAAAAAGAAACCTCAAAATAACTAAACGCTGTAGCACCAGTTTTCGGGTCAGCAAAAACCATTTTTCTAAATTAGTGAAAAATCGATATTAGTACCCTTTTAACACGTATTACTTTTTTATATTTTACAAAAAAAAATTCCATTATGACCCGAAAAGAATTATCCAAAGCGTATTACAAAGAAATGCTGATATAAAAGGGTCCAATAGATGTGGTATATTTTCATTTGAAAAATATTATCTCTTTTATATTATAATGGACTGGGTATTACAGAATAAATAACTGGGTTCGTGAGCTTATTAAAAGAATTATCAGGCAGTGAAATTAAATGTTTGGGGAAAAATGCTTTAATAGCAAAATGCGTGTTTACAGTTTAAAGTCGGTAACAAGACTATTTTCACAATAATGTTGGTTGATGCAGCAACCTTATTCATTTCATAATATATGAGCGCTCTTACATGTCTTTTGTCTATGCTGACTACTGGATCATTAGAAAAGGGAGTAAGACGGGTGATTCACCCTTGGTAACAATATGTTACAAAGGAATGCATTACGTCATTTTTCGGGATCCTTCTATATCAGCACTTCTCTGCAATGCATTCGAGTTTCTTTTATTTGGGCTATAATACATAGTAGTTTCTGATATAATCCCGATTTTATTTCTAAATTCTACGCGCTCAAATGCCAAAATTGACGGAAAGAATCAGGGCAAAACAAAATTATTTTTATTTGTTGAGCTGTGTAGTATTTTTTTGATAACTTTAGAGGTGAAAAAAAATGTTCATCTAAATATTGCTTTCTTATCCTATTTATGAAAACCTCGATAAAATAAATAACTAGAGCCAGTTTTGAAAAACTACGCTTACTCCTAGGATCGTTAACGCAAAATCTTACTAGAACTATTCATAATCGAGGGCAACAAAACCACTGTTAACCAGTGTAATCAAAACTTTAGATATAGGTAGATTTATTTAATTCCGCTTGCAGTTTGCACCTATTTTCCATTTAAACACAGTTTCAGCTAAATCTGCTAAATGTGACGTGGTGTATATCAAATGAATGTCGTTTTACATTACGTTCAGGACTACTTTCATGAATATTAACATTCCGGTAAAAGAACTTTCAGAAAAAAAAGAAACGCAGATCTGTGTAATTTTTCCCAGAAAACTAGTCTCTCTATCTAATAAAAAAGTTTCAAACAAATGAACGTAGAAAAAGATTATAATAACAATAGTGAAAAAAAGATTATAATAACAATAGTATACGCATGAAGTTGGCGGTAGGGTGAGATCCCGAAAACAAAACAAAAAGCATCTAGCAAACCCTTTGACAGCTGTCATCGGCTGTTTATGACAGTCTTTGACAAATATATTCATAGGTATCTGTTTCTGACGCGCAAAAAATGAACATGCAAACGAAAATTATCAAGATGATTCCCGACGGGAATTGTCTTTTTCGCGCGTTGGCGTATTGTATATACGGCACTCAAGATCGACACGCAGAGGTGAGACTGAGTATCGTTTCAAATATAGTGGATAATTGGTCTACGTTTGCGGGTTTTATTACAGGTAATGAGTCAAACGGTGCTGTGATTAGGTCACCTGGTGATTACAAATCACATATGAATAAAAATGGAATATACGGGGGAATAGCAGAATTAGCTGCAGCTGCGGACATTTTTAAGATATGTTTAATCGTGTATCGCGAAGAACAAATTCATCCACACCGGAGCGGATCACAAAATGAAACACAATTCTCGCTACTCTTCACCGGCGACGGAGACAGTGGACACTTTGATGTCTTGCAGAACCAAAATAAAATTCAGATAAAGATGAAGATGATTTATCTTGACCTTGGAGATTTGTTGATTAAAATTATTCTTGGATATGAAGGTCACAACTCAAAACACTTTTATCGTGTTAACGTTTCGGCCCTGGTGGGGGCCCTCCTCAGAACATTTTTATTTAAATATCTGTCACGAACAAAATAAAATAAAATAATATACAAATAGGTTTCACAAAATAAGACATATTGATGTAAATAATATGCAAAGGTGTTGAAGCAGTATAAAAGAGAAATTACCTCATATGAGATGACACTTCCAATTACATAAATGCGTGTTGGTAAATGAAGAATGAATAGAACAAAAAGGCAAAAAGACAAAAACCGAAACACACTGCGTTCGAGACGCGTAACTCCCACGAATTCATAATTATAGTTGGTTTGTTAAATGAAATAAAATACACAGCCGTTATGGTTGAGTCAGAGCACATAAGCACAGTGGAACGTCTAGTGTGTAGTGGGAAGAGGTCGATCTCGATAGTTATCAGAACAACGCAGAGTCAACGGGTTAAACGGAAAACAAAATTTTTTTTTGTGTTAGGAAGGTAAAATCGAGAGCAAGCTCAGTCGGTAATGGACAAATTACAATGGTCATATCACAGAGGTGAAAATATTGCTTAGATGTTCTATGTCTTGTTTACGGTTGACAGAATTAGGATGTGCTACGATATTGCACATTTCTAACAGAAGCCTATTATAATACAAAGGTTCAACGTCAATAATGCTAGCTTGAGAATAATTAAAAGAGTGGTCGAAATCGATGGCATGTCTCGTCAATGCAGTATAATTATCCTCATGTTCATGGATGTTGCGTTTATGTTCGGTTATCCTGGTGTGTAGTTGTCTACTAGTTTGGCCTATGTAAGCCTTGTTGCAATGATTGCAAGGTATTTTGTAAACTACACCCGAGCGATTGCCCAGGGGTAAGGGGTCTTTACCCGAATCAAACATCGAGGATATATCATGTGCACATTTGCCCACAAATTGAATTTTGTATTTGGAGAATGTTCTGTTAAGTGACTCAAACAAACCCGCAACATATGGGATGGAAATATAGCTTTTTTGAATGGTTTGCGTAGTAGTTGTATCGAAATTGTTGTTAGGGCTGGTAGATGACAAGATGGAATCATATTTAAACTTTATATGTTTGTTAAGCAGGCGAGGTGGATAGTCGTTCTTAAATAGTACCTGCTGAATCAAGGACAAATTTTTATTGTGAAATTCCATACTTGAGAGACGGATCGCTCTGTCAACTAAGCAATTGATCGTTCCAATTTTGTATGATCTGGGATGGTGAGAATGGTAGTTTAAATATCTTTGTGACCAAGTAGCCTTGTGGAACTAATCAGTTTTAATGAGCTGATTGTCATTGATAATCAGGACATCTAAAAAGCTGATTTGGTGATTAGACTCTAATTCAGATGTAAATTGTAGTCTCGGATGGAAACTATTGAAAACTGAAAGCATTTCTGCGACTTTATGCGAAGGGACAGCTGTAATTATGTCGTCTACGTATCTGAAAAAGAATGAAGGCTTGAAGTCTAGTTTATTAAAACAGTGTTGTTCAAGGTCATCCAAAACCAAATCAGACAAAATTGGAGAGAGCGGTAAAATTCAGATAGTGAGTAACAAGTACGAAAAGTAACAATCAAATAATAGTAAATCTAAATATATCACCAAACAGTCAAGAGGACAGCCAGGATTTACGATGACAATGGAGAAAGGAGGAGTTTCAAGCAGCAGACAAGGCGATGAAGATGGTGGATGGTCGGAAGTATCACAAAAGAAAGAGAAAAATAAAATTGTAAGTGCGAAGAACCAAATAAGCCATAGAATAATATCCATCAAATATTCGTATAACCAGGTAAGAGGACGACCAGGATCGATGTTGACCACAAGAGAAAGAGGTGTTTTGCGGAATGAACAGCAACGCAAATATAGAGAAAAAAATAATATAAAGAAGGTGGTTTTGGAGAATAACCGGCAGAGCGGTAGCAAAAATAATTCAGCAAGTCAAGGAGATAGATCGATATCAATAGAGAAGGAACACCAATTTTCAACCAACGAATGGAAGCTTAGATTGATGAAAAAAAGAAAAGTAAGCACAGAAGGAATTGAAGTGGATAGCAAGTGCAGACCTGTCATCAAATCAACATGAAGGAATTCGCCTGTCTACTAGACAATGCGTAAGGAAATAGTGAGGCGCGACGCGCCGAGTGCCCGAGGCGCGTAGCGCCGAGATGGGGTTGGCGCGCGAAGCGCGCAGGGGCGAAGCCCCTAGTATTAATAACAAATAATTGTTCAATATATTGCATGAAAAATTGTGGATTTCAACACATGGTATTCACATTCGGAACTTCGATCGTCCAACATCCCATTGAAGAAGAAACGTTGTGTCTGCTAAGGATGAAAATAGTGAAAAAAGGATAGTCCGAGGTGTCAAACGTGAATGCATACAAGGTTCTACACTCTTACATATATATACAGGTAATACTGTGACTAGCTTATTGGATCGGTGGCAAACCCCCAAAGTAAGCTGTCAGTCTGCCCAGATATCAATTGCCGCTTGTCATAGCCCAAACTTAGAACCAATTTATTCTTTACAAGGGTACTAACTTGATGTTTTTTACTACGCATCAAGCATAGCGGTTTGACCAAATTTCTATACTCCGAAAGACAACGCTTATAATCGTCAAACGTGATGGTTTTCAACGTTGAACTTTTGACACCCTTCGCATATTTTTCTCGCCCTGACCCATTTTGGTAAATGTGTACAGTTACGTTCGTTAAGCAATAAACTCTGTCGTGATTTTTCCATTATTCTCATCCTTCATCAGGCCGAAACGTTTCTTGTTTTTGAGTGGAATACTGTACAAATTGTTCAACATCGTGTTTGACGATATCGTAAATATTTGGTACATTGCATTGATGAGTAAGACTGTCGGTGTCGGTGAACAACAACTTGGCCTGTTTATTAAAAAAGTTGGCTTCAATGTAATCAAAGTGAAAGTTGTACAGAATGTTTATTGATAAATCAAAAATCGCGGTGCCAAGATAACTCGGTTTATTGAAATAAACTTTGACCCAATTCATATCTATAATAACCATATCTGTATCGAATAGGCTGTTATGGAAATTTGGCCGAGCAATATGCGTTTCCGCACCACCTCTTCACTCCCATTTCGTGGCTAATTTTACACCTTCGTGCACACTCTTCATGGTCTTGCCAAACACCACGTTATTCTTTAGTTTGTAAAAGTTTTTCTCCAACTCGTTTCTAGACTGCTTGCGCATGTCGATGTTGAGAGTAATGTAATGCTCGATCTATGGAGATTTTGCGAACTTTGAGACTCTATGTATTTTCACTAATTTCAACCCTAATCCCAAACATTGTTTCAAATTTCTGTAATGCAACATGTATTTTATTTTGACATAAAGAGTGGTGGCGAGTTTGGCGTTTTTACCATCTGGAGGAGTGAAATTCTCCGAGTAGAAGGGTAGATTTTTGTGATTTTCATGAAACTCCGCAGGATACTCCAAATGCACCTCCAGGATGCAACCGATCGGTAAATCGTCCGAGTGTGAACATATATTCATAGGATTATGTTCGCACTCGGACAAACTGATCGGTAAATACTCGCTCCAATGCAGTGTGGGACTGAGGGGCGAGGGGAGGCGGAGGCTGCCCCGGATGACAGGTAGCTAAAGGGTACCATTGAGTGGGCTGAAAATTAAGTTTTTACATTCCTTAACTAATTTCATGAAATAATGTTGTTTTAAATGTCTGAAATTTTTTCAAATTTCTAAACTGATATTATTAACTGATGAAAAAACCCGTACTATGTGTAAGAACAGTTTAGCAAATAAATAACACTCATGGAAGGTTTTTAAGTACACATCACCGAAGGTTATTCAATTAAAATGGCGAGATTTTACAACTGCGTCTTCACGCTGGTGCGGACCAGCGAGCACTGAGCGACACAGAGCCCCCTTCCCTTACACCTCTGGCTAAGGTGCACAGATGACACCACTGTTATACTGGCTGATGGCGCTTTCAACGTAATTCACAATGAATCTATCACAAATGCGCTTTTATTTGGAATTCAAAACATCATAGTGACTTTAAATAAAGAGTCAGATGTCTCGAGGCACTATGAGTAAAGTTTATTACTCAAAGCTTACGATATGATTCACGTTTGGGTTCCGATGGCAACCGTTTATTTGATGGGGGCGCAGTAGACACTGGTATGTTTTACATCTAAAGAAAATCAACAAATCAAGATCGAAATTTGAAATATTGCGAAACCAATTATGCACCATATTGACTGTTTTTTCAACCATATCGCTAAGGTGTCATCTACGGGTAAGTATTTGTTCTTTAAGTTGTGTTGGAGATAAATCTCCAGAATGTGACACTTTTTGTTTTCACTAACCTATAATCTGTTATGAAATTACCCAACGTGCTTGGTCATCTGAGCAGAACCTTATATCGTTCCAATCACAATGCATTTTTTTCTGATAAATGGTCGAATTCCGTAATACTCTGACCTGACCCTTTATTGCATATATTACATTCCCTATTACCAACTCATTGAATACATTAACATTTTCACTTCGTCGAAGTCGGGTTTCCCAAGGCTTAAGTTGATGAAAAATTACACCGGCCTACAAAAAAAAAGTGGTCTGTACATTTGAACAGACTAACCTAGCTTTATGTATTTTGTATATAATCTGAGGTCCGTTTGGTCCGTACACCCTCAAAATTTTGTGAAAAGTGCAAAAAACCGTAAAAAATGGGAAAAACTACAACTGGTGATAAATAAAATTTCTAAGTATAAATCATATAAGTTTCACATGTGATTCGATCCACTGAGTATAAATCTGAAGTTCAGTTTGCCTGTAGGCCCTTAAAAATATAAATAAATTGCAAATATTCCCTAAAAGTTGCTATAAATTGTATTTACAATAATAAAACAATTGATTAAACATGATTAAATTTATTTCTCACATATTGTGATGCACTAAATACAAATAAAAAATCTTTTAATGTGAATCAGTCAGAAATTTACCAAAAATCGTTCAAAAAAGCATAGAAAGAAAAAGTAAGGAACGAGCTTTATCGATTTCAAGCTGTTCTTCGTTTGTGTCGAACTCTTTTGTCTTCAAATGACCTACGCAATGGGTTTCTCTTTCGTTTTTTATTGTCCTTCGTTACTTCTCCCTTCAGCGTTCAGCAAAAATCTGCTATCATGTTGACATTCCACTTCCCTTGATATCGATAAATCTCGTTCCTTACATTATCTTTCTAAGCTTTTTTGAACGATTTTTGGTAAATTTCTAACTGACTCACATTAACAGATTTTTTATTTGGATTGAGTGCATCACAATATGTGAGAAATAAATTTGATCATGTTTAATCAATTTTTTTATTACTATAAATACAATTTATAGCAATTTTTAGGGATTTTTTACAATTTATTTATATTTTTAAGGGCCTACAGGCAAAATAAACTTCAGATTTATATTTAATGGATTGAATCACATGTAAAACTTATTTGATTTATATTTAGAAATTTTTTTTATCACCAAATCTGCAGTTTTTTCCATTTTTTACGGTTTTTTGCACTTTACTCAAAATTTTGAGGGTGTACGGACCAAACGGACCTCAGATTAGGATTCAGCGTGTCAAAATACATTTTCAGATAGCCAAACTTATAAATTAGCCAAAATCTTAAATTCATGGATAAAATTAAGTTTGATAAGACCAGCTTCATATGGAAAAGACAGTTTCAATCTAGGCACCTCCATCAGAGGGTTCAAATTGCCGCCTGATTACATGTTAGTTTCTCTAGATGTAGTGTCACTCTATACTAATGTCCCGTTGAACTTGGTTACTGATGCGATAACAAATCGTGGGCGTGAACTGTCTTCAAATATCCCTGTACCACTCGAACAATTTTTTGTAGCTTTAAACATCTGCTTTGATGCCTCTATATTCAAATTCGACGACAAGATATTTTCTCAAATTTTTGGATTACCAATGGGTTCTCCCCTATCGCCAATACTAGCAGACATGGTTATGGACGATCTTTAAGTCCAAGACGACGTAAATACTGAAGAAGATGAAGAGTTGAGGAAATATGCGAATCGCTAAATAGCTCTTTTGAGGTTAGATACGACGGCAGGATAGACGAAATAGTAGCTCTGAGAAGGGAAAATGAACTACTGAGGAAGTTGATAAACGAGATGACACATAAAAACGCTTTGCTCGCAGAAAAGGTAAACGATTTAAATTTAAAAATCGTAACTAACCTCAAAAATAATAAACAGGAAACAGGAAGGACGTACTCCGAGGCACTGAAGGAACGGAGCGGGGAAAGAACAACCCTTCCCACAAACGTCCCTGCAATCATCATTAAGCAAAAATCGGAGCGATCACCGCACTCAAGACGAAATTACGACGCGAGAAGACGCCGCTAACAATAACACCGGTTCACAGAAGCCCGGCAACAAATCAGGAAGAATTTATCGAAAATCTACAAGATTACGTGGAGGGTACTGAATCTTGGGGTGAACACATATTGATTGGCGATATAAATATTAGCATCTTGACATACAACAAGAACACAGAAAATTACCTAAACGTGATGTACGGACTGCAAGCAAGACGGAAGCGAAAGTTTCATCAACCACGTTTTCATACTCATGGAATCGAGAAAGGATAGTTTAAAACCGATGATTATCGAAACTGACATAACGGATCCATTACCTAGTGTTGCTGAACTTCAAACTAGGAACTTTAAGTAGCGAAATGGCAGAGAAGGATGCAGAAAAAAGAAAAATATACTACAACAACCTTAAGGGGTGGGCGATGCTGCAACTCTGGCACACATATCAAGAAGAACTTAACCCGGAAACTGCGTTGTCGAGACTCGTAAATTCCCTCAGGGAGGGAATGGAAAAAGCGACCTACACCGAAAAGCGAAGACAACGCAAAAGAAAAACTTGGATCACATCGGAAATAATAGCATTGATTCAGAGAAGAGACAAGCTAGCGAACGAAGCTAGATTGACACAAAATCGAAAAACAAAAGACGACTACAAGATGCACCGCAACACATTAAACACCATAATTAAAAAGGCTAAAAACAAGTACCACAGAGAATAAGTGGAATCCTGCATGGAGGATCCAAAAAGACTGTGGAGGAACATAAATGGATTACTACACAGAATGCCGAAAAAAGGAAATAAAAAACCGAAACAAATCGTGAAGGAAGATGCAAATGTAGTAACCAACGAAAAGGATATTGCCACCGAATTCAATAAATACTTTGCTACAGTTGGGGCTGAACTGGCAAGAAAGATTCTGAGTACGGAAACTAATAGAAGAAGAAGAAATCGCTTAACAAACTCGATGTTCCCGAGACCGGTCACCGAAGAGGAAATACGCAAAATCATCGCAAACCTGAAAAAGCACAAAGCGCCGAGTCCAGATGGAATAACAGCCGAAGTTCGACAAACATTAACCGACTACATTGCGCGACCGCTCGTGAAAATTGGGAATTTGTGCTTCAAGCAAGGAGTATGCCCGTGTGAGTTTGAAATTGCTACGGTGATACCAATATACGAAGCAGAACCTAATACCGAGTGCAAAAATTATACACCTATGTCGTTAATATCGCACCTTTCTAAAGTTTTTTAAAAATGTGTCAAAGAAAGGCTAATGAGTTTTGTTAAAAAATATAGCTTAATAAGTTCAATGCAATACGATTTCAGAAAGAGCTTATCCACTACAGACGCACTAGCAAAATTCTCAAAAATGGCTCACAAAGCGCTTGATGAAGGAAAGGCTGCAGCGGCGATATTTGTAGATTTAGCGAAGGCTTTTGAGACTCTTGACCATAAATTATTACTTGCAAAATTGGAGGATTTAGGATTGAGGGAGAAAACACACGACCTACTCGCGAGCTATCTGTTACATAGAGTCCAAAAGGTTGAAATCGGAAACGCCTATAGCGAGCCTATACAGATAACGCATGGAGTACCGCAAGGAACCATACTAGGCTCCATACTATTTATTTTATTTATTAACGATATGCTTATCCTCGACTCAGTAGGGAAAACTTTAGCTTATGCGGATGACACGGCAGTGCTGTACACAGCCGAAAATTGGCAGCTATTAGATAATATTGTTAGGAAAATAAAACTCAGGGGGGGCCAGTCTTATGGAGAACAAGGTTTATTATCGACCGAACGCTTCTCAAGACTGGATACGAATGAATACAATTCACAAAGTCCGAGTAAACAGAAGATGCGCTGGCGGGGAGAAGGGATAAGCCTATCTGCCTAAGGTGTCACACGCTCCGCGTGTGTGGATGTCATAACACGGCCCTTCTGACGATGCGATCGTCCTCGAACGCATTTGTATCCCTCTAGGAGCTATTCTGAAACAGATGAGGAATCTGACAGCAGATCTGGTGCTGTCCATGTACATTAGGGTGTCCGTTATTTCCCAAATCGATTTTTTTGTAGCTATCGCCCACTGAAGTTTTAGTTTCTGACCAAAAAAAAAATTATCCACCCGAAATCAGCTCTTAATTTTCAAATTAAACCGTGCCGAAATCATGTTACTTTTCCCATTTAAATAACATGGGATTTTTAGAATTTTTATTTTTAATTTTTTTTCTCAGAAACAACTGAGAATAAAAATCTAACCAAAGCATATTCTGGTGTAAGATTAAACGCTCTACAAAAAGTATCTTTTATGAATTTTTGATTAAATCCCTCCTTCAACAGTTATTTATGGTTAAACGTGTGTTTAATTTCAATTTTTTAATAATTTCCATTTTATTTTCATTTTTACCTTTATTGACTGCGAAATCTTTAAAATAAAAAATTAAAATTGTGCTAAATAGAGCGCCGATGTTTATTCATGTCGATTTTATGGCCTAAACTGAAAATTAAACAAAAAAAATCGTTTTTTGAGAAATAAATGAAACAACATAACTCTAAATTTGCAATAAATGTGAAATTCAATTTATACACGATGGATTTTAGTATTTAAATTAGTATCTTGTATTCAATTAGTGAATTTTACGCCAGTCAATTGAAGAAAATAAAAGAAATTGCAATTTCAATTCAAATTTTCACTATTTCGCCTAATGCCATCTATGAGAAATTTATAAAAACGTAAAGAAGTTATTTTTATTGAGTTGATTTATCGATCGATCCATCAGTAGAAGTCAAGAGAAAGAAAGAAGAGTAGAAAATAAACTCGTGCAGTGTTTTTCGTTTGTTGTTTACAAATTCTAATGTAAGTTGAGATTGAAACAAAAAAAAACCTTATTTATTTAATCCATGAACAAAGTTAATGAATTTAGTTGAAGATTTATTTTCTTCATTGATGATCAACCTCTTAGAGTACACAAACTATTTACTTCATCAAATTCCTAATTATCATTGCTGTCATAATGAATATATCTATGAATTTACGAAATCCTATGGTTTTTTTGGGTGAAACAACTGACTCAATCAGTGGTAATAAACTACCGACAAATAAACAAGTGCTGAAGTTATTATTTCATTATACTAGAGAATCTAAAAAAGCACTCGAAGAAAGTTTAAAAATAGTCATAGATGAGGTGTCAAAATTTTGGAACAGGGCTGGAATTCCACAGCAATATAATGCAAGATGTGTAGCAAAATTAGATAAACTTTACAAAACTTACAGAAGTGCACAAAAAAGTTTGAATGCGGAGCTCAAGCAAGAGTTTTCAGAATATTTAGACGAGCTATTTGATATTGCACATGGTGATGTTAAAAATAAAGTCGACAGTGACGTTTTGAAATTTTTAGATGACCAAAGAACAGTAAGAAAATATCATTTGCACATTTATGAACGAGACAAAGATTCTAGCAAGTCAGTTGGTAAGTTGCGATTAAATTATAAATTGTAGTTAACAAACAATGAATAGGACTTAATAAAAATTATTGTAATTGATCAGTGAGAGATTTCTTGATTCATTTGTCATGTAATTAATTCTAGAAAACTCAATTTTTAAAGAAGACGACGATATCACGGTGGTCCAATCTATCAATCAAGACGAAATTAGTGTCAACGGTGTTGATTCAAAAGAAAACGATGATCGCTCAATGTCAGGTAATTTATCAAAGTATTTGTTTAAACAAAATTTATCTACCAAATATGAGTAATGTAGTAATAACTTTTTTTTATTTATATGTTAGATCTGACGTTACCATCTAGTTCAAAAAGTATAAGCGAGCAGATTTTGAGTGGCGAAACAACATCTACGTCTCAGCAAAGCACATCGTCAACATTCGAATCACAAGGGCGAAATTATGAACCAAAACATGAGAGAGGAACAATAAATATTCTCACTGAAGATGTCGTTGCGACGTTAGATAGTTGCGGAATTTCTTACAGGAATTCTGTACGAGTGGTATCATCAATTGCGACAGCTCTAGGGTTTGATACCAATGATTTAATTCTTAATAAGACTTCCTTTAATGAATATAGATCAAAAGTCCGAAAGACTGCTGCTGAAAAAATTAAAATGATATTTGGTGACATTGATGTTGGTGCAGTGGTTATCCATTGGGATGGAAAATTAATACCTGATGGTTTAACGTGTAAAAAGGTTGACCGAGTTCCGATAATAATGAGAAGTAACACAATTGAAAAAATTTTAGATGTGCCAGCATTACCAGATGGAAAAGGATTGACTCAGGCAGAAGCAATTTTTACAGCGGTCCAAGATTGGGGAATTACTGAAAACATTAAAGCGATCTGTTGTGACACTACGGCTTCAAATCTTGGTTGTCGGAATGGAGCGGCGATACACCTCGAACAAATGCTCCAAACTGAGCTTTTATATTTACCATGCAGGCACCACATCTACGAGTTGGTATTATCTTGTGTTTTTACAACTAAAATACCAGGCACAGAGGGACCAAATGTTAAACTATTTAAGAGCTTTCAAGAAAGTTGGAGTACAGCTGATCAAACCAAGTACAAAAATGGATTAGTAGGTAATAAAATTCCTCGAAAATTATTAGGCAAGGTAGAAGAAATAAATCGTAAAATTGAACATTTTCTGGGTACGATTTTGCCTCGTGATGACTATAAGGAACTCTTAGAGTTATGTAAAATATTCCTTGGAACCATGGATACCGAAAAAGTAAAATTTTACAAGCCAGGAGCGTTTCACCACGCCCGCTGGATGTCTAAAGCGATTTATTCACTCAAAATATATATTTTTCGAGATATTTTTGAATTAGATGATGAGACGAAAAGAAATCTTTTGGATATTTGCTTATTTGTCGTCTTTATTTATGTGCCGTTTTGGTTTGAAGCACCTCTTGCAGCATTAGCTCCGAATCAAGATTTGAAGTTCTTGAAAGCTGTGTATCAATATAAGACAATTGACAAAGACATATCCGTAGCTGTCTTACATAAATTTAAAAACCACCTATGGTATTTGAATAGTGAAACAGTTGCTCTTTCATTTTTTGATCATAACATATCTATTTTGATCAAACGGAACATGGTAAAGGCTTTAAAAAAAAATGAAAGTGAGGATTTTGATTCTCCCAAACGCTATGGGATAAATACGATTAGTGAAATTGCAAGCTTACAAAAAAAAAATATTGATTTTTTTATTAATTCAAATTCCTTGAAATTTTTTGATAGATTTAACATTGATAAAAATTTTTTGGAATTGGATGTTAATGAGTGGGCTAGCAATCATGACTATTTGGAGGGCTTACAAATTGTTAAAAATATCCAAGTTGTTAACGATGTCGCCGAAAGAGCAGTTAAATTAACCCAAGAGTATATTAACATTTTAACAACACGAGAAGACCAAAAACAGTATTTGATACAAGTTGTGAGTGAGTATAAATCAAAATATCCTAATGCAACCAAAGCTTGCTCAACGAAAAAATTGTAAAAACAGCAAAAACTATAATAAACCTCATTATCACATGATTAACAAAGAAATTTTCGACGTTTTTATCTCACCAATGTCCATTTATCCATTTTAAAGTCCGTCTGTGGAAGGAAAAGTATGTTGTTTCATTCATTTCTCAAAAAACAATTTTTTTTTGTTTAAAATTTTCAGTTTAAGCCATAAAATCGACATGAATAAACATCAGCGCTCTACTTAGCACAATTTTTATTTTTTATTTTAAAGATTTCGGAGTCAAAAAAGGAAAAAATGAAAACAAAATTGAAAAAAATTAAAAATTAAAATTAAACACCAGTTTAACCTTAAATAACTTCTGAAGGAGTGATTTAATCAAAAATTCATAAGAGATACTTTTTGTAGAGCGTTCAATTTTACACCGGAATATGCTTTGGTTAGGTTTTTATTCTCAGTTGTTTCTGAGAAAAAAAATTAAAAATAAAAAGTCTAAAAATCCCATGTTATTTAAATGGGAAAAGTGACATGATTTCGGCACGGTTTAATTTGAAAATTAAGAGCTGATTTCGGGTGGATAATTTTTTTTAGGTCAGAAACTAAAACTTCAGTGGGCGATAGCTACAAAAAAATCGATTTGGGAAATAACGGACACCCTACTGTGCAGCCGCCTAACCCTGAGAGTTCCAATCGTCGTGGTGTGCGCGTCAAATTGCAGCGCGTAGCTGCTTGGTCCGATATCAAACTACAGTCACCTCCAGTATCGAGCAAGCAAGAAAACACTTTGTTTCTAATAATGATGATCTCGTCGTTCTTACGTCCCGGCTTTGAAAAGGCGAGCACCACTTGGTTGGGTGCTCGTTCCTTTTTAAAACAATTTGCTTCGATATGCCCCGGTTTCTTACAAAAGTTGCAAGTCATTGTGGACGGTTCACCCCCGTTACTAGAGCTCAACTCTCGCTTCAACTTACGACACTCGTGCCGTTTGTACTCGGGGATCCCGCAATGATGACATTTGAAAGTTTTTGTTTTGGAATCGTGAGCTCGGCGCTTGCTAGCCGGAGGACCAGGGCTTGTGTTGTTACAATCACGAGTGTGTTGTTTACTGGTTGTCGGCTCGGGACTACGGCTATCGTGTTGTCGCTTAGAATCTGCAAGCTCAGCATCAAAGCGACTCATATGTTCGTAAAGCCTTGCCATACTACTAGGTTTACAAGCGTGCAAGCTGTCACGAATTCTTTGCTCATTAATTAAATCAATCACGATCCTACTATTGTCTTTTCCGGTATATCCCACCCGAGGCGAGAAAGTAAGTTATGCTTGTTGCGGACGAAACAAGCAAGCGTTTGCTCCCGGCGCGTAGTGTTATTCACAATGTCTCGGATCTCGTGTAAATAATTCCTGACTGACGGAAAGGTATGAGTTAGCGATATACGGAACCCTTCCCACTCCCGATTATCGGGGGTCCAGGTCTCCCACCAAGTTTTAGCATCGCCAAAGAGATTGTTTTCCGCTCTGCCAAGAAGTTCCGTATCCGTCCATCCATGAATGCACTGGAGTTTCTCCAGTTGTCCACACCAAGCCTCGGCCGTGTACCCAGCACTTCTACTCGGATTGAATGGCGACACTGCGACGACTTCAGAGGTCTGTTTCGCGTTCCTCACCAAGGATTGCATAAATGTTCGAAAGTCACTTATCTCATTCGAGCCCGAGGAAGCGCTCGAGCGCCTGCTACGTCTGCCCGAAGGCATCTTTTAGTTCGGGTCCACTCGCGAAGATGTATAAGAAAAACAGTTTTCGCGTATCCCACTTCTGATGTTAGGAAAATAAAACTCAGGGGGGGCCAGTCTTATGGAGAACAAGGTTTATTATGGACCGAACGCTTCTCAAGACTGGATACGAATGAATACAATTCACAAAGTCCGAGTAAACAGAAGATGCGCTGGCGGGGAGAAGGGATAAGCCTATCTGCCTAAGGTGTCACACGCTCCGCGTGTGTGGATGTCATAACAATATAATGGAAAGAGATTTTAATAAATGAGTCATTTCGCCAAAGACTGGCCAAAGTTGTACCGAGTGGTCAAAATTTCAAAAAACTAAATTTGCCTTTCGAAAAATAGTACTCAAAAAGATATCCATGATTTTTTGAAAAATTTTTTGGCCAGTGGTTTTTGAGCAATGGCGGCGGCAAATTTTCGAGTTTTCGAAGTTCCAAAATTTTCAACTCGATATATCTTTTTTCCCTGAATAGATGGAAAGAAACTTCAGAGACTTTTTTTCGTAAAAATCTGAAGTTTTAAACAAAAAATATATCAATATACGATGCTATGTTTATAACCTCGAAAATCAAAGTTGAAATCTATAAATCGATATTTCAGCCCTTGCCCCCAATTTTAGATCGTTGAAAATATTTTTTTCGGAAAATTCAAAGTTTTTTACATCGAAAATGACTCAAAGGAACTTGGGATCTCCATAAGTACGTAGGACAAGAATTAAAATTAAAAATAAACACAGCAAAATTTACCATATTTTGTTTACTTTTCCTTTTTATCGGTTATTTTTTACGTAAATAAGTTAAAAACTTATCATCTACGTATCGTTTTTAGAAAATTAATTCGACGGGCAGAGAATTGGTGACAGTTTGTTCTAGTTTTTCCATATATTCCACGTAGTAAACACCATATATTTCTCATGTAAAATTTCTTACTCTTGTTAGATTAAAGAAACCTGAAGATGGTAGACGGGGCCTGCCAAAACGTTGTGTAAAAACATAATTGATTGCGAATTGCATCATTTCACCCTTGACCGTCACCCAACTAAGTCGAACCTGTATCTTTTCACATACTTATAACTTTTATAATTTCGCTTTAAGTCATACGGTTTCTTTTATCTTCTAACCATTCTAAGAAACATTTATTCTTGTTTTTTTTAACGTTATACTCAAATCATATTAACGGCAGTCTAATCCTAATAGACTTACGTGCAAGTGCGTATCATAAGGACCACACCAGAGAACGAGTGGTATCCTTCAAATATCGCAAGCTAACGGTCAAAGAATTTTCTCTTTCACAATGCCATTTATGACTTTGCCTATTCACCTGATCGACACTTGAGCAAAAACTGTTTAGCGTGAAACAACATTTCGTTAAAGATAAACCATATGCCCGAAAATCACTTTCTGATATTTTCGGAAGACAGGAACTGGCGTACACGTGCAGCGTAATAACACCTTTTTTCAAGTGGTATCTGTTTGAGAAAGGGCGACCAAAGGCCAGAATAGGTTATCTTTGTATATATGATGCAAGTATGGAAATTCTTACCAGCACCGGTGGGAAAGGCCGCAGTGGGTGTAAGTAACTAACCCACTACACTGGACCCAGAAGGTAGGGGTAGTTCAGAGCAAATAAGAAGGCCTAAAATATCATCTCAACATACGTAAATCTTCCGTATTGGTTCTCTTTCCGTAGAAATGGCGGGAACCAATTACGAAGCACATTAGAAAACCGCACGCTAAAGAATGAACTCACGATCAGAAGAGCGTTGCAGTATGCAGGATCGGGGCAATTCTAAAACGTCATCAAACTAGGGCAGTTCTTCAAAACCCTCTGATCGAGGCAGTTCAAAAATCTTTGTTAACGATAACAATTCTTCGTGAACCTTCAATCGGAATAGTTCATAAAATCTCTTACAATCAAAACAGGTAAAATAACTTTGAAAAAATTCCGTGCTTGTCTTCCTCTTTGAATAGCATCGTTTTCACTATAATAATCGATCAGTATACTTTCGATTTAACCATAATTGAATAAACCTTATCATCGTATTAAATCTATACTGTGAGTTAACCAAATTAATTACCTTCAACGTGACTGGCAATCAATTCAGACCAAACTGGCAAAGTTACTAAATTGTCTCCCAACCGATTTTAGTATATCCACTTGCGCCCTATCTGGCATTGGTGAATTCTTATCTCTACTCTACCATTTTTTCAATAGCATTTGTATCATTCATTCGTCCACCAGCACCCTATTTGGGATTGGTAAATCTTTGGTGTTCCCGAGTTGTTGAGTTGTTATCTAAATCCTATTTACCCAAACCACGGGTGCTCTATTTGGCCTTAGTGAATGATTCTTTTTTTCTTTTGAAAAACCTTCCATAAAACCCCTCTGTAGATGTCAAGAAGCAAGATCTCTAAACAGCTAAGAAGAAGGGGGTTAAGTAGGCAGAAGGGTTAAATTTTGTAAATGCCAGAGCAATCGTGCGTGAATAGTGTCACACAATTTTTAAAAGGCGTGCTTTTCGAAAAAATAGACACAATTTCGCAATTTATTCCTTATCCAGTCTCCGCTGGATACCGAGAGCCGCCCATACTGCCCGAGACAACCCAGATCGACTGAAGGTAAGTGACAATTTTTATTTCAAAAGCTCAACCAAGAGAATAAAACTCCACATTCATCTAAATTAAATCGTGTTTAAGAATTCTGTCCTTGTACGAGCGTTAATTTACTGTGGCGAATTTTGGTTTTCCGTGAATAAATAATAGCCAGCCAGAATCCATCTCATAGCAAAAGTAACCAGAAGTCAGCGCTTCGACATTCGTTAAGTTGTCTGAGAGTGGACAGAGGTCACGAATTGAGAACTGCTTCGATTTGTACGAGAAGCGTTGAGTATTCTTCGTAAGTGAGTACTGCATCTCCGATTAAGCGTTTCAAGTGAAATTTAACCAACTTGACTCCAGCTTCCTATTTTGCACCGAAATGAGGAGCGGATGGTGGGTTAAACTTCCACCTTGTGCCGTCATTGACAAGGAGATTGGGTAGATGTCCGAGTTCACGAGATGATACGCCAATGAGTTTGCGAAGTTCAGCATCTGCACTGATGAGATTCGTGCCACAGTCGCGCATTTTACGTAACACAAGATGTGAAAGCGAACTGGAGTTCGTCCAGTGATGATCCAGTACCTATATCGTCGGATTGTTGCGAACGTAACTTGGGTTAACTCCATGTAATGTCGCTAGATGAGTTTACTTTATGACCAGCGTCGTGAGTGCTGATTGCAGAGGTAGAATCAGTAGATGATTCATATCTGGATTGAGTACTGACTTACGGAGCCGCCTGCCAACACGGAGTAATCCAGACGAACCGTTAAACGGGCTAAGTCGAACGAGTGGTTTCGATTGATTACGGGGCAAAGTAGGCTTGTTGCGTTGCTTTGACACAGTATAGACAAACTGCATCAAGTTCTTGAGGCGTGAGGACGTAATTAAACGATATTTCCTTCTTAATATTGCGAAATTGTTCGATGGTACATCTGCATAGCGCGGTGATTCGAATGAGTCGAGTTAACCTGGAGTGGCGATCGATAAGACTCCATAGGTGAGATAATAGATCTTTGAGCGTCGTTCATACGGCCTTTGTTCTTTCTTCGAGGCCAATGCTATCGCCGAAGACAGGCGCTGCTGATGGCCATAATTGAGAGTGTTGTTTTAGCCATGCGAGACCGTTCCACCAGAGACAATCCTTTGTGAGTTGTTGAGGAGAGAGTCCACGAGAAGCACAATCCGCGGGATTGTCTTCACCGGCAACATGATGCCACTAACAAGGGAGCTGCCTGAAGTGTCCCCACCCCCCGATTTCGACCATTTGAGAATATGTTATTCTTCATCAAAATCTAAGCGACACGTATTTTTTTTTATCAGCGGAAAAACGATTCAAAGAGGTGAAATCAGCCCGCAAAATTGAGCATCCTCAGTGGTTGCTTCATAGTTTCGCACACGCCCAGTTGAGATATTTGAATGAAACAAATTAGAGAATAATTCCTGTAACGAATAATGAAAAATGCATTTTGGCCGGTTACGACGGGGTTGAATAGTCGAAAATTATAGGGGTTAGAAGTTTTACAACTAAAAAACTATTGTCCGGATTTCAATGAAATTAATTGCATTGGAAACAGCAAAAAAAGTAGGGGATACGTGTTTTTGCGTTTTTCCAAATAACGTCACTTAGAGGGTGAACTACCCTTATACACGTGCAGCTGAATTCCCATTAGAATCGCACTATTTTGCTTCAATTCGTCTTATTTATCATTACAAAGCTCTTTCTACGCAACAATTTAGGAGCTTCTTCGTTTTGTTACGTCTGTGAATGTGGTTTACTCCCAAACGGTAGGGATAACCGATTTGGCTTCGCTTTTACGTACTAAGGCAACCGGAATTTGTATTGAGGATGGAGTAAAGTTGAGTTTATTGGTGACATCAAGTAAATATTTATTGCAAGAAGTCGAGATAGGGGTAAGATTGAAGTGTGTTGTACGAAGCTATTTAAGAGCTTTAGCTCTGAAGTTCTTGAGAGTTAGGATACGAATGAATCTAGAGACGAAAAACGTACGGGTGCAGAAAAGATGTGAGGATGCTGGAGGAAGGGAATAAAATTAGATGAGTAAGCGCGATAGTGAATAGCGTGAGACTAGGTAGAGATAAGAGGACAGGACAGAGACCATGATATTCATATAAGAATTTTGCGAGAGTTAGCGAATAGGAAAAATAGAGAAAGGTGGTACGCTGGACGTGACAGTTTCAATAAATTTTGGTTGCATTTATAACAAAAACCACTCCCACAAATTTCCGAACGGTTTCTGGCATAGTTTCTTTCACGATCGTGAAATCTTTCGGAGCCCAGTATTTTGGTCGTTTGTGAGGTTACTGGAATCGATTGCGAACTTACAATTTTCGAATCAACATGGCTAATACTGTAAACATTTAGGACTTTGATTATTATTTTTTTCCGAAACATTGAAAAAAATCAGAAAGTTAACATGGAATGGCTTGTATACCATTGAAGAAATTAAAGTTATCTTGTGACACGGAAGCACCAAAACAATTACATTTTGTTTCGGCGAAGTTCTAATTTGATCTGTCTGTTGCGACGTATCATGCGAGACATATGATAAAAATGAATCAGTTTTTTTGGTTGACTGGCGCGTAAAAGACATTAGAGGTAAAAAAATTAAAATAGCTTGTCCCCACCGCTCTCGCGACTGTTTAAATCCTTACTGGAAGTTCGGGCGGCTAGTTCAATAACTGTAGTCATTGTAAGCTGCCAGCTTTCAGTTCACATTCTTAATCGGCAGTGGTGTGTTTGCACAAGTTGTTTGTGGCTTATATGTAATTGAGAATTTGAAAGAGCATTAATGCTTTTCCATAACAAAGATGAAGATCAATCCTTTCAACGTTATACAGTTATTTGTGACAACATTTCAAGCGATGAATATTACTCAAACGCTTGTAAGTAACGAGGAAATTCAGTTGAAAAATCATTTTGAAACTATATTGTTGAATGCAACAAAGGAATACAATTGCGTTGAGATGGAGGAAGAAAGTTCCCTGTACTTTGCAGAACCGTATAAAAATTTAGAAAGAGAAATAGTAGGTATATCATGTTGTTAAAAATTTTTAAGATTGGTCAATAAATCGTAGCTCCTCTCTCATATATGTGTTTGATTTATTGAAATTCCGAAAATGTGTTTCATGTAAAGTTTTCGAAAGTGCATTATAATCTCAAAATGAATGTAAATCGCAGTCTGTTTCATTGATTGTATTTTCTATGTACTTCTTTAAACCCAGGAGAGTGTACAGGAATTATTTATTAATTAATAATCACGAACATCTACATTTTCCACATGTATAACTATATTGAAGATTCGTGACCAAAAATTAATTTAGATGAAGGAGATTCGTCGGGGAAGGTCAGTTAAGAAACCAAAATGCCCAATTGGATTTTATTGTGTTTTTTGTACCTTTTGGCATCAAATACGTATGAAGTATCATCAATTATATTCTAGTCTCGATCTCATGATAACTATGTAGTACCGCTACTTCATACATGATGACGCTACGATCTTCAACTAAAAACGAAAGAGACCCCTCATGCTGACGTACCTTGTTTCTTCATAACGTTTTTTGTTCGTGAAGAAGCCACATTTTCTTTGTTGTTAGACAATTTTAGACGTTAATTTTGTACGAAAAGTATTATTTTGCTTCGTGAACGGTGGGAAAAAAGTCCAAATAAAATCGTCGTGATCAAATTAACAATTTATATTGAAAAATAAAGAGACTGAGACACAGTCGCAGTTGTCCCAGCAGTTTTTCCAGTTTTTCTTCGAAGCGAAGCATGGCGGTTGTTAGCAGTAGAAACCAACATTTCTATCGATGACGAGGAATATCGCAGCGATTTTTCTCAGGCTGCAAGCGTTGTTTTGCGGAAGTAAATTTAAATTATATTTTTATTTCAATAGTTGCTATTGCAAGCACAAGGTTTATAGTGATATGCTTACACGTGAGGTAAGATAAATCATGCGTTTTGGCGGTGGACTCTCACGAGCGATGGAACACACGGTGCGATTTTTTGGCGGTAAGTCCTCACGAGAGGTGGGATAGACCGTGCATTGAGGCTAGTGGTTGTGTATGGTGTCGTTGTAGCACGGACACACATTTCCTTGCAATTGTTACAGGATCAAACCATTCCTCATTTGTTTCGTCAGATGATAACTCGGTAAACTGTGAGGCTGATGATCCGGAGACAAACATAGGTTTAGCTAATCTTCAGTTGCTTAAAGTTGCTGTGTTTGAGGAGGAGTCGACTAATCTGTTGGCGGAGAGTGATGCACCTTCGGAAGGTTCGCTTACGTCCCACGCTGAGCTTTCTAATCGCATCTCGCAGTGGATACAGAGTGGCATGAGAAAAGATGTGAAAATCAATTTATTTAGCACCTACCCACGTAAAGATAGTGTACTTTTGGAAGCTCCTACCCTTAACCCGGAGATATAATCTACAGTTAGTGTCGCTGTTAAAAAGAGGAATGAATTTTTCGCTGCTGATCTAAATACCTGTATAGTTGGTTTAGCTATTGCGGCTACCTGGGTAGAGCTCTTTATGTTGCTGATTAAGAAAGGTCTGGATAAAAATGATGGAGATTTGTTGATAAAGTATCAATTAGATTCGGTGAATTTTTTGTTCGAGGCTCACCTACGTTTGAATTTTTATGCCTTCCCGCCTATTTTGATGATCTTACGAGAAATTCAAATAATTATATCGGATCAAGCACAGGGTGTACTGGTGATACCAGACTGGCACGCGCAGCCTTGGTATCCTCTATTCACTTCTCTTACAATCGAACCACCTATGGTTTTTTAATCATCTTCTTACCTGCTTTTTTCACCTGCTAGATTGATTTCTTTTGCCAACAAGTCGTCACTGATTGTCGGCAAATTATCAGGGAAGGGTAAAAGCGGAAAAATATTTCAAAAGAGTTTGTATACTTTTTGATTGCTTCTCTGTCTACAGCAACTGTGAAGCAGTATAGTAAACCAACCATGGATCTGTTAGTTTATTGTACGTCTGTTGGTTGTAACTCTTCTAAAGCTGGTGAAAGTAGGATTTTAATGTGGTCAACTAACGTATTGCAATCAGGTGCGTCCTATGGGACGTTGAACACTTGTAGATCAGCAATTTCTCGTTATTAACTGCAGGTGATCGCGTTTCAAAAAGCCCTGTAATATCGAGGTTTTCCAAAGGAGTGGTCAGGTCCAGGCCACTGAAACCAAAATACGAAAAGACATGGAACGTGAAACCAGTTTTATATTCAATTTCAAAGCTTCGCCCACTAGATTCTTTGAATTAAGTAAAATTGACTAATAGATTGGTGGTTTTTGTTAGCTTCAAGTACGGCACACAGAGCGCAGACACTTTCCACAATTAAATTGAGTAACATTTCAATGAATAATGGAAGTTTTGAAATTCGAATTTTAGACTTGATTAAGACGTCTCGTCCGGGTGCGTTTTAGCCTCTTTTAGTGATATCTTTCTTCATAGATAGGCCTAATCTATGCATAGCCAGTACGTTAGACCGTTACTTGGTGATTACTGAACCACTACGTATTAATATTGATAATTTATTGATTACGACTTCGAAACCTTATAAAGCTACGAATCCTCAAACTTTTAGTAGATGGATTAGGGCGTTTCGCGTGCGTTGTGGAATAAGCAAACAATTCACGACGCATAGTACACGTCATGCGGCTACATCAACGGTCGAAAAATTCTCAGATCTTTGCTCAATTTTATAATCGACCTATTGTATCAGATAGAAGTGCTCGGTCATTGATTAGTTTCTAGTATGTATACTGAGACGTGTTGCGGCCAATGTTAAGGTCAAATAATAAAAAAAAAATACCTGTATAATAATAAAGAAGTATGATTATTGAATATGGAAAAACAGTAATTAGAGAATTCTCTAAGCATCTACATAGTTATCGTGAGAACGAGACTCGTATACATATAATTGAACAATCAAACAAACTTACCTGTTGTGAACTTCGATCGTAATTGTATGAAGAGACTCGTTTGAATGATATGGACCCACCCGAGATTATATGAATAAGATCCAATAATCGCATCCCAATCCTTGTTTTTAATGACCGGCTATAAACGTTATGAAGAAACAGAACACGCCGGCATGACAAGAAAGTTTTGGAAATTTTTTTGCTACACAATGCACGCTATAAGGTTGGCAAATGATTACGTAAGCACTAGTCATAGTGTTAAATATTCTTCGCGTCATAACTTTGAGTAAAATATATATGAAATATATAGTGCTGTGTTTTACGTAATCAATTTTTCTGTCTATCGTGAAAATGAATACATTCCTTCTAGATTTTAGACGCTAAAAGCTTTGACTGAATCAGAATTTATGTGACGTACGCATGCACAGCTAGTTTTTCAAATATGAGTAACCAAATGCAGGATCAACACCCAGCATCGAGGCAATTTTCTTGAAGAATTAGTAGAAAATCACTAGAATTCACCGGGATTCAAACTGAAGTTTTATATTGAAAATCACTTGGAAATCACTTATGAATCGTTGATAATTTCAAAACAAGTGGCCCCTTTGATAACCATCGTAGAATCCGTCCACAGATTTCTTTGTACAACTTTATGGTGCATCAAAGATAGTTTTATTATATCGCTTGAGGAAGATTTGAAATTTTCACACATTCAGAATTTGAAGTCGAGGCTTTCCACAAAATTATAGTGATAATAATTTAACAGCGAACTTTCATGTGTGTTGATTTTGATGTAACTAAATGTTCGGCACGTCGAAGTAAAAAAGTCGGACAAACTGCTGTGGGCAATTTTTTTTTATTACTGCTTTTCAAAGTGAGTAGTCAGTGTTCTCGGTGGCTATGAGTTTTTCCAAATAGTGATGAATGCCCTCATTTTGGTTCTCTATCAGGCACTTTTTATGTTCTTTGATAGCTTTGTTCAGTTTAGTTATGTCCAAATTAGATCCATTGCTCTGCCAGATTATCTTTGTTTTTTATTTTTTTCTCATGTCTTATCGAGAACACTTTTTGGTAAGTTTAATCTAGTGGTTTATTGTACGAATAAAAGCGTCGCTAGATTAATGACGTCGTTTAATTTTATCTTAAACTCTTCAATCACGTATTCTGTGTCTTCCAGAGTTTGAAGGGGTATAGTACACGTAATTTCGTCCTCTAAGATTGCTCTGTAATTTTCTCTACTAGTTATTTTGCTGTGTAGAAAATAGTTATTTTGTACCCTTTTGATTTGAGAAAGCATTTTGACGAGTATCGGTGAGTGATCCAAAGTTGGGTCGATACAAGATTTTGCAGTTAGGTAATTTATGTTTATGCCTTCTACAACTGCATCCTCGATTAAATCAGGTAACTTGCTTGTGTCAGAAGGCTAATGGGTACGCTCGCAAATAATGCCATGAGATTAACAACTTGCATGGGTAAATACAATTGCCTGCCGTTAAGGTTTAGATTTAATGACGTGGGTCCCCACCAGGGGTGTTTAGCATTATAGTCTGCTGCTAGGAAGCGATTTCCCAGCCTTTCGAAAAAGTTGGTAAATTTTTCTTTGCTGATAATATGTTTTGGTGGGCTATATACAACAGAGCGAGTTTTAGGTCCGTTCCTATCCTTAGTTTTTAGACTTTAGCAGCTTGTAAGAAGTCTTCACAATAATGTTGATTTTCTTAGTATTTATTCTTGTTTTTAATAATTACAGCTGTACCTCCATGCGCTTTCCCGTCTGAATGATTTGTAGTGCATATTGAGTGACATGGAATTTTTAGGTCGTTTTTTTGTGTGAAGTGAGTTTCCAATATTAAAACTATATCAATATCATGATTTCTTGTAATTGATTTTAATTTTAGCTTTCTTTGAGTTGAGCTTTTGGCGTTCCATAATGCTATTTTGATTTTTTCATTCATTTTGTTTTGTTTATCAACGTGGTGAGAGCGTTTAATATAATGAATGAAAATGATGTTCATATGTTTCATAGTCATACGTTTAGAACTAAGTAGAAGTATGCAAACCAATCATAGTTATTAGACTACTTTAAATTAGTTTGATGAGCTGCGAAGCTCTCGATGAGGCTAGACACAGAGCTAGTAGTCTTGTGAAGCCTAAGTTTATGCTTATATGATCAGGTAAACTTGGATTAACAATCTATAATACCTTCGAACCAACTCGATGCTGTGATGAAACAGTCTTAAAATAACCATAATTTTGCTCGGAAACAATTCACTGCATTACGAGGTTATCAATGTCTACCAAAAATAGTTTATACATAGGAACGAGTGACAAATAAATTTGCATAAAAAGTAACGATATCGTCCAAAAAGCACCTTTGGTGCAAAAACCTTTTTAAATTCAATATCACTTCAATTTTATATTAAAAGAAAGTTGTATTGTAAAGACCTAGACAAAATGGAATTCGCAAAAAAATTTTCAGACCTTTGCCCGTGCCCTAGCCCCTTCTGTATTTTCCTTATCCTATTTTACTATCTACTATATACTGATAATAACAAAAATAAGTGTCAATCTAGTGTTTTTGTTCATTTATCTCCTAAATTTGAATACAATGTTTTTGTTCATTCAGTTACTTGAGTAGCTGTTTCCAGCATTTAAAACTAATATTGCAAATCAGATCACGAGTCCCATTTCATGGGTGGTTTATGTAATAACCCACGCGTTAAATTTCTTATGTATGTTGCTGTTCTCTTCCAGCTATCTTTTGGTGTAAAAATACAGATTGTATACTTTTGGCCCGGCATAAGAAAAACATCGCAATCGTATTTTCCTACTGCATTTTGTCAAGCGGGCAGTATGCCTTCCTTGATTAGTGTACGTTTCTCGTAGTCCGCTGCCTCGATCAGCTGTTTCTCTTACAAAATACAATTGAGAAAAATTTCTTGGATGTGTAGGTCTTCTTATTAAAAACATCGAAATTATAAGTCAACGTTTCGACCCTAGGATGTGGGTCATCTTTAGGAATGTTTATTGCATCTGGTACAAGAGAACAAAAATTAAATAAATTTCCTTATTTGTTACATACCATCTCAATTATGGCATAACGGTGTAAAGTAACATAGTGACCTAGTACAAAATTTCCAACGAACCAAAAAAACGAAGAAAAAAACCAAAAAGGAAAGTATCTTTCCGGTGAAGACTTCTTTTTCTTTCTTCACTTTGAATCGTTCAACATTTTAAATTTATACAAACGACGTGGACCTCTGGACGGAACTCACACACGAAATTTTATGATAATAAGACCTTGAACAAGCAAAAAAAAACCAAAATATAATATCGCATAACGATATTTGAATCGGTTAAAGCGATAAGTTAAGCGTGATCAACACGTGTTTTTGTAACATAACCTAATTCTGTTCATACTGACCTATTTACATTGAGAAAACAGGATTAACCGTGGACTAGATGCGTTAATCATATTTTAAGGAACCTGGAATTTTTCCCGTTTCTTTTTCTTCTTACTTCCCACCTCTACATCCGTAACAGTAAGGATATTTAGATTTGCAAAATTTAGATCAACAGTTGCGTGCATACGCGGCGATCACCGAAGAGTCTAAGAGCTCGTGAACTTTTTAGTTACGTCATTTCATAAACAAAATTTTCCATCTTGTCATACTCTCTTAACATAGCTGATAATTGATTCGGAAGTCTGCCTGGCCTCCAGTACTGGAGAACGCGGTGGGAGGGGCGCAAAGGGTTAAAAAAATCGATTGAAAAACGTCCTTTCATAAGCGTTAATTTTTTGTTCGGTAGCAGGGAATGATATTTTGAGTTCAATAGTAAAATTGGCAGACACCTCGGTCGCTGGAAAAATGGCGGCAGACAACAATAAAGACACGCGAAAATGTATCTAACTTACGTCATACTATAAGGGTTGGAACAAAAATAAACTCTTACAGGAAGTCATCCAAATTCTATATACGAAAGGGCAGACAAATATCTTGACCCGAACACCGTGGCAGACAACGAAAACGACCGGTAAATCCGCGCAGATTTTGAAGCGGGCGCTATAGTTATTTTCGATTACCAGAATTTTATTTCGTTATATTGTTATATAGCAGGGCGAGCATATGTATTTTTAAGTATTATTCAAAATTATTATTGTTATTATTATTATTAATTATTTTTTTATTGTTATTATAAATAATTGATTGTGAAAGTGTACGTACATTTTTCAAGCAGAAATACAAAATATACGTAAAAATGGCTAATTTGTTTTTGTACGTCTTCAAAATCATCAAATAATTCGTCTGAACTGTTGCCATCGTTGTACTCGTTGCCGAAATTATTTTCAACGTCCTCGTCGTCTGTAAAGTTAAAAAAAAGGTAATGAAAGTGTGGCAGTGACCGTATGCACGACTAGTTTATAAAATAAATATGTATACCTGCAACATCCATGTCTTCATCTTGACTCGTGGTTTGAATTATTACGTCATTGACTAAGGATGGTGATATTTGGAAAATATATTTCACAAACAAATTTCCGACTCAGATATTAAAATTACATCGTGTACAACACGACGTATGACACCTAATATTGCTAAATAACAATAAAAAATAATTTATAATAATGAAAAAATAATGAATAATAGTGGATCATGAACGGACTCTTGTCACCTGAAAATTTCTTCATCGAATCGTGCCATATTTACGGAAAGCTAATTGCTGGTAAAGATGGTACAAAACAATTTTTTTTTGTCAATTCAGAGTCGATCAATAAAATTTGGGATTCGATATGAAATTTCTTTTTTTATTGAGAATTGAAAATTAATTTATGAGATCTGAAGAAGATTTAAAAAAAAATAATTTTTTTTTGAAAAAGAAAAGTCAATATTTGAAGTTGTAATCTTGCATTTTGTACATATCTTAATAAATATGTAATATATGAAAAAATCACGAGAGACTTTTTTCACAGTAGATTGATTTTCATAAAAAAGATCTTCTCAGACTTTTTGTCATATATGTTATATTTTGGGAGATTTTTAGGAAGAAGTGAAAAAAAACGAAAAATCAATTGCGCCAGTTGTTACGTATAAACTACGTGGCTCAAATTTTAAGAGGTTATTTTTTAGGCCCCCAACAGGCATGTTTTCAAATTTTTTTTTTTTTAACACTAATATATAGTATATAAATTAGGGAACCAAACAGGTTCAAAAATTGCATTTAAGTATACAAAGACACCAGTTAAAATTTAAGATTTTAATATCAATATTAAGGGGTGGCTCATCGCACTTTTCGATTTTCCATAAGAATAACATAGGATAAATGTTGTTTGCTTCTTCTAGTTTTTATAACTAGTTAACGAAGCGTCGTACAAAAAATCTAAAGATACATTTTAGTCGGAAATCGAATGCTCTACAAAAAAGGTCTCTTGTCAAAATTTCATAAAACTAACTGTGTCAAAGTTACAGCCTGTCAAAAGTTGAATTACCTATAATTTGACCTTTTTGAATATTATAGCATAGCTACCAGTCTCATAAAAAAAAGTGTGAATGAGTTTTTTTGTGAAGCGTACATTTTACTTTATGGGGGGGGGAGGTAAGGGTTTCAGCGTAAAAAAACACTTTTTTTGTGAATTTTTTTTTACAGTATAGATTGAGTAAATTCAGTCAAACCTTTCTTACATTATTAAGTATACTTTTAACAATATTCCGTAATTTTTTCATGCGGAAATATTGAAAAACAAGCCGCTGACAGAGCTTGCCCCAGAACGACTCAGAAAAAAAACAATTTGCTGTGTTCACTATATCTCGATCGAAAATTATCTGATATAAAAAACCATTAAAATTTAGTCAAAGTATCATCAAATCCTCCCCCCAACGTTCTTTGATTATTTTTTTTTTTTCATTCCAAAATTTTTGGTGGCCATCTAAAGTGTAAACTGCTATTTTTCACGAAAAATTCCGCCATTTTGTGGGTGGAACTCTCCTTAAGGGGGTCCTCTAGTTTCTCGGCTGTTTTTTTATGGCTTTTTCAACAATTTTTTACGGGCAAAGCATCGAAATAATCAATCTCATTGTTTTTGCATAATCTTTATCAACATTTAAATGAGCTTTACAAATTTTTTAAAGTCAAAATATATAATAGAATAGCAGCTATAGTGGCCGACAGGAAGACATCAAGTAGAAGAGGTGCTTGACGGTAACCAAGATTGCGGCTGTTCTGCTTATCTGAAATCAAAAAACCAAACGGCATTTTAATCTTCATATTCAAGACTAGCGATTGAACTAGAGTGAATTTTAAATTACAAAAATTGACATTTTTATACACTTTTGAAAATTACATTCTATTTTTTACTCATTTTTTCTTAAGTTTTTCGCTCGTACGAAAAAAACTATCGAAGCAATCATGATAATTCTAGTTCAATCGCTGGCTTATAACATATTAAAGATGCTGTATAAATTTGAACAAGATCGGTGCAATAGTTTCTGAAATATCGTGGTTACCGTTTCGAAAAATGGTGTTTCGAGAAAAACGCGTTTGAAAGTTCGCGCATGTGATTTATACTAAAAATTCCATCTCACCGTCAATCTGCTATGCCTGGACCATACAACAGGCCTTCCTCTTCTTCTTGGAGGTCACGCAGAGCTGCTCTGTCTTCTCTTTTCGCGATTCGGGCCTGTTCTACAACATCGCTCGTGCGCCTTTCTGAACGGTCGATCCGAGAGCTATCACGCTGTTGAACATATCCTTTAGCTTGTGGGCCGATTTTCACTCCCATGGTTTCCAAGGTCTTCAGGATAGCTTCGAATCCTTCGTTGAAGATTATGACAGCGAGAAACGTGGCGATTTCAACCACTTTTGGCCCAGAATGGAGGTGCTTCGGAGCAAAAGTCCAGATTTTTGGGCATGAATCTATTTCTTTTTCTTTCTCACACTTGCACGCCATAGAAATTTTAAAGCCCAGTCCTCGTATATCACGTTGATGGAAAGTCACCGTACTTTTGCACTCTTTACAAATAACAGCCGAAGAAATGGTTGAAAATACACTTACAAAATTCAAAATACAATACAAAACAGTCTGTTCAACGTTCACTTCAAAATTTTTATTTTGACGAAGTTTCGTCGCTGACGCCGATGTAAACGACTTGTCTTGTTCAAAAGTGTGTCGGTTGCCTGCGAATTTTCGCTTTTTAGGTCGATCGAAAAAATCAGCTACGTGCGACTCGCAAGAGAAAATATAGTACGCTTCGCAACTGCCACAGCAAGACTGAACTAAAACTTCACGGCGTCTTAGTCAATATTCAAAAGCGTCTGTCAACGGTCTCGGCTCCCCTTTACTCGGGCCTAATTCACAAAAGGTTCAGGTAGCAGTTAGATTTGGGGATATCAATCCAATGGTCAGCGCCGCTCGGCTTTCGGAGCAGCCCGGCGCGCGCTCCTGCTCCGTTCCAGGGCCATAACTTGTGAACCACTTCGAATATCGAAAAATCCTTTGGCACACATTTTCTACACATGTTGTAGATGTGATTTATGAAAAAAAAAAAAAATCGATTTTTTCGACCCGAGAAACTAGAGGACCCCCTTAATGTAAAAAAAAAAATTAAACTAAACTTCGGGGGGAGGTATTTTATATGTGGAAAATGTGTACCTACCAAGTTTGAAATAAATCGGTCAAGTAGTTTTCAAATAGCAGTGAACACGGACTTTGAAGAAGTAGTTTTGAGAAAAAATCACAAGCGCACGATCGAACGTACAACGACAAACTGACGCTCGTCTCTCGTTTTAAAATATTGTACAGTGTATAGTATACATACTAGTATAAAATATGTCTTTATGGCTTTACTTACCTGTCTTTACTAAATAAAATATTCTCGAAACAGGATAATGGACCAGAACGATAGAAGTGAATAAGCTGTATACCTACTGTCAGAGCTATAGTGTTAAACGGCAAGAGACTAACTGGACTATAACTTCAAGAGTTTTGCTCAGATCGATTTAAAATTTTGGGAATATATTCTTGAAATGTTTAACAATAAGATAAGACAAAAAAAAATTCGATTTTTCGAAAGTGCAAAACCTTCCCCCCCCCCCCTCAAATAGATGATAACTAATAATTAATTTTTGTAACAATGAAAAAATTGTACACTTTAAAAAAAATTTTCGCAGAAATCTGCTCTGAAATTGGTTTTCTCGTTTTATTATTTTTTTTTTAATGGTGAAAGATAGTTTTTTGTCATTGTTGCAAAAATGAATTATCAGTTATCGTCTATTTGAAGTCGAGTGTATGCTTTACAAAAAAAACTCATGTACACTTTTTTATAAGACCGGTAGTTACGCTATAATAATCAGAAAAGGTTAAATTATAAGTAACTCAACTTTTGACAGGCTGTAACTTTGATACAGTTAGTTTTTCGAAATTTTGACCAGAGACCTTTTTGGTAGAACATTCAATTTCCTACAAAACTATCTCTTTAAGGTTTCTGTACGACGCTTCGTTAACTAGTTATAAAAACTAGAAGAAGCAAACAACATTTTTCCTATGTTATTCTTATGAAAAATCGAAAAGTGCGATGAGCCACCCCTGAATATTAATATTAAAATCTTAAATTTTAACTGGTGTCTTTGTATACCTAAATGAACCTTTTGAACCTGTTTAAAAAAAAAAATTTTTTTTCTCAATCACCCTAATATATATATATTGTTACAAAGGCTAAAATAATCTGTTTTGCCTTCCTTTCTGATCCAGTAGTCATCATAGGTAGAAGATATATAAAAGCTTTCGTATATGACAAAATGAATGAGGTTGCTGCGTCAACCAGTATAATTGTAGAAACAGTCCTGTTTCAGACTTTAAACTGTAAACACGCATTGCCATTAAAGCATTGTTCCTCATCTTTTAGTTCGCTGACTGTTTATTTGCTTCATAAGCTCACGAACCTATTCTATTTATTCTGTGACGCCCAATTCGTTTATATGTATTATTGCAAAGAAAAGTTGCCCACGTATAGTATAGTTCCCTGTGGTATCCCCCAGTCGGATGTTTCAGTTACTAGTCGCCTCTTGGATCCCGACGTTTTGCTTGCTGTCTGTCAAATAATTTTTAGCTAAATTATGCACCCTACCCTTGAGGCCGTAGTTGTATAGCGTCTCTAGCAGTTTCTTATCGTTTAATATGTCAAAGGCTTTGATTAACAAGGAAAGTATCCCAGCCCGAATTCTCCGATTTGATTTCTTTTGTAATATTTTATAGTAGACTAAAAACTAAGCGACACATTTTTTTTTATCGGCCATGAAACACTTTAAGGTGGTGAAACCACCCTTCAAAGTGAGGCATGTCAAGGGGCGATTTGATAGTTTCACCCACAAGAAGATAATATTTTTCAACCAATCCACCTGGAAAAGTTTTCTCATGAAGAGAAATGGAAAAGGTATTTTTCTCAAAAAAAAAAAAAAAAATTAAGAGAGTGAGCCAGCCCTAAATATAATCACATTTATGCAAAAAATGGTCAAATTCAAGTCTGAAAATCTGAAAAAATATACAATGCATATGAACACGATGGAAATACCACATATATTCGGATTTTCTTGAAAATAAATATTGAATGGAACTACCATTAAAATGCTTTGAATTATTGAGGTTTTTTTTATTTTCTCACTTTATCATCAAAGGCTCAAAAATAAATCATCTGGAACAAAGACAATGTAATGTTTAAAATGAATTTTAATAAGTTTTGTTGGTATAACTTGTCATTACGAAAATTATAAACAAAACGTTATTAATTTTCCAATCTTGAACAATAATGATAGTCGTTGAAAAAGTGTTTAAAGCACAAGGGTTTTTTACACCATGAACATTTAACAACAGCAACGCTTGTGCAGCCTTCGATTTCGCAATGGGTCTTACGAGAATCCCCGAAACTGAAATCAACTGGATTTTCGAATTTTTCTGGTTTTTCATCAATGTGTCCAGATTTATACCAAGAGTATTTGAAAAGATTAATGTATCGTAGAGAGTACAATTTATTGATTGTGGACCAAAGATTGCAATTTCACAATGTTATTTCTTAAATATAGACTGATTTCATGATTCGTCAGAATGGCGTTATCTGAAGTGTCGCACGAAATTTTTCCAAATTCTAAAACCGTGTACATCTAGAGGTTAAATTTTTCCTGTCGGCCCTGTTAGTATTAAGGGGTATGGCCACTGTAAATTTTTTGAAAAATCGATTTTTTTTTTATTGGCTTCAAAAATAGTTTAAACCCTCTAGAATAAGGAAAAAAAGGTCCCGTGCGAGAAAAATTTTTTTTTGGCCCCCAAATCATCTTCAAGCGGAAAAACTGTCCTAGATATCGCGATGGATATCGCTGTTTGCACATTCAATGGCGGCCTTACCAACGTCTTGCAAATATTCAAGATATACATACAAGATATTCACATACAACAGCACAAGAAAACAAATTTGAACTAACTGGTGATGAGAGGAATTAACGACATCAGAGTCAGGGCGGCTAGGTGGTCTAGTGGAGTAAGGCTCCGGTAAAGCATCGCTAGATACCAGGTTCGATTCCTGGCTCCGTCGTTAATTTTTCGAATTTACCAGTTTTTCAAATTTATATCTTCAAATATTCAAGATGTTGGAGGTGGAAATTGGTGTACAGTTATATAATTTCTGCATCGAAGCCGACGCCAAACGCATTACGCACGCGGAGACATCTCTGAGCGACGCGGCAAAAAGTGCGCGCGCGCTCCAAAAATCCACCAGGAAAGACGAAGAAGACGAAAATTTGGTCATCGAAGGACAAATGTATGGTGCTGGGATTGCAGACTAACGGTAAAATTTTTTTTTACCTTCTTTTTTTTATTTTTTCCAATAAAAAACTATTCGCAAAACTTTAAACGCGTTTTTCTCGAAACACGGTTTTTCAAAATGGCACGCAGCATCACTCGAACAATTTTCATTTTTTTTACTTGAAATTTTGACCAGATGTGAACATTAACATTATCTTGAGAATGTCGATCGGGATTTTCAATAACTTTATTTATTGATTTTTTATTAACAAAAAACTAGCCGTTTTTTCGTCAAAAATCAATTTTTTTTTTCAAACGCATGCCAAATCCACAAAAATTGATAATTTTTAAAATCCGATCGACATTCTCTAGCTATAACCCTCTAGATTGATGGTTTTTTTTTTTTTTGTTCTAGATTCAAAAGTGCACCAGTGGTGCTGCGTGCCGCGGAGCCCTGCAAGCAAAACATGCCCCGGGAAGATGGCTGTGGAACCGCCATTTTGTTTTTTTTTTGCTGTAAAAAAAATTTGATAATGAAGTTTAATGTATGCCCGATAACACCCTTAAAAGTTTTTTTTCAATTACTTTCAATTTTGGAAGCAAAAAATTCGTGAAAAAACCTTTTTTTTTGGACCGTTACAGTGGCGTTACCCCTTAATTTTAGAATAATATTTTTATTCCAGGGTGTAATTTCTGCTACTACTGCAAGACAATGACCACTCCATGAATCAATTAGTATTACGCTGCTTTGTCCTACATTTTGAAAATATATTTCCGTCAACGAAGTTTTAAAGTGATCTGAAATAAATAAAAAGAAGTGAATGCGGCTTAAGGTATATTTTTATGAATAAGAGTGTTAAATAAAAATTATGTTATTTTTGTGTCTGAAGTAAGTTTTTCAGATTTTCATGCCGCTATATAAATAATAATGGGTCTGAATAAATTCGCTTCTACAACCGGCCCGAACTTGCCACTTTGCTCTTTTAACACCAAAAAGAGAGGTGATAAAACTTTTCCTTCAGCTGATATCAGCGGCTGTATTGTGTAACTATGGATGTAGATGTAACTGATTGGACAAGGCACTGTACTTGCTTTTCTCCTTCGACAGCCAAAGGTCTTCCTGAATCCATCTCCAGCTGGAATCCGCTTTAATCGGAATTGTACACATCTTGAATTCCAAGCTTTGCTATATCGTGTTTAACGTGAGCCACAAATTCATCTGCCGTCACTTTTAACCGTTCAGCATCTTCTGAAGTTTTTCTAGTGATAAATTCATTGATTTTCCTAGATACTATTCTGTGTGCGTGTTTAAATCGATTCAACCATTTTTTTGAAGCTATAAATCGGAAATCTTAATGACCAATTTCTTTCTGGGCTTGTTAGGCCCATTTGTGTAAATCATTATAATGAACGATGAAACCGGCGTCGACAGCTAACTTTAGAATTATTCAACGTAATGTCGCAAATTCTAGCGATTTTTTCTCTGTAAGTGCCACCTTTATTTAAGAAATAAGTCCATCGTCGCAGTTGGTTTATATATTTTACTTTTTTAAAATTTGTTCTTACAGTGTCAATGAGTAAATTTCTTTTTTGTCCGCTTGTCTGGAAATCTACGGCTCTTGATTAATAATCATACGATACATCTTCGTCTTTCGTACACTCATTTGTAGGTGGCACAGGCCGGATAGGTAAAGTATGCATAATGTCATCTTCTATTGTTTGGGCATTAGTATCTTTGTATGGATCTTGAAAATCTAGGGATTCTTTAATCGTCATTTCCACGCCATTAGATTCGTTCATTGCGGCCAATAAAATATCTTCGATGTTCTCTTTCAATTCAATAAATGCAAGATAAACAGCGGTCACGGGTTGTTACCCCCCTCCCCAATATTTATTTTGTAAAAAATCCGAATATATGTTGCATTTCCATCGTGTTCATTCGCATTGTATATTTTTTCAGATTTTTATACTTGAATTTGACCATTTTCTCGCGTAAACGCAAGACAAACAGCGTTCAAGGGTATTTACCCCTCCAATATTTTTTTTCGAGAAAATGCAATTATATGTCATATTATGTCATATTTCCTTCGTGTTCGTACGCAGTGAATATTTTTTTTCAGATTTTTAGACTTCAATTTCACGATTTTGTGCATACGAGCCAGATAAACAGCGTTCGGGGGTCTTTACCCCGGCCAATATTTTTTTTTCGGGAAAATCCAAAAACACGCGAATTTTCTTTTGTATTCATATGCAACATATATTTTTTCAGTTTTAGACTTGAATTTGACAAGTGTTTGCATAAATGTGATTATGTTTAGGGCTGGCTCACCCCCTTATTTTTTTTTTTTTTTGAAAAAAATACGTTTTCCATTCTCTTCGTTAGAAAACTTTTCCAGTTGGCTTGGTTAATAAATATTATGTTCTTGTGGGTGCAACTGTAAAATCGCCCCTTGACATGCCTCAATTTCAAGGGTGGTTTCACCCCCTTAAAGTGTTTCATGGCCGATAAAAAAAAATATGTATCGCTTAGTTTTTAGTCTACTATAACATATTACAAAAGAAATCAAATCGGAGAGTTCGGGCTGGGATACCTTCCTTGTAAGTCTATAAAAACTGTTAGGCACGGTTAACATGGTCCAGAGCGGTATACACATCCTTCACAAGTGTGGCGATGGCAGATTCTGTCGATGTACCTTCCAAAAACCAAGTTGCCTCTCGCTAATTAGCCCTATTATGATCAGAAAAGATTTTATTCTGTTACCAGACATTTTTAGAAGAATTTTGATATTACCAGCAGTAAGGAAATTGGTCGGTAGTTTGAAATTATCTCCCTACTTCCTGCTTTGAATATTGGTATCACAGTAGCTCTCTTAAAGTAGCTGGGACATTCACGTATTTTAAAAGCTTAGCTTATGATGTGTGCCAAGGATATAATAATATGGTTGTAGAATTGACTCCGACCTTCAACATTTCGCCGTAATACCATTAAACGCGGTAGCTTTTTCTGTCTTTGAGCCCATGATATACTTATATACTTCTCTAGGCTCTACGTCATATAACATGATCAAGTTTTCAATTGTGTCTGGAGCATTCCACGCCAAATCGACCACTTTTGAACCCGACCTATTTCGATTTGGCTAAAAATCTGTTATCCTTTTCTACCCTATAAAAAACTTTTCTCAGAATATTTTCAAATGTTTTTACCAAACCAAAAAAAAGTTATGAAGTTTTGAGAAAAATGACTTTTTTTTTAAATAACTGTTACGTCCTTCGTATCGCCACATGTCTCCGTTATCTCGTCACTCTCTCACGATCCTTACAGTAACCTTATCATCTCATTCCTGTCCTCCTATTTCCATTCTGGCTCACGCCACTCGCTTTTTGCCGACTTTGCCAATTCTATTCCGCACCATTTTGCGTACCTTACATCTACTCCTCCTTACATCATACCCATTCCTATTCCAACGTTTGACACGATCAATTCTATTTCAACACTCAACAACCTCACGTATCACTTTTCTTACCGATATTGTGAACTACACACTCCGTTTAAACTAGTCCACCAATTGTTCAAACAAATATATAGTTTATACCTCAAAAATCCAAACGGTTATTAAACCCTTATCGCAACTTCTGGTTGTCCCCGGGTGTAAAAGCGAAGTAGAACCAGGTTATTCCTTACCGCTCGGGAATAAACGACGTCCACCGACGTAACATTGGTGGCAGCGGTGGTCTTTTCCAGAACCTATGTAACCGTAATCAAATCGTACGGGACATATTACCAAATACACGTCAAGTGGCAGATAATAGACCAACAAACACTCAAGATATTCGAAAACGACATCAAAACGAACGACATCAGCAACAGCAACAGCACGAAATCTACCAGAGTAACTACGTGAACAACAAACTAGTGGACAAGAAGCACAGAACCTTATCACGTCATCATCGCAGCTTGATGTATACGAATATGAATACGAATCAATCGAGCACTAAGTACGAGACCCATTCAGGCACCTATCTTCCACGAACTCGCTCACGATGTCCACCTCTGCTTCACTGACGATTCAACGCAGGATACCTGAGACATCACTACGCACTAACCCCAAAACAGCTACACCAGTAATCTACATGAGTTACAACCAGTCGACTATGCATTTTCTCGTGATCTCGTTTTGCATCTACCTGTAAAATTGTTATAAACCATCTTGCTAACTTAACCTACACCTCTCATTACCTCAATAACTCGAACACTAAAGTACAATGCCTGACACAAAAATGATAACATGTCATACGTATTAGCCAAAGACACTATACAATTGGTTCAGCCCTTCAACGGTCATAACATCCCAGTAGACGACTTCGTCTTCACAATACAACACGCGAACTCACCCGTAGGACCGAACGAAAAACCAATATTCGCGAAAATGATTATATTCAGGATGACTGGAGATGCACAAACAGTATTACATGGCGAAGAGTTCACCACGATACATGATATTATTAAAATTCTCAAACGAGCTTTCCAGACTCCTAACGATATAAGCGATATGTATATTATACTTACGGGAGTCAGCATGAAGCAAGGTTTATACGAGAGTGTTCTACTTTTTGGCGGGAGAGTAGATCGATTAACAATGAACTGATTAACCACGATTGTAGCCAAATATCCCCGCCACAGAGTCAATGGTTGGTTGGATCACATTAACCAACAAAGCCTACTGACCTTCATCAGAGGTCTTCGCAATGAGCTAGAATTAAGATTAGTCAGTCATATACCAACTACACTCAGAGGCGCGATATAGATTGCTTTCGGTGAAGAGCGTGAATTGATGAGGCGACGACTACGAAGGGCTAGTCAGCCCTGTTCAGTCAATCTTCATCCTCTATGGCCGTGATCGGCCCGTTCTCCTCCATCTGCATCTCCACCTCCAACACCATTTCTACTCTCAGGATTACCACCACCCACCCCCTCCCTGCCATCTCCGTTTCTGCCATCCACTGCAATCTAATTACCTCACTCATTCCCGTCCCCCGCGCCGGCTACATACGCACAAGCGAGATCGAAAAACCGAACCAGTGACCGGCCCGACATAATCTGCCAATTTTGTAGCCGTTCAAGTCACTCGGCCGCGGAATGCCGCTACATTCCCAAAGAATTCTGCACAAAATGTGAACGAACCGGTCATTCACACAGGGATTGCCAATTTACCGATACTCATAGACAAGACCGGAGTTAAGAACATTATTGTAATTACTGCAGACGGTTGGGACATGTAATTGACTAATGTAGAACTCGCGTCTATAACAATGCCAACCGTAATTCAAATCGTGATAATGATCAAAGAATGACCGAACAGTCCTTAAACTCGAACGACGCCAGTGCGTTCTCCGGGCAGCACCAACAACCGCCATTCAGTGCACCAAATCATGTCCTTATCACAAGATCAATAGACGATAAGCCACCAGTGATTCAAATTAATGCCCCTAAACTGCACGAGAATTCGTCATTCATATTTGCGACAGGTGCCGACGTTAATCTAGAAAAAAATAACGTCGCTAGATCAAAAATACCACGTAAAACAAAAGAACGACTATCCCATACCGGTATTATCAACCAAACAATCGACACAATTTCTAAGACCCAAACTCACACCAATGAAAACAGCCGGACATTTCATATGATCCCAGATAACTTCCCTATTCAATAAGACGGACCCCTCGAGGAGGTCATACCTGTAAACGCCTGTCGCGAAACAAAACCCCTCACGTTCGAACATTTCCTTCACGACTGTACCTCTGACGCTACCAGATTAGCTGACATACCACACGTACATGACTACGATCTTGCCGACTCTGACGTAGTTGCACACCTTACATCAAGTAACTTTAAAACCTTTCACAACACACGTCAGCAAATTTTTTAAGTACCAACGCTTGACCACACCAATCTCACGCAATTACACACGAAACCAGACCAAGTTCAAGTCCTGCCAGTAAAAGCAAACCGCCCAGCGTCAGACAATCCAACCAACAAGACTTTCAAAAGACAGAAAGACACATACCAATACCTTCGCCGAATTTGATCAAATACCGACGAATCAGGCAATCCGACTCCTCGTAAGAAACGGAGCAACCCACAACCTATAGTTATTGCAAAATCTTCCGATTCTTCAGGCAGCAAATCTGCTAACGACGATGCACTCATGATGTCACTCCTCAACCGTCAACACAGCTCCCGTGATCCCGCAGTTAAACGCAGTCGAGAGTTCTGTACCTTTAGTAACTCGGAACCGTATAAAAGACCGAACTCAACACACCAGGCTGACATATCTGACAATTCCGATAACTTGATGACACCCGACTCTGACTCAAAAGGCTATGACGCAGACTCACACAAACGATTGTCCAGGTGTTCTAACTCAAAATACTATAATACGACACAACGACAACTTAGCCCACTGCATATTAGCTGATTGCAAATTATTGCAAGGTGTTGCCTTGTAATTAGTGCAACGAAAAAACTGAGACCGAACCCAACTAAACGAATTGTTCTCGGAAGTTACCAACGTCATTCCGACCCCACACGGTGATAGGTACGTATAAAACTTGGTAACTAAAGCAAAGTATTATGACAGAAAACCTTTTCCAAACCCTGTCCAATTTAAAGAATATTTTGCTCGAAAGCAAGATAAAATCCATATCAATTGCGAGACTAGGCTGCGGACTGGAAAAATTAGATTGGAGATCCGTAAGCTGCATGATCCACTATATGTTCAGAGACTCTGACATTAACATTACGATCTGCAAAAACAACAGTTCATCCGACACCACTCGAAATCAAGTCAATCTAACAGCTGTGCAGGTCAGTGTTTCAGCCATTCCTTCGCCCGTTGAACCGCAGCCATTTCAGCCTTCACCTCGATTCTCCTCCTCACCTGTTCGCGACACATTAAACCCCCCAGATCCTCCCCCGCGCAATAAGCGCACCTCACACGCTTCTAGCTTCCCTCCGCCACCCCCTCTCCCTGCCCAGAGACGTTCTTACAATTCGTCCTTGTCACCTTCCAATCACTCCTTCTGTCCCCCTCCGTCACCGCCGCCAGTTGTTTCCTATCACAGCTCCGCAGACAAGCTACAGCAAACCCTGCAGCAGCAAAACACAAATCTTACACGTACTGTGACAGGAATTCCCGCCCTTGCGCCTTCATTCCCGGTCAACAAGTTTACCTACTCAATGAGACCAAAACGAAACTCGGAGACAATTACAAAGGGCTGTACTAGATAGAACGTATCATAAACAACATCAATGGCGAAATATATCTTTCGAATAAGAATACAAAATCTCCCCCCGCGCCACGCACATCCTACTCCCAAAATATTATGTCTTGACACCACTAGATCATGAACAACCAAACGTCGATAATTAAGTAGTTGATAGCTCCACAATTGATTGGATGACCGGATCCTAATCAGACCTTATTTTCATAACGTATTATTACAGGTACTTCATAACTGTTAGTGGCACTAATAACTCGGTACGATACTCCATGAAGCGAATCGAGCCAAATCCGGGTATCTATTTCGAACAACGATGAAACCTTCAGACCTTTAACAAGGAATGGAGAATTATCAATTTTATCGACCTCGGTAACATGTTCCAGAAACTCGATCGCATCTCCGAATAATTAGACATAATTCGTAATAAATGGACCGCAATACAGAATCATTGTAACACAGGTGACCACATACGCATGTTTACCCAGAGATTAAATTCGTCCAGAAAATACTAGACTCAAATAAGAGAATTGATAGGTCACCGCTTCAACAGCAAATCCCATGCGGAATTGGCTAAACTCGTAACACATCGCAACAAACGAGGTGCCGTAAATTTCATAGGCGCGATCGCAAAATCACTTTTCCCGACGCTAGACACAGAAAACGGACAATACCTAAACGATCAAATTGACACCTTGTATAATGACATAAAACATTTAACGAAACTATTTAACAAACAAACACACATTGTACAGTCAACTCTCGGAGTCTATAAAAATAAACTCGACAACATTATACAACATAATCGTGACCAAGACGATGTACTCATGATACTTACGAACCAGGGAATTACTTCTAAAGCTGAAATATCAAGTAACAAATTCGCAATAACTCTCATTAACCGTCTAGTCAAGCTAGATGTATACATGAACGAGTTCGAAATTGATCTAAATAACCTGGTTGTCGCCATCTTGTTCGCACAAAATGATATCGTTGACCCGAAGGTCCTGTCCCCAGCACATATCATACCCAGTTTCCAACACATTCAAAATTTGAAATCTCAACTCGAATTTCCAATACCTATGGACGCCACCTACGCTGAGGAAATGATTAGAATATCGAGCTTGGACATTGCTTACATCGAACCACTATTAATCTACGTCATAACTATCCCGTTATTAAATAATTACGCTTTTAACATTTATCGCCTACTTCCAATACCTGAAAAACAAAAATACGACTCGACAGATAACAAATTCGCGTTCATACAGCCCGCAAGCGACTACGTAGCGATAGCCCTCAACCACACATCGTACTTCTAATGATCGGAACTCAATTTTTCAAAGTGCATCCTAATTCAACATATCCACATATCTAGACTAAACCAGCCTCTGTTCCATACCGGAAACCATAAACTTTGCAAAGTAGACCTATTCTTGAATCCTTCGCAATTAGCAACCACAAGCTGTGACGTGCGACTGACATCCTTCACTGGCATCTACTGGACTGCATTGACTAACTCGAATTCATGGATCTATTCTGCTTCCAAAACAGAAACGCTATCTATGTTATGTCCCAACGACTTCACATACCGTGTCCCAGGCGTCGGCACTACACATCTTAATAACACGTGCACTGGACATACTGGAGATACGACTCTAACTACTAGCAAACGTTTCCAATCAATCGAATCCGACTCATATATTCCTAACTTCCATCTCGATCTGCAAGCAATCTACAAAAATCTCAATTCAAACTCTTCGACCAATCCATCGGTGGTATCTATTCCACCATTAAGGAAGCCCTCGTTTGTTAACATCCATGACTTAGCCACCACCAGTATAACTTTACGCGAGATAGAGAGACAAGCCGCTGAAATCAGTACTCGCCATCGCGCGCATCAAGGTATATACCTTTTAGATTGAGTCTTCCGCGCTCCGTGTATCCTTGTCGTGTTATAAAAAGGTAAGATACGACGCAATACGAATGTATGGGCACATACATACACACACGCGCGTGCGCGCGCGTGGGACGCGTAAGGCTCAATTTCCTCGTGTATTGCAGAATTTGATTTTTTGTTCTATCTCACGAACTATTCATATTATGAAAAAAAAATTCTGAGAAAGATGTACATTTTCGAGTAAGAAATATTTGAATTGAAACAAAAATGTATGATTCCATTTTAAAAAACTGGTCCATGCTCTACAGCATCAGCCGTTATGATGCTGGACCGCAGAAGCAAATTCTTCATGTGTCCCCCTCTGAACCATACAACTCTTGTAGGACACATTTTCCAATTGAACCATTAGGTCGGCTGGAAACGTAATGCGTCTTTTCAATTGGGACACCCTGGATATGCTACAGCTGGACAAGCCGCGTTCAGAACCCCTAACAAGTGTGCGAAATTTCTAATCATGCATTCTATTCTTACCAAAATTTGTCCAACAGTTTTTTTTTTTTGGTCCCTTTTTTACCTGTCAGTTCTATTCTATAGTCAGTTGAGTTAATTATGGATACTAGAAATTTGCATTTCTGTGATAGGGTTGTCGATCTTTTCTTATAATTTATTATAAACCTAAATTTTTTTAGTAGATCCATTGATCCAAGTATGTTTTCATTACATATGTAAAGGATATCCAGATACATCGGGAATAAAAAACCTTTGTTTCTCAGTACATTCACTACCGCTTTCATAATTCTGGTAAACACGTACGGGCATGTAGATAAGCCAAATGGTACATATCTAAATTGAAAGATTGTATCTTTAAAAATAAATCGCTAATATTTTCTGTCTTCCTCGTGTATCTAATAGGCACTAAAAAATATATGTCTTTGAGGTCGAGTGAGGCTATGAACGCCTTGGGAGTAATTAAATTTTTACTGACCTAATGTCGTCCATTTTAAAATGCAGGGTTTTGATAAACGTGTTTAATTTTTTCAAATTTAATATAAGGTGCTTCGAGCCATCAGGTTTTGGTTCTTGAAAAATTCGCGACACAAACTGTCGAACAAATTTTGCGCATTTTTCTATCGCGCCTTTTTCTAATAAATGTATAATTTCTTTCTCCAGTGACTCGAGTTCTCCATTTTTCCATTTTTGCTGTTCAAGGGGTCCGTATTAGCGTGGAGTTTCTTCGAATGGAATTTTATATGCATTCACACAACTCAAAATAAAATGACATGTCGAGATCTTTGTCCACTCCTCACTGAAAGAACTCAATCTACCTGCTATATTCCTTACCTTCGCTATTTCTTCGATGACTTTCGTCGATGAACTCTTGTCTCAATTCACATGAGTTGACCGGTACCGTGTTCTCTGTTTGAAGCGTATGAATTGTTTCCTCTGGTATCCGCCTGTCTGTCTGTATTAGGTACACGGGCCCTTCCGGTTTCCTTGCGTCTGACGTGGATGAAATTTTTTATCATGTGTCTTGAGGTTCTGACATGCTGTTCCAATAGCCTTAGCCTCCTTGATTTGGTCGGTTAGTTTATTTCGTAAGGCCACTCGTCTGAGTGAGTTGCCTCTGCTACTGGTTTTACACTTGTTTTCATCATTGGTGTAATGAACGATTTTTTTCCTACCGACTGCTGATGAAACACATCAGCAATTTCCCCGTGTCGCACATCAGTTTTATTTAATCCATGCCACCGTCAGAGTCGTTGAGTAAAAGAGACACAGCTGCCCCGAGCGATGTGATAGCTGTACTTACGCATTCTTGCATTTGGGCAAAATGTTCGTTTCTCTTTTTTGCGATATCTGTCATGGCCGCAATGATTTCTAAGTTGACCTTAAAAGGTTCCGTATATAACTCTCCTTTGCAAGGCTATTTTTTCGTAAAACACTTGCGGTTTTCCTCGGATAAACTTCCATTCATCCACATTTGTCAGCGCCTTTTTATCTCTAGGCGCAGATTAAGTGTCTCACCTTAAGCTGCATTCGGATATTCTCCCACAAGATGAAGAGTTCCTTCGTCCATGATGTTCTCTTTCGCAAGCACCATATCTATCTCTGTATCCATGGCGGGTTATGCTACTGCACTTCGATTTTTCTGAGCTATATTTTTACCTCGTGTTGTGAGGACAGACATATCATCCTCTGTATTAAATATACGACTGACTGACTGATTTACGTTTTCCTCATTAGATTCTATGTCTGAAACAATACTTTGTTTTTCTTGTTACGAGGTGAGGTTATGTCTTTGAAAGGTTGTCCCATGCGCTCGTGTGGAGCTTGTTGGACTTATTGTTCTATTTCCCTTACTGGGCGGTGAAGCTCGTGTGGAACTTGCCTTCTGCTTTTCGTGTGAAAAAAGAGAATAATAACTTTTTATTTTCCTGAATATTCATTCGGTTGATTTTCCGTATTCTTCGGAGAAATGCTGTCACAAATTAGCTTGGTAAGATTATACAGTTACGTTTGCATTTTTTCCAGTTCCGTTTTGTCTTTGGTAAACGCCTTTTTCCTCTCTCTTGAAGGGGACCAAAATCGCTTCTTCTTTTTGTACTTTGGCATTGTTTTCCGGTATTTTGATGACTTACGGGACAAATTATTGCACGACGTTACTCTTTCGTGTGTGAATCGTTAAGCACAACGAAACAATATGAAGTTAGACGACTGCGGCAGCGTCGCAGCTGCTATGCCGAAGGCAAGAAAATTCGAAACTCTAAACGTTGTGGTTCTGACCACAGCTGACGCTACTACAAGTAATCATTGAGAACGAGACGTCGCAGTATAATTGAAAATAATCCCTTGAATGGTGGGGTAAAAAAATTGGTATAAAAACCTTGAAGGTTGTGACATTCGATTAAGTACCTTTCACAATGGAGTTCGTAGTTGACGTGCAAGGACTCAAGAGATATACATCTTTCGAAAAGCTTGATTTTGTCATCAGATACCTGTCACTGCGTGATCCTTCAACAGTGTACGCAAAAGGCTTGGAGAAGAAAATGTGGTTTCAGAGAATTTTGCATGATTAATAATTAACATGATTATAATTAAAGCATGATTAGGATACCGTTAAGAAACATGTAATCACTCTTATATCAGTATTATGAATCTTATGTGAAACTGTAATCTTAAGTTTTCATTAAATCTGCTTTCATTAATATCAAGCATCAATTTTGAACCTTTTCCCTGCTAGTTGAGATTTTTTTTTCTTATCAATCGTTACAGTGGGAAATTTTTTTTTTTGGTTTCAATTTACATGATTCACATCAGTAGTATACCAAGGCCGGTTCTGGATACAAACACCTTCTTTACCGACCGAGCTGCTCCGCGCAGCCCAGACTCAAACCCTTTTCCGCGATGACGTCACAGTCTGCCGTACCGAAGGTCAATTACCGACAGTTGTATCGATCGAGGGTCAAAATCGTGCTGTTTTACCTACAATCTTACCGACAGTTGTATCGATCGAGGGTCAAAATCGTGCTGTTTTACCAACAATCTTACCGACCGAAGGTCTGTAGTGCTCGCCTGTCCCACGATAGGACTGCTGATGTGTAACATGAACCACTCCGAATTCCTTTCCCACGGTAGGACTGCTGACGTGTAACGTCAACCACCTCACATTCCTTTCCCACCTTATCAACCACGTGACATTCCAAAATTAATGGTTCCGAGAATTGTTTGTCCCAACGTCGCACCGAAATCCTTTGACCGCATACCGCTCACCGTCGAAACTTGTCGATCGCATTGTTTTGTCTAACCACCTTATCAACCACGTGACATTCCAAAATTAATGGTTCCGAGAATTTATTGATGTGTAACATGAACCACCTCACATTCCTTTCCCACGTTATCAACCACGTGACATTCCAAAATTAATGGTTCCGAGAATCGTGTTTCACTTATTCGGTTTGATATCCAAGGTCGACCGATAGTCGCGGTACAGAGCCTGCGGTGTCGGGTTACTATCGCTCTTGGAATGCCAAAAGGTGCGCGCGCATCCGTACAGCTGCCCTATAAAAAAGGACGCTCATCACTGCAAACGATCATTACGTCACAAGCTGTCAAGCATACGTGAGGAAAGAGCTCAAGATGGAATCCGCGAAGTGTTTGAGATTGATCGATGTTATGGAATCGGCGTTCAAGATTTTATCGGAAAAATCGTCGCCGGCAGAAATTGCAAAATGGATTCGACTCGGAACCCAAAATATCAGGCTTTTGAATAAAATCTTACGCAACAACGCCTCAACGATCGGGGAGAAGACAAGAATTTTGACTACAATTGGAATTCTGAAATCGTTGACAGTCAAATTTCAACAATTGCAGAAAGTGGGTGACGGATTACGAAGCCGGCGAAGAAGCGATCGAGTACGGTGGGAAGATTTGGAATCAGCTTTCGAGAGGAGAATTCGAACTGGATCCATCGTCAATTTGAAGCATAAAGATGTGGAGAGATTTCTAGAAGACGCAAAGGTACTAGCTGTGACGAGACTGAAAAACGCTCTGAAGAAAGACGGGAGCTTGAAAGCCAACGTTATCCTGGCTTGTAAATTTGAAGTTAGAAGAGATGATCGCACGGTGGAAGAGATCAAATTTTTTAATACGAGAAATGAAATCATCCTCCAGACAACGGATATCAGCGAATGGTTCATCGAAAACGCGACGGAGCGTTTGTTGAAAAAGGTGGAAGATTTCCAGGAAAAGGATTCAGGCTGGTCGCTGACCGAAATAATCAATTTGACTGTGAATATCAACAAGTACGTGCCACTACGAGGCGGTGTCTTCACATACACACCACTACCCAAAGATATTCAAGATAAGAAGGCTGTCGTCAACATCCGTAACAGCGACTCGTATTGCTTACTCTGGTCGGTCACCGCAGCCCTGTTCCCAGCCGACAACAATCCCAGCAAAATTACTTCGTATCCACATTTCAGCTCAGTGCTACGGTATGATGGTATAACGTTTCCTATGTCTCTAGACAAAAACACCATTTCAAAATTTGAGAAGCTTAACGGCCTTTCAATTAACGTTTATGGTATAGACCAAGGTGATCGGAAAAAAAGTGAAATAGTACCGATTCACCTGAGTCAGAATAAGTCTGATAAACCTACAATTCATCTTTTGGCGATAGAAACTGAAACCACTGACGATGACGATGATGATGAAATGGTAAATTATGAAAAAAATAGAATCTTTCATTTTACATGGATTCGAAATCTGTCTCGATTAACAAGTTCCCAAATTTCCAAACGCGCACATCAGACGTGGTTGTGCGATAGGTGTCTGTCTCATTTCAATTTCGAAAGATGTTTGTTGAAGCACCGAGCTGATTGCATGAATTTAAACAAAACCAAAGTTATTCTACCTACAGATGAGGAAAAAATACTAAAATTCAAAAATTTCAAGCACAAAGAAACCGTTCCATTCTGCATTTACGCGGATCTCGAATGTTTACTGCAACCCACGCGTGAAAGTTTTGGGGAAAATAGAACAATTTATCAGAAGCATCTTCCGTATAGTGTAGCTTACTATCTGCATTGCGCGTTTGACGATTCGCTTTCAAAATTCAAAATTAATCGTGGAGAAACTTGCATCCAATGGTTTGTGAACGAGTTAAAGGAATTGGCACTTTCGTTAGATGGATATTACAAGACTGTTGTACCGATGGAACCACTAAATTTCAATCAGATCAACGAATTTGATTTGTCGGCGGTCTGTCATATTTGTGAAAAACCGTTTACGCTCACAGACGTGAAACATCGGGATCACTGTCATTTCACAGGAAAGTACCGTGGTGCTGCTCACCGCAGCTGTAATCTAAATTACCAAAATTCGCACACCATCCCAGTGATATTCCACAATCTGTCGGGTTACGATTCACATTTCCTGATCAAAGCACTGGCTACATCGTTCGAGGGCACAACTGAGCTTCTACCCGTAAACAAAGAAAAGTACATTTCATTTACAAAATACGTCGAGGGGACAGATATAAAGTTTAGATTCGTAGATTCGTACCGCTTCATGCCCAGTAGTCTTGAGAAATTAGCAACGTATCTCGGTGATGATCAGAAATCAATCACACGAAAATTTTATCATAGGTCAGACAAATTTCAGTTATTGACCAGAAAAGGAGTGTTCCCGTACGAATACATAGACAGTTGGGAGAAGCTCGAGGACACACGGCTACCATCCAAACATCAATTTTACTCAAAATTAAATGATCGGGATATATCAGACGACGACTACGCACATGCATGTAAAGTTTGGCAAACTTTTAACGTTCAAACTTTGGGAGAGTATTCGGACTTGTATTTACAGACGGACGTGTTTTTACTGGCCGACGTTTTTCAAAACTTTCGACAGAGCTGTTGGACGACGTACAAACTGGACCCGTTACATTACTACACAGCGCCCGGTCTGTCGTTTGATGCAATGTTAAAATGTACAGGCATCGAACTCGAGCTTCTCACCGACATAGACATGGTTATGTTTATCGAAAAGGGTATTCGTGGTGGTGTATCACAGTGTTCGAACAGATACGCAAAGGCCAACAATAGATATATGGGAGAGGAATTCGATCCTGAGGTCGAAGAATCTTATCTCATGTACTTTGACGTTAATAATTTGTACGGTGCTGCTATGAGCTTTGCTCTGCCATACAGTTCCTTCGAATGGTTATCAGACTTCGGACAATGCGACGTTCTAACCATCTCGGACGACGCGGAGTTTGGTTACATACTGGAGGTTGATTTGGAATATCCTGAGGAACTGCATGAAACTCATAAGGATTTACCACTGTGTCCGGAGCACTACATACCTCCGATTTCGACCAATAAACAGCCAAAATTGACACCCACGCTATTTTCTAAGAAAAACTACGTTGTTCACTACCGCGTTATGAAACAATGTTTACAATTAGGTTTAAAATTACTCAAAATTCATAGAGTTCTCAAATTCAAGCAAACTCCGTGGCTGAAAAAATATATAGATTTAAATACCGATTTGCGAAAGAAATCTGACAACGAATTTGAGAAAAATTTTTACAAGCTAATGAACAACGCAGTTTTTGGCAAAACTATGGAAAACGTGCGAAAGTACAGAGATGTTCGATTGATCACGAAATGGGATGGACGGTACGGTGCGAGAGCTACCATAGCCAAGCCTAATTTTCACAGCTGCACCGTGTTCGACAAAGATATAATTATCATTGAAATGAGTAGGACGAAAGTCAAGTTGAATAAACCATTGTACGCAGGTTTCTCCATTATGGATCTAGCGAAAACGTACATCTATGATTTTCATTATAATTACATTAAACAGAAATTTGGCAACCAAGCAAAATTAATGTACACGGATACCGATAGTTTAATTTACAATTTTACCGTCCCCGATATATACGAACACATGAAGGAGGACTTACATAAATTTGACACGTCGGATTATCCGCTTGACAACGCTTACGGAATGCCTCTAGCGAACAAAAAAGTTCTCGGTTTGATGAAAGACGAGAACAACGGCAAAATCATGCTCGAATTTGTAGGGTTACGAGCTAAACTGTACGCGTTCCGAGTCATGGGAGATGAGACAGACACTAAACGTGCCAAAGGAGTCAGAGGATCAGCGTTAAGAAAAATAACCTTTAACGATTATTTGGACTGTGCGTTGAAACGTGAAAATCTATCCTCAAATCAGCATTTGATCATGAGTCGAAAGCACGAGGTATACACCGTAGAACAGCAGAAAGTAGCACTGAGCTGGAATGACGACAAGCGGATCGTGTTTCAAAATACAACCGACACGCTTCCGTGGGGCTACAAGCCTAAGCTTTGTAATTTATAACTTTACCATGTCTGTCGATTGTCTAAAAAGACGCATACTTGTTGTGTGTCGGATATAAAATAAAGAGGGACATACGTTTTTACAAAAAATTTATTAAAATGTTACATGTCCGATTCGTTTATCCAACTGTTGTGTGTATTGTCAAAACCTAACCATTTAACGTATATTTTTCTTCCACGCTTCTTGAGCACCTTCTCCACCAGATAGATATCCGGATGCTTAACCTTGAGGAGCTCTTGTTCGTAGAAACCACCAGCGATGGGTTGATCTCGGTAGTCTTTGAGCTTGTACGTCACAGGATGAGTATTTTCCACTCGACTTATCGTGAATATTTCGGTCGTCCAATTGGGAGTGTAACCTTTCTCGAAGACATTTTTGAATTTGCTGATTCGAACTTTGTCGCCGGATTTGAACTTTGCCGATACGGTAGGTATCGCTCGAAGCCCTCCGTAAGCCTGACGTAACAACAGCCTCTCGTTTGCAACGGTGACATCCGACGGTTTCATTCTTATGGTTCGGTGTTTGACGTTGTTGTAAGCCGAAACCAAATCGGATAAGATATCGAGCCACTTGTAGCTTCCTTGCATGCTGAACCGTGTCCACATTTTACCTTTCAGCGTGCGATTGAAACGTTCACAGATCGAAGCCTTCAAATTACTGTACGTGGAGTAAAGTTTGATTCCGTAGCGTGTCATAAGCGATTCGAATTTCGAGTTGTAAAATTCCGTTCCTCTGTCGACGTGTAAATTTTTCGGTACCCGTCCTTGGACAAGCACAGATTCCATTGCCTTCGTAACATCATCTCCAGACTTGCTCTTTATCGGTACAGCCCACGCATACTTTGAAAAGACATCAATGACTGTGAGCATGTACTTGTAGCCTTTGTTTTGCCCAGCGTACGACGTCATATCAACAAGATCCGCCTGCCAGGTCTCGTCGATGCCGCGCACGTCTACACGTCGACGCGGGTAATTCCGGCGTGCAGGCTTATGCAGTTCCGTCACCAGTGCTTGCTTTTCCTCGTTCATATTCCAACGCTATTAGTCTGGTGTCCAATTTGGAAATGATTTCCGCGTTTCGAATCGACAAGTCTCTGCCTGTTTTAAAGTCTGTGTAGAAGGTATCCAAGGCTTTCTCCGTGGTGATCTCCAAAGCTTTGATCATTTGATCGAGGTTGTCGATTCGTTTTTGCAGCACGCTGAATTTTCGTCTCAAGGTTTTTAAAGTTACAGCATTGTTCGGCTCTGCGGGATCCGCGACGTTGCACAGTCTCTTGTTCCGTATATCGTAATGCCCGTCCGCTGTTATTTGAAACCCGACACCCGGAGGACCGCGAGTGCTCGCGGTCGTGTTTTTATTCAGCTGACGTCCGAACACGTCGACGCTCATCTCGGTAATGAATGCAAAAATGACGGGAGCTGCTTAATAAATGATTCCTGCTTCGCGTAGCTCTTCGATAATGGAGATTATTTCGTTATTGTGACTCGGATTTCCCGCTGCCTGAGATGCCAGGAGTAAACGAAGACGCTCTACCAACTCGTTTGGATCATCCCAGAAGACGTATTCCGTTTCAACACCTTGTCGAGTGATCATAGCTTGCGGAAGTAGACCTTTACCCTTTCGGCGAGGTGACGGAGAATAATCCATCAATTCGGCAATGACATTTCTAAATTTGTAACTGTTATCGTTTCGAACAGCCCCGTCGGATGAGTAATACTTCTTATGCGCGTTCGTTGCGAGGATTATGTTTTTAAAATTTTCCCGATCTCCGGCGCTCACAGAAGAACCGTCGGGCTTCTTTTTGAACAAAAGTTCCAGCAAACCCTTCGTTTTCGGGTAACGCGTGTCGCCAATACGAACGTAGTCACTCTCAAAAGATATCAACGAATCACCGATCATCAGTCCGTTTGAGAGGTTGCGTACACCGTACACGTTGTCCAATTCGCCTTTTGTCTTCGCATCTCTCATCAGTGCAAAATACTCGTCCTCGACCGGTGTTTCTACGACTGTTTCATCCCCCGCCGAAGCAAAGGAATCGTCCATTTCCGAGACAGTTTCATTTTTCGTTTCATTTTTCATCTCCTTTATTTCTTCTTTAATTTCTTCCACCTCTTGTTTGACAGGTTTGGTGTCTTTTGTAACATTCACCAGTTCTTGCAACGGAGTCACTACTGGTTTGAAAACGTCACTCAATTTCTGAGTCGTAGATTCCCTGCCCGACTTGAGCAATCTGTGTTTTCGACGGATCGCAGCACTTGCTTGAGCGATCTGATGTAGGACATCTTTTTGCTTGGAAATTTCAGAGCTCTGCATGTTGACGCAACTGAGTCTGCAGCGCTACTGCGTCTCTCGCTCGAAAACGGTAAATTTTATTCCTTTTCCAGGCTAACAAAAGAATCGAATCCCCTCCTGTATCGTCCTTCGTTGAGCTCACTGTCTTTGTCGATCACCAGAAACCCGTACTTCTCACCGTTCCAGCATGCAGAGCACACACTTTTAAACTCTGTGTAAGACATATCGGTGTTCACATGATCGTTGTATACGTGTCTCAGGTTCATATCGTCTTGTTTGAATAACACGAGTAAGTTTACGTTGTCGCGCACGAGATGTTTGGGAATACGCGCGTACGTCTGACAGAGATAGAAACAGTCAACGTCGTGATGTCTACCCATGCAAAAGTAGGCTCTAATATTGTCCTGCTTCTCGCACGCTACATCGTCAAATATGATTATTGAGTTGGGCCGTGCTTCTTCCGGTGGAATCACTTGCTCACGCTCGGTAAACGCAAAATACTCCGTACTCTCAACATGGTCCAGCAATTGCTTCAACAATCGGTATTTAGGTTGGTTGAGAGATTTCGAGTAGATGTAGATATTTTCAAATCTGAGTCCGTTGGGATGGGTTATAAGTGTGAGCAACGCGTTAGTTTTACCACAATTCGACGGTCCACAGAATATCGCACGTACACTGTTCGGGAGTAATTCACCGTGCCGTTTGTGCTTTTCGACATTTTGCTCCGAAAGTTTGTCAAAATTCATCACGGGAAGCTTGGTAGGTTGTTTCTCAAACCGCATCTCGGACATGACTGATCGGATTTGCTATAAATACCCCGTTTTAAAGCACTTTTCTTCAGTCAACGCACGAACATGATCGCGTACAGAGGTAAACGAAGCAGCAGCAGGCGGCAACATCGTGGCAAGGGTCTGGTGAATAGAATCATCAACAAACTTCCGATCGAGTTGCATGTTCCCGGTTACCAATACTGCGGTCCCGGTACGAAGTTGACGAAAAGACTCGCGAGAGGCGATTCCGGTATCAATCCTCTCGATGCAGCGTGTAAGGAACACGATATAGCGTATTCGAAAAATCGTGAGAACCTTGAGGTTAGAAACGAGGCTGATAGGGTGTTGGCTGAGAAAGCTTGGAAACGGGTTCTCGCAAAGGACGCAAATTTGGGTGAGAAGGCAGCCGCTTGGGCAGTAGCTAATACAATGAAAGTAAAATCAAAACTCGGAATGGGAATGCGAAAGTCAAAAAATGTGACCTTGAGAAAAATTGTAAATGCTGCAAAACGTTCCATGGTTCCAAGCAACGATGCAAAAGTAGCTATCGAATCTGCGCTGAAGGGAGCTGAGAACGCCGTTAAAAAAGCGGGTGGTAAATGTAAAGTGCGAACACCTCGCGTCCTACCGGTACCTTCGAAAGTCGGTGGTTTTCTACCGTTTCTGATTCCTATTTTTGCCGGTCTCAGCGCTACGGGTGCGTTAGCCGGCGGTGCGGCAGGTATAGCAAAAGCTGTGAACGATGCGAGCGCGGCTAAACGAGAATTGGAGGAAAGCAAACGACACAACAAAACTATGGAAGCTATCGCGTTGGGCAAAGGGCTTCACATGAAACCGTACAAAACAGGTCTTGGTCTCCATCTTTCAAAAAACTAGATGCGACGCTACCACGTCGAGCGTTGACTGATTGGGACTTGTTGAAATATGCAAAAATCTTGAGGGTTCCACATTTCCGCGGTGTTTTCATGCGAAACGAAATGCCCGAAAACGGTCCACGAAAAAACGAGTCAGCTATAATCAACCTTGACGACAAAGACGGTCCGGGAACACACTGGGTTGCGTACAAGAAACGCGACAACAATATCGATTACTTTGACAGTTTCGGCAACCTTCAACCACCCTCGGACCTCATAAAATACCTCGGCGTTGGTAGCGTCAAATACAATCATGAGAGGTACCAGGATTACGATACATTTGAATGCGGACACTTGTGTCTGAAATTTCTGAGTGGCGAGCTATATAAACATGGTGCGTGATTCGTCAAAGTCAGTCTACCACTCGCAGTCATGGATGATTCGTTAACGTTAACGATTTCGGGAACCTCTTCGATACTCGAGGCACAATATTTCCCACCGATCGAACTTGCTCGTGATAAAAGTTATGCTCTTGGCTTGGTAGAGCTGTTAACCTTTAATTCGATTCCCAACGTTGATGTCGGTCACAATAAAATTTACGTAGCTGACAAAGTGATCACCATACCTACCGGCAGCTACGAGATCGAGGACATAGAGAAGTATCTTCAAAACGTGCTAAGAAATACAGACATCAGGCTCGCCATCAAACCCAACAATAATACATTACGCAGCGAAATCACATGCAACCACACGATTAACTTTGAGCCGAATGATTCCATTGCTCAACTTTTGGGATTTACACCACGTGTACTGGAGGTTGACAAAACTCACGAATCGGACGTGCCTGTAACTATACTCAAGGTCAACGCGTTGCGAGTCGAGTGTAGCATTACAACGGGCGCCTACGTCAATGGACACAAAGTACACACTATTCACGAGTTTTTCCCGACCGTCCCACCAGGATATAAAATCGTGGAAGTACCGTCGCACGTCATTTACCTTCCGATCACCGTCAAGACCATAGATCACGTTCAGCTCCGGTTAGTGGATCAAGACGGAGACCTGGTTAATTTTCGTGGAGAAGTTATCACTGTGAGACTACACATCAAATCGCGATAAACGATGGGAATCGTATATAACAGACTGTCAAAGAGTAGGTATATCAGTAAGTCGACATGTCCCGATCAAGTCAGTCGTCGTTCGATTCCCGAACCGCTAACACCTCGAAACGTGGAGTTCCTGATAGCTCTGGGTCTGAAACTGACACCTTTTGGAAGAGGAATTTCCGACAAATAAAAATCCGATTTTGCTTTTTTATCATCTGCTACGTGCCATGGAGGAGGAAATCTTGAGCATTCAAACACCAGTCGTCTTTGACGAATCCGTTGCGCATTACGAGATTCACGCTCACAAACCTTACGCCTCGTCAACTTTCAACAACAGCGATGAAATTCGAATCACCGTTCAGCATCAGGATTTATGCATATTACCCAGCAAAAGTTCGGTACATATCCACGGACGACTCCTCAAACCTGATGGTACAGCTACTGTGAACACACAGCTCGTGAACAACGCCATCTGTCATCTGTTTGAAGAAATTCGCTACGAAATTAACGCAGTTGAGGTTGATAGAAGCAAGAACGTTGGCTTGACAAGTCTCATGAAGGGTTACGCTTCCCTGCACCCTGGTCAGACTTGGCTGATGGAGAACGCTGGATGGCTCGATGTAGAAGAGAAGAAAAAATTAACCGATACCGATGGTAACTTTGACGTACTGATACCGCTCAGCATGATATTGGGTTTCGCCGAAGACTACCGCAAGATCGTTGTCAACGCTAAACATGAGTTAATTTTGACGAGATCAAAAACTGACGTCAACGCAATCATGCAGACTCAGGAGGAGGAATTTAAAATCACGATCAATGCAGTGGAATGGCTAATACCGTATTTGAAACTCGCGGATCAGAAAAAAGTTGACCTACTAAATTTCATTCAGAGAGATCCGCCTGTTTCGATGAGCTTCCGCAGTTGGGAATTGTACGAATATCCCTTACTTCCCACGACATCGAAACACGTTTGGACTGTGAAAACTTCCACTCAGCTTGAAAAACCTCGGTACGTCATTTTAAGTTTCCAAACAAGTAGAAAGAACAAGACCGGCAAGAACGCAAGTCATTTCGATCATTGCAATATCACGGACGTCAAGCTATTCTTAAACTCTCAATCTTATCCGTACGGTAACCTGAACCTCAACATGAGTCGTAATCTCTACGCGCTCCTGTACGAGATGTACGCAAACTTCCAAGCTACCTACTACGACAAGAACCCCGAGCCGTTGCTGACAAAGAGTGAATTCCTTCGAGACGTCCCCTTGTTCGTTATCGACTGTTCGAAACAAAACGAATCTTTGAAGTATGGACCTGTCGACATCCGTCTTGAATTTGAAGCTAAAGCCAACTTTCCCGCTGAAACATCGGCGTACTGCTTGATCGTTCACGATCGTATTGTCGAATACAACCCGCTCAGTGGTGGGGTGAAAAAGTTGGTATAAAAGCTGACCCGTTTCCACCATCTCGCACAGTTCAAAGATGGAGCTCATCGTTGACGTACAAGGCTTTCGTAGACCTCTCAACAACACCTTCACGTTAAAAGAATTGGCTGTAATTTCAATCTACTCGGAAGCATCTCCTTCAGTGTTTTTCTTCAAACCACCTTACAAATGGAATTTACTGGACGTCAAATACAAAAGCCAAAATTCTTGGTTAGAACGCGATTTTCACGGCTTACGTTGGAGCTGTGGAACCGTACCTTTTGAGGAAGTTGAGCGGACCATTCAAGACAGGCTGTGCAAAGCTCAAACCGTGTACGTAAAAGGAGAAGAAAAACGAGATTGGTTGCTCAAAATCGTTCCGAAAGTTGAAATCATCGATATGTTGGACTTTGACTGCCCGTCGCTTGAAACCCTGCAAAAAACTTCAGCTGTGTCTCTGAGATGCGACCTTCACACAATACCCAACGCAATCTGTGCAGCACGAAACGTTTGCATACTCCAGAATTGGCTACAAAATCATCGTACTGTCCGGATGGCGAGGCTGTACGATTTGTGTTACTGCGCAGAAGCGTCTACAAGAACGGTCCCGCATTCCTGGCGAATATATCACCCTGGTCATGACACTGTTGAATAGAATTATTGTACTATTTTTTGTGAAGTAATTGTCAACCGTACTCTAAAAATTGTACTCAATAAAACTTTTAAAGAATATTCATGAAATAATTTTATACCTTCACCTTAGCTCTTAAGAGAGAATTTTTTTCAGAAGCTTATGTTAGATTCGACCTTGCTCTCCATCCTTGACCGAGCTGTACTCAAACCGAGTTTTGCATTCCTAGAGCGATAGTAACCCAACACCGCAGGCTCTGACCGCGGCTATCGGCCGACCTTGCACTCCGGTCTGAACCCGTCCAAATACTCATCGTAGAGTTGCAGCTCGAAACCCTCCGTCGTTGCTTAGTGGTGTTCGGACATTTTCTTAGATTTTGAGAATTAATTCTAGATACAAAACGTACGTAGGATTAAAGGTATACAGGATGGATAAATGAAAAAATATTCATAATTTCTATCTTTTTTTTGTTTATTATACGTAAGACTTACACACAGAACATTGTTTGAACCGTGGATGAATTTTGTGGAAGTAGAGGGGGATCGCATAGTTCATTTAAGGCGCATAACTGCATGAAAATTCGAACTTGTTGAATTCTCCACCAAGGTATTTCATTTGCAGACGATTTTCCCCGGCCATGCTACACATTTCAGTCAGCTGACTGGAATCTTCTTGTAGAACTCTTGCGATTCTCGGTGGTAAGAAGACGTTGTATTCTCCATCGATTGTCGCCAGAACACGTACCCCGAATTTTGTTTTGACCAGTCGTAACCCGTTGACGTCGTACACTCCCCCAATTTCGAGTTCCGACATCTTCTTGGTTGGCAGATTCTCCAGGCGGCTGACGTGGTTAACTTTTGCTAGATCCATCGCGTTTCGAGGTTATTTCACGAGTGAGAACAGTTCACAATGAGAATACGATGAGAACAGAGTGACGATCACGATAGACGTCTTTTTATAGGGCAGCTGTACGGATGCGCGCGCACCTTTTGGCATTCCAAGAGCGATAGTAACCCGACACCGCAGGCTCTGTACCGCGACTATCGGTCGACCTTGGATATCAAACCGAATAAGTGAAACACGATTCTCGGAACCATTAATTTTGGAATGTCACGTGGTTGATAACGTGGGAAAGGAATGTGAGGTGGTTCATGTTACACATCAGCAAATTCTCGGAACCATTAATTTTGGAATGTCACGTGGTTGATAAGGTGGTTAGACAAAACAATGCGATCGACAAGTTTCGACGGTGAGCGGTATGCGGTCAAAGGATTTCGGTGCGACGTTGGGACAAACAATTCTCGGAACCATTAATTTTGGAATGTCACGTGGTTGATAAGGTGGTTGACGTTACACGTCAGCAGTCCTACCGTGGGAAAGGAATTCGGAGTGGTTCATGTTACACATCAGCAGTCCTATCGTGGGACAGGCGAGCACTACAGACCTTCGGTCGGTAAGATTGTTGGTAAAACAGCACGATTTTGACCCTCGATCGATACAACTGTCGGTAAGATTGTAGGTAAAACAGCACGATTTTGACCCTCGATCGATACAACTGTCGGTAATTGACCTTCGGTACGGCAGACTGTGACGTCATCGCGGAAAAGGGTTTGAGTCTGGGCTGCGCGGAGCGGAAAAGGGTTTGAGTCTGGGGAGAATGTATAGGCGGACTGGTCGGCTCGGTCGGTAAGTGTCGGTAACCGGAATCTGCGTGTAGAACCCCCCTTGCTGTACTACTCACATCATTTTTTTGAAGGTAAATTATTACAATTGATTCTGATATTAGCATCGTTGAATTCGATTTGGTTGTATTAACTACCCAGATACTTCGTAGCCAATAGATATTCCTGCGTAGCCATCATGTTTTGGAATAGAACGTCGTCCTCGCATAATACTTTTGCCGTCCGCGACGCGCGACGGTAGGAACTCACTGAACGCCTCATCAACATCTACATATGATCACTAGAGTGGTCCTTATTCAGGGTGTCGAGGTATTTTTGCCAGACCATCCCCCAAATCAACTTCAAATAATTCGAAAACAATCGCCTAATTTTTTTAGATTTTTACATCGAATCTAAGATATTCCGCATTGTGATCGAAGTTTCTTATGGAAATTAACATGGGTAAAACTTTTTTTCTCAGTATTGAAACGTTTCGAGCTTTTCTCGAGCGCTGAATATCATGATTTGTATGCACGTGATGTGAAATAATTCAGTGATTGTGAATAAACTCGATTATTTAGTTGTGAATTTCTTTTCGCCTGAGGAGAAAAGCAGGATTCGGTCCCTAGACTCGGAAGGAAGGTGGAAAATTTATTTATTAATTATTTGATGAGTTCCTGGAAGAGGTGACTATGGTTTGACCCTTAATGGTTTATTCTGAGATAGCCTCAGAAGGTGTTTCATCACTCTCATGAGTCATAGCTCGAGTGGAATAAACCCATCATCACAGGCCGTATGAACGGTTGAGGGTCAAACTTGTTCTGTGCTTGCGAAGCAAAATACAGAGTAATCGTAATAATCGACGGACTCGTGAGGCGAGAAATTTATTTTCAGAAGGGAAATATTTAATTGATAATAATTAAATGTTTGGTCCCCAAGAAGTGGGATGTACGACAGAAAGAATGTTTGTAAATTTACCTTTTTCTTAGCCCGATACAAAGGCTTCGTAATGTTAAGAAATCTTATTTAATTCGTCTGATCGCTACACACATGCAAATATTTCATGAAGCTTTGACGATGGAAGATCGTCGTTGACGACTTATTATTTGGTGTGGATAATGTTTCGTTTTTCAAACGGCAAAACGAGATATTATTTACGTGATATCGTGGTTGTCGGAAGGACGGGAATTTTACGCAATTATACCGTCGCCTGTATCAAGACGGCCTGACGCAATGCAGGAGGCTCTTCACAGGTTCAGGGGCCCTGCCTATGGGTCAAAGGAATCTGAGACGAACACCGTGTCTGAAGTTTAACGTCAGACGCAATGCTGGGCTTTACCCAGACACGGCTCCCTAATACCTGAGGAGTTATATTAAGAAAAAGACGAATTCTTTATCTACGTTGAATACCCTCCTTCGATAGAGAGTGGTGGTCGAGGGTCCTTGGAGTGACGAATCCTTGCCTCGTAATTGAAGGCTTGTGTCGACTGCAAGTTGCTCTTGGTATATGATGATCCGGCAAGCGGATGTTCTGATGTGTCCGTACTTGGACCTAATAATTGATCTACTGCTGGTGAGACGATAGACGATAGATATCGAGACACCTTTGTGCTCGACTTTTATACACATTGTGGCATATGGTTTTGCAAATTCGGGGAAGTGTGATTGGCCGTGTCCCTTGAGGAGGGAGCATGGTAAATCGCGTGATTTGGTAGGTTTGTCGGTACGTGGTGGGGTCACCGAGTGTGTAGTAAAATTTGTGCTTGTCGCCGACAAGCATAATATTTGGGGGCTTGGGTTGACTGTCAGGTGCCGGTGCGCCGGCGAGGCATCCCGTCACAGTATATATTTTATTGCAAGAGTAATAATGTTCCAAATAATATGTAACCGCGAGGTTTTGGTGAGAATTAGTGCTACTATCTGGGAAAAAATACACATCATCGTACCAGGCAATCTAGACGAATTGCACAACCTCGAAACCTGACTTTTTTTTTTTTTAGAGGAAGTGCAATTCGTCTAGATTGCCTCGTACCATGATGTGTATTTTTTTTATATAGTATCACTAATACCGACTAAAACCTCGCAGTTACAGATTTTTTGGAACATCATTACTTTTACGATAAAATATATAGTGCGAAAAATAGTTTTTCTCATGTCACTTCCATAAGAAACTTCGATCACAATGCGGGCTATCTCAGACTTGCTGTAAGAATCTGAAAAAATTTGGCGACTCTTTCTAAATGATTTGAAATTGATTTCAGTGATGGGGCGGTAAAAATTCGTCAACACCCTACACAAGGACCACCCTAATGAAACACCCTTTGACCAAATTGTGTCTGCACTCTCCAGATACTCGTTACTTGATAATTTTTGAAGATCCCCATGTCTGACAGCTACCTCGTGGGTAAAAATTCCTCCAGTTTACTAATTTTGTTCAGTTGAGTGAAATCCATTTTTTTTTTTTCACAATTTTTTAACCTATTGGCTTTATTGTTTATTGAAATTCAAATGCTCCAACTTTTTTCTTACTTCTTTGAACGAAGACTTTTGACGAATAATTTTCTTCAATTCTTAGATATTTTTTAAGAATATGTTACTTCGCTTTCTTAGTATTATTTGTTCCGAGGTTCTCTTCATGAACGGTCGATGAAGGGTCGATGTAAGACTAGAGAACATATTTCGACCAAACTTGATTGACCCAATATCAAATGAAAAGGAACGGTAAATGAATTTTTGTTTTAGTTTTTATGTATTACATTTACACTGGAGGTCACTCAAATTAATGTTCTAGTATTAATGGTTCGTGGTAGATTGGAAATAAATAGTCCTATACGTATTTACAAAATTTATTCATTTATAAAGCGCGTACCAAACAGTTTCAATCTTCGTCAATGTCGTCATTAATTACCGGATTCGCATGTATATCTTAAAATTCTCTTACAGCCAATACCATTTGATTAATAATGGATAAAGTGCTTGTGAACTATTCTACTGATGTGGTGTGATTGAACCTGAACTTTTTTTGTTATTCTATGCTTTAACATACTGTAGAATAATGTCGCCGTCGACATCCATCATTTCGGCCAAATATGACACTGCTTATATCAATTGGTAAGACCCTGTATAAAGTATCTTCAACTCATTTTCGGTGATTTCCGGAAAGTCTAGCAAAGCTACTGGGAGAGTTGCTGAAACGGTTGTTTTCTTTGAGCCCATCTATCGGCATTAACTTCTACAGCCAATAAATTTTCCGTATGTTTTGAAAATAGCATTCCATGAACGATTTCGTCGTGCATACCTGCATTGGGAATCAAGCGTTTTGTGAAAGTGTTATTTAAAAAACGAGCTATACGGCAATTCAAGCCAACCCTAGAAAGTAATTTGTTGTCTCACTAGTGATACAGAAGCTTAAACTTCTAGCCAATGATACCGTGAACTGCCTCAACTACCCATCGCAGCTTTGTTATGTGTGAATATGAGAAGTACGGAGAGAAACAAAGAAAGGAAAGAGAGAAAGAGAGGAAAGAAAGGCAACAGGATCCACACGTTAAGCAGGCAGCGAGGGATTAGCCAGTCGGCCTAGATCCTCTGGCCAGGGAGGACTGTGGAAAGGCCACCAAATCTGATAGTCAATATAAAGAAATAGACTGTCTCGTCTAGTATCCATAATAGTCGAGCGAAATATCTACGAAGGCTGCAAATTAGAAGAAAGTTCACGGAACCTGGTGGGACTGGATGCACCATTTATCGTTCACTACGGCTGCCTGAACGTGCTGACGAAAGCGACAGAATTTGGATTCTCTCTCTCTCTCCAACCCTCGGGCACGACATCCCGGCTATCAGTAGGCCGAAGGTTAATTTTTAATTATAGTTCTAAGGTAATATGCATTGTCCTAATAATAGAAAATAAAATAAAAATTTTACAGTTACCATACGCGATGCATTTGATTCTTCAGTTGTTAATTGTGAGTGTTTGCCTTTGGGAGCCGGCATGAGAAGCTTATATCCGTTTTTTCTAAATACTATTTCACATCACGAAAACCTCTTTCAACAATGCAGATATCACCTTTTCTCATTAGCCTTGGCAAACCGTTTGGATCTGACATTACAATTTGCATGATTTCGGCATCATTTTGAGATGCTTAGAAAGGCCCTCAAACTTCGATAATATAACCGTCTGTGGTACAAATCGTGAAGAGTTGGCAACTTCTTCTGTCCAGAGTATGATTTTCGTTAATACTCATCATTTGAACTTTTCCCATGGCGAATGTATGTGCCATCAAAAATTAACGCCAATTGGTTTTCTACATGTATGTTACAAAGCTTCTTAGCAGTAACGGACGTATGCTCAAAAATAAAATCATCCCTGCGCAGACTTCTGAATTTGAAATGAGAAGTTGAAATATCTTTTTCAAAAGATTTCATTACTGATGCACAAAAATCAAAAACTTGTTGTTCTCGCTCAAATTCAAGTATGAAAGCAATCATGTTATTCGAATTACCGCTGCGTAATTTAAACAAAAATACAACTACAGCTTACGTGATATTCCGGGATTTCAATTTCCGCATCGAAGTTATTTCAGTTAGATGACTAATATTGTCCCATGACAAGCCTGTGAAGATTTTGAGACGGTCTTCGGAGAACATCAAATCCCCTACTCTGTCGAAAATTGAAGAATCACTCGTAACTGCCATTTTTTCCAGATACTTTGATAATGCGTTGATTTCAATTGTGCTTGTATTTGAAAATACACGTAAATTATGAAGCTCTTCTTTGAAAAAACGCTTTTTAAACAAATGATTCTGGCAGCATAGATTACCATTGGGAATAAATATCATTGTCTTTATGAAAGATTGTAATCAAGTTTCGAATGGTACGAGAGCGATATTTTTCGTATATCTGCACACGCAGCAAAATCTATGAGTCGAAATTGTTCTACGAAAAAGCGTGAAAGTGAACTGCTTGTTCATTTCTACTACAGGGTGAATTGTAAACATCGGATACTCTATTGATAACTGGGAAGTAAGAACAAAACTTGAAGATTGTGAGAAACTCAGCGATAGATTAGACACTTATGCGACGCACATTTCGGTTCCTTAATATTCAGATTCCTTAACAGTGAAATTAATTCTCAATTCTATCGACATCCAATACACAGTACATCACCAATTGTTACATCTGTTCCTGTAAGGTTTTTTACAATTTGCGCTTCTATTTCTGTCCGAATAATTTTTCTAGGTTTACTTGTTTTATAAATGAATATACCGCATTTAATATAATTGCTTCTATCAGTTTTCACTCCACAAGTGGACATCATTTTGGCATATACGTAGAAAATAAAAAATCAAACATTCAGAACCTACATATTAGCAGTATTGATACAAGTAATATCAAAATATAGATCATGCATCGATTTGTACGTATGTTTGAAGAGATTCTTTGAGAACTAACCTCAAAAAACTCCACGGAAAAAGCGACGGGAGCACTGCAATGGCGAGATTACGACGAAGATACGAGGATCACGGGGGAAAATATATTCGCGCACTTAGATCTTTCACCAATAAAACACAGAGTGCACTACTCGGGGAGTACCAAAATTCAAATGGCGAAGAAGTAAAGGGTTGCAACAAATGATGACAATATTGAGATTCTAAAATTACATTGGGAATTTCTATGAGTAGTATTGGACAATCGATATATTTTTAGAGAAATTTTTTTCGATCTGTTTGTGTATTTGCAGGAGCGTTTCTGGAAGTGTAATAAATCGACCATAGAATACCCAGATATTGAACAACCCCGGAAAACTAATGAAAAAACCGGGTTTCATTTTTTTTTACAGTTGCGCACCGATGAAAAAAATCTGAAAGAACCAGATCTTATGTACTTCAAGCACACACTTTTTTTTTAAATACTGGTAGATGCTAGTCTATTCTATCATAATGAAAACAGGAAACGAAAACTTCTTCATTTTTTTGTACTCGGAATTAACGCCAGGATAAGTAAAAAGAAAATTTTTTTCAATTATTCTCACCAGTTCCGGGTTTGTGATTTTTTTCAAGACGATGGCTTCAATGAGGTCGAAAAAAAATAAGAACTCCAAAACGCAATATTTAACAGTCCCCGTTAAATAGGCAGATGAGAGGGTTCAAGTTTGGTCGAAGTGTATTCCTTTGGATGACAAATCTTTTGACCCCATTACCCGCCAAAAAACTTCGGGCGCATTTTTGACATGCTTATTCGGCTACACCCATTTTTGACTTTTATAACCGTATTCCTCCCACCACACGTACTTTACAATGAAGGATTGATATTCTCGACCTCGTATGTAATGTATTGGTAAATCTTGATGAACGGTCAATGAAAGTAAACGTGTATTTTCGTTAACGTTTCGGCCCGGATAGGGGCCCTCCTCAGGACGATCAATTTTTTATTTGTCTGTCAAAAACATAAATTTTCTCAGTAAGACATAAACTTCTATGGATATAATACTATTGAAAGTTATTATCTATTGTAGATTAGAGCGAACATATCGTATATCTATTATGATTAGAAAGATTATCGAAATTAAGGAGTAATTTACATTGTATAAGAAGGGAGATTAGGACACTGGTCACAATCATAAAATACAAAATGGAGAGCGATGGTTCTTCAATTGGATGACAATAGACATTGGCGTCTTCTCCAATTGTTAGAAAGGTTAGGTGTAAAGGATTTGAAAGTTAATAAATAAAATAACTGTACATATTCACAATGCATAAATCAAGAGATTAAGAAGGTTTAAGAAAGGGTTTGGTATAGTTAAAATAGTTGAAACGATGCCGACACAATGATAATGGTGTCATTATCTCCCTATTCTCCATGTCAGAACAATATTACTCGACCGTTTGAACCAACTAGTAAACAACGACTGTTGGGAGAAACAAATGTGACCCAGAGTGAAGGCGAACAAGTATAAACAAATGTGAAAACAGGCAACATAGGGACATCAAAATTATGTACAACTTATAGTTAAGGTTAAACAAGGTGTGGTATGTGGGCGGTAATCAGCGGTTTGTAAATATTGACAAGTTGTTCGACGTCTTGTCTAAGGTTAACTGAATTTGGATGCCCTACAATATTGCACATTTCTAATAGTAGACGTTTATAATAATTGGGTTCTTCAGAAAGGATTTTTGCCTTATCGTAGTTGAAAGAATGTTCTTTGTTGATCACATGTTAAGTTAGTACAGTATGTCGATCCTCATTACCTTGTACATTACGTTGATGTTGTTTGAGTCTAGTATCTAGATGGCGGCCGGTTTGTCCAATATAAACTTGATTGCAGTCATTGCAAGGTATTTTATAAACAACATTGGATCGTTTGCCCATAGGAATCCCATCTTTTCCCTGATCAAAGACCATTTGTAAATCTTTTGAGTTTTTTCCAACAAACCTGACATTGTGTTTAGTAAATAACCTATTCAGTGACTCAAAGAGACCTGATACATATGGGATGGGAATAAATGTAGTGGCTGGTCTATTGTTGTCGTCTGCGGAAGCAGAGTCAATATTATTGTCAAGAAGTTTCTGATATGTAAGCGTCTCTTATTTATATGTTTGTATAAAAGGCCGAGTGGATAATCATTCCATCTTAAAATATCGTATATAAGTGACAGATTTTTTTCGTGGATTTCGGTACTTGATAGTTTAATGGCTCAGTCAATAAGATTAAAGATGGTACCTATCTTGTAGGACATCGGGTGGTGGGAATTAAAATTCAAGTATCTTTGAGATCAAGTTTTTTTGTGGAACCAATCTGTTTGGATGTTGGAGTTATTGTGTATGAGCAATAAATCCAGGAAATTGATAGAATTATTAACTTCTATTTCAATAGTGAATTGTAATCGGGGATGATATTGGTTGAAAATGTTCACTATGTAGTCTATTTTTTCTTTAGGGACAGCAGTTGAAATATCGTCAACATATCTAACATAGAAGGGTATATCAAAATCAAGTTTGCTGATGCATGACAACTCAAGGTCCTTCATTACAAGGTCTGACAAGATTGGAGAGAGTGGGGATCCCAAGATCCCCAAGATCCCAAGAGAGAGGGGAGCAACCCAAACTGTTGTGCGTATGTGATTTACCGATAACTACGGAGTCATTACAACAAAAAATGTGTGATTCCTGTCGCCTGCGCATCAAGAAGATTAAAATGAAGAAAATGAAGACGGGAACAAAAATGATCAAGTTGAAATGGTATGTAACTATATCATATTAAATTAAGGTGTGCGTAAGACATTTTATACACGACCACAGAGCGCAACATAGCCAGCAGCAGCGTTCTGCTCCGTTAATTCCCCTAGCCAGTGAACTCCTTTAAGTCTATCGAATCTGTTTAGTATATAATTATTCGATATTTCGTCAATACTGCTAAAAAGGTATTTCATTTTTTATAGCCGAAAAATAAAAAAGAATCATCAAATGAAGAATCAGATGCTAAAATTGGTAGTGTAGAAACTTCGGGACTTTCGGGTGAATGTGCAACATTGATGATCACGTTAAATATGTCAGCAAAGAATAAAGTTTGTTAGGATTGTTACCTATAAAAAAAGAAAATTGACGCAAAAAAGATATTCTGAGGAAAAGTTAAAAAAAATTACAGGAGTGATGAAGAAAAAAGTTTTTATTTTAACTGACGATGGTCCAGATGCCCAGTGAACACATGACCTCCATATGACGTCATAGATAGGTCACATAGAGATCATCGACTTTTTACATAGATATGACATAAAAATGACTTTATTGATGACTCTGATATGATGTCATGTAGTATGACATCATTATGACATAGTGCTGACATAAAATTTGACTTTTATATGACGTCATGATTGTGACTTAAATATTACGTAAATATTATGTCTTATCCCTATCATATGTGTGACGTCACATCAAAGTCATAAATTTATATATTATTTACGTAAGAAATAAATCATACAATTACATAAATTACAAGTCATATTCTGACGTCAAAAGGATATCATAATACCGTCATATTCTTACGTAAGAAACAACTCATACTTTTACGTAAAATTGATGTACGATGAACGTCATACTTAAGCATCAGCTTCCGGTCATTCTTTTACATACGAGTGACATAATACTAATGTCACGACGGTATAAAAAAAAACGATCAACGATACTTTTCTATTTATGTTCTATGTTGTATCATGTATTGATTTAATAATTCATAAGTGGAATTTCATATGACATTTCTTAATTTTTACTTTTATATTTAGTGTCCAAATTTAACTTACCGCAAATTCTCTTTAAATGCAAACATTAAATATATTTTTAACATTGAAAATATTAGGATATTGTCATAAATAAAATATATAAACTAATTTCAAAATTAATTATTATATTGTGATAGAGGTACAGTAACAAAATAATCACTATTTATAAATGAAAAATATAAACATTTTGACTTTACAAGTTCTGTTGTAACAGTTATATTATTATAAGCATTCTTAAATACTTTTTATCACTATGACATCAGAGTTATGTCATCGAGACGTCAGGTAAGTTATAATCATGACAGCCAGACGTCACAATTTTGTAAGCAACTTTACATCACTATTTTACCTCAAATTTAAGTCATCTTGACGTCAGCTAAATAACAAGTACGTCAGCTGGACGTCATATTTTTGTAAGCTTCCGGTACCGACTTTACTTCTCTATGACATCAGAGTTATGTCATTTTGACGTCAGTTAAGTCATAATGATGTCAATTGGAGGTCATATTTACGTCATTTATCTTACGTAAGAATCTTACGTCAGGAAGTGGGAAATTATGAGTCATATGTGACTCATATATGACTCACATCTTACGTAAATCATGACGTGACATGACGTCATTCTGACATCAGTTTGACATAATTGTGTTCACTGGGTGATGATGATGATGATGATGATATCACAATTTTAAGAACTTTACACGAAAGTTTTAATACTACTGAAGACCGAACTCATAAAATAAAAATTTTTACTATTTTTAGACATTGGTCTTACAAAAACATTCTGCTAGAATTTTCCTACCACTACTCGCCATATGATATCTGTTGCAAAAAATATTGTTCAAGATGAAGGCACATTAAGCGATCCAAATCCTAAAAACCATCCATCTTTAGAAGCAGATGCTGTTAATACTATAATTACCTTTTCTCAGTCTGATAATTACACTCAATTCATGCCAGGCTAAAAATATTACATCTCTGTAAAAGTGAATGGAAAAAGAATGCAGATGCAGAAACGCTTACTTTTAAACAATTCAAAAGAATTATACAAATCATTCAAAATCAATCATCCAACAGTAAAATGTTGTTCTTCAAACTTTGCTAGCTTACGACCGAAACACTGCGTATTGGCAGAAGCTAGTGGTACTCATTCAGTGTGTGTCTGTCCGATACATTAAAATGTAAAATTATTATTAGATGGAGCGAATTTAAAATCAGTCACAGAAAATTCACAACGACCAATCAAAAATTATCATGATTGTTTGGATCGTATGATGTGTGATGTAAAATCTAATAATTGCTTTTTGAGATCGTGTGACAAGTGCCCTGGTATAACGAATATTACTGAGCAATTAGAACAAAATTGTGAAGAGAAATTAATCGAAAATATTAAGTACAAGCAGTTGGTTACAGCTGAAAGGACTTCATTACAAACCTTACCCGTTAACGAATTTTTACAATTTTTAAGTAACCGCTCAAGTAAATTATCGCTACATTCTTTTATAGTAAATAAACAAAAGGAAGTTTTAAATGACAAAAAACTAAATTAATGAAAAATGAATGCATCGTAATTTGTGATTTTTCTAAAAATTATACCTTTATCATTAAATATTCTGTTCAAGGTATACATTGAAATAATGATCAAGTAACAATACATCCATTTTCAATTTATCATAAAGATGACAAAGACGAGTTAAAGATCAAAAGTTTTGTTTCTATGTTTCTATCAATAAGATAATATACAGGGTGAGTTTTTTACCTTGTCACGTCGAAATATCTCAAGAAATACGCATCGTACAAAAAAATTTTCAGAATCAGAACTGTTTGATTTTGAGGGGGAAAATTTACTATGTGAAAATCAACCCCCCATCCCAACCCCTAAATGCGGGAGGGGTAGTAACTTTGAAATTTCGAATGGGAACCTCTATTTTTCATTGCAGATTCGTATTCTACATAAAAAAATACACAAGTTTCATTTGAAATTTTTTTTTTCGATTCATGACAGATGGCGCTTGAATCGCGAATAATCAAATTTTTGATTATTCCAAGGAAGGCGCTCCAAATCGAAGATAAGGAAGTACGTGTTGAATGTTTTCAGGAGAACAATTCGATTGTGCATAGTTTAACCTCATTCGAAACACGGATCAACAAATGCATCGAAGTGGGAGGTCGCCATTTCGAGCACTTGATGTAAAAGATCGATTAAAAACAAGCACCCAATAGTGAGAGGCGAGGGGACTCACTGAAAGCAAGCACCCCGAAGGGAACAGAAAACATGAATTTACATCGTTATTCCTGGGTAGCGCTAAGAGTGGTTGTGGCGATTGAGGTGAAACTATGCACAATCGAATTGTTCTCCTGAAAACATTCAACACGTACTTCCTTATCTTCGATTTGGAGCGCCTTCCTTGGAATAATCAAAAATTTGATTTTTCGCGATTCAAACGCCATTTGTCTCGAATCGAAAAAAAATTTCAAATGAAACTTGTGTATTTTTTCATGTAGAATTCGAATCTGCAGTGAAAAATAAAGGTACCCATTCGAAATTTTAAAGTTACTGCCCCTCCCGCATTTATAGGTTGGGGTGGGAGGGTTGATTTTCACATAGTAAATTTTCCTCCTCGAGACCAAACAGTTCTGATTTTGAAATTTTTTTTGTACGATGCGTATTTCTTGAGATATTTTGACGTGCCAAGATAAAAAACTCACCCTGTATTTTTCGGATGGTGCAAGCGGACAGTATAAAAACAAACAAAAATTCCATAAATCTTGCTCATGATTTCAAAGATTTTCAAATAGCAGCTGAGTGGCACTTTTTCCCAACTTCACATGGTGAAGGGCCTTGTGACAGTATAGGTGGAACATTAAAACGACTTGCCGCTAGAGTTAGTCTTCAAAGGGTAAATAATCCTATTCGCACACCCGACGAATTATTTACTTGGGCGACAGAAGCTCTACCGAATATAACGAGGCGCTATTCGACAAATGATGAGTATGACGAGGAAGAAAAACGATTATCACCGCGTTTCCAAAAAGCTATAACGGTAAAAGGTATTTTGAAGTATCATTGTATGAATCCAATCTCTCCTCAAGAATTGGAAGCAAAGCAATTTTCATTGTATGAAAAAAAAACTATTGTAAAAATTTTTAAATGAAAAATACTATGTACATTAAGAGTAAATGTAGATATTGTACCATGTAATGCAGAACGAGGTACTTATAAACTAATGTCTTGAAATCTTAATAAATTAATTTTTTATTTGCTACAATAATATTTTTTATTTATTCAATTATTTTTTCGTTCAATTCTTTACGAAGTGTTATTTGCTAATTAAATAATATTATTTAATTAAAAATATAGAATAATCATTTATATTACAGAGAAAATACGAGGTAAGAAAATGAGGCTTGCCATGGAACCCGCGCGCCGATGTGACGTGCCGTACTAGATAAATTAATTTTTTTCCAATAGCAATAATAATTTCTCCATCAATTAAAAATGCGCTTTTGCTAGAAAATTTGACGTCGAATACGATGGTTATACTAAGAACTCGCTACGAGGTGGGGGCAATTGTTAAAAATCAATTTAAACATTTTAATTGTTTGTATTACGAACCGCCCCTTTGAAACACGCGACACGCGCAAAACGTGAAGCTGCTTGCCCAGCACATTCCTGCGAGAGTCGCTTCCCCGTACACAACTAGATGAGTCAGTGAGTGCATTAACACCGAAAAAGTGGCACAATGGCTACTCTGCAGAATAACGCCCCACCACCGACGAAACCGAACCGTAATTTTTAATCCATCGACACCTTCAAGTCAGTCGAAATTGAGGAGTGTGAGATCAACGAGGTCTCAGCCAGGAGATAAGTGAGTGGTGCACCCCATCGATCGAACCAGCCACTGGAAAGGACCTTCCATCACGCATAAAGGCAACGTGGAGACTCAAGATTTCTTAACGGAACGGCTCGGCGAATCAGTGGTGTGTCCTAAGAGTCACCCTCGCACTACCCAATGTGGCCCACTCCTCGACTCACCTTCGCTAAACCGTAACGTAGCACTCAGTTGTCCTAAAGCTCTTTGTTATTTGTAATAGTATACTTGATTTATTTCATTGAACAAAATATAAACTATTGTGAACAATTCGAGTCCCATCCATTCGTTTTGACCGTACCACTGAGAATCTGTCACTTAGAATAGCATACTTTCATCACAGCAGGTGCGTTTACACTTTATACAAGCGAAGCCCAAAGTATATTGGGAATATATATATATATATTCTTTTAGATCACGCAGGACGAGATCCTTCAGATCATCCTCTGCACGTGACATGTATAACAATATGAATTGGTTAATAATTTCCAATGAAACTATTTTTCTAGTAAAATTCATTCTTTTAGTTTAAAAATGAAAAAAAAAGAACTCTCTAGCTCAAACAGAACTGGAGTTATGAATTTTTGAAAATCAGTCTCCAGCCGAACATCGCCGGATTTTCAAATTTTCAATCTCCTCTGTTTTCCAAATTGTGTGAAAAAAAAATCCTTGAATGAGTATCACTTTTTTTTCGATATAGAACCCGTAAAAAAGATGCAGCTAAATCAAAAATGTGTCGGTCAATTTTTATGCAAATTTGTCCGATTTGTATAAGAAAGTCTCCTATACATGGTAAACGAAGCGAGGTTAGTTTAATGATGCTTTTCGATGAAAATTTCGCTTTGCAAATGAAGATACAGACACAGTCGTCGCACATGTATCTCATGCGATGATTCTCGTAGCAGAAATAGAAGATCAAGGTGAAGTCCTATCAGACAATATTAAAATGGCACGGGTCGTCAGCAGCTTGACTTCACGTTATAAAAATTTTAAAACTGTTTGGTACAATATGAAGAAAGGCTGTGATTTGAATAGTTTGCTTTCGAGACTTAAACTTGGCGAAGATCAGCTGAACAAAATAAGCGAAGTAGACGTCTCTGGGGGCGCATACATTGCAAACTTCAAGAAAAAGAAGGGATCAAGCAACAAAACGATCGCCGACTTGAAGAAAGTCACCGAATTTCTCTTGTATGTTGAATTTGCACATTTAAAACGCGGAATACCCAAATAAAAAAGAAAAATCGAGGTCTAGTGACAAAAAAGAAGTTAAATCAAAAAAGACAAGGTCCGTCGAATATGGTTTCTCAATGAAAACAGATATTGGAACAGCAAAAGATCTGGATGTTTGTCTCGCAGTCTGAGGGGCTGCCACATCCTCGATGCTCTCTGCCCCTAAATATTAATCATCGCACGATTTTATACTATTTTTCATTAACAGCTTGCACGGTTCATTTTAATCTTTCCTTTGCTTAAAAGTAAGTAAGCCGCGTGCATGTGAACGCCACGTGGATCCCTTTGATTATTTTCTAAATGCCAAAATAAATGCCCGAAAATGTCGGAAGGTATTTTCGAGGAGTAGACATCTGGAGCGCACATGCAGGGCAATAAACTATCCGTAAAAGTGGCACGTAGATAGAAAACTGCAACAGTAACATAGATTAGTTTGTAAGCATAAACAAGGGATGAGGGGTTTTTGCCTGCACCCGTGCGGGTGGAGCGACGGTGGGCGAAGCTGTTCCACTACCCTGCCCCGGGCCCCAGGGCGCGCAAAATATTAACAAATCAGAATTCACAAAATATCTTTTCTCTTCCCTGATTGGTCCCACCTTCCAAAAACCGTGAATAACCAATCAAGGGGCTGTTCCGGGTTATAGGTATATTCCCTTCAATCAGAAATTACAAAATATATTTCATTTTTTCTGATTGGTTCCCTCCTTGTGAAATAGCAAGGAACCAATCAGGGGTTTCTTCGGATTAATTTCCAAATTCTAGAAGAAAACCCCGTTCAACAGTTTTTCTTAGCTTCACTTCAGAACTTCAGCTTTTGAATTTAAAGAAAACACTTCAAGTTCTGCCCATACATATTACATTTTCAATTCATTCAGTTTTGCTCGACTATGTTAATTATATATAATCTGTCGTCCTTGTTTAAACCCTTATTGGTATACCTATCTTAAAATTATAATTAACTAAATTCTTTAATTTTACTTTTGTTATTGTTCATATAAACGTTATATTCTTTATTTTTTTGTGCTACCCTAAATCTGGCCTTACTAAAATTTATTTAATAAACCTTATAAAGTAACAGACAAAAAATGATCTTCAACTGCCCGCTGAGCACACAGAGCCGCCCACAGCCCGAATTACCAAAACCATCGAAAGGTAAGTGACATTCTATTTATATTCAGCGTCCGACCCTTACGGAAAAAACTCCGAATTTTACCCCCAAAACAACCCCCAAAATAACCCTCAACCTCTAAGGGGTAAATTCGTACCCCTTAATTCAGGGTCAACCTCGAAGTCAAAGGTTACTCCCAAGTCGAGGGTTTACTCCCAAGTTGAGGGTTTACTTTCAAATCGAGGATCTACTCCCAAGTCGAGGATTTACTCCCAAGTTGCGGGCTTACCTCTTAAGTGAGGGTTAATCCCCAAGTCAAGGGTTTACCTCCAAATTGAGGGTGAACTTCCCAATCGAGGATTCATTTTGAAAGAATTCTCGAGTCAAGAGCTTATTATGTCATTTTATTGGAATTATAGATGTAACGGTATTACAAAAGTGCGTTACAGACCATTAGTAAATACAATAGAAACTGACTAATCAAGAAGTTGTCTGGTTATTTCTCATTTAATATCTTGAGGAAATCATATACATTAGACCTATCCTTAAGAAGGGCAAAGTCGAATTTTAATGGTCGTAGCCCCCAAATTGGTTCGTAATAATTTTGAAAACATGTCAGAATTTTTTTAAATTTTTCCCTCGATATTTACCCACCGCTAGGAAGCCTTACTTTTTCCCATAAGAAAAGCATTGATTTTTCGTGATTGTTAATCTTTTTTTTACCGCTGCCCTAATTATCAGCTAAAAAATCGTAAATTCTCAGAAAATGTTGAAAGTTATGTTACCTTTTTGTCAAAGTTTTTGGAATTCGATACAAGCATTTTTGGGCTAGATCAATCACATCTTTTGTCCGCGTTTTTCGCAACATGCAGAGAATAAAGATGTGATTAATCTAGCCAAAAAATGCTTGTATCGAATTCCAAAAAAATCGACAAAAAGGTAACATAACTGTCAACATTTTCTGAGAATTCACGATTTTTTAGCTGATAATTAAGGCAGCGGTAAAAAAAAGATTAAAAATCACGAAAAATCAATGCTTTTCTTATGGGAAAAAGTAAGGCTTCCTAGCAATGGGTAAATATGGAGGGAAAAAATTTAAAAAATTCTGACATTTTTTTTGAATTATTACGAACCAATTTGGGGGGTAAGACCATCGAAATTCGATTGTGCCCTTCTTAAGGACAGGTCTAATATACATATATTATATACTATATGCATTTGGATATTTATTTTTATTATTGAATGCCACGAAAATTATATATTAACATTATTAAATTCTTGAATAGCTATACGAATTCGCGTTTGATATAGAAGGAGGGTATAATGTATCCCCACGCAGAAAAATAATCGTAAATAAAATTTAATGTACGTATGTATAATTCATATACCCATGAAGAATTATCTATACCCAATGCATTTCATTCATTATTATATTATAATGAAGATTTGTGCGTACATGTACATATACTACATGAAAATATATAGAATATTCAGATTCGATAATTTTCAGATAATTTCCAAGAACTATCATATATATGGGTTTTCGTACAATTAATGGTCAGGCGCAACCCGTCCCCTAACCGGGCTTCAAAACGTATGTCTCCGAGAAAAGACTGATTGGTAGATTACGAATAGTATTTAGACGAAATATTCGTGATAGTTCCAGATAGAAGACAACTCCGAGCACGCGGTGCAAAAACTGTATTGGTCGATGCATAGATCAATAAGGAGTGGGAGCCCCGAAAGGTCAACAATGTTCAGTATGTTCCAGGCGTAGAATAGAACCTATTCTCGACAAGAGGCGCCACTTCTATCGGATATGTGCAGATCTGTAGAAATATAATACTACAAACCTGTATTCTCGTTTTGCATTGAAATGCTGCGAAATAAGTGAAAAATCCTTGCAAACGTGACTGAAAACGGATGAACGCGTAAAAACGGTTGAGTAGTGAGGGTAGAGCGGCAGACGCGGAGAAGCGTTGTTTGAAATCTGTTTCGAAAATTGAAGTCAGACTACTTTGGATGCATCCAGGTACGCTGCAAGATAATGCATAAAAAATTCTAATTGCAATTATGCAAAAACCAATTATCTGACAGCACCTGCGTTGTGCACAAATAAGGTACCTATCAATCACTACTATTTCGCGAAGAGCCTGTGCGGCAACTTAAAAATTGGCAGCATTATTAATTTTTGAAAAAATGCCGATTTCTCCGGGTTTTCCGGCCTTTCTCCGTTAATAATATTCTTATCGAGTCGTTGTAACACTCGCTTTCTTCGACTTTTGATTCTCTGCAGTTCGTATACTCAAAGCATTAAGATTGCTTCATTAGTTTTGGACTTACAAAAGAAAACAAACAAGCACGATTTTTTGCTATTAAATGTTTATAACAAATTAATAAATTATAATTGCAACTCGAAAACATAGCAGAATATAATGACGGACCGTTTTCCGTGTAATCGCACAGTCAGTATCCTGGTAATATTTTTGTCACAGATTCACTCGTTTTCTGCTCTATTGCTTGGTTTATACCAGACGATGACGTGAAGAGAAATAAAGCATATCAAGCACCTGCAGAACCTGAAGAACGAAATGTACAGCAGCAAGTTGAACAGGAGATACCTGCAGAGGAGCATTATCCAGCTAATCCAGAAGAGTAGCAGCATCCAACATATAATTTTCGGAGAAACGTAGTAGTTCCGCCGATACGCTACAGAGATATATAGTGCGCTATCAACTAACAATAAGAGTGTAGAACCTCAATCGTACACTAAAGTCATAAATTCTCTTGAATCCAAGGGCTTGTAGTCTACAAAAGGGACGGTTGGAAGCGGTTTTGTATCAGCTACAGGAAACTGAACGGTAACACGAAAAACGATTCCTAGCCGCTTTCGAGGATCGACGAAACTTTCGACTTGGCAGCCGAGGCTAGTTGTTTCAGCCCTATCGACTGCAAATCGGCTACTGGCAGGTTGAAATGGATCCTCAGGACAATGAAAGGACAGCTTTCGTGACCAGACTCGGAGGATTACGGCAGTTTGGGGTTATGCCTTTCGGTCTGAGTAACGCTCCAGCTACCTTTGAACGTATGATGGAAGCCATTCTATCAGGACTCATAGCGAAAATATGCCTTGTACCTATATCGAATGATGTAATTGTTTTTGGTTAAACTTTCGAAGTAGAGGTACAGACCTTTAAAGAAGTTTTTAGTTAGACTGAAGCAGGCAGGCTTGCGAATGAGCCTAAAAAAATTCATCTATTCCCACGAGAAATTAGGTTCTTTGGTCATATCGTCTCAGCTGATAGAGTGAAAACGGATCCTGCCAAGATCGAAAAGGTATCTCAGTGGCTCACGCCAACGAACAAAGAATAAATTCAGAGCTTTTTTGGGACTATGCACATGCTGCTGAAGATTCGTGAAAGGATTCGCCATCATAGCAAAGCCTGTTCATCATTTAACTGGAAATAAAGTTCCTTTCGAATGGAGTCCGGAGTGCGAAAAGGCTTTCAATCACCTGAATACCTGCCTTAGTTCTTCGCCTATTTAAACTTTTCCAGAAGCTGAGCTTCCTTTCATTTTGGATACTGACGCTTTACTTTCTGGAATAGGTAAAGTTCTATCTCAGGTTCAGGAAGGCCTAGAAAGTGTGACTTGTTATTATAGTAGAGTCCTTATTGTTGGTAAAACAGAGAGAAATTTTTGTCGCCCGGAGAGAACTTTCAATTGTCATAAAAACAATCTGTATGGAAGGAAGTTTTCCATCAGAACAGACCATGCTTTTTTAAGGTGGTTACCTTCGCTTAACAATAAGCCCCCCCGAAGGTCAGATAGCTAGGTGGATAGAGAGGCTTGAGCAATACGACTTCGAGATTTGTCAACGAACTGGACTTCATTATGGAAACGGTGATGCCCTATTTTGTCGAGCCAGTAAAGAAATGACGGATTGTAAACAGTGTGCGCACCTACAAATATATCGAGATGTCCTTCTTGCTATTCATATAATTTCACTCGAAGGACAATTTGAAGAATGGCAGATCTCACAGCTAGAAATAACGCCTTAGCTCAGGTTAGATCCTGGAAAGAAGTAGAAGCTGGCTCGCACTGGCAAGAACTATCCTCAGCCGTGCTGTATTTGAAAATTTATTGGGCTCAATGGGATTCTATTTATTTAATCGACGATTTTTTGTACCGAAAATGGGAATCTTCGGACTTATGGGAACTCAGATCGCAGCTTTTGGTTCCCAAAAATCGGATTCCACAAATACTAGCCGTCCGTCATAATTCTCCAGATGGCGGCCACTTCGCTTCAAACAAGACCTCCTGCAAGATCAAATAGCGTTACTTTTGGTCTTACTGTCGAGCTGATGTAGAAGACTGGTGCAAAATATGTCAAGTCTGTATGGCTATAAAGGGACCTCGAGCCAAGGATCACAGTTCACTTCAGATTTATAACGTTGGAGCTCGTTTTGAGAGAGTGGCAATGGATATCCTCGAACCTCTTCCTGCATCTAACAATCACGAACGACTACCACGCGAGTGACCTAGGTTGATCCCGACCACGAGGGGTTAGGGTCTATTAGCAACTTCAAAAAATCAATTGTTTTTATATCAAATTTCGAAAGTGCAATATCTTGAAAGTGTTCTCCGATGGGCAGATCTATTACTTTTCGGCGAAAAGTTGCAGGGGTAGGTCACCGATTTAGCTGCCGTTTTTTTTCTCGAAAGCAAGTCAGAAAAAATGGTGATTCTCAAAATTTAAGCTTGATGCGCTCAAACCCGGCCGCTGGAGATTTTTTTAAATTTGAAAAAATTCGATTTTTCCGTCATTTTCAAAAATTTGTATCTAAGCTTCTGCATGACTCGTAAGGAAACTGCCTGAGCCCCCCCCCCCGATTTCAACCATTTGAGGATATGTTATTCTTCATCGAAATCTAAGCGACCCGTATTTTTTTTTATCCTCGGAAAAACGGTGTAAAAGGGTGAAATCAGCCCCCAAAGTTGGGCATCCTCAGTGGTTGTTTCATAGCTTCGCATACTTCCAGTTGAGATACTTGAATGAAACCAATTGGAGAATAATTCCTATGACCAATAAAGAATAATGCATTTTGGTCGGTTACGACGGGGTTGAATAGTCGGAAATTATAGGGGTTCAAAGTTAAAAAATTTTCATAACTATAAAACTATTGTTCAGATTTCAATTAAATTAATTGCATTTGAAACAGGAAAAAAAAGGAGGGGACACGTATTTTTGCGTTCTTCAAAATAACGTCACTTAGAGGGTGAACTACCCTTATACACGTGCAGCCGAATTCCCATTAGAATCGCACTATTTTGTTTCAATTCGTCTTATTTAACATTACAAAGCTCTTTCTAAGCTACAATTTAGGAGCTTCTTCGTTTCGATAAATTTCGGTTGTATTTATAACAGCAACTACTCCCACAAATTGCCGAACGGTTTCTGGCATAGTTTATTTTACGATCGTGAAATCTTCCGGAGCACGGTATTTTAGTATTTTGTGAGGTTACTGGAATCGATTGCGAGCTTACAATTTTGGAATCAACATCGCTAATGCTGTAAACATTTAGGACTTTGGTTATTATTTTTTTCCAAAACATTGAATTAAATCGGAAAGTTAACATGAAATGGCTTGTATACCATTGACAAAATTAAAATTATCTTGTGACGCAGAAGCATCAAAATAATTACATTTTGTTTCGGCGGAGTTCTAATTTGATCTGTCTGTTGCGACGTATCATGCGAGACATATGATAAAAATGAATCAGTTTTTCTGGTTGACTGGCGCGTAAAAACCATAGAGGTAAAAAAATTAAAATAGCTTGTCCCCACCGCTTTTGCGGCTGTTTAAACTTAGATCTGAATTTCGGGCGGCCAGTCCAATAGATGCAGTCATTATGTGCAGCCGCGCATCAATTGATATTATTGATTCTGACCTTGCAATTTTGGAATCATCACATAGTAGATGTCACAAAATTATACAAATATGATATTGTTATATTTATGAAACGATTACAACGAATGAGGAAAATCGGTTTTTATTTTATTTTATTAATCCGAATACGTAAGTTTAGCTCCAAGTCTATAGTCTAATTCTCTTTCTCTTTTTCCGGTCTGATTTCTTCGCTATCAGTCGACCGTCAAGTACACATTATTGTACAGCGATGAATACAAATCTCGACTTACTACGCACCCAACAATATATTGAATTTCAACAATAATTAGTTATTTACTGTCACATTATTTCCGTATTCGGAGGAATATGCATTACATTACTCATTATAAGTACTGCAGTAATGGTAATCGTCGAAAAAATGATAAAAACATAAGGACTTCTTGCACCAGGAACAACGATTAATCGCAATATTATCGCATCCTGGAATTTCACAATGTGAGGAACAAGTTTCTCCGAAACCGAAGTCCACAGGACTTTTGAATCCTTCTGGCTTCACTTCTGTGTAACTACTTTTAAACCAAGACTACTTGAAAAGTTTGGCATATCGTGGAGATGTTAATTGACTGTGAGTCAGGGATTGCAATTTAATAATGTTATTTTTCAGATGCAAATTCAGATCATAATTCATCAATAAAACACCGTCAGAGAAATGTCTGACAAAATTATTGTTGAAAAACTTATTACTTATCCTATTATGTTCGGTGTACCGCCACACGTCTTTACCATCTATTGCTCCTACTGCGTACTTTCCCACATTTCTTATATTAACATTATAGTCTATATCCTGTCTTTCTATCTCCATCCAGCCTCACGCCACTCACTATCACTCCTGGTCTTTTATTTATTTTCAATTATGCACAATAAACCATTTAATCAGTACCCTACTGACGTCCTCATCGAATCCAAACTATATCCGATTATAACCACCCTTCAGATATATCCGTACTTTAAGCGGGAAAGAACCCAAATAATATGAACTGTCCATAATGGACATAACATCTGTAACACTTTCACATTTCCAATTTTCCAACAGTAGATAACACTGTTTCTAAACGTGCAGTACGAACTTTTATTTGTCAATATTATAACAACTCATTTAGAAATACTCTAATCTCTTATTAATGTAGGAATACTTATTATACTACTTCGATTCTCCGTAATTTCGTACATTTTATTATGATGATAAATAAATAATAAAGCAAACATTGATATTAAAATGTTTGTCCGAGCACCCTGGCCTGTATACGATAGGTACGTAGATAAAGTTACATTACCCGACTAGAAACAGCCCCACTAAACTCACAGCGAGTCATTTTCCGTTGATTAAATGGCAATTAGCCACCTTGTTAACACCGTATTACTATGGTGTATATTACTCGCTCATTTCCAGCTTAAACTTAATTCTCGGCGCAAGGAACGCAGGACTCGAATTCCCCAATTAACTGCGATAATATTTTCATTCCTCCACTGTAGACAAGTCTTCTACGTGTTTACCAATTTAAAGTCAATTCAAATTATCAAATTTATATGCACAAAGCACAACTAACTTTTTCACATTTCAAATTCATAAATATTGGTTACTACATTTAAAGTGGCTCAGTTTTTTTTCGGATTTCACGCACATCGAGGGACTATGACAAGTTAGATTCTTATTGCAGCAAACCACAAATCGAGTCGAAAATACTTACGAGGAAAATACCCGAGGTGAATCTTATCGATTTTCTTCATTTCGTAATACGTGTAGTAGAGGAAGCCTGGACAGAACGGATTCTGAACACATGTGATGAGACTTATAGATACACTCGTCATTGTCGGCAAAAAAGTAAGTACCAAAGCTAGTCCAATGGAATTAGTCTAAAAAAACCTGTAGCGTGGATGTAATCCTTAACAGCGAGATTATTATTCGAATCGTTTCCAAATAACATGAACAATCCCCGTCGTATGTTTGTAATGATTTTCCAGTAACGAATTTTTGCAATAAACGAAAATCATCATATAAACAGTTACCATGCATAAGTTGTTAACTTAACTATTTCATATGATACTTTGAGCTTTACAATTTACGTTGAAAAAATTGCAGTCGTATGAAAGTCTTTATTCACTTGCATTGTTTAATGTAAACTAACGTACCCGTGCATGAACTGTTGATAATGTTATTTGGAAGCTATTCCAACAGTATTTTCACTCTTAGGGTGTACATCCATCTTGATTCCTAATTCCACTATTCGATCACGTTATTCTGCGATAAACTTTAGATATCCATCAGCTTTGCCCGTATCCACTTTGACCCGTACCCTCATTTTGAAACAAGTCACCCTGAGTGACAATTCGGAAAAAGAAACAATAATATTCGACTACCTGTAAAAAGGGTAATCATAAGTACTTTTGATTAAGAACTAATAATTCTGGTTGATAAGTAATAATCATGAATAATTCAGACACATACATTGAAGAAAATCGCAAGAAAGCATGAAAAAAGTTAAGTTTACTCCTCGTACACGAGTGTTTACTCAGAGCAACTGAGAGGCATTTTCGCGGCATTTGCTTGACCACCAACTTTCTAAAAAAATAAAAAATTATATTTGAATATACAATTAGCGACGAGAAATAAGCATTATTCACTTTGCCTGGGCAATTTGTTTTACTCAGGCTTCTCCTTCAGGGTAATAATCATCCCTGATGTGGACCCCCAAATATCGGTGTCTTAAGATTTTTCTATAATAACCTAAAATTTTTTGATATAACCAATTGAAATCTATTCACTATTAACAAAAGATAATATGTGTAGTGCTTTCACAATCAGTGGCTGCATCCCTTATTTCCTGTGGGTCCAGTTTAGGAGTGCTTTTTTTAATACATTTTTTATACACTATCATTTATAAATACATCACAATATGGAGAAAATCAGTATTGTACACCTGAGGTAACTTTCTTGTCAGTGCAAACCAGGCATACGACAGTTTGCTAAGAGCTAATGGCCATTCGATAAATTTATGAAATGATGTTGCTCTATGTGTCGATATAAGGACTAATCAGGAAGCAATTCTTCGATTTATTACTACTTACACGTGAAATATTGAATAAATTTTCTGTTTCTTTATAAATAGGCGTGATTGAGAATTTAATTGATGATGAGTGATGTTCCAGCTTCGCTGGATCGATTTTATTCATTTCTTTTTTTTTTATGAATTTAAGAATTAGAGTCATATAGATTAAACTTAGACACTTTTCATGTTGGAAATGATCTGTATTCGGATTTCAATTGGTTATGCACGCGTCTGTAAGTCTTGAAAAAGTCCACAATAAACGCAGCTATTTGAATTTTCTACACGCTTTCAATTAAAAAAACGCTATTGCGAGAAAATCAATTACAATGCAACGGATGTATAAGTGAATGATGAAAACACAGTGAGGGATATTGAATAAGAAAATTCAACGTGTATTCACCTTGGGATGATTAAAGAAACATCAGGCAAATTACTTGAAATTACCCTCTGAGGTTCGAAAGGGCCAATCAGAATGGAATCGATATGACTTAGTGCACGCGTTTCGTTTTAATGTGCTCATACCAAGGTGAACTGTACATCATACAAACGAGCGATGAGATGCAAAATCAAACTATCTCTGAATCGATGAAAAACACATGTTTCAAAACGTACTTCAGCTGCAGAGTAGTTGTACTCTCAAGCAACTATAAGTATATTTGAGAGTTTTCGATCCCTTTGAATCTCTTGTAAATTAACCATTACACACAATCACTCATTGTGAGGTTCTTAACATTGAGAATTTCTAGAGACGTTCGAATCATCTCAAACGCACCAAAAACCATCATGTTTCACATTGTGAAATATACCAGCTTATTTTGTGAAAATGTTGCATGGGCATTTAAACATAGGTTGAGTTCACCTACATTTCATATGCACTTCAGGCTATAGGTATTTCAGCAGAATCCACCTGTCTTCGGCAACCGAAAATGTATATTATACCACAAAATCATGTTTTCTTCGCTTTCGGTGCGTCTAGACAGATACTAGAGTACTATTTTAAGCCTTCTTTGGACTCCTAGGACTTGAAAGTAAACGATCCTTTTTTTTCATATTCTCGTTCTCGTTACTTATCTTCTTATTATTCTCATTCCGCTCCTTCCTTTCCTCTCCTTCTTCTTTTTGTTCCTGGAGGAGGGGCTCCCCCAACTCCTCACAAAGGGCTCTGCCTCTTTGCCCCGCCGAGGGGTTTTGCACCCCCCGGACCCCCAGCTCTACTAACAGGCACCTTTCGTTACAACGCAGTTTCCGCGTGTACTGCAGCTTTCTAATGCGAAGCTCGGAAAACATGGTGTATTATATAAAATATCGTCATGTACAAGTAAATGTAAAAGTTGCAGTTTTTCCATCAAGGGAAAATATATCTCTATATAAAAAACATGTATCAGAATGTTGGCTTTAATGTAAGAGTATGAAAAGTTGCGAAAGTCAACATTAACAAATTACAAATACTGTGCATGAGTCGATGTGTCAAATCTTTGTGATAAATTAGATCTTGAAAAGAAAGGCGACAAGAGAAACATTCTCTAAATAAAATATTCAATTAACCATGTAATGACCTGAAGGTCGTTTATTCCCGAGCGGTAAGGAATGGACTTCGCTTTGACGTTCTAGGACAACCGGAGGTTAGGTTGAGGGTTGAATAATTTTACGTATGTTTAGAATATCAATAATATATTTATTCTGAGGAAATTGGTGGAACAGTGAAGACAAAGAATGCAGTTCAGAGGGTAGGTGAGTAGTGTCCTAGGACGAGCCGAATGAAGCTTCGGTGAGTGCAGAGAGCAAAGAGCAGAATCAGGGTTCTGAGAATGGAAGGTGAAATGGAGAGTCTACTAGATAGGAGAGAGAAGAATGAGTCATGAGTGAGAACACAAACTGAGCACGTAAAAACTGTATATTTCATTTTTGTTTATGGCTGTATATTTATATTGAAGCGAAAAGTCCGTTACAATCGGAAGAAATTTTTCATCTGGTATTGTTGGTAACGGAGTAATAACAAAATGTCAATTTGGGTAAATTTTACTATAAATTATGTATGGTAAATTTTATTCGAATCGAGGGTTTATTTTGAGGATTCAAATCGCCTTCAATTATTTCGAGAGTCTTTAGCTAATATTTACTTGTTTTTAGAAAAGAAAAATTGAATCAAACAAAACTTGTATCGATGTAAATTTAGTAGATTCTAGGACATTTTACTTAAATCAAATGAATTATTAATCAATTGAGACAAGTTAGTTAGAATAAATGGATACATTTAATTAATTATTTGCATAACAGCAACTTTTTTCCGATACATAATATCGTTATCGCATTAACTGTCGACAAAGCTTTTCATCATAGTATTACTTATTGTTAGTTTACAGAAAGTTTTTCCATGCCTGTACACGGTGCACCTGCAACTGATGAGGAATGATATCGAGCTGTCCCTCAGATTTCATTAATTTTCGGATATATTATTCTTCATTGAAATCCAAGCGAGAGGTATTTTTTTATTGGCGGAAAAACGGTTTAAACGGGTGAAATCAACTCCCAAAGTTGGGCATCCCCAGTGGTAGTTTCGCAGTTTCGCATGGTTTTAGTTGAGATATTTGAATGAAACTATTTGGAACATGATTCTCATGGCGAATAATGAAAAATGCATTTTGTGCGATCACAATGAGATTAAATGGTCGAAAATTGGAAGGGTTGAAAGTTACAAATTATTTATAAAGAAAATACTATTGTTCATATTTAAATGCGATTAATTGCATTTCAAAGAGCAGAAACAAGTAAGGGATACCTGTTTTTGCATTTTTCGAAATAATGTCACATTGAATTGGTATTATTTTGCTTCAGTTTATCTTACTTAATATTACAAAACTTTTTCTAAGCAACAATTGAGGAGCTTATTCGTTCAGATAACATTTTGTTGCGTTAATGATAAAAACCACCCGCCCAAATTTGCGACCGCCTTCATGCAGAGTTGATTTTGCGACCGCGTAATCTTGCGGAGCTCGGTATTTCAAGGATTTGTGAGATTACTGGACCAAATTCTGACCGTGCAATTTTGAAATCCAACATGGTTAATGCTGTAAGTATCGAAGGAGAAAAGAAGGTGGAGTGTTTAGTGTAGTCAGTTGCTTCTACGATACACAGTTTCACAATTCAGCCAACTTTGTCAGCTGAAAGAAAACTTCTTTCCCCACTTTTTTGGTTCTCAAAGAACCAAGTAGTGTGTTTGGTCCAATTGCGCAACAGACATTATTTCCTCCAGATAATGTGTACGCAGGAGTATCAAAGTCTGGTAAACTTACTTTAGGAAAAAACGATTTATAGATTTCATGATTATTCACTTATGGGAATGAAAAAGTTATATGTACAGAAATATGGTATTATAATATTTCAGAATATTTTAAAACTTGGTTGCAGCATGTTTTTGTCCCCAACGTTGATTCAAAAAGTGTGCTATTGATTGATTCATGGAGTGGCCACTGCCCTGCAGCTGTACATGACACACACCTCCGAATAAAGACGATACGTTGAAAATTGTACCTAAAAGAACCGAAAAGATTCAACCCCTGACGATTACGGTTTTAGGGTGTGGAAAAATTTCATCTATCCTTTCTCCGACAGTGTTTTAACAACGAATTATGATCTGAATTTGCATTTGAGGAATAATATTCTCAAATTACAATCTCTGACTTACAATCAATCATCATCTCCACGGTATATGAATCTTTTGAAGTATTTTTGGTTCAAGAGTGATTACACAGAAGTCAAGCCAGATAGATTTAAAAATTCTGCGATTTCACTTTCGGAGGAACTTGTTCATCACATTGTCGTTATTCAACTGTCTTAAACTTGTACTGACGCTCAAGTCATTGTGAAACAGACTGCACTTCCTCCCGTGGGTGCATAAATGCAGGACCAAAACGCGCGGCGATATGTGGATACCGCCATCATACATCATGGCTAAGTTCAGATTCTCATTTCAACGCGAAAACGAGGGTTCCGTTAATGATTTCTTTATGATAGACGGTAAAGATCGAGGCGATGATCATAGCACTGTGGATTTAGAAGGTCAAAAAACGGCTCATAACCTTACAGACGACGTTACTTCCAGTACTAGTCGCGTACTACAATTCCAAGTAGTAGGAATTGCCAAAAAAGGAAAAAAAGCAACGCAAACGAACCCAATCCGTCACCCTTCAGAGTCGACTTCGCCGTCTCACTGTATCAGCTACGCTCACTCCTCGCTCAGGCAGCGACGCTCAACGTACTCTACACGTAAGCCGAAACAGGCTTCGCTCCAGCCGAAAATTTCAAATTGCAATAGGAAGTTAAGAACCATTTTTCTTTGTGACGGATCGAGTCGTGCAGATAGAGATCAGCACTTCCAGTATATTCAATGGTATACCAAAATACAGCTCTTGACCAATTAATAAATTTTTATCAATTATTTTCTCTGTTCTTGTCAATTTGACTCGTTATCAACAGGAGAACTTAACCCTCCAATAAATTTTTCATCTCAACTGACGTGTCGATTTGAAAAAAATTCGTTTTCAAATAGGAAACACGTTTCATTACGCACGCATGCGTCTTTTTTCTTTTATACCTGTCAGGTGTGCGAAAAAGCAAGCACTTAGCGAGTTTCGTACAGCCAGAAAACGATACCCCTTGTTAATTGTATTGTGTGATATTCGTAAATTGATTATTTATCATATTATTATCATGAATGTATTATCTTGATCAGTTTGTTCAACCGACTTTTTCCTAAAAAGTCATTCAAACAGATTTTCGTGTTTTTCGATAGTCAATTAAATATTGCGATTTGTTGATCATACATTTTGATATCGATTTAATATTTTGACATTTAATACTTAACGACTCCAGCATGATAAAAAAAAAAATTTCTGTGAATTTATGGAAAACAGTTTTCAGAATGAAGTGAGCCAGCGTAGAATGTAATCGACTGAATGGACCTTATTTTTATCGAGTTTCAAGCTGGTTAAAACGTAGCATTGATATTTAAACTTTTGTTTTTAATTTCATTGTTTTCTATTCTCGTAGTTTCAAAGAAGTCTCTATAGTTCACGAATATATTACTTTGATAAATACTTAATGTACGATGATCTGGTATTGAAATTAATTGTTTTTAAAATCAATTTTTAGTGAACCAACCTCCTTAACAAAGATTCTTGACGATACGTTTTACGACCTCTGAAATTTCCAGTTATAACATGGTTGGAGTAAATACTACTGCATCCTTGGCAGGCCATGATCGATTCGGAAGAAATTTACATACAAACAATGACATATTTTGTGGAGATATGCCACCAACCTTTTTAATCTCCTGTAAGTTTCGGTTGCAAGATGGTGACCACATAAACTGTTGAATGATTTGATAATTTTTAGAATCTCTTGTTAGTTGGCACCGAGTTCATGGATATTACGCGCCTTTTCACTGGCAATTTTCATCCGTCTACATCCATTATTAAAAAAGATATTTTTCAGCCGATTCGACAGGTATCAATAAAATAGCATAAGCCTTCTAAAACTTTTGCTAACTTCAATTTTTGCTTTACCCTCTATCAATTTCACTAAAATCAACAACTTTAATAATCCTCAATGCAACCGCGGTCCTTGCCAAAAAAAAAAAAAAAATTTCTTCATCCTACTAGTCGTATAGCGAAGGTTCCTAAAAAATCCATCATTTTTCCATCTCATACAATTCCTTTAGTACATGAAACTACGAATATCAAATCTTAATTAGATAACTAGAAGAATAGCAAACAATATTGACTATGATTGACTTCTATATTAAATCCTCGAAAGTAATAACCATTTCGTTTGAATTTTTTTTTTTTACACATGTCAAACTACAGTGAATTGTGCCGATGAATGCCGTCGTTTACTTCGAAATTTTCAATAAATACGACGAAGATGTTCATTTTAAAACGAAAGCATACGCCCCTTCGAGAAGACTGCTTTTTTGTTGATATTTGAACTTTCGAGTGCGTTTCTAATTTTTTAATAAATCTGTAATACTTTCATTAAAAGGTCGATCATTTCTCACATATATAATCGAATTTCACAGTTGTCCTACTCTGAATACTATTTCTACTTATTTCTCTAATTCAATGAGACCTTTGCAATATACGTACGGATATCCATTTCAGTTAAACATAAGAGATTGTGGGATTTTGAAATAACTATCTACGTACATGTACATATATTCATATGAAAATACGTATAGATGATTCACTTTGCATTGATGAAAAATTTAAATAGCACTTAGTAGGAATTCTTCGAAATAATGGACTGGCACTGACATGGCTATGAAAGACTGATTGGATTAAACTTCCATCAAAAAATACCACCATGGACGAACGCTATCGTGCAACGGACAGGCTTCCCGTAAAATAATTCAATAACAGCGACTGAGTAGTCTTCCATAACCTTACTCAAAGGTACCGACAATTCACCAACACTACGGAAACTATTTCACTGTATACACAAACACTCAACTTTTCTCGTCGTTTCACAGATCTGCCGTTACGTCGATAAAATAAAATCATTTATTCACTTTACATCTCTCGGGATCAGAGGTTTTTTAAAGAAACATTTTTTACAGTGACACGTCATTTATAAATTGACTATTCTATAACCGGCGAAGAAAGCAGTGGGATATTCTTAACCGGTGGCGCCCAAATTTGTCCAATAAAACGCTAAAACGTTTCCCGATAACATGAAAAGTTGTCAATATTACAAAACAATTGAAAAGTTAACGACTACGCTGTGGTAAAGCGTACACTTTAACTTTGACGTAAACAAAAGTAAGGGACTAGATATCAGTATCTAAAACCTGCAAACGTTCGTTATGCGGATAGAAAAAAACTCACCACCGCCATTCTTATAGCATAAGTACGGAAACCTCCAGACGTTGGCCAGGTCAACCGCAAAGCCGATGACGGATAGTAGGAAGTCAACTTTTCCGGACCAGGTTTCTCTGCGTTCGATGTCGACATCCCCCAAAGTAGGGGATTTCATTATCCTGGACGCCATAGTGTCGCGCTTGCTAAGGAGTTGAAAAACAAAATAGAACTGTCTGTTCCGAGGAACACCACATTATGTTAATCTTTCAACGGTATGCTAATAATAATTCGCTTGATATGTAATGGGGTGTCAATTTTACAAGGCCTTCAGGTACGCTGATATCAGAGGGTATCGTTAGTGTGGAGCTGACGCGTAGGTTATCGATGGCCCTCGACATCACACTCGACCCTAACAAGCCCATTGTACTTCGACGTCGGCGAGAATCGGCGATGACCGGTCTATCCGATTTATACAAATTCAAGTACTTATTTCAAAGGTTATAAGTCACAAGGATGAAAGTTGAGAGTTTTCTGTCAACCGCATGATTCGCGTGTTGTTTTCAAATAATAATATCGTCCACGATTCACTCAATGATGTTAAAGATGTTGAAACACCATTATTTCTAGTTTCAGCAACTTATTATGATCATCAACGGGTGGATCACACGCTTTGCATCTACTCGCGATTTAAATAGAATAATCCCCATTTGGTTCACTTTTGCTCAATAATAGATAATGAATTAAATTATGATCAGGTAATATCCAACTCATAATATTAAATTATCTATCCTGCTAAAAAAGTCCTATAGGATTTAATCGATCGCGGTTAGGTATAAAAAATACCGTGAAATAGGATTCAAAACAAGATACTAAATGAGAAGTATATCATGTTTCGGATTCCACTTTTACAATGTTTGTTCAGAATTTTTCATGTTCTATCCCATCTTTCGAGCAGGTGTAATAAGTATGTACAGAACCAATAATTCCAATCGCAGTTGTCGTATAGATAAAGTTTAAATGTTCATCTGAGATGAAAATTCATGGCGTAAATGATTTTAAAATTGATACAAACGTTAAACACATCATTTAGTTACGATTAGTATTTTTGGAAAAAATACTTATGACGAAATACAAAACGATTCCGTACTTTGATTATTTCAATAATTGCTCGGACCTGAGGAAATTGAGGAAACACGCATTAACAGATCGTGGGCGTTGGTAATTGTTACGCCTATATCTTTAACGGACAGCCTCTTTAATAACGTGCAATAAAAACGGTCCAGAAGCTGAGATAGCAGCTGCGCGAACAAAATACCGTACGATACGTTCACGCTTAACATGATGTTGCGAAATACTAAAGAATATTCAATTCGGGCGCAGTTTCGTTGGAAAACTCATACCTGAATTTATATTAACGAAGTATATTTTTCATGCGAAATACAAACAAAACACATTGGATCACAATAACAGAGAATTATGGGTACAATTTTACGTATCCGATAAACTTACGAAAAAATGTTTGAATGACTTCATAGAAATTATGGTCAGTGGACGTTTCGAAAAAATTTACAAAAACATATCTTCAATGTGCACGTAATTCGTTTATTAGTTAAAGAGTCTAGGGGAAAAGCCGCTTTATTCCATTTTTTATTGAAAACGAGTTAGCGATACCATTGTTATTGCATCAGAGAGTAGTTTCTGAAAACATCTTTGTTGAAAGAGAAAACCATTACCAGTCCAAAAAAACCTGCCAGAAAAATTGCTATCAAACGTACTCTTACGAAAAAACAAATATTGATTTGCATTTTTCTTGAAATCAGTTCAAGTGAACTAAAGTCTTTTTTTTCTCTGGACCCTTCAGTTCATTAACAATTCACGCTATGAATTGAATCAAGAGACAAACAATCTTAAAAAACAGAAAATGAATGAATATAGCGATATAAGTTTTTTCATACCTCCGTGTTCGAAACATTACAAATATTACAAGAAAAAAGTTTGACATTTCGATACATCGGGAATGTATGTAATATGATTGTGGAATATAAAAAAAAGCTAACATCTAATTATACGTATACGTGAAATGTAAAATATCCAGGTTATTGAATAGCATTTTCGGAAAATAGTGATATGGGGATGTATGTTTGTTTATTTTACTCAAGAGACTTACCTTGGTGTTGCTGGAGCAGCTACTGTGCGATGATCGGGATGCTGCAGCAGCATGGGACAGCACGGTACTGTATGCCAAACTCAGACGATCTGAAAGGCCCCGCGATGCCGAAGACCACTACTCGCCAGAGGGTCAAAAGTAGCTCAAAACTCGTGTCTGTCAAACCCATACCTATTCTGAACTAAATGGACTCACTTGTACAAAAAAAAAAAATGCAATCAATCACCCCGAGTAATAATTAAGGAAAACTAGAAGCTCGTAGTCGCAACAAATACTACCGCGCAATTATGCAAGGATTGTTATGGCATGATAAAAATTATCAACATTTACACGGAATTATTAATTATACTAGGAACAATATATAATTATTTATAGTTTAATGATAACGAAGTTAAAATTGTATAATTCTTAAGTGCATTAAATCATCTCTGGTGATAACCATACCCGAAATTCCCGAAGAAAACCCAACTGCGATCAATTAGACTTCACATTAAAGCAATCATAACGATGCATGGTGTTATTGAATTGTTTGAAATACAATTCGCAAACTTCAATTTAAAACATTAAACTTTTAAAACGATCAATAATAAGAATATAAATAATTATAATTGACAACATTTTATTCGCGGACGCTTTTTTCTCACAGCGTTTTAAAATTTAAACGTAGCTTTCGAAGGCTCAAAGTTAACTTAGAAGCAGACCAGAAAATCATTCGTCGAGACTTTAATGCTTCTACAGCTCTGAAAAGAGCAAATGAGAAGATTGGGTGGAGAACTCTCGCTTATACGAGCGCCATTGAACAGGTACAAGAGAAAGGGCCAATGACAGACATCAATCGCATGCAAATGCAGCGGCGTAAGATCCAACGGATCTGACGAAGCTGGTTGATTATGAAATACTAAAATGAATTTCAATGGCCGAGTAAAAGGTTTTCAATATTACGTGATTGAATAATTTTTACAATTTATGGTTTCCAAAAAAATTCGTTACATTTACAATACCGCAGAGCGAAATGAACAGTAACAAATCACAACTCAGTTTCCGATTGAACCGTCAATGATGAAACAGAAAGGTGCTCACTCATTGGCGATCAGTTCTTCCATATTGCATTTTTCCGTTAGATTTCCAGCTGTAAAACACAAGATGAATTTTGACCGAAATGTGGAGCCACTCATGGCAGCCGTGAAACTCACTATAACACTGACTAGGAATAATGGCCGTGTTCGAAAATTGACTGACAGTACTGTCAGCAACCTTTCATCTCTTTTGCGCTGCCGAGTTCATGGACAGCTCTGTCTCTGTCCTAGGGAATTTTTAGTACTGGCAGTCAATTTACGAACACGGCCAAAGCTGTATGGTATAAGGCTATTCCCATGCGAGTTTGCTTCATTGAACGTCACTGTTAAGGCGCGGTCACATGTGAAATCGAATCTTTACAGAAATAGCGAACGACAGAATGTTCGTGATCCAGTTATTAAATCGATCCAACGGAAAGACTGGGGAAACTGTAACCGTGTTTATACCGAGGGCCAAAGTCCGGTTTTAATTAATCGAGTTGGAGTTGGTTAACGGGTACAAATCAAGTTGAATTAGCGTTAGGCCGGTATCCTATGTGCACTCATTTGTTCTAGAGGGAAATCTAGTTACTCTTAGGCACCAATCAGAGGCGTTCCGGGCATTCCGTTCCATACGCATGGGGGGCAATTGCGTTCTGTCAACGGAAGAATGCATCTATGAGATGCATCTGTGCATACGTAAAGACGTGTCGACACGGTGTTAGAAATCGGATCGATTTCTCGGACCGAGAAAAAGTTACCAGAACTCGTATCGTGTATACAGCAAACTCGAACGTAAATCGATGATCGAAAACGCGGATGAAAAAATGGATCGCGTCCCATTATTCCGTACTAGTTGCTGCATTCACTCCTGTTCTAATTCAGGCAGCCAATTGCAGATGATTGCAGAGTTTTCATCACGCATGTGTGAATTTCAAAGGTAAATATTAAATATAGAATGAAAATATATTTGAATGAATACAAATTGAATAGACCTTCGTTACTTTTGAATACATAATTCCACATAAATCTGTATGATTAATGTGTAGTTTAAATTTACATTTCTTATCCGTCATTTCATATGATTTATTTATTTATTTAACTGGTTTACAGGCATAAGATCGGCCTTTAAATGTACAGTATCTGGATCCACATGAAAATTCCAAAATAAATAGAATTATTAGAAATGCATTAATTAATATATAGGAATGGGAAATTACCATATTAAGCAGAAAACATTAAAGTTACCTTCTTGAGCACAATAGAGGTTATGATTCAATCGCATTATCTATTTAGGATTCTGCACTGTTGGTATCATGTAAATAATTACCATTCAACTTCACGTTTTCGACCGCAGCGCCGTCTGGATTCCTCCCAGCGCAAAACGATGGTGAAATTTAAGTTACTAAACCTGTATCCGAGAACTGGGACCGATTTCTAGCATCGTGTCAACACGTCTTAGCACGTGCGTAATCAGATCGAGGTGAGAAAAGCTGAATGCGTTATTAGGTCTTGTCAGTATATAACTATTTAGAAAACTAAATAGAAATAAATCAATCCGTAAGCTTTTCGCCTAAACATAATGGATTATTTATGTATTCACATTACATTCTAATGTACAACCCATAATTGTCGTTCAGGATGATTTCATTCAGGCTTCAAAATATCCTGAATACAGATTAATCGGCACGATTTTTGATATACAACCTCATTCTGCTGTGGTTGTGTACCACCTTCCATTCGATCCACACAGTTGCCCTAATTAAAATATAATAGCTACAATAAACAGCAAAACAGTTTCTACGTGCGTTTACGCTGACACGAGTGTCATAATTACTTAGGATATGCGTGTGTTGGAGATCCGTATTCTGGGTCTTTATTTATCCCGTGTCCCATGGTCCAGTATTCATAGACCCGGAACCGCTGACACCCAATCATAGCAGCGCATTTCCAATTTCACGCCATAGGCATCCGCTACCATTTTCCGACGATCGTTCCGCTCGTAAAAATTCCGGTTTGTGGGACAGCCGAACAAAAACAACCCGAACGAGCGAAGCCGGAACGCCTTTGATTAGCATTTTTTGAATCACTCGATTTCCGTACGGAATGAATACTGGAATGGAGCCCCAAGGAAGAATTCAGCAAAAATCACGGTCTTACACATGGATCTGGGAACTCGGCTATTTTTAAGTGGTGGGGATTTTCATCGCTAGTGTGACCAAACTGTGTTCCTCGTTTGTCCACTAGCTGCGCCATGGAGACTAGAGTACAGGAGTCCAATCTCTGTATTGAAGATGTGTCCACGAAATCATGAGAAATAAGGGTTCCGCTACAGCGGCGCTGTCGTCACTCTGGACGTAGCCATATATATATTAAATATAATAGTCTCCATGATGCCGCACATATTTCCGTTTATTATAATTATTATAATTTTGGTCACTATATCACTGTATTACTATATTTATAGGATCAGAACGTCCGGAGCGACGCTGGTGATAAAACCGTGCACTATTAAATCTCGGAGTTTCGCGGACGCCTTTTCTGCATCTCCGCCTTTGGACTCCTGTACTCTAGTCTCCATGAGCTGCGCTGTCGTACTAGAGTATTCATAATCTAGATACCTATGCAGTTACAGGTAACCCCGTGAAGCCTCGTGGTCGTGGTGTACATATACCTATGTATAGTTTCAAGAGATTGTCCCAGTATGTATATTCATCGCGCGCACGCCTGGAGTAGACTTCAATGTGTCTGGGAAGATAGGGGAACCATCGAAAGTGACTGGGGATTGTGGAAACATTATTCGTACAATTTTCTGAATAACATATATAAAAGTCAGATTTTATACTATGCCGAAAGTAGATTTATGAATAATTAGACCGTGAGGGTGTCTGGAAAGGGGTTGTTACCGTCCTAAGTGTCCGCCAATAGACAAGGCGGTTTCTAATATGATTGTAAGTTAAAATATATGAAAACTAAGTTTTATACTATCACAAATTTGAAACACAATTTTACTCACCTTTACTACCTGTTACCTGCCAAAGTCACCGCGACCCAGGTTGTATAGGCTGGGTTTGCTTATACCTGCATAGGGGACATATATAGAAGAATTTTCAGCTTTTATAATATAACGAAGGTTTGGACGTCGCGGGCTCTTAGACTATTAGGCCCAGTTCCACAACTTGACTTTAAACCGAGTTTACCGCAGAAACCCGGTTTAACCAGTTAACTGGTATTTTGCGTTCCACAATACCAACGGAGTTTAAACTAAACGCTGGATTTTGGGGAGCAAACACCGTTCTCTTCTAGGTTACGTCAATCTTGTTTGTCGAGTCGCGCGTAATATATATTAATTTTGAAATATCCAAGCCGGAAACAGTGATACGGAAAAGAAGAAAAAGAAGAATATACGATCCATGGCGATGATAAATAATATTTTGTCATCATCAGTTGATGAGGATTTTGTTGATATTGTCGACCGCAGACCAAAAGTAGTGCGCAGCCGTCCAAATTTTTATTAATATATGGACGAAGTTGATTTCCGAGCCCGATTCCGGTTATTAAAAGTTACCGTTAAACGGTGCTGATGAATATTGGGCATGAATTAGAACATACAACACAACAGTAAATATTGTAATGTAGAATTTTTATTGCATTTTACAAACTGCTCCCCAAGCCCTAGTCGTACCTAAAAGTAGGGATTTCCTGGTAGTAATCTTGATTGCCTGTGTTATTGAAAATTGGGATTGCAGTAAACTGGGATGGATATATTTTTAACCTGGTCGTGTTTATGTTTTTCAGAAATAATTTTATATCTCCAATGAACTAGCTACTTCTGACATTGAGGTTTTACGCAATTGGGAGTCATTTAATTTCAGCAGGTGATTTCAGCGGAGTAAGTATGACTAGTGCACATAGAATAGTGCATCGTGTGACTACTGTGATTGCTCGCCTTCGACCGAATATTATACGTATTCCTATGCTGTCTAATGATATGAAAAGTACGCAAATCCTATTTTTTGACATTGCACGACTTCCAAGAGTGTTGGGTTGCATGGACTGTACACATGTGAAACTTCAATCGCTTGGTGACTATAATTATCATGTACCAAATTGTTAGCTATAAGCATGTAGTCATGAGTAAAAATAATGTGACGTGAATAATAATATTATATCAACTTTTGTTACAGGTGGAGATAATGCAGAATATTTTAGAAATCAGAAAGGATATTTCTCCATAAATGTGCAAGCAATTTGTAATGCTAACTTAGAATTCATTGACATAGTAGCATGATGGCAAGGATATGTGCATGATAGCACAATATTTAATAATTCAAGGATACGCGCGTTGTTCGAAGCTGGGACATTCAATGATGCTATTATGCTCGGTGATGGCGGTTATCCACTTCGGTCTTATTTAATGACGTCACTACAGAACCCTTGAACTCGGGCTGAACAACTGTATAACGAGGCGCAGATAAGAACACTTAATACCATCGAGCGTATGTTTGGAATTTGGAAGAGAAGATTCCCAATATTAATTCTAGGATCTCGCTTCCAAACTATCGAGAGGACTTTGCCAGTAATTGTAGCAACTGCTGTTCTGCATAACATCGCTCGATGAGCCAGTGATCTACTACCACCGGATGATCGAGATGTTAACTTGCCTGCACCATGGGATGAACTGCTGTTACCAGGAAATGTACCTGCAGTGAATCATGGGATTGCCAATAATCCTGTTCAAAACATATTAATCAACAAGTATTTCCAAAGGTATGCTGCTTGACATACTATTATTGAGACCAATCACAATGTGTGATCTGTCCAAGCCAGAATTTACGAATTTTATATATAATAGCATTCATTAATACATTTCTTTAAACTTATTTCAGCTTGCTAGAGTGAGTTACTGGAAGAAAGTCTAACGTGCAGACTGTACATATGCTCATACGGACAATTGTGAATAATATAGTGTAATAATTATAAATATTTAAATGGGTTCGTTCCATTGAACAAACTGTTAATTTGATGTTTCATTGGTCGATTGGTTTTTCTCCCAGCAAGTTGATGTTAGATGTTACAAAGGGTATTATTATGAATAATTTTCCGTTAGTACTTCAGAATAGAGACATTAATCTGTAACAAAAAATTGCTCAGGCTAGATTTAGTAATCGTATATCAGTATTAGCTAGATGCGATGAACATGATTGGAAATTGAGCCCTTTTAAGGGGTTTTGTGTTGGGGATCTTGTTCTTGTTGAAACACAAAAATTGTCTAGTCTGTCAGATAAAAAGATAAAAAATTTATTTTTACTTTATGATTGACCTTTTAGAGTGACAGGAGTCAAGAAGGGAAATAGTTATTCCTTGGAAACCTTATAAAGTGAGAATTTTGGTACGAGGAATATTATTTTGTTCAAACCTTTTCTTCAGCGACCAAACCGAAAAAGTCCTTGTTGAAATTTATTCGGCCTCGGGGAGGGGGAGGGAGCTTGTTCATTGACTTATAGTTTGTAAATTAGTTCTCAGTTGATTTAGAGTTATTTGTAAATGTTTGATTGATAGAAAATTAATTCAAGTTTGATAACTCTCTTTTCACAGGATTGTTTTGAAAATGGAGGAGATGCATTCGGTAAAAGATGTAGAAATTGATACGTTTTGTGAATAGTAAATAAAGTTATTTATGAATTTTATATCGCTCGTATCATCAAGTGTACTTGATATATAATAAACATAGGTATTTATTAACATAACAATATGTAAAAAAATATGAACCTTAATTATATGATAAGATTAAAAATCAGGAAACAAAAAATAAAGTACATTTTTACACCTGAACTCAGTTTATTTGGCTTAACTTCTAATGAGATCAATTTTCGCTTCCTGAGTTATGCATTTTTCGTTCAAGTTCATATTTTAATAATTTTACTTCAAATTGTTCTTTTTCCAGCTGTGTTTTCAAAATATGTATTTCGATTGCAGATTTCGCTCTCATATCTGCTTTCATCAATTCAACTAATTCCAACTTTGATTGCACCAAAACGGCAAAATGTTGGTTACGAGTAACAACATTTACTCGTGTCGATGTTGTTGCCGCTCGCATCCTTTTCCGCCGCAAGTTTGATAAAACAGATGATTCTGGCAGCAATATCGACGGATAAGGTTGTGATGCCGATGCACCAGGTCGAGATGCTGAAATGTCATGATGTGATGACGACAATGCTGCATCAACGTCGGCGAATGTCAATTGCTCACTGGATTGATATGCCATCAGCTCTTTAATTTTCTGTTGACGTCGCATTTTTGGTTGCCAGCAACTCCAATCCGATTTCTCTGTTTCTTCGAGACTCTATAACGAGAAGCAAAATTTTCAATAATTCCTTCCCACCACTAATGAGATCCTTGGTTTCTACCTATTTCATTGTTCTTATATTATAACATTACTTCTGACGAAGAAAAAGCGAACAAACGGAATTATTATACTACTTCTACTGTATGCAATAAAAAAATTTAATTATGGACAGTACTTCCCTCTGTTACCATAAGTTCGTACTCTTTTTTATAATCCTAGTCATCAACAAAATTTTGAGCTATTTCAGGTTCATTATTATCTAAAACTAAGATAACTACATATCATAATGAACTAAACAATTCTATGCAATAATATAACTTTCTGAGATAACATTACCTTCAGTAGCATCGCTATCAAATACATCCACCAACCCATCAACAGATGGTTGGTTATCGCCCTTATACTAAATTCAGTAATGGATCTTCTTTTATATCCATAGTGCCACCACCTTAACAAAGATAGTTTTTTTTTTTAAAGAACAGAATAAAACAATGCCTGTGTTACTATTTGCTGGGATCTTTATCATAATTAATTACAAATATGGATACATACCTGTTGCAAGATCTTCTTGGCGAATTGCAGCATAATGCTTGCGAGTTTTTTTTTTTTTTAATTTTCCAGATACTTTTCACGGAGTTGACATTTCTATGTTCTCCAGTGCATTCACTATTCAATTCGTTGACAATTTTCTTCCAGCATTCCTCCTTCTGCCTTGAACTCACCGCATCGATTTTCTTATTTTCGATAATCCTTTGGTTTCTTTCAACTGTAATTTTGCTAGGAGATTCAATTTTTCACGCATGGTAAAATTACCTAGTCTGGTTTTTTTCACATCCATTACCGAAACGAAATTTTCTTCTAAATTTTCTAGTACTGAAATTTTCTTTCTACAACTCAGACGCAAGCCAACTTTATTTATACTGCTTTTTTGTTTGCGCGACAAAACTGGCGCAGCAAACAAAAGTGGCGCGACTCAAACCGCCAATCCTGGCGCAAGTTCTTACGGAATGCAGAGTTTTCTGCTGTAACATCTGACAGGAACGTCCGTATGTTTTATCGACTATTATTATTGTCATTTTTATCAACAACCAAACTCGAAGTACGAGAATCTTGTAACAATGAGAAATTAAACAACTGTCTAACTATTTGGAATATCCCTAGATAGAAATAACTATGAAATTCACTAACCAAGGCTTTTTTTAAAAACCATGTTACAAGATTTTCGCACTATGTTTGCGATAGAGTGAAGGCAGGCCGTTCGGACAGAGCTACATTTCTGGTCAAGTCGTGGTTCTGCCTGTGTCCTTCTGGCACCTTAGTCAGTACCAGCCAAGAGGCCAAACAGATAAGACTTACGAGAGTCAAGCCATGATGTTTGTACCGAAAACTCCTATATCAAATAAACTTAGTTGAAGTATAATTATAAATCCAGTGTGCACCAGTTAGTTTCATAAAATAACATCCATCCTCCCCTAACGGAGACCACCTGATAAGCCGTACAACTCCACCAGAAAAAAAGGGGGAAGTTCACTGCACAAACACACTACAAAGAGCTATAATATTATTATACGTTATTATATACCATTATCATATTAACACCATAATTAACTAACACCATTATATCCAATTATTATATAACACTCGACAATGCCATTTGTGCATTCGGAGCTGAGAGCTACACTATGAGCAACTTACGCTATACCATATAACCTGGAGTATAGAAGACTGTGAAACCATAGATACGTGTATAACCATGACGTAAAGATAGATGCAATGCTGCAATAATCCATAAAACCAGAGACTGCAAAACCTTCAAAACCGTGAATACCAATTATCCAGCATGAATCATACTTTCCTCCGTAACGCAGTATTGTAGGCAACACGTGCAGCGTTTTGAAGGCAATGCAGATCTCCAATGGGGAGCCATACAGAGCCCCATCTGGAGAACACATTAAAACTTAACGACGAAACGATTGAAGGTAAATCAACTCACGGAATGATTCTGTAAGGCGAAACAACCAAATAGAATTACAATAAATATATCAATACACTAACAATCAACCCTTTTACATGAGCAAAGCTCATACTAGTTTTGAGGTAAAACATAAGAAAACACATCCCTAGCTCCTTACAGGTATTGTACAACACCAAGGAATAAACTCGAAGATGTATATGTGGCAACGCCCAGTAACAGGCAACCAGCAAACATAAGAACAACGTCCCAACTGGTCCTAATACCTTGTATAATATCTAAATATAAGAATTAATAATTACAGAAGAGAATTATATACGAAAGCACACATGTAAACCCGCTCTAAAAATTATCAAATTGTTAAATACCCTAAATCCGTTAAGATTATTATAACACAAATACCTAAGAATACTCGCAGCAGCGCAATCCTAATTATATTAAGCAAATAGCAACTATGTCTCATAAACAATCGCTATTGTACTCCAGGTGAATAACGATAGTAATAAATTATAATACATATGCAATTCTACATATTTACACGCTATAAAACTAACAAAACGACAAGCAACCGATATGATAATCTTAATATATAGACTTTGTAACGCACAGGATAGTAGTAATATTTAAGAAGTGAACTACGACTAGAATCCCTAATTTTAATTCCTATAAAAAGGAGGAAGGTGCGCAGAAGTTGACAAAAGCTAAAAAAGGGGATCGTTCTGCGCAACGATCGACACCCATAAAAACGGCGACCGATCATCGGATCGTCCTCTTCGTTTCTGCCACCAAATTCGTTATCTTGTCCCGGTACAGTCTCGCGGTAAAATCCTTTTGCCTTTTGCATTTAAACTTGTCCTACGGCGTTACTCTGTCCAAAAATCCAGCGAGCTTTTAGCTCCATTTAGTCATATTAATTTAAGATCTTACAACTAAGTAATCCCGTTGTAAATATTGAACTTATACAATAAATCCAAGTTAATCAAAGTATTCAAATATATTAAAATCAGTTATTCCGTTAAATCCTCTCACCAATCTACGCTGCAATTCAACATATCCAGATTATTCTCAAAAGGTAAGCCAATTAATCAAATCTTGCATCCAACAATTACTCCTTCCTCGGTTCGTTTGATTAGACCGATAGAATGACCGTTGTCCGGTGTATTTCAATACTTTATCGGCAATTGGTGACCCAAACTACTGATGTGAGTCTAACTGTAGCTGTGTGAACGATTCCAGTGTCTAACGTCTGAAAATTTCCACCAGGTACCGTACGACGTCACACTGCAATCGGTTATAGGTTTATGTAAACCCCGTTTAGAGACGTATTGTGGAACGCACAGTTGAATTTAATTTCTGGATAACTTTAACCCACGAAGTAAGAGGGAAGGAGACCCACTGATATATGTGTATATATATATATATCAGTGAGGAGCCGAACTCTGCCGAGGCCGCATCCCAAAAGTGGGATCGATTTTCCAGCGATAAGTGAGCAGTTCGCTGCGAAGAATAACAGAGTTGACGAGTCACGCATGCGCAGTACGACTTAGCTGCGTCCTTGTCTTTCGCGTAAAGTGCGAGTGAGATAGTTTTGTTATGACAGTGAGGTTAGTTTTTACGGTAAGATGTCAGCGTGTCGTGCACCGCAGTGCAAAACCAAATATAAAGAAAAAATAACAATCACACGTTGTTTAAAGCTCCCTCGGTACGTGACGTGATCATAGAGTGATGGTAAAACAAAATTATACTTCTATTTATGTTTATTACCAGATTGTACAATACACCAGAAATAGCGACACAAGTCGACTTGAGTCAGTAAATGGAAAGCACCCATTAGAGCCCTTTAGAGCGTAGGTATCACGGACGTAAGAAATATAGGGACGGAGGCTAAAGTCCCAATATCGGCGAGGGGACCGGCTTGCGCGGGGAGCCGGTCGGCCATATTGGTAGGCAAAGTTCAGGAGCTAAATTCAAACGGAGAAGCACCCGATTACTTAGAATTTTACACAATGTATCGAGACGGTCACTGAAATACTGAATATACTTACGGATTATACACACCAATATTCATGTATAGATGATGAGGTATTCGAAAACGTAAATTGGCAATTGAGGGGGTTAGTGTAAAGAGAATCAGTGACACAATAAAAAAACAAAATTCGAAATACCACTTTTCTGCGCTTTTCAACCGTTGTAACGTAAGAAAAAGTATTTCTCCCAAAACCACTTTTTTCTGCCATATCTTTTTTACACCAAGTCATTATTTCAAATTGCATTGTATTTTATTGATACAAGTTTATTCACATGTGTGAAAAATTTTTTGAGTCCACTGACTACTGGCCTTTGAACAAAGTTAATTTGTTGAATTTTTGTCTTTCGCTTGTAGAATTATCAACAACTAGTTTGCCAATGTAAAATAATCTTACTTTAATATACTTTGACAGTATCGCTCTTGCTAAATGTATGTCATGATTTTCCAAAAAGTTTTGGTCGTATACATGTTGCCGAAAATTCTCAAATATTACATCAAAATCTGTGAATTTCCAAAGTGCACGGCTAACAAGATACAGCTCAGTGAATTTGTTTGTCATAAACCTACCACCACTTTCTTTTAGGGCGCATCTTACAATATTTTCCGCTTCCTTATAAATCCAAATAACATCTTTCGATGGAAACTGCAGGCCACCGCGAGTTTTAATTTTAATTAGGGTTGATTCTACGTAGTTTTCATCTCCAAACAAAGCATCGATACATATCTCATACAGCAGTTTTTTTCAAACTTCTAATGACAAAACCTGCTATGTAAGCTATGACTCTCAGTGAAAACTGTGTCAGAGAGCGAATGTCTGGTATATAAGAATGATCTTCAATAGTATTTAAGATGTCATTTGAATCTGATAAGCGCGGGATTTCTCGATCACACGTTCTGGTAAATGGGGTAGACATGTTAAGAACATGCTCTGAAAGTTTAGCAGAAGACACGTGTAAAATAGTTATTTGCTCAAGAGGTATGCAATTTCCAGAATCTGTGTCCCTAACGTCAGAATGAATTAATAATTTTTTAAGTGCTGATTTGAACTGACGAGTAGTTGGATTATTATTGTGTCCACCCTGCAAGCGAATACATCCAAAGAATAGTTCTATGTGGTCTTGACTTATTTTATAGGTCGGAATATATGCGAGTAATTTCGACATCTGATACAAGTCCTGATACAATCCCTGCAGGCTGTAAATGCATATTAGAAAGCCAAGAAATCCTGTTTTTCGTGACTAGTCAACAACTCTTTTACCATCGCATAGTTTTAGATTTAATATGTAGACCTTACACTCCTCCATTTTTTGTAACACTTGCTGCCAGTTGTTTGCATTGATTGGTTTTTTTAAATTTACCTGACGCATATTTTTTGAATTAAAAATATCAAATAGGTCGTTAAAAATTGACAAAAATGTTTCAGTTGCCAAACTATTTTGAAATTTCGGTAGCTGTAAGTCTTCTCTACAAACCTTGAGATTGGGCGACAGATATACTGCATAGTTTTGTAGCGAATCGAACTTTCATTTCGTTCTTGTGGAAGAGTACGTGAGTTGAACGAAGCTTGTTCGCCAAATGCATCCCTTCGTTCGTTTGCAATTTATGCAGTTCTTCGATCATTCTCCATTTTATTCTCTGATCATTACCATCTAATAAAATTTGTACTTCCCCGAAAATATTTCTTACTAATTTTATCATATGGCAAGGATCAGGGAATACAAATATTTTTTCACGAGTAATCGGATGTTCGAAATGAGTCTGTAAAAAATTTGGATTCAGATTGCAGTTAAGCTTTTTCGTGACAGATAAATTTGCTGGTGGACCATCAAATGTTAATGCAGCTACCTGGACACCAGCGTTGTGTAATAAAGATATACCTTGGAGTATAAGGTTGCATTTCTAGTCAGCACTCAAACCATTTATAAGAAAATATGCAATTGATATTTTCCATGAAGAGTTCATGCAGACAAATAGGAAGACTAATGCATCTTTTGCAACTGTACTATGGTCATTTACAATATTGACACTGTATTTCTTGACATCGTATTCTACGTGCTGCCTAATGGACATTTCGTCAAATACCAAAGTGCCGACCAACTGATAATTAATGACTTTCACACACTCTGCAATACATGCGAAAGCTTTGTCAATAAAATCCGGATTGCAGTTGATTGAGCGATACCAACTACTAATGGTTTTTGACGTACATAATTGTATGCTCGGGGGGAGTAATATTGTAAAGTTACAGCAAAAGTTCTAAGTTCTGGTGAATATCAGGGTTCGTACGCTTTTTGGAATCTGAAATTCCCTGACTTTTCCAGGTATTCCAGCCTGAAAATACAATTTTTCCAGTAACCTTTCACGAAATATGCCGCTGATTAATGACAATTTTTTTACACAATAATACTCAATATTACCTAGTAAATATATTTCTGTCTGACCATCTATTTACAAACGACAAACTGCGATTTTCTGTAAGCGAAAAGATGAAAGAAGGTTGAATTAATATATTTGTTCAAAATAATATTACAACTTTACAGCTCTATTTGTTTCGCAAGAAATAATAAAAAAACTGAAATAGGTAACGATCTTACATTCAAATGTTTGACTAGTAACTGCAGGTACTTCATGAATTAAAAGACTAGCATAAAATATTTCGATATCACAGAATTAAAGAAATACAACTTATGAGAAATTAAAATAGACGCAACACAATAAATTAAATTTTAGAAATGGCACGGATTTGGTCATCCAAAATCTCGGCTTCTTTGTGTGCATCTGCCATTACTTTTCGTTTCTTTGATTGTAATTCTTTTACTACCTGGTGCGCTCTCTTTCTCTCGTTCTCTTGACGTTTTTTTTCTGTTGCCTCTTTTTTCTGATTCTCAAGATCTTCATGATATCTAGCACGAGAATTTCTCGCATAGTGGATCTGGTGCTGAGTGATAGATACTTTGTCAACTCCTCCTGCACTTCGAATAGCTTCCCATATAAGTCTCTGGGCAACTAACGATTTTTCCGATTGATTCTCAACCAGACACTCACGTTCACTGAAAATCCTCTTTCGACAGACGCGTTTCCGTGTGACATGACAAAGAGCTATTTGACGAATGACATAAACTCTGAGGAAAGATTGTTGCTTACAGCCATGTTTTTCCAAAAATGGTCCAACCGCTCGTCTTTTGTGAACTCCTTTAGCTGTTCGATTACTGCTGGCTTTGCGCTTAACGCTTTAAATTCTCGTTCGAATCTATCTGCTGAGATGCCACTGATCCACTTATGAGAAACAAACTCAGTCAAGGCGGTCGAAAGTCGTTTTGAGGCGATGTTTCGAGATTCTAGGATCACAGAAAGAAAGAGCTTTCGTCAGACGATACGTGATAGGGGATCTGTCTTGCAGTTTTCGGCAAAACATTTGTAGAGACTGTAGGCAATCTTGCCTGAAAAGAAGTACCTCTTTTGTATTAAAACCGTCCATTGCCCGAAACGCTGAACGAGTGTCATGTCCGATGTTGATATTTTTTGCTTCTTTTAGATTTTCCACTTTTGAAACTTCCACATCATACACTGATGTGGACTGTTCTGATACTTCTTTAACAAATCGGCCCATGATTGAAATAATTATTTCATTCAGATCAGTGTAAAGATATGGCACCATCGGTTGTTCAGTTTGATAGGCAGTCAAAAATGGCTCTACTTCAGTAGCAATAGTTTGAAAAAATGCGAGCTTAGCCCTCATAAACTTGTCCTTCATGACCTTTTTCATCAACTCGTAACAATCGGATTTTGGTTCTTTCTTCTCGTTTTGAACTTCAGAAATGTATTTCTCTAAATTCTGTAATATCAAGCCGGCTCGTTTAGCAACAGCACCATTTTGCAGCCACCTTACTGCGCAAAATTTCATAGGAAATTGCCGGGACCCGGAGAATCGAATGTAATCCGCTCTGCGAGCGGGTACATGTGCAAAAAAATTGTAAATAACGCGTAGTAATTGTACGATGTTCCAACCCGTTGCTTTCATGGCAGCTTTAAACGCATTATGTAGATTATGAAGCCCACAGCTTCCAATGTCTAAAAGAACTGAAATATCAGGACCATCATTTAGTTCGCTCTTTAGGTCACGTAGAAACTTGAGGTTTACGTTAGGCCCATCCATAGATACCTGAAGAAGATTCTTCATATTCAGTGAGGACAATTCCGTTTTAAAAGTAGTCAAGAGATCGGCCGACGTAGTATGACCTAGAAAAGCAGATCCAAAATATCTACTAACAGTCTCGTCTTTGGTTTTGCTCCAGTACCGTAAAACGAAATCCATCTGTTCTAATTAGCATACTTCGTTTAAGGGAGCTTTCCAGTGTGAAATTTTCAAAAAATCGATTTTTTTTTTTTGCTTTATCGAATAGTATACACTCTACCGAATATTCCCTGAAATTTTCATGCCGAAATTCAGATTATTTTGGTTACTGTACAGCATTTTTTGGAAGAAGGCAACGGAGCGCTACAGCTGACGCGTCGGCCGTCTGCCCGTGCGACCGTTATTTCTATTGTCTCGTTCCTACCTGCACGTACATGAACTTGGCTCACCAATTGTCGAAAATGTGAATTCGGACTATTGCATAATTTGCCGTTAATTAGCCGTAAATTAGTCGCGCGACTTATTTTTTGGTTGCACTCAATTTTCAAAAAAAAAGCGGATGGCGTGCTAAATTCTTGAAAATCAATCAATCACTGTGTGTGGCAACTAGCCCCAAAGCACGTATTCTGCGGCAAGCAGATAGTAGAAATCGCTACGCAGTGTGCTGTGTGCACCTTCAATGAAGGTTACGACCCAATTTTAAAAATTTTGGAGACGATGGGATGCACGATAGGGCCGAGCGTCGCAGATTTCGCCGCTAAGTACAAGAATGCGCGCATCACCCAAGCAAACCGCCGGACGTCCCTGGATAGCAAAGAGGCGAGGACAGCTCGTCGGACTGAACAATCCATTGAGCACGATCTTTTCGAAGAAGCAGAAGGGATATTGTATGGACCTGGCATCGCTGATTGACCGTAAGTAAACGATTTACCTAAAATTTCCTCACTTGAAACTTTGAACGCGTTTTTCTCGAAACAGCATTTTTCAAAACGGTGTCCAACTTGGAGGGCAGAGTTTTAAAGCTATCGAGTTGAATTTTTTACACAATATTCTTAACGTCATTGTTTATCGTACTATGGAAGCTTTTTTTTTTTTTTTTGACATCTTCCTATTTTTTTGTAAAAAAAACTGCAAAAAAAAATGCTAAAATCGATACTTTTTGTTCAAACCGGCGCCATTTTTGCAAAAAAAAAAAAAAAGAAAAAAGCCTCCATAGCACGAAAGCCAATTATAAAGCGATCAATAATCTTTTTGTGTTTTTTGTTTCAGATCAAAATTGTGACCCCCAACGTGGACACCACATCCAAGTGCATTTTTTGCAACAATTGTTTCATCATTTTTATAGATATTAATTAATAAATGAATCGATCTTCAAAAAATTGTTTTGTATTCTTCAATATCCAATTAATATACAAAAAAAAAACCAGACCGATTAGATTATTTTTTCTTTAAAAAAAAAAATCGCGAAAAACAGCGATTTTTCGGGCTGTCACACTGGAAAGCTCCCTTAAGCTTTCGTCAAACGATACGACAAAGCACTTGTTTTGCGGTATATCATTTAGTAACTCATTTTTAAAGAACGGGGCAAGGCCTTGCAAAATTGTATAACCCATTTTGTTGGGGCCCAGTGTCATTGCTTTAGCTGTCCCATTTTCATCAAACATTAGTTTGAAAATTTCTGTGCATTTCCCTGCAGCAGCAAGGGATAGGTGGCAGAATACAGTCTGAAGACACCAGATTATCTCTGCTCGCATAACTTTCTCTTTTTCAATGAAACGATTCATTCCTCGCTGCTTTGGTAGTATGTGCAAGAGGGACGTTGATTCTAGTTGTGTTGACGTGCTTGGTTGTGAAATCGTTCCTGTCTTCTCAGTTTCTTGTACTTCGGCTATTTTTTCAACATTTGCAATCAAACTTCCATCTGAAATGAAACACCATTCATGAGATGCAACGTTTGGGTTCCACAATCGAGCACGCCGATCATAACAGGGCGTCTCGCGCAAAATTCGATAAAACTATTGTCCACAGGCAAAAAGCGGGATGAAAAAAAAGGTGTCAAATAAAAAAATACCATCAACTAAAACTGGCAAACGGCGACATGTTTTGCCGATATCATTTATAAATTTTCACCGCTCCCAAATTCGACGTTTTCAAAACTCAACTCGCTGATTCTAGCTCAATAACTGGTGAGTTGATTTGAAATTTTTACAGTATGTTCAGAATACATACATTACACCTCCAACGTCGATAAAACACATAAAAATTGCTTTCAGACAGGTGGGAAAATTAATATTTAATGTAAATAAAATCAAAAAACTAATGATGAGAAAAATGGTGCGTGAGTACGATTAACGATATAAATATTCTAAATAATGAAATAGCAATAAATCTTGCAATGTAACATTGCAGTGTTAGAAAAATCTGCGAAAAACGCATAATGTTCCGTTACCGCACGTAGCGCCCAAACGCTGAACGAGCTGCTCGCGCCGAGCGTTGTTTAGAAAATCATCCATAGTTACAATATTTATGACCCGATTACACTGAAATTTTTAGAAAGTTTTTTTTTTTAAAAATGGGAAACGTCATGGGAAAACGGCTCGCTGGAAGTTTTCTCAAAGGTGAAGTTCTTCGCATACTGTTTTCCGCCAATAAGTGTCCGAAATCCGTTTACCGATACCCCGCCACTTGTTATTGAATATAAGTAAACAAATGCAATTTTTATGTGTTTTATCGACTTTGGAGGTGTAACGTATGTATTCTGAACATGCGGTAAAAATTTCAAATCATTTCACTAATCATTGAGCTAGAATCGGTGAGCTGAGTTTTGATAACATCGAATTTGGTCGCGGTGAAAAATGCAATTTTTATTAATTATTACTTCAACTAATAATCGGATTTATAATTTATATCAGCAATAAATGTTGACTTTTGCCAGGTTTAGTTATTAGCATCTTTTATTTTTTTTTATTTGACACCTATTTTTTCATTCCGCTTTCTGCCTGTGCACAATACTTTTACCGAATTTCGCGCGGCGACGCCCTTTTGTGATCGGCGTGCGCAATTTTTAACCGTGGCTGGAGACGCTGAGCAATTTGGATTTCGCTGAAGGCTGGAAGAATCTCACAGATAGTCGACCGAAAAAAAATTTCGAACGTTGAGCAGCCTACTCACCAAGTCTAAGTGTAGTAGATTTTGGGACGTCTACTGTTTTCGGTGATAGAAATACTCCGATTCCAAAAGTATTATTTTGACTCCTCGCAGCGTGTTCGTGTTTACGTCCTTTCATGTGACTAGTTAAAGCCTGTCGGCCCACGTTGCTCAGCAGCACGGTTTTCTTACACATGATGCAATAAAATGCAAACTTATCATTTTTGCATTCTTTCAGCCATGGCGAAAAATGATCTTCGTTAAGCCATTGAATATTGAACGTGGATCTCCTTGATTTAGAGAAAGGCATTGATCTAAGAAAAAAGGATAGCATACGTAAAATTTTATGACTTCGATCAAGACCGCACTGCATTGACCTCCATTGAAATGTTATTTTAGAATACCTATGACATACAAAGTTTATTCCTCATTAGTCATTCCAATGCAGAACTCATACAATGTAATCTCATAAAATATTTTACTACAGTTATTTGGCCATACAATGATCACAAGTGATATGACAATCAATTTCCAAAAATAACATTATAAAATCACATCGACTGCATTTCACATGAATTCGTACTCTAAAATTTAAAGCGTGGACTAGGCTTGGTAAGTTAGCAATTTTTTCAATGCATAGTTTTCTTTAAAACCCTTCAACTGACTTTATAGTTTCTATATTAAATGTGTAAGGTTAATCTGCATGTTATTACGTCAATTACAACTTTTTCACTTCCGAGAGATAAGTCATCGAAAAGCGCGGGTAAACAATGGTGATCATGCTTGACATGTTGAATAAAATACATGCACTTTATGTATATCGTATAACCTATCGCGACATAATGATGATCTACTTACCTTATATTAATTTTCGTTTTTCTTTTTGATTCACCAATCTCCTTATACGTTGACGCGTTGGTGGCAAATACTATTTTTACAATTTAAATATGTATGAGTTTTACAAATGCTACGCACACAGGCAAGCTAGACCGTGACGTATTCCGGTGACAAGTTTCTACTGGCATGAGGCGTTAACGAGTGGCGCTGATCTGAGCGAGGCCGACGCTGCCCGAAGTTTTCATAGCGTTGCGACTTTACGCGCCAAACATATAAAATATATGAAGTGGTGCGACGAAACGGAATTTTATGGGCAATTTTTTCCCCTTAAGATCAATAGTATTTTGTATAGAAAAAGAGTTTATTTCTTTGACAGACATAAAATTCCAGTGTTATTTTCGAAATTCCCTGACTTTTCCCTGCTGTAAGAAATTCCCCGACTTTTTCCGGTTTTTCAGGTTTTCCCGGTGCGTACGAATCCTGAATATTCCCGTGAAATCAGTTCACCATTTTTCGTGCGCACACACTTTTTCTCTGTACGTTTTCCCACAAACCGTTTCAAAAGATGTGCATTTGACGTACCAATAGTCCTTAGTAAATCAAGCTGCTCCTCGTCAAGCATCTGTTTTGCTTTTAATTCATTTAAAATCGAGTTAAGGATAGCTATTTTTTTTTCTTGCCGCTTATTTCGTTTTTTGAGTGTTTGTATCTGCCGTCGTGATATATCTTGTTGAGCTTTTAACGTTTTACACAGAAGTATTTTTCTAGGAGTATACTGTAGTTGGCCTCGGGAATCACTTAAGGCCTCGTTATTTTGTTGGTTTATCAGAAATGGTGACTTTGACAAATACGTATCATCTGTCATTTCTGCAAATTTAAAAACACAATATTAAATATCCTTCTCCAAATATTTCTATCATGTCGTAAAAATCATCTACTCACCTGATGAACTCTCTGATTTAACTTGTGTTCCCTGAACAGTTTGTTCACACAATGCTGACTGAATACATTGACGCTTTTGTGGCTTACATTCGGTTGTTACATCACATTTATGAATGCGTTTTGGTGTATTCTCAAACAGTGTCTTTAGTAAGTCTGACTATAAGTAAATATTAAAGTAAAGTTATTTTCAGCTATAAATGTTTAATTTACTTGTGAACGAAAGTAAAAACTTACTCTGGTATTGGCATCAGTTTTTCCGCATGTGAAATCGTCAAATATTTCCTCAGGTATTTCTTTATCTATTGTTTTTGACGTTGATGGATACACGTCTTGTTGGACTTGTGATACATGCTCATGTTCATGTTCACTCAAGTTTTCCGGTTTTCCGGTATTTGTCTGTAATAATATGCAGGTTTGTTCAAGATATGGAAAGCTACATTATACGTTCACAGTAGAAAAAGAAAATAAATACTTACAATGTTTATTGCTGGAATAGCGTCTCTTTTCAGCCTTGTACAGCTAAGGGAAGTACGGTCAATACTGTCCTCTGCAAAATGTACAGAGCAGAGGTATGCAATTGCAGGTAATGATGTTAATGGCAATTGTGTACATTCAACCCATTTTAGTCTCTGATTCTCAGCCTTCGGAAACCTAAATTGTATGCCAGATGAAAGTACGTTATCTTATAGATAGCACACATGGTAGTAAATGAAAACACGTCGCCGAAGAAATATAACCAAACTGTCAAACTGTTTCATTTGAGATTTAGATTTGGTTAGATTTTCTGTACTTTTTAAATTGTGACATTTGTTTTGTACAAATTGTAAAATATAGGAAACTGGTATATGTATGGGGATGTGGCAAACAGTTCGTGGATTTACTTACAAATTATTTACAAAAATGTTACTTACCTGTGGAAAGTAATTTTCGATGTTTTTTCGGTTTCAATTTGGGATTTACTTTTCTTGTAAGTACGATTCAAGCACGCTGAGACTGCACAACAGGGCATTTTGAGTCCTCACCCTCACGTACCACTGATAGTTTGTTTCTTATTCCTTGCATAAACTTTTTTTTCAAAACGCGGGCAGCAATGAACGAAGCTAGGCAACGTAGGCAACGAAGTTTGCCTACCAAGATGGCGGTCCCCCCCACCGCTGATGTGGACACTCGCCGCGTCGTGACGCTTCGTCCCCACATTTCTTACGTCCGTAGTAGGTATCAGAGATGAGTAGGGAGATCTCCAACGCTCGGCTTTTCGTGATACCAGCTAGGTTGGAGCGTCGACGTGACACCTAGGCGGCCACGCACCGAAGATGGCCCATTTCCGACCTGACACCTAGGCGGCCATGCACCGAAGGCGGCCCACAATCGTGTATATATAGATATACTCGGTCGCTCGAGCAAGTGGTTGCCAATCGCATCCTTGTCCCCGCTCGCACAATGTTTTCAGGAATGCAAGAATTGGGATTTTTTTGTTTCAATTACGAATGTCAGCGAATAAAAGTATCTCCAGATTTGATAAATTTTGGATTCAATTAGCGGACGCTGAACCAAAATAATTAACCATTCCCAGCCCGCATACTTTTTTTTTTAATAAATATTATTTTTTTATTGATATGAAAATATGTGACGCCCGGTGTTCTCGAATATTTGTACACGCAGTCTATGGAAAAATATACGAAGCCAGCTCGATAACATTTATGCAAAATGTGCAATGGGCAAACGGTTGGAGGAAATTTTTTTTTCTCGAACTGAATCTTCCAGAGAACCATCAGCGAATTCCAAGCAAGCTCCATAAACATACCGAGCAAACGCGCGATCACGGACGTAGCTGTGGTGTAGCTGAGTGGATACCACATGAGGATGAATTTTCAATCACAGGTTTTTGCGCGAAGTTTTCCTGTATTTAAGTTAATTACTGCTGCCTTTGCTATAATACTGCATTCAAGTCTTAAACAAAACACTAAAAAATAAGTTGACCACTTAATGTAAAACAAAATGTTAGATTGAGCTTGAAATTTAAGCCGGAGTTACATAAACTAAGATAATTACAAGTGCAACATTGTAAATATTGTACATTTATTGTTCATCTAAATAAATATGATTTCCTCCTCAAAAAAAAAAAAAAACATGAGGATGGAGTGATGCGGGACACGGGTTCGATCGCAGTTCACTCTTTTTATTTTGTTTTTTTTTTAAATTCAATCCCGGCTTTTGTTTTTGTATTTTCGGAGAGAAAAAACAAATGAAAGAAAGAAAATTTCCAGAGCCGGTCGATTTTTTCCTTCTTTCCTTTTGCTTTTTTTTTACTGAACCCAACCTTTTTGTAGTGGGGGTAACCCAGAAGAGAACAAATAATTGAAACAATAAAATTCCGAGAGTGAATCGATTTGTTCCCCGTTTTTGGCGCCTCTTTTTTAATAAGGAAAAGTTTTGACAGTAATGAAAAATAGAGATTACTAAAAACAAATGTATTGTATTTTTTAATAATTATTAAAAAACAGGAAAACTTCGCGCAAAAACCTGTGATTGAAAATTCATCCTCATGTGGTATCCACTCAGCTACACCACAGCTACGTCCGTGATCGCGCGTTTGCTCGGTATGTTTATGGAGCTTGCTTGGAATTCGCTGATGGTTCTCTGGAAGATTCAGTTCGAGAAAAAAAAATTTCCTCCAACCGTTTGCCCATTGCACATTTTGCATAAATGTTATCGAGCTGGCTTCGTATATTTTTCCATAGACTGCGTGTACAAATATTCGAGAACACCGGGCGTCACATATTTTCATATCAATAAAAAAATAATATTTATTAAAAAAAAAAGTATGCGGGCTGGGAATGGTTAATTATTTTGGTTCAGCGTCCGCTAATTGAATCCAAAATTTATCAAATCTGGAGATACTTTTATTCGCTGACATTCGTAATTGAAACAAAAAAATCCCAATTCTTGCATTCCTGAAAACATTGTGCGAGCGGGGACAAGGATGCGATTGGCAACCACTTGCTCGAGCGACCGAGTATATCTATATATACACGATTGTGGGCCGCCTTCGGTGCATGGCCGCCTAGGTGTCAGGTCGGAAATGGGCCATCTTCGGTGCGTGGCCGCCTAGGTGTCACGTCGACGCTCCAACCTAGCTGGTATCACGAAAAGCCGAGCGTTGGAGATCTCCCTACTCATCTCTGCTAACAGAGAGCTCAGCGGTGGAGCAGATAATACAGAGCATACTTCGTTATCTGCGTCCATCGCTTACCCGCCGAGAATTTAGTTCACGGAACGGACACACAGATGTGACGTCGGAACGGTACCTAGTGGAAATCTCCAGATGTTAGACACCGGAAACATTCACACACAGCTACAGCTAGACTCACATCAGTAGTTTGGGTCACCAATTACCGATTAAGTATTGAAATACACCGGACAACGGGCATTCTGTCGCTCTAATCGAACGAACCGAAGAAGGAGTAATTGTTGGATAAAAGATTTAATTAATTGGCTTACCTTTTTGAGAATATTCTGGATTTGATGACTTGCAGCGTAGATTGGTGAGAGGATTTAGCGGAATAACTGACTCTAATATATTTGAATACTTTGATTAACTTTGGTTTATTTTATAAGTTCGATATTTAAAGTCACAAAAACGGAGTTACACAGTGTAAGATCTTAAACTTAATATGACACAATGGAGCTGAAAGCTCGCTGGACTTTTGGGCAGAGTAACGTTGTATGAAAAGTTTAAATGCAAAAGGCTGAAGGATTTTACCGCGAGACTGTACCGGAACAAGATGACGAATCTGGAGGTAGAAACCAAGAGGACGATCGAGTGATCGGTCGCCGTTTTTATAGGGGTTGATCGTGGCGCAGAACGATCCCCCTCTTTAGATTTTTGGTCACCTTTGCGCACCTCCCCCTTTTTCTAGGAATTCTAATTAGGACACGACATCCTCGCCGTATGCACGCCTGTTATCTTAGTTCATTAGCTATTACTATATTGTAAGTTTTTACGTATGGTATAACGCTGCACTGGTGCGGTGGTGTAGGTGCGGGGACTTTGTTCTGTAATTTTCCAACCTGCGTGAGCTTCTTTGTTGAGGCGCAAGCCCCCCCTTGGCCCCTCGGCTGCTTAACTTCTTCCTGTTTACTTCTTAATATTTTTACTATCTTGCTCGTTACAAAGTCCATATGTCATATTGGTTACCCGTCGTTTGTTAGTTTTATAGCGTGTATCTATATAGAATTACATATGTATTATAATCGATTACTGTCGTTATTAACCTGGAGTACAATAGCGATTGTTTATGAAACATAGTTGCTATTTGTTTAACATTATTAGAATCGCGCTGCTGCGAATATTCTTAGGTGTTTGTGTTATAACTATCTTAACAGATTTAGGGTATTTAATAATTTGATAATTCATAGCTTTAGAGCAGGTTTACATGTGTGCTTTCTGTATATAATTTTCTTCTGTAATTGTTAATTCTTATATTGATATAAATCGGCTTGGAAGCTTCTAGAACGTTTTCTTTATACTTGTTGGTTGCCTGTCATTGGGCGTTGCCACGTATGCATCTTTGGGTTTAGTGCGAGTTGATTTACCTTTGATCGTTTCGTCGGTAAGTTTCCTAATGTATTCTCTAGGTGAAGCTCTGTATGACTCCACATTGGAGATCTGCATTGCCTTCAAAACGTTGCGCGTGTTGCCTACAATACGGCGTTACGGAGGAAGGTATAGTTCATGCTGGATAATTAGTATTCACGGTTTTGACGGTTTTGCAGTCTCTGGTTTTATGGGTTATTGCAGCAGTGCTATCTTTACATTATGTTGGTTATATATTTATCTATAGTTTTACAGTCTTCTATACTCCAGGCTATATGGTAAAGCGTAGGTTGCTTATAGTATAGCTCTCAGCTCCGAATGCACAAATGGCATTGTCGAGTGCTATATAATAATTGGATATAATCGTGTTAGTTAATTATGGTGTTGATATGATAGTGATATATAATAACGTATAATAATATCATAGCTCTTTGTAGTACGAAGATCTCGTAACATGGTTTTTAAGCCTTGGTTAGTGAATTTCATAGTTACTTCCATCTAGGGATATTTCAAATAGTTAGACAGTTGTTTTAATTTCTCATGGTTACAAGATTCTCGTACTTCGAGTTTGGTTAGTTGATAAAAGTAACATGCAGTAATAATAGTCGATAAAACATACGGACGTTCCGGTCGGATGTTACAATAGACTGACAGTATACAGTCGCAGTATCCTAGGGAAATATATGACGTCATAAATCGTCGTCATTTTTCTACTGTGAACACTGGTGTTTTCGAGGTAAGGTGCACTCAGCAGTTGATCAGGTGATCAACAGCGTTCAGAAATTTAATAGCTTCCACTATTGATAATTATTATTATTGAATATTGTCATATAAAAATACCGGTCGTTAAAAACAGAAATGGAAAATTTGAAGAAATTGTGTTTATTGCAGTGTGAAACAAATATTATGTATGAAATGAAAGTAACGCCAAAAAATGTCGATCACAGTATACTGTACTGCGTTCCGTTTTAAACAGTAACCAGTATAGCTAACTATAAAGGAACGGCTTCACAGTATACTAAATTGACGTCACACCTTACAGTGCTCGCAGTGTAAATCGGAACATGCCCGCAGTCAACTGCGAACTGCGTTCCGTTTTTACTTCAAGTTGCCAGTTGCAGTAAAATCGGAACGCTACACCGAGGACACGGCCATCTCTCAATTACTGCAACATGACTGCAACTGCCTCACGTCCCAGCCGCATATATCGGTGGTCGCAGTCAACAACGTCACAAATTTCATGACGTCACTGACTGGCGGCAGTAAGCTGTAGCGCGATTTCGGAACGCGGTTGCCAGTACTCGCAGTACTGCGAGTATATTTCGGAATACACCATCCGTGTGACTGAAATAATCGTGATTGTTCGCGATCCAGCAAACTTATCGAAAACAACATGGCGCTGAGTACGGGGAGCTTGACGGACTTGGAGAAGGATATTTTCAAAAAAATTAGCAAGAATGAGATTGCCGAGCTTAAATCATTGCTGGTTGCAAACAAAAATAAGATTGACTTTGTGGATGAGAATGGTATGACGCCACTTCAGCATGCTTGCTATAAGGGAAACAAGGAAATTGTTCAGATGCTTCTAGATCAGGTAGGTTAGGTATTTATTTTCTTTTTGCATGCCAGCATATTAGTTCGTATTTGCTCCTTTCTCTTTTATTCCTATAGCCGAGCCTTTCTAATGCTTAGTCTACCTATTAACTGTAAGTAATAGCAGGTCTGATTCAATTATTACATTTCCATTACTTATTCAGTTTCTCTTTAGCAGATGTAATCCAGGGAAGCAGTAGACTGGGGAAACTGAAAACATTTTTGGCTATCAAAAGTCGGTACTTATAGAGTTCAGGAATTATGCTGATCTATGGAAAAACTTGTTTGTTCACTCAGTCATTGTCAGGCATTAATATTCCATAGTTATCAACAAATTTTGAACAATATGCTTGGTTATTTATTTGAAAAAAAATTTGGAAGTTTAATTTAAAACGACTACGCGATATCGGATTTGTATATGCTAGATATCAAATATGTGTTTTACTTGATGGCAAGGAATTGGAAAAATCTCAATTTGTGGCTAAGGAGGATCGTTTATTATATATTTTCAGTTGATTTGCCATTTTCCTATGATGTACACTTTAACTGAAGTATGAAATACTGTTCATTACTTTACCTTCAGGTCGTAATGCTGACTATGAAGCTTTAAATTCGCACACAGGCCTGTTATAATTATAAAAATAAACCCTTACAACAAAATGAAAACTACTTTGGACCATGGTATTGATATATTTCAATAATTGCTCAATTATCATTCCAAAGTGCTTTTCAACAACTGCTTTTGTTGAGATATGATTTTTAATGTACCATATGTATAATTTCACATTTGACTATGTAGTAAAATGAGAATCCGCAAGACACTGAATCTAGACATCCAAGGAGCCTAGGCCCCATGCATGAATTTAAGTTGATATTATGTTGTTGAGATGTTAAAGTTATTGTTAGTTTGAGCATCATGAATCATTTAATGTGTTTTATGAGATTATACTTTGTAACATTAAGTAGACAGATACCACAGAAAAAAAATTGAGTTACTGTAACCATTGAAGGTTTAATGGATGACATGAACATGATAAGTTTGTTATCTCAGTGATAATTTACTCTTTACTTAGCGTTCCCTAAATCCCTGCTAGTTGAATTAGCTGAATTTTTTGTCACGTATCATCGCGTAAGTATACAAGTAATAATTAGAAAAAAATTTCCAGGGGGCTGATGTGAATTCTTGTCAGCATGAACATGCTTACACAGCTTTACATTTTGCTGCGCTCAGTGGAAATGCAGACCTCTGTCATCTACTGATGTCCCATGGAGCTCGTTTAAGTGTCACCAATAGTGTGGGACGAACTCCAGCTCAAATGGCTGCGTTCGTTGGCAACCACAACTGTGTGGCTACGATAAACAATTTCATACCAAAGGCTGATATTGATCAATACATAATGCCACAAGGGCTTCAAATGGAACCTATGCTACCTCCGCATTTGGCTGATGCTTTTCACAAATTCATTATGCAAGTCAACGTTCATCCCGTTAGAGTGGCGCTAAATCTACAAAGATGTCCTGGGCTCTTGAAAAATTTAGATAAGGTGATGTCACATTATTCTATTTTTAATCCTATTCTATCTAAAAATAAACTCATAATCAGCCCATGAAGTATGAGCAACTTGTTTCACAAAGAATTTGTGTTTTAGCGAAATTGAAAAAAATCCTTATTTCTCGTGAGTCTGAAACTGATTGTGAATTCGAATCATGGTGAATATGAAAGAACAATTTACGGAAATTTGGTATATTATAGATCTCTGGTTGGCACGAGCTTTTGAACTTTTGTTGACAGCAAGTGGTTTAGGAACTGAGAATTCGTGAATGATTGAACAAAATACGAAATGAAAACGAACTTCCTTAAATTCATGAAACTACAATACTAACTTATTAAAACTAATCAAGGAAAATTTTTTTTTTTGGTATTTTACACATCAGGTTACTGATATTTATTTTCCAATATAAACCTCATGTGCGCAACAATCTCTAATTTTCCAATTTTTGTCTTTAATTGTGAGTCTATAAAAATTCTATTTAATTCTATAATATCATTTAATTTGGATATCGGTTATTTGCATAGAAATTACCTTTGACGATTGCAGCAATTCTGTTATGGCTCAAAATTGGATTCAGTTATGCAAAATACCTAAAAGCAAATACAGTAGAATCCCAATTAACTGTGCTGCTCGGGACTGAAGAATCTACGGATAAGTGGAATCACAAGTAATTTGTTTACAGTGAATCTGAATTACAAGTAATTTTTTATTCTGAACAGTCAACATAATTCCTAATTATTGCATGAAAACTATGATTTAATGACTAGGTATTCTGTGTATATATTGGCATATAAATAAGCTATTTCCATACTTTGATATATGATATACACATGTACTTTACTCTTTTTTTTTAATATTTAGTAAATTTTGTTGGTTTCTTCTTTGGTTTTCTTCTATTACATGTTTCACTTGTCGAAGATGCTAATAGTAGATCGAATTACTGCCAACTTCCTGTTCGAAATAGTTCAGTATGAGTGTACTCGGTTGCTCACACGAAATGCAGAGGCGCTAGAGGGGACCACAGTTAATCCGCTTCCCAGTTAATCCAACCCTAGTTAAGTGGGGTTCTACCATATTCAACAGAATTTTAAAAAAATACATTTTGAATATGACAATTCTAGTTTTCAATTTGGAAAGAATGTTACCAACACATCTTGAAGATGAAATTTCATAGAATTTTCATATCTCAATCATTTTGAAAGTATCACAAATCAAGGAAAGAATGTTTGACTTGGTACCTGAAATAAATTATGCATCCTATATCATCAGAAGGTTTGCCAGTACCTGGCACTCGCTAGTTATTATATACCTCAGAAGAGATAAGATGATCCCATGGTTGATTAAAATTATATAATAGCAATTTCTAAACTATTGTGGAAAGGAAAAATTAAGTATTTCAATTTTATGATAATTTTCTTTTTTTCATTTAGGACTTGAGATGTATCAGAAATTTGCTTGTTTATATAGGTTTAAAAATTTTGGAATGGGCAATGAAACGTTTAGGTTTTCATCGAACAGTGGTCCTTGCAGTTTTTATAATCAAGGATTCTTCAGAGAAAGTAAAAAATTTGCCATTAAAAATAGAGATTATGTAATTTCTATACTCACTTTCAATTTTTACCTGTATCATGTACCTTTAATGTACCATTCAACGTTTTTTCATCTCAATCATCCAATATATCAAATGTATGTATCTTACATAATGAAACTTGTCATCATTTATAACAATTAATGTGACTGTTCTTATCCTAACTTCAGATACAAAAAGTCCTAGAAGTAATGCGACATAAGCAAATGAGGCAAGGAATGGAAACCAATGAAGTGATGGCATTCAAGTATCATTATCTCAGTTGTGTAACAGCAGAAGTAGCTAAATGCCAAAAGCGTCAAGAAGCTATGAAAGCTGAGAAATCCAACAAAGAGAGGAACAGTGAAGACAGTGAAGAAAAAAAATCTGACCCTGTTGAGCTGCTTGTCAGAAAATTTTTAAAGAGTAGTAAAAATGATGGCAATTCAGAGTATCAAGAAGCCTTTCTCAGAGAATCCGTTAGAGAATTTCCTTTCAGAGAGAGTACAATCTTTCGTCAGATGGTAGCTACTCTAGCAGGCACAGACCCACCGTCTGCTGTATCAGTTATATCTGCTGCAATTAACGGGCAGCGAGGTTTTTCCGATAATATTCAAGTATGTGTTACTTGCGGAGAAGAAAAAGCCACGAAAAAATGTAGTAAGTGTAAAGCGGTACAATATTGCGATCGGGAATGTCAAAGACTACACTGGTTCATGCACAAAAAGTCCTGCGCAAGACTAGGGCAAATTTCCAGCGTGAAATTAACCGACATTGATAAAGCTCAGGTGGCTAATGCGGTCAGTTCGAGGTTGCAAAATTTAGCTGTTAATTAATTAACGTGATGAATACAACCTTCGTTATTTGCAATAAAATTTCAGATGCTCTGTATTTATTTAAATTGAACAACCAAATAATACAAAATAAACAAATAAGTAAAATAACTACAAGACCAATTTATTCGATTGTAAATAAATATTTGCATAGCTATATCAACGACATATGTATTATACTAATTAGTGTGACTAACTCGGAAGAAATTGTTGTAATATATACTATAATTATATGTTATATGCGATTCAACCTCACGTTTTATTGTCACTTAAACATAATCAGATGGTCGGATAGGTTTCATTTTTTAATCTTCACTTTTCTGTTGGGTTCTCGAGACTTGAGGTGGGAGCGATGCGTGATACATAGCGCTCAATTGATAGAATTTAGCTGGACACTCTCATACAGCCAGTAAGCAAGATCCGAGAGATGGCATACTGTGCTAGATGTACTCACGAGGGACCTTAGGTAGCTTTTTCCCTACGATTTTGATCTAGTTCATATATGTTGGAGTGCATCAAAACTAAGACACCTATATTATTTTATCTGCTAATAAACTGTTTGGAGGGGTGAAAACGACCCTTGAAGATGGGTACCCAACAAGGTGATTTCTTCATATGTTTGAGGGATTTGAATAGAACCAACGCTGAAATGTTTTGTTAATGAATAGAAACATTTTAATGTTGGTTTCATTCATTTGGGAGTCATTTTCACCCTTTTAAACGGTTTATTAGCAGATGAAAAAATATATTTGTCTCCCAGTTTTTGATGCACTAAAACATGTATACATTAGATCAAAAATGGAAGAGTTCCTACCTAGCATTCCGTGTCAGTTTAATGCTGCCATTGGCATTTACAGCTATGCGTGATCTCACTTGACTCGTAATAGCTCTAATGTCCCTTTAGTTTTATCATTAATGTATATGTGTATACTTTTATGTGATTACTCAAGGTGTTTCGAAGTTATTTTTTGTAATCACTTTTATAGTGAATAATTTTAAATAAAATGTGAATATGTGTTCATAAACGGCAATTTTGTTGAAATTTTCCAAATAAAATAGAATTTGCTTAATATGCATTCTACATAAGCAAGGTTGTCATAATTAAAATAAAACATGAAAAAAGTGGGTAGGTGATCGATTATTATACTATAATAAAAACTCAATAAAGTTTAAACAATCTAATAAAATGAACACGTAAAATAATAAAAAAGATGCAAGGATAATCCTTTTTAGCCCAGTCATATTTGAAAGTCGATTTTACTTTCTTAATTGTATCATTTTCTTCTTTCACATAATTATAAAATTGAGTGCAAGTGTAAAATTATACCGACAAATCAAAATTGCTTCAATTGTCTCCACTGATAACCTATTTTTTCTGTCCGACCATTAAACGAGTACTCTGGTCGACGTTGACGATTTGACGTATACATATATCTCTTAAATATCGAAGTCCATGTATCTCGACGCGGAAAATTGTGTTTCCACCAGAGTGAAACCTGTTCTACACGATTCCGTTGACGTGCAGGAAATTGACGACAGCGCCGTTATATATGGGTCTTGAAACTCATCGAAATTTGCGTGGTGGGGGAAATGCGCTTACGCTGCGTCTTTTGTTTTTTAACGCTGCCGCTAGTTCGCACTGTCGTAAGGTAATGTTCGCAAACACAACCTCTAAATTCTATCAAATATGCTTAACCTTCTGGGTGTTTCATCAAAATCTTCATGGAGACTTTACTCTAGTCTTCATGAAAATTTTATTCAATCTCCTTTGAACCGATAATGCCTGGTCTGCACATACGCTTTAAGTGGGGGGTCTTAAAGTGCGTCTCCATTAAAGCTGATGTGTAGCCGAGTTTATATGAACTTTGAGTGCCTCCCACTTAAAGATTTTCTAAATCCCACTTTAAGCTCAATTTTCAGAGAGAAGTAGTGCCAACCGTACCGACATGACAGATATATTGAAATCTCGCGTGGTTTGAACCCGTTCTTTGTGCTTTGTTCTTTTCTTCGGTCGGCATTTTATCGTAACCAAGTTTGGTACATATTTATTACTTGAACAATTATTAATATGAAAATATAATCCATGTTGAAGTATCACCAGGGTTTGCAACAAACCAAATGCGTTTCGAATTACAGGTGAGATATATGTTGATTATAAGCTATTCAAAAACTGGTAAATAAAAGATAGATAGGTGATTATTAATGAATGAATAAAATTACGGAGAACATTGCATTATATTGCTTCATATATTGTATTACTGAGGTTATAAACACTAACTGACAGTTCTCAAGTTCTTCTCGTTACTCCGTTTGATGGCTACAAGGCTTTCTAACCTTCAAGTGCCACACAGTTCTTATTTTAAGGTGCCGCTGACCTGGCATGTCCTATATATATTTCGTGACGTCAGAAGCGGGGAAATCGCCCGCACAAATACTGATAAAACGGGGGTACGAATCTGACTGGGAAAATTTTCAAAACATAGCTAGAATAAAATTGTACGTCTGTATCCCAGTCACTACTATCGCAGATCACTGATAACGTCTAATAAAAATAATGATGAACTCAATAAAATCACGTCTCGTCAAACATAGCCGATCGGGCTAGCGACTTGTTGAATATTCACCGCTTGTACGATATCAGAATTTCTTTCACTTTTGCCAGGGAGATACCGACGTACAAAAACACACACATAATCCGGGAAAACCTATAGCACCAGTCAGTTTTCCGTAAATATGGCACGATTTGTGCGGGCGATTTTCAGGTGACAGGAGCCCGTTCTGATGCACGAGAAGTCTGTAATTTAGTTCAACGTTGAACCTCCAGAAGCGCTGTAGTTGACCGAAGCGGTACCAGATGGTAACACCACAAGGTAATACGCACACGTCCTATGTTTCTGCTAAAGCAACAATCTGCAGTGCCGACGAGAGCATAGGCTTTTAGGTGGAGAATTTGTACAAAACTTGAAAATGAATTGAAATAAAATATACAAACGCACCAACATTTATGGTTCTATATGACAAAGGCAATGAATTGACCCTTTCAGTTTGTTTTGGTCGTTTGACCAGAGTTCTTCTCTAACTTCAATCGGAATGGGATGAGTGAGTGAGAGGGTGAATAAATAAATAACACGATTTCGCGGGAAAGACAAGACGCTTGCTTCGGCATAAAAACCCTCACGGTGCAGAGGGAAAAGCCGAAGCAAGACAAGTGTTTATTAACTGCAAATCAGATCATCATAAAACAGGATAATACAGTCGCTGGTGCGTTCCTTGTCAACTACATTGAATGATCATTCAATAATCTTAAACCAACTTATCTAAGTCTCCATGAGAAACCGTGCTCCGCAACTTCCACGCACTCGTGGAAGCAGGGAGTGGGGAGCGTCAAGGTGGCCCAATGCCGTGCAAACAGCGGTCCCGACGTCTCGAGAACCAACGCTGACATGCAATGACGCTCGCCCAGGGAGACGCGACACCCCCGGCCCAACCGGAGGGTGAACCACGTCTCCCCCGACCGTGTTAAACGGATAAATCTTAAAACTACGCGAAACGAAATAATCGACGCGCGGATCTAAGGCAAACCTAACACGTCCTACCTATTCGAGCGCTCGAGACTAACTAACTTGCGCTGCGCCCTCACAGGCCAAGCGAACGTACGTAACTGCCGATTCGAGTATCGGCTCACGAATTTCTGACGTGGGCAATAAGTACGTAATTTCAATTACTATAACGTTGAACTACGCGTCATGTGGAATAAGAAAGTAAATCTACTGTATGTGACTCTTTAGTCACCTTATACGTGGTAAATAGGTGCAACATAACGAAACTAAAGTATTTGCTATGATAAATTTACAAAACTAATATAATAATAATAAAGTGGCGCGAACACAGTTCTTTGTATAAGCCTTTTGTCATATGTTAGCATATTCATTTATATTCTTAAATTGTCTGGGTCGACATAGGTACCCCAGTTAAAAGATCTACAGATGTTTACACAAGAGACACATTTTAAGTAACCGTTATTTACGATACAGTATTATGTACCGATATAAATTATTATTAAGATGTGACATCATTGTGTACTTTTTTTAAATATAAGTACATTTTTTGATATTACGTAATGAAGATTAACTATCTAAATATATAATTTCGATACAATTTGTTTGATTTGTTGCCATTTATTTCATTAATTTTATCTTATACTAAATTTACACCACATTCATAGAAGAAATGTGTATGTACGATGCTTACTCTATGTTTCTGTGTTTACGCAAACGTATTTATAGGCTATCAGATTTGGAGGAAAATATGAGATGGTTCTATAATAACAGCGTTGACTGAAGAATTCATTGTAAAAAATTTATTATGCAAAGTTTTAAGAATTCTTCAGTCAACGATAGTACACGTACATTCCGAATATGTCTACATTCCCCGGTTTAAAGGGAGGGCCAAAATCGTAGTGGGGCTACTTTACTTTTCCTCTGAGCCGCCAGAGCGTGCTGAAAATCGAGGTACGCTTTTATACATTGGATCTTATGGGACCTTCCACTCTATCCCATACTCTTTGATATAGAGATGATAGACCGGTTTCTATCTCTTTCCCAAACAACCTTACTCTACCGCTCCGCCTCTAGCGGCTCCAACGGGAATTAAATGCTATTTCTTAAGCAATCAGCCCCCACCACTGAAGTTTCCAGCCTGTATGCACGGAGTAGTAGTCCTACTACTCCGTGCCTGTATGTAAGACCGTGGCCGAATCGGCCGAAATTGTCCCAACCGACGGGTATTTTCTCCTGTCTACGCCAATGACTCAGTCAGTCATAGGCTTTCGTGGCTACGCCATAGCACGAAATTAACCAATCATTTTGAATGACCCTGTCGCCAGAGACAGTAAATAACGGTTAACTCGATATTTCTCCAACTGTTACAATGATTAATAGTGCAAAAATTAGCTTTGCCTTGTCTTTCATAGGAAAAAGGTATTTTCTGGGTCCGAATATTTGTTTTCTCGGAAAAATGATGACAAATGACCACCAGAACTGTAACATCCGACCAAACTTGAAGTACGAGAATCTTGTAATCATGAGGTATTAAAACAACTGTCTAACTATTTGGAATATCCCTAGATAGAAATAACTATGAAATTCACTAACCAAGGCTTAAAAACCATGTTACGAGATCTTCTCACTACAAAGAGCTATAATATTATTATATGTTATTATATATCATTATCATATTCACACTATAATTAACTAACACCATTATATCTAATTATTATATAACACTCAACAATGCCATTTGCGCATTCGGAGCTGAGAGCTACACTATAAGCAATTCACGCTATACCATATAGCCTGGAGTATAGAAGACTGTAAAACCATAGATACGTGTATAACCGACATAATGTAAAGATAGATGAACTGCTGCAATAATCCGTAAAACCAGAGACAGCAAAACCATTAAAACCGTGAATACCAATTATCCAGCATGAATCACATTTTCCACCGTAACGCCGTATTGTAGGCAACACGCGCAGCGTTTTGAAGGCAATGCAGATCTCCAATGGGGAGCCATACAGAGCTCCATCTAGAGAACACAATAAGAAACTTAACGACGAAACGATTAAAGATAAATCAACTCGCAATAAATTCAAAGATGCATACGTGGCAACGCCCAGTAACAGGCAACCAACAAACATAAGAACAACGTTCTAGTATCTTCCAAGCCGATTTATATCAATATAAGAATTAATAATTACTGAAGAGAATTATATACGACAGCACACATGTAAACCTGCTCTAAAACTACGAATTATCAAATTGTTAAATACCCTAAATCTGTTAAGATAGTTATAACACAAACAGCTAAGAATATTCGCAGCAGCGCGATCCTAATAATGTTAAGCAAATAGCAACTACGTCTCATAAACAATCGCTGTTGTACTCCAGGTGAATAACGACAGTAATCAATTATAATACATATGCAACTTTACATATTTACACGTTATAAAACTAACAGAACGACAAGTAACCGATATGGCAATCTTAATATATAGACTTTGTAACGAACAGGATAGTAAGAATATTTACGAAGTAAACTACGACTAGAATCCAGCGCATCGTGACCCCGAAAATGCACACGGCACTAACGTACACCACGAAACATGGGTCACCTCTAGCGCATACGCACTGCGATTACCATATTAGGAAATAGCTGCTAAAATCGGCCTGGGTCCTAACGCCCATAGAGGAGAGAAGCACGGTAGCCGAGGGGCCAAGGGAGGCTTGCTGCCGCAACACCAAAGCCAACGCAGAATGGAAAATTACAGCGCAACGACCCTACACCTACACCACCGCACCAACGCAGCGTTATACCATACGTAAAAGCTTGCAATATAGTAATAGCTAAAGAACTAACAAGGAAAGTCTTTCCGCTGACATCCTTTGATTTTGATGAAATTTATATATGTTATTCTACATCAAAATCTAAGAGACACGTATTTTTTTTATCGGCGGAAAAACGTTTCTAGGGGGTGAAATTATCCTTTGAAGTTGAGACCTCCGAGGGGTTTCACCTATTTTCACTTGAGATAATCGAATGCACCCAAATGGATAATTACCTTAATGATAAACGATGAAAAATGCAACTGGTTTCATATCGGGGGGTTGCATAGGAAAAAAGTTATAAGGGTTGAAATTCATACAATCGTTATAACAAAAAAACTATTGCACCTATCTCGATGGATTCAATTGCACTTTGAAGAATGAAAAAAAATAATACATATGGGTTTTTGCGTTTTTTTCGCAAATCAAGTTAAGGGGGTGAAATACCCCTATGTATGTTTACATTTAATCTCAATAAAACGGCAGTCATTTTTTTTTTATTATTTCTTCTCTTAGTGATACGTTTTTTCTCTAAATTCTCAACATCTACGATGGACAGATTTTTCTCGAAATTACATTTTCATAATTGGTGAAAGTGATAGGACCAAAAGTATGCATCCAATATTAATGGTTTGTTTTTTATTTGAAGGCAATTTGAGACTCTTCTTGTTATACTTAAAATATTCCATTTAAAATTTATTTAAACAATGGATTTTACCTAATTGAGCAAGGAAAATTGGATAAAATAAAATTTCTCCGCTGAAAATTCTACCACTTTATCAATTTTTTATTTTTTATAACTTTTTACGGTATTTATACGAATCACATTCACAGTTTAAAAGAATTCACTCATTTATTTTTGCCGCCAAAAATGACAGATTGGATAACTTTTACGGATAACAAGTTGTTTTATTAGTTAATATTGAATATACCACACGACGAACTTCAAAAATATCTATTCCTTATATTTTTCACACAAATTTAGTAAATACTGACACATTTTCATAGTTATCGTAATCCCCCCCCCCCCTTACTTGAAGGTGTTATCTGGGAGTCACCTCTGTTCAGTCTGTAACTCGCTCCCATAATTAGATTTGAAATACGACGTAGAAACAGTGATAAAACTGCGATCGCGGAATATATTCACCACAGTCAGCTATTTTTCTTTTACACGACGAAAGAAGTCACTTACAATTCGAGACTATTTAAAACGAAATTGCAAATATTCTTCAAAATGAAGATAAATCCTTTGAACGTTATTAGAATGCTTCTCGCAACTTTTGAAGTTATGCATTTACCGGATTCGCCAGTAAATAACGATGAAATACAGCTGAAGGAAAACTTTGAAAATATTTTATTGAGTGCAATGAACGAATACAGTGGTTTCGAAATGGTAGAAGAAAATTCTTTGCATTTCGAAGAACCGTTTAAGGATTGGGAAATGGAAATTGTTGAAGATAAAGAATGGGCAAACGCCCTGTATGAACCAGAATTTTCGCCTGATACATGCACTCGTAATAACGAAGACTTATCTTACGAGTACAAGTTAAGGGCCGTTGAGTATTGGCGCAGCGAGAAGAAAGGAAATTTGGGTTTGGGCAGTGTTAAAGGTAGTACCGTGAGAAATCACTTTTCTTACAATATCTTTCAATTTTTGAATACACATAATTTTAAGTGTCCTTTATGCGTAGGAATTTTTTTTCATAGTCCTTGCGGTACTAAATTTTGGAATATTAGCAATCGAAAGTCGTACATTTAACATGTATTCCTTATCCCGACCGTATTCAGAGTGAGCATTTTATTTAATAACAGCAATACTTTTCTTAGAATTATTTTCAAAAACTGAGAATTATTAATTAAGGATATAACAAGTAATTTTTTTTCAAAAAAAAACATCAACAAGCAGTATTCATTTTTTTGTAAATAATTTTTGAAGTTTGTTGCTTTTAATGATTTTCAAACTTTCTCTCATAACCTGACTTGGCAACGTTGCACTGCGCGGGAAGTTTAAAATGCAATAAAGGCCCAACGAATTGAAATAAATGTCAAAACTTTGCGGATATAGGTTACGGTACAGAAAAAATAAAAATTGTTAATATTTTTAATAATTAATGGGATAAATCATGAATAACTACAATACAAATATATTAAATATTTATTTACTTAAAATTTCAGTTTTCGATAAAGTCTGTAACAAAGGCATTTATTTTTAACTTTAGAAAAATAATAAATGCTACTAATATTTTACTTTTTCTTAGAAACTCTTCCTTTCTTACAAATATTTTTTTTGGTTTATTAATCACTAGTTTTGGCACGTTTTCATTTCTTAAAACTTTTAAAACATTTTCTATAATATCTTTTTTTTTGTTATCCTCACTTTATTATCAATTTTTTCAGTAAACAATCGTACCACAGCGTCATCACCTCCTTGCTTAAAAATTTCTTTTAAATAATCAACTGAAATGTCACTCATAGCTAATTTTTTACACATGTTTAAGGAAATAATATCTTTTAATTCGCATAATACTTTTAAATTAACTTTTGTTTTCTTTGCATTTGATAATTCTTGTAAGTAAACTTGACATTTCTTGTGAGAAGCCAACAACTTTTTTTTTACGTCAAGTATTTGGACTAAATTCTGTAAAATTAAAATGTCATAAGCAGCATCGTGAAATGATTGGGGCTCATCATCTGAATTAATTAAAAAATCTTGACTAAGACTCTCTAATTTAAATCTACCAGGACCTTTTCTATCACTTAATACTGATCGAAACGTTGTTAAAGTATCCCCAAAACCTATAATTGAATCTAGAATAGTCGAAGCATTTACATTACTTATTCCACGTAAAAGGCGAGGAACATCAAACTGGGCATTATGCGCTACTAACAAACATTTCTTTCTACCCTTAGATAATTATTTCAAAAATTGCCTGAAAGATTCTAATGCATCCGAAATCTTTAGAGTTTGTACCTTCTTATCATGAAATAAATTTTTCCCATGACCATGGTGAAGTTTAGTAACGGCACTCGCTGACGCGGAGATGTTAGTTTTGGTTTGTATATAAACATTAAAAACTTCTGTATCACAGATAGCAGCGATTTGTAGAATATGAGCATCAGCTGCAAATCCAGTAGTTTCAATGTCGAAAGGTGATAGGATATGACAGTTCTAAATCAAAACAAACATTACGTAACCAGGTGACGTAACCATGTGACGTAACCGGTTGACGTGACCACGGCGGCCATTTTGATTTTTTGATGGCGGCCATTTTGACGGCGGCCATTTTTGATTTTTTGATGGCGGCCATTTTGATTTTTGCTTAGTCAGACGAGCGGCCATTCAGACAGCGGCCATTTTGATTTATTTCTTGGTCGGATGAATAGCCATTTTGATTTTTCGCCGTTACCCGTAAACTTTCGCGCTAATAGTTTGCCCCAGGCGAAAAATAATATTTTCCACATACTTCGAATACATTCTTTTGCGTTAATCGACCGGATGGTGACATCGCAATTAGATAGACAGGGAATGTTGATGACGATCCGTAAACTTTCACGCTAATAGTTTACTCCCCAGGGCGAAAATTTTACATTCGAAAAATATTAATAGAATTTATTGTAGTTATATATATATTTCGAATTACAGTTACACATAATTTTAAGTAAAGCTGGGGATGTTCGCCAGAATTAGATTGGTCGGGAATGTTGATGGCGATTCGTAAACTTTCACGCTAATAGTTTTACTCCCCAGAGCGAAAAATAATATTTTTCACATACTTCGAATACACTCTTTTGTGTTAATTGACCGGATGGTGATGCCGCAATTAGATAGGCCGGGAATGTTCACCACAATTAGATAGGTCGGGGAATGTTGATGACAATCCGTAAACTTTCACGCCAATAGTTTGCTTTCACTATCACTCTCCCAAATTCTTACGATCTATCTGCATATATTAACTCAACGCATCCGATGCAGACTCATCAGTCTTACACGACACATGCAAGTCAAAAGTTCATCAAAGTTCTGCAAATATCAGCGTTAAAGTCATGGCCGCTAAAACATACTCAAATATCGTCAAAACGATGGAGAACGCGCACGACTTGTTGGGCGAGCTGCATCCCGAGCAGGAGAATGACAACATCTTCCAGCACTGGATTGACGTTGGAATGGAAAATCTCCAATTGCTGCGTGATGTTTCCAAGCGTCCGAGAACGAGCATAGGTGCGAAACTGCAAATTCAGCATACAATCACGCTCGTACAATCCTGGATAGCAAAGATTCGGCAGCAGCTGAGGCATCGACAGCAGCAGCGGCAGCAGCAGCAACACGCCGTGGTGATGGGTGGTAACATCGGCAGCCCTGCGAGCGTGCAGTGGGACGAAGTTGAAAGTGCTTTCGCCAACCGGATCCGAATGGGAGTTGTAACGAATCTCGGGCATAAGAATTTGGACGCCTTTTTCGACGACGCGCAACGGATCATCGTTGAGCGATTGGGGCTGGTACTGCGCCAGGAGGGTAATGTGAAGGTTAACCTCACATTATCGTGCAAATTCGAAAACATAAAGCACGAGTGGATTGCGGAAGAAGTTAAAAGCTTCAACACTGCCAACATCGCGATCCTCCCCTCGAGCGATATCGACGGTTGGTTTACACACGCAAGGGCCGATCTATTTGTGAAGGTTGAGGATTTGGAACAACGCGATTCTGGGTGGAGCATGATCGAGATCCTCAATACCGCCGTAAATATCAACCGGTACCAGCCTCTCGCTGCGGGGCTTTCGACATTCGTTGAGCTACCCAAGGACATCCAGCGGAAGAAAGCGGTGGTCAATGTGAAAAACAAAGATGAAAGGTGTCTTCTCTGGTCCATCACTGCAGCACGCCACCCGACCAACACCAACGCCGATAGGACTCTCCATTATCGCCGCTTTATCTCCGAGTTGGACTGTACAGGTATCAAATTTCCTGCCACTCTACATGATGTGAAAAAGCTTGAGAGATTGAATAATTTGCGAATCAATGTATATGGGATAGAATCTCAAACTTTTTCAGATCATGCAAAATCAAATAACAGTGTCATCGTGCCAATTTATTTGAGCGATCATTTTAGTACCGCGAACTTTGACACGATTCATCTTCTGATGGTTGAGAGTAACCCAGAAAATGATATGGCTCGCGAGTTGACACCAAGATTCCACTTTGCTTGGATTAAAGATCTTTCGCGATTAGTGAGCAAACAATTGTCTAATCATGATGGTCGACTGTTTTTATGCGACAGATGTTTGTGTCACTTTAGTGTGAAACATGCCTACGACAATCATCGGCATGATTGTATTATGCTGAATAAAGTACGCATGGAATTTCCCGAGTCGACGGATTTAGCATTTTCAAATTTTCGGAACAAAGGTACCGTCCCGTTTGTCGTTTACGCCGATCTCGAATGCATATTAGAGTCTATACCGATTGACGAATTCCAAAATCACGTTTTAACCCGTAAAACACGTGAATTTCAAAAGCATATCCCGCACAGTATAGCGTACTATGTGCATTGCGCGTACGATGAGACTTTATCGGAGTTCCACAGTAAACGTGGCGTTGATTGCATAAATTGGTTCATGCGGCAGCTTAAAGATTTATCGATTAAAGTAGAGTCACGCGTCAAGAACATAATTCCGATGGAGCCTCTTACCCAAGTGCAACACGATCGTCACATGCGCGCAAAGAATTGCTACATTTGCGAAAAGCCGTTTACCCCTGAGGAGAAAAAGTGCCACGACCACTGTCACTTCACGGGTAAATATCGTGGTCCTGCTCATAATCGGTGTAATTTGAATTTCAGAGAGACGCGCACAATTCCAATAGTTTTCCACAATTTGTCCGGTTACGATTCTCACTTTTTAATAAAATCCCTCGCGTCAATTTTTCCCGGTGAAATTACCCTGCTACCCATAAATAAGGAAAAATATATATCCTTCACGAAACGCGTTGATGGGACGATGATGCACTTGAGATTCATCGATTCGTTTCGATTTATGGCTAGCAGCATCGATAAACTTTCCAAATATTTGAATGATGCAGACAAGTCCATAACACGTAAATTTTATAATAATCCGACTCAGTTCAGTTTGATGACCCGCAAAGGCGTTTTTCCCTATGAATACGTCGATTGTTGGGGGAAACTCGATGAAACGCGATTACCTGCAAAGAAACATTTCTACTCGCACCTCTGCGATGCAAATATTTCAGACACCGATTACGAGCACGCGAAAACTGTTTGGAGGGAATTCCATTTAGAGTCATTGGGGGGCTATTCAGATTTATATTTAAAGACCGATGTTCTTTTGCTTGCCGATATTTTCGAAAATTTCCGCGCCAGCTGCTTCAAAACATACGATTTAGATCCGTTGCACTACTACACTGCACCGGGACTTGCTTTTGACGCGATGCTCAAGCATACTAATGTAAATTTGCAACTTTTAGACAACCCTGAAATGGTGTTATTTATTGAAAGAGCCATTCGAGGCGGCGTAGCGCAATGTTCTAATCGACATGCTCGGGCCAATAATAGATTCATGGGAACAGATTTTGATCCAAACAAAGCGGAATCGTATCTCACGTATTTTGACGTGAATAACCTGTACGGAGCGGCTATGAGCGTGCATTTACCGGTCGGCTCGTTCGAGTGGGAGTATCAGCACATCGATATAACAAACCATCCGGACGATTCGCCGATCGGTTACTTTCTGGAGGTAGATTTGGACTATCCTGTAGAACTCCACGAGGATCACAAAGACTTGCCTCTTTGTCCCGAGCATTTTACTCCTCCAGGTAGTAAAAACGCCAAACTCGCGACCACCCTCCACCCCAAAACAAAGTATATATTGCACTATAGAAATTTGAAGCAATGTTTGAGTTTAGGATTGAAAGTAACGAAAGTGCACAGAGTATTAAAGTTTGCACAATCTCCATGGCTCGAACCTTACGTCACGCTCAACACGGACATGCGCAAGCGGTCTAGGAATGAATTTGAGAAAAACTTTTACAAACTCATGAATAACGCGGTGTTCGGCAAGACTATGGAGAACGTGCGAAATCATAAAGATGTAAAATTGGTCACAAAATGGGAGGGACGAGGTGGTGCGAGAGCGCTTATTGCCAGGGCAAACTTTCACAGCTGCACCGTATTTGGCGCTGATATGGTCATCATTGAAATGAATCGCGTCAAGGTTCACTTCGCTAAACCTATTTACGTCGGTGCATCGATTCTAGATCTGTCAAAAATCATTCTTTACGATTTCCACTATAATTATGTGAAATCCAACTTTTCGAACAGCGAGGTCAAATTGTTGTATACTGACACAGACAGCCTTATTTATCAATTTAACGTATCTAACATCTACGATATCATCAAACGTGATGTGGATACAATGTTTGATACCTCTGACTATCCGCCCGACAATGTCTATGGCATTCCGCTTAAAAACAAGAAACGACTAGGGCTAATGAAGGATGAAAATAATGGTAAAATTATGACAGAGTTTGTGGGACTGCGAGCAAAGCTGTACACATTTACTACGATGGGCGGGGATGGGGAAAAAGTGAGTAAGCGCGCCAAGGGTGTAAAAAATTCTTCGATAAATAGTATCACGTTTGATGATTATAAGCGCTGTCTGATGGCTTACCAAGAGTTGACCCTCCCCCAGTGTTTGATACGAAGTAAGAAACATGAAGTAAGCACGATCGTACAAAAAAAATTGGCCCTCAGTTGGCAGGATGACAAGCGGCAATTGATACCTGGACAGACCGACACCCTACCTTGGGGGTTTGTCCCAGCCCCCCAATAGCTATAGGATAAAACTGTAGACGTAGAATTATTGTGAATATTTACGTTTGACGCCTTGGGCGATCCGCCATCATGCGGAAACGATATTTGACTGGATTTGAAAATGTGAATTCATATGCTTAACATTTATTTATTTATTTATTTACTCATTTATTTATTTATTTATTATCAATATATTGAGAAATTATTCATTTTCATTCGTTTACCGCGAGAAAAGTTTTCAGAAAACGAAAAAAAGTTTTCAGAAAATGAAAAAAAGTTTTCAGAAAATGAAAAAAAGTTGTTACGTCCTCCAGACTTCATATTCCTTTCCCACGCTCTTAGTTACCTTACGCTCTGTAGTCTACCCTTATCGTTCGCGAGTCAGCAGGTTCTCCTGTAACTCGCGGCTAGCTTGCCTGCTACATCCGGCAGAAGCAGGCAGATCCATCCCAGCGCTCAAGCAAGACACCATTCCCTCTAAACCAAGACTATACCTTCTTTTCCCTTCACCGACTCCGTTGCATTGACCACTAATAAACAACCATATACTTTAAATCGTTTACCTTCCCTTAATACCGATCCCTTTCTATTCCATTCACTTCCTGCATTGGGAGTAGTAGCACGCGAGTGCATAGTCGACGTGAACGGACCCTACAATAGCCAAATAACACCTTGGCTGGGCGTGGAGTAAGCTCCGATTACCGCTCATCGGAGCCTACGCAATCTACCCCGTAACAAAGTTTTCAGAAAACGAAAAAAAGTTTTCAGAAAATGAGAAAAAGTTTTCCGAAAACTTTTTTCCCATTTGATTAACACGTAAAAAAAGTTTTCAGAAAATGAAAATAAGTTTTCTGAAAACGAAAAAAAGTTTTCTGAAAATGAAAATAAGTTTTCTGAAAATGAAAAAAAGTTTTCCAAAAAATAAAATGTGTAATAATCGTATGGAAAATTGCAGATTATTATTATTATTATTTTCATGGTATCGAGTATGGCACATGTGCATGCAAAGGAGATAAGTGTGGAAATATTTGTATATTCAAATCTTTTATTGTAATTCGGAAAATACATACAAATTATGTTACATGTCTGTTTTATTTATCCAGCTATTGTGCGAACTATCAAAACCCAACCACTTCACATAGACCCGATTCCCCCGTTTGCGTAATACTTTCTCCACAAGATAGCCAGCCGTCGGGGTATTTTACTTTGCCTAGCTCCTCCTCGTAGAAGCCCCCCTCGATGGGATGATCTTGATAATCGGCAAGTTTGTACGTCGGTGGATTGGTATTTTTCACCTCACTCACGGTGAATATTTCAGTCGTCCAATTGGGCGTATAGCCTTTTTCGAATACATTCTTGGACTTGCTGATTCGAACTCGATCGCCCACACTGAATTTCCGCGCCCGATCACTTCGTTTGATTTGCCGAGGCTTGTACACGCTACGATACAGCTGTTTTTCATTCTCCGTGCTAACATCCACCGGTTTCATTCGAATCGTGCGATGTCTGGTGTTGTTGTAGGACTTCATTAAATCAGCCAAAATATTAATCCACTCGTACGATCCTTGGAGACCGCTTCCACATTTTATTTTTCAATGTTCGATTAAAACGTTCGCATATCGACGCCTTTAAGTTGCTAAATGTCGAATACATGTTGATATTGTGATCCTTCACGAGGGCTTTGAATTCGCTGTTGTAAAATTCTTTGCCTCGATCAACGTGTAGATGTGTAGGTATACGGCTCTGGGTCAGTACAGATTTCATGGCAGCAGTAACATCTTTCCCACTCTTGGACTTTATCGGCACAGCCCACGCGTACTTGGAAAATATATCGATGATTGTTAGTAGGTATTTGTATCCCTTGTTGTGCGAGCTGTATGCGGTCATATCGACGTCTGAAATATTTGCATCGCAGAGGTGCGAGTAGAAATGTTTCTTTGCAGGTAATCGCGGTTCATCGAGTTTCCCCCAACAATCGACGTATTCATAGGGAAAAACGCCTTTGCGGGTCATCAAACTGAACTGAGTCGGATTATTATAAAATTTACGTGTTATGGGCTTGTCTGCATCATTCAAATATTTGGAAAGTTTATCGATGCTGCTAGCCATAAATCGAAACGAATCGATGAATCTCAAGTGCATCATCGTCCCATCAACGCGTTTCGTGAAGGATATATATTTTTCCTTATTTATGGGTAGCAGGGTAATTTCACCGGGAAAAGTTGACGCGAGGGATTTTATTAAAAAGTGAGAATCGTAACCGGACAAATTGTGGAAAACTATTGGAATTGTGCGCGTCTCTCTGAAATTCAAATTACACCGATTATGAGCAGGATCACGATATTTACCCGTGAAGTGACAGTGGTCGTGGCACTTTTTCTCCTCAGGGGTAAACGGCTTTTCGCAAATGTAGCAATTCTTTGCGCGCATGTGACGATCGTGTTGCACTTGGGTAAGGTAAGAATTTGGGAAAGTGATAGTGAAAGCAAACTATTAGCGTGAGTGACAGTTTACGGATTGTCATCCACATTCCCCGACCTATCTAATTGTGGTGAACATTACCGGCCTATCTAATTGCGATGTTGCCAACCGGTCGATTAACACACAAGAATGTATTCGAAGTACGTGGAAAATATTATTTTTCACCCGGGGCAAACTATTAGCGCGAAAGTTTACGGGTAACGGCGAAAAATCAAGGGGGTAAACTGTTAGCGTGGAAGTTTACGGGTAACGGTGAAAAATCAAAATGGTATATTGAAAATATTATTTTCGCCCTGGGGGCAAACTGTTAGCGTGAAAGTTTAGTGATCGTCAACAACATCCCCAGCCTATCTAATTGCGATGTCACCATCCGGTCGATTAACGCAAAAGAATGTATTCGAAGTACGTGGAAAATATTATTTTTCGCCTGGGGCAAACTATTAGCGCGAAAGTTTACGGGTAACGGCGAAAAATCAAAATGGCTATTCATCCGACCGAGAAATAAATCACATTATCAAACTGTCTGACGATAAAAATCAAAATGGCTGCCCATCCGACTGAGCAAAAATCAAAATGGCCGCCGTCAGACGGTAAAATCGGTCGATTATGCTGGTGACGTCATAGCGAAAATCACATTATCAAACTGTCCGACGATAAAAAATCAAAATGGCTGCTGTCTGAATGGCCGCTCGTCTGACTAAGCAAAAATTAAAATGGCCGCCATCAAAAAATCAAAAATGGCCGCCGTCAAAATGGCCGCCGTCAGAATGGCCGCCATCAAAAAATCAAAATGGCCGCCGTTGTCACGTCAACCGGTTACGTCACATGGTTACGTCACCTGGTTACGTAATGTTTGTTTTGATTTAGAACTGTCATATCCTATCTACTGTCGAAGTAAACGACAATTGTTTCATGTTCATCAATAATGTTTCTCTTTTTGCTATCACGAACATAATCATTTAATCTATTAATCCCGCAATTACTTTCATAAATAATACCCTCACTTTTTTCATTATTTTTCCTCCAAAGCTCTCTCTTTCTCTTCAATTCCAATCGACGTATTTTTTTAGTCTTTGACTGGTTAAATATCGTTTTTTTCTCTCGGTGTATATCCATTTGACGAACGTATTTAACTGTTTGAGGTCCATTAGGAAGATTTAACTTTTTTTGAATATTCAAAATACTCGTATTACCATCATTTTTTACACAAACAGCAGATGCAACTCTGATATCACAAGCAGCACTTGTGCTCAAACATTTATTTTCATGAGCTTTATGAGCTACAACATTATTAAAACTCTCATTGCCTTAGCTTGAAGCCGCTACATAGAATTTATGCGAGTTAGCGGCATATACTTCAAATAAGTTAACTAATGCACCGTATAAAGTTTCATCTGATAGATTGAGAGTATGTTTTTTATTAGGATTGCACCAATTACGACAATTTTCGTGTCTACTGAATAAGTGATCAGGTATTTGCTTCAAATTTATAGCCAACTGTTCAGATTTCCCCTTATTTTGATACACAGCATATGAGAAGCATTTTTTAATGTGAGGAGAAACACCCTGTCTAGCCAATTCTTTATAACTCGATTGCATTTTCCACAATGCTGTCCCGAAATTCTTGGTCATGTGATTTTTATCACATAATTTATGAAATTCTTGAGTTGGATCGTCTGCTCGTACAGCAGCAATCATAGAACTGTCTTCGTCTCCTATGATGGCTTGTACTTGAAAACCAGCTTCCTTTAAGATGCTGCTGTGATTGACAAGTTCAACTCCTGCCCCAGCCTCCATAGCCTTAGCACTTCCGTAAAAATTTAATCGACTGTTATGGTCTTCTTTTTTACGACCCATATCGCATTTCCGGCATCTTCGATTTTTCGTCGTGTAATCCAAAATTTTTCCCGATAAAAATCCAATAATTGTACTATAACCGTTCAAGCTGTCATAGCTACGTCCATTACCACGTTTTGTCCAACCCATATCAAATGATACTGTTATATTTATTATTTCACCTGAAGCATTATCAAATAAATAATTATTATTCTGTGAATAGATGTTGAGGATGTCAAGTTGAGGAAAAATGTCTTTGGTGATTTCGGGAGGCCTGAAATTGAACGACAAAATTTCATTAAATTTCCAATCATGTTTTTATTTTTATTTTATTTATTAATTCCATTCAATATCAAATGTACAACATACGACAAAAATTTTTCTGTAAAGTACATAATTTCGAAGTGCGCGATTAACAATTATAAACTATTTACCTAAAGCTAGGACAGCAATACTCAATTTCTCCTTTGTAACAGTAAAACAAGAAAATCACAAGTCATATTTCAAGTTAAGATTCAATTTGCCGTATATTATGCATTTGATGATAATATAATAATTATAAATCATCCAATAATGTATAATATTTCAAATATATGATAGAAATTCCACAAAAATATTTACAATTTTTAGCCATGATTATGTCACAATTCAATTAATTACAATGCAATAATATTTTGCTATCAGAAAACCTTGGAGTAAAAATGTGATTTATAATCATTATTTTATCTGCATGAGCTCTTTCAATATTTTAAATAAATCGAAATAAATTCTTACAATGTATCGCATAATTTCTTTACATTTTTAATGACCAATTCTTTCTCTTCTGACGCAGCTCGCTTACAACTGTCCTTTGCTTCTGATTCAATAGCTTTGCCAACTATAACCTCATATCTTTTATATAGTTGATTTCTTATTTGAGGTAAATTTGCACAAGCTAGAATCTTATTTAAACTGGTGTTTCCTACACCTGAATGGATAGCTCCTGAAACACATAATTATTTAATACATTATAATAACAAACTAAGTACATTTATATACGTAGTTTTTGATTAAACCATAACACTGTATTAATATTGTTGAAGATATAAATTTGATAAATTTGAAAAACTGGTAAATTCGAAAAATTAACGGCGGAGCCAGGAATCGAACCTGGTATCTGGAGATGCTTTACCGGAGCCTTACTCCACTAGACCACCTAGCCGCCCTGACTCTGATGTCGTTGATTCCTCTCATCACCAGTTAGTTCAAATTTGTTTTCTTGTGCTTTTGTATGTGTGAATAGAAAGTGTTCTTCCTCTTGAGCACAACTGTAAGAATGTCTGTAAGTGTGTTTACATTTTGGAATCTGACGCTTCTGATGCGAAGCCCGTAAGGCAGTCAATGACCGTCTAATAATTGAAATGCGGATATGCATTATCATTAATCACGAGGACTTTTCATTGTTGAAGATATAAATTTGATAAATTTGAAAAACTGGTAAATTCGAAAAATTAACGGCAGAGCCCGGAATCGAACCTGGTATCTAGAGATGCTTTACCGGAGCCTTACTTCACTAGACCACCTAGCCGCCCTGACTCTGATGTCGTTATTACTGTATTAATATAATAGATATTAATAATTTGATAATAATTAGGTGTATAATTAATTATATTCATTGAAATATAATATTGTTGAGAATAGAACGACACTCTATCTTCCAGCCAAATCTATGACGTGCTGACACCTATTGAAACCTATACACATTGCACGCCTCACGTGCTACATCCTTTTGTATTTTTGAATATACACTTACTCTTGTCGTGACCGCTGACGCGTAAACACATAATATGTACATGTATACCTTGTACCGTTTCATACTCTAATTACCTATAAAATCAAACTGTTCAGATTGTCTTTCAACTGTGCTTTTCACTTATGCATAACCCGAAAACCAACGAATATTTATAACTTACCAAGTACCACGGATGAATTAATATCAGAGACTGTCTTGGTTTTTACTCCAACGTTGACCTTATCAAGCTTTGCACATTTATCACACTTTATTTTAAATTTTGAATGGAGACCTTCGTTTTTGAACTCATAAAGCTTCTCTAAATTCAAAAGACTTCTGCAGCTTGTGCATTTCAGATTTTTTGCAATTACTTTCCACGTAACTATCCCATTCTCATCAGCAATTTTATCTCCGTCCTTTCCGTCAAGTGCATTTTCAACTTATGGTTTTTTAGCATCAGACATACCTGCTAAGGCATTATTAATTTTATCAGCAGTCCTTTTTTTGACAAATCTGCCGTTTTTTAATCGCGAAGTCATTGTTTATTATTTTCAGTCTCCAATTATAACTAACCTCAAATTGATTTCAAAACAATACATTTCTCTATAACACATGCTTGAGGGGCAAGAGATCCTGAGTTAGAATGCAACGTTGCGAAGTCAGACAAAAGACGCAATGGGATAATTTTTATACTTCTGCGCATGTGAGAGGAGGCACAAAGGTGTACTGTATCTCAACTACTTTTTAAGTTAGTTATAATGTTTTATACAGGGGATATTTTTCTGAAAGTTGAGGACTGCTGCTATCACGGTACTACCAATCAGTGGTAACAATGGATTCTCAGACGGTTTTAATATCCATCTTCGTATTATTTCTGAAATGGAAAAGAACAGGACGGCCTTGGGAGAAAGAAGCAACGCACCGTAAAATACTTAAATTATTAGCTTTGTATGTACTATTTGGAGACCGAAGAACAACGCATCCGTGAATTTCGGGTGTGACCAATATTTACGGCAGAATGCCGATTTCGTCAGGGTGCAGTGACAACCTAATTAAAGAAATGGAATCATAAGATCACGAAAAGTACATAAATTATTTTCGGATGATGCTGAGATTTCCAAAAGATACTTGCCGTTACAAAACCTGGCCTGACGAAACAGACAGTTGTGCGTGAACCGATACCAGCTGATACCAGACTACAAATGACAGCGTTACCTTGCATCAGATGAGAGTATGGCATCGATCTCGTTTGCCTTTAGAATTGGACGTGGTACAGTATCCAAAACTATTTTTGAAACTTGCGATGTAATTTAGAACTGTTTCAAAGAATCAGCTTTCTTGACCTGCAAAATCAGAAAACTAGAAATCAGCTGCTGATAGTTTCGGACAAATGTGGAACTTTCCCAACTGCATAGGAGTTATTGAAGGCAAAGATGTTATTCTGCAAGTAAGGATATGCAAGGGTACTGGTTTGTTTGATAATATAGTGATCTCACAAACATATTGTCGCCTATTTTTGTTACAGGCTCCAGCGAAAAGTGTCTCAGCATTTTATAATTATAAGGGCAGTCATAGTCTGGAATTGCTCGGATGTAGCGATGCACACTATCGCTTCACGTTACTGGATATTGGAGCTGAGGGTCGTCAGAGTGATGGCGGAAAATTTAGCCACAGTGCAATGGCTCGAGGATTCGAAGGGGATTACTTTCATATATCGCCAGCAACATATGGTAATAGCGACGGACGAATTTCACCATTTACTTTAGTGGCTGATGAAGCGTTTTCCCTTACTAAATATATGATGTGACCATATCCTAGAAGTCGTGAACTAAACCGAAAGAATAATGTATTCAATTATTGGCGTAGCAAGCCGCGAAGAATCATCGAAAGCGCATTTAGCATTTTGGCAGCCAAATGGAGAATTTGTCATAGGCCAGTTGACGCATCCGTATCTACCGCACAGAAAATTGTACAAGCTACGTGTTGCCTCGATAATTATATATTATCTGTGAAAAAATGATCTTGACCTTGTACTATACGTGTTGTTGTAGGATCTTGGAAATGTAGGTCATTAATTTAATAACAAGTTTCAGTCATCGTTTCGACTCTGATTGGAGTCATCCTCAGGACAATTTAATGCATCTATTGAAAACATCTGTTTGTAATGCATTGTTGGTACCGTCGGAACAACATTATGATACATGATAAGAAATTAGAATAATAATAAAATTAACCAAACTGTGTAGGGGAGGTTGGGGCAAGACGGTTCCCCTAAGCCTGTTATTACTCGTTGTGGCTTTCAACCATCAAATCAGTTTACTTTTGACCTATTTCGAACAAATCCATGGACATTTTGATGAAACTCTGAAAAAAAAACTTTACTTTAATTAAAAAAATTGATTAATTTTAAAAAAATTATTATTTTCAAATGCTGCTAGTGGCTCATTTTACCCTACAAGTAGAGTCTACTTAGTAGACAATCAGCCTGAAAATGAATAAGTACATTGAATTCTTCATAATTTGACGATAAAAATATAAAAAAATCTGTTTTTCAGAATTTTTGGCTGGTCCATTTTGCCCAAGGTATCTCGCGTACGGTTAAAAATGAGCTAATATATCAAAATCCCGATAATTTGAAAAAAAAATAAATTTTTTTTGACCAAATTTTTGGAGGGGGCCTTCTTGCCCCAGGGGGGCCGTCTTGCCCCACCCTTCCCTATATAGAAACAAAGGAACACCAACCTTATATAAAGTAGTCAAATGTTACAAACGGTGAGAAGTAATTCGATTAAATAATAACACAGTTAAGATGTTTATTCTCACTTTTTTCTCACTTCCTTTATCTTCTGTCTCCATATTTTATTGATGGTTAAAAGATGGTCTGGTTAAAAGGCAACTACTCTGTCGACGATCGTTACTGAAAGGAGTTGGAGACAGTGGGTGGGTGGAATATAAAACCCTTTACTTGTGGAGAATGAGAGAGGATGAGAAGAAGAGAGTAAACAAATATGTATACATATAAACATGTGAGATATGTGGGAGGTTGTTCACATCCCGTAAATAAGAAGGTCGTTCGAATACCTTGTTGATGATTAAAAACAAACAGTCAAATGTTTCGAATATAATAACACTCTGTTATAAAAACATTGACGAAAGAGAGTTGAAGGACAATGAGTAAATAAAATAATCCGTTTCTTGTGCCGATTGAACATAGATAAGAACAGAGGAGTGATTAGAGGTATAAAAAATGTGAGATAAGTGAGAAGGTCGTTCTTAACCATATTATGAAGAGGTCGTTGAACTGCCTACGCCTTCATATCCTTGATTAATTTAATATAAATTTCGCTTAAATTTTCGATGTCTTGTCTATGATTGACAGCATCGGAGTGATTGGCGATGTTACACATTTCTAACACTAGTCTATTATAATATCGAGGTTCTTTATGTAATATCTTAGCATTATCAAAGTCAAATTGGTGGTTTAAGGACATTGCATGTTTTGTTAAAGCTGTATAACGGTCGTCTGAATCTTTGAAGTTGTTTTTGTGTTCATTGATTCTTACATTTAAGCAACGACTAGTTTGCCCAATGTACAGCTTATTGCAGTCCTTGCAACAGATTTTATATACTAAGTTTGATTGTTTTTCCAGTGGTAATTTATCTTTCCCTGTATCAAAAAACAAGCTTAAGTCGTCGACATTTTCTCCTACAAATTGTACGTTATATTCTTGAAACGTTCTGTTTAGTGATTCAAACAAACCTTTAACATATGGAATAGAAATAAAGGTCAAGTTTTCTTTATATGTTGGGTTTAAGGAGTTATTGTTGTCTTGTTCACAGATTTTTTTGTACTTTTGGTTGATGATTCTATGTAAGAGGCCCGGCGGATAATCAATCTTAATTAAGACATCTCTGATTAATTTGAGATTTTTTTCGTGATAACAGCTGTTGGCTAATCTTATTCCCCTATCAACTAAATTAATTATTGTCCCGATTTTGTACGATCTGGGATGATGTGAATAGAAGTTCAAATATCGTTCAGACCACGTGATTTTATGGAACCAATCGGTTTCTATGATGTATGAGTTGTTGATGATTGTTACATCCAAGAAGTTAATTTTGTTGTTAAGTTCAATTTCTATGGTGAATTGTAATCTTGGATGAAAGGTATTGAATATTTTTAATAGTTGTGGGATGTAATCTTTAGGAACGGCTGTTAATATGTCGTCGACATATCTAAAATAAAACGGTACCGAGAAAGGCAGTTTTGTTGTGCCGTGGTCTTCAAGGTCATCCGTGATCATGTCAGCTAGTATTGGGAATAGGGAAGAGCCCATTGGTAATCCAAAAATTTGAGAAAATACCTTATCGTCGAATTTGAAAATAGGAGCATCAAAACAGATGTTTAAAGCTAAAAGAAATTGTTCAAGTGGTACAAGGATGTTTGGTGATACTTCACTCCAACGTTTTTTTATAAAATTGGTAACCAAGTTCAGCGGTATATTAGTGTAGAGTGATATTACATCTAGGGAAACTAAAATGTAATCTGGTGGTAATTTGAATCCATTGATGGAGTTGACCATATTAAAGCTGTTTTTTTACATGTGAAGGTGCTCTTTTCAGGCCCAGTTTTATCCATGAGTTTAAAGTTTTGGCTAATTTGTAAGTTGGACTATTTAAGAATGACACCATAACTCCCACCGGGACATCAGTTTTGTGAATTTTAGGTAAGCCATAAGCTCTAGGTGGCACACTGTTGTTGGTGTAGATACTACGTTTGACTTGTCTGGTGATTAAATTTTTTTGTTGCCAACTATTAATTAGTGTGTTAACCCGTTGTTGTAATGTGTAAGTAAGGTCATGTTTGACAATTTTATACGTGTTTTTCTCTGATTGTTGTGGTGACATTTTCGTTCTGTAGTCATTACGAGTAATACAAACAGTTGCGTTACCTTTGTCAGCTTTTAAGAACAGCAGACCAGGGTGAGAAGCTCGGAAGTCTTTAATAGCGTTGAGTGCTTTGGTATTGAATTCACCTGTTATTCGTGGATTGTGTTTAAAATTGGCAATTTTATTAGAAAAATCAATTCTAGCTCGATTGCGTGACTCCAAAGGAATTTTATGAGCGTAAGATTCAAAATCAGCTATGAGATTAGATGTAGGTACTGCATTGTTTTTTATGGGAATTCTATGTTTAGGTCCCAAACTTACAGTTTCAATAACTTGTGGAGGTATAGTGACATTCGTTAAGTTTACAAACCATTTTGATTTGTCAGAGTTGTTTGGTTTTCCTCCAGAGTTTGATTTTGAATTAAAAGATTGTTCACCTTTTTAATGTTAGAAGCTTTCATTTTTTGGAATTGTTTTTCTAAACTGCAATTTTGTGAACTATAAAACTCATTGATCATGTCTAATGTAGGATATGTGAACTTGTCAGTAAATACAGGAATGAATAGGAATAAGAGTATGAAAAGGATCAGTACACTGCCGGTGCCCAGACCGGTAGGTCGTGGGTCATAACATTGTACATCTGAGTTTCCTTAATAAACGTGTTTCGTGTATACTGTGTTTATTGTATATTTCTGAATCTCTTAATGCATAAACATAACATTTTGGCGACGAGGATTTCAAGAAACATACGTGTATAAAAAGTGCGTTGTGAGAATACGTATAAACAGGTACACAAAAGTGTATAAAAGTGTATAAAAGTGCCGTGCGCATAATGGAGCATCGATGCCAAAAGGAAAGCCAGCTACATCCTGGATATATAGACAGTCAAAAGAACAATTATTAGTAGTGCTAAAAGCATTTAAGGTGGAAGTAACTCCGGAATATACAGTGGACACTCTGAGAAAATTGTTAGTCCAAACAGTTTTGGCTGAAAGTGAGGACAGTAACGATGAATCGTTTGATACTCTAGACGTCGACGGTCGAGAGTTAGACCGAGAGCCAACATCAGAAGGTACACCCGAAGGTGAATCGTCAAACAAAATCATAATGGTAGAAAGTAAAATAAAACTAGAATTTGACGCCAGTGAAGATGATTGGGAGACTTTCACAGAGCGTTTGGAATTGTATTTTATTGCATCGGGCATAACAGATGCAGAAAAACAAAAAGCAGTTATGCTCACAAAAGTCAGCCCTAAGACTTATACGTTGATCCGAAATTTATGTGCACCGCAGAAGCCGAAAGATAAGACTTTCGAGGAGTTACAATTGTTGATCAAAAATCACTTGTGTCCGCAACCGTCGGAAGCCGTTGAGAGGTGTAAATTTCATCAAGCGGCGCAATTGACCACAGAATCGGTTTCAGAGTTCGTGGCACGGTTGAGAAAGTTAGCAATTTATTGCAATTTTCAGGACTTGAATGCAGCACTTTCGTAATCAATTGGTGTGTGGACTAAGAAAGGAAGAGTCGCGAGTGTTATTATTTCGAGAGGACAAGTTGACTTTTGATAAAGCTTATAATATAGCAGTAGGCCAAGAAAAGGCTAAGGCTGATGCAAACATAAGGGGAAATATTGCTGTTCCGGAAAGTGCGATTCAAGACGTGAATTTCATAAAGAAAAAGAAAAGTGGCAAGAATAGGGCAGCAATGAAGCCGCCTATCCGGAATACGGGAAGTAAAAGGGAAAAAAAGTACCATAAGTCCAAGGACTTGCTATTGCTGTGGAGGACCAAACCACTGGAAAAAAAATTGCCGTCACAGGTGGCAAACCTGTACACTCTGTGAAAAAAAAGGACATATGGAGCGGGTTTGCAGAAGCAAACATGGAGCATCATCGGGTGGAAAGCAGCAAGTGAGGTATCTGGAACAGACGGCCGAGGATGCTAGTGGCAACAATATCGGATACAACGGAAGATTCTTCATTCATACAGATAAATTCTCTCGTAGAAGACAGCGTAAAAGCGCCAATGTATATTACTGTAAATATTGACGGAGCAGAGGTAGATATGGAAGTTGATACGGGTACTCGTGTATCAGTCATGTCTTTGTCTAAGCATAAGGCACTTGTGCCAAGTATGAAATTAGAGAGTACGAAAGCGGTTTTGAATAACTATGGAAATTTCAAAATAGTTCCCTTGGGTATTGCCAAAATAAAAGCAAAGTTGGGAGGTCTTGAGCGTGTGTGGATTTGTATATAATGGCCCAACAAAGGCCCAACACTGATAGGGAGGCAGTGGTTGCGAGCGTTCGGAATGTGGCCAATAAGGTTGTCAACAGAAGATAATAATGTCAATAAGATAGAAGTATGCCAGGTTAAAGAGAGATTGATCAAACTGTTTCCTGAACTGTTTAGTAGGACTTCGGGTCTTTTCAATTGAGGATCTCTTGAATTAAATCTAAAACCGAACGCGCAACCAGTGGCTCTCAAAGCTCACCCTTTCGCGTTCGCTCTAAAAAACAAAAAAAAATATAAAACAAACTAGATAGACTAGAAGCAGCAGGGCACATAGAAAAATTACAAGACAGCGAATGGGCAACGCCAATTGTCCCTGTGAGGAAAGGTCGTGAGGAAATCAGACTTTGCGGAAACTTTAAATTAACGGTAAACCCAAATCTGATCGTGAATAAGCATCCATTGCCTAATGTTCATGATATTTTTGTTGCGATGCAAGGTGGTGAGTTGTTCTAGGAAATTGACTTGTCAGATGCTTATATGCAAATTCCAGTTAGCGAAAATCGTCGGTAATGTCTCACGATTGTAACGCATAAAGGTCTTTACAGATATAAAAAATTACCAGAAGGCATAGCATCGGGTCCTGGAGATTTTCAGAAAAAGATGGAGCATTGCTTAGTGGGAATTAAAAATGTTGCCATCTATTTGGACGATATTTACGTAACGGGAAAAAATGCAGAAGAGCATTTTGAGACCCTCAAAACTGGATGTCACAAGTTGCAGGAATCTGGACTAAGAGTAAATAGTGCTAAATGCAAGCTGTTTCAAGACAAATTAGAAATATATTATTGAGTCTTGGTGAGCGGTCATAGAAATGTATAATGTATTTTCGTTAACGTTTCGGCCCGGATATGGGCCCTCCTCAGAACGATTAATTTTTTTATTTGACTGTCAGGAACAAAGAATTTTTTTTATAAAAATATACAATAAGACATTAATTACTATAGATGTCATACTATTGAAGCTATTGTCTATTGTAGGTTAGTGAGTACATATTAAATATCTGTTATGATTACACTGGTCTACAGTGGTTTTGTTGCTCTTGATATTTGAGTCGTCTTAGAAAGATTCGATGTCAACGACCTTAGGAGTAAGCGTAGTTTTTCGAAATTGGCTCTAGTTATTTATTTTATCGACATTTTCACATATGACTCAAAAAAGCAATGTTTAGGTGAAAAATTCGATTTCTTTTTTGTAATATCTAAAGTTTATCAAAAAAATACTATCAATAACCTTAGTTATGCTTACTTTATTCGGGCAGAAGTATAAAAAATATAAGAAATATAATACTTTGTTGTTCTCGTCATGAAAAAGAGGGCACAACAAGTTTCTTCGAAAGGGGGGGTATTGGGGTGTTCCGAAAAAAAAAATTAAAAAATTTCTCTCAAACACGCATCAAACTTTCGGTAGAGCATCTTATATAGAATATCTCAGCCAAATACGAGCTTTTAATATTGATTTTTTTCCATTTTCCATTTAAATAACAGGTAAAAAAATTTAGGAAAAATATATCTCATAAACGTCTGACATATAAACCATCTAAACGTACATCTAATAAACTATCTGTATTAACAGATTCTTATAGGAAATTTCACGCTCTATAAAAAACTACTGATATAGAACTTTAACCGTTCAAGAGAAATTCGCCTTTAAACATTGAGTCATCTCGAATACAATACTACAATAACATAAAAACCAGAGCCAATCTAATATAATCATAATTATATTCGTAAGTTTTACGTTCTCAAACACCAGGATTCACAGAAAAAATCAGAGCAACAAAAAAAAGTATTTATTTTGTAGAGCTGTGTTATGAAGTGATGAAACTTGAAGAGTAATTTACCTTTTATAGGAAGGAGGATTAAGATACAAGTCAGAATCGTAAAATACAGTTTGGCGAGCGCAGGTTCTTCAAATAGAATGACAATAATCGTTGTCGACTTCTCCAATTGTTAAAAGTATAGGTGTTAAAAATATGGAAGTAATTAATTAAAAAAACTATGTATCTTCACTGTCTATAAGTCAATGCATTAAAAGGTTTAGAAAAAGGGTTTATGGTAGTTAAAATAGTTTAAACGATGTCCAAACAGTGGTACTGGTATCATTATGACCCTGTTCTCCATGTCTGAACAATTTTTGTTAAACCGTTTGAGTCAACTGGTAAACAACGACTGATGGGAGAATCAAATATGTCCCAGAGTGAAGGTGAACAAGTATAAACAATTATAAAAACATGTGGCCTGGGGACAACAAATTTATGTACTTAGTTGAGGTTAAACAATGTGTGATGTGTGGGCGGTAATCAGCGGTTTGTAAATATTCCTAAGATGTTCAACGTCTTGTCTAAGATTAACCGAATTTGGGTGTCCTGCAATATTGCACATTTCTAGTAGTAACCGTTTATAATAATTGGGTTCTTCACAAAGGATGTTTGCATTGTCATAGTTAAAAGTATGTTGTTTTTTGGTCACATGTTTGGTTAGAGCGGTATGTCGATCCTCATTGTCTTGTACATTGCGTTGATGTTCTTTGATTCTAGTGTCTAGTTAGCGGCCAGTTTGTCCGATATACACTTGATTGCAATCGTTGCAGGGTATTTTGTAAACAACACTGGAACGTTTGCCCATAGGGATCCTATCTTTTCCCGAATCAAAGACAAGTTGTAAGTCTTTTGAATTTTTTCCCATAAATTTGACATTGTATTTGGTAAATAACCTATTCAGTGACTCAAAGAGACCCGATACATATGGGATGGGAATAAATGTAGTGGCTGGTTTATTGTTGTCGTCAGCGGAAGCAGAGTCAATATTATCGTCAAGAAGTTTCTTGATATGTAAGCGTCTCTTATTTATATGTTTGTGTAAAAGGCCGTGTGGATAATCGTTCCATCTTAAAATATTATATATGAGTGACAAATTTTTTTCATGGAATTCTATACTTGATAATTTGATGGCTCGGTCAACAAGATTAAAGATGGTACCTATCTTGTATGACATCGGGTGGTGGGAATTAAAATTCAAATATCTTTGAGACCAAGTTTTTTTGTGGAACCAATCTGTTTTGATTTTAGAGTTGTTATGTATCAGCAGTAAATCCAGGAAATTGATGGCATTATTATCTTCTATTTCGATGGTGAATTGTAATCGTGGATGATATTGGTTGAAAATATTCAGTGTGTAATCTATTTTTTCTTTAGGGACAGCAGTTAAAATATCGTCAACATATCGGAAATAGAAGGGTAAATCAAAATCTAGATTGCTGATGCATGACCTTTCTAGGTCTTCCATCACCAGATCTGACAAGATTGGAAAGAGAGGGGATCCCATGGGCAACCCGAATTGTTGTGCGTATGTGTCGTTGTCAAATTTAAAGATTGCCGAATCAAAACAAATGTTTAAGGCTTTAACCAGTTCAGTGAGTGGGATTGAAATCTTTTTATCTGGAGAGGCCCAACGGTTTTTTACTGCGAGCATAGCGAGATCTATAGGTACATTGGTAAATAGAGATATTACATCTAGTGATATTAAAATATAATTGTCTGGAATAATCAGTTTATTTATTGTTTCAACCAATGTAAAGCTATCTTTGACTCTGGAGATAGGGGGGGTGATATTTGTGGTGAGCCATGAATTAATTAGTTTAGATAAGGCGTAAGTCGAGCTATTAACAAAAGAAACCATAATTCGTAATGGGGTTCCTTCTTTATGGATTTTAGGGAGCCCATATGCACGTGGGGGAACACTGTTATAGGTAGCGATGCTTCTGTGTATGCTTTTGTTTATTAGTTTGGAATTGAACCAATTGAAGGTGAGTTTGTTCACCCTAGTCTGTAAGGTGTTGCAGAGGTCGTATCTAGCAATTCTATATGTGTTAGTGTCCGAAAGCTGTTGTCGCATTTTGTTATTGTAAGCCTCTCTGTGTATGGCTACTGACGTATTGCCTTTATCCGCTTTTACAAACATGATGTTCGGGTTGTTTTTTTTAAAAAACATGGTATCACGGATTTTTTTGTCTGGGACAAAATTAATGCTGTTGTTTCTAGGGTTCTTTGGAAAGTTAAGAACTCTGTTAGTAAATTCTGATCTTACTTGGTTTCTTGAATCGATTGGGAAACTCGTTATTTTTGCTTCAAAATTAGAGATGAAATCCAATCAACCAATATCATCCACGATTACAATTCACCATCGAAATAGAAGATAATAATGCCATCAATTTCCTGGATTTACTGCTGATACATAACAACTCTAAAATCAAAACAGATTGGTTCCACAAAAAAACTTGGTCTCAAAGATATTTGAATTTTAATTCCCACCACCCGATGTCATACAAGATAGGTACCATCTTTAATCTTGTTGACCGAGCCATCAAATTATCAAGTATAGAATTCCATGAAAAAAATTTGTCACTCATATATAATATTTTAAGATGGAACGATTATCCACACGGCCTTTTACACAAACATATAAATAAGAGACGCTTACATATCAAGAAACTTCTTGACGATAATATTGACTCTGCTTCCGCTGACGACAACAATAAACCAGCCACTACATTTATTCCCATCCCATATGTATCGGGTCTCTTTGAGTCACTGAATAGGTTATTTACCAAATACAATGTCAAATTTATGGGAAAAAATTCAAAAGACTTACAACTTGTCTTTGATTCGGGAAAAGATAGGATCCCTATGGGCAAACGTTCCAGTGTTGTTTACAAAATACCCTGCAACGATTGCAATCAAGTGTATATCGGACAAACTGGCCGCTAACTAGACACTAGAATCAAAGAACATCAACGCAATGTACAAGACAATGAGGATCGACATACCGCTCTAACCAAACATGTGACCAAAAAACAACATACTTTTAACTATGACAATGCAAACATCCTTTGTGAAGAACCCAATTATTATAAACGGTTACTACTAGAAATGTGCAATATTGCAGGACACCCAAATTCGGTTAATCTTAGACAAGACGTTGAACATCTTAGGAATATTTACAAACCGCTGATTACCGCCCACACATCACACATTGTTTAACCTCAACTAAGTACATAAATTTGTTGTCCCCAGGCCACATGTTTTTATAATTGTTTATACTTGTTCACCTTCACTCTGGGACATATTTGATTCTCCCATCAGTCGTTGTTTACCAGTTGACTCAAACGGTTTAACAAAAATTGTTCAGACATGGAGAACAGGGTCATAATGATACCAGTACCACTGTTTGGACATCGTTTAAACTATTTTAACTACCATAAACCCTTTTTCTAAACCTTTTAATGCATTGACTTATAGACAGTGAAGATACATAGTTTTTTTAATTAATTACTTCCATATTTTTAACACCTATACTTTTAACAATTGAAGAAGTCGACAACGATTATTGTCATTCTATTTGAAGAACCTGCGCTCGCCAAACTGTATTTTACGATTCTGACTTGTATCTTAATCCTCCTTCCTATAAAAGGTAAATTACTCTTCAAGTTTTATCACTTTATAATCATAACAGATATTTAATATGTACTCACTAACCTACAATAGACAATAGCTTCAATAGTATGACATCTATAGTAATTAATGTCTTATTGTATATTTTTATAAAAAAAATTTTTTGTTCTTGACAGTCAAATAAAAAAATTAATCGTTCTGAGGAGGGCCCATATCCGGGCCGAAACGTTAACGAAAATACATTATACATTTCTATGACCGCTCACCAAGACTTAATAATATATTATCTACGAGGTCGAGAATTTTTACCCTTCACAAATTAGAAATGTTGCGCTTCATTATTGATGAAACAGGACTACGTACGTCACCGAACAAAGTCAAAGCAATCGTCGAGGCTCCAATACCCCAGAACGTTCAACAGTTAGAATCTTTTCTGGGCCTAATTACATTTTACGCCAGATTCTTGTCTGACTCAGCAAAACGGTTAAAACCTTTATACGAGTGTACGAAAGGAGATACATTGGAATGGACACAACAATGCGAGGACGCAGTCAAGTGGGTAAAGGAGGAGTTGTCATCAGAGCGAGTATTAGCGCATTACGATTCCTCAGAACAGCTGATCCTTGCCTGTGACGCTTCCTCGTACGGTTTGTCCACAATATTGTCGCATCATTATAAAGATAATACAGAGAGACCTATAGAATTCGCATCTAAAGTAATTCCTGAGAAGGAATGTAGCCGTGCAATAATAGATAAAGAAGCAGGCGCTATTATATTCGGGTTTAAAAAATTCTATAGATACATTTGTGGACGAGAAATAATCCTAAGAACAGATCACAAACCACTCTTGTATATTTTCGGACCGAAAACGGGTATTCCCACAAACAACCGCAAATCGGTTACAAAGATGGGCTTTCTTTTTAGCAGGTTTCACATATCAAATGGAGCACATCAGTTCCAAAGATAACGGAAACTGCGATGCGCTTTCGCGTTTGCCGATACACGACAATACACCTGTTTTTGACAAGGAATGCTACATGCTTAATTATGTAACTGAATGCGTTCCTATACTTGACCAAAAATTGATTAAACAAGAATCCGAAAAATGTAACGTACAAAAAAAAAATATTCGTTATACAAGAGAGGGTTGGATCTCAAAAGATAAACTTACGGAAACAGAAAAGGAATACTACAATGTTTGCGAAGATCTAACATTAGAGGAAGGGTGTCTAATGCGAGGTATTCGAGTAGTTATTCCTGGTAACCTTAAGGAATTGATGTTAAGTGAACTGCATGAGTCTCACCCAGGAATTGTTAAAATGAAATCGATGGCACGATCATGCGTATGGTGGCCCGGGATTGACAAAGTAATTGAAAGTACCGTAAAAAGCTGTAAAATATGTGCAGAAGAAAGCCGTGCACCCGAAAAAGTACCCCTTACGCCATGGCCGTGGCCAGCAAAAGCTTGGACGCGCATCCATAGCGATTTTTTAGGACTTTTCTTCGGAAAGAGGTTCATGATTGTCATTGATGCACACTCTAAGTGGCCTGAGGTGATAGACATGGGTCAAACTGCAACAGCACAACAAACAATTGAGGCATGCAAAGATTTATTTGTAAAACGTGGCTATCCGAAGCTAATTGTAACTGACAATGGTAGTCAATATACAAGCGAAGAATTTTCAGAAGTTGTAAAGAAAAGAGGAATACACCAATGCTTCTCTCCGCCATATCACCCAGCTACCAATGGAGCTGCCGAGAATTTTGTTAAGACTTTTAAAAGTCGGGTTGTGACGTTGCACCTAGAGTGCAAGTCACAACAAACCCCAAACCCGCGGGGAAGAGCCGAACGGGTGAGTCCCGTCCCATCGGGAAACACCCGAAGGTAACCGAAGCCCACCGACGCTCGGCTGAGCCGAGCGCCAGCGAGCATTACGACCACGGCCTGCGAAGCAGCCACAAGTAAAAAGGAAAGAAATCCACGAGAAGCGAAGAGGGAGAGAGAGAGAGAGAGAGAGAGAGCGAGAGAGAGAGAAAACGAGAGAGATACCGACACTCACACAGTTACACGTACACCATTACCCGCACACGCCGACGACACCAGGTTAGCCTGCATTCTACAGCCGATCTGCTCCTCCCCTCGCAATACCAACCCTTTCTACCTCACACTCCCCGTCACACTACACCACCCCCCCCCCCCCGCAATACCGACCCTTCCTACCTCACACTCCCCGTCACCCTACACACCCCCCCCCCCCCCTCCGCGCGCGTATCTATAAGTTAGGATCAAGTGACGCTAAGGGCTGAGGCGTGATCAGCCCCCGTTAAAGTCTACAACCCTTTTGTACCTTTCGTAGTTTAAGTCGACTCACCCCCCCCCCCCCCCCCCCCCCGATCGCAACACATGTACCCCCCCTTCACAAATATACACACCAAGTTTTACCTATTCTATCGGCCCCGACTTTCTCGCCCCGTCTCTAATTGTCCCCCCCCCCCCCCCCCCCCCCCCTTCCACAGTATTAGTGCGGACTCAAAACCCGTCACAGGGTAAAAAAGATAGTAAAAAGCGGAAAATCATTGAAAGAAGCGATTCGTTTATTCCTTTTCGACTATCGAACTTAACCTCATAGTATGACTAATAGATCACCAGCGTCGTTACTGTACAAGCGTGAATTACGCACACGCTTCAGTTTGTTGAATCCCGATACAGAGTCATTTGTATTAAAGAAACAACAACAGCAAATTGATGGTAAAAGAGGTCGAAGAAATGTAACATTTTCCGTAGAAGATACCGTGATGGTAGATGATCATAGAGTCAGAAGTGAAAAGCGTGTCAAAGCGGTAATAAAGAAACAATTGTCACCTGTTACTTATTTAGTTGAAGTCGAGCCGAACCTAGTCTGGAAGAGACACGTTGATCAAATCATTTCTTTTGAGCAAAAGGCCGTAGTGTCCAAAACAAAGGAAGTTGAACAGAAAAATTCGTTACGTAGGTCTGAACATTATAAAGCAAGGGCTGGTAATTAAAAAATAAAAAGGGAAGGAATGTAGGATATGTGAACTTGTCAGTAAATACAGGAATGAATAGGAATAAGAGTATGAAAAGGATCAGTACACTGCCGTTGCCCAGACCGGTAGGTCGTGGGTCATAACATTGTATATCTGAGTTTCCTTAATAAACGTGTTTCGTGTATACTGTGTTTATTGTATATTTCTGAATCCCTTTATGCATAAACACAACATAGCCGAAGACGAATATAAAAAGAAGACGAAGTGCGCAATCCCACGAAGTATCCCTACGCAAAACACGGATCAACCTAATGAAATGAATATTCCTAAGTTGAAACGATTATTTATGATTCAAAATTCCCACAACCTAGTCAAAGCCAGGGTCGAGCTTTTGGAATCCTTATTGAGATTAGAACACTTAAATACCGAGGAAAAAGAGAACGTCTATAACTTAATACGAACAAACGCAGATATATTTTACTTACCAGGCGATAATTTAGGATGCACTGACGTAATTAAACATAAAATAACTATAACTGATGAGCAGCCAATAAATACGAAACACTATCGCTACCCACAAATCTATAAGGAAGAAATCCAAAAACAAGTAGAACTATTAGTTTGAGATATTATTCAACCTTCCGCGTCTTTATACAACTCTCCGTTGTGGATAGTGCCTAAGAAACCGGAATCCAAAGGGAATAAGCGCTGGCGCATGGTGATTGACTATAGATCGTTAAATGAAAAAAACGCTAGGAGACGCATACCCGCTACCTAATATCACAGACATCTTGGATCAATTAGGTGGTGCCAAATATTTCTCAGGCTTCGATCTAGCCTCCGGGTTTCACCAAATTCACATGGACGAAAGGGACAAAGGTAAAACTGCCTTCACAATGCCTTGCGAACATTACGAGTTCAATAGGATGCCATTCGGTTTAAAAAACGCACACGCAACCTTCGAGCGCTTAATGGATCAAGTGTTAACGGGGCTCTAAGGAATAGAAATTTTCGTATACCTCGATGATGTTGTATTATATGCAGAATCGCTAGAAGAACATGACGAAAAGTTTGGAAAATTACCGTCAAAAACTTGAGACGTGAGAAAACAGGCTAAAAACGTACGACGACGTTGGTAAAATTGAAATATTACCACCTAACGAAAATTTAACCGAACAGACCAGAGGAAAACAAATCGTAAAGTCTAACCCTGTCATAATCGAAGATATCCAGACCCGCTGTAATGTAATCACGATTCGAGACAATATAGTAACGAAAAAGGGAGCAATTATTTGGTTTGCAAACGAACACGGAGAACCCCTAGATTCCGGAGGAAAATCACTCGCAGCCTGCGGCAGAGCTATAAAACTAGGAAATATTAACGCAAAGGGAGGAGAAACATGGTTTAAGAACAGGGATTCAAGAAAACAATTTGGAATAATCTTATCAGCAGAAGGAGATGTGAGCGAGCAATTATAATCCGCTATCCACGAACTCAAGACTCTTATCACACAGTTTAAAATAACACCACTATTCATATCAGAAACTAAAGTAGGAATCTATACAATTCCCTGGAAACACATTGTTAATGTATTCAGAATAACATTCATCGCCGACCCCGTAAAAATTCTAGGCCTATAATGATGGTAAAAGCACAAATCGGGGTCTTCAATAATCAATAGAAAGAGTAATAATAAACACGCACGTCGCCGGAATGAGACTGCAACAAGACGTAGTGGTGATGAAAGACCTATCCCAGCCTTTAGTCCTCGGATTAAACTTCCTAGACAAAATGGACGCAAAAATAGACCTGGAAAACGATTTACTAATATTAGGACAACCGCCGATCACCATACCATTCGCAGACCAACGTCGAAAAGAACAAAGGCAGGAGCGAGACGACAGAATGGAAATACAAGAAATAACAGCCAACCTATTTGACGCCCCACTTCACACCCCGCTAGCACATTGTGTCGCCAAAGACCTCGGAATGAACGCTGGAATAGCCCTACAATTCAAACATCATTCGGTTCCATAAATCAACTGAAAGAACAAAATCCTGAAGTAGGCAGCGCACTTGGATTGCAATGGCGACAACGCTTGATATTCTATTTAATAACTAATAAAAGAAAGAGCAGCGACAAACCAACGTACGACGACTTGCAAGATGCATTGAAAACCCTTTATCATAAATGCTCCATGCTCAGAATTAACGAGATAGCAATGCCAAGAATAGGCTGCAGATTGGATCAACTAGATTCCAACACTGCAAAGCAGGTGATTGAATGAGTATTGCTAAACGACTTTAAAATAACAATCTACAATATGAAAAAAATGAAACACGCCACCACGCAATTTCCAGAATTACCGGAATTCGCAGGGAAGTCGTAATAACCTCTGATCATACGTTCACCCTTCAAAACGCGCCATTAAAAACACGTGTATATACCGCCATGACGAATCCAATTCAAACTACAAGTATACCTTAACCGGGCAAGACCGCGGTCGTCAGCCTTTCCTCCCTTAGACATAAAAATACAACCAACGAATAGCAGCCCATGACTAAACTACACCCATTCAAGCTCCACTTACCTCGAACCTGGATAACCCTACGCGTAAGACTACATCTATATATATGATATACATAACATGACTTCCGAGTCCGCAAGGAAAGCACCAAGTCTTGGTAAAATATTTTGTAAATAATGATTTTCGGATTACAGTAATAAATTGACCGTAGAAGGAATCAGACGATTTGATTGACACGATTAACGTGTGTCTGATGTGGTGCAGTCGGGAGGTTAGGAAACGGATGACGCCAGAGATTGTGGTTGATAGTGATATGGTATTGACAAACTGTTTATTATGAGAGAAATCGAGTTACAAGAATTGGATGGTATAATAGAAATGCGAAAACAGGGAAAAAGACGAAGCTAGTTGGTAGATGCGTGTACGCAAAGAGCACGGCGAAGACTGGTTACAGATGAGGAAAAAAATGCAGGCTCGCCCCCGAGTCGAGGCCAAGGGTCGCGTCGCGCCATAAATGCCACATGTAGGGAAATTCCCGGCACGGTCAAACCCTTGGCTCTCGGCTAGCGCGGCGAGGCCTGGACACGCGAAAGTTAACTGTAAAGGGCAATAGTTGTTAAAAGACAGAAATGGAGAAAAGGAAATATTATAATGGTTTTTCGCCGGCTTGCCAGTGGCGGGTGTCCGACACATCTGATTTATTTTACTTCGGATCAGCTCTGAATCGACGAACTGTTTTTCGTAACAACACCGACAGGAGTTGCTCACAGGTAACGGTGGGCTCCTAGGGACATTTTCTGACAGTTGCGATTGGTATTGCGCCGGCGGCTTAAACAGACGGTAACTGTCAGCCAATAAAATTCGAACGAGTTAACGCTCGCACATAAGGTGCGCACTTTCCTCATGGACACACGGTATGACTGATATCATGTCAAGCTAGATGCACTGCTGCAATGATCCATAAAACCAGTGACTGCAAAACCTTCAAAACCATTAATACCAATTATCATCATATCATATATAGTATTAAAGTTCGAAACCAAATTTTGGATGTTCGAATGTTCGGATGTTCAGAAAGTGACGTCACCCAAAATTTTTTCTCTCTTGACGTCATTGATCTATAGTAATCGTCGACGACGAAAATCAGCTAGCCGAACTCCTCAGTCCGGAAACAGTCGCGCAGTAGGGAGGACGTATGAAAATCGCGCTCTACAGAATTCGAGTACCCAGTTCTCTATCTCGTTGATCCTGCGCTCCAGGTCCACTACCTGCTGAAACTCGGCCTCCAGGACTAGCGCTCCGTAGTTACTGCACTCGAGGTCTGCTACCTGGTGAAACTCGACTTCACGGACTAGCAGACCAACATTCACTACCCATTGAACAATCCTCAAGCAGCGAGGGCGTGAGGTATCCGGTAAATCTTGTATCATCTGGTAAAACACTGGCAACGAGTAAGCGAGCGCAACGAGCGCACGAGCACAAAAACCAGCTTCACTAGGCAGCTGACCCCGAGCGAGCTTAGTTTGTAAAAACCGATATTATCTTACGTATGGTAGTAAATTATTAAAGCTTGATGTTTTGTTAAAATTGTTGTTGTGGTTTGAGAAATCCTTGAAAATTCTTCAGGAAAGGAAAAAGAAGGCGTTTCAATGATCTATGCTTAGGAATGTAGTATAGATCCTTATTGCACGTAGTATGTGATCTATGACCCATCTACCTCTCCATCATACCATGTTTTCCAAATATCACCAGCTCCAGTCTCACAATCAGTTGACCAGTGAACTTCGCAGAGCAGAGCAGACCTGCTGTACTTACGATAGGGTAACGGAAATATATGTTCACAATCAGTCAATTAAACTGATCATCAAAAATCGCATTCCGGGAATATTGTGTCATACTAAAGCAACATCTACGTTTCAGAAACAATCTGTCTGTAAATATGGAAACTGAGACTTCTGTTGATGAGTAGGTAATATAACGTATAGACGAATGAGTCGTGTGTTGTAAACACAGTAAAGATCCTGCTTTCGTTTAGTTAAAAATTGAGAAGCGTCAAAATAGTGGCCCACTTGCACATGGGTTGCCATACAATACACTGAAAGACACATCGATAATTTAAGAAAAATCTGTTATGTCTGTTATTACAAAATAGTCAGTAGTTTTGCGGATTATCGTACATGATTTGATGGGGTCAAAGTGAAGATATGCGCGTATTGCATATTATCCGGTTATTCACTCAAGTTTTAGAAGTCGTGATAGAATTTACACAAAAAAGATCTTCTGGCGTTCAAAATCCTGTGCGATTACCAAAAATAAATCAAAATTTAGAAATAAAATACGTGGAAATCATGGTATGTATACGGTTTTGTAAATGCTGTGCATACAATCATGCAGAGTACTTTATTGGTATGAATTCCGGAATCAATTCGAAGGGTTCCGGAAAATGAAGTATGCATTTAAATATTGTTTCATGGCATGAGAGAATTGGGGCATTGGATTTGTGTTTACTACGATACCGAAGTATTACACGTATATGGTAGCGCTAACAAGAGAGTATTGCACGATGACCATAAGACATTTTTACATAGATTGTTGCCTTACGGTAATATACGAGTTGTGTTCGAAAAAGTTCAGCAACAAAATAATTACTGGGATTGCGGTGTATTTTCGATAGCTTTTGCAACTTTTATCGTTCATGGTGTGAATTCTTGTGAGGTTCAGTATGATATTCCAAGGATAAGACCGCATTTAATCAGTATGTTCAATTCAAATTGTTTAATACCGTTTCCATCGATACAAGTCACCTCGCACAGCACGATGCCGTGCAAAACCTTTTCTATAGGTTGTAACGATATTTTAAATTCAAAGTGCCCGCGAGGTTTTGCTTGACACAGCCATCTCGATTCAGGCGTCAAGCGGGAGAAACGGCTGAACATTTTGAACATTCTACGGGAAGACGCCAAGCCGACCAATCTTAAATTCCCCGCAAAAATTTTATACTCATTTTTAATAACAGTTTTTAATCCATTTCAACACATCGTCATTACCAGTCAGTCTCCGTAATTACAAGAACGTGTAATTCATGATTAAACAATAAAACGAAGACACGAAGTCGAAACAATGATCAATTTCAAAACTTTCGCGCATCGCTGAGTCAGCACGAAGGAGGCTTCCACAAAACCGTAGTCTTCAACTCCATCATAAAATACTATCATCGAGACGATTATACGACGGAGCTGCGGCCAGATAATAAACAACGAGATGAGTGATTTTTAATTTATTTATGAAAATTAAACTTTTTATCATCATCCCAGACGATTTTATAACCTGACGTGTGTTAATTTCGGCGTATTTTATTTTAATTTATTTGTGAATGTTTGAATGAATGTGTAATTTTAATTATTTTGACTATGGACAGGTTTTAAAGAGGTTCTTCATATATTTAGTTATATTTCATCTCGATTTTATTTACATGTTATTTATATTTCATTTATATTTTATTTATATTTAATTTATTCAATTGAGAGTCAATGTCATATTTATTATCGTTCTCGTTATATTGTTTTGTAAGCCTGTCCATCGATTTCACGTTTTTTCTTTTAATTTGACAAAAGGCTCAAATTCTTCATCGTCCCCTTATTTATATTATTTATATCTTATTTATACATGTTTTTGATCTCCCACATCAATCCTAATAGGCAAAAACAGAAATAAAACAAACAAGTAAATACAAGGTATTCTTAGAAAATATACTTAAGCAAAGGTTGTGAAGCGAGTCGGTAAGACGAATATTCAAGTACGTAAATCAGTGGTAGAAATAGGTTTGTCCGAAAAGAACGTCGCTATGTATAATAAGGAGCAGAAGCAACCGAATCGATCGCTCAATACAAATACTGGGACTGATTTCCAATGTATACAAGCAAATACGAAGAAAATCACAGGATCTATAGGAAAGGCAGACGATACACGGACGGCTACGTTACGCAACGTAAGATATAATTAAAAAAAGGCGTGCGAAAGAATTTGAAGAACAACGGGCTTACCGACTCGAAGTCGCTGCAATGTAAAAGAAACAAAAAAGAGAAACCATAAATCATCTGGAAAATACAAAGACGTCCGTGATACATAAAAAAGATGCAGATAGAACGAAAAGAAGTCGCGCAAAAGAATCTGAGGAAGAACGGGCTAACAGACACAAGGCCGCTGTAACATATAAAACGGAAATGAGGGAATCTATTTGGAAGACTCGTTTGAATAAAAGAAAATGTAATTGTAGTGTTTGTGGGAAACAGGTAAACGAGTTAACACAGTGTTTACGTAGCGAAAGCTTTATTTCGACTCTGATACCGATGTACAATCTTGGAACTTATCCCCACCTCACGAGTGCGAGGTGGGAATACGTACAGAGCACTCGTTGCTCACACGCCTATACTACACTCCCTTCCGCCAAATCTACAAACTATATTAAGTAAACCTATTTTACAACTATACTCGCATACATACTCATCTTCCACGGCTCGGCTACACGTAGCGCGAGGCTTTTTTCTCGGCGATTCTCGGCGATCGTCGCAAGGTTATTTTCCCCTCGGTTTCGCACTTTCCCCCGGTACCAGATGACGGTACGCTCACCTCGTTATCTCTACCGCACTCTCGCAGCTGATCAACGTGTCGCTTAGCGATTTGACCCGATCCAAATTCGACTTCATACGTCACTGGCCCTAATTTCTTATTAATTACCGCGTGCGTCCAAGATGGTGAGTGGGCACTAAAATTCCTTGCCCAAACTTTCTCATTGTCGTTAAACACGACTATTCTCTTCCCTCTTGAATTTCGTACTTGTCGCGCGGTCTCAAAGCCTTGTTTTATTTGGATATCTGGCCGTAGGAGGTCGAATTTGGTTCAAATTTCTCTACCTAGCATCAACTTCGCTGGCGTTTCGCCCGTTGTACAATTTATCGGTTTGTTTTCTCGCAATAAGATCTTTAGTTTCCGTTTTGAGGTCTTCACGAAGTTTTCCGCTGCGCCGTTCGATGCCGGATGTTTTACCGCCGAGAGCGTATGTTTTATCCCTAACTTTTTAAGAAAACCGGTTAATATGCCACTCGTCAATTGTGGCCCGTTTTCGTTTACTACTTGCAAGGGGAATCCGAAACGCGAAAAAACTTCTTGAAACGCCGCAACCGTTTTTGAAGCCGTTGTTGACTTCGTAAAGAAAACTTCTGGCTATTTCGTCTTTGCGTCTATCATTAATAGGAGATTTTGTCCTTTGTGCGGTCCAGTAAAGTCCATATGGACCCTTTGCCAGGGTCGCTCCGACCATTTCCACGGATTTAATTCGCTTTTAATCGGATTATCTTTGACTACGACGCATTCGGACGCATTCATGATATGTTCTCCCTATTTCTTCAATTTCTTTGTCCATACCCGGCCATCAAAAGAATGATCGAGCCGTTGCCTTCATTTTCACGATACCTGCATGCGATGCATGCAGCTCCGATAATATCGTGGTTTTCAGTTTTTCCGGAATTACTACGCGATAGCCCCACATCAGGCAATCTTGTTCGATGTATAACTCGTCTTTCTTCGTTGCGAACTGTTTGACCTCATCTTTGATCATTCTTTCGTCTGGCCAGCCGTTCCTCAAGTATAACGTTATTTGCGACAATAATCTATCTTTTCTCGTCTCTTTTGCGATGACTTTGTGATCTAAACATGAGAATGATTCTTGTTCGACAAAGTTCATATACGTATACTCCTCTTCCTCATAATCGTCTACGGGCATTGGTAATCCTGACAACCCATCCGCACAATTCTCTTTCGATTTCACATATTCAATGTCATAGTCGAACGGGTTAAAAAAATCGGCGTATCGTTGCACTCTTCGCGCTGCCATGATTGGGATACCTTTTTTCGCGCCAAAAATTCGAACTAACGGTTGATGATCGGTGCGTAGTACGAATTTTCCGCCGTACAAATAGCCATAGTACTTTGTTACCCCGAAAATTATCGCGCGTGCTTCCTTATCGATTGGCGCATAATTTCGCTCACTTGGCGATAACGCTTTTGACGCATATGCTATTGGACGATCACCTTCGGGAGTTGCATGCGAAAGTATTGCCGAAAGCCCATAATCTGAGGCGTCGCATGTTAAAATTACTCGTTTTCCCGGATCGAAGTTCATCAATACTTCTGTCGATCGCAATTCTTCTTTTGCCTTTTCAAATGCCCTTTGGCATGCTTCCGTCCAGTGAAGTTGTTCCATTTTTAAGCAATCATATAACGGTTGGAATTTCGTCGTGCGGTCCTCGATAAATTTATCGTAATAATTAATCATGCCCAGAAAAGCTTGCAGCTCTTCTACATTTGTTGGTTGGGTGCCTCAACTATCGCCGCTATCTTGTCTTTGAGCGTATGTACTCTGTGTTCGTCGATCTGTAGACCTAAGTACGTGATTTTTTTCTGAAAAAACTCACGCTCCGACTTTTTTTTAACTTTAACTCACACTCAGTTAATTTCTCGACGACCTCTGTCGAGTTTTTTACAATTTCCGTCATCGTTCCCGCTTTTATGATTATATCATCTAAAAAAACTGTTGCGTTTCGCATTTTCGCAAGGATTTTTTCCATTTCTCTCTGAAAGTATCCGGGCGCCGACGCTATTTCATATGCTAATTTGTTATATTGATAGAGACCCTTATGCGTATTTATCGTCAAATACTTTTTCGAGTCCTCGCTTAGCGGTACTTGCGCGTACGCTTCTTTTAGATCAATTTTCGTAAAGAATTTCCCCCTCTGTAAACTAGCTATTAGATGCTCCACCTTGGGCAAGGGGCATCTGTCGATAGCTATGTTCGGGTTTACTGTGACCTTGTAATCGCCGCATAACCTTACGGTCCCATCCGGTTTGATTGTCGGTACGACGGGTGTACCCCGATCGCTCACTTCTACTGGCCATAAGATTTTTTCCGTAACGAGTCGATCGATTTCCGGCGAAACTTTTTCCTTTAACGCGAAAGGTATTGACCCTGCTTTATGATAGATTGGTACCGCATTTGCTCGCGTTTTAATCACAAATTTCGATTTATTATAAGTATCGAGCCCCGGGGAAAAAAACTTATGATATTTTTTAACGATTTTTTTTCGTTCGTCTCGTACCGTTTTTTCTTCTTCTGTTAACGTTTTGACTCGCTCCGAATTTGCTTTGATTTTTTGTATCGCGCTCTTTTTTTGTTAGACTTCTAGAGGCCACAAGCCTAATACGTGTAACCAGTCGCGTCCTATAAGTGGTTTACCCGTTTTCCCGACGACGTACAATTTGTTTTCGTCGCAATCGCGCCATATTCGATTTTGATACCGCGTAAAATTCCCAACGGTTTACGTTTTTCCCCACTATAATAGCTCAGCGTGACTTTAGCCTCCTCCAATTCTAGTCGCGGAAAGTACTTTTCCCTATCTATTTCGCTGATTATCGAGACCGCCGACCCGTCATCTATTTCCATTTCCAACTGTTTATTTTCAATTCTTATTCCCAAACACTGCGGTTCGATTTGAGAATTTTATTATTCCTAAACGTTATTGAAAATAAGTCGGCGACGCTCTCTGAATCGCTTTCTGTTTCGGTTACGTCCGTCTCCGCGTTCACGGTATCGACGTTCTTCGCCATTTGTTTTTTTTTTCTTTACCGGCTTGGCCCCTTTACATACCGCCTGTAGATACCCGGTCTTTCCGAAAGTCTCGCACTGTTTGTTTAGATGCCAGCAGTTTCGTCTGTAGTGGTTCGGCTTCCCGCAGCATGAGCAGCGTGTTCGACTCGTACTCTGTTGTCGCTCCGTTCGGCCTGCCCGCGGTGTAAATCTCGTTCTCCTTTCTGTCATGTTCCTGCCTCGAAACTGTATGCGGTGAGCGTCGAAGTCATCGTTTCGCTCGCTGCTGTCCTTCTCCACGGTCTGTGGCTCCAATGTCTCGGCAGCCTTGTTTGCCCCCAAGATCGCTGTCGCTGTTTTGATTGCGACATCGAGCGTCAGATTTTCGATTTTGAATAACGCGACTTTTATTGCCTTGTTTCGGATTCCTGTGATGAGTTGGTCCCGCAGGGCTTCGTTCTCGTCTTTGAATTTACAATTCCTTGCTAAACTGCGCAAGCCAGCTATGTACTGAGCCGCTGATTCATTTTCTTTTTGTCTTCTTTCTTGAAATTGTTGTCTCAGCACTGTTTCATTCACGTTTGGCTTTAGGTAATTTCCCATTTTCGTTATAATATCGTTTAGATCGGTTTCCTTCGGCTTCTTTGGCGCGCATACTTTTCGGACAACACTGTACGTTTCCGCATCGATTTTTGTTAGAAAAATCGACTTTTGTTTTCCTTCGTCATCAATGTCATTTGCTTCGAAATATAGCTCGATACGTTTCACGAAGTCTTCCCAGTCGTCCGTTCCGCATTTAAAATAGAGTTTTGCAGTATATTCTATTGCGATCTTTCTTCCTCCCGTTTCCTCTATTCGGCTCTTTACTTCGTTCACTTCACTACCGTCACTTAGCTCAGACTCATTTCCTTTTACATCTGCGATTTCTTTCCCCTTCGCCTTACTTTTGCAGTCTTTCCTTAACACTCGCCGTAAGTCTTCCAATTTGAATTCTTCACTAGCTTCTAACCCTCTCCTTCCTAGCTCGTCGATAATTTCCTGTTTATTCAACGCTTGTATCCACGCGGTACCCCGGTTTTCCGACATCTGTTGCTTGTCTCATTTTACTTTTGTAGCCTGGTTTCGTCAAACTCGTCTCCACTGTAGTGTTTGTGGTAAACAGGTAAGAAAGTTAACACAGTGTTTACGTAGCGAAAGCTTTATTTCGAATCTGATACCGGCGTTCAATCTTGGAGCTTATCCCCACCTCACGAGTGTGAGATGGGAATACGTACACAGACACTCGTTGCTCACACGCCTATACTACAGTAATAGGACAGAAGGCCTGATGTTACTTCTGACAAAAAAAAAAAGGAGAATTATTCCTTCTGTGATATCTGATGGAAGGGTGTTAGAAAATCCAGATTTTATAGAAGACGAAGTGGAACTACAATATTTGGGAAAAACTAATTCACGTCAGTTTTGTAATACTAAACATTTTATTTCTGAATTATACAGTAGTAAGAGTCTTCCAATATGTGTGACAATATCGCCAAAAAATCGCCAGAGTGGCATGGATATCGGTTCTAGGGTAAAAAAAATAAAGGGTAAAAAAATTAATTTTTTTATACCGGAACCTCGACCGAATTTGTGTGGCTTCATTTTTTTTACCCTAGAACCGAGATCCGTGCTACTCAGGCGATTTTTTGGCGATATTGTCACATATATTGGAAGACTCTGTAATTTTTTCAGCGAAAAAAGGGTCCTTTTTGAATAAAAAAAAAAATTTCTTGCTTTTTTGGTAAAAAATCAGCGTTACCGGAACGTAAAAACTTTTTCAAAAATTCCTCTCGAAAGCTAAGAAAGAACTACAACTTTTATGTAGAGTTATTTTTTTTCACTTACTTCAAGTTTCCGAGATATATTCATTTGAAAAAAACGACAATTTCTCAAATAATGAATTAAAGAATCTGAAAAAATTCACATAGAGTACCTTTTAGTAGTACTTTGATATAACCAATTATGGGGCAGATCTGAGATGGTCGAAAAAAAAGTGGCCGAGTCGACGGAGAATCCTTCATATGCGCTTTATCCAGATGTCAATGAAGCACGTCAATACGGTCAATTATATGTTATTGATAACGAAATCGCTACTAGAATACGTATGCAGCATCCCAGCAATAGCGATTGCTTGCCAGACTTATTAAGCGTATTAGATAATATTATACGAACGGTCAATCCATATGCGAAGGCGTTTTATATGATGTAAGTACGAGGTGGAAGAAAAAGAAAGATTGTTGTCGAATACAACCGGTTGCCCAGCGTGTGAAGTGAGAATGTGGTTGAAGAGAGATGACAAAGTTGATGAAAATCGTTTCAACATACCAACATGTCATATAATGAAGTGGCGGTGGTGTTTATTGCTGAAGATGGAGATCCTCCAGTACAAAGAGATATATGTGTAATATTGTGTATATTCTAAAATTGACGTTTCTATAAGTATAGTAACTCTGTGTAAACATGTCGACCCTATGACATATCCTCTCATCTTTGCATCTGGTCAATCTGGATGGACGCCAAAGATGAAGCAAAATGAAGGAAAACCAGGGGCGGATTTGATACCTTGGCTGCCCTAGGATACAGAAGATTGCTGCCCCCCTGCTCCCTGCAAAGCGCGAAAAATTGAATGAGGTATAAGAATTTAACGAAAGTAAAAAATAATGAAAGTCTGTAAATGATATTGATGAAGGAGTTCCTTCAAATTTTAGGGATTAGAAAAACTCGTACCACCGCTTTGCATCCGCAGTCTAATGGAATGGTAGAAAGATTGAATAGGACGCTTGTTCGTTATCTTTCTTCTTTCGTTGATCAGGATCAGAAAGATTGGGATGAGTGGATTCCCTTATTTCTTTTATCGTATCGCTCTGCAATTCACGACACTACCGGTTTTTCTCCAGCTATGATGTTGACGGGTCGGGATCTTCCACTTCCGTCAGATTTAGAAAAGGGCGTCAATCCTTCCGTGGCTTCGTCTCAGGTGATTTTTAATTCCGTTTTCCGTCAAAAATTGGACGAGGTTCATGAATTTGCTAGAGAAAGAATTCGTATGGTCTCCGATAAGACTGCGGATCGTTATGACATTAGAGCTAGAAATTTAAAATTTGAGAAGGGAGATTCCGTTTGGTTATTTCAACCTCGTCGACAACAAGGGTTGTCCCAAACTCCAGAATAATTGGGAAGGTCCTTATTTTATTGTTGACCGGATTAACGACGTTGTTTTCAGAATTAGACGTTCCCCTCGTACCAAATCCAAAGTCGTTCATCTGGATCGCTTAGCTCCTTATCAGTCAAGAGCATCGTTTCAGTAGCTCTCTGAAGGTTAGAAAGTTCGTTGACAGGTTAAGGTTAGTTCGATGTTGTTCGATACGGGAAATTTTGATACATCGATTTCTTTGGCTTGAAGAGTGTTTCGGTTCTGCGCTTGGATGAAGTAGTAAGCGTTTGGTCGATCCTCTCTTTTTTTTTTCTAACCAATATATCAGTTTCTTTGAGTTTTTATAGAGTTTCCCCGACGAATTTGCCGTCTTTGGCTGTTCCCGATGTTACCTCCAGCTGTACTGTTTGTCCGGTCTTAGCCTGGGTTCTCCGGATATTCAGATAAGATCGTTCCTTTTCTTTTATTGAATGAGTTATAAATCCAATCAATCGTTTTTTTTCCCAAATTTGCTTAGCGAATTGGGAATCATCCGCTTCCTCTCACTTTTGTCCTCCCAACTCTAGGGAGTGCTGTGTCCGGAGGAAACCTCGGGTCGGTTCACCTGTCCTTGTCTTGATCCCCGCAAGAACTTTGAAAGAAAATCTCTTCCTCTGGGATCCCTTCTGTCTCCTGCCCTTCGGTCTGTCTCGTGTCTTCGGCCAAGGAATCTCATGAAGAACTCACCAACTCACCCTTAACACTTACCTTTATAAAACAAGGCACATAAATTTTGAAATTCAATTTAACGCTCAACTATCTGCTCAAGGTTTTCTGTGGTTTACCTTGAGACTGTGGGCAAATGCCAGATAGTAAAAAGGGAGTCTTTTAATTTTCAGAGTCACAGCTCCAACTCACCTTCGAGCACTGACTGCTAGATCACTTTTTTTGTAATTGTTTATCTTTTCCGAGTCGGGTCGACTCTTTTCCTAGGGGGGGGAGTAATGTTACAAAGGGTAAAATCACCCGTTTTGTCCCCTTTTCAATGATCTAGTAGTCATCATAGATAAAAGACGTTTATAAACCGCTTATGTCTTCCAAAAGAATAAGGTTGCTGCGTCAACTTTCATTATTGTAAAAAACAGTCTATCTCGAGACTTTGAAAGGAGAGCTTCGTTACAAAATAAATCTTTTTCCTCTCTTAATTTTCCGCTTCGGTATCTAATAAAAAAGTTTCAAACAAATGAACAGGTAGAAAAAGATTATAATGACAATATTAAAAAAAGACTATAATAACAATAGTATAAAAAAGATTATAATAACAATAGTATACGCATGAAGTTGGCGGTGGGGTGAGATCCCGAAAACAAAACAAAAAGCATCTAGCAAACCCTTTGACAGCTGTCATCGGCTGTTTATGACAGTCTTTGACAAATATCTTTATAGGTATCCGTTTCTGACGCGCAAAAAATGAACATGCAAACGAAAATTATCAAGATGATTCCCGACGGGAATTGTCTTTTTCGCGCGTTGGCGTATCGTGTATACGGCACTCAAGATCGACACGCAGAGGTGAGACTGAGTATCGTTTCAAATATAGTGGATAATTGGTCTACATTTGCGAGTTTTATTACAGGTAATGAGTCAAACGGTGCTGTGATTAGGTCACCTGGTGATTACAAATCACATATGAATGAAAATGGAATTTACGGGGGAGAAGCAGAATTAGCTGCAGCTGCGGACATTTTTAAGATATGTTTAATCGTGTATCGCGAAGAACAAATTCATCCACACCGGATCGGATCACAAAATGAAACACAATTCTCGCTACTCTTCACCGGCGACGGATACAGTGGACACTTTGATGTCTTGCAGAACCAAAATAAAATTCAGATAGTGAGTAACAAGTATGAAAAGTAACAATCAAATAATAGTAAATCTAAATATATCACCAAACAGTCAAAAGGACAGCCAGGATTTACGATGACAATGGAGAAAGGGGGAGTTTCAAGCAGCAGACAAGGCGATGAAGATGGTGGATGGTCGGAAGTATCACAAAAGAAAGAGGAAAACAAAATTGTAAGTGCGAAGAAGCAAATAAGCCATAGAATAATATCCATCAAATATTCGTATAACCAGGGAAGAGGACGACCAGGATCTATGTTAACCACAAGAGAAAGAGGTGTTTTGCAGAGTGAACAGCAACACAAATATAGAGAGAAAAATAATATAAAGAAGGTGATTTTGGAGAATAACGGGCAGAGCGGTAGCAAAAATAATTCAGCAAGTCAAGGAGATAGATCGATATCAATAGAGAAGGAACACCAATTTTCAACCAACGAATGGAAGCTTAGATTGATGAAAAAAAGAAAAGTAAGCACAGAAGGAATTGAAGTGGATAGCAAGTGCAGACCTGTCATCAAATCAACATGAAGGAATTCGCCTGTCTACTAGACAATGCGTAAGGAAATAGTGAGGCGCGTAGCGCCGAGATGGGGTTGGCGCGCGAAGCGCGCAGAGGCGAAGCCCCTAGTTATATAAATATAAAAAATATATCAAATCAATTAATCAAAAAATAATAATAATAATAAATAAATAAATAAAAGATCTAGCTGTTCGTATTTGAAATGTATATTATTCATAAATATAAACGAGAAGCTTACAAATTAACCGCATCCATGTGTTGTTCGGATTCTTCTTCAATATCATCTAAATTAATTTTTTCCATATTTTGAAATATTTTGACCCGATAACGTCACGTCTTATAAATTTATACGGAGGCACACAATACACACGTACAAACATACGCACACATTCAACTCTCAGACCAGAGGTAGTGAACTATATAGTGAGAGTGCGAAGCACCGCACAAAGAGGAGACCCCGAGTATAGGATACGCTGTGTAATGTTTCCATCTCATTCTTTTGCACGTTCAATATATATGTTTGTCTCTTTCTATAACGCCTCAAGTTTTCGTGTTACACTTGATTTTACTCCTCATATTTTTTCCGTACCGGGCCCTATAACTGAAATCCTTTCTTAAGGAGTAAACTCCAATAATACGGAGCACTGTATCGGCCGTAAGCTTGATAAACTCATCGCAGATCGTCGACGACATATAACTCGTACGTTCACTGCCCGGATTGCCGTACCTCGAATTATGGTCAGCCAGGAATGGATCAAATTCAGCCAGTAGCTCCAGAGTCATTAAATAATTGCCGTTATTTGGCGAACCAAACTTTTCGTCGTGACCTCTGAATGGTAGTCCTCGTGAGGCTAGAGCTTTTATGGTTGCCGCTACGCGTTTTAACACGTTCCTCCATTACGTTATTTCGTCATTGAGGTGTGCTGTTAGCCGCTGATCAATACGACCGAGAACATTTCCTCTCTGTTTCATGTTTAAAATGCATAACTTATGGGATGCGGAATTCTCGTGCTGTGCCACCCGACTGGTAGCGTTCTTCCAATCATTATATCCTGTGCTGCCGAACTGGGTCCCACCACCAAACGCAAGACACGGCCCGCAATAAACTCGACCAGTACTTTGAGAATAAATCAACCAGCTTCGGTGAGCTTTCTCTCCATCCAAGAGTTGCCGTTCAAACAAAGATTTCGATAAATAACGCGTGTGGTCTTCGTATATGCGCTGGCTTTGAGAAAAATCAACATCCATATTTTGTTGTACTCCATTCATTGCTATCCAGTTCCTGGTCTTGTCGTTTATACGCCATTGAGCTGGATCTTCGCTCACTTCAAGCGTATCATTTTCATTTTTCTCACTTTTTAACGATTCCACGAAAATTTCGGCAGTACAGTTAGAGTGAACTGTTGTGGGCACGATCTGGACGATCTGGTTACCACATGTACTTGTACTGGGTTGTTCGGTATTTTCGCTGCCACTAGTATTAGTTATCGTACATGGTGGACAAGAGGAATAATTGTTTCCAGGGTCAGTCATACTTACCGCCGGCCTCTTGAAAAATGCCTCCAATTTGTTAATTTTTTTTTTTACAAACTAAGATTTTCGAAGAGCCAAGAGCAAAGAGCAGGCGCGAGGGGATTGCAGCACGTTGACCCAACATTGTATATTAACAACATACAATGTGGTATCCAATACTTAATAACACTCTTCAAAACTATAATAACAACATACAATGTTGCGTGAACGTGCTGCAATCCGCTGGAGCTTGCTCTTTACTTTTGGCTCTTCGAAAATCTTTTAATTCGACTCAAACCCATTCTGTTAGTAAAGACAGTATTCAGCGCAAAACTAATAACGAGAGTGCATGATTTGCTAAAATAGTTGTGTTAATTTCGTGATTCGATTAGTAAGTTTTATTCCGATTAAATATATATTACAGTTTAAAGAGTGGTGTTAAGTATTTGATACTGCAAGATGAGTGATGGGCGGAAAAAGTTAAGCGGAGCGGAGTACAGAAAGCGAGCGAAAGAAAAGACCGAGAAGCAAGATGATGTCGTAAAGAAAAGTTAACAAACTGGAGGCATTTTTCAAGAGGCCGGCGGTAAGTATGACTGACCCTGGAAACGATTATTCCTCTTCTCCACCGTGTACGATAACTAGTACTAGTGGCAGCGAAAATACCGAATAACCCAGTACTAGTATCTGTTGTCTCTAGTAGAGCAAAGTGAAAATCATACGCTTGGACTTGGAGTGAGCTAGTAAGCAAAGATCCAGCTCCATGATTCAAACTTTGAGTGATCAGAATCTTTATACGGGTAAATTTTGTTGCGAGGTGCCATGGATAAACTTTTGAGGTTTTAGACGTTCAGCGTATGGGTTCACAGAGGGCACAACTTGTAAAAAAAAAATCTCATCAAGTTTGGCTAGATGGGATAATGGTTTCTAAGGCCTTCCATCTTTGTGTACACTGATAAAAAAAAACGTCGATATGGCTAAACATACGGTCAAATACCAGCAACTAAATATTTTTGGACATCAATAAAAGTGTTGTCATTCAGAGGCTCAGTCCGAAGCTGTGACCAAAATATACTGTTGGAATGACACAATTTTAGTATAAGTCCAAAAACTATTTACACTTCTCGCAAAAATTAAGGGAACAACAAAATTTTCGAAATTTTTTGGTGATTTTCAACAGGCTGTATTTCAGTGAAAAATGGTCGTGCAAGAAATAAAAAAACAAAGCTTTTGAAGCTTGAAAACTCTAGTTTTTGAATTTTTTGGTTCAAAATTTTCCGAAGCACTATTAGCCATGCAATCCTTGGATAAAGCACGAAGAAAAAATTTTTAAAATTTTTCACATTTTTTTTTCGCTCTACGGGCATGGAAAAATTTTTCCGAGCTAAAAATACATATACTGTACTAAATATGTCTTTAATTATAGTGATTATTCACTGCAACAGCACGTGTTGGTTCTCTCAGTCTGTCAAACAATCATAATTGTTAAGTCTCTACGATAGAGACTTACATGTATATATGTGTATATATAGGAGTTTGAAGTTAGTGACCACTGTGCTTATATATTAAAAATAATTCGTCCAAGTTATAAACGAGTAATAAACGGTTAAATTCTCAGCAAAAATAATTACGTATGGACAATTTTGATAGAATTTTATCAGATCTTCAAACGATGTATTTCAAAACTTGCAGGGTGATAGAAAAGAATTTCAAAAAAATTATTCCATTTTAGAGTTTTTTCCCACCGTAATTCTTATACTATATAATTATAATAAAAAAATTGGAATTAAATTTATGTACTTCTCTTAACGTTCTAATATAGAATTTAATTTTTTTTCTTAATTATTATTTTATAACTTCACCTTATGGCATAGAGTTTTTATATAACTCAGCCACGTTTTTCCTACTTTTATAGCGTAGATCGGCTTTATAATTATTTTTGCTCAGAATTTAACCGTTCATTACTCAAGAAAAGCAAAAAATATTAATTTAAATACTTATCCCGGGGAAACGGTTCAAGAACAGTCAAGATACCGTGGACACTTTTAAAGAGCATATATCATAAATATATGCAAATCCAGCCTAATTACGAAGCGATAGCATAAGATGCAGCCGAGTAACATGTAAAATGAACACGAAGACGAAAACCTTACATGTTATTTTAATGTAGAAACTTTGGCCGCCGTGGGACAAACTTTAGGATATATATATTAGGGTGGTATATATATTGTAACTGGTGCGGTTTATCTTGAGGCCAGAGCCTATGAGATAAACCCGTTATTGTGTGTTCTTTGTCACTTTTCAATGAAAGAATATATTTATAAGGAACCGCCTCTGATGGGTAAAAAGCAGGATCAGCTTATCAGACCCAAAAACCCTGGTCAGTCGAACTATGCGGACTTAGGTATCACCAAAGCCGCCTTGATATGTGAACAGGCACCTCCGCCCGTTGTGCCCTTCGGAAAGACAAGGGCTTGTTCGGCCGTTGCTTCCAGCTTGAGGCAAGTGAGAGAGGCGTATGTCACCTAATCGGAGATACGAGCTTTCCAGTACTCCCTTCTAATTGCGAACTCGAAGTAAACAGTCGCCTGCCTATTATTAATTGTAGGTTACTGACCCTAAACACCGCCAATCCTCCAGACCAGGGATTACCTTGGCTGGCTGTTGGTTTACTTCCCCCCCCTCCTTTATCCAAGGCGAAACTTTCTGTTAGAGAAATATGATTGACAACGACAACGAGTGCATGTTTAGGTAATAAATTTGCTTTAATAGCGATAACTCAAATACATTTGACATCGTCCGTGGTCAGCGATTTGGTTTCTAAAGTTAACAATAGAGAACAAAATTATAAAATAAAAAATAAAGAAATAATAAAATGGTCCCTACAGTTCAAACGTTTTCTAAATAAGCGGCTCTATTCTATCTTTGCTAATTCTTTTTAGAGGTCCCGGGCTATCGTGGACTCTAATTCTATAATATCTTTATAATATTCAAACTAAGCGCTTTGCTTGAGGTTCCTCTCCCTAAACTTGAAGCTTAATTCGATAATGTTCTCTAGGCGAGGAACATTTCGTTTCAATATAATGCAGCTCGGCGCTTTGCCGGTCAACTGGTAACCGCTCTTCGTGGTCTTCCAATTTATACTCTCCCGGAGCTGTTGCCAGATTACCTTGTCGACGTCCTTCCCCTACTTGTGTGTCCTGTTATGGGTCATCGTCCTGGTATGCGTTGGTCAACGTCCGTCGTCTTTGTTTATTATTTTGGATTTATGTAGGTCACTGTCAGTGTCGATGGTGATTTCGTTCAGTTGTCCGTTATAGTTGTTGTCGTGATTTGAGTATGTCACGGGCATTGTTGATAGTATGCGTTCTTGAACAGCTGTCTGTTACAATACATATATATACATATATTGTATGTATACGTCAATAAGTCTTAGAAGTGCCGCATTCACGTTTTCCCTGTATTTTACTTTTACCCAACAGTGATTCTATTTTTACGAAAGCTAGTATTTGTAACAGCCTAGAAAGTTCGAGTCCATTATCCATATTGTAAATAACTTGTATAAATACTGACGTTGAAGGCGGCGCCATTTTACAGACTAAATTGTTTCCAAACCATAATCGATAATGATTAGAATACTCAAATGATTATGTTTTAAGAAATTCTTGGGCAAAAAAAAATTGCGCACTGATATATTACAATATGTATAGTGTGTACGTGCATGTGTGCATGCGTGCATGTACTTATACATAATATACATATAGTTATACATTGCCTAGGCCAGTGGTTTGAAACGTATACATTGCGCAACGCCAAATCCTTTCTTCCGTAGAAAGTGACCAGATTGAGCATATATTAAACTCAGTATAGAGCCAACGTAATATATAAAGTTATGTTAGCTATCGAATGAATTCGACTGTATCCAACTGATATTCTTGAGCAACTTCTACTAATATCTGAATATCAATCCCATGCTGGCTCGTTGCGTAAAACAAATTGTGAAATGAAACGGAAAGGCAACAGACTATCTAAAATATTTAAACGCTGGTTCTCTGACCTTGAAGTATGTCTGAAATATCGGGCTTGCTTTCTTCGAAAGGTTGAAATAATATGTAAATAGCTATACCTATGTAATACGTGAGAGAAAACGCCTAGGTGACACTCAACAGCTGCCAAGTCGTGGAAGGGGTCAAACGGTACCGTGAAACGGTACGATGGTACCGGCTTGGATTTTAAATCGATGTAATTGCGGTCCCCATACTTAGTCACCAAACGGCCTCGACTCGAACAGTACCTCAGCACACGCGGTCCCATCATGCGCACCTCGAAAGTTTTGTTTGCGGCGATGTGTCACGCTGCGATTCTTCAACTGATCCAGGAAACTTCAGCCGCCAAGGGACCGATTCGGGAGGCAATTCAAAGCGGGCAAGCGGCAGAATATGACAAGGATGACTGTGCCTGGAGAAGAGGTAACGACCGAGACCTTTGCCCGGACCCCGACGTGCACGTCTTCCTATACGCACCTGGACATCCGAAGCGGAAACTGGAGATTGATCAGTCAGATTGGCTTCGACGCGAGCCCTACAATCCAAGGCTTGAGAATGCCTTTGTCATCCACGGTTATGCTGGGGGAGATGATACGTTACCAATCGCAGTATTGAGAGACGCTTACTTACGGAATGGAAGCTACAACGTCTTCATGGTCGACTGGGGGGCACTCTGTGCCGCACCCTGTTACCCGGCCGCAGTCGCGAACCTTCGCCCTGTCGCAAAGTGCCTCGCTGGAACCCTCACAACCCTGAGGAACATGGGGCTTTCGATGGAGAGGACGACGTGCGTGGGACATTCGTTGGGTGCGCATATTTGCGGAGTTATGGCGAATTATCTGCTCTTTCGACTCCGATCCATCGTCGGACTCGACCCCGCCCGACCGTTGGTCAGGCCAGGACTAGTCAACAGGCTTGACAGCGGCGATGCGGACTTTGTAGAAGTGATACATACTAACGCCGGTTACTATGGAGAAATGGGGCGAGTCGGTCATGTCGACTTTTGTGTCAACGGGGGAAAACTTCAGCCCTTCTGCGAGAACCGACGGAATGATCAACTTTGCAGTCACGTCTGGGTGGTTTGTTACATGGCCCACAGCATCGATGGGGATACTGAGCTCATGGCGGAACCTTGTTCAAGATGGTGTCCTGCTGGGCCAAGAATCATACAGAGAAGTGGGAGTGCCTTGATCATGGGACAGCATACGCCGAGAAATGTCAGAGGATCCTTTTGCTTGACCAGCGTCAATCCCCCCTATTGTCCTAGGAACGGCCACGTTAGAGGAGATGAGAGATGTTGCGTCTGATTTGGGGGAGGGGGGTTAAATCGGTTTCGCACTGTTATTATTGCACTACGGGCGATGTGTGAAATATGAGGGGTACCGTTTTTCTCGAAGTTCTACGTGGAAACTTTCTGCAGATTATAGCAATGCAGGTAAACTTAACGATACGTAGCGATTTCTCGGCATATTTGAAGTAATTGACCAGTCACCGCCTTTCATATTTCTCGATTGGACTGGAGTCCGTTATATCCGGACTTCTGTATAAGAACGAACGCAGTTATTTATTATTCAAAGTGTATCCGCGGGGAAAACCATGCATACGCAATAGCGCGAGAATACCGCTATTTGCTCTGAAAAGTGTCTCTTGTGTTACATTTAATCACTGTTGTACCCGGGAAAAACAGCTGTAAATGAATAAATAGGTATATAGTTATACATGGCAGTTCATACACTCAAAAAAAAGTTTTGTTATCATTACCAAAGTTTGGTTACCCGAACAAAAAAGTTTTGTTAGTTTTCAGTCAACAAAAGTTTTTGTTTTGTATGCAAAAAAATGTTGTTTAATTTGATACCCGTAACCAATTTATTTGGTACGGACAACAGTAGAATTAGGTGATTGTAACAAACTGTCTTTGACAAAATACTTTTGTAAGTATAACAAAATATGGCACTTGCAGAATTTTTGTTACAATAACAAAATACTTTGGTTCTAGTTACAGGATGTAAATTTGCTGTTAGAACAGAATGATATATTGTTCATGCTACCAAATACAATAACTTTTTAGTATTTGATGCATACAAAAAATGTGGTTGTCTTCATAAAAAGGGGTTAAAATGACAAAACGGATGAATAAATCTTTATAAGATACATATCTTTATTGTATTATTAAACATGGTTCAGTATGACATACTTTTGCTTGTATATGTGACAGGAACAAGCACAATTGTATATAAAGAATCAAATAATATAACTAGCAATTTTTTTGATTTCCAGGGCCTCAATACCTTCGTACAAGATGGTTTTGCGAAGTTCTTCAATGTTCTTAAGCTTGCCCACTTGCTCATCTTATTTAACATTACTAATGCTATCAGCAACGCATACAATATTTTGTTTTGCCTGTTGAGGATCAATATCAAGATTTGATGGTGCACCCAATAATTAAATGGATTGTAATCTTGTTATTTGCCTTTGCATGATTTGATCATCTGTGGGACTCGGTGTGAAGATAGTGAAAGGGATTGCTTCGTCAGGTTTGACTATGCAGACAGTATCTGATTTTTCAAGTGTTAATTCTTAAGAAGTGATGAAAAAATAGATGTAAATGAATAGGTTGAAAAAATCAATTAATAAGTTATAATCACTCAGACTAGCCAAAGCCAGTGATACGTCATCGAGCTTTCAATGATATTAGCCAATTTTCAATAAAATACACTTCCTGGACAATTTGGACAATAAAAGATTCCCTGAATTGTAAAACCCACTTCAGAAGCAAATTTCAAGAAATCATTCGAAAGGCAGTGACACTTGAAAAATGCTATATTCATCATAACTCATTATTTGCAGCTGAAAATTTTTTCCTAATATTCGCAACAGCAAAGAAAGATGACAAAATATTGTTTACTACGAATTGTTGATTTGGAAAGGAGCACCTAAAGCTTGTATCTTCTATCTTTGTGTAACTGCGGGTTAAATAGGTTTCATGAATTTAAAGCTACTTTGGTTGCCTTCGTCAGAAAAAGAAGACGAGGGGGATGCGGGAGACTTTTAAAAGTTTAAATCATCGACTCCAGAAGGCTATGTCATTACAAGATGCATTATTCAACTTATTGTTGCTTCGTTTCCCATCATAAACGTGTATATAAATTTAACATTTGTCACCGTACTTAACTAATAAATAGATATTTTCTATTCATTCGTATGAAATTAACTTTTAGAATCTGAATCGTACCTTATCTTTCAACAAATCTGAAGATATCATAAAAATAGTATCTGAAGTCTCCGGTGATTGAATTTCCAACTGACTTGACGTGATCATTGGACAGGTTCGTAGAGCTTTTTGAAATTTGGCCCTCACACCAATTTTTCGAATCAGCTGTTCGATCTTTTTGCTTTCAGGGGCCAAAGATAGTAAAGCCTCATGATCCACACACTCGACTATATATTTTTATATAAAAAAAATGAATACAAATAGCTACGTGAATAAACAAATAATTAAATAAATGAATGAATTATTTATTGTAAGTTGATAAAGAGGAGCAATTACACGAAAGGAACGATTTTCACCTGTAAAATTTTTCGGCCAGCTGAGTAGAATCATAATAATTTTCCAACTTATGATCAACATTATAGAAATGAATAATGGGATTTTTTTAATTCTCCATAATATCAAGATATTACAGCAGTTGAGTGGTGAAAGGAAGATTAGTAACGAAACATTGAGAAAAAATCACTATTTTCTCATTTTTATAATAATTATGAAGGAACTGAAATTCCAAAATATGCTTGAGTATGTTTTGTTTTATTACAGTTTACTGTACTTCAAACAGTTCCAAAATCGCGAAATAACGGTTTTTCCTAGACACGAATCGTTACGGTAACGTTACTAACTTCAACATAATGCGCATTAGACACATTCTTTTGTAAATCCAAGCTGAGCATCGCAATAAAAAAAATTTAGTCGGGGTGCACGAAATCATTTTGTCCTGACCACAAAAATGATAAACTATTAAAATTGTCACTGTACCTCCCAGACAAATATTATCTGGGCAAAAACATCTGAAACTTAAAAAAATCCGCCAAGTTATCGAAACCAAATCACAATAAAAATTCAAGAACAACTTAGATATTGCCAGTCTCTGTCGTGAAATCAGGAAAGAACCCCAAGCCCTACGATCTCTCAGCAAGTAGGTATACGTCGTGAAGTCGGAACTCGCTGTTTCGTGTGGTGATATCGAAACATCATTCCAAGCGCTACGTACTTGGCGGGCACATTCGCTTTATATTTTTTATCGAAACGGTCACACTTGTTCGTGACGTGCGTGATCCCGTGTAATAATTCCGTTTCCAAGAATATCTGTTACCATCTATCAATGGACTGAATTTTTTTTGAACAAAAGGAATTGTGCATCGGAACGACTGGTTGATGACAGATTGTTTAATGTTACTAACGTATCAGATTTGTTACTTTTCTTGCCTCTTGTAGTTTAAGTGCATATTTTATAGAATTGAGGACTTCATGAGATTCAGTCTATCGATCAGTTAGCCTTGAACAGTACTATTATCGTATAATTTCAATTTTGGAATGCATATGTGCGCCGAAGGCGCCTGCACCTCATCACTCCTGTACACTCGCACGCGACGATTTTCAAAAAATGGATACTTTTTGTAACGAAGTTATCTTCATACTCCTTATACATCCTGGCACGGCTGACGCCGATATAATATTCAGTCATCTGAGTCATCAAATGTTTAATTATTTATCTACAACCGAAGAAGATTGCTGCGTCATGACGTCAGCGAATATTACTATAATAGTAGTCAATCTCCAGACTCTAAACAGAAGCTCTTCGATTCCAAATATATTCGCTTTTTTGCTGTGAGATTTCTTCGACACCGCGTGTGCTCATTACGCACGGCGAACCCATTAATTCCTCTCGATGCAATTCTTATATTGTCCTTTATTACGTTATTATAAGCATCTTCGAACATGGTTGATAAAAATTTTAATATTTTTTAGTTAGCTAGCAAGGATAAGATATTGGCAGGTAAATTGGACATATCAAAGCTTTGGCTGCTTGTGCCATGTAAAGTATTCAATCGAGTATACTGTTTCCATAAAGCATCGAGTTTTTATTCTGCGTGATTAAATAAATATTATCCCACGCCGTAAAATCATGTACAGTTTATATTCTCATACCATTATTCCGCGAATTGATGCGATGGATTAAACTCCATGATTACTCTGTCGCTTTGGAATTCGAAATTGATTTTCATCAACAATGTGCCCGCCAAGTACAGGGTGTATAAAAATTATGTGTCACCACTTCGTCAGGTGATTCTCCAGGTCACGTTCGGCAAAGATTACCCCCCAACATGGATCCGCAAAATTGACCTTGACCCCGAAACTCAAGGTCAAAATTTTGTATTGGCTTAAAAAATTCTACTAATAAAGGGGACCACAAGTCAGGAAGGAACCATGGGTCGCAAATTTCATTCAATAAATATTTTTTATCCTAAGTTCATGGCACTATATTATTCGTAACCCTTTTTTCTTCCCAATTATCAAAAAATCATTTGAATAAAAGATGTAGGAAATATTTTTCTCTGAAAAACTGAAAAATAAAGAATAAAATCGCAACAGTAGAAGCCAAGATATCGACGATTATATGCAGCTATTCCGGCGCCTATTGTGTCCGTAAGCTTTACAGGTAGAATGCGGACAGAGACAACTTTGACGCCCTCTATCTCAGGTAATATTCAAGTAATCGCAAAATCGTATACACAAAAATTATTCAGAATTTAGTCCTCTACAACTTTTATATGAAAAATTTATTGATCACATCGAAAGGGGGCAATATAATTGACAATAAACATTATTAGACATCAATTGATGGCACTTTTTTTATCGTAAAAAATTTTCATTCTCAGCTATCAAAAAATACTTGCAATAAAAGTTGTAGACAATATTTTGCTCCAAAAAACTAAAAAAAACTAATCGAAAATCTGACTAATGGAAGCCGAGATGTCGAGGATTACCTGTTTTTCAAGATGGCGGCCGATGCACAATGAAATTTTTTTGGATTTTGGTGTTTCTGGGCATCTCAGATGAGCCTCTACTTGTCCTAAAAAAATTGGCTTTTCAATCCGTTTTGCCATTTTCAAATTTTATTTGACTGGTCTATTAGTGTATTGAAATCTTCGCCCACTTTTGCTCGTAACTTATTTGCCTAATTTCACACCAACAGGCTCCGCAGATTACATTCTTGTTCGATGGACATTTTAGAGACGCTATTTTATAATATTCTATTATATTAAATAACACCGGCCGGGTCTATCCGAGATACGACTCCGCACTTTTATCTCTGGGAAAACGATGTCGGGAGGAGGGAAAAGAAGAGAAGAGTAAAAAATATTCACGGTCAGGAGGGTGAGGAGGGTGAAAATTCGCTTTTAGTAGTCGTATAAATGAGGTCTCGTGAAGCCGCGTTGATAAATGGGAATATCGTGCGTGTTCGAGTCGATGCTTTTGAATAATGCGAAGACGTTAGTCGAGGTCAAGTAACAGAGCGTCTATTTCACCTGTCAAATAATTTCTCTACAATGGTTATATTACACGGGCATCCATCCATTTTTCGGAAGGCTGCTTGAAGGTTTGGTAATAAAACGGGCGTTTTGTTTTAAACGCGATGGCTACTAAGCTAAAAATAATCGAACACGATTCGATTACATTGGTAAAAATGAATCGATTAATCCAATATTTTGTAACTTTTTTTTTAAACGGCGCATTCGAAACCAAAATCTCGTAAATTTCAGTATGCAGTCTTAATAGCGGAAAAGTTTTATTTCTATAATTTGTAGTTTCATTGAAAATATTTTTCAATTTTAGGTGAAAATATTCACGTGTTTTTCACTTATTATGTCAAATTGGTAATTAGTATGTAAGAAAATGATAATAATCGATACTTTAATCGCATAAATTGATATTGCAATGCGTCCTTTATACGAGCAGGAAACAAAAAACGATCGCGAGGAAAACTAATCGAATGTGTCGATTGATAGAGTTTGAAAAATAATCGATTCTACTCGATTCATCCGAAAAAAATAATCGATTTAATAGAAAATTGATTACTTTTCGTCATTAACTTTTCTATTTATGTTCTATGTTGTATCATGTATTGATTTAATAATTCATAAGTGGAATTTCATATGACATTTCTTAATTTTTACTTTTATATTTAGTGTCCAAATTTAACTTACCGCAAATTCTCTTTAAATGCAAACATTAAATATATTTTTAACATTGAAAATATTAGGATATTGTCATAAATAAAATATATAAACTAATTTCAAAATTAATTATTATATTGTAATAGAGTTACAGTAACAAAATAATCACTATTTATAAATGAAAAATATAAACATTTTGACTTTACAAGTTCTGTTGTAACAGTTATATTATTATAAGCATTCTTAAATACTTTTTATCACTATGACATCAGAGTTATGTCATCGAGACGTCAGGTAAGTTATAATCATGTCAGCCAGACGTCACAATTTTGTAAGCAACTTTACATCACTATTTTACCTCAAATTTAAGTCATCTTGACGTCAGCTAAATAACAAGTACGTCAGCTGGACGTCATATTTTTGTAAGCTTCCGGTACCGACTTTACTTCTCTATGACATCAGAGTTATGTCATTTTGACGTCAGTTAAGTCATAATGATGTCAATTGGAGGTCATATTTACGTCATTTATCTTACGTAAGAATCTTACGTCAGGAAGTGGGAAATTATGAGTCATATGTGACTCATATATGACTCACATCTTACGTAAATCATGACGTGACATGACGTCATTCTGACATCAGTTTGACATAATTGTGTTCACTGGGTTCTAAGCCTGCCGCGCATAAATTTGTCCTCAATCGACGTTTCAGGCCATTGTTTTCGATTAATCATTGCATCGGCAAACTCAAGGATTCGACAAGGTTCGCGAATCGTCAAGGACGCGCCATCGAGGAATTGACCATATTAAATCTGAATTATCAAAAAGATTTCACTAAAAAACCGAGTAAATAAAAAAAAAAAAAAAGTAACTGTAAAACGGCATTCTTTTTTTTCGTGTATCAAACTCGTCTCTTAAACTGTACAAGAATCGAACAGTCAAATATTCTTTCAATTGATAAATCATCCGATAAATGAACATTTTTGTTTTCTTTTATCACCCGACTCGCGAAACTGACGAATTAATTATAGAACAGGTATCGTGAATATTCAAAATTATATTATAACAATTCGAAAAATGATTTTGCAATCAAAGGATTTTTTGTTGAATTGCTTCGTTTCGGTCTGAGGCATTCAATGTATATATATATACCTTTATTCAGCTCAAGGTTGAACTCTATTGAACGAATTTCATCATGCTTTTTATTATACAGCTACCAATTTCCCAACGACACGTAATTTATGGATTACGGATCGTCTTTTGGAGAAATTTCCGGTCTCGTTAGTAAATTGCATTGAATTTACATCGGATGTAAAGGTCGAAGAAGATTTGTGAGACTCTCGTGTCGGTTTGATCCTTATTCTTTTTTTTTTCTCATTCTCTGCAGCTTCTCATTTTTTCAAACTTGTAAATTATCGTCAAGACGGGAGAAATTCTGCAGATTTATCACAGTCTCTCTGAATAAATCTGTTCTAGTGTTTTTCGAAAGCCACGAATCTTAGATCGAAAAAATTCAAAATGGCGTTTTGAAAACCTTTTTTTTCGTCATCTTGGACCCGAAAACTCCAATTTTCCGGAATTGATTCATGTAATATTATCCAGATTAACTGAATACTTGAAAAATTAAATAGGCATAATGTAGAACATCGTCGGACCAACAGCTGAGAAAATAGGATGATGGTACGAAGAAATTTTAACCTCATTCAGATTTTTATTTCAATCTAAGTCTCAATAGTAATCGATAGAGTTTTAGTCCTTGAATTACACTCATTGCTTAGAAATTAGACTGCTTGGTTGTTATTCAGTTTTTTGGCAACCACTCATACTTATACTGATGTAAAGAACAATCGTACAAATATAGAATAAAGTTTATCCAATGAAGTAATTTTATATTTCAATGCAACGTGATGGCAATGAATGAAAAACTCTTGTTGAGTCTTGAAAATGAAAAAGTTTCTAATTTTCGTTTGATTGGACAGGTAAATTTGACCAATGCCTTGCAGATTCAAATAACTTGATTTCGAAATTACAGGTAATGCAAAATCTTGTATTCGTTACGAACAATCGGTTTTCGGACGTACAGAAGAATCCGCTTAAAAGGATGCTCATTTCGTAAAGAAATAGTGAGAAATGATCAAAAATTCGGGTAATAAGGGAAGCCTTTTAAAGCTTCTGATCAACCAAATTTGAGGGTACCAAAATTTTCAATCGAAATTATTTTAATCACACGTGTACGTAGAGGATTGCACCCACAGCTTATAATACTTGTTGCGCAAACGTTGAGTGGTCAAAATTTACGTTCTCTTTTTACTTCTCGCTAAATATACCTGAGCTAAGAAAACCACCAAATGCGGTTAGGACCAACGTTTATAATTTAAGGCAGGATTTTTTAACTTTGACATTTTGCCAACGTGGTGCCATTTCAACTTTTGAAAATAATATAGAATCACGTTGAGCCGCCTGGATGCAGAAACAGAAAGTCTCCTCAATCCAGGACTGATATTGTATGAATTCTACAAAGAGGAGGGAAGGAATGTGAGGAATAAATTTCAATAAATTGTAGAAAATACTTTGGATAAAAGATGATTATGAAAATTCTTATTCGTGTAATTCATCTTAAGATTAGTATCAAATAAAAAACACAAGTGAGACGCGAGAAAGTTACTCCATTTTTTTCGGCGACACTTCACGTGCGGATTAGGAGCACCAAAATTCTTCTCACATTCTTTGAACACGACGAATCAACTAACTTGGTGAGTAAGAATTATCTTGATTCCTGATCTCTGCAACGTTCAATTTCTAATGGTTTATTTGCGGATGCCGAGAATATTGGACTTTTGGCAAGAATTTTCAATCGATCACTTTTGTCGGTTGTTATGTATAATAATGAAAGTAAACTATAATCGTCCACGAAGGCTATTAGAATCAAAATCATTTGACTATTTCGTCTGATACTCCTTGGCTCAGCGCATTATATCACATGGCAGATTCTTCAGCTCTTTGCCTACGCAGATCGATTTTATTCGATATTGTCAACAGAGTTCCTAGGCCGAGAATTGCGAGAATGACCGCGTGTCCAGCCGTTTCGCCGTAAACGTCTGTCACCTTGAGGATAAGAGGAATTACGAAAGCTCCGTATATTTGGCCCGCTGTGCTCAAAATTCCTGTCGATAGTGCCTGAGACTCGGGGTAAGTCGCTTCGGCGCATAATTCAAATCCAATCGCGTTGAAACTGAGCAGAGTAATGCTGAAACGGAAACGGTTGCGTGTAGTCACACCGAGAAACGTGAGCATAACATAAATAATCGTTCAAATTGTAGTCTAATCACAGTGATATACTTACCCGAAAAGCGAAATTGACAGAAAAACCGTCCATTTAATTTCCATATTCAAGGTCGTGGCAAAAAGTATTTCGCAAAATAAGGACGAACTGCTCACGGTGATGGCGATGACTCTGTAATTGTTGAACGCTGTAGTTACAACCGTTCAAGTCGTTACGCGTCACAGCCACGGTCAACTAACCTGAATTTCTTCGTTTTGTCGAGAATTGATGCGATGATCAACGAACCTATGGTACCCACAAAGCACAGCAAAAGAAACATTATTCCCACATCAACTTCGCAGTTCTGAAAGACGGTTAAATATGACTGAGGGCACTGCAGGAACGTGCAGAGTCGGAAGTAGCGTTACCTTGAAGTGAGTTAAGACCAACGGATTCAAAATTGCCCCCATCGAGTTAAATATGCTAACAATCAGACCATAGGCGTTCCAAAGAATGATGAAGTTCCTGTTCTTTGTTAGTAACTTTTTGAAGGACACTAAAATTCCTTTGTCGAAACGCTCGTGCGTGGATTTTTGAAGCGCCCGCGACTCGCTTGGTGGCGCGGGAGGTTCGTCCTGAAAAACTTTATGGGAAAAGAGGATCGGTTAAGGAACGAATTCGTCGTCTTCGTAAGTGGAGAATTGCAAAGACTCACGAAAAAGTACGGCCAACGTTACGACTGAACATGCAATCGCGACTGTCCAGTAAATGACGGACAATCGGTACCCGATTTCCTCGACGTCGTAGTGGTTTCGGACAAAAATCGGAACGGTCAGGAAGCAGAGCGACAAGCCGACGTGAGCTGCGTAGGAGCCGATGGCGGTGGCGAGGGCGAGTTGGTCATTCCCGAACCAGAATGCAGCCAATTTTCCCGGAACAGGAGCAATGAAAACTTGGCCGATCGCGACCATGGCTTGCCCTTTGAGCAGCAGCGGAAAACGATCTTTGGCTGCCGAAAAGACCTTAATCCAAGCTCCGAGACACGTCAATGCGGCTCCTATCACGACCGTCCACTTCAGGCCGATGCGTTCCATTAAAAACATGGCAGGGAAGAGGAAAACTGCGTAGGCTACCATCAACATGATGTTGGTCGATGCTACCGCCAACGCTGAGACGTCGTAGTATCTGAGGACTCAATTTTTCTGTATGAGCAGCACGAGTCAAGGTCTTGAGTACTGATTTCGCTTCCGTTTCAAATTTTAGTAGCTCATCTATATTTGTACGAAGAATAAGAATACCGTTACGGGTGATCAATAATTATCTTACCGACTTATTATGTGGCTGACGATGACGAATTGAGCATAATGATAGCTGCTGCATATGCCGCACAAAGCAAATAAGAATAGTTGAAGCCATCGTCTTTTGAAAACCCGGACTTTTAACGGACTGCCGCTGAACGTGTCGTCGTTTTCCTCTGTACATTCGGTCTTAAGAGGATGCGAGACGTAATTGTCAGTGATTCGTCGATTCTTCATTTTTCTTCAACACTTTTTAAAAAAATCTGTACTTCAGCTGCGGAGCGGCTTTCAATCCGGATTCTCGATATCCGCACCTTGGGCTTGCCACCTTTGAGGCGCTGCTTCGACTGATACCAGCTTCTCTTGCCCAGACTCAGCGAAAGCTCCGGACGACTCCGTATTGTGATGTTCCAGTATTTTTAATGTTTTTTCAATTTAAGACAGGTGTACTACGTTAAGCCAATTATTTATCTTTCCACACAATGAGATCGCATCGAAAACTTATTAGTAACATCAAGCTAAGCCAGCATGAATTGAGAATTAATCGAGAATTTCTCGAGAATTAATCGAGAAATTATATCAATTTATTAAGCTTAATTACTCGGAAACGGCTTGTCTGACAAAAATCTATAATCAGACCTTTTTTGTAGGGAATTTAATTTTATAAAGGGATAAGTGAACATAAATTTTTTCACTTCAATATTTCGACAGTTCTGACGTAAAACATCAAATTATTACTAAAAATCAAAAATAGCGATGATAGACCTGTTAAAGTTAATATTAAGGGCTTAAAATTTCATGAAATTTTTTTTTGCCATACTGAATGATATTCTCAATATATTTTTCAAAAAAAAAAATAGTCAATTTTTTTGGCCCAGTCTAATATATATACATAAAATGGGGCTGTTAAGCCCTTTTTCGCGTTTGAAATACATGAACTTCCATATCTGCATATATATATGTATATACACATCAACGTGGAAATCGGCCAGGGCGCACCCTTAAACCACAATTGACGGTTTATACAGAATGACATCGTAACTGTTTTATATTTGTGACGCAAATTATACAAAGTAAACAAATTTTCACAACGTATGCAAATTGAATAATCATCACTGCCGTATTCATTCGGCAAAGAAAATATCCCAACATCGTAAATAATGTTTAAACAAGTGACATGCCAAATGGCTACTTGACGCGCATCGTACAATCGCATCTCGACGATCGGTTGGTTGAGCTGACGACAAAAATTTGAACGCTAAAATTTTTTGTCAAATTGTACGTCGCGGCCCAAGAAAAAAAAAGTGGTCTGTACAGTTGAACAGACCCACCTAGCTTTATGTATTTTGACGCACTGAATCCGAATCTGAGGTCGGTTTGATACGGACACCCTCAAAATTCTCAAAAAATTCCAAAAAACCGTAAAAATTGGAAAAAACTGCAGTTTTGGTAACAAAAAAACTTTCTACATATAAATCATATACGTTTCACATATGATTCGATCCGGTGAGTATAAATCTGAAGTTTATTTAGCCTGTACGCCCTTAAAGATATAAATAAATTGCAAAAAATCCCTAAAGATTGCTATAAATTGTATTCACAGTAATAAAAAAATTGATTAAACATGATTAAATTCATTTCCCACATATTGGGATGCACCCAATCCAAATAAAAAATTTGTCCATGTGAATCAGTCCGAAATTTACCAAAAATCGTTCAAAAAAGCATAGACAGGTAAGGTAAGGAACGAGCTTTATCGATTTCAAGCTGTTCTTCGTTTGTTTCGAACTCTTAGCTCTTCAAATGACCTACGCAATAGGTTTCTCTTTCGTTTTTTATCATCCTTCGTTATTTCTTTCTCCAGCGTCCAGCAAAAATCTGCCGTCCTGTTGACATTCCATTTCCCTTGATATCGATAAAGCTCGTTCCTTACCTTATCTGTCTATCCTTTTTTCGAACGATTTTTGGTAAATTTCTGACTGATTCACATTAACAGATTTATTATTTGGACTAGGGTCACCGCGCGCGCAATCGCGCGCTTTTCTTTAGTTGTCTTATAACTTTTATAATAACAATAAACGTTAATAATTTATTAAAAATAATATCCGAAGAATTGTAATTGCATATATTGAAAGAATATTTGAAACGGTACAAACATATATTGCCACTTGAGTCTGCGATGGATTTTAGCTCGACGTTCTGAAATGTCATTCGAGATTTATTCATGCCTCCAATTTCATATTTGTGAAATAATTCGATCTTCGATTCGGGCGGATAGATAGTTCAGACGGAATTACATCATCAGAAGCTTTGTAATAGTCATGCTTAATCGGAATTACCAATCCTCGAGAAACCCGAACTATCTGTGGAAGAAACTTCATTTTTAGTTAATCACTCATCATTATATATTTTATAATTACTATTTGATATAAAAATTATTGGTATTATACTAACGATTCGAGGTGAAATACTGGACTCGTACAGCGTAGCTTTATCATCCCATGCCACTACTCGTACACGTTTACCATCGCCGTTGTTCAAAGTGAATTTGAACAACGGTTTTTTCGCCACACCGACGAACCGTATGCTCTCGATACCATCCACATAGCCCATGATAATTCTATAAATGCGTAATAAAAGGAGAAATGGAATGAAAAAGATCCACCATAGTCTGCAATTTTTTTGTTGATAAAATTCGCTGTGGGTGATATGGTAACCATGTGGCAAAAAGAATTTATAATTCCCAAAATGACGTGTGACATGTGAAAAAAGAAAACTAAAATACTTACGTTGTATTATCACCCGCCGTTAACGCATCGAGTTCCTCGCTCGACGTAAAATCGCTCTTACTAAATTTCTCCATCACTTATTCACTCTTGTCGCTAAATAAATGTATCTGACACGATCGCGATCGGATGAGCTGCAATTGTTTTTTTTTCCTATGATCTGAAATACGCACATAAACAAACTCCGAACACGACATCGACAGCCAATCAAAATACGTCTATAGCAGCTTCAGAAATAACTCGAACTTCGAGATTTCGAGAGGATTAAGTGCATCACAATACGTGAGAAATAAATTTAATCATGTTTAATCAATTTTTTTATTACTGTAAATACAATTCATAACAATTTTTAGAGATTTTTTGCAATTTGTTTATAGTTTCAAGGGCCTACAGGCAAAATATATTTCAGATTTATACTCAGCGGATCGAATCACATGTAAAACATATGATGATTTGTATTTAGACATTTTTTTTATCACCAAAACTGCAGTTTTTTCAATTTTTTTTTACGGTTTTTTGCACTTTTCTCAAAATTTTGAGGGTGTACGAACCGAAGGGACCTCAGATTCGGATTCAGCGCGTCAAAATACATAAAGGTAGGTGGGTCTCGTTCAAATGTACAGACCACTTTTTTTTTTGTGGGCCGGTGTATTTGTCATTGATGAGTGGTGTTCGTTAATTTCGACAAACAATAGTTTGCACGAAATACTGCCCTGTATGCATCGTGTCTTATTTTAGGATTCACGTCTGAATCTGAGAGTTACTCAAGACCATTGAGGTGCTGTTATGATTGAATCGAAAATTTTTATACAACTGGATACATGTCTATTACGGTCCAGAGAAGGTTGAAAAGCGTGGTGACCTGTTCATATGGTCAATTTGACACCGTCATATATCTGAAACAATTTTAGAGTTTAGAAAAATATGAGGGCATAGATTAATAACAATATAGTCACTTTGTGGTACTTTGTAATGCGACTCTAGTACGTCAAATGAAGCTGAGGGTAGCAGCTAAAGTTAGCAGTCAAACGTGTTTTTTTTCATTTCACCACATTTGGATTTTCATACTTCACTACCTTATTTGAATGAACATTAGAATCTTGAATGCTTCTTCATGCTGCTAGCTACAGCCTTGTGTACTTAAACAGTCAAAGCAGATAGACATGCTTGAGAGATATGATCACAAAAGACTGCACGATTCGCACTGAAATTCACAAGTTCTCAATGGGGTATTCACCACATTTCATGGGGGTTCAACTTTTTTATTCAAAGCATCCAGTTAATTCACATCCTAATTCTTGCTGTCGTTGAAACTGAGCACCATTTCTGTTACGAACGTATTAGTAAGAACAATAGAAGTCAACTTCTAAAAAGTTGGCGTGTCACGATATATCTCGCAAGCATTGTACTCGTTTTATTCATCCTGTGATTGGTCGCTGGGCTATGTAATGTACCGTGTTCAGAGTCCCGCTGTCAGTTTGACAGTTGCGTATGTACGTGTGTGTTCGACGCTTTCGTTGAAATGACGATATACGAGAATTCCGTTTTAGGAGTCTCGCTATCAGCTTGCCAATCACCTATGCTTCATCAGGGAAAAAAAGTATGATTGCCCAATTTTAGAATGACTTTTCAAGGAGTTGGTTTTTCAAAGTGGGAGTATGTTTTGTTTATCATAGTTTACTAAATATTGTACATTCTCAAAGATGCAAATTGACGATTATTCTCAAACATACATCGTTACAGCAACGTTATTGACTTCATCCTCATCTTATTATTGTGTTTGTAAATATCATATGAGGTTAGGTGATTCCGTCAATATGAAAATGTAAAGCGTACAGTTGATTTAAGTATTTACAAATGTATAGTAGTCTTCTTGGTGAGTACTTAGTGGTGCTGAACAACAGATGAATGAAGTAAATGCTTAGTAGTCTGATGACAATTGGTTTGATCCAATAAGATGTGTAGAATGTTGAGTTTTGCACAGCTGTCGGTTATCTTCTCTTTGAAATATCGGCTTGTCGAAGTTTAACATTTACAAGTTCCAATGAATTCGAACAGAATAGGAATGGTCCAAATGACTGTGAAATAAACGAAACAACAAACAAGCAATGAAAAGGTTCCATTTTATCAGTGATAAGTACTACACCGTGCGACACTGAATCAAAGTAATATATTGAACAAATACATACTAAACATACAAATTAATAAACAATCAAGTCATGAATTTGGTAGAGATGAAGAGGTTGAGCCTAAGCTATTCGTATATTAAACGTTCTGTGTAAAAATATAATCTAATGAGAATGAACAAAGTACCATGCCGTCTGATTTGAATGAAGCATCCTGAGTATTCTTCCAGTAGCTTTGGTTAGCATTGTTCTATCTGATGATTCACGACGAGCGAACAACCTTCTTCCTGGCATTTACTTAATAGCCATATATGCATTTCACAAATGTTGCTGATTATATTGTGTTTGTTATTCTGGCTGTTTGTCGAATTTGTATCCGATTGCAGAATATCTCATCTTTTCTTTGGTTCGATTCTGTGTTTCACCTACCTCAGACGATCCATTTTGTGAAATCACAAGAGCCCGTAATGCAGATGCCACTAATAATTGAGCTTTAGAGGGCTGGACTGGCTCTCTTAGGAGTCAGTAGATAAATCGAAATCTCCAATGGACGTGTTGAGTGTTTATATACACAAATCATACCTCCAAGAAATATCGAATTTTAAGAGAAAAATGTTGGCCCTCTAATTGTAAAGGTTAATAATAATAACAATCTGCTGGAAACCACAGTGGTCATTCTATTTCACTCTTACGACACTCGATCACTGATTCACTCACTCACTTATTTTATAAGACCATCGGCATCACCGATTTTCACGAACTTTGCAAATTGATTTCAAGATTGGATAACATATAAATAACTAAATAATAATAATTTATCATGAATATTTTATGATCGACAACGTGACAGCGTCATGAGGCGGCTATTTTTGTTAAACGGTTTGCAGCGCGAGCAGCGCCATCGGGCTGTTGCATTATTATTAATAACTGCTTTACCCAGCAGCTATTTTGATTTATCGACCCACTTCGCAACTTTATAATATTCTACCGGCCAAATACGGATTCAGATTTATACGAAAATCAATAGGGGCGAGATTTCGATGCCAAGAATCTGTGTTTAAAACTTAAAGTCGATTTATACACGCGCTCGAGCGGAATCGTGTCCACAAGGTGCTCTGGCGTGGAGAAGAAGAAAAAAATAATTCTGATTTTCATCATCCTTGAGAGCTAATACTGCGGAAACCACTTGACGGATTTCGATCAAACTTTCTCACTAAGGTTATATCGGCCGAAACTACCAGCTGTGTAAGTCTCATTTAAAAATATTCACGCGTTCCTGAGATATAACGAAGTGCTTATACACGGAAAGATAGGGAAGTAGTTAGGCCGGGTAAATATATCCTCGGCTAGCTTTTGTCTTTATAACTTGGCGGCGATTCGCTGCCGCGAATCTAGATGTATCAATTAAATTTTACAGAAAATCATTGAGATATCACGGTGGGCTAAATCCATTGGCGATATAAGTATCTGGCACGTGTTGCTTTGCAGCAGTACGTGCTTCGAAGAACATGGACTAGTAAACAGTTTATAGAGGAGGGGACTGTGTTTGGTAGAATTTCTTGCATCGTTCACATGCACGCCTGACTCTACCTCTGAAATTTAGAAATTAATTCGTTCAACTGAGATAATTTCCGTAAAATATATTCATCACCGCGATAACATTAATTCCAGAAATGTGTAGAATACAGAACATAAGTATTCTCGCCAAAGCCTATTATAGCCACGTGCTTTGCCATCGTTGATTACTTATACGAGCAGAAATCCGTGAATAAGGAGAATACACTTACCTCTGAAAACGGACTTCCATTTCCGGTTTGGATGTGAGTGGCAGGTGTGAGAAAGAGTGTGAGTGGAAAGGCGAGAATTAGCAGGATAGCAAAGGTCAGGAGGAAGGGAAATAGGGCAGAGAAGGAGCAGGGAGGACCAGGACAGGCTGACGGGTGAGGGGAATAGGGAGGCAGGAGCAGAAGGGACGGACAGGTGAGAAAAGGGTGAGAGTTTTTTGAGGTCAGTTGGAGAGAGCAGCGGACGGCAGGGGGGAAAGATAATATAGAAGAATAAGCGGGGACATCTAGGGAGCAGGAAGGGGGATAGAGCAGAGACAGATAGGCGGCAGGCAGATAAGGTAGGGAGCGGTGGCGGAACGAAAAAATATGAGCAACGCGGGTGGCCAGAAAGAAGGTGCGAAGAGAGTAGAGGAGGAGAAAAAAAAAGGGCGGCCGGGTGTGGTAGCAGCGATAAGGAGGGAAAGGAGTCATAGCTTGGGATCGGCGATGACGGTGATAGATTTATGGAAGAGAAAGCGGGAGGAAGTAGAGGAAAAAGGGGAAGAGGATGCAGATGAGATACAGGAAAGAGAAAGCGGGAGGAAGTAGGGGAAAAAGGGGAGGAGGATGCAGATGAGATACAGGAAAGAGAAAGCATTTGGAAAAAGCAGGAAAGTTCACCGGTCGCCGGAGGGCAAGGGAGGGGAGGAAGGGCAGGAAGAGGGAGGGAGTATACAGGATATGCTAAGGTTGATTAGGGAGGAGTTAAAGATAGGGCTAGAGGAGGTCAAAGGGCAGGGAAGGAGGCTCAGGGAAGAAATGGAAAAGATTAAAGGTGAAATGACCAGAAGGGAAGAACAGTGGGATGTAGAGAGGGGGGAGATGAAGGAAACAACGAGGGACCTAGGTAAAAGATTAGAAGAGGTAGAAGAGAGAAGAGGGGGGAGATGGAAAGGGTAAAAGAAAGGCTGGAAGAATTAGAAAAGAAGATGGTAGAAGGCGGAGGGGAGAAGCAGGGACAGGGGAACGCGGATGTGGCGCAGGCAGCAATAGATAGGTTAAAAGAGATGGAGTGGGCCATAGAGAGGAAAGAAAGGGAAGAAAGAAGGGGAAAGTTAGTATTGAAAGGAGCGAGAATAGAGAAGGGAAGGGAAAAGGAAGGGTTGAAAAAGATTATGCAGGTGAAAGGGGTAGAGGTCGAGGTAAAGGATATGTGGGAGGTAGGCGCGAAAAAGGGGGGAGAAAAGGGGATATGGATAGCAAGGCTAGGGAACAGGGAGCAAAAGAGCCAGGTAATGGAAAGAAAAAGTCTACTAAAAGGGAGGGAGGAGAGAATAGAGGAGGATCTCACCTGGGCAGAGAGGAAAATGAAGTGGAATTTGAGGGAGATAGCAGCTATTGAGGAGAGAAGGGGAAACAGAGTAAGAATAGGGTATGCAAAGATTTGGATAAAAGGGAAAATGTAGAAGTGGGATGAGATAGGACAGATGCTTAGGGACGGTGCAGGGAGAGAGAGGGAAGAGGGGCCAAGGGAGGGGAGGCAAAAAGTAGGGGAAGGTGATAGGGATAGGACAACAAGCGACGAAAGGCAAGAGGGAGGTATAGAGGCACAGGCCGGGGGACGTATTGAAAGGCAGTCGGGGAAATGGGCAGTGGGGAGGGGCAGAGGCAGGGGGGACGGGAGAGAAGGAGGAGAGAGAGGGGAGTAGGTGAGACGGAAAGGGAGGGTTGGAAAGTAGTTTTCTGGAATGTGGCGGGGCTTGCGAGAGAGGACGAAGATTTTTGGAGGGGTCTAAGGGAGTGGGATGTAATATTTTTAATGGAGACATGGACAGAGAAGAAGGGGTGGGAAAGGATTAGGAATAGGTTGCCGGCAGGGTATAAATGGAAAGTACAGTATGCGGTGAAAATAAATAGGAAGGGAAGAGCAATAGGCGGAATGCTGTCAGGGGTAAGAAAGGAGATTGTAAGCGGGGAGGGAGGGAGGGTAGAGGTGAAAGAGGGGATGATAATAAGGAAAATAAGTGTAGCGGGAGAAAAATGGCTAGTAATAGGGATATACGTAAATGGGGATCTAAAAGAGAAGATAGGGGAATTGAAGGAGCAAGCAGAAGAGGCAGATGAAAGAACAAAAGTGCTAGTAGGGGGCGATTTTAATGCCAGGACAGGGCAAGAGGGGGGAGGATGCTGGGGAGAAGGAGAGGAGGTGAGTAGGCGTAGGAAATCAAAGGACAGGAAAATAAACTCAGAAGGTAAGCAGCTGGTGCAATTTTTGGAAGAGACAGGCTGGGCAATAATGAATAGGAACATAGAGGGTGATGAGGAGGGAGAATTTACGTATGTAGGAGGGGCGGGGGTGAAGGTGATAAATTAGGCTATAGGAGACAGCGAGGTAAGGGATAGGATCAAAAGGATAGAGATTGGGGATAGGATTGACTCGGACCATCACCCGGTAATGGTGTGGATGAGGGGGGCAGTGACTAGGACAAGAAAAGGAAAAAGGGTAGGGGGAACTAGTAAAGGGGACTGGACAGAGGAGGGTAGGATGAGGTTTAGAACGGAGGTCAAATGGGAGGGGGTAGGAGAAGCGGATGTGGGCAAAGAGATAGAGAAAAGAATAGGGGAGTTTAGAAGAGCTTTAGAGGCAGGAGGGAGGGGGAGTGAAGTGAAAAAGGGTTGGTGGGATGAGGAATGTAGGCGAAAGAAAGCGGAAGTTAGGCAGAGTCTAAGGTACTGGAGAAAGAGGGAGGGGGAAGGGGAAGCGTATAGAAAGGAAAGAAGGGAATATAATAGGCTATGTGAGGAGAGGAAAAAGAAAGAATATGAGGGATTCATAAAAGAAGCAGCGGAAGCAAGGACAGAAAGCAAGGTATGGGAGATAGTTAACAGGGAAAGAAAGAAGTGGAAGAGGGTGAATGAGGAAATAGGCGAGCACGAGTGGAGGGAGTATTTCATGGGATTATTAGGGGGAGTGGAGAACAAGGTAATAGAAGGCGGGGGGACAGCAAATAGGAAGGGGAACGGGGAAGAAGAGCTGCAGAGGGAAGAGATTAGAAAGGTGATAGGAAAGCTGAGGGACGGAAAGGCACCAGGGGGGGATGGAATAGTTAGCGAGGTATGGAGGTATGGGGGGGAAGAGATGGAGCAGTGGGTATGGAAAACATGTAATAGAGTTTGGGTGGGGGAGGGCTGGCGGGAGGATTGGAGAGAGGGCTTGATAGCGCCAATAGTGAAGAAGGGGGAAAGGAAAAGGGTAGAAGAGTATAGGGGGGTGACGTTGATGCCAACATTGTATAAGGTGTATGCGATGGCACTAGCGGAAAGGTTAGAAAGAGAGGTAGTGGAGAAGGAGAAGATACCGCATAATCAAACTGGCTTCAGGAAAGGAATGGGCACAATTGACAACGTGTATGTGCTGAACTATTTAATCAATAGACAGGTGGGAAGGGATAAGGGAAAGATGGTGGCGTTCTTTGTGGACTTGAAGGCGGCGTTCGATTCGGTGGACAGGAAGGTGATGTGGGAGACTATGGAAAGGAGAGGGGTGAGGGAAGGGCTAAGGGTAAGGGTAGAGGAAATTTACAAAGAAATAAAGAGTCGGGTGAGGAGCGGGCGAAAGGTAGGAGCGGCGTTCTGGACGGAGAGGGGGGTAAAGCAGGGGTACCCGCTCAGTCCACACCTATTTAACCTGCTGCTGGCGGATTTAGAAGAGGAAATGGGGAGAGGGAGAGGGGTTGGGGGGGTGGAGTTGACTGGCGGCAGGGTATGGACGTTAGCGTATGCTGACGATATAGTGCTACTAGCGGAGCGTAAAGAGGAGATGAAGGTAATGATTCGGAAGTTAGAAAGGTATATGGATAGGAAAAGGCTGACGGTAAATGTAGGGAAATCAAGGATTATGAGATTTAGGAAAGGAGGTGGCAGAAAGAAGAAAATGGATTGGAGATGGAGAGGGAAAAGGATAGAGGAGGTTAAAGAGTTTAGCTACTTAAGGTATATAGTAAAGTGCAATGGGGGACAGGAAGCACACCTGAAAGAGAGAGTACGGAAGGCAGGGGTAGTAATGAGGCAGGTATGGGGGATAGGAAGAAGAAGGTTTGGGAGGGATCGAGAAAAAAGGATTTGGTTATTTGATAGGCTAGTATGGACGGTAATAGAGTACGCATCGGCGATATGGGGGTGCAGGGAGTGGAGGGCGGTTGAGGCGATACAGGATAGATTTTTGAGATGGACGTTAGGAGTGCATGGGCGAACACCGGGATATTTAGTAAGGGAGGAGCTACAGAGGGAGAAGCTAGGGATTAGGGCAGGGAGAACGGCATGGAATTTTGAAAGGACGATGGAGAGAGGGGAGGGTAGCGATTTAGCTAGGAGATGCTGGGAAGAGATAAGGGAAAAGGTAGAAGTGAGGAGGCAGGGATCGAGATGGGAAAGAGAAAGAGAAAGTTTCTTTGCGGAAAGGGGCGCAGAGAGTAGAGAGGTAGTCGTGAGAAGGGAGAGGGGAGAGGTGGATTTTAGGGAAATAGAGGAGAGAGAGAGGGAAGAACAGAGAAAAGAGAGGTGGAAGAAAATAGGGAAATCGAGATACAACAGATGGTACAGGTTAGTGAAAGGAGAAGGGATACCAGCCTATCTGGGAAAGGGCTTGGGGGAAAGCAGGTGGACAAGGGTGGCAAGATTCAGATTAGGAAGCGAGATGAAGGAGGCAAGGTACTGGGAAGAAGAGGAAAAGAGAAGGTGTAGGGTGTGCGGGGGGGAGGAGGAATCATGGGAGCACGTATGGGAAAGGTGCGTGGACTGGGATAGAAGGGGGGAAAGCTGGCAGGAGGTGGTGAGGGAGATGTTAGGTGAGGAGGGGGCGGGAGAAGTCTGGATGAGAGAACTGGAAAGGATCAGGGATGTACGAGAGAATGAAAGAGTGAGAGATGAATGGGAAACGGAAGTCGAGTCGGGTAAGGACGAATAGGGAATAGAATAAAGTAAAATAGGATAAGGTTAAGTAAAGATAAGGATAAAGAATAAGGAAAGGATAAGAGGGAAAGTAAGGGAATGGCAAGGCAATGGCACAGGGCACAGGCAATCAGAGAATAAGTAAGGATAAGGTAGGATGTAAGAATAGGATAAGAATAGGTTAAGAAAACACGTAGAACCATTGTAAAGGGAGAGGAAAATGGGAGTCTTTGTACCCCAAGGGGAACAATAAATATTACATACATACATACAGTTACCTCTGAAAACTTCAATGAAATCCTCAAAGACCCAGTTTCGTAAAAGAAGGCTAGTAGCGATATCCATTATTATACAGAACTAACAGTTTAAATATTTTAGAGAACTGCACGGCACTGCACACGCACGTCGAACACCGGGGGCCATATTGGCTGGCCGCAGCAAGTCGCGGCATGTTCGAATTCGCACGGGTCGTAAAAAGGGTCACAAAGTGCCGTTAGCCGCTGTATTTCGTAGAGAATACCAGAATTTTTTGTTGATTTTACGTACATAGTTGCGTCTGGTGCTTGGAACAAAATTATTTTGTAGAATATACAAAATATCTACAACAAAATACTTTTATGATGTGTAATCCAACAATATTTTTTGTTGCAACCACCAAAATTTGTCAGCAAAACGATTTGGTTAATGCGATAATAATAAACTTTTGCCTGTTTTATTAACTACTAGGGTTCACCACGCGCGCTCACGCGCGGCAGGGGTTTTCTGTTAGCGCTTTAGCGCTCTAGTCTAATAACTTATCAATAGATATGTGTCTACGTCACGAAGCCAAATTATTCAGAAACAAAATTAATATTTTTAAGGAGATAACATTATTTTATTAACTTGTCGGAGAAGAATAAAGAGGATGCATCATCAAGTGAATTCGAAACTAGAACTTGGAATGAGTCCGCCGTATCAAGCGTCAAGCGTTATTCAACATGCTTTAAATATAGAACAAACAAATGGTTTGTTTATAACAACGCTTGGATGAAATCGACAGTCACGGAAAAGCAAGCGAATTGACCGGACGTGTTGGGATCATCGCGCTTTTTACAATGAGCAATTCACGAAATGCAAATCCTATATCCTCTCCGCCTTTCCGAGGCTTCACCCCGACAAACTGTTTATTAATTCATATTTATTGATTAATGTCGTCGGTATTGTACACAACTCTATGAATGAAATTCTTTTTTTTCTCATTGAACGTGTTTTTGGTGACCTTGTTTTAGCGATACGATTCCTTGTATACATAATTTTTAACGAGATTTCTGTCGCGTTGTGCTCCAATATACACTTCGAGAGCTTCCCAAGAACGTAGACGTGAGAAGGCCACATATAATTGACCGTGATTGAAGACATCTCTCCGAAGATCAACGCTGATTTTATCGAAAGTTTGTCCTTGTGACTTATTGATAGTCATAGCAAAAGTTACCTTTGCAGGGAATTGACGATGTTCGAAAGTAAATGGATAATCATTTTCACAATAAAGAGTAATGCGATGTAAGAAAACGATATCTCCACTTTTATCACCCGACAGAATCTCGCAACGCAACACTGTGTTACCCAATTCTAAAATCAATAATCTCGTGCCGTTGCACAAATCTTTGTTGATGCTTAAGTTTCTAATGAGCATTATAATACCATACTTTCTGAGACGAAGCTCGTGAGGTGGCAAACTCAGTGGTGATAACGTATTCAAATATTTTGGCAAGATTGTCTCGTTGACCTGGTCATTATCACCACAATTATCGGTACTGTCAACACTCGTGTAGAGTCGTTCGGTAGTTTCAACAAATAAGTTCATGACCCTCGAATTGATTTGTTCAACATCAACATTTCGAGCAGACAGAATGGCACATTTTGCCACATCTTTGAATCGTCTCGCTCTTACCAATTGTCCGTAGGTATCTTCTACTATATCCCGGTTTGCAGCTGCCACACAACGGTCTGGCACTTCAAGATTATCATCTGGATCGTTGAGAAGTCCATCTCCAATGTCAAGTGGAAATTTAGCAAACTCCACTTTGCTGGGAAAAATTCTCATGTTTTCCGTTCATGCGTATTTGGAAAAGTGTGGCCATAGTGCCTCCTATTTCCACCGGAAGAAGTTGACTAAAGTCTCCTCCAAGAACAATAATTTTCCCGCCAAAAGGTAGGTTATTATTCATAATATCTTGTAATGTTCGATCCGCGACTTCTAGAGCATAGCGTGGTGCCATAGGTGCTTCGTCCCACATAAAAAAATCAACGTTTTTCAAATAGTTACCCTGTTGAGATTGCGCCTTGATGCTCGATGTGAAATCTTCATACAGCGTTACTGGGAGCCCGAAGGTGTTGTGCACTGTTTTACCCTCAGGAAGTAATATCGCTGCGATTCCGGTGAAGGCCATAGCACTGACACACTTTCCTCTACCTCTGACGAGATTTGAGAACGTAGTGTAAATGAAAGTCTTACCAGATCCTCCAGGACCATCGATGTAAAAGCAAGTTATCTCGACATCATCGTTATCGATCGCACATAGGACAGCATCAACAAACATCTTTTGGGTATCATTTAGCTGTCCATACTGTTGCATACCAATTTTGGTAAACTGAGTTGGTAACGTATCCAACTCGTCGTCTTCGTTTAAGATTTCTATCTGTTCCATCCCCGGGAATTGAGAGAGATTCGAACCTTTGTTGATGAGCGTACGAGCGATTTTAAAATAGGATTTTCTTTGAGCTTGCTGCATGCTCAGGCGTCTTGCGTAATCCTCCGAAAACTTCATTTTGAATTGATCCCAAAGTTCTTCTGGATGAATTGGTTGGCAATGGATCAGAATTCTGACAAACAGTCTGCGAAGAAGACCAGGCATCATCCAAACGGCCGCTTCTTCAATCGCTTTTCACCACTCATCGTCATCTTCAATAAACCCCAGTGCCAGGCATGTTGCTGTAAACGTCTCGCAGACTTGTCCATCCACGGTCCTCAAATCTTTGAAGCTTTTGGCTCCTTTTACCTTCAACAAAAGCAATCGAAGATGAAACAATTCGATTTGAGCAGGACTTAACGAGTACATTTGTCCAAACGCATCATGTCTACGTTGTCGTTTTTCCCATCTCGAGACGATTGCTCCGTCAACGTTAGATTTTTTAAATACGTAATGGGACGGGATATCCGGGTACACGAACCATCTTGCAGATTCATCGCGAACGTTCAATGCGAAGTAATCATTTAGCATACTTACTCGACTCATGGCATTCCTTATGCCGTCGTCGTTCACGGAGTCGTATCACAGGGTGGCTTTTCTCCTGCATCTTTTTGTCGCAGATACGCCAAACTGCCTCATTCGGTCCAACGTAGCGGGCTTCTACGTGATCGGTAACTTCGTCGTGATTGATAACGCGTTCTTTGTCTTCACCATTTTCCTTACTTGTCACCTGAATCGCTGCCACGTCGCGTCCTTTGAAAATGTACTTATATAGGTACTTTGGAGCCGTAACGCTCGTTACAATTTCCACGTTAATGTAGCAATTGAAAATAAGCGACAACGTTGGGCAATACGGTACGACCTATCGATTGTCTACGACGTGTCCGCCACGGCGTTCGTACAAAGCTCCATAGTCTCTTCTACGATAGTGCGGATATGCGTCTGCATCCATCGTAGTTTCATCTCGGAATGGTTTTGGAAAATGCTTGGAGTATTTTCCGTTCAGTTCGCACCATGCTCCACAAGGTCCGTGGATCATATTACCCATAACAATTCGATGTAAATCAGGATTGAATTCCGGATCAGGAATTTCAGCAGAAATGCACTTGTCAACCATTTCCGGCGTAGACAATTTGTGTTTCAATGCCACCAACAGGTGAATGTGTATCAAACCAGGTTTCTGCGACTCAATCGTGGACACGAATGCTCGTGTTTCACCAAAGAAATTTTCACGAACGATTAAATCAAGTAAATGCTTCTTTTTCATGTCAAAGACACGCGCAGTAAGATCTGGTCTGTCTGAAGGTTGCTGACCAGGAAGAAGATTTTCCCTTATCTCTCGCCAGTTTGGATTGCAAGTCATCGTAATGAAAAGATCTGGTTTCCCGAATTTTCGTACGATTCCCATGGCATCCTGGTAGTGCTGCATCATATTTCGCGGTGAGCCACTAAAACTCGAAGGCAAGATGATGATTCGTCCAAAACGGGCATTCGCGTTCTGTGCTGCAGTATTCATATAGTTTACTAATCCGCAGTAGGTTTCAGCACGAATCTTCCTTTGATTTTCTTTTATGAACTCTATGCGATCTTTCTCGATTTTCACATAGTTATCCACTACCCATTGTTGGAAGAGACGCCGTCCTAAAAGAATGGCATTTCCGTGGCCGTTTTCGCGAATAGCCATTCGATATCGGATATAAGCCTCTCTAGATACTCGTTTTTGATTATTGCCTGTTTGTCGTAGATCCCGATGCCAGCCTCGAGTACCAAAAGGATAAAATAGTGGATATACCCAAGGCTCAAGATTGGGATCTATAGTACTTACCGATTGCAGTCTTCTTGTGTTTTTGTTGCGAATAGTAACATAAGATTCTGGAATTTCTCCATCGGCAGTCATTGAAAATACGGCAGCGACCTCGTTGCTTCGTTGAAAATTGAATCTGCGACGATCCATTCCTGGTTTTAACGTAAAAAGCACCTGTAACTCACTCGGTGGTTGTGCGCTATCAAATTGATTGTCTTGATGAGCTCGTAACTCTTCACCCATCATTTGATACAATTGAGCGAAAACGTTATTCTCACTCATAATGCGATCAAGGGCTCCCAGTATACCTCGATCGAGGACAGTATTACATCGTTGCAGAGAATCGGTTGCTGCATTCGAAACGACGATAAATAGCTGGCCATAGGTTGGCAGTTCGTCAGGCGCTGGGCAGAGTGCTGTATTTACTTGATAGTAAATTTGGCACTGTATTTTAAAACAGTATGGCCCAGGACGTCTTCCTTCAAAGTTTATTAAATTGGCGTTGAACGAAGCAAACGAAAAGGATGCGTTGTAATTTCGAATTCGTTCGAAAAGTGAATTTGATTTCTCGTGAGTCCCGTCGAATAAAGAATGCAATTCCGGTGGCATTTCTGGTAATGGTTCAAGGTGAACTTTCCCATGGCTACAGCAATCGTGAAATGAATTCCGCGTATTGGACACTTTTTCGGAAATAAAATGTGCAGCACTGCAGTGCGTGCAGAGCTCAGTCATGCTCCCTTCATAGTGCTCTTGAACACCAGCAATCTGTCCTGCAAGAAAACTGTTTCTTTCCTCTCTTCTACGTGCACGGTACACATTGTGACGTTGTGCATCGGCTAATCTATTATTAGCTTCTTGGTCGCGATAATTTTGTGTTACAATAATTTCAGCTGCTAATTCTGTAACGCATTCCCGTGGTACTGACACAATAGCTGGGTCCTGTAATTCTAGAATTACTATCAAGGGTTCGTTCTCAGCAGCGAAATTTTGATTATTGTTGCGACGGTGACGCTGGTTTTCTGCATTTGTTTCACGCCTGGTGCGTTGAATTTCTTCTACTTGATTTGTTCTTCTATTGACGGAATCATATTGCGCAATAACTTCACTTTCAATTTCTACACAGTAACCTAAAGGTACTACTATTGACTGCTGCTGTTCTGAAACCTCTATGGATCGTATATTTCCAGTGGTATGAGTTACTCCAGTACGGTTGCGCTGATTTTCAGCATTCCGTTCTCGACAGACGTGCTGAAACTTTGCTTCCTCTTCGGGTGTTCAAACAACTCTCTTCCGTCCCATAGCAGTGCGCCTGAAGAAATGAATTAAATTCTCCACGAAATTGTTCTAAACGTGTAACAGTTAAATCAGTCTTTAGCGAGAATTAATAAACTTACCCAAAACAAAGAATCAAATATTATATGAGTAATATCGGATATTAACAGTGAACTTTTAGTTTAATTCAATCGAATCAGTTCAATTCAGTTCAATTTGATTCAATTCAATTCAGTTGAATTCGATTCAGTTCAATTCAGTACAATTCAATTCAGTTCAATTCAGTTCAGTTCAATTCAATTTAGTTCAGTTTAATTCAATTCAATTTAGTTGAATTCGATTCAGTTCAATTCAGTACAATTCAATTCAGTTCAATTCAGTTCAGTTCAATTCAATTTAGTTCAGTTTAATTCAATTCAATTCAGTACTGTTCAGTTCAATCGATTCAATTTAATATAATTCAGTTTATTTAGTTAAATACAATTCAATTCAGTTCTATTCAGTTTAAAAAATACAATTCAATATAATTCAGCTTAATTTCTGTATAAATAAAATTCTATTCATCATCATCTTCATGATTATCATTTCTACAAATCTTGAATTTTCGGTGACCTGAAACAAACAAAAAATATGATTTACTTAGTATACAGTCTCCACAATAATATTTTGATTTTTTATCGAAATATATAAAGTCATATCACGCGACCATGACCCTGGCCATTTGCAATTTTTCTAAACATTTTTTATAAAATAATATCCGATGAAAGCAATGATTACACCAATTTTTATATTTTAATCACATGTCTTTCGAGTCAAAATTTTAGAAAAAAAAAGCTGCAAATTGAAACTTGTAAATTGCTCTCACGAGATTCCGCATGATGCTCAAAGTCCTGTGTATCGTGATATAAAATATTTCTGAATTTTTTTAGATTTTATAAATTAGGTTTTTTTTCAGTTTTGAACATGTACGTCAGATTCAGTGGGTCGAAAAATTCTGGAAAAAATGGCGGTTGTGTTTTTCCGTCATGTACTTGTATACAAAAAATTATGAAATCGATCTGAGACCACGACTTGCTATCGGTTTATCGTGATATCATGGAATACCTCGTAGGTTTTGGAAAGTTGGAAAGCGTTCCAACCCGATAGCGCTCAACCTAATCCAGATGTAGACAAATGTGAATGTATCGATTTTTCAAAATTTTGATTCATACTTTCATAAAAGAAAAATTTGCTAGAAAGAGTACAATTTCGAAAATTTTCAGGTAAGTTGAAAAATTATCGACGGAGCCAGGAATCGAACCTTGTATCTAGAGATGCTTTACCGGAGACTCACTCCACTAGCCGGCCTAGCCGCCCTAACTACAGTGTCATTAATTCCTCTCATCACCTGTATTCGAAATTGTTTTGTTTTCGTGTGCCTTGAATATATACATATTTGAAATTCGTCGCGAGAGGCTTTTTTTTCTCGCTTAAATATTGATATGATTCTTTCATATCATTTAAAATGAACGGCTGGGCCGTTCAAATTGACTAAAATAATGTAATGTACGATGATATACACACATTAATAGCTACATACAGATGTTTAATGTGCACATGTCAACAAGTCACACACACAAGTCTGAAATGTAGCCTCTCGCAACGAGTTTCAAATATGTATAGTATTTTCTGTGAGCATTTGTTGCGAGAAGGATATTTATGTAATTCTCTTTGTCGTTGCGGGTAACGTGAGCGTTGTTGGGCATCTTTTTAAACAGCAGCTCCAGCAGTCCCTGAGTCTTCGGATAGATCGTACCGCCTCACAGTGGGCTGAATCGCCGAAAAAGTCAGCAAAAGTACACCAAGGTTGTGATTGTGACGAAATTTTGTTTTCATACGTTTTCGAGATCGCTGATCACGAATTTAAAGTCAAATTGGCAAAATTCGAAATGGCGGATCCAATATGGCCGATCGATATCACAAAATTTCATTGGATTTGAGTAAAACGTCTTGTACTTATGTTTTCCAGATTTTTGAAAACGAATTTCATGTCAACATTTTAAATTCTTAAGTTAAAATGGTTTCTCAAAGTTACACTTAGTATGTCCAGGTTTTACTTGTTGGTTTGTCATGAATAATTACAAAAAAAAAAAATTCAAAGCGTGGCTTGATGAAATATGAGACATGCATTTTAAACGTTTTTATTAATTTCAAACGGTACAAGTCATCGTCAATATATACTAAAATACCTACATCTAAACTATTCGCATTCATCGTCATCCTCTACCACGTCCACCGAACCATCAGAACAAATCCAATGAAATTTTGTGATATCGGTCGGCCATATTGGATCCGCCATTTTGAATTTTGCAAATTCGACTTCGGATTCGTGATCAGCGACCTCGAAAACGTATGGACGCAAAATTTCGTCACAATCACAACATTGTTGTACTTTTGCCGATTTTTTCGGCGATTCAATCCACTGTACTACTGTGGGAACTTGACCGTGCCGGGCCGTGCGGACGATGCACGGTAACGAGAAAATTGGCCGTGATCTCAAATATGAAACATTTGTTTAAAAATTACGAAACTAAACACTATTCTGCATATACTCAAACTTCAAACTACGCAGGATCGTGTATGTGAACCTAGTGTCTCAAATGTTAGCATCTTATCTTCAAATTTACATATTCTCAACAAAATTCTCTCGTAGATTAATGATTTGCACACCCGCATCTCATTTATTAGACGGCATTGCCGTCTTACGGGCTTCTCATCGGAAGCAAAGGATTGAAAAGGGTAAACATAAACATCTACACACTACAGTCTCCTTACATCGTGCATGCAGAGAAGAAATTCTTACTCATACAAATCGGGCACATGAAAACAAATTTGAACTTACTGGTTATGAGAGAAATTAATGACAACAGAGTCAGGGCGGCTAGGTGGTCTAGTGGAGTAAGTCTCCGGTAAAGCATCGCTAGATTCCAGGTTCGATTCCTGGCTCCGTCGTTAATTTTTCAAATTCACCAGTTGTTCAAATTTACATATTCTCAACAAAATTCTCTCGTAGATTAATGATTTGCACACCCGCATCTCATTTATTAGACGGCATTGCCGTCTTACGGGCTTCTCATCGGAAGCAAAGGATTGAAAAGGGTAAACATAAACATCTACACACTACAGTCTCCTTACATCGTGCATGCAGAGAAGAAATTCTTACTCGTTAGCATCTTATATATAAGGGATTCTCTGTCAACTCGGCCACTTTTTTTTCGACCATCTCAGATCTGCCCCATAATTGGTTATATCAAAGTACTACTAAAAGGTACTCTATGTGAATTTTTTCAGATTTTTAATTCAGTATTTGAGGAATTGCCTTTTTTTTCAAATGAATATATCTCGAAAAATTGAAATAACTAAAAAAAATGACTCTACATAAAAATTGTAGTTTCTTGTTAGCTTTCGAGAGGAATTTTTGAAAAAATTTTTACGTTCCGGTAACGCTAATTTTTTACCAAAAAAGGAAGAAATTATTTTTTTTATTCAAAAAGGACCCTTTTTCTCGCTGAAAAAATTACGGTCTTCCAATACGTGTGACAATATCGTCAAAAAATCGCCAGAGTGGCACGGATCGAGATTCTAGGGTAAAAAAAATGAAGCCACACAAATTAATTTTTTTATGAAGAAGATTTATCTTGACCTTGGAGATTTGTTGATTAAAGTTATTCTTGGATATGAAGGTCACAACTCAAAAACACTTTTTATCGTGGCAACGTTTCGGCCCTGGTGGGGGCCCTCCTCAGAACAATTTTATTTAAATATCTGTCACGAACAAAATAAAAAATGATATACAAATAGGTTTCACAAAGTAAGACATATTGATGTAAATAATATGCAAGGTGTTGAAGCAAATATAAAAGAGAGATTACCTCACATGCGATAACACTTCCAATTACATAAAAGCGTGTTGAAAATTGAAGAATAAATAGAACAAAAAGGCAAATTTAAATATGGCAGCCTTAAAACATATTTGTAATGCTTTTAAGAGTTCATTACGTGGGACCGGAATATGCCATATTTAAATTTAACCACAACATATATGCCCAAACGTTTGGCTTACCTATGGGCTCACCGCTCTCTCCAATTTTGTCTGATTTGGTTCTGGATGACCTTGAACAACACTGTCTTAATAAACTAGACTTCAAGCCTTCATTCTTTTTCAGATACGTAGACGACATAATTACAGCTGTCCCTTCGCATAAAGTCGCAGAAATGCTTTCAGTTTTCAATAGTTTCCATCCGAGACTACAATTTACATCCGAAGTAGAGTCTAATCACCAAATCAGCTTTTTAGATGTTCTGATTATCAATGACAATCAGCTCATTAAAACTGATTGGTTCCACAAGGCTACTTGGTCACAAAGGTATTTAAATTACCATTCTCACCATCCCAAATCATACAAAATTGGAACGATCAATTGCTTAGTTGACAGAGCGATTCGACTCTCAAGCATGGAATTTCACAATAAAAATTTGTCCTTGATTCAGCAGGTACTATTTGAGAATGACTATCCATCTCGCCTGCTTAACAAACATATAAAGTTCAAATATGATTCCATCTTGGCATCTACCAGCCCTAACAACAATCTCGATACAACTACTACACAGACCATTCAAAAAAGCTATATTTCCATCCCATATGTTGCGGGTTTGTTTGAGTCACTTAACAGAACATTCTCCAAATACAAAATTCAATTTGTGGGCAAATGTGCACATGATATATCCTCGATGTTTGATTCGGGTAAAGACCCCTTACCCCTGGGCAATCGCTCGGGTGTAGTTTACAAAATACCTTGCAATCATTGCAACAAGGCTTACATAGGCCAAACTAGTAGACAACTACACACCAGGATAACCGAACATAGACGCAATATCCACGAACACGAGGATAATTATACCGCATTGACGAGACATGCCATCGATTTCGACCACTCTTTTAACTATTCTCAAGCTAGTATTATTGATGTTGAACCTCTGTATTATAATAGGCTTCTGTTGGAAATGTGCAATATTGTAGCACATCCTAATTCTGTCAACCGTAAACAAGACATAGAACACCTAAGCAATATTTACACCTCTGTGATACGACCATCGTAATTTGTCCATTACCGACTGAGCTTGCTCTCGATTTTACCTTCTTAACACAAAAAAATTTTGTTTTCCGTTTAACCCGTTGACTCTGCGTTGCTCTGATAACTATTGAGATCGACCTCTTCCCACTACACACTAGACGTTCCACTGTGCTTATGTGCTCTGACTCAACCATAACGGCTGTGTATTTTATTTCTTTTAACAAACCAACTATAATTATGAATTCGTGGGAGTTACGTGTCGCTAATGCAGTGTGTTTCGTTTTTTGTCGTTTTTGCCTTTTTGTTCTATTTATTCTTCAATTTTCAACACGCTTTTATGTAATTGGAAGTGTTATCGCATTTGAGGTAATCTCTCTTTTATATTTGCTTCAACACCTTGCATATTATTTACATCAATATGTCTTACTTTGTGAAACCTATTTGTATATCATTTTTTATTTTGTTCGTGACAGATATTTAAATAAAATTGTTCTGAGGAGGGCCCCCACCAGGGCCGAAACGTTAACACGATAAAAAGTGTTTTTGAGTTGTGACCTTAATTTTTTTATACCAGAACCTCGACCGAATTTGTGTGACCTAATTTTTTTTACCCTAGAACCTTGATCCGTGCCACTCTGGCGATTTTTTGGCGATATTGTCACACATATCAAAAGACTCTGTAATTTTATCAGCGAAAAAAGGGGTCCTTTTTGAATAAAGAAAAAAAATTTCTTCCCTTTTTGGTAAAAAATCAGCGTTACCGTTTTTTCAAAAATTCCTCTCGAATGCTAACAAAAACTACAATTTTTATGTGGAGTCAATTTTTTTCAGTTACTTCAAGTTTCTCAGATACATTCATTTGAAAAAAACGGCAATTTCTCAAGTACTGAGTTAAAAAATCTGAAAAAATTCACATTGAGTACCTTTTAGTAGTACTTTGATATAACTAATTATGGGGCAGATCTGAGATGGTCGAAAAAAAAGTGGCCGAGTTGACGGAGAATCCTTCATATTAGCTTCATACTTACTTGCATCCACTATAGTTCTATAGCTCTTGATCGGTTTTAACAATAGTTCCGTCGATTCAGCGATTTAAACCGTGTTTAAAGAAATGAGATGCCAACTTCGCAAAACACATGTCAGCATCTCATCGTATTTCGAATATTTGAGTATAGAGAAGTAAGAATCTGAAGAGTTCTACTGTATAGACACGTTTTAAGAATGGTTCTGTAGCTTAAATTCCGCAGAAAATGAATTATAAGCACAAAACTCATGTAATACGATTTTAAATATCATTTTGGAGTGTCTAAGGGATCGATCGACATAATAGGTTTAATTCTGTATGAGTGTTGAAAGTGAAGACAAGGATGAAGAGTTGCGGTCTCAAGCCCTCCCACAATCGTTATAAACAATTAGTGTAAATGTGATATCGACGCAACCGTGAGATGCTGAAGCAAAAGTAGGAGTTTAAGGCTTTAGCGAGGTTCTGAATATTGCTAGTAGTGACCATACACAATCTTGAGAAGAGTTGCGGTTTTTAGCTTTCTCTGAATAGTTATGAACAATTATTGAAAACGTGAAATAAACAAAACTGTGAGATGCCAATGCAAAAATCGGAGTTCTGGGCTTCACCGAGGTTCCAAATATTAGTAGTAATGACCATACACAACCTCGAGAAGAGTTCCGGTTTGTAGCTTTTTCTCAATAATTACAAACGATTATTGAAAACTTAAAATTAACAAAACTGTGAGATGCTGACGCAAGAACCCGAGTTCTGGGTTTCAATGACGTCCGAAATATTAGTAGTAGTGACCATACACATCCTCGAGAAGAGTTCTGGTCTTTAGCTTTCTCTCAATAATTATAAATAATTATTGAATACGTAAAATTAACAAAACTGTGAGATGCTGATGAAAAAATCGGAGTTCTGGGCTTCACCGAGGTCCTACACACTGGTAGGAGTGACCACAAACAATTTCGAATAGAGTTCCGGTCTTTAGCCTTATCTCAATAATTATAAAAAATCACTAAAAACGTGAAATTAACAAAACTGTAAAATGCTGATGCAGTAACCCGAGTTCTGGGTTTTAACGAAGTCCTAAATATTCGTAGTAGTGACCATACACAACCTCGAGAAGAGTTCCCGTTTGTAGCTTTTTCCCAATAATTATAAACGATTATTGAAAACTTAAAATTAACAAAAGTGGACTCAACATATCCTATTTTATCGCGTGTTTCGTCAAATTTCAAGACCCCATAATTTGTAGAAATAATTAAAAATATCAGCCTCCGCCGACTGAATATCACTCATGGTAATAATATGAAGGCGTTTATACGGAAAAAAAAATTTGTCGCCAAAATCGGCGTAGAGCCTAACTTCTGCATATTTAACGTGTTAATGATATTTAACACCTCGCTGACGCTCAAAACTCGGATATTTGTATCAGCATCTCACAGTTTTGTTAATTTTACGTTTTTAGTAATTTTTTATAATTATTGAGATAAGGCTAAAGACCGGAACTCTATTCGAAATTGTTTATGGTTACTCCTACCAGTATGTAGGACCTCGGTGAAGCCCAGAACTCCGATTTTTTCATCAGCATCTCACAGTTTTGTTAATTTTGCGTTTTCAATAATTGTTCATAATTATTGAGAGAGAGAGCTGAAAACCGTAACTCTTCTCGAGATTGTGGATGGTAACTACTACCAATATTCAGAACCTCGCTAAAGCCTTAAACTCCTACTTTTGCTTCAGCATCTCACGGTTGCGTCGATGTCATATTTACACTAATTGTTTATAACGATTGTGGGAGGGCTTGAGACCGCAACTCTTCATCCTTGTCTTCACTTTCAACACTCATACAGAATTAAACCTATTATGTCGATCGATCCCTTAGACACTCCAAAATGAAATTTAAAATCGTATTACATGGGTTTTGTGCTTATAATTCATTTTCTGCGGAATTTAGGCTACAGAACTATTCCTAAAACGTGTCTGTACATGAGATCCTGACATGTGTTTTGCTAAGTTGGCATCTCATTTCTTTAAACACGATTTAAATCGCTAAATCGACGGAACTATTGTTAAAACCGATCAGGAACTGTAGAACTATAGTGGATGCAAGTAAATATGAAGCTAATATATGAGACGCTAACATTTGAGATGCTAGGTTCACATACATCGCAGGATCTCTTGGGATCACAACTTTTTTGCTAATTTTCGATCAAGATGTTCAAACGTCGATGCAAGTTGCAGGGGATTTTTCGTCGCTACGTTTCGGACATGCAATTATCGAACAAATAGGTAGTTAATGCATAAATATATTCTACATACCTCCAGGAACACCCTCCATGTCGTACATAACAAACAACACTTTAATAAAAATTTACCGGCACTTTCAATACAGCGTTTCTTTTGAGCACCGTCAGGTCGCAATGGTTACTGTCGCAACGGTACACTTTCAACAACTGTTGTAATCCAAATACCTAAGTCAGCACTCTGCCCTTCCGAAAACTAGCTTAGGACCCCCTCCCCTTGAATATATTTCAAAACCAACTCTGACCGGCAACTTTGAAATTTCGACTTTTGCCGACTTTTTCGACGATTCAGCCAACTGTGCGCCTATGTCGCGCTCGAAGCTGATCGGTGAGTCACCAACCATCAGCCCGGCAGTAGAAAGGCTCCGTACCCGTACACGGTATCCAACTCATACTGTCTTTGTTTATCGTTGAGCATCTCAAGATATTCATTTTCTGATCTCAATGACGACTCTGTAATAGTTTGATCCTCTTCCTCTGCAGTTGCAATAGAATCTGCTTCAGATTCCATTTCGTTCTTCGGCTCATCGTTCGGTTCAGTTTTGATCTCTTCCTTCGCCTCTTCCTTGAATAGTTTTCATGCCTCGAGAAACATCGATTACTTCCTGCAGCGGGGTTAGCACAGGTTTAAAGACATCCTTCATTGTTTCCTGCAGCGACTCTTCTCCCGTCTTGAGGATTCTATGCTTACGACGAATTGCGTTACTCGCTTGAGCGACATGACGCAAGACTTCTTTTTCCTCACAAATTGCCTGCATGTTCATACAACTAGCTCTGGAAAGCTACTGTTTCGTTTCCATTGATAATTGTGTATTTTATTCTTTTGTCATATTTATGAAATTGTCAAATCCCTACCGACCATTATCGAGCTCTCTATCCTTGTCAATCACCAAGAACCCATATTTGTCACGTCATACACAAGTTTTCAAACTGCGTGTACGACATATTGGTGTTTACATGATCATTGTAAACATATCTCAGGTTCATCTCGTCCTGTTTGAATAAGACCAGCAAGTTGGTGTTGTCGCCCAGGAGATGCTTTAGGATTTGAGCATAGGTCTGACAAAGATAGGAACAGTCTACATCATGATGTCTACCCATACAGAAGTAAGCGCGTATGTTATCCTGCTTCTCACACGCTACGTCATCTAATATCATGATAGAGTAAGGTTGCGGCTCGTTCGGTGCAATGACATGCTCATGCTCGTGAAAGAAGAAGTACTCAACACCGTCGACACTTTCGAGCACTTGACTCAGAAATTTGTATTTCGGTTGATTGAGAGATTTTGAGTAAACGTACAGGTTTTAGAACCTCAAACCGTTTGGATGCGTTATAAGTGCAAATAATGTGTTGATTTTACCATAGTTGGATGGTCCGCAGAATACCACACGTACACTCCTCGGTAAAAGTTCACCATGGCGTTTTTTTCGTTTCGCACTCTGCTCCGTAAATTTGTCACAATTCACCGGGGCAGCTTGGTCGATTGTGTCTCGAAACTCATCTTGGACTTGACCGTTTGTATTTCCTATAAATGCATCGTTTATAAAAACTTTCCCTCAGTCGTAGAGCGGACGTGATTGTGCACACACGCGATCGTAAGCGATCCTCGAAAAAGTGATCAAGTGGAAAAGGTTTGGTGAACAGCATTATCAATAAACTCCCTGTCGAGTTGCATGTTCCCGGTTACCAATACTGCGGTCCTGATACGAAGTTGATGAAAAGACTCGCAAGTGGCGATTCCGGTATCAGTCCTCTCGACGCAGCGTGCAACTGACACGATATAGCGTATTCGAAAAATCACCAGAATCTTGAATCTAGAAGCACCGCGAATAAAATATTAGCCGAAAAAGCCTGGAAACGGGTTTTCGCAGAGGACGCAAATTTGAATAAAAAAGCAACCGCTGGGGCTGTAGCTAACACGGTGAAGTTGAAAACAAAGTTGGGTATCGGGTGTCGAAAACCAAAAAAACGTTTCCTTGAACAAAATCATACGCGCGGCAAAACAGTCTATGATTCCGAGCCACCGCGCGAAAACAAGCATTAAGTCTGCACTCAAAGGTGCTCGAGAAGCTGTGAAAAAAGAAGGTGGAAAACATAACGTCCGATCATCACGCGTCCTACCGGTGCTCTGAAAAGTTGGCGGATTTTTACGTCTTTACCTACCTATTTTTCCGGTCTCAGCGCTACGGGTGCGTTAGCTGGGGGTGCTGTGGGTGTAGCGAAGGCTGTAAACAATGCGAGCGTAGCTGAACGAGAATTGGAGGAGAGCAAACGGCATCACAAAACCATGGAAGCGATCACCTTAGGTAAAGGTCTCCATCTCAAACCGTGAAAAAGGGTTTCGGTCTTCATCTTTCAAAAAACTAAGTGTGAAGCAGCCACGCCGAGCTTTGACCAACTGGGATTTGCTAAAGTATGCAAAAATAATGAAAATTCCCTACTTTTGAGGTGTTTTTATGCGCAACGAAATGCCGAAAAACGAACTGCGTAGAAACGAGGCAGCTGTCGTCAATTTTGACGATAAGGATAGCCCTGGGACACACTGGGTTGCATATAAGAAACGCGGCAACGATATCGTATATTTCGACAGTTTCGGTCATCTTCAACCTCCGTTAGACCTCGTAAGATATCTCGGTGTTGGTAGCGTTACGTATAACGATGAAACATTTCAGGATTACGATACATTCGACTGCGGGCACTTACGTCTGAAATTTATAAGCGGTGAGCTGCATAAACATGATTCGCTTATGTTAACGATATCGGAAACGCAATATTTTCCTCCAATCGAACTTGCTCTGAACAAAAATTATGCTCTCGGCCTCGTTGAGCTGTTAACCTATTCCATTCCCAATGTTGACGGCAGTCACAATAAAATATACATAGCCGATAAAGTAGTCACTATATCTACTAGCAGCTACCAAATTGAGGATATTGAAAAGTATAAAGTATCAAAACGCGCTAAAAAATCCAGACATTGAAATCAGCATAAAGCCCAACAATAATACTTTATGCAGCGAAATAAAATGTAACCACATCACAAATTTTAAACCTGACGATTCTATAAGTCAGTTTCTCGGAATCACACCGGGCCTATTGACAGCTAACCAAACTCACCAATCGGATATGCCTGTAGCTATTCTCAAGATCATTGCGTTGCGAGTCGAATGCAGCATTACAACGGGTGCCTACGTCAACGAGCGCAAAGTGCATACTATTCACGAATTTTTCCCTATCGTTCCGCCGGGATACAAGATCGTGGAAGTGCCGTCGCACGTCATTTACCTTCCGATCACCGTCAAGACCATAGACCACGTACAGCATCGGTTAGTCAAACAAGACGCAGACCTGGTTAATTTTCGCGGAGAAGTTATAACTGTGAGACTGCACATCAAATCGCAATAAAAGATGGGTATTGTATATAACAGATTGTCCAACAAGAGTTATATTAGTCAGTCAGCATGTCCCGATCAAGTCAGTCATCGATCGATTCCCGAACCGCTAACACGTCGAAACGTGAAGTTCCTGATAGCTTTGGGTCTAAAGCTGACACCTTTTGGAAAACGAATTTCCGACAAATAAAACTGCGATTCTGCTGTTTCGTTGTATGCTACGTACCGTGGAGGAAGAAATCTTGAGCATCCAAACGCCTGTTGTCTTTGACGAATCAATCGCACACCAAAAAATACATGCACACAAACCGTACGCATCGTCAACTTTCAACAACAGCGATGAGATTCGAATCACCGTTGAGCATCAGGATTTATGCACACTACCGAGCAAGAGTTCGCTGCACATCTCTGGAAAATTGGTCATATCGGACGGCACTGCAGCAGCGATCATAACCCTAGTCAATAACGCCAACTGCCATTTGTTCGAAGATGTACGCTACGAATGAAACGCTGTAGAGATTGATAAATGCAAAAACGTTGGTCTGATCACCCTGCTGAAGGGTTTCGCTTCGCTCAACTCTGGTCAGAGTTAGCTTATGGAAAATGCTGGATGGCTCGATGTTCAGGAGACGAAAAAATTAAGTGATGCCGATGGCAACTTTGATGTAGTTATTCCCTTAAGCATGATATTGGGCTTCGCTGAAGACTATCACAAGATCATCGTTAACGTGAAACATGAGCTGATTCTTACAAGATTAAAGATTAAAAAGTGATTTAAATGCCATCGGTCAAAATCAAGACGAAGACTTCAGAATCGTGATCCGCTACCAGCAACCACGAAACAAGCACTTTCAGGGTGCCATGGTCGTTTTGAAGGATGACAACGTTCCACCTATGCAATAGCGACTGGGCAGAATCGTAGAAAGCCACCCAAGTAAAGATGGTCTCACTAGGGTGGTGAGCGTGAAAACACGCAACGGTATAGTCAACGAGCCGTAGCCAAAGTATTCGTACTTCCCTTAGAAGAATACATGTAGTCTTAAACACCTATATATAAGACAATGTGTAACCTCAAACTTAATTAGATTTAACCATTTATTTTAGTCAACTTATCGAAAGTACGTTCTTTCAAGGCAGGCGGGATGTTCAGTCCCACGTAGGCTAATATACCCAAGCAATAGTCATAAAAGTTTGTATATCGTTAAACTGACTCATAAAATTTTCTACACCATAAGAGGAGGCAATCCCAAGCCAAGTTTTACCCTACGGGTTTTTTCACGTGCCATAAAAAATGCACATCGACTGTTCCAACAAAAAACCATGCATGAAAATGTAGCCAAAGAGACAAGGCTTGGACACGTTCGACGAATTCGAGTCCTCGGACTTTCTCTGTTGATGGTGGCTATGGGGGTGCCAGACGTCTTGGCAGAGGCTGCCGGCTGAGGGTCCTGCGCCGAGAGCCTCGCGAATATGACGTAGGCGTCTCTGGGTTTTTTCCAACCACTGCCGGCCAGTCATGGACGTACTTGGCACTGCCTCCCACCCTCCTGGGTTCGGTCAGTATTTGACACGTTTGCTTATCGATGAATGCACTTTCACCCCCGATATTAAAGACGCGATTCCTTGAGTACACTTTACTCTCGTATAACACTTGTAGCTGAGTCACTTGCCTAGTTATAAGTTCACAAATTACAGTTTTACCGTAATACATTTCAGCATTAGTAAATCTACTTGTATCTACCAACTAGGAATGTACAACCTCATATGTGTATCACCTATATGTCATCGGGATTTGATAAATTACTTTTTTTGCGTTTCATCCTGATTTTGTTCACACGCATTGAGAAAATAAAAGCGCAGCAGGAGATCCTGATCTTGCTGACGCGTTATTCCAACAACGTTGACGCAACAGGATACTCGTAAAAGCACATTTTTCCTACTCAAATATTGTTATAATTGCAAAATCAGCGATACCAGTGTTGCCACTCTATTACAATTGTAACAGATCTATTACCTTTGTATAGGATTTAGTACGCTAGTACGCCGATAGTCGATCTACTACGTTTGAAAAAGTAGATCGCGCCAGTAGATGGCGCTGATGGCAAAATTCATCTTGAGCTTACTTTTTCTGCCGTGCAGGCACATGAGCGCTTCTTTAGCAACGATTGACCAATCCTCGCTCGTAAACAGTGAGTGCGCCGAGCCGAGCCGCCGACGGCGCGGACGACAAACGACAAACGAACGACGAATTGACACAAGTGACTTATTCTTTGGTGTGTTTTCCTGAATATTAAAACCAATTCAAAATTAAAACTAATCAACTAATGTCGAGATTTTCGCGATCGGCGCATTGAGATTATTCGAGATGGTCAAAGTGTGAGGAGTGAACTCGAGGCTTTACCGCCGAGCCGCCGACGACAAACGACAAACGAACGACAAAGTGACAATTGACTTTTATTCTTTGTTGTGTTTTTGCGAATGCTAGAACTAATATCGAGATCTTCGATATGACTTTGGTCAAAGTGTGAGGACTGTGACTGTGAGGGTAGCGAGTGCGGAAACAAACTCTCATCCGAGTCGGTATTAAACGAATGTCCAAAGATGAGACGGTAAGTAACATTTTTCATTAGTATATAGAATATTTGACTTGATTTTCTGCTCGTTTTTATAAAAAAAATACCCGTCAACATTTTTCCCAGATTCCTCGTTCCTCGACGAAAGATAGACGATGTTGATTCATCGGATATTGAGAAGGCTGGTCCTTCGAATCCTCCGATATCGTCAATTAACCAGCTGTCTGTTGTGCCAGTAAATAAGTATGTATGACTTGATTTTTTTTCTATAGAAATATATTGTCATCATAAAATAAAAAGTATCATGAAAATTTTGCTCAATCCATTATGACCGTTTTGTGTGTCCTATTCGCTTACAAAAATGTGTCCTATTCGCCCTACAAAAATACTGCTTTTTCGATCCAAAACTTATCGATGATGATTTTAGCAGGTATGCCGATGCCGAAAAGAATTCTTATTGTTCAGAAAGTACGACAACTGATACTGACACTACAACTGGTCTAGCTGAAGATTCCTATGCATCAGATTATTATGTCAAAGAACCCTCCAAGAAAAGACGTAAATCGTACCAACAAAGATTCAAGGACAGCTGGCGACACGGTTTTCCATGGTTGGAAAAAAAGTCGGACAAATCGTTCTGCACGGCGTGTCTCAAAACGATTAATGGTGGGTTCACTCACTTAAAACGACATGAGGTTACTGATTTTCATATAGGAAATATGAGAAAAGCTGAGAGGACGGTCAAGATTAGTGAGCATTTTAACGACGAAAAAAAACAACAGGAGAAACTGGTTAAATCGGATGAATTGAAGCTCACGATGTTTTTGCACGAACACAATTTGCCGTTCCTCTTAATGGATCATTTGCCGAAGCTGGTTGCGTCTGTATGCCCGGATTCGAAAATAGCAAAAGCGATAAAATGCTGCCGAACAAAAGCTACGAACTTAACAAAAGACGTGATCGCCAAGGAACAGATATCAGTCATTTCGGAAAAGTTAAAAAATTGTGTTTTTTCGATAATAATCGACGAAACTACCGATATCAACACAGAAAAATCACTTGCTATCGTAGTGAGATTTTACGATAATGACGAATGCAAGGATAGATTTTTGGGGCTGATAAAAGTACAATCCTGCACTGCGAATGATATCTTTACCGCAATCTGCAATTTTTTCAAAGAGAAGAACATTCCGGTGACAAATATGATCGGTTTGGCGGCTGACAACGTATCTGTAATGATGGGAAATATCAACGGAGTACAAGCCCGCTTCAAAGGAATAATACCACATCTGTTCGTCCTTGGATGCGTTTGTCATTCATTTCATCTGTGCTCTTCAGCTGCAGCTAAAAAGTTGCCAAGAAGTTTAGAAGATTTGATACGAGCAGTCTATTCTTACTTCTCGCACAGCAGCAATCGATCTGGAAGATTACAAGAGTTTCAGATATTCGTAGAACTGAAACCTCGTAAACTGTTGCACCCGAGTGCAACGCGGTGGTTGTCTCTTCAAGTAAGTGCGTTACATCGGTTGTGATCAGGAGTTTGCATGTAATTTTGCATTGTCACGACTGCTTATTTGTTTACTTCTGTACTTTCTCAACCTCAAACTTGGCATTTTTTTCTTCAATCCAGACTGCTGTTGATCGGGTGTTACAGAATTGGGAAGCTTTGATCCTTTTTTTCACGCACGAGTGCTTTGAAGATGACTTGCCTGCAACGCAAGCGATTTTAAATCAATTAAAAAATCCCATTTTCAAAGTATATTATACTTTTCTCTCTTACATTCTCGAAAGGGTAAATCGATTGAATCGAGAGTTTCAAGCGGAGAAACCGCAACTACATCTTCTTTTGAAAAGAGTTTCCGATTTGTTCCGAAACATTTTGAGGAATTACGTGAAAAAGGAATATCTGGATCGTGTTCCGATTAAAAACATTGAAGTCACTGATCCACGAAATTTCATTGCATTGGAGAAAATATATTTCGGAGCAAAAGCTGAAATATTAATGTCAAACGAAAATATCGATCGAAACGACTTGCGCAACTTCAGAGTGCATGCTTTGGGGTTTTATGTGATGCTCGCGGAACAGATCAAACAAAGGTTTAATTTCGATGACCCGGTTTTATCTTTTGTAAGCTATTTCAATCCGCGCATAGTGTTATCTGGAGAGATTAGCAGTATTGCCACACAAGCACTCAAGTTTTTCCCACACCTCGTGGATGACATAGAAAAATTGAATAGTGAGTGGCGACTTTTATCCGATTTGGAAGAAATGGAAGCCCAAAAAAATCTTCCCATCGAAGATTTTTGGACAAATATTTTCAAGTTGAACTTTCGATTGGACATTCCAATGTTCCCGAACTTGACAAAATTAGTTAAGGGGATACTCTGTTTGCCACATTCTTCGGCGGCAGCTGAAAGAGTTTTTTCCCAACTTAACTCGATAAAGAGTAAAATACGAAATCGCCTTCATGTCGGCACGTGCGAAAGCATTCTCCATGCTAAAGAGGCGTTGAGCAATAATTTGTGTTACACGTGGGAGCCTCAATCCTCACTGATATCAAAATTAAAATAATTATTTCCGTTTCTATTTCTATCACTTGGGGTGAAACGTTTTAAGCTCTTCCATATTAATACTTGATTTTCAACTTTCCAGCTCTGTTCTGTCTCATCAATCATCACGTTTCCATTACAGACACTGACAATAAAGTATGTGAAAAAATAAAGTAATAAAAACCACGTTTTATTAATATTCGTTATTTATTTGTCAAAAAATTGATCGCCAAACCGCATGATCATAAATATGTACGTGATATAGCTTTTTCTGGTTCCAAAAACGAAAGTTCAGTAATCAGTGGTCGCTTCCGAGTTTTCCCCTTTTTCCCTTTTTTTAAATACAATGCTGAATATAAATGAATTATTATTTTTTTAGCAATTAAAGAGTTGTAACTGTTAGAATTAATATCAAAATAATGTATTTAATGTACTACTAGCGCCATCTATGTTGTATCGTTGTAACTGCCTACCTCTCGGTCTTTACCCGAAAGAAATGAAATTTAGTCTTTGATCAACCACAGTACACGTTCTATCAGGTTATGGGCCCAGACCCATTTTTGCTAAATTTAAAGTTTTTTCTCGTGCAAAAGTAACTATGTCGACGTCGGGGTACTTAGTGAATGTGCCGAAACTCAAGGGACGCGAAAATTACGACGATTGGGCGTTTGCAACAAGTAATTTCATGTTACTTGAAGGCATTGACATTGAAAATGTGCCAGCAACTATCAGTGAATCTGAGAATAAAAAAGCTAAAGCAAAACTCGTTATGACTATTGACTGTTCATTATATGTGCATATAAAAAGTGAAACTACAGTGGACGGTGTGTGGAAGAAATTAAAACAGTTATTTGATGACACGGGGTATCAACGAAAAATAAGTTTGCTTCGTACATTGGTTTCAATACGCCTCGATAACTGCGAATCCATGACATCCTATGTATCTCAAGTGGTTGAGACAGCACATAAATTGAAAGGGACAGGTTTCGAAATCACAGACGACTGGATTGGGTCATTACTTTTGGCGGGACTTCCAGATAAGTATTCACCGATGATAATGGCAATAGAGCACTCTGGAATAGCCGTTAGCGCTGACGTCATCAAAAAAAAGTTACTTGACATGTGTTCGGAGGTTGGCACTACTGGAATCGATTCTGCTTTTTGGTCAAAACAGCGAAATAAAAATGGCAGCACTGACAAGCAAATGTCAAAGTCAACCAGCAGTAAACAAATAAAGTGTTATAATTGCAAGAAGATCGGCCACTACAAAAATAAGTGTCCTGAATTAAAAGCAAATAAACATTTGAATGCTTTTAGCGCAGCGTTTTTCAATGGTCATTATAACACAGAAGACTGGTACATCGACTCAGGCGCAAGCGCGCATATGACGTCAAACCAAAAATGTTTACTTCGAACTCGACCAGTACACGAAACTAAAGAGATCGTAGTGGCAAATCAAATGACGGTGCCTGTAGTTAGTGTTGGTGAAACACAGATAACGACATGCGTGAACAGTTCTCAGTATGAAGTGATTGTGAAGGACGTATTGTATATACCGAATCTCACGGCAAACTTACTATCCATAAGCCAACTTATAGCTAAAGGAAATAAAGTTGTATTCAAAAAGGATACCTGTTTTATATACAACCAAGAGAATGAGCTTATTGGTACAGCTAATTTGATAAATGGAGTGTACAAGTTAAACACAAAAAAATTCGAGAACTCGTTATCGGCAATGTCAACATGGCATAGAAGGTTAGGACATGTAAATAGTAAGTCCTTACAAAAAATGAAAGAAGGAGCAGTAGAAGGAGTTTCCTTTCACGAGAAAGCTGACATACAGATACAGAATTGTGAAGTGTGCTGTGAGGGAAAACAATCACGTTTCCCTTTCCCATCAGCAAACCATAGAAGTGGAAAACTACTGGATGTAGTACACTCAGATTTATGCGGGCAGATGGAGACCAAGTCAATTGGTCAGGCGAAGTACTTTCTTCTGTTTGTGGATGATGCCAGCAGAATGACTTTTGTCTACTTCTTGAAGGAAAAGAACCAGGTGTTCCAGCAGTTCAAAGAATTTCGAAGTTTAGTTGAGAATCAAACTGGAAACAAAATAAAAATACTGAGAACCGACAATGGAGGTGAATTTTGTTCACGTGAAATGGAAAATTACTTGAAACAAGTAGGTATTGTCCATCAGAAGACCAATCCTCACACTCCAGAGCAGAATGGACTCTCAGAGAGATTCAACAGAACTGTAGTTGAACGGGCAAGATGTTTATTGTTTGAAGCAGGTCTCGACAAAAGTTTTTGGGCTGAAGCAGTTAATACTGCAGTTTACCTAAAGAACAGAACACCAGCCGCCAGTTTAGGCATGATGACACCATTTGAGAGGTGGACAGGTGAGAAACCAGACCTCAGCCACGTTAGAATTTTTGGCAGTAAAGTAATGGTGCATGTTCCCAAAGTACAACGACAAAAATGGGATAAGAAGGCTGACAGATTAATTTTAGTAGGGTATCCAGATAATGTGAAAGGATACAGATTATATAACCCAAGAACTAAAAAAATTACTACGAGCAGAGATGTCATCATTATGGAAAAAATGGAGTTGGACGAAGCTCAGATTGTAGTAAACGATTGTGAAAATAAGTCAAAGAAAGATAAAAACTTAGAAGAAGATGAAAACTTAATAGAAAATCCAGGTTCAGATCCAAATGATTCAACATATATTTGTGAATCATCGTCTTCCCAAGATGACTCATATCAATCTGTTACTAAAGAAGAGTTTTTTGCAGAGAATCAAGTTCAAATTGAAGCCAAGCGTAAGAGAAAGCCAGTAGAAAGATATGGGATGACCAATCTCTGTCTTCTGGATAATCTGGAGTCATGTGATGAAGAACTCAGTTATGAAGCTGCAATAAATGGACCAGACAAGGAACAGTGGAGAAAAGCGATGGAAGATGAACTGAAAGCTTTCGACGATAATCAAGCATGGACGTTTGTAGATAGGAAAGAAGCTGATAGAGTGGTACAGTGCAAGTGGGTATTCAAGAAAAAGTACGAAAGTGACAATAGTGTGCGATATAGAGCAAGACTGGTGGCAAAAGGTTTTACCGAAAAAGAGGGTGTAGATTACGCTGAAACATACTCACCAGTGCTTCGTTACTTTACACTAAGGTTTCTATTTGCTTTAACTACCAAACTTAACTTTGAAATTACTCACTTAGATGTAACTACTGCATTCCTAAATGGTTACTTAAATGAAAATGTGTATATGCAAGTTCCCCCTAATTTAGATTGTAAAGAAAATAGTGTTCTTAAATTAAATCGTGCAATTCATGGTCTAAAACAATCAGCCAGGGCTTGGAACGAAAGAGTAAATGATTCTTTATTAAAATTAAATTTTGTTAAGTCAAAGTTAGAACCATGTCTGTATATAAAAAATTGTGAAAAGGAGCAGATCATGATAGCAATCTTTGTTGATGATTTTTTCATTTTTTCAAACAGTAGTAATATGGTTAAGGAGTTAAAAACAAATTTAATGTCAAAATTTGAAATTAAGGATTTGGGCCAATTAAAACAATGTTTGGGTATGAGAGTTAAAATGTATCAGAATGGCAATATTTCCTTAGATCAAGAAAAGTTTGTAGATCATATTTTAAGTAAATTTAATATGACAAACTGTAAAGTTGTTGGTACTCCTATTGAGAAAAATTTAAAACTAGAGAAAAATGTAGATGTTTGTGAACAATATCCATTCCAACAACTAATAGGAAGCCTAATGTACTTAAGTGTTTTGACTCGCCCAGATATTTCCTATAGTGTGAGTTGTTTGAGCCAATTTAATAATTCATATTCCTATACTCATTGGAAGCATGCGAAACGCATCCTAAGATACTTATGTAAAACTAAATCTTATGGCCTAATGTTTATCAAAGATAATTGTAAATTAGAGGGTTTCGTTGATGCAGATTGGGCTTCAAATACACTAGATAGGAGATCCTATACAGGTTTCTATTTTAAACTTTCTGGAACTGTTATTTCATATGAATGTAAAAAACAACGTACTATTGCCTTATCAAGTACAGAGGCAGAATATATGGCGATTGCTAAAGCCTGTAAAGAGGCTATTTATTTAAAAAACTTGTTTTCTGAAATTATAAACAGTTGTGATTATGTAATTATATTGTATAATGACAATCAAGGTGCTCAGAAGCTGTCTGAAAATCCTTTATTTCATAAAAGAACGAAGCACATAGATGTGCGTCATCATTTTGTTAGAGAAGCAGTTGCTAACAATCTTATAAAGATAGTCTACATGCCAACATCTAAAATGCCAGCAGACTTGCTGACCAAGGGTTTAGATAGTATTAAACATGACTATTTTGTAAAAAAGTTAGGTATTCAAAACATTGTTTAATAGGTGACTATCTGTAAATTAATAGCATTTTTTTTGTTTGTCAAAAATAGTTTATATGTTACAAAGTTCAGATTATTTTGATATGTGGAGATGTTAGAATTAATATCAAAATAATGTATTTAATGTACTACTAGCGCCATCTATGTTGTATCGTTGTAACTGCCTACCTCTCGGTCTTTACCCGAAAGAAATGAAATTTAGTCTTTGATCAACCACAGTACACGTTCTATCAGTAACCGTTCTCATTTCTCATATTACCAACTTATCTTCACCCATGGATAGAAGAAAAAAAATTAATTGAGAGGTTCGAACACTGAACCTTCGCGTCGTGAGTGAGTAGTATAGGAAAGGGGGTTCTGAGTACAAACACCTTCTTTACCGACCGAGCCGCTCCGCGCAGCCCAGACGCAAACCCTTTTCCGCGATGACCTCACAGTCCGCCGTACTGGCTTGCGACATTCTCCCCAGACTCAAACCCTTTTCCGCGATGACGTCACAGTCTGCCGTACCGGCTTGAGGGCGCAGCAGGGGCGAGAACTTTTTTACCGTCCCGCATTCCTTTCCCACGTTATCAACCACGTGACATTCCAAAATTCATAGTTCCGAGAATTGTTTTTTATCCCCTCGGATATCGCTGATGTGTAACATCAACCACCCCCACATTCCTTTCCCACCTTATCAACCACGTGACATTCCAAAATTAATGGTTCTGAGAATTGTTTTTCACTTATTCGGATGTCGGTTTGATATCAACCACGTGACATTTTTTGGCTTGTAACTGCCGTGTGAACTCAACGATGAATTTTGAACGGGTTCAGTCAAGACCAGAGTGCAAGGTCGACCGATAGCCGCGGTACATTCAAAGCCATGGATCTGCGGTGTTGGGTTACTATCGCTCTGGGAATGCCAAAAGGTGCGCGCGCATACACAAACATACGTACAGCTGCCCTATAAAAAGGACGCTCATCACTGCAAACGATCATTAAGTCACAACTTGTCAAGTATACGTGAGGAAAAAGCTCAAGATGGAATCCGCGAAGTGTTTGAGATTGATCGATATTATGGAAACGGCGTTCAAGATTTTATCGGAAAACTCGTCGCCGGCAGAAATTGCAAAATGGATTCGATTCGGAACCCAAAATATCAGGCTTCTGAACAAAATATTGCGAACGGCTTCATCGATTGGAGAAAAGATGAGAATTTTGACTACAAGTGGAATTCTGAAATCGTTGACAGTCAAATTTGAACAATTTCAAAAAGTGGGTGACGGATTACGAAGCCGACGAAGAAGCGATCGAGTACGGTGGGAAGATTTGGAATCAGCTTTCGAGAGGAGAATTCGAACTGGATCCATCGTCAATTTGAAGCATAAAGATGTGGAGAGATTTCTAGAAGACGCAAAGGTACTAGCTGTGACGAGACTAAAAAACGCTCTGAAGAAAGACAGGAGCTTGAAAGCCAACGTTATCCTGGCTTGTAAATTTGAAGTTAGAAAAGATGATCGCATGGTGGAAGAGATCAAATTTTTTAATACGAGAAATGAAATCATCCTCCAGACAACGGATATCAACGAATGGTTCATCGAAAACGCGACGGAGCGTTTGTTGAAAAAGGTGGAAGATTTCCAGGAAAAGGATTCAGGCTGGTCGCTGACTGAAATAATCAATTTGACTGTGAATATCAACAAGTACGTGCCACTACGAGGCGGTGTCTTCACATACACACCACTACCCAAAGATATTCAAGACAAGAAGGCTGTAGTAAACATAAGAAACAACGACTCTTACTGCTTTCTTTGGTCGGTCACCGCAGCTCTGTTCCCAGCCGACAACAACAATCCCAGTAAAATTACATCATATCCGCAGTTCAGCTCAGTGCTACAATACGACGGTTTGCATTTTCCAATGTCTTTAGACCAGATTCCAAAATTTGAGAAACTTAACAAACTTTCAATCAACGTTTATGGTATAGATAGTACGGAAAAACAAAAGCGCAGTGAAATCGTACCCATTTATTTGAGCCGAAACAAGTCTGACAAACCTGTAATTCATCTTTTAGCGATAGAAACTGAAATCACTGACGATGACGATGATGATGATGTCGATATGGAAAATTATGAAAAAAATAGAATCTTTCATTTTACTTGTATTCGAAATCTGTCTCGATTAACAAGATCTCAAATTTCTAAGCATAAATGTCGTACCTGGTTGTGCGATAGGTGTCTGTCTCATTTTAATTTCGAAAGATGTTTGTTGAAGCACTGAGCTGATTGCATGAATTTAAACAAAACCAAAGTTATTCTACCTACAGATGAGGAAAAAATACTCAAATTCAAAAATTTCAAGCACAAAGAAACCGTTCCATTCTGCATTTACGCGGATCTCGAATGTTTACTGGAACCTACGCTCAAAAAGATGGGTACAAGAACAATTTATCAGAAGCATCTTCCGTATAGTATAGCTTACTATCTACATTGTGCGTTTGACGATTCGCTTTCAAATTTCATAATTAATCGTGGAGAGACTTGCGTTCAATGGTTTGTGAATGAGTTAGCGGAATTGGCACATTCGTTACAAGTTTATTTCAAAACTGTTGTACCGATGGAACCGCTCAATTTCAATCAAATCAACGAATTTCACTCAACAACAGTGTGTCACATTTGTGAAAAACCGTTTACACTCGCAGACGTGAAACATCGTGATCACTGCCATTTCACGGGAAAGTACCGTGGTGCTGCTCACCGAGGTTGCAATCTAAATTACCAAAATTCGCACACTATCCCAGTGATATTCCACAATCTGTCGGGTTACGATTCACATTTTCTGATCAAAGCACTGGCTACATCGTTCGAGGGCACAACTGAGCTTCTACCCGTAAACGAAGAAAAGTACATTTCATTTACAAAATTCGTTAAGGGAACGGATATAAACTTTAGATTCGTAGATTCGTACCGTTTCATGCCCAGTAGTCTTGAGAAATTAGCAACGTATCTCGGTGATGATCGGAAATCAATCACACGAAAATTTCATCGTAGCTCAGATAAATTTCAGTTATTGACCAGAAAAGGAGTGTTCCCGTAAGAATACATAGACAGTTGGGAGAAGCTCGAGGACACACGGCTACCATCCAAACAACAATTTTACTCAAAATTAAATGATCGGGATATATCAGACGACGACTATGCACATGCATGTAAAGTTTGGCAAACTTTTAACGTTCAAGCTTTGGGAGAGTATTCGGACTTGTATTTACAGACGGACGTGTTTTTACTGACTGACGTTTTTCAAAATTTTCGACAGAATTGTTGGACGACGTACAAACTGGACCCGTTACATTACTACACAGCGCCCGGTCTGTCGTTTGATGCGATGTTAAAATGTACAGGCATCGAACTCGAGCTTCTCACCGACATAGACATGGTTATGTTTATCGAAAAGGGTATTCGTGGTGGTGTATCACAGTGTTCGAACAGATACGCAAAGGCCAACAATAGATATATGGGAGAGGAATTCGATCCTGAGGTCGAAGAATCTTATCTCATGTACTTTGACGTTAATAATTTGTACGGTGCTGCTATGAGCTTTGCTCTGCCATACAGTTCCTTCGAATGGTTATCAGACTTCGGACAATGCGACGTTCTTACCATCTCGGACGATGCGGAGTTTGGTTACATACTGGAGGTGGATTTGGAATATCCTGAGGAACTGCATGAAATTCATAAGGATTTACCACTGTGTCCGGAGCACTATATACCTCCGATCTCGAATAGTAAGCAACCGAAATTGACGCCCACGCTACTTTCCAAGAAAAACTACGTTGTTCACTACAGGGTTTTGAAACAATGCTTACAATTAGGCTTAAAATTACTCAAAATACACAGAGTTCTCAAATTCAGACAAACCCCGTGGCTCAAAAAATACATAGATTTGAATACCGATTTGCGCAAAAAATCTCAGAACGAATTCGAGAAAAATTTTTACAAAGTGATAAACAACGCAGTTTTTGGCAAAACAATGGAAAATGTTAGGAAGTATAGAGATGTCAGACTGATCACGAAATGGGATGGAAGATACGGTGCTAGAGCTACCATAGCCAAACCCAATTTTTACAGCTGCACCGTTTTCGGCAAAGATATAATTATCGTTGAAATGAGTAAGACGAAAGTCAAGTTGAATAAACCATTGTATGCAGGTTTCTCCATCATGGATCTGGCTAAAACATATATCTACGATTTTCATTACAATTACATTAAGCAGAAATTCGGCAACCGAGCAAAATTAATGTACACGGATACCGACAGTTTGATTTACAATTTTACCGTCCCCGACATATACGAACACATGAAGGAGGACTTGCACAAATTCGATACGTCTGATTATCCGCTTGACAACGTTTACGGAATACCTCGAGCAAACAAAAAAGTTCTCGGCTTGATGAAAGATGAAAGTAATGGAAAAATAATGCTGGAATTTGTAGGATTAAGAGCTAAACTGTACGCATTCCGAGTCTTGGGAGATGAGAAAGACAATAAACGTGCCAAAGGTGTCAAAGGATCAGCGTTGAGAAAAATAACTTTCAACGATTATTTGGAATGTGTTTTGAACCGTGAAAATCTATCCTCAAATCAGCATTTGATATTGAGTCGAAAGCACGAGGTATACACCGTAGAACAGCAGAAAGTAGCACTGAGCTGGAATGACGACAAGCGGATCGTGTTTCAAAATACAACCGACACGCTTCCGTGGGGCTACAAGCCTACACCTTAGCTTTGTAATTTATAACTGTACCATGATGTATAAAATATTATTATTATATAGGATAGTGAATAAGAACGTTCCGAAATATAAGAAATTGTACAACGATGCATATGTCTGTCGATTGTCTAAAAAATAAAGACGCATACTTGTTGTGTGTCGGATATAAAATAAAGAGGGACATACGTTTTTACAAAAAAATTCATTCATTCTGGGGGAACGTTATATAAGCGAAAAGTGAAAACTTCATCGCCAGTCTGAAGCTGTTCTTCTTGCAAATGAGAAGTGCTCTGGAACAACAACGTGAATTGAAGAAACGACTAGAACTGCTCCTCAGGAATATTGGAGAAGTAAAACATCTGCTGAAAATCAGATCTAACCTCAATCAACTCACAAGAGATTTCGAGCACATACAACTCGACCGTAACGATCATGGACTTTTCAAAATTGAACGAAGTCGCTCGCCTGGGACACTTCTGCCCTTGAAAAAGCTTTCGGACCTCGAAGTATACTTCGAATACCGGGTCAGTGGCGTTCGTCGGGTTAAAACGAAATTTGGAGACGAAATCGTTCTGGACTTGGATGACTCTTTTACGATTTTTCTGCCCAACCGACTGACCAAGGCCCTCCACGAAAATGAAGATTTGTTCCAGAAGGTGACGACAGTCAGTAAGGAGATACGGTTGCATCTACGCTATCTTGGCGGACCGTACGGTCAACTTGAATTCGTATACAGATAATCTGAGTATCGCATTCAAATATCCAATGTTCTGTGTAAGTCTTACGTTCAATAAACAAAAAAAAGATTGAAATTATGAATATTTTTTCATTCATCCATCTTGTATACCTTTGATCCTACGTACGTTTTGTACCTTGTAATTGTATCTAGAATTAAGTCTCAAAATCTAAGAAAATGCTACTCCGAACACCACTAAGCAACGATGGAGGGTTTCGAGCTGCGTCATGTAATGTAAACTCTACGATGAGTATTTGGACGGGTTCAGACAAGACCAGAGTGCAAGGTCGGCCGATAGCTGCGGTACATTCAGAGCCAAGGATCTGCGGTGTTGGGTTACTATCGCTCTAGGAATGCAAAACATAACTCGGTTTGAGTACAGCTCGGTCCAGGATGGAGAGCAAGGTCGAATCTTACATAAGCTTTGTATTGAAAAAAATTCTCTCTTAAGAGCTAAGGTGAAGGTATAAAATTATTTCATGAATATTCTTTAAAAAAAACAGTCTTATTACATCTGTCGCGAACAGAAATAATAAAATAATGTACAACTCAGTCATAACAAAATTTGATATGGAAGGTTTAGGTAATAAGCAGGGATGTTTTAAATATATCGTTCTGAGGAGGGCCCCCATCACGGCTGAAACGTAAACACAAAAAAAGTGTGTTGATGTTCACGACCTTCTTATCCAAGAATAATATTATTCAACAATTCACCAAGGTCAAGAAAAAATCGTCTTCTTCACTGTTTCAGAATTTCCGAATTCCCTGGCTTTTACGGGTCTCAAGATTTTTAAAGTTACAGCATTGTTCGGCTCTGCGGGATCTGCGACATTGCACAGTCTCTTGTTCCGTATATTACGCTTCGACTGCCATGACTTTGACGTTGATATAAGCTGAACTTTGTATAACTTTTTTGACTTGCATATATCATGTAAGACTGACGAGTCTGCATCGGATGCGTTGAGCTTATATATATATAAGCCGATAGATCGCAAGAATTTGGAAACGGTGCGCACTGCGTTCTGCGCATATCGGAAAGACAAATGACGTCAGAGATGCGGTGCGCACTGCGTTCTGCGCATCTCGGAGTGAAAAAATGACGTCAGAGACGACTGGGTCCACCCTTTATCCGACCCGCCATCCCTAAATTTTTGAGTTTTATTGCTCTCCCGCCGTCTCTGACGTCATTTTTCCCTCCGAGATGCGCAGAACGCAGTGCGCACCGTTTCCAAATTCTTGCGATTTATCGGCCTATATATATATATATATAAGCTCAACGCATCCGATGCAGACTCGTCAGTCTTACACGATACGTGCAAGTCAAAAAAGTTGTATAAAGTTCAGCTTATATCAACGTCAAAGTCATGGCAGTCGAAGCGTAATATACGGAACAAGAGACTGTGCAACGTCGCAGATCCCGCAGAGCAGAACAATGCTGTAACTTTAAAAATCTTGAGACGAAAATTCAGCGTGTTGCAAAAACAAATCGACAACCTCGATCAAATGATCAAAGCTTTTGAGCTCACCACGGAGAAAGCCTTGGATACCTTTTACACAGACTTTGAAACAGGCAGAGACCTGTCGATTCGAAACGCTGATAACATTTCCAAATTGGACACCCGACTAAGAGCGTTGGGATATGATCGAGGAAAAGCAAGCACTGGTGACGGAACTGCATAAGCCTGCACGCCGGAATTACCCGCGTCGTCGTGTAGACGTGCGCGGCATCGACGAGACCTGGCAGGCGGATCTTGTTGATATGACGTCATACGCTGGACAAAACAAAGGTTACAAGTACATGCTCACAGTCATTGATATCTTTTCAAAGTATGCGTGGGCTGTACCGATAAAAAGCAAGTCTGGAGATGATGTTACGAAGGCAATGGAATCTGTGCTTGTTTAAGGACGTGTACCGAAAAATTTACAAGTTGACAGAGGAACGGAATTTTACAACTCGAAATTTGAATCGCTTATGACACGTTACGGAATCAAACTTTACTCCACGTACAGTAATTTGAAGGCTTCGATCTGTGAACGTTTCAATCGCACGCTGAAAGGTAAAATGTGAACACGGTTCAGCATGCAAGGAAGCTACAAGTGGCTCGATATCTTATCTGAATTGGTTTCGGCTTACAACAACACCAAACACCGAACCATAAGAATGAAACCGTCGGATGTCACCGTTGCAAACGAGAGGCTGTTATTACGTCAGGCGTACGGAGGGCTTCGAGCGATACCTACCGTATCGGCAAAGTTCAAATCCGGCGACAAAGTTCGAATCAGCAAATTCGAAAATGTCTTCGAGAAAGGTTACACTCCCAATTGGACGACTGAAATATTTACGATAAGTCGAGTGGAAAATACTCATCCTGTGACGTACAAGCTCAAAGACTACCGAGATCAACCCATCGCTGGTGGTTTCTACGAATAAGAGCTCCTCAAGGTTAAACATCCGGATATCTATCTGGTGGGAAGGGTGCTCAAGAAGCGCGGAAGAAAAATATACGTTGAATGGTTAGGTTTTGACAATACACACAACAGTTGGATAAACGAATCGGATATGTAACGTTTAAATAAATGAATTTTTTTGTAAAAACGTATGTCCCTCTTTATTTTATATCCGACACACAACAAGTATGCGTCTTTATTTTTTAGACAATCGACAGACATATGCATCGTTGTACAATTTCTTATATTTCGGAGCGTTCTTATTCACTATCCTATATAATAATAATATTTTATACATCATGGTACAGTTATAAATTACAAAGCTAAGGTGTAGGCTTGTAGCCCCACGGAAGCGTGTCGGTTGTATTTTGAAACACGATCCGCTTGTCGTCATTCCAGCTCAGTGCTACTTTCTGCTGTTCTACGGTGTATACCTCGTGCTTTCGACTCAATATCAAATGCTGATTTGAGGATAGATTTTCACGGTTCAAAACACATTCCAAATAATCGTTGAAAGTTATTTTTCTCAACGCTGATCCTTTGACACCTTTGGCACGTTTATTGTCTTTCTCATCTCCCAAGACTCGGAATGCGTACAGTTTAGCTCTTAATCCTACAAATTCCAGCATTATTTTTCCATTACTTTCATCTTTCATCAAGCCGAGAACTTTTTTGTTTGCTCGAGGTATTCCGTAAACGTTGTCAAGCGGATAATCAGACGTATCGAATTTGTGCAAGTCCTCCTTCATGTGTTCGTATATGTCGGGGACGGTAAAATTGTAAATCAAACTGTCGGTATCCGTGTACATTAATTTTGCTCGGTTGCCGAATTTCTGCTTAATGTAATTGTAATGAAAATCGTAGATATATGTTTTAGCCAGATCCATGATGGAGAAACCTGCATACAATGGTTTATTCAACTTGACTTTCGTCTTACTCATTTCAACGATAATTATATCTTTGCCGAAAACGGTGCAGCTGTAAAAATTGGGTTTGGCTATGGTAGCTCTAGCACCGTATCTTCCATCCCATTTCGTGATCAGTCTGACATCTCTATACTTCCTAACATTTTCCATTGTTTTGCCAAAAACTGCGTTGTTTATCACTTTGTAAAAATTTTTCTCGAATTCGTTCTGAGATTTTTTGCGCAAATCGGTATTCAAATCTATGTATTTTTTGAGCCACGGGGTTTGTCTGAATTTGAGAACTCTGTGTATTTTGAGTAATTTTAAGCCTAATTGTAAGCATTGTTTCAAAACCCTGTAGTGAACAACGTAGTTTTTCTTGGAAAGTAGCGTGGGCGTCAATTTCGGTTGCTTACTATTCGAGATCGGAGGTATATAGTGCTCCGGACACAGTGGTAAATCCTTATGAATTTCATGCAGTTCCTCAGGATATTCCAAATCCACCTCCAGTATGTAACCAAACTCCGCATCGTCCGAGATGGTAAGAACGTCGCATTGTCCGAAGTCTGATAACCATTCGAAGGAACTGTATGGCAGAGCAAAGCTCATAGCAGCACCGTACAAATTATTAACGTCAAAGTACATGAGATAAGATTCTTCGACCTCAGGATCGAATTCCTCTCCCATATATCTATTGTTGGCCTTTGCGTATCTGTTCGAACACTGTGATACACCACCACGAATACCCTTTTCGATAAACATAACCATGTCTATGTCGGTGAGAAGCTCGAGTTCGATGCCTGTACATTTTAACATCGCATCAAACGACAGACCGGGCGCTGTGTAGTAATGTAACGGGTCCAGTTTGTACGTCGTCCAACAATTCTGTCGAAAATTTTGAAAAACGTCAGTCAGTAAAAACACGTCCGTCTGTAAATACAAGTCCGAATACTCTCCCAAAGCTTGAACGTTAAAAGTTTGCCAAACTTTACATGCATGTGCATAGTCGTCGTCTGATATATCCCGATCATTTAATTTTGAGTAAAATTGTTGTTTGGATGGTAGCCGTGTGTCCTCGAGCTTCTCCCAACTGTCTATGTATTCTTACGGGAACACTCCTTTTCTGGTCAATAACTGAAATTTATCTGAGCTACGATGAAATTTTCGTGTGATTGATTTCCGATCATCACCGAGATACGTTGCTAATTTCTCAAGACTACTGGGCATGAAACGGTACGAATCTACGAATCTAAAGTTTATATCCGTTCCCTTAACGAATTTTGTAAATGAAATGTACTTTTCTTCGTTTACGGGTAGAAGCTCAGTTGTGCCCTCGAACGATGTAGCCAGTGCTTTGATCAGAAAATGTGAATCGTAACCCGACAGATTGTGGAATATCACTGGGATAGTGTGCGAATTTTGGTAATTTAGATTGCAACCTCGGTGAGCAGCACCACGGTACTTTCCCGTGAAATGGCAGTGATCACGATGTTTCACGTCTGCGAGTGTAAACGGTTTTTCACAAATGTGACACACTGTTGTTGAGTGAAATTCGTTGATTTGATTGAAATTGAGCGGTTCCATCGGTACAACAGTTTTGAAATAAACTTGTAACGAATGTGCCAATTCCGCTAACTCATTCACAAACCATTGAACGCAAGTCTCTCCACGATTAATTATGAAATTTGAAAGCGAATCGTCAAACGCACAATGTAGATAGTAAGCTATACTATACGGAAGATGCTTCTGATAAATTGTTCTTGTACCCATCTTTTTGAGCGTAGGTTCCAGTAAACATTCGAGATCCGCGTAAATGCAGAATGGAACGGTTTCTTTGTGCTTGAAATTTTTGAATTTGAGTATTTTTTCCTCATCTGTAGGTAGAATAACTTTGGTTTTGTTTAAATTCATGCAATCAGCTCAGTGCTTCAACAAACATCTTTCGAAATTAAAATGAGACAGACACCTATCGCACAACCAGGTACGACATTTATGCTTAGAAATTTGAGATCTTGTTAATCGAGACAGATTTCGAATACAAGTAAAATGAAAGATTCTATTTTTTTCATAATTTTCCATATCGACATCATCATCATCGTCATCGTCAGTGATTTCAGTTTCTATCGCTAAAAGATGAATTACAGGTTTGTCAGACTTGTTTCGGCTCAAATAAATGGGTACGATTTCACTGCGCTTTTGTTTTTCCGTACTATCTATACCATAAACGTTGATTGAAAGTTTGTTAAGTTTCTCAAATTTTGGAATCTGGTCTAAAGACATTGGAAAATGCAAACCGTCGTATTGTAGCACTGAGCTGAACTGCGGATATGATGTAATTTTACTGGGATTGTTGTTGTCGGCTGGGAACAGAGCTGCGGTGACCGACCAAAGAAAGCAGTAAGAGTCGTTGTTTCTTATGTTTACTACAGCCTTCTTGTCTTGAATATCTTTGGGTAGTGGTGTGTATGTGAAGACACCGCCTCGTAGTGGCACGTACTTGTTGATATTCACAGTCAAATTGATTATTTCAGTCAGCGACCAGCCTGAATCCTTTTCCTGGAAATCTTCCACCTTTTTCAACAAACGCTCCGTCGCGTTTTCGATGAACCATTCGTTGATATCCGTTGTCTGGAGGATGATTTCATTTCTCGTATTAAAAAATTTGATCTCTTCCACCATGCGATCATCTTTTCTAACTTCAAATTTACAAGCCAGGATAACGTTGGCTTTCAAGCTCCTGTCTTTCTTCAGAGCGTTTTTTAGTCTCGTCACAGCTAGTACCTTTGCGTCTTCTAGAAATCTCTCCACATCTTTATGCTTCAAATTGACGATGGATCCAGTTCGAATTCTCCTCTCGAAAGCTGATTCCAAATCTTCCCACCGTACTCGATCGCTTCTTCGTCGGCTTCGTAATCCGTCACCCACTTTTTGAAATTGTTCAAATTTGACTGTCAACGATTTCAGAATTCCACTTGTAGTCAAAATTCTCATCTTTTCTCCAATCGATGAAGCCGTTCGCAATATTTTGTTCAGAAGCCTGATATTTTGGGTTCCGAATCGAATCCATTTTGCAATTTCTGCCGGCGACGAGTTTTCCGATAAAATCTTGAACGCCGTTTCCATAATATCGATCAATCTCAAACACTTCGCGGATTCCATCTTGAGCTTTTTCCTCACGTATACTTGACAAGTTGTGACTTAATGATCGTTTGCAGTGATGAGCGTCCTTTTTATAGGGCAGCTGTACGTATGTTTGTGTATGCGCGCGCACCTTTTGGCATTCCCAGAGCGATAGTAACCCAACACCGCAGATCCATGGCTTTGAATGTACCGCGGCTATCGGTCGACCTTGCACTCTGGTCTTGACTGAACCCGTTCAAAATTCATCGTTGAGTTCACACGGCAGTTACAAGCCAAAAAATGTCACGTGGTTGATATCAAACCGACATCCGAATAAGTGAAAAACAATTCTCAGAACCATTAATTTTGGAATGTCACGTGGTTGATAAGGTGGGAAAGGAATGTGGGGGTGGTTGATGTTACACATCAGCGATATCCGAGTGGATAAAAAACAATTCTCGGAACTATGAATTTTGGAATGTCACGTGGTTGATAACGTGGGAAAGGAATGCGGGACGGTAAAAAAGTTCTCGCCCCTGCTGCGCCCTCAAGCCGGTACGGCAGACTGTGACGTCATCGCGGAAAAGGGTTTGAGTCTGGGGAGAATGTCGCAAGCCAGTACGGCGGACTGTGAGGTCATCGCGGAAAAGGGTTTGCGTCTGGGCTGCGCGGAGCGGCTCGGTCGGTAAAGAAGGTGTTTGTACTCAGAACCCCCTTTCCTATACTACTTGAGTGAGGCCTTGCGCCATTCGGCCACGAGCGCATCGGGAAGAATAATGGTCGAAAATGGTACTAACTTATCAGGGCTGTTTGATATATTAACACTGCGTTGTGAAAAACTGTATTCAAGTATTTTTCATTTGATTTGCAGAATGGGTGGTATTTGAAGGATTTTCAGGGGTGACCGAGAGACGTTTAGGGTTTAGGGGGTGATGACCGTGTCCGTCTGGCAACACCGTCAGAGAAATAAACATCAGAAAATAAGACTAATCGTCACAAAAACAATTTAATACTTCGGGGGAGTGGATAAAAATGAAGTTTACCGGTAACTTATCGACTCACAACTATATATACGTAAACATTTCGTGCATCTTTCCCTCTCTTCTCGTTCGTTACGTTTTAGTACGTTTTTTCGCCACTGTCCAATACGAAATAAAATTTTGGACTGGCAACACTGCGAGCGAGCGAAGTCAGTCCCGTTAGAGACAGGATCAAACCAACGTTAACGGAAACAGGCTCCTTCAAAGCTGTCGAGTATAGAATTATAAGTCTTGGGTCTCCGACGATTAGAGAAAGCATTCCGTTAAATCTACACGCGGTGATCCAAGCGTCTCGCGTCGCGACATTAGCCTTCGAAGTTAGATTTTAAGAGTAGAAAGCTGTGCCACGAAGTTAATCAAGTTGTGTAGTCTTAATTGAATGTAAGTGTAGAAGTGTGAGCCGTTCTGCGAATTCGGAGCTGAACCACCGAAGAGTAATTGCGAAAGAGAGAGAGAGTAAACATCAGGTTAAGCATATTCCTGTAAGCTTCCCCGTCTCCCATTTCTCTTGCTATCTTTTTCATTAAGCATTTGGCTTTCCATCATAAACATTCTAGTACAATAATATTGAAATCCTCCAATCCATTTCACAAGGATCGTCCTGTAGAAGACGATCACCTGCCAACCTACCAAAAAAATTAGAATAAACCTCTGCGGAAACTTGGAGGGTTAAGTCGTCGCGTTCGAGACCACTCCGCACGTGACATAGTATCTAAGTGCTGTGAATCGTTAAACAATCGAAATGCTATCGCAGCCATTTCAGCCGTAGCCATGTGACGTTGCGAGTGTGTGAATACGTGCGTCAGCTGTCAACAGAATATTTTATAATAATTTTTTTTGTTTCTTTCAATTTAACTGTAATCTCCTACTGCTATTTCACCCACAACAATTTTTAATAAGGAATCATTTCGTTACAAAGCATTTGAAAAGTATGTTCTCGCTTTGAGAAATCATTATGTGAAATTTACTTGTACGTGTGCACATGCGGTAGTGTTAGAAAAATAAAAGATATACGATGGTTTACTCCATGGAGACTAGAGTAAAGGAGTCCGAACGCATATGGCGGAATCGTCGAAAAATGGTTCGTGAAAGCGATGAAAGATCTTGTAGTGCGGGATGTACCCGCAAGCGATACCAGCGCCTGGTTACGAATAGGATACATACGTGAGGATTGACGATTCAAAATCATCGCGCTGACGGAGCCTGCAGTGGTAGCGCTGCCAGGCGGTTACAATCCGCGGATCGTTCATCACTTTCACCGATTATTTGGCTAGTATTGCGTTCGGACTCCTTACCTCTAGTCTCCATGAGCAAGACTTTCATATCCATCGCTAGGCAAGCGACAATTCTCATAACCCAACGATTGAAACTAGCGACAAATATCGTTAACTGCGTCGTACAGAATCACCACTTGCGACAATTATCGATAGGAGGCGTTAACGATAGCGATAATCGTTGCTAGAGAGTTATGGAATCCCGCTACAGTGCTGTTAACAATTTTTTATCTCTCTTGCGCTGCCGAGTCTGTGGATGGTTCTGCCTCTATTCTAGGGAGATTTTAGCACCACCAGTTAATTTCGAAATGCACTCTAGAAAACCAGGTAGCCATCTTTGATAGAGTAAAATATGCTAATATAGCGGCGTCTACCCATAGAGATATAAGAATAGAGGGTATGTTCCGATATTCACTGCGAGCACTGTTCAGTGCTCTTACTGGGGAGAAATTCGTTTGGTTATAGACTGATAGTATACAGTCGCAGTATCCTAGGGAAATATATGACGTCATAAATCGTCGTCATTTTTCCACTGTGAACACTGGTGTTTTCGAGGTAAGGTGCTCTCAGTGCTTTGATCACGTGATCAACAGCGTTCAGAAATTTAACAGCTTCCACTATTGATAATTATTATTATTGGATATTGTCATTTGAAAATACCGGCCGTTAAAAACAAAAATGGAAAATTTGAAGAAATTGTGTTTATTGTAGTGTGAAACTAATATTATGTATGAAATGAAAGTAACGCCAAAAAATGTCGATCACAGTATACTGTACTGTGTTCCGTTTTAAACAGTAACCAGTATAACTAAGTATAAAGGAACGGCTTCGCAGTATACTAAATTTACGTCACACGTTACAGTGCTCGCAATGTATATCGGAACATACCCAGAGTACGTGAGTTAGCCGATACGACCAGCACGCAATAGAAAGAGAGAGGGCAACTAGGGAGTCTGATTGTCTTTGTCTAATCACACATGCGCAGCAGGCGAGTCTCGGCCGCACTCAATACGAAACCATATATAAAAAAAATAATGTAATCAGTAGTATTAGTATAATTTAAATAAACGAATATACAATATAAGTGAAATCAATTTATGGCTGTGGTCACACAAGGGATCTTTTTACAAAGAATGTTTACCATCATCTAATATCGTGTTTGGTAATATTTTCAGTTTCCGAGACAACTCTATCTATAACATTTGAAGAAAATGTTAAATGTCGATTTTGACGTAAAATTTTTTCAGCACTAATACAAATAAAGTTTACATCGTCAGATGCAAAGTGCAAGCCTCCACGATTTTTTAGTTTAGTTAATTTGGAATTGCTGCTGTTATCAGTATTCCCTTCTATCACAGCAACGCACTGTTTACAATGAATTTTATTCTTCAATCAAAATATTATAGAACCGTTAATATGTTTGACTACTTCATCGATATATTCTGTGGAACATCAACCTCCTTTTTTGGTATAATCATGTTCACATAGAGTACGAAGCAGGTTATGTTTGTGTCAAGAACCTTCGGGACGCCAGCGCATGCGTGATTAGACAAAGACAACCAGACTCCTAGTTGCTCCCTCTCTTTCTATCGCGTGCTGGTTTTCACTTATGTGCGCTCCTGTGGCTCACGTACTCTATTCTTATATCTCTATGATTTCAATACTTTATTGGTTATTGGTGAACCAAACTACTGATGTGAGTCTAACTGTAGCTGTGACCTCACAACAGGAGGCGGTAATGATAGCGATAATCGTCGCTAGAGAGTTACGGAATCGCGCTACTGGCGTATCAGCCACGGCGGCAGCCCAACAACCGTATCCCCCTTCGAGTAATATAAGTTTTATGGGAACTGGGCCTTAGGGAATTTTTAGCGCTGTCAGCTAGTTTCAGAACGCACCCTAGGGCGTGCCGTGCATACCAGTAACCAGTACATCGCAATGAGTACACCATCTCTAGTGCCAGTATGTAATGAGCATAGAATATACATAACCGCACATAACACTCGATATTTCCACGTAGAAAGGTATTTGTTTACTAGTATTATTTGTACTTTGCATTAAAACGATAAACTTTTGTCGTTTTCACTTATATATTTTCCAATTTATAAATCATGAAAATAGTAATACATTGCATATGGTTATACGTTTGTATTTTGTTTTTTTTTTTACCCTGTTTGCTCTTTTTCGATCCGTTGCAGTGCCCTGCTGTCAATCTGACAGGATTTTATAGTGCCACATCAAGGTTCAGAATATGCGAAATTGCTACTTTTAGAAGTTGTTCGCATTATTCGAGTACAGTAGCTTCGATTTATCGTAATAAGTGGCGTTGTTTAGATGGCAGTCTCGTTTCATGAAATAATTTCACCAACAATATTGATGAAATATGTGTGTGGCTGAAATACACAATATTCTTCAAATTCCTCACCACCATCCATGTTATGATTATAATTTGTTTTACCTGTCCAGCAAGAATCACATCTGTACCTGACAACTAAGCAGAGGATAAAATGAGTGACGAAGGATTTGACATGTGCGAGTACATGTGGGACCCAAATGTTGTCATGCGCCGTCTTCTTTCAATTGTAAGCATGTCATGGTGCTAGTCTACTAATTCTAGAATCATATGTTTCAAGTTCCATTTCATAATCACATATTTGTAAAAAAGCTCATGAATGTAATTTAAACTAGAGTTGTAGATAATGGGAAGCTGAGGCATTGTTTTTCGCTGCTTCCATCTCAATACTTATGCAATCAAAGGTGAACAGAATTTCAGCTACACCTGAAACGAATTCCTGAATTTCAAAGTAATAATTTAAAACACTACAGAGTAGCATTCTCAAAACAATGAATATGAAAGTAACATAGAAGAACGTTGCCATTCTTGTAATTAATTCCGTGATTAAAATTTAATTACATTCAACAGTCTATCAAATTGTGTTTCCATTTATTTTTAAAATGGTAACAGTGTTATACCATACTTATCATGGTGTATGAAACTCAGAATAGATGATTTTGAATAGGCTTTATAGTATGTTTAGATGTGTAGCCACCCAGTTTCTCCACATTTATTTATTGGGCATCACTTACAAAAATGCCAATGGTCCTTATGTAATTTTCTAGAATTACTTTCATAGTTGTCTTATTTGCTTTGCTAAAAGTATATATTTTGTGGAATTGATACTTATTCTTCAGAGGAGGTAAAAAGTATACCCAGTATTTAAATTTTTAATGCAAACATACATCAAAGTTCGAGTTTACAGTATTCACTTACAATTAGTTGTATTAAACAGTTCAAACTATCATTGCAAATACATGTCCACTTGCAAGAAATGAAGCTACACTTCCAAAAACCAACCGAGGGGGAATTCCTTAATCACATAAACTATTTTTTCCTATCGTTTCACCCTTTTGCTGCCTACAATCTTACAATTGAATAAGGTTGCGGATAATCCCCCCCCACCCCTCACCATCGGTCTCTATCATTTAATGAATAACCGATGTGTTACATTGTTTTCTAATTTTTTTTAATCTTGTATTTGCATAGGTTTAGAATTGAAATCATTTATTTCCTGCTGATGTTTAAAGTTGAAAAAATTAGCGTCAGGCAAGACTCCTAGAAATGGTTGAAAAAATGTCAAAAAAATTGAGTTTTTTAGTGATAAGTGATGTATTTCGCGTTACGATTACTAGTCCATGCTACTACAGGGTTTTATGTAAAATAAACTCTACTGTGAAAACGCATGGACAGGAGATGTCTCAAAGATTTTTTTTGCGGGCTATCATCAAAACATCTTTTGGTCTTGCTTTGTTATAACTGAAAATTTTTCTTTTTCAAGAATATTCAGTACTGCTAAACACAAATGGTAGCATGGAATTTTGGATTATCTACTCTCTATCAATAAACTCGATTTTTTAGCTATTATTCATCCAGCTTTGATGGAGTTTTTAGCACGAGAATATTTGGAACTCGTTAGAATAATTTTTCTGAAAATATCGAAGGAAAATTATTTAACAAAATACGTCTGATACGTTGTAATATCTCTTCCTCACCCCTCATTTGTAGCTTCACATAATTGGTGGACGCTTCGATTTGTAAGTGTATTTTTTATATCCAGTAAAAGATATGGCAAAAATTAACGAATGATTGGTTATCGCTCCTTCCGGGTTCGGGACTGTTCAGATCATGAGACAACAGCCTAAAGACACCAATGCAATATTTTTTCCGCAAATTCAAAACTGATTTTACCCTGTAAAATTACAAATGAAATACACAACAAAATTGTGTCAACAACAAAATTTGAACCATCCAGGGCGAAGAAATCTGAGACAAACGTATAATAACGAAGTGTAGCATTCCGACAGTATATAACCGTAAAAACTTGAGATTAGCTATCCTTGTTGAACTGTGGTGCTCTCAGGTGGTCAGCATTAATATGAATAATTTATACATAATGCTAATCATTGAGTGATAAAAACTTTGAAACATGTTGTTGGCATCCATTTCTACGGCGTTCAAATCCTCGCTATTATTATTTCATCTTCATTCAGATATCACGATTCTAACACATCTTCAAGTGTCTCGTAAATTACTACACTAACTTATTCATGCGTTTGTCAGAAAGGATTTGTCACTTTCTTAAAAATTCAAATCGCATACAACGAGAGTAATTTTCCGAAAAATTTTGCATTCTCAAGCATTGACAATTTACATTCATGTGTAGTTTGAATGGCGCAATTGACACAAAAAAGGATCTAGTAGCACACAACGAAAGAAAAATCCTTGCGGACAGATATGTCTCAAATCAAATTCTACAAGGACGCTTTTGGAATTCAAAGTTTTCTGATTTAAGTTATGTATTTAGCGATCTTGGATTCGTTTATTCGATTTTACATTACGAGAATAACCGGGAAGACGAGAAGTAGAGATGAATGAATGTGGGTATGATTAAAATATGAGTTTGATGTTTATTGTGAGGTGATTTGTGTGAAAACTGGAGATTAAGTGTACAGTTGATAAGAAGTAACTTGGAATGAATAGAACAAAGCATAAGTATGTGCCGAAAACAGATTGCGAGATCAGAATTCTGGGAATGCAAGGAGATAGTTGAATGTGCACAGAATATGCAAGACTTTGTTTAGTCTAATGAAATGCAGAGGCATCCAAACAAAGAAGACGTAGGATAAGTTATGAGTACGAAGAGAGAATGAGCACGTCACAGTGACACGGGGGTACAGATGTAATTTTTAAAACAAACGTTCACCAAGAATCGAATGAAGAATCGAATTCTCGACAAAAGTGTTACGAGAATTTGTATTGTACGGTCAATAGTTTAGCTACTAATAAGACGTTTAAAAATGAAATCGATCAAAAAACATATGCCTTCAAACTGAGCTTTATAATTTTTGAACCGTTTGAGTAACGGATTTTGCTGAATTCGTAATTTTGTAGGATAGTGAATTATTTGTAAAATGCGGCTGAGTGGTAATAATTTAAAATAAGCCGTAAAAATAGTAATTTTTGTGGTACTTTTCATCACTTTACAAACCAATGGAATTATTACAAGTACCATTAAGTATGATCAAAATCGTTTGTCATTGACACTCCTTTTTTTCATGCAATGATTTCTTTTTTCTATAAAATTGTTCCGTATTCCATTATTTTATTACTATTAAAGGTTAAGTTGTGTAAATATTGGATTCTTTCATCGGAGGTCACTGCGGAAATATGTAGAAAATTGAAGTTTTTTTTTCGACAGAATCATTTATTCCAAAAATGCGGGCCATGGTAAGTTTTCAACGCCGTCACTTGAATTTAGAGTTGTGTTATTTTAGATTTTTTGATAGAGCCGTTTCCGAGATCATCGCTAGAGTTTTTGGGACAAACACAGATCGATGTTCTTCTAAAACCCTATTTTTGGAATACTAAAACATCTGAAATTATAGAGTTTCATTGTAATTACAAAAAGTTATTTGCAACCAAAGCCAATACTTTTCTGATATGACCATAACCCATGAAAAGTAAAAATAATTCGCATCAAAAACATTTGAAACGTATAAACAGCCGCCAAATACCAAAATTACCTCATAATGAAAAACTTATCGACAATTTTTGCCGTCAAATCAGGAAAAATGGCAAGCACGACTTTCCCGCACGTATAAGTCATTTGTTTTATGTCATTGGCATTTTTCTGATTTAACGGCAAAAATTATCGATAAATTTTTCATTATCAGGTAATTTTGGTACTTGGCGGCTGTTTTTACGTTTCAGATGTTTTTGATACGGATTTCACTACTTTTTGCAAGTATACGACAACAATAATACTATATTGTACGAACCAAGCATTTGTGATAAACACAATCCTTCTGTCAGTTAACATACGACATGCGGTGTTTACAGTTGATAATGTTAAGCACTACAATAACTCACTAGGAAATAAAATCAGATTGACGTACCACTTGCATTTATATGAATAGAAATGACATAGTTTGCTTGTAATTAATAAAAAGTTGGGAAACGGAATTGTGTTGGCGGTGGTGTAAGTAATTAAAGATATTTGGCACAGTTTGAATTATTTGAAACTGAATGATATAATGTAGCCATCCGGATATGTATATTCGAGCTGATCGATTGCGATTTTTTTTAGTACTATTTAATAATTCGAACAGTGTAGAAATCAATAGTGTTATAGTACAGATTTCAATTAGATTCATTATTAGTCCAGGTCAGATGGACGAGGTCTCTGTCCTATGAGTTTCGATGAAAAATATTTACTCGTTCGCGAAATATGATACCCTGATTTCGGGCAGAAGTTTCTCCGGGTAAATGATTCTCAGCTACTGCTCCTCGGCCTACGGGTACTTAGTATTGGTGGCGATCCGCAGCCGCGAATCTTGATGACATCTTCCTCATATTATTCAAGTGGCTAAACTTCAAATTCAAAACACAACCTTTCAAAATTGGATCTAAGGGAAATTGTTCCGTGAGAATTTTTTTTGTTGTGTACCAGGTTTTCAGGTACGAGCAAAAAGAAACGTTGCTGCCGAACAAACTACCATCATTCTCATGTCGACCACCCTTTTAAGTTCGGAATTGATTGACAGACCCATATTAGGTTAATGAAAAGATAAGCACCAAGATTTAAGCATTATTTCATGAAAAGTAAGTTATCTATAACAAAAATTTGCAATAACGATAAACTAAATGAGGGACTAAGAATACAAGTGGTGTCAGTCAGTTTGACCTCATTTTTTAGAACAACGGAATGTACATCCGAGATTCATTAGGGTCCAAAATCTTTACGCTTGTTACGTCCGTGGATGTCATTTATTCCCGAGCGGGAAGGAATAAACCGGTTCGGCTTCGCTTTTACGTCCGGGGAGAACCAGAAGTTGGATAAGGGTTGAACAAGCGTTTGGATGTTTGAGATATCAGCTATATATTTGTTTGAAGAATTTGTGGAATGGTTTAAACGGGGTGCGTAGTTCACAATATCGGTAGGAAAAGTTATACGTGAGGTTTTTGAGTGTTGAAATAGACTTGATCGTGTCGAACGTTGGAATCGGAATGATACGGAGGTAAAGAGCAGGAGTAGAAGAAGGTGCACAAATTCAGAATCGTGGGGAATAAAATTAGCAGAGTTGGCAACAAGCGAGTGGCGTGAGAAAGAATGGAAATAGGAGGACTGAGATGATAAGGTTACTTGTAAGGATCGTGGGAGTGTGACGAGATGAGGGAGACGTGGCGATACGCCGGACGTAACACTAATTATAATTCTCATTTTCTATAATTATTGAAATTGAATCCTCCAAAAAATATTTTTAATAAACTTAAAAACATTTGCAAAAAAAAAAAAAAAAATTATAATAATATACAAATCAAAATCAAACTTTACCTCAAAGTTCTTCATTCAAAATTCAGGTCCAAATTTCTTTGTCCTAAACAATTAGGTAAAAGTGACCACCATTTGGATTTTCAATCCCTCAAATGTTTGAGTTTTCATAAAAGTAAATGAGATAATCCAACGAAGATCAACAAAAAAATTAACTTTATTTTACCGAATGGTTCCTGTTATATTTTAAGTGAACATGACACATTTGCTACAACGTATGAATAACATGAAGTAATACAAAAATCATGCATATTACCCATAAATTGATAATAATTTAATATTTCACTTCTTCAGTAATACATCAAAGACATTTTACAATCTCCAACTTTTTCAAACCTTATTCACGGAACATTTTTTAATGTCATTAATTTTTTATTGGAATGGTACGACCGAAACGTCATAAAGCCAGGTCAGCTTCTCCTTGAAGATAATGTTTAGTAGTTCTCTCAATCTGGGAATAATTTTTCGTCTCAAACTACTTTGTTGCCAACTGCAAAACAAGCTGAACGGCCTCACTTAAATTACGTAACGCATTCAGGATCACTTTTTTACCCCTACCCACCAATGAAAAAAGCAATACCGACCATTGCAAAAGGCACTAATCGCGTATTTTTGATCATTCCTTTCATATCGCGTTAGAATTTCTTTGGTAACCAAAATGGCGGCTCCAATATGGCGCCTCAAAGTTATGATCTTTCATTTTCTTGCTCAAATCTTGGTTATTTCACTGTGAATAACGATAGAAGATATGATATTTTTGTATTTGTCGTTTTTTTCGTTCTTTTTGTTGTATTTTTCGTTTCTTTTGTTGATTCACATTTGTTAATGTCGCGTTCTTTAGCCGTCAATAAATATTTTGCCGCCATTTTGTTTATTAAAAAAATTCCAAAGCGATATGAAAGGGATGATCAAAAATATGCGAATAGTGCCTTTTAGAATGGTCGGTATTGCTTTTTTCATTGTCAAAGTATACGATTTTTGCGAAAAAACATGGAAAAAATCGGCTCTTTTTTCGAAAAAATGGTCACAACTTTTTTCCAAAAAATCGTAGGTTGATTTTGACCATGCCATTCGAAAGAAGAGATCAAAAGCTATCGACTTGTTTTTTTTTTTTTTTTTTCAAGCGACGTTTTGATCAAAAGTTACATCGCCGAAACTCGTGTACAAATTTTGGACATTTGGGACGAAATGGGTTAAGTCGTAATACAATTGTGATCGGTTATTACTTTTTTTACAATTACAAACTACTATTGTAAATTATAATTCATTCCTTTTCAGTTACAAAATACAATTGTTATTTTTAACTTGTCATAAATTAATTACAAATTTGCCCTACGTTGGTTGTGACAGGTGGGGGAAGATATAATAGAAAATGTGGAAAGAGGAACAGAGAAATAATACATAATAATAATAACGATAGCAGAAGTATGAAGATAATCAGAGTAATGGAATAGTGGAGGTGGGATGCAATGATAGATGTAATGAAAATAAGGAGAATAATTTCCATGGTGATTGCGATGACGCTCAATTCGTAGGTTACGCTCCGATGGTGATTGGCGAAGAACGTAGCGTCCGTGAAGGGGAGGGGGCAAGGAAAGAGAAGAATATTTTTACGTATTTAGTTGCCACAAACGGCAGTGACGTTCTTGTCTATGCGTGTCGCAACACAATAGCTATTGCTCAACAATTGCAATTACATTTAGAAGTCTAAATATATTTTACTATTATACATATTTTATTGCGTACATATTTTTCTACATATTTTATTACAGCTTGATGCTGAATATAACTGAGGTAAAAAAAATTTCAGGAGTCTTATGAACCAAAAATCCATACTTTCATTCCTTTTATCACATACATAGTAGTATCTTCAGAATAGATTATCAAACTATTATATTGGTAAACATCACTTCAAGACTACGCAGTAAGAAATATTTGAATCATAAACGAAAGCTTAGATATCGATACTTCCTTTAAGGAAGGGGGGGGGGGGGGGGGGGGTAGGGTTAATTCGGTCAAAAAATGGCACATTTTTATGAATTTTTATTGAAGAAAGAATTAATATAAATAATGTTATCCCAGTGGGGTATTGTCAAGTCACATTTGGAGTATACTCTGTGAAATTTTCGTGAAAAAATATAAAGATTTGAGCCAGTGGCAGCAACTCTTGTCAGGCGCCTCGGAAAAAAAGCCTTTTGCGGTGGACATCAGAACTCAAGACTGGATCATGTAAAACACAAAAACCAAAGCGATTCTTTTAGTTTATAAGTTTATCTAGGTAACCCTATCGAGAAAATTTTTTTTTTTTTTCATTTTTGGATTTATGGTGGCATTCTAAAGTCAAAAACCCGATTTTCGACCAAAATAACCAACATTTGAGCCCCCATAAAAAATACTTGAAATTAAAAATAAAAAAAAAAAAAAAAACTCGACAGAGTTACCTCGCTAAATATGTGTAGAAAAATTGTGTAAAAAATCAAATCGATCGGTTCAGTAGATTTTGAGTGACAGTGTCCACTGACTTTTAAACAGCAAGTTGTGGGACAATCGATTTATCCTGCCGCGCAAGTGCTGAAAATTCCATTTGAGGCACTCATACTAAAAATGCTGTACTACCGTCAAATTTTCTCGGATCGACTTGAAATTTTCTCAGAACATTCCTGAAATATGGTACTTTCACGTAAAAAATTTTCAAAAAATTGAAAAAAAAAATTAAATACCCTACCCCCCCCCTTAAATCAGTTCAAAATGGTTAAAAGTCTGTTACATTCATCGGATTTAGCTTCACTTTACGATACCTCATGTTAATCAGAAGACTATTCACTACAAAGTCTCTGGATAAATTTTCTTTTTTGTCACTACGCGCCATCGTTAAATATTCTATTTGATAACATTGCATGGATATTGATTAGGGATGACAAATAGCAATATTGAATTGACTAGTGGAAAAAACCTCGTAGCAGGAACTCTAGATGATAGTCTTCTGAATAAAATAAGCCATCGTTCAGTGAAATCGAACAGATCTACGCGATTTCTCATAGTTTCGGAACCATTCAAAATAAAATATCAGAATTATCTATATCTAAGCTTTTGGTTATGATTTCTTAACATAGCTTACAAATACATTAATTTTACTATCCTTCGATTCGCAATTACTTGATAGTAAAATTAATAAATACCACCTACATTTGACTTACCAATCTTTTTCATTCGAATTCATTATTAAAAATCTCGACTTATGGTCGGTATAATATGGTGATATTCTTACTTCTGTCAATTCTTTTGTTGCTTTCACATTGCACTAACGATCTATACATTTTTTCGTCTGCCAATGCTATCCTCATCACAGGGAACGATCTGAATCGTTGGAATTACAAAGTCATTGTAGAACCAGTGAGTATCAATTATTTTAAACCATCAGATATTCTGGTAACAACGAAGAATCACATTTTTCTATGAAAGGCGGAGATTATTTACTGTCAGTAACCGTGATAGCCGGTGATGAGCGTTATGAGTGTTAGCTATTTCTTGTTTGGCTAAAATAAGGTTTTTCCCTTTTATCACCAGTTATGAACAGTTACTTGATAGGTATTTGGGGTAAAATTTGGAAGGAAGCACTGTTTTATGTGTTACATGAAATGAATGAAACAAAAACAGACAATTACTCGTACAGTTTGATTCAAACTTCAGTTTCATCATATCTCCAAGATATTTAAGAATCATATCAAAATTAACATTTTCTGTTAGTTGAATACTTACAAATAATCTATATTATAGTCCGCGTGGGTTATATCAAACTACACGGGAGATGTAGGGGCAATGATTGTGATATATGCAAGAGGTGGGCCACTCGGAAAAAAGTGACACAGTGATTGCAAGATTACAGAGACTAGGTAAAATTTTGTATGGTTGCAAAAGATTTCCCCTGTAAAATATGAAAATTTGATCACACATGACTACGGGAAAATTTCACAACTATCCCGATTACAAAAAAAAAAAATCAATCATTTTTAATCATCTGTAACCATCAGTGATTTTGTTTTTTGACAAGTTAAATAACGCATACCAAAGTATGTTGCATACACGTTTTGCGTACGCATGACGCAGAGTATCTACATGCCATCTGACGAGCAACGAATAAAACTATCTTACTGGAGCGGTTTTAATATTTAATATTACTAAGGTTTTGAAGATGTCATGATTACTCTCACCAAAATGACTACGATATGATTACAAATGATTATAATTGAAAGAACGACTGTTTGAGTGCACATGTGTTTATGATTACAAAGTGATTACAGTGATTGCAAAATGACTGCAATAAGAGGTGACACAATGACACACAATGACTGCTTTAGTGGCTAACTCCTTCGATATACTACGGATCCCCCACTCTAAGGCAGGCAGTCACCGAAGCCCCATGTAGCTATTTTGATAGTGGGGATAGCGAAACACCTAGCGCGCGCGAGAAAGAAAACATCAGTTGGCTAGTAATGGGGGAAGCACTCGCGAGAAGAGTTACGGAGTGTGATAGAACTTGTGGCGATATAACCCGCACGTACTGTACAAATTTAATACATCTTAGAAGGCATAATTCAACTGTCTTAGCATTGCATCGTACTATGTCGGCTATATATAATTTAAATGGCTGAAGAGAAAAATTAGCTGTCGCAGAATCAATTTCCGCATGTTTACTTATAGTTTGAAATAACAGAAGTACCCGGAAAAAAATTTCCCTATTTTAATTTCGAATACAGGTGATGAGAGAAATTAATGACATTGTAGTCAGAATGGTTAGGTGGCTATTGGAGTAAGGCTCTGGCAAAGCATCCCTAGATACCGGGTTCGATTTCTGGCTCCGTCGTTAATTTTTCAAGTCACCTGAAATATTTGAATTTGCAATTTCTATTTTAATTTCATAAAATTATGTAAATTAATATAACATTTGACATGGTTATATGTACATACACTTGGGGACAATGAATCTGAGACGGCTAATCTTTTACACCAGACAGTTATGTTGGCAACACAGAGAAACCTACAGCGCTATAGTGGGCCGAGCGCAAAACAAACTCAATCTCAATAAACATAATATAACCCATGGCCGTCGAATCTAACCTTACAATACCGCGGGGATAATGACTTGTTGCCGTGTAAATCCAATTAGGAGGTTAAGTTCGACGGTCATGGGTTATGTTATGTTTATTGAGATTGAGTTTGTTTCGCACTCAGCCGACTATGGCGCTGTAGGTTTCTCCGTGTTGCCAACATAACTGTCTGGTGTAAAAAATTAGTCGTCTCAGATTCATTGTCCCCAAGCGTATCTGATACTTTGGCCGTGTCCGAAAATTGACTGACAGTACTGTCATTAATCTTTTATCTCTTTTGCGCTGCCGAGTTCATGGACAGCTCTGTCTCTGTCCTAGGGAATTTTTAGTACTGACAGTCAATTTACGAACACGGCCCTTGAGAGCATCGATAATTATTTTAAATTCTGTATAATCATCTAAAATGATATAGTAGATTAGATATAATAAAACTATATATACTTATGTATATATAATTGTCATATATAATTATAACTATATAAAAAAATTTCCAGGTATGGTCAGTACTCTGTAATTAATTTGTGGTCATTTTAATTCCGAAGTTTGAAATTTCAGCTTTCCGCTAAAAAAATTTACGCGGAAAACAAAACAAAAAATCAAGTCGCGTGAATGCGCATTTAACTTCAACGTCTAAAACAAATTTACATACTCTGGATAAAAATTATTTTTAATTGTCATTTTCAACAGTCAAAGTAACTGTGTAATTATTTATTTGGTAAGAGAAGTATTCCACTCGAGTTGAGTAATTATTCTCTTATTGGTAAGAGTAGGCAAATACGAGTTCACTTGATCCGAATACAATTGTTTCTACTGCATCGTATCAATCATCTGTGGTCAACTGTACTCTACGTACAAATTTCTGGGTATTATTGTGAAGTTCACACTTGTGATTTTCGACACTCGTGTGTGTTGTCTCGTGTTTGAAAATAGTTTGAGGAATTATACGCATGTTTATGATGCCTTCTGTACGAACATTGACCGAATATAAAATAATATTTTGATGTGATTGGAATTTTAGTTACGGCAAAGACAGGCGTACTGCACTGACAACGAGTGTCTTAATGACGGTGCACGTATGTATTATTATTTGTTAAATAAATATCATCTTCTCTAAAGCTTGAATTAAAACATGAATAACAAACAATACAAATATTCACGGAATGATGAACATTCGTAAACTGTGGCACACATTATGTATCTATTACTTGAATATTTAGTATGCAATGGGATACGGCATATCGGGAAACTCCATTTGATGACCCTCCATAAAATAATTGTACTTCACAAAATTCTTCATCATCACTTTCACTTTTTATCAACTCATACGTAATGAAACGAATATCTATCCAAGAGAGTTATTAAGGTGTTTTTCTATCATAATGCGCAATCAATGATTTCGTCTGAAAGCATCTGAAGCACTGAACCGAGAGAGTATAAAAACTTTAAGCGGCTGTAATTATTGTTACCTTGTCCATAATCATTTCAAAGTGCAAAAGAAGTAGTATGAAATGCAAATTGACTACAATAAAACAAGAGTACCGAATAAAAGTATCGATGAAAATGCAGTAGGCTGAATCCATTTTAAATTGTGCAGGCCAGTGGAGGTCATATTCCATAATTGCACGTAACTAAAGTACGTTCTTCTTCGCCTAAATAGGCGGACACGTATATTTCATTATCTCTCTATCTAATAAAAAAGTTTCAAACAAATGAACGTAGAAAAAGATTATAATAACAATAGTAAAAAAAGATTATAATAACAACTAGGGGCTTCGCCCCTGCGCGCTTCGCGCGCCAACCCCATCTCGGCGCTACGCGCCTCGGGCACTCGGCGCTGCGCGCCTCGTTGTTCGGCGCTTCGCGCCTCACTATTTCCTTACGCATTGTCTAGTAGACAGGCGAATTCCTTCATGTTGATTTAATGACAGGTCCTGCACTTGCTGTCCACTTCAATTCCTTCTGTGCTTACTTTTCTTTTTTTCATCAATCTAAGCTTCCATTCGTTGGTTGAAAATTGGTGTTCCTTCTCTATTGATATCTGTCTATCTCCTTGACTTGCTGAATTATTTTTGCTACCGCTCTGCCCGTTATTCTCCAAAATCACCTTCTTTATATTTTTTTTTTCTCTGTATTTATGTTGCTGTTCACTCCGTAAAACACCTCTTTTTCTTGTGGTCAACATCTATCATGGTCGTCCTCTTGCCTGGTTATAGGAATATTTGTTTATTATTATTCTCTGGCTTATTTGGTTCTTCGCACTTAAAATTTTATTTTCCTTTTTCCTTTGTGATACTTCCGACCATCCACCATCTTCATCGCCTTGTCTGCTGGTTGAAACTCCTCCTTTCTGTTCGTTGTTTGAAAAGCCTGTATGATATTTTTTGTTCGCTTCCCTATATTTTCGCTGCTGTTCCCGTCGTCTAATTTTTCGCTCTTCTATGTACATCACATTGGTTGGTCGTCCTCTCGATTTATTTTCCGAATCAATCATCGCAATCGATTCTTCTAATTCTTCGACACCCTTCGTTGAATTATTTTTACTGCCGCTCTGCCGGTTATTCTCCAAAATCACCTTCTTTATATTATTTTTTTCTCTATATTTGCGTTGATGTTCATTCCGCAAAACACCTCTTTCTCTTGTGGTCAACATCGATCCTGGTCGTCCTCTTTCCTGGTTATACGAATATTTGGTGGATATTATTCTATGGCTTATTTGGTTCTTCGCACTTACAATTTTATTTTCCTCTTTCTTTTGTGATACTTCCGACCATCCACCATCTTCATCGCCTTGTCTGCTGCTTGAAACTCCTCCTTTCTCCATTGTCATCGTAAATCCTGGCTGTCCTTTTGACTGTTTGGTGATATATTTAGATTTACTATTATTTGATTGTTACTTTTCATACTTATTACTCACTATCTGAATTTTATTTTGGTTCTGCAAGACATCAAAGTGTCCACTCTCTCCGTCACCGGTGAAGAGTAGCGAGAATTGTGTTCCACTTTGTGATCCGATCCGGTATGGATGAATTTGTTCTTCGCGATACTCGATTTAACATATCTTAAAAATTTCCGCAGCTGCATATATTGCATTTTTATTCATATGTGATTTGTAATCACCAGGTCGCCTAATCACAGCACCGTTTGACTCATTACCTGTAATAAAACCCGCAAATGTAGACCAATTATCCACTATATTTGAAACGATACTCAGTCTCACCTCTGCGTGTCGATCTTGAGTGCCGTATACACAATACGCCAACGCGCGAAAAAGACAATTCCTGTCGGGAATCATCGTTATAATTTTCGTTTGCATGTTCATTTTTTGCGCGTCAGAAACAGATACCTATAAAGATATTTGTCAAAGACTGTCATAAACAGCCGGTGACAGCTGTCAAAGGGTTTGCTAGATGCTTCTTGTTTTGTTTTCGGTATCTCACCCCACCGCCAACTTCATGCGTATACTATTGTTATTATAATCTTTTTTTTACTATCTCTCTATCTAATAAAAAAGTTTCAAACAAATGAACGTAGAAAAAGATTATAATAACAATAGTAAAAAAAGATTATAATAACAATAGTAAAAAAGATTATAATAACAATAGTATACGCATGAAGTTGGCGGTGGGGTGAGATACCGAAAACAAAACAAAAAGCATCTAGCAAACCCTTTGACAGCTGTCATCGGCTGTTTATGACAGTCTTTGACAAATATCTTTATAGGTATCTGTTTCTGACGCGCAAAAAATGAACATGCAAACGAAAATTATAACGATGATTCCCGACAGGAATTGTCTTTTTCGCGCGTTGGCGTATTGTGTATACGGCACTCAAGATCGACACGCAGAGGTGAGACTGAGTATCGTTTCAAATATAGTGGATAATTGGTCTACATTTGCGGGTTTTATTACAGGTAATGAGTCAAACGGTGCTGTGATTAGGCGACCTGGTGATTACAAATCACATATGAATAAAAATGCAATATATGCAGCTGCGGAAATTTTTAAGATATGTTAAATCGAGTATCGCGAAGAACAAATTCATCCATACCGGATCGGATCACAAAGTGGAACACAATTCTCGCTACTCTTCACCGGTGACGGAGAGAGTGGACACTTTGATGTCTTGCAGAACCAAAATAAAATTCAGATAGTGAGTAATAAGTATGAAAAGTAACAATCAAATAATAGTAAATCTAAATATATCACCAAACAGTCAAAAGGACAGCCAGGATTTACGATGACAATGGAGAAAGGAGGAGTTTCAAGCAGCAGACAAGGCGATGAAGATGGTGGATGGTCGGAAGTATCACAAAAGAAAGAGGAAAATAAAATTGTAAGTGCGAAGAACCAAATAAGCCATAGAATAATATCCACCAAATATTCGTATAACCAGGAAAGAGGACGACCAGGATCGATGTTGACCACAAGAGAAAGAGGTGTTTTGCGGAATGAACATCAACGCAAATATAGAGAAAAAAATAATATAAAGAAGGTGATTTTGGAGAATAACCGGCAGAGCGGCAGTAAAAATAATTCAACGAAGGGTGTCGAAGAATTAGAAGAATCGATTGCGATGATTGATTCGGAAAATAAATCGAGAGGACGACCAACCAATGTGATGTACATAGAAGAGCGAAAAATTAGACGACGGGAACAGCAGCGAAAATATAGGGAAGCGAACAAAAAATATCATACAGGCTTTTCAAACAACGAACAGAAAGGAGGAGTTTCAACCAGCAGACAAGGCGATGAAGATGGTGGATGGTCGGAAGTATCACAAAGGAAAAAGGAAAATAAAATTTTAAGTGCGAAGAACCAAATAAGCCAGAGAATAATAATAAACAAATATTCCTATAACCAGGCAAGAGGACGACCATGATAGATGTTGACCACAAGAAAAAGAGGTGTTTTACGGAGTGAACAGCAACATAAATACAGAGAAAAAAAAAATATAAAGAAGGTGATTTTGGAGAATAACGGGCAGAGCGGTAGCAAAAATAATTCAGCAAGTCAAGGAGATAGACAGATATCAATAGAGAAGGAACACCAATTTTCAACCAACGAATGGAAGCTTAGATTGATGAAAAAAAGAAAAGTAAGCACAGAAGGAATTGAAGTGGACAGCAAGTGCAGGACCTGTCATTAAATCAACATGAAGGAATTCGCCTGTCTACTAGACAATGCGTAAGGAAATAGTGAGGCGCGAAGCGCCGAACAACGAGGCGCGTAGCGCCGAGATGGGGTTGGCGCGCGAAGCGCGCAGGGGCGAAGCCCCTAGTTACACAAATAAATTTTTCGCGCCCGATAATGATTGTTTAAGATTATAACGTAAATATGGTTTTTTCTGATGGTTAACGTATAGTTTCTAAAAAATAACCGCCAATTTCGCGATTTCGGAGCTTTGTTTAAAATTCTTATTTTGGAGCACAAAATGCTAGGGAAGTGAATTCGAATATGGTTTTGATGAATTGAAAAGTAAACGACGGAGCCAGGAATCGAACCTGGTATCTAGAGATGCTTTGCCGGAGATTTACTCCACTAGACCACCTAGCCGTCCTGATTACAATGTCATTAATTTCTCTCATCACCTGTATTCGAATTTATTTCGGTTTCGTGTGCCGTGTATTTGCATAAGTTGCAGATTTCATCGCTGAGGCACATTGGAGATCTATATATCCATATATATGGCATGTTTAAGTGTGTATAATACACGACTTATTTTAGCCTAATTAGAACGGGCCCGGCCGTTCGTAATATTATACCAAGAAGTCATATTAATTATTAGCGAGAAAAAATGTTAGAGAAGTGAATTCGAACATGTTTGTAGTCAGGACGGCTAGGTGGTCTAGTGGAGTAAGTCTCCGGTGAAGCATCTCTAGATACCAGGTTCGATTCCTGGCTCCGTCGTTAATTCTTTAATTCACCAAAAACATGTTCGAATTCACTTCTCTAGCATTTTTTCTCAACAATAATTAATAAGACTTCTTCATTTAATATTATGAACGGCCGGGTCCGTTATAATTAGGCTAAAATAAGTCGTGTATTATACACACTTAAACATGCCATATATATAGATACTAGGGTGGTCCTTATTCAGGGTGTCGACGAATTTTTACCAGACCATCCCCCAAATCAACTTCAAATAATTCGAAAACAATCGCCTAATATTTTCAGATTTTTACATCGACTCTAAGATAGTCCGCATTGTGATCGAAGTTTCTTATGGAAATTAACATTGGTAAATTTTTTTTCTCGGTATATATTTTATTGCAAGAGTAATAATGTTCCAAATAATCCGTAACCACGAGGTTTTGGTGAGAATTAGTGCTACTATCTGGGAAAAAATACACATTATCGTACCGGGCAATCTAGACGAATTGCACAACCTCGAAACCTGACTTTTTTTTTATTTAGAGGAAGTGCAATTCGTCTAGATTGCGTCGTACGATGATGTGTATTTTTTTTTCATATAGCATCACTAATGCCGACTAAAACCTCGCAGTTACAGATTTTTTGGAAAATTATTACTTTCACGATAAAATATATAATGCGAAAAAATGTTTTTCTCATGTCATTTCCATAAGGGGTCATCCATAAATTACGTGACACGAATTTTACAACTTTTAAACCCCTTCCCCCGTCCTTGTCACAGGTTGTCACATTTTCAGAACCCCCTCCCCCCTGATGTGACGTCACAAATTTTTCAAACTTATGCATGTATTTAAAAATAATCAAAAGAAAACAGTTATTTTCATTTTTTTCTTATTTTTATTAAATATTCTTTATATATAAATTTCGTGTTTTAGTATTTCAAATTTTAACATGTAACGTCACACAGCTTTTGACCCCCTCTGCCCCTTGTCACACTATGTCACATTACGATGATACCCCCCCCCATTAACTTGTGACGTAAATTTATGGATGGCCCCTAAGAAACTTCGATCACAATGCAGGCTATCTCAGACTTGCTGTAAGAATCTGAAAAAATTTGGCGACTCTTTTTAAATGATTCAAAATTGATTTCAGTGATGGGGCGGTAAAAATTCGGCAACACCCTAAACAAGGACCACCCTAATAGATACATATAGTCTCCAATGTGCCTCAGCGACGACCTCTATTACGTTTTGGAGTACGTAGAATCTCACACTTGCTCGAAATGTCCTATTTTTGTTGGGTGATTTCCTTGCTTTTTATTTTATTTTTTTGCCGCAGATTCGATTTTTTTGCTTCATCCCTTAATCGAAAATTTCTGGCGTTGCCACCTTTATGTTAGGCTGGCCAAGCCATACGTAAAAACACATACAGGGTAAGTGGAAAAAGAAGTCAAATAGAGGCATATTTTTTTGCTATTTATTTGTTCGCAACATGCACCACATTTAATTTTTTTACTCACCCCCATACCAACAAACCATCCCCTAGATCTTGACTTCAGACAAAACACCCCGCTTTCGGCGAAAAAGAGAGTGCACCATTATTTTTTGCTATTTATTTGCTCGCGATGTAAGATGTTTTCAGATTCTTGGCCCCACCCCCCATCCGAAGTAACCACGCTCTGGATTCTGACTTCAAAGGGAACAGATCAAGGGCGGTAGAATAACAGAAAATGGAGTGAATTATTATTTATTTTTTTTCTGCCATTCCCTTGTTCACGATATGAGCCATCATCAAATTCTTTCTCGATCAAATCTGAAATGAGTTCAACGATTTTCTTCCTACCCCAGACTTAGAATATGGTTCACGAGTATTATTGATCACGAGCAAATAAATAGCAAAAAATAATGGTGCACTCTGTTTTTCGCCGAAAGCGGCGTGTTTTGTCTGAAGTCAGGATCTAGGGGATGGTTTGTTGGTATGGGGGTAAGTAAAAAAATTAAAAGTGGTGCATGTTGCGAGCAAATAAATAGCAAAAAATATGCTTCTATTCGACATTTTTTCCAATTACCCTGTAGGTGTTTTTACGTATGGCTTGGCCAGCCTAACATAAAGTTGGCACCGCCAAAAATTTACGATTAAAGGATGAAGCAAAAAAATCGAAACTGTGGCAAAAAAAAAAAGAAAACAGTAATTAAATCACCCAACAAAAATAGGACATTTTGAGCAAGTGGTTGTGCCAGCTTAATGGACGTCATTTACAAGCAATTGTGGAATATGACCCCCGCTGACCTGCATGATTTGAGATGGATTCAGCCAGTAATTTCTGCTATAAGCCTGGCCCTTTGATTTCTTAGAAAAACTTGACGTGTCAAAATTTTCGGAGTTTCAGGATTTTTTAAACTTACAATTAGACATTTTGGCAACTATGAATGTAGCAGTTCAACTCCATAACTTGAAAAATGTGTAATTTTATGATAAAAATAAATTGGTGTGAAAATTTGCAAATAACAACTTGTGTACCCATTATCATTGTATACTGATATTATGTAAGCCAAGAGCAGCTCACGAATGTTCCTTTTGCTATCTACCTTAGTACGTCGACTGCAAATGTATATGTATACTCATGTAAGATTATTACTTTTTAGTTCCCGGACCCGGTACCCCTCCGGCTTATTCGGATTTTTTTTTAATGATCATAGCCTTTGCGTTCATAGCACTTATGCTCGCATTTAGGCCAAGGTCACTTCGGGGAGGACACGGAAGTAATGACACGAAGAGGCGTGATCACGATGCTGTGAGTTCCTATCATGTAATCTATTCATAAACCATAGCACATGTCAAGGTCACCGGTGCTTTAATATATGTACCAGCCGTGTATGTTACGTAAAATTCCGCGCAGTGTCTACTGACGTCAGGGCAAAAACGGTATTGATAGCTATAGTCACTCGTAGAATTTCCGTATGCAAGCATTTATCTATGTTTGATGGTGGAAAATGAAGGATGATTAGTATATAGACAAAACAGGAGTATTCTATTTCAATCAACACCAAATAAATAGAAAACAGTGTTTGAGTTGTAGAAATATGCCAAATGCGTCAGGAATCAACATGTTTGCATTTTGTTTTAACACTCCATCTTAGCGTGGGGGTCAAAACTTGGAATGGTCAATATTTCGAATGGCTGATATATCGACATTTTAAACATGCGAAAATAAAATAACGAAAGATAAATTATTCGAAATCTGGATTTTTGAAAGTGTCACGGATTAGTAGTCATTCTAATCTTGGACCCATGTGTAGGGTCAGGCTTTAAAATATTTTACAAAGTCGTGTAGATATTTATTTTATGGGCTACTCCACGTCAACTCGAATGGGTCCTGACCTTCGGTTTCTCTGATTTACCCACTGTACGAAACTGGTGTGAATCATAGATGTTTTCAGTCTTCGTCTCGGTGCTACCGAATTTGGTTTTTTAGCATCCAAATTTTTCAAAAGATTGTATTCCAAAATTGAAGGATTGTGCAGCAACTGTGTAGAACAAAAGTGATTACTTTTTATCTTACATATTTGAATAAATCTATACATTTTTTTGGGTTTTGGAATAGATAGATGTAACAAAATAAATAGAAAATAACGTTTTTCACAAGAAATAAAATCCTTTCATTATTCTCATATTTTTACATGAAATTCTGTGACTGAGGCCGGAACTTTTTATACTTTGTCCAAGACGGGATGAGCCTTTGTTTAGAAGTTACAGGATTTTAAGAAAGCATGAAGTCTTTCAAATTTTGGATAAAATGAATTCTGTAATGAATTTTAGTTTATTTTTCGAAAATCTACGGTTTATAATCTATTGTAATTTGTTTATTTATGAAATTGAATGATACATTATTAAATTTTTTAAATTAAATCATAATCTATGTTAATTAATTTATAAATTACTAAATTTACTCGATCTCACAGTGTTGGGAAGTATCTAGAATCTAGATACAAGTAACCAAGATACATCTCAACACTTTTTCCGATGACAAGATATAAAAAAAAAACTTTTATTATTTATACGTCGATAAGATGTGCCAATTCTCTGGAATTCAAAAATACGAACATTTGTAAATGTTCACAGGATAACCTATTACGTAGGTGAGAGTCAATATAACAAGTCCGGCGAGTGAAAATAAACATTTCGACGAAACTGTACTAGCAGTAATACACAATTTGTGGAGCTTTGATCGGCTATGTTGGTTCCAAAATCTGATAGATTTATTGTGGCGCTCAATTGCATCTTGACCGAGATAATATCATAATTCATCGGGCATACTATCACGAGCTTGCGCTCCAGCTCTTTCAACTTTATTAACACGAACCAAATTGTAGCAGTTGGAGAATCTTTAACCAATTAAGAGCCGAGGCGTCATAGCGGCGGCATTCAGTGTATTTCAAAATAAAAATTCATCTCGAAGAAAAAAAATGATGGTTTGTTCTATGACGCCATTTGAGAAAATGATAAAAAAAATTCGTCAACTTCGAGGGTTCAAAAGTGTATGAGCCCTTGAAGCGCGGGAAAAATAACTTTTTATGGTTATAATCGGATTCCTTGATCTCAAAAATACTTAAAATCCATGCTTTTAAAAGTAAATATTCACCCGAGACACCAAAAAGATTGAATTATTTCATGACGTCATTTCGCGATTTTTAGCACTAATGTCATGGGCGCGTTTGACGCCGCTAACGATAAGACGCCGCTAAGACGCCTTAGCACTTAAGTGGTTAACTTTGCTATTATTCTGAGGTAAAAATTGTTCAGCAGTATTGAGTATTTTCGTTATTTTAGCGACAGCATTAGAGCAAATGTAAAATACAGTCCGCTCCCGTAATAGTGCCGCTTCCCCTTATTCTCGCTCGAACGTAACCCCCACCACGGGCTCACTTCGGGTTTCATATTTGTCTCTCTATTCGCTGTGAGCCTCGCTCGTGCAGCCACCTAGCGGTTTCAAAAGCTAAATAGCCGGCGTGTTAATTTACATTAGAGGCATACTGATAAATATCCAAATCAGCAAAATATTATCAAATAAGTGATATTTCCATTGTAACAGTGAAGTGAAAAGTTGAAAATAATAACGAGTTGAAACTCCAGTAGTATGTAGCAATATAATATTAATAAATACACAATGAAAACCACTACCTTTTACGAATAAAGGTTTTTATTATTCTACTTGATAGTTTTTGTTTTATTAGAAAAAATTGGTGGCTGTAAATTTACTAAGACGCAGATAACATGAATAATATTATCGATGCAAAAGAACAAATGTTGTGGAATTTTATACAAAATTTGATATGTTTTAAGTCGTTGCATAATTCTTTCTACATGAATTCGAACTCTTGCGATGTTGTAAGTCAGATCTGTTTCTTCTTTCGAAAATTCTGATTTTTTTTCCAAAAATGGTGGCATAATAAGAAATACTCGTTTACCACTTGCATCAATGATAGATCTGATTTCAGGAAAACCTTTATCTGTTAAAACCACATCACCATCTTCCAATGAATCTACCAAATTCGATTCAATAGTTAATAGTTAATCACCTTTTCTACCGCCAGCAACTTTCGATTTGAAACAGATGAACCCAGATGATGTGATTCCAATCAGTACTTTTGCTGTAAAACCTTTCTTATAATGAAAGTAACAGTAAATACGGTCGTCAACACTTGACGGAACATCTATCTTGAATTCAGTGCAGTCTATGATAACCCGAGTATTAGAGTACTGAGGTTTAAAACATTCCGGCATAGTTTTCTGTACGGCAGCTCTACTTGGCCAAAACACTAAATTTGCAGTTGACGAATTCAAATATTGTAAAGTTGAAAAGAATATCTTGGAAATAGTTGACCGATGTAAACCAAAGAAAATTGCTATGGCTGAAAATGTCAGTCCAGTTTTTATTTTCACTAAAAAAATTAAAAGCCTCTGTTCTCTTGTTATTGTAGATCTTTCCGATGGGTTTTCAGTTTTAGATAATAAAAAATTAAAGTTCTGGAAGTTCACTCCAGCAATATCTAATAAATCTTCATCGGTCTTAATAGATGGAAAACCACAGAAACTACGCTGTTTCCTATTTTGTTCAACTACAGCCTCGTTAAAACCAACCGACTTATCTACTCTATCTGTTAACGATGTGCCGCATTGTACCTCTTCATCTTTCATTTTTTTCCTATTCACAATAGTTTTGAGAGTGGCAATTTCCGGTATTTCAGTTTGAACTTCAGCAACGCAGTAGTTAGTCATGTAAATATATCTGTTACAAGTGAAAGCTTTTATTTGTTCGATACCAGCAGAACTTACAAAATCTACTTGACACTCTTGATCACTTTTTAAAATTACTTCGGCACTGCTTATATCCATAGGTTCACGTCCACTATTATTGACAACATTGTTGGGGTCGTTATTAACTTGATTTCCAGTATCACAATTCACTCCGATGTTATGCTTGTGAAGAGTCTTTCTTCGGTTCATGAGTCGATTGTACCTATAATTAATAGATACATAGGTTATTATATAAATATCGATGTATATTAGAGTGTCCCAAAAAAACCGACTATTTTTTTTTTTTCAAAGAACATTGAAAAATCGTCAGAGTATCTCTAGAAAATGACCCTGTGAAAATATAAGCTCTTAATATTAATATTTAGAGGTGGCGATTTGTAATTTTCTATTTCCCATTTAAATAACATGGGAAAATTTTTTTTTGAACTTTGGAATTTTGTGATGGGATAACGAGCTACTTCATAAGTATGACAAAATCAGGTCTTATAGGAAATTTGATGCTCTACAAAAAAGGTCTGATTGACATTTTGCGTAAATCCAGCCGTTTCAAAAATATCGAGCCTCAAACTTCGGACTGTTTAAAATTATGCTTTTTTTTTCGTAAATACAACAAAAATTAATTTATATGTATTATAAACCCAGAATCATCAACTGAACAATAAATATATGCATATATTTGACGGAATGCAGATCCGAAATTATTAATAATTTGACAAATGATAATTTTTATTGATTTTTTTTAGGTAAGTAAATATTTTTCGCTAAAAATCAATAAAAATTATCATTTGTCAAATTATTAATAATTTCGGATCTGCATTCCGTCAAATGTATGCATATATTTATTGTTCAGTTGATGATTCTGGGTTTATAATACATATAAATTAATTTTTGTTGTATTTACGAAAAAAAAAGCATAATTTTAAACAGTCCGAAGTTTGAGGCTCGATATTTTTGAAACGGCTGGATTTACGCAAAATGTCAATCAGACCTTTTTTGTAGAGCATCAAATTTCCTATAAGACCTGATTTTGTCATACTTATGAAGTAGCTCGTTATCCCATCACAAAATTCCAAAGTTCAAAAAAAAATTTTCCCATGTTATTTAAATGGGAAATAGAAAATTACAAATCGCCACCTCTAAATATTAATATTAAGAGCTTATATTTTCACAGGGTCATTTTCTAGAGATACTCTGACGATTTTTCAATGTTCTTTGAAAAAAAAAAAATAGTCGGTTTTTTTGGGACACTCTAATGTATATATTATTCAATTTTATAATTATTTTTTTACTTCTCATACATTTACCTGCTCAAAACAGCTCTTTCATTTACTTGCTTTGCATGATAAACTGGAGGGAATAGAGTTGGCGCGTAGCTTGGACTCGCAGGATCATCTGATTTTTTCTTGCCAATCAAATGAGCATTACATATTACATGATGAGTTTTTGAACTCCACTTTGAACCATCAGGACAGTAAAAAACAATAATACTTATGTATTTATATAGTGTTTCATGCAGATAGCATAACAGTTCACCTATTGATATAGTTGGCTTGATTTTAAAAATATAGAAAACTAAGGCATCGAAAGTAAAGTTATGTTACTTACTTTTTTCTTTTCACAGCTGCAATCCATTTTTGCCTTTGAACTATTTTATGTGATGCAGTTGGAAACTTGTAAAATATACAATCACTAGTTTTACCGTTATTTTTGCAGTTAACAACACAACAAGTGTAATTCCACATACCGTCTATTGTTTCCCATACAAAATGCTATCACACACAACACACGCTGGCTCAACTCACTACTCGCCACCCCGCGCGCTGCGATCGTTTCGCAGCTCCCCTCCAAGCGGCGGCTCACAGCGAATAGTGCCAAACGCTGGCTCAATGAAATAGCGTATAATTCTCTGCTTTCAATTCAAATTATAGTCATTATTTTTTTTAATAATGTTATTTCGTCACAAAATTCATAATATAGTAATAAGATCATTAAAAAAAATTTCATAAATTTCAATTATAATCATTAAAATAATAATTGATTTTATTGAAAGAAATAGAGATTATATACATTTGATAATTTTACTATATCAATGAGTATATTTTTAACACGTTTTGTGGAATAAATGGGAATACGTCTGAAAAGTTTTCTTAAAATAACGAAATTTAGAAAAAGAAATTGAATTTCGAAAATCGAAATAATCCATTTTTATATGATAAGGAAAACGAATATAAATATACACGAGTAGTCACAGTTTACCCGGTGCGGCGGCACTATTACGAGAGCGCGACGAGAATTCCGACGGCGTGAATGCGCGTCAGTGGTGGGGTTACCTGAGTTCCAAGAAAAATACTCCCCTACTCCCCCATCGCCGGCACTATTATGAGAGCGGACTGTATTTACGAAATGAATGTTCCAAAATCGTGGATCCAATATAGTTGCCACGGCTGATAGGGTTATCTGTTCTATATTTTCAAATCTCTTTGTAAATTCTTCTAGAAAAAGATTCTTCTAACCAAGCCCTGATACCATGTTTGTATAGATATGTCTACATTTTCTATCTGTATCTGTTCCAACGCGTGTAAACGCAATTTATTAACCTCAACATAGAAACAGCTCCTAATTGATCAGTAGCAACAACAGATTTTTTGAAAAATATCACAATACCGTAGACTTTATGACGCACTGAGTTGGTGATTCGATTTTTTTGAATAATTTTGAAAGGTGTTAAATTCAAGAGATGTGCAAAGCACGGCAATTGTTTCTCTGCACCAAATTAATCTACCACTGCTTTTTTAACATTTGTAGCACCATCAGAAACAACGACGCAACACTGCTCATATCTATTTTCCAATTGTTAACCACTCACAATAACCACCTTTAAATGTTCTCTCAGGAATTCCGTTCCTCTTATTCAGTGACGTCAATTGCAACATTTTTGTGAATATTTTCTACTAAAAAATGTGCAGTTACACCCAGATAACTTTTGGTGTTTATAAGGTCTGTCCAAATATCTATCGTCAAGCATACATGTGAAACTTTTGAGAGTTTGTTTTTCATCATATTCGATAAGATGTTGTGCTTTCCTTCCATGAGACATAACTAACTTAAATTTATTCAATATTGGCTGCTACAGTATCGATACATCGATATATCGGCAAGGCAAATATCGAAATAAATATCGATATATATCGGCCATCTCATCACAGACTGTATCCTCCAAGATTCACGTAATTAAATTTATGATCATATTCGCATCTTTTGTATTCAGATGTCACCTTCCTGTAGCTGTGTGCTTGTTCATGTTCCATTCCTCGTCCTTCGTTAGTTTGCTACACAATTCTTAACAGAAACACTTCAGTACATTTTTATCTGACGCAAAAATAAAGAAATAGCATGAATTCTATGAATTTACTATTAAAATTTCATAGAATCTGTACCATTTCTTTATTTTTTACCTCGGAATTTTTTTCAGGGTCCTCGTGGAAATCCACCAATGCCGCCACCAACAGCTGATTGAAAGTAAACAGATAAAATTAAATACTGCTGAAGACGTCTTTATATACCTAAACCCTGCTGCGCTTGAAAGTTTTAAATAAAATAAATCTATAGAACGATAACTCGTTTGTTTCACATTATATTGATATATTGATAGATACAATTTTATGATAAAAAAAAAACCAAGGACTAACTTGACATTAGCTACATAAGTGTGATGCATTAGTATGTTTTTAAAGAAATTAATAATATGAAATCATAGGTCATGTTGGTCCCTATAACTCATTTTGCTGGTCAAGATGATTGTATTAACGATCAACCAAAACAGAATGCATAATATTGACATAAAAGCATTTAGACGGGAATTTTGCACTTTTGTAGTTCAGTTTTGAATCGCTATATTTTCGGTTGTATTCATCGTAGAATTATGCATACAAAAAAACTAGTTCGTGAAGAGCATGATAGGGCTTGCGCAACGAGCTAACTGTCAATCTAAGTTTATACGTTACGTTAATGCTCTTCTCCTTGCTTTATTCAATGATTCAACATACCAGTTAGACTATATAATTCTGACCTATCATTTTATCAATATTATTATTTACTTATCTTATATATCACTTAATAAACTTAGTACTTTAGTTCAATTATATTTAAGGGCTATTCAAACGAAGGTAATGCTTTAGTTTATGAACTTGCCTGGCAAAGTGGGAAAGCAAAGAATGAGTTAGTTGTATGTGAAGCAGAATGCAGTTGCGTAAAAAGTTATAGAGCACGGAGTTATGTGAAGGCTAGTGTAATACGTATGGCATAATTAACGCCATCATCATTGTTCAAATGATTGATTGTAATAACCTCTGGGCTCAGAAATCTGTGTTGAATAATTACAAATGTGTATTATGTTGTTACCTTATAAATTGTTTAATCCTCGCGCAAACAGCTTGAAAGAATTATTTTGTTATGTAGTCTCGGCCAACGGGGTAACCACTTTTGAAGTTTGGTGTACACCTGACTTCAGGACGTTAAAAAATTTCATGTGCCATGTGAATTTTACATGACTTTTCGTACTTTCAAGTAACTTTACAGAACTTCTTTACGATAACACGTGACTTCAGGAGTGGTTACCTTCTCGGCCCAGGCAAAATAAATCAAGAAAACCGAGAAATTCGTTATTCAAAGCCTTCACTCACAGGCTTTAGAAGACTAAAACTTCCACCTGGTGAAGTGAGTGATACAGTTATCAATGCTTTAATAATAGGTATAGAGAAAAAAGGCCAGCTTCAAGAAATGAATATAACAAAAAAAAAAGAGATTCAAGGAATATCATGCACAATTACTGAATGGTAATTTCCTTCAAAAGCGACCATAATTTTTTACATTTTTTTTTCTCAGTCAGGTTATCTTTGTCCTGCTCCATGTTATCTACGAGTGACTGTTCAATTGTATCGTCTACACAAATAGCTGTCCATAAATGACATAGCTCTATTCTGGACACTTTTGACACCCCCGCCAGAAAGGCATGTGTTTACAAAAAAATTTGTACCTTGAAAAATTCATCAACAAGTAGCTTTCTTTTTAATTTTTATTATCCTAAAACGTCTGAAGGAACGAATGACGAAACTAGCCACACATGCAAATTATTATGAAGAGGAAAACAACTGTCAACTTTTCTGTAATAATCGAGCTGAATCTCAAATGCCCCTATTACGAAGGCACGTCATTGACACTTGTGAATGCGAAAGAGACAATATTACCGACGGATAAATGAATTAAAATACATCAATTATAAAACCACATATCGCAGATTAAGACCCTTTCCCCACACATGTAGCTTAGCGCAGCCTTTCAGCAGCCCCCCTCCCCCTTTCTCCCCTCCCCAAAACTAACCATATGCTTTGGGGACAGTACAGACACAAAAACAGGAGAATTGTTCTGCAGAATATTTTTCCACAGAAATGAATTCGAGATTCGCTTCAGAAATATTCCTCTATGATTCATTGTACACAAAAGTTGTTCTACACAATATTTTTGCACAGGAGAATTGTTCTACAGATTGTGTTTGGCACAACTCAGATTTAGAGCAATCATCTAATCATCAAAATCATACATTTAATCGTCATTGTCGTACATTGTAATTTAAATTAATTGTGTTGAATGTGTGTTGCGTCGAACGAGTATTGTGTTGGGTGCGTGAAACTGAAACTATTCCGTAGAATAATTCCTTTACAACAATTCTCCTATACAAAAATATTCTGTAGAACCATTTTCCTCAGAATGGTGAAAACTAAGTTACCAACCTTATATTGTGAAAAAGTGGCCATTGCGGATTACGATAGAACAATCTTCGTGGTCAACTCAGAACTTCAACGGCAGATAGTGTTAGATTGATCGCAGGCAGTGTTAGATTTACATCAAATAGTGCAGGATTGTCACCGAAAAGTATTTTATAGAAGTCCACACCGGATTTTTCGTTCAATATGTATATGCAGTAAATGCTTCAGGGCATTTCCAAAGGTTGGTAACATTCGGAACTCTATCCGATTTAAGGCTTTAATTGATCAGGGTTTTAACCGTTCGGAGTTTTAACCGTTCAGAGTTTTAACCACTCAGAACTTTGATCGGCTATTAATGCAGTACAACTCCCATCTTTATAGGAACCCAAGAGAAAATTTCCAGCAACAAGGGGCAAATTAATAATCTGAGTTTGGCTAATCAGGGACAAGGACATATCGTAAATCTCTTTCCCTACAACTTCTGTGTACGATTTTACCCAAAACCGTTTCTCTGTACGGATATGGCCTTCATGGCCGATAATTATAAACTAAAATTGCATATGTATTTAATCTGCAATTACAAATCTGCCAATAATTAGAATTTTATTTCAGGTGTCAAATTTGACTAAAATAACTCTAATAATAGTTCTAGTACTTCATTCGTTTGTAACTTCAATTAGATCGCAAAACTAAGAGTCAAAACTTTTCACCATTTCGGCTATGGGTTGAACCTGAGGACTTTAATTGTGATGTAACTTTCCACAAAGATTCCATTATCGTCATAGGATAAAGAATTTTGTAATTTTTCTATACTATAGTTGATAGTTATTTCAAATGAATTGTAATTTCTTGGCCAAGGTTCAATATTGTTACAAATAAATATTCAATATTTGTTATATCTGATGAAATCAAAATCACATAAAATTATATACTTCTTCCCCAGCGAGACAAACACTGATGAAAAATGTAAAAGAAATTGTAAGACCATCAACCATCACATATTTATATGTATATAAACGAAATATTTTTGAATGTCGAGAATATTTACAAAGATCTACGTCTCTGTATAAATATTATCATCATCTAAAACTTTTTCCCAAAATTGTAAAATTCCAGCTAAGTTTTCTATAAATAATAAATATTTTTAATGACACTTTACTTTCTCCCAACAATATCAATTACATCCAGAATACTCCTTTTCCTATAACTAAAATCCATGAAATTGGCATTCGCAATATGAACAGATTTTATTTTAACAACAAGGTAAGTAAAACAAGAAGGAAGTAAAATAAAACAATAGGGTAGTAATAAAACAAATTAACACAGCTATCGAGGATTTGACATGAGGCAGTTAATTCGTATTCACAGAGGGTTTACACGAAGTGATATAAGAGACTCGCTTTAAGAGATATTCTCAATAGCAGATGATAACAGGTGAAACATCATGTACTTGAATCTCAGCACACATAGCATTAGAATTAAACTATCCGAATATATATTATGGCCGACCCTCCTCAAAAAAAACGCCTTGTTGTGCGAGGGAAGTGGGCGGAAAACTGACGTTTTCATGCACACTCGCAAGCGAGCGCAGAGTTCCATGCCCGCCCACTTGCGTAATACTCATAAAACAGCAACTTTTTGCACTCACTTTACATGTGCGAAAGGCAAGTTTTCAAATAGACTAGAACAATAAAAAAATTGCATGCACGACTGGCAGTAGGCGATTTCACTAGTGGGACTTCCTTCTTACCACCCTGAATATACAATGTACTACTATTGTGAAGATGGAAGAAAAAGTCTCCACAAATCGTAATATCAGTAGTTATCAGCTTGGTAAATAATCAGTCATCGATTAATAAATTCTGTTTTATTTTGTAATCGGAAAATACGAATAATTGTAATTTATCTATGAGATATTCTGTACAGTAACAATACACGTGTATAAAATCTATTATAACTTATCAGATTGAATGTTCTTATGAGCCATTCTTGATCAATCCAGGACCCCTTGCAAGTTTTCTCAGAAAGTTGGGGCTTCAAAAAATTATTATAATAATAGAATTAGTTGAGCAATATTTTTCTGGTATTGCTAAATACTACTCCAGACCTAACAATTCTGAATTTTTTGTACATGTTACACATTTCAAATTCAGGTGATTTAATGGGATCTGTATATTCTTATGTATTTTGCCACTTTCAATATCGTTTGCATTATGTATACCACAGTCCATTGACCATCCAAAGTAGCTAATTTACTGGCGGCATTCGGATAAGTTATTTGTTCTCCAAAATTCTCATCAGACTTACCTAATGTTATTGGCTGACAAGCATTTTTCTGACCTTACCAATTACAATTCGTATACCGTGTGTCCATGAGGAAAGTGCGCACCTTCTGCACGTGCGGTTAAGTCGTTCGAATTTTATTGGCTGACAGTTACCGCCTGATTGAACAGCCGATGCAATACCAATCGCAATTATCAGAAAATGTCCTTAGGGGCCCACCGTTACCTGTGGACAACTGCCGTCGGTATTGTTACGAAAAACAGTTCGTTGATTCGGAGCTGATCTGAAGTAAAATCAACTAGACACACGTTAATCGTGTCGATCAAGTCATCGGATTCCTTCCATGGTCAATTTATTACTGTAATCCGAAAATTATTATTAACAAAATACTTTACCAAAACTGCGCGCTTCCCTTGCGAATATAACCTCTTCCGAGATCGCAAAGGGAGCACAAAGGTTTGGATAAGTATTTTGTTAATAATGATTTTCGGATTACAGTAATAAGTTGACCATGGAAGGAATCCGATGACTTGATTGGTATGATTAACGTGTGTCTGATTGATTTTACTTCGGATCAACTCCGCATCGACGAATTGTTTTTCGTAACAACACCAACAGCAGTTGTCCACAGGTAACGGTGGGCCCCTAAGGGCATTTTCTGATAGTTGCGTTTAGTATTGCATCGGCTGTTCAATCAGGCGATAACTGTCAGCCAATAAAATTCGAACGATTTAACGCACGCGGATAAGATGCGCACTTTCTTCACAGACGCACGGTATAATAATTTTACGCCACTATTTATAAGTAGTATCTTGTATACAATTAAGGATACTCGAATGACAATTTTACAGACTGTAAAATTATAATATTCATAAGCTATTGTCATTTCTTTTGAATTGTATAAGAATAATTCATATGTAATTTAAGAAATTACAATGTAATAACAATTACTTATTTTACACTTCGAAACATGAACTTTCAAACAGAGAAATGAAACCCACAGACTGAACGTTTCCTTAATATTCTGACAATTATTCCTGTTGCAACTTTGACACCGTACCACGTACTTTTTGAATAATCTCGCTCATTTTCTCATATTGACCTGTTGAATCAGGCAGGTTTTCAAAATTTAATACGTCACAAATATCTTTAGAAAATTTTTCAGACGACGGTAGCCTGTTATACGGTGATGTACTTTGTAGAACAGGAGTGCCCAGGTCGATGGATTTCACTACACCCGTGTTACTTGAATGAGAATTGTTTTCCCTGTTCTGTATTCTAGTCGACTGGGGTGTATGCTCTGCATTACACGGGGGCGGCATTCCAGTGCTGTCAGAATGATTTGAAATGGTACTCAAGTTTCCAACATTCACAGATTTTCCTGGATCTGATGGTAGTGCGGGTTCATCCAACTCCGCAAGAAGTTGTTTTTTCGCAATCTCTAAATCAGACAGTGATGGTGAACCTGCTCGCGATGATGACACCATATTTTGCTGCTACACATAAGAATATATTGTCATGATGAGATGACACAGAAAAAAGTTGTTACACTGTCATGGAAAAAAAACTCAACTTGGGTGTAAATTCGTACGCCTAAATTACGGATAATGCTAAATTCTCACAAGGAGGAAGTTCAAAGTATGAATTCACCGTAACCAACTTTAATAACCCGTACAAAAATAATTCAACGAAAAATAACTGGTGAGAAATAATTCAGACAAAAACAACTTATGACAAGAATAACTTACGACAAAAATAACTTATGGCAAAGATAACCTAAACCAACAACCTTAATTAATAAAAAAGAACTGCAACCACAACACAACGCCTTGTACGAAAAACGTGAAAGATGACTGTCGCAGTCCAAAAGTTAGAATAAGTTCGGCCTCTGTATGACAAACGCGCATAAGCTAAACCATAACACACTATCCCGTACGAAAAATTATTGTTTGGTATTATTTTGCTTTGAAATCATTCGACACAAGAATCTAACATTGCATAATCTGGCTACATTTTTATTGTGATATTAGATTGGAGAAAAAAAATTAAAATTAACAAATAATTGTTACACTTAAACATATTTTTCATAACATTAAGCCAATTAAGAAATACACATATGCAGTAACGAAAAAATGATATGAGTTATCTTTGTCGTGAGTTATTTTTGCTACAAGTTATTCATGTAATGAGTTCCTTTTGTCGTAAGTTATTTTTGCTTGAGTTATTTTTGTCATGAGTTATGTTGGCATGAGTTTTTATTCCCAAGATATTCGGTCCCAGTACCCAATTTATAGCCAAGTTGAGGGTTTTTTCCCATGAGGGTAGTAATAACGGTGCTAATTTATTACGTTCATTAGCAATTGATTAGAATTCTTTTTCTTCTTCTTCAACTTTACCTAAGTGATACATAGCGAAAAAGTAAAACTGGTATCTTTTACTCAGATACAGACACAAGTTATAACCGAGGCTCACAAAGCGAAATTTGCCTCTCTTGATGAAAGGATCCTTCAGTTATTAATTGTGTCAAAACAGTCCATGGATTTTTTAGATATATCAGACGATCTATTTTTTTACCTAATGAATGCATTGGTTAATGCATGCAATTTAGTGATTTCGGTACGAAAACATATTTTGTTAAAAACTTGTACGGCTTCATGGGGCAAAAACGATGTGGATGTGAGTTGATTTATACACATTACATGCTGTCGACATATTGCGTTCGATTACAAAGAAAATTGTCAACCTCTTCTATTTAACGAAAATTATAAAACATGAAGCAAAATAAAAAAGGAAACGTAAAGTTTTAAAGGACTCCGCAGAAACCTTATGGAAATTGGCTTCTGATCGAATTGGCCGAATTTTTAGTATGTTTTAATACATGTCCTCCCAATCTCATGGAGTTCTCATGGACACAAGTCCCAAAAATCATTAGTTTCTTAAATACAGGCAGGGAAACAGGTGTCCAGATTTTTTTATATCTGTGGATTTCATGATTTTCATTAATTATAAAGCTTCAAGGGAACTTGAAATCAAACAAATAACAGAAAACTTAGCACGGTTGATTATCAAAGATAGGCAGGAAGCTGTGATTGATTCCATCAATGCATTAATTCTATCTATGAACGTGCTGGTTTACTGGAAGGAGGCGCAACGTCAGATTTCACGCGAAGAACGAGACCCTCCAACTCTTGCAATAATCGACTTGTCCTGTTTTTCACACATATGTGGAGTCTCTGCGGGATCGGCTGTGCAGTTTTTGAGTGATTTGTTTGATTTCAAGTCCGCCTTACAGCTTTGTAATTTGTAAATATCGCGTAATCCATAGATATCAAATTTTGCGGAGAATTTCTTGGAAATGTAGGACAGGGAACGTCGAAATACAGACTCCAATTTTTTGCAACGTTTCGGCAGGTTCCGTGGGCCCTCCTCGGGAAAACAATATTATTCAATAAGAGTTAGGCGCAGATGTATATTACACTATTGCTGTGGAGATCGTCTTCAGACAGTTACAATTTATTTATAATACATTGGAAACGTGGTCAACGATCTCGACAGCAATAGTGTAATATATGTCTGCGCCTAACTCTTATTGAGTAAAATTATTTCCCTGAGGAGGACCCACAGAACCGGCCGAAACGTTGGAAAAAATTGGAGTCTGTATTTCGACGTACCCTGACCTACATTTCCAAGAAATTCTCCGCACAATTATATTATTGAGGTCAAGATTTTTCTCAACATAGATATCAAAGAAACCGCACACCCCCTTTCCGAAGCCTATATCATGGAAAGTCCATGAGATTTTTTGATAGGGAGGATATACATGTACTATAATATACTGAGAATCCAGCCAATTCGACTGAGAGCCACTTACTGTAAGGATTCTGCAGGGTCCTTTATATTTATTGTTCGTGATAAAATATCTGCGCAATCACTACTCGCAGGAATTAATCATTAACCGAAATCAAGTTGCCTTGTGACAGATACTAATAGGTACTTTCGCTTTATATTTCATACGAAAAAAAAAAAGAATTCTGTAGCTTACCGTGGAGTTAGGAGATGGTAGATTTTGTGACTGACTATCAAAGTTTTGCGGTGCTTCGGGTGGTTCATCAGGCTTGGGAGGTGTGTCCGTAGGTAACGGCGGGGTGCATAATTCATTTACTGCCAAAGTTGCAACCACATCATCTGAATTAAATAACGAAATTAAAGAACGAAAAAGTAGCAAAGATATTTTCATACCAGAGAAACTATGAATTGTATTGCAAGATTATCAATAGTGAACATAGTGTGGCGTTATACCTTCTATATCCGCAATTTCCATTTCAATAGGAGAAATAGATGTGTTTTTCACCGTTCCAGATCTGTTCACTTTCATCTTCTTTCTCTGATAACCATCCTGCACTTTTCTACCACTCAGTCTTGAAAGCATAACCTCCTTGCTATGCATTTCTTGCATTCGTGGTGTTCCAAAATACTTGTATTCCTGCATTAGAATAAGAAAATTTTCAGATTGAATATTATAATTGATCTCATTGTTGGAGAAATTGAAATTATTTTTCAAGCAGCATACTACTAACTTTTATGTATAGAAACAATATTTTGATCCCATGTTCAAAACATCTTACAAGTCGTTACTCTGAATATTTTACAATAATAAAATTTGACATTTTTCAGATTCTGCGAATACCATAATTTTTCTTAGAATATTAGTTAAGCAATTTCTTTCCATAATTTTGGGGGATTGTAGTTTTTAAAAAACATATACAAACAGATACAGAATGTAAGCATTGCAACTATTGCAGGGGATGGCAAAGAAAAGGAGTTACAAACTTATTACTTGAGTAGTAGTTTACTTTTTGTCCTTTCATAAATCTCTAATATTCGAAATAATAACAGTATGAATTCGAAAAATGCAGGGAACATATATTGAGTCATTAACTGTACTGTTGTGTCTCAGTGAAGTGAGAATTTTAATAAAGTTATTTGCCACTTTTTCCATTATCCACACCTGAATAATTTCCCCATTCCAGAAATTGGTGCATAATTTCTATAGCATATACGATTGTTGTTGAAATAGAAATTACTAACATCTCGTGTACCGTGAGGAGGAACGACATTAAATCCTGGAAAGTCATATATTTTCTTGATGTCAAATTCATCTTTTTCTCCAGCAACAATAATTTCTCCTTCTTCGTCAGTGGGATCAAGATCTGCATTCCCTTCTGAATTAAACAGCGTCAATCCAGAGTGTTGTACTCGAGCTTCCTCCATCCACCCTGGAGGGTAGCCAAGTAATCTCATGCTAAAAGAAATGTTTTAAGGTACAAAAATGAGAAAAAAAAAAAAAATAAAAATATTGACCCATCTTTCCCCGAAATAATTAGTTTTGTTAACTCCTTGACAGACAAATAAAACGGAATTTAATGCGTCCGAAAAATACTCTTGAATTTGGCTTGACACACGATTCTTGGCGTCCTCCTTGACGTCTCGGAGATGTCAAATTCTACAATAGCACATGAAATGAATGACGTCTCCCAAACATCACTGTGAGTAAAAAAAGTGTTTCACTTCTGTGAATTGCTATAATACAAAATATGTTTCTTGCCAAGTAGCACACTTTTCATAAGGCTAACTATAATTTCACTGATTGTCATAGTTTTTGTATAGTCAATTATTGACAGAACTTTAGCAATAAGTTTGCAGATGATTGTTAATTTTCAATTAAATGGATGGCAGACAAAAATGGTAGATAGGTTGAAGTTTTGTTAACCATAAGGTTCACAAACAATCTCCACTAGCAATTTCACGATTAAAAAGAAAAAAAAGAAGATATTGCACAGTAGTTATCATGATTCAGTGGACCTGAATTAAGCAACTGAATTTTTCTCTCTACGGTATTAATACGATAATCATTAGTAAAAAATGTGCTATGTGGATTGGTGGCAACAAACACCATTATTTTTGAATAAGATATTATGAAGCATGCCAATCATTATTGCGAGTTGGAAGGTATGCTTTCAGAATTGGTGATACGTTACATTTAAAAAGATAGGAAAAGAAAGTATTTTTCTATTACAAGATGGTGGAATTTTCACCTGTAAATATGTCTAGGTAGTTCATTGTCTCTAAGCCCCAAAGCTTTTCGAAGGTTTTTACTCAGATGCCCTGGCACAAAATGTCCAAATTTTTGTTCTTCCTCTAAGTGATATCTTCCATTTCTAGGCTTCATGTTTGCAGTAAACTCCTTCCGATTTCTGTTTATATTGGCATGATTGCGCGGCTTGATACAATCACGTAAATTGTGATTGCCCAAGCAGTTGAAACATGACAACTTTGGAGCGTGATCTTCAGGTAGGTTTGCCACAATCTTCTCGGCATGTTTTTCTAATACTCTTTCGAATTTCTATTCATACCGCATAAAAAAGATGTACAATATAGTTTTTGAACAATTTCCAATCAGCAAGTAACACAAAAAACAAACGAATATAGAAATGAAATCCCTCTGTATCAGTCATAATATGAAATCTGCCCCTCGCCACAACAGTTTGATGGCACCATATTGATTTGCAAGTTAGATTACATCCATTTTACCTCCTGAATAATCAAATTCTAGAAGACTAAAAATGAGAAAATTATCAAACCTTTCCATATGTAGGAATGTCTAAATCATCTTTTAATTTAGGCTGAGTATCAATCACAAAAAGTTGGTCCTCTGCTGCTGCTTGGTTATTGTCAGGGACTGTTGAACAGGTGGCTTCTTGTTCTTCCGATACCCCTTGTTGATCCCAAATCTCAAGTACAGAGCCAGAAGGGTCATACTTTCCTTTAGATTTTGTAGTCGCAGAAAGCAAATTTAATAAAAATGCTTCAATGGCCTGCCCGTGCTTCCTGTAATTTAAATGAAAACTTGTCGAAATGTATGAGCAATGAAATAAATGAAGTAATATGGGAAAGAGAAAATGAATTTCACATAAAATAAGAAAGTCAGAAGGCAATGATAATGACTGTGAACTGAGTTAATGAGATTATTGCATCTAATAACAATAATTGAGAACTATTAAGGCTTAAAAAGTAAAATTAATAAGCGACAATTGAGGAAAGACCTATAATAATAAATAACATAATGATAATTGGAAATCTCTATCACCCTGCACCATTCACCAAATTTACTTCTGTTTCTCCAACCTAGGTATAAGCGCAATATTGAATGAGTTTCCTTACGAGGACGAAATTCGTAATGTTAGCGTGATAAAATGTTAATATTTGTTTACTTCAATTATTGAAAATTTATGAAGTTGCTTGATATCTTTCTTATGTAATTGATAGAGTAACGTTACAAACTTCCATTTTATAAAAAATCTTTATGTGCCGAGACACGTATATTTGGGTGTTTCAAAAAAACAAATTGAAAGCCTGTAAGTAACTTTTGAAAGAGTAGATTTATCATGATATTATAAAAGACTTTTTTTGAGCAGCGTTCAATTCTCTACAAAAATATCTTTGTGAATTTTCTGTGTGAAACATTGTTAGCTAGTTATAAAAATCAGAAAGAGCAAAAATCAGTTTTCCCATGTTATTCTTACAGAAATCAGAAAAGTACTATGTGCAACCTCGCAATGTTAATATTAAGCACTTAAATTTTAACAGGCATATTTTTATACCTAAATGAAGCTTTTAAACCTGTTTCGAAAAAATTACAACATTTTTTTTTTAAACACTTTAACGTACATAGAACTACGCGATAACTATTTGTGCAATCTATTGAATAAATTTTTCACATACCTGAAGTATTGATTCGTGTCAATGAAGTCTGATGGAAAACTCTAATTGGCGCCGATTCTGAGTTCGGATGATAAATTTGTGAGGAGTGAACGTAACTTGGTCAGCAATTTGAAAGTTCAAACTCGTGAAATTCTAGATGCACAACTGATTGCACAAATAATTCTGGTGTATTAAGACCAATATCTGTTCAAATAATCGCGACATTGTAAGTAAAGAAAATTGTTTTCAAGGAGGGTGTTGCACTTCCTCGATGAAGAGACTGAATAGAGAAAAAATTCTCATGTGCCTGAGTCCCAAATAAACATCAGAAAAACGAGGTTACAAAAGGTACTCCTGAACCGGAAGCCCAATCATATGAATCTGAAGAATTTGATTTGTTTAAAAATTCCACTTCCATCTAAATAATTAGTTGTAAAATTTCAAATACATTTTTTTTAATATTACATCTTCATAGCTGGCGTCTAGCGTACCACAGTTCATTTTTTACTGATTTGCTTGAAATTTGGATAAAATACTCATATTGATATGTTTTTCAGGTAAACGCGGGCTTTTGCTGATAGAGTGGTTATTCATTAAAGTAAAATTAAAAAACAATACATTTTGTATACCTGAAGCTTTTATCAATCAGCTGGATTGCAAGGTTTGGATAAAGATGGATTATTTATGTCAATGCAAAATTTAGTCTCAAGTTACCTTACTTAGCGTTGAAAAATTTTTCCATCAGAACTCATTATTAATCAAAACTTTAGGCTCGAGATCAAACGTGATTAATCAATACTTTAATACATCACTCTTTGGGGATCTGGAACTTTTTCCAAGAATCATGCTATTTTATTGAAGATAAATGTGTTCAAAAACCATTACGCTTAACTAAAACTACACTTGCATGGCATAAAACCGTACCGGAGTTTGTGATGTCAAAATCCCTTTCAGAATTATAAATAAATCTCGGAAAAAAATAGAAACCCAGAGAAAATCAAGAAGTAAAGAAGCCAAAATCTCGCTATATCCATGTCATTGATTCTAAATAATGCAAAGCGTAAGTTAGATGTCAGCTGAATTGAGGAAATATATCACTAATAGTATCAGTCATGCAACAAAAGTTGTTTATGAGTAAACAACGGTGTACTCCCGTGAATCATTTTTTATCATTTTTAGCGGTTATCAAAGGACGACTTTACAAATTTTAAAGTCCTCAATCGTTTCCGCACCCAGCAAGCAAAATTGTATGAGTAAATTATTTATAAAAAATCCTTAACGATCGCATACCCTCGCGAATCAAATTCGATTAAGTTTGAGGTTTAACGTACAATATTCCCACAAAGTTTTGAGATTGTTGGTCATTTCCGCACCTACCAGCTAATATCGTTCATTAGTAAATTATTTATGAAAAATAGTTAACGATCTTGTACCCTCATAAATCAAATTTGATTGAGTTTCGGGTTCTATCTAGAATATTCCGACCAGGTTTCAAAGTCCTTGGTCGTTTCCACGCCTAGCAGAAAAATTATTCATCGGTAAATCCTTTATAAAAAATAGGTAACAATTGCGTACCCTCACGAATCAAATTTGATAGACATTTAGGTTCGATATAGAATATTTCTACAAGGTTTTGAAGTTCTCGATCGCTTCCGCACCCAACAACCAAATTAATTTATAAGTTCATAGTTAAATCAATAAACAATCATTTACTGTACAACCATATGCTTATCCGATACTGATCCATGCTTTACCAAATATATCATTCTATTCGATTTTTCATCATTTCTATTCCGTCATAATTGCTATTCTATGTGTCAGATCCAATTATCCAAGTAAATACCGACACCTATGCATTCCTATGTTTGGTTCTAACTAAGCAATTATTTCGTTTGTTTTGATTTTCATTTTTGCAAAGGCACAGAATATCATACCCTGGTGGCCCAAATATTAATGAGGTTGCAGATGATAGCGTGAATGATATAATGTGGTATTCGAGGCAATCGTTATTTAGCAACTTCAGACCAAGTGTAAAATAATAAACTGTACTAAGGCAATACTACTCCAATTTGTCAAACTCAATTCCATCAGTCATTAAGTTGCAAAATAGTGATTGTCTTCTAGTGTCTTTTTATGCCATTACGACTAACTTCGGTCATGTAAATATTAATATTTAGAGGTGCTTTCTTTGGGTGTATTCCGAAATATACTTCCAGTACTGCCGACTGCGACATCACACAGTCAACTATGAACTGTGTTCCTTTTTACTTCAAGTTGCCAGTCGCAGTAAAATCGGAACGCTACACCGAGGACGCGGCCATCTCTCAAGTACTCCAACTGTCTCATGTCCCAAACCGCAGTAGTCACAGTCAATAACGTCACAAATTTCATGACATCACTGCCTGGCGGCAATAAGTTGTCGCGTGATTTCGGAACGCGGTTACCAGTACTTGCAGTACTGCGAGTATATTTCGAAATACACCCTTTCATCACAGTTCACTGAAAGTATCGTACATAAATGAATTAAAAACAGATTTCCATCAAACTTGTTATGTTTTACAAAAAGTTGCAGGGATATGAGCAATTTTTTCTACTGTCACAACTTCTTCCGCTGAATCTACCGACGATCTATTTTACGTCAAAAATGAACGTAGTCCATACCTGGCAATATCAATGTCTCTAAACATAACTTTGAAAACCGGTCTCAATGTCTCGGACGATGCATCGTACATTTGGCTCTGTGAATTATCGGTTTCATCAACGCCAACATCTTCGTCGATGAGTATAAAACCTTCCGGGGCAACGCCAGGACCAACTGTTTTGTCGAAGTTGACAGGTCCGGAGAGGTTATCGAACGTCTCTGACTCCTGGCTTACATTAGACTCATCGAGATCCTCATCGGAAGGTGGAATTATAATAGTAGGTGGTGATGCAACTGGAGATCGATCTTCAGGGTCTAGCTCATAAATGTCGGTATCCAGCAGTAATTTTCGTTTCCGAGACTTAATAATTTTGTCAGTCGACGCCATGTCTGCGATTTCACTAATGATACCACAGCACGACACGACATGAGGCTGCGTTCCCATGGGCCGGAATTCACAGATCCGAAACGGAGTCGGTATCTAGGGAGTTTTTAAAGAACCAATCAGACATTCCGGGCACTCCAGAGGCTAAACACTGGAATCGATTACACAATTAGACTCACATCGGTAGTTTGGGTCACCAATTACCGATAAAGTATTGAAATACACCGAACAACGGTTATTTTATCGCTCTAATCAAACGAACCGAGGAAGGAGTAATTGATAGATAAAAGATTTAAATTGGCTTACCTTTGGAAAGTTGTCTGAATATGATGAATTGTAGCGCAGATTAGTGAGAGGGTTTGACGGAATGACTGATTTGGATATATTTGAATACTTTGATTAACTTGGATTTATTTTGTAGTTTCAGATTTCAAGTCGCAAACAACGTGGTTCCTAGTGTTAGATTTTAAATTAGTATAACAAAATGAAGCGGGAAGCTCACTGGAGTTTAGACAGAGTAACTTCGTGGGAAAAGTTTGAATGCAAAATGCAATAGGATTTTACCGCGAAATTGTACCGAGGACGAGATAACGAATTTGGTGGTAGAAACCAATTATTTAATATTAAAGTTAATACTAGGATTGCGCTCCTGCGAATATTTTTAGGTGTTCGTGTTGTAACAATCTTAACAGAGTTAGGGTATTTAAGGATTCGATAGTTAGTGGTTTCGGAATCGGTTTATGTAGGTGCTTTTCGTATAATTCTCTTCGGTAATTATTAATTCTTATATTCATATAGATTCAGGCCCGGCGACTTATGAATTTTTCAGGCATGGAGTTGGGGGGGGGGGGGGGGGGGGGCGGGGGTCAGTTTTTAACAGTAGCCATATGTATTACACATATTTTAAATTTATGTCGAATAAATATAAATTATTTATGTATATTCAATATCTCTCTGTATGAATATATGATAGTCGATCAATTGGTATATAGGGCACAGGTACACGCAAGCGAAACTAATAGGGTTAGGATAACCGGTTAATCCGGCTATTGTAAACAGTAAACATAGTAACCAGCGCTCCGATAGAGTAAAATTTGTATTCTACATTAGAGATACAGTATCGTTAATCGGTATGGTAGATTTCTGATTTCTCTGGTTTTTCCAACTATAGCATTAATGCGGAAAAAAATTCGCTCAAATTCCCAGGTATGGAATTCCATACCTGAGAAATTTCAGGTATGGTTCAGTCCATACCATCCAGACGAAAGTCGCCGGGCCTCTATAGATTGGCTGGAAAGGTATCGGAGCGTTGTTCTTATGCTTGTTAGTTGCCTGTTACTGGACGTTGCCACATATACATCGTTGAGTTTATTCCTTGGTGTCGTGCAATACTTGTAAGGAGCTAAGGATATGTTTTTTTACGTTTCACCTCAAAACTGGTATAAGCTTTGTTCATCTTATAGGATTGATTGTTATTGTATTTATATAATGATTGTAATTCTGTTTGGCTGTTTCGCCTTACAGATCGTCCCGTGAGTTGATTTACCTACACTCATTTTATCATTAAGTTTCCTAATATGTTATCCATGTGTCGTTCTGTCTTAGAGCATATTCAGTATGGAGGCAGCCTGGTGTACCTTTTCGTGTAAGTGGAAAGCTGTACAGAGAGGGGCATAGTAAGATGAATACCTTTCTCTGTCTCGTACGCTCGCGATTCGTTGACTGACGTCAGCGCCCCAAACACTCACGCTCGTCGCACATGTAACATCCGACCGGAACGTCCGTATGTTTTATCGACTATTATTACTGCATGTTACTTTTATCAACTAACCAAACTCGAAGTACGAGAATCTTGTAACCATAAGGAATTAAAACAACTGTCTAACTATTTGAAATATCCCTAGATGGAAGTAACTATGAAATTCACTAACCAAGGCTTAAAAACCATGTTACGAGATCTTCGTACTACAAAGAGCTATGATATTATTATACGTTATTATATATCACTATCATATCAACACCATAATTAACTAACACGATTATATCCAATTATTATATAGCACTCGACAATGCCATTTGTGCATTCGGAGCTGAGAGCTATACTATAAGCAACCTACGCTTTACCATATAGCCTGGAGTATAGAAGACTGTAAAACTATAGATAAATATATAACCAACATAATGTAAAGATAGCACTGCTGCAATAACCCATAAAACCAGAGACTGCAAAACCTTCAAAACCGTGAATACTAATTATCCAGCATGAACTATACCTTCCTCCGTAACGCCGTATTGTAGGCAACACGCGCAACGTTTTGAAGGCAATGCAGATCTCCAATGTGGAGCCATACAGAGCTTCATCTGGAGAACACATTAGGAAACTTACCGACGAAACGATCGAAGGTAAATCAACTCGCAATAAACTCAAAGATGCATACGTGGCAACGCCCAATGACAGGCAACCAACAAACATAAGAAAAACGTTCTAGAAGCTTCCAAGCTGATTTATATCAATATAAGAATTAATAATTACAGAAGAGAATTATATACGAAAGCACACATGTAAACCTGCTTTAAAACTATGAATTATCAAATTGTTAAATACCCTAAATCTGTTAAGATAGTTATAACACAAACACCTAAGAATATTCGCAGCAGCGCGATTCTAATAATGTTAAGCAAATAGCAACTATGTTTCATAAACAATCGCTATTGTACTCCAGGTGAATAACGACAGTAATCAATTATAATACATATGTAATTTTATATAGATACCCGCTTTAAAACTAACAAACGACGAGTAACCAATATGACATATGGACTTTGTAACGAGCAAGATAGTACAAATATTAAGAAGTAAACAGGAACTAGAATTAAGCGCATCGTGACCCCGAAAATGCACACGGCACTAACATAAAACATGAGTCACCACCAGCGCATACGCACTGCGATTACCATATTAGGAAATAGCTGCCGAAAGCACAAGACGGGGGAAAAGCACAGTAGCCGCGGGGCCAAGGGGGGCTTGCGCCCCAACAACAAAGCCCACGCAGAATGGAAAATTACAGAACAAAGACCCCGCACCTACACCACCGCACCAGTGCAGCGTTATACCATATGTAAAAACTTGCAATATAGTAATAGCTAATGAACTAAGATCACAGGCGTGCATGCGGCGAAGATGTCGTGTCCTAATTAGAATTACTAGAAAAAGGGGGAGGTGCGCAAAGGGTGACAAAAAATCTAAAGAGGGGGATCGTTCTGCGCAACGATCGACCCCTATAAAAACGGCGACCGATCACCCGATCGTCCTCTTGGTTTCTACCACCAGATTCGTCATCTTGTTCCGGTACAGTCTCGCGGTAAAATCCTTTTGCCTTTTGCATTTAAACTTTTCATACAACGTTACTCTGCCCAAAAGTCCAGCGAGGTTTCAGCTCCATTTTGTCATATTAATTTAAGATCTTACACTAAGTAACTCCGTTTTTGTGACTTGAAATATTGAACTTATAAAATAAATCCAAGTTAATCAAAGCATCCAAATATATTAAAATCAGTTATTCCGTTAAATTCTCTCACCAATCTACGCTGCAAGTCATCATATCCAGAGTATTCTCAAGAGGTAAGCCAATAAATTAAATCTTTTATCCAATAATTACTCCTTCCTTGGTTCGTTCGATTAGAGCGACAGAATGCCCGTTGTCCGGTGTATTTTAATACTTTATCGGTAATTGGTGACCCAAACTACTGATGTGAGTCTAACTGTAGCGGTGTGAGTGATTCCGGTGTCTAGCATCTGGAAATTTCCACCAAATACCGTTCCGACGTCACACACAGGGCACCGGCGCCCTGGGTTTTTTGGACATATCGACATACCTTCTCAGCTTATAACCTTGCAAGTATCAAAATCAATGCTCTAAGTATGCGGCTAGATTTTCGCGTTATAGCAGATGTCGATACTTAATTAATGAAATTATGACAAGGAAATGTTGGTTTCTACGTACAAGCTTGAGCAAGATGTTAAAAAAGATTGTATTAGTTTTTACGATATATGTTAAAATATATATTGCTACATTCATATATTTTTATATACATTCTAATTACTTATAAATATTACGATATTTACGTTTCAATTTTTTACTTACCTTTCTGGCGGATACATCCGTTACACATTTATAAATTAGATTATTTCATTTAAAAATACGTTAAATTGATATTAATGTCTTATTTCAATAACCTGACCCACTACTAGGAGATATGTATGTATAACACATATCATTCGGAATACAATATCGCCGCAGTGCTTGGGGCAGTGAATTACGGTAGGTACGCTCTTGCCGTAGAAAGAGAGAAATACTCGTCTTACTACAGTCCAACCTCCCAATAAGAAACCAAAAGCCCCCAAGGGGAAGAGTTTTTCGTATATATCGCATACCCCCACCTGGCGCGCGCTCCGCGCTCAGTGACACTATCCGTCTCTCTCACTCTTTTTCGCATGCGATCCTCTCAATAGGAAACACGCTCGAACAAATTCCTACTTGTTATTCCCATCGCTCATGCAAAAATTTTTTTGACTGCGCGTGGACATTTATCTAGCGAATCTTTGTTTCACGTCTGAATTTCGATCACATAACTGTCTTAAAATGACCGAAACGTTGAAAAAGCGTAAGAGATCAGACTGCAGTGTACAAGTCGAAGAGAATGTTACCGAATCTCCGCCACAAAGTGATATTAATTTAAACAAAGAGGTTGCTGTGACCAAACGTAATCGATATACGTTTGAAGAAAAGAAGAAAATTTTGGAAGAGTGTAAAACCCTGAACTCTCGAGAACTCTGTGCGAAATACGGCTTGAATAAAAGTGTTCTCAGCAAATGGAGATCCAATGAGGAGATAATAAAGAATGCCGTCAAAACGAGCCATTCGAAAACATTGAAAAAAGTTTCAGAAACAAATGAACGTGACGCCAAATTATTCATGTGGCTTTCTGATTGTCGTTGCAAAGGCATTGCAGTTTCTGGACCAATGCTATGCCGACAAGCTCTCGTGATAAACTCTCGAATCGGCGGACCAGAAAATTTCAAAGCAAGCCACGGGTGGCTAGAAAAATGGAAGAGACGAACCCACATTAAAAATTTAAAAATCACCGGTAAGTATTATCACAGGTCACAGGTGATTGGAAATATAGGGGAGGAAAAAGATCGGAGCACCTAACAAAATATGTATAGTTTTGTGTTAGTAAAAACACTCTTTTACCTTATTTCCTCCTTTTTCCTCGTAATTAAGGAATATCTTTGTGTTTTACTCGAAATGTATTGCGAAAAATTGCGACTCTTGCATTTACATTAGAAACCTGGCCTTTGTGAGGTTTATATGTTTCATTCTATGATTGTTTTTCGGGTTATTCAAAATAGAATTTTCATTATTCTACTTTTTACTTAATTTAGCTTTTTACTTGATTCTGAACTTTCTTTTACTCTCTTTGTTACTCTCTGTTTTTATGTTCCATGAAATCTTGTCAACGTCCACATATATCTGTCAAATAAATACAAAAAGATTCAAATAAACTTTTAAATTTTGTGTTACATTCACAAACGCACACACACATACTCACGTACGCATCCACACATCAATTGACACCACAGCGTTCACTCGATTTCGCCAAAATATTCCCTTTCGGGCTGGTTTCTTAACCAGAGGTTTCGCGCACAAAAATCTCGAGCTCGGAGTTCAAGTCGGAGTGGGGGAAGCGCTCGAGTGAGGAACTGGGGAAAGTTTCTTATTGCCGGGTTTCTTATTTGGAGGTCGGACTGTATGTCCCTCTCTTTCACCGGCTCGGGGAATCTTTTTCTGTCACCAGGCTGCCTCATATTTGGATGAGATTTACTGTTTGAGATGCTCCACCGAAATCTCGATGGGCGTTTAAAAAAAAATTTCTTTTGACAGATATAAAATTTATCGTTGTCAATTTACAGTCTCTTCCTCGGTCTACACTTGCATTACTACATTGTAATGAATTCCCAAAATGCAGAAAGATACTTGTATATAACTGCAATCGAAAACCATTTAGGCAACACACACAAACCTTAGAAAACTCTGTGTGGATTCAAACACACGTAAAATCTGGTAATCGCTATCATCGATAAAATATGATGTGCCCAATATAGTAATAACATCCCCCCAAATTAAGTTCAGTCAAATGGTCGATAAATAGAGACGTTGAATTTTTTTTCCGGAGACGTAATTATGATATACGCTGACGATTTTTTTATTTTGTAGGAAAATCTGTGTGCGTGGTGTGCAGGGAGAATACTCCGACGCACTGCTTCCTACCCTGTGGCCACAATCGTTGCTGCCTGACGTGTGGCAATATTTTTGTCGATGGTGCAAGAAATTGCCCAGTATGCCGCCGACCGTTCACCAAGTTCATACCCATTTTCAGGCCATAGTACCATTTAATTAATGCAACAAAAGAATAAAATATGCAGTATTAGCATGAATAATAATAATTTGTACATTTATTCGAAATCCCTGATCCTTCAGCTGACGCTATTTGAACCCTTATGAATCAGCTTCTTTGGTATAATTAATCGTAATCTTGCTATCCCTTTCATCGAAAAATATGACCGTAAAAACTTATACATAAGTACATATGATTGTATTTCTAGATGACCTTAAATATGACAATTTAATAAAATGGTATCTTACATCATAAAATTATGTTATCGCTAGATTCGAGATGATTTTACAATCAAATTTCATGAAAGGCAAGATGACCGACCGATACTGTATAAGTATTATATAAATGTGTATTCGAAATTCATGACAAATATTTTACAGGGTCAATCGTGGTCAGCATAGCTATGGAAATTAGGACGATTTATATTTTCGTTTCATCTCCGAAATTAGAATCAACGTTCTCCTAGACCATTTTTAATCATTACTTTTATTTCACACTAAAAAAATTTGATTATATTTTTTTTGGTTTTTAGTTTTACTTATGAATCACACTCCACACGAGCCCAAGTAATGTCATTGAGATTTCATTTCTGAAATATTGAACAGATTGCTTGTTACATGATCCGTATTTGGTACAATCTTTGAATAAAAATGTCTTACAAACACAAAAGTGGATTTCTGGGTAAGGAAGGTGTATTTAAACTAAATCTCTCATGTCAGTAATTAAAAATTTGGAAACGACATCGACACTCATTTTTCACTAATTATAAATTTTTTTTTTCCACTATTTTTAACCGAAAGTTAATATCCGTCGCTTACAGAATGATAGACTGTCTTCTAGTTTGAGAAATTGATAACATTAACATATTACTTTTGTAAATTTTGTTAACAGGTGTAAAATTTTCATTAAGGTAAGCTATATTACAGAAAAAAAACCTCAGCTCAAGATTCTGCCAAATTGAAAATCGAGACAAAAACATCAATTGAGACATCTGACAAATTTCTTTATTGAGAAACGATAATAAAGACTAAAATTATTTTTAAAAAGTGGCTCAGATGTAAAACGTCTGTGAAAACACGTCGACAAACAATTTTCCGTACAGAATATTTATCATGATTTCTGAATCATCCTTTACACATGAGATCAAAATACATACGTTTGCATTTTACATTTTCCATGCGAACATTATTGTTTATAGATTTTATCCAGGTGTTTCATTATTATTGAGTATTCAGGTCTCATTAAAAATATGTCCGCAGAACCACAGTTTTTGGGAACGGCAATACAGTGTATGACGGTATGTGTAAAAATTAGTTTGCAACACATTACAGATAATTAATGCTACCGGACATTAAAAAAGTTTCTCGGCAGCACAACGATAATTTTCCACAGATCGTTTGTTCCGCATTCGCTTCACATAATAATTTATTTCGTAATAAAAATTTTGATTTACAGAACTCGCAATTTTCCGTTCCATTGAATTCCCGGAGTTTGATAATTTCATAGAGATATAAGAATAGAGTACGTGAGCCATAGGAGCGCACGTAAGTGAAAACCAGCACGCGATAGAAAGAGAGAGAGCAACTAGTGAGTCTAGTTGTCTTTGTCTAATCACGCATGCGCTGGCGTGCCGAAGGTTGTTGACACAAACATAACCTGCTTCGTGTTGCCTTCCCCGAAAAATAGCACTATGGTCAAAAAGTGTATAATTTGTAAAGTGGTACACAACCCAGTGAACACAATTATGTGAAACTGATGTCAGAATGACGTCACGTCACGTCATGATTTACGTAAGATGTGAGTCATATATGAGTCACATATGACTCATAATTTCCCACTTCCTGACGTAAGATTCTTACGTAAGATAAATGACGTAAATATGACCTCCAATTGACATCATTATGACTTAACTGACGTCAAAATGACATAACTCTGATGTCATAGAGAAGTGAAGTCGGTACCGGAAGCTTACAAAAACATGACGTCCAGCTGACGTACTTGTTATTTAGCTGACGTCAAGATGACTTAAATTTGAGGTAAAATAGTGATGTAAAGTTGCTTACAAAATTGTGACGTCTGGCTGACATGATTATAACTTACCTGACGTCTCGATGACATAACTCTGATGTCATAGTGATAAAAAGTATTTAAGAATGCTTATAATAATATAACTGTTACAACAGAACTTGTAAAGTCAAAATGTTTATATTTTTCATTTATAAATAGTGATTATTTTGTTACTGTACCTCTATTACAATATAATAATTAATTTTGAAATTAGTTTATATATTTTATTTATGACAATATCCTAATATTTTCAATGTTAAAAATATATTTAATGTTTGCATTTAAAGAGAATTTGCGGTAAGTTAAATTTGGACACTAAATATAAAAGTAAAAATTAAGAAATGTCATATGAAATTCCACTTATGAATTATTAAATCAATACATGATACAACATAGAACATAAATAGAAAAGTATCGTTGATCGTTTTTTTTTATACCATCGTGACATTAGTATTATGTCACTCGTATGTAAAAGAATGACCGGAAGCTGATGCTTAAGTATGACGTTCATCGTACATCAATTTTACGTAAAAGTATGAGTTGTTTCTTAGGTAAGAATATGACGGTATTATGATATCCTTTTGACGTCAGAATATGACTTGTAATTTATGTAATTGTATGATTTATTTCTTACGTAAATAATATATAAATTTATGACTTTGATGCGACGTCACACATGTGATAGGGATAAGACATAATATTTACGTAATATTTAAGTCACAATCATGACGTCATATAAAAGTCAAATTTTATGTCAGCACTATGTCATAATGATGTCATACTACATGACATCATATCAGAGTCATCAATAAAGTCATTTTTATGTCATATCTAGGTAAAAAGTCGATGATCTCTATGTGACCAATCTATGACGTCATATGGAGGTCATGTGTTCACAGGGAAACAATAAATGTACTTTTCATTTAAATATTGAATGTATTTTTTATATCTTCACTTTTACATATCCTTGAAAAATTTGAGATTCATTAGTTTATTTAAATTATATTAATACTACTATTCATAGTCTTACTACTGATTACATTATTTTTTGATATATATTTTCGTATTGAGTGTGGCCGAGACTCGCCTGCTGCGCATGCCTAATTAGACAAAGAAAACCAGACTTACTAGTTGCCCTCTCTCTTTGTACACGGAGAGAAAAATCTGAGAGATATTTACCCTGCTATTACTATAATCGTGATGTAAAAGACACCTAATGCAGTTTTTACCGTGCTGCATCAGAAAAATGCGTCGTCACATTTTAAATTTTGTGCTGCCGAAATACATAGTTTGCAAGCAAGGTAGTAATTTTTTTCATAAAAACCCATAATTTTTGTAACATGCATCAATAAAAACTGCATTAGGTGTCTTTTACATCACGATTAGTAACAGCAGGGTAATTTTTCTTAGATTTTTCTCTCCGTGCATTGCGTGCTGGTCGTATCGGCTGATTCACGTACTCTATTCTTATATCTCTATGGATAATTTAGGATTCTTTAATTTCGGAACTTTACATTTTCGGAATTTAGAGCTGCCGGCTCGGGATCCATTCGAAAATCCGATTTTGCTATATGTTAAATTTTCTCAGCTAAGACTATCGGTGTTTCTAGTTCTGAAAGTCATTTTTTCGGAATAATAAACGTTCGCAGTAATATTTTAAATACCAACTAGTAAACGGAATTCTGAGCCTTCTGATAACTGGGATTCGACTTTTTTCATGGAGGGAGATTACAATTCAGTCTCCAGTTGGTCTGTATAGTATCTTTGCTGCTATTTCAGTTGTCAAATTTTCTTAAGTCGGGACATTGAAAGGTCCGCTTTAGTTGTGTAGGAATTTCGAATTTCCATCAATTACGAAATTCTCAACAACAATTTCGGAATTTCAGCGTTTCGGTACTTTGGTCATTCGGGATTTCGTGCCCGTTCCCTTTAAAAAAGTATCGAGATCAAATTTTCCTAACTCTAACCGATTACGAGATATTCGCCTATAAACATTGAGTCAGCTTGAAATTTGTAATTTTTATACATTCACAACGATTTAATCGTTAATTCAAGGTCTTATTTTATATAAATACTGATCTTAATTGCAGACAATTTGTCAACTTTTCAAAAAAAATATGAATATGTACTGAATCCGATACGTATACATGAGGCATTCCACATCAAATTAGCAGGCCATGTACTTCACCCAATTCGATTATGATCATTTGTTAGGACGATTTTCTTATCAACCCATGAGGGGATATTTTTAGATTTTATAGACACCGGGAAAACTTGACAAAAATCGCAAAATCAATTCAAAAAATACCATCTTTAAAAATCTAAAAATTTACACATCCTTTATCATTTGAAATGTGATTTTTGAGCATCAGTCGATGGTAAGATCTCGATGTTTACGGCTTTTTGCAAATTTTTAGTTTTTCCGTATTGGAAAGGGCGTGTGTTTTTTTTTTTTTTTTTTATATCACCCGATCAGCATAAATCACGGAATCATGAAAATAATGTGATTCTGAAATCTTTTTAGATCAAGGTACATTAGGAGAAAAACAAGATCAATTTCGACATGGAAAAACTATAGAACTTGCGAAAACAATAGTAAATATTGAGATTCCATTATAGAGCGGTGCTTGAAAATCACATTTCAAATGATCGAATCAGTGTGAATTTGTTCAGATTTTTAGAAAGGGCGTTTTCGGAATTAGTTTTACGATTTATTTCATGTTTCACCAGCGGCTAAAAATATCTGAAATTATTTCCGGGACATTTTTGAGCAGCGTTAAATACTCTACAAGTGAACATTGGATTCATTCCGATATATTTGGAAGCGTTCAAATGGGAATAATTTTAAGAAAAATGTTCACTTTTCACGATTGAATTTAAATGGGAAAACTTATAAAGCGATGAGCTACCTTTACAAATTTAAATTCGAAGTTAAAATTCGAGATGGATCATTATTTCCGTACATACTCAAAGTAAATTGTGATTATATTGAAAAAAAAAAATCTTATCAACAAGATATCAAAGATGCCTTCTCCAACTCATCAAATCCGACCAGTTTCTGGGCAGCGGTGAGAAAATACACCTTCAAGGGAAACTGGTGTGCAATTATACCAACCAGCAGTTGGAATGCTTTCTACGCCAATATCTACCAGCCCAGACTCAGTATATACTCCAGACCACCCACACGTCACAACGATCTGCTTGACTCCGAAATCTCGTATGAAGAACTAGAAGAGGTGCTCTCCTCCTTGAAACATGCCAAAGCAGCTGGGCCTGACCCACTCACAATTGAGTTATTCCAAAATCTCACAGGACCATGGGGCCAATCGGCCAATGCGCTCATGACTATGATTTTCAAAAAAGGGGACAAAACTGATCCAGCCAACTACCGTGGCATAGCCCTAGTCGATGCTGCAACTAAGATATTCACTCTGATCCTGAAGAAAATATTCGTGAGGTAGATGGACTCTGAAAAAAAGTGTGTGTGTCAGCTCCGACACACGACTGGAGTTTACTCCTTACGAACGATAATTATGATATATATCGAATAGAAAAATAGGGTAAATGAACACTTCTTCCAAAATGATAAGAGAAACAAACATATATCTGTAATTATTCGGATTATTTATATTACTTCAAAAATTTCCAAATTTTGAGTGCATATTCGTAATAAGTGACCGCAAAAACTCCTGAGTACCAACTTTCGTTCCCGTCAAATGACTTTTTACATTTTCAGTCCGCCATATTGGATCCGCCATCTTGAATTTTCAACTTTTGAGTGTGGATTCATAATCATCGACTGCGAAAACCCCCGAATACGAACTTTCGCTCTTGTTAAACGACTTTTTGCGTTTTGGTCCGCCATATTGGATCCGCCATCTTGAATTTCTAACTTTTGAGTGCGGAATCGTAATCAGCGACCCTGAAAACCCCCGGGTACCAACTTTCGCTCTTGTCAAACGACTTTTTGCGTTTTGGTCGCCATTTTGGATCCACCATCTTGAATTTCTAACTTTTGAGTGCGGATTCGTAATCAGCGACCCTGAAAACCCGCGCGTACCAACTTTCGTACTTCTCGAACAACTTTTTGTATTTTGGTCGGCCATATTGGATCCGTCATCTTGAATTTCAAACTTTTGAGTGCTGATTCGTAATCAGCGACCCTGAAAACCTCCGAGTAGCAACTTTCGCTCTCGTCAAACGAGGTTTTGCACGTTTAGTCCGCCATATTGAATCCGGTATCTTGAATTTTTAAATTTTGAGTGCAGATTCGTAACCAGCGACCCCAGAAACCCTCGACTACAAAATTCAAGTCGATAGTAAGTAAGGAAAAATGTGTGCCGCTAAGGGTTAATATAAGTAATGAGACTAATATGTATATGAATATAAAATATATTAAATCAATTAATCAAAAATAATAAAAACACTAAATAAAAGATCTAGTTGTTCGTATTTGAAATAAATATTATTCATAAATGTAAACGATAAGCTTACCAATTAACCGCATCCATGTGTTTTTCGGATTCTTCTTCATTATGATCTAAATCAATTACTTACATATTTTCAAATATTTTGTCGTGATAACGTCACGTCTTATAAATTCGTACGCATGCACACAACGCACACGTACAAACATACGCACACATTCAACTCTCAGACCAGAGGTAGTGAACTATATAGTGAGAGTGCGAAGCACCGCACAAAGAGGAGACCCCGAGAATAGGATACGCTATGTAATGTATTCCATCTCATTTTTTTGCATTTTTCGTGTTACACTTGATTTTACTCCTCATATAATTTCCGTGCCGGGCCCTATAACTCAAATCGTTTCTTAAGGAGTAAACTCCAAAAACGTTTCTTTCAAATGAAACACTCTAATGTGCATACATATGTATATAAGGCACTCTCTAATCTCCATTTTCTCATCGGAGAACCTAAAACACCTATTCACACGAGGTCCCATCATTGCACCAGGTAACGTCATCTACTGGTAACATCATTGAGGTTGGAGGAGAGGATAGGCCCATAAACTTTAGGTGGCCATATCCGGTTGGATGCCTAAGTTTTATATATTAGAAACAATAATTTTTTCCACACTCTTACTTGTACAGAGGAGTACTGGAAATAGGATGAACATTTTAAGTTTCGTTCGTCTCTAGCGCCGAAACTATTCATGAGAGAGGGTCGTGGCCGTGGAAACTTTTGTTTAGACGGCAGAATGAACAAAATCTTCAACATATGCAAAATCCAGACGATTTCACTAAAACTCAATTTCTATAAGATGATTCTGGGGTTCTTTCGGTGGAATATTGCTCAACACCGGCTTACAATGCACGTGGTCATTTATGGTATCAATATGGTGTTGCTGATAACATTACAGATTGTAACCATTAGCACCGATCCAATGTATCACGGCTAATTTTTTACAGTATACAAGGGGCTTCGCCCCTGCGCGCTTCGCGCGCCAACCCCACCTCGGCGCTACGCGCCTCACTATTTCCTTATGCAGTGTCTGTTACATAGGTGAATTTATTTATGCTGATTTGATTACAGGTCTGCAACTGTTGATCGGTTGTTCCCAATCGACCCGACATTGCTATTGGCTCCCTATGCAGGTCTGCTCAGATTGTTTTCGTAAACGAATCCACTCACATGTACTAAACCCCCGATGCCGTGCATCCCCAATTGTATTCGGCGACTTATTTTGCTAGGTGTTATTATTTTCCCCATAGCAGAAGAAATTCATAGCTTTGCTATAAGTAGAATTTCTATGGCTTCAGACAAATTAAAAACTCGTTATGATATTCGAGCCAGGGATATAAAATTTAATCCCGGAGATTCTGTCTGGCTCTTTAAACCTCGAAGACAGGAAGGACGATGTCCGAAACTACAAAGAAACTGGGAAGGCCCTTACTTAGTGGTTAACCGGATCAAGGATTTACAGGATCCGAAAAAACCTATTTCTTCTCTGATATAACTCTCGTCGAGTTCTGTTTCATTACTTCTGCTGACATGTTTGCCAGTATGATATATTTGAATCGATACTCAGTCTCACCTCTGCGTGTCGATCTTAAGTGCCGTATACACAATACGCCAGCGCGCGAAAAAGACAATTCTCGTCGGGAATCATCTTGATAATTCTCGTTTGCATGTTTATTTTTTGCGTGGCAGAAACAGATACCTATAAAGATATTTGTCAAAGAATGTCATAAACAGCCGATGATAGCTGTCAAAGGAAGTTTTGTTTGCTGGATGCTTTTTGTTTGGTTTCGGCATCTCACCCCACCGCCAACTTCATGCGTATACTATTGTCATTATAATATTTTTTATACTATTGTTATTATAATCTTTTTCACCTGTTGCTACTTCTTTTTCTTTTGTTCAGGACTTTTTTATTAGATAGAGAGATTTTACCAATTTCCAAATTCTGGTTTTCAGTTAAATCTCTAGGTTATTTAGTTCACCGATAAACTGGTATTACAAAGAATCTGTATGCCAAGTTCTATCAAAATCGGTTAAGTAGTTTTGAAAACATCATTTAAATTGTTTGGAAAAATGGCTTTTTGAGAGAAACGCATTTAACCCTAGTCACTTGCTTGGAATCCAATTCACCCCAGAACCGACTTTAACGTAAAATTTTAAAGTCAGCGCGCTAGAATCAGGGTTGTTTGTGCTAGTAAAATGAAGATTGATTGAAAAACATGCGGAGTCTCAGAGACCTCACGCGAGTGGGTCCACGTCACTTCACTCAAACAAAAAAACCGTCAAGTCACGGATCTTTGCGCCATTCAAAATATTCGTAGTACTATGTAAAAAAAAAAAAAAAAAAAATACCATCTCAAGGATTTTGAAATTTCTTCAAAAATGGCGGAGTGAGAGCTGTGTGAATTTTTGTAAACTGTTACACTGCTATGTTTGAAAATTCATATCTTCGAAATTATTCATCGGAGCGGACTGATCCTGCAATCATTCTGTTGGTAAAGGAATTCGCTTCCATACAAGATTCAATTTTCTTTTTTCGGAACTCGACTAAATCTCCAGTTGATAGTAGTATCAAATTTATGGCTGAAGTGTACGTTTTGACGTATCTTACAAAATCTTCTGCAATTTGTACATACAGTAGTAGTGTTAGTGTAGTAGTAGTGTTGTACATACAAAGTGACATACAAAAAGAAAATTGACGAATGGAGTCAAGTGGAAGGTTATGCGGGTATACAAAAGTGCCACATGTGGAAGACTGTCGTAGAAGAAAAGGGAACGAGATCTTAATAGTAGTTCGACTGACAGCAAATTACAACTGTGTTACAACTGTGTACAATATATGCGTAAAAATAAATTATTTTACCAAACAAATCACATCTTTTGCTTATCTTTCTTTTGCAAGATTTCTTCTTCTCGAAAAACGAAAGCCCACCAGTATATAGCATTTAAACAGTGAAAATTCAGCCGTGCAGGAATTCAGAGAATAAAATAGTCAATTACTCGAAAACCAAGAAAAAATATCAGTTGCCATTGATAGGGTAAGTAGTCCATCACCCCGAAGAACATATTAAATTTTAAGGAAAAAAAAATGTGGTTAATGAGAAAAGTGAGTTTTTATATTTTCGAAAAAACGTCGATATTTTCGGAAATTTTCAAAATTTTTGGGACTTCTTTTTTCCTCGACAGAGCACGAAATTCCGCATCAAATGAAACAAGAATCGTCGAAAAAGCTCGAGAATTGCGGATTTGGCGGCTATTTTTCGAATATTTGAATCCTCAAATTGGCGAAAAACGTTTTTTATTTTTAAATCTTAAAAAACGACATCGGACTTGGATAATTTTTTCGGGGTAAGCAAAAAAATACGTGTTCGCTCATTTTGTATGGGGAATAACATATTTCGACGCCGAACGATTCTGGAACATCACGTTCGCTAGCCTTCATTTCATTTGAATTCAGTCAATATGTTCCGTATCCAAGCGTCATCAGTCACGCAGATCCACTCACACAACCCGAAGTTATAACAGATTAATTAAGTATGAAGACAAGTTTTTTAATTAAAGATTCAAATTTACTTTATTTCCGTATAAATTGCAAATCTTAAACACTCGCAAAAGAAAAATTTCCATCGTCCGTTTAGGGTACATCATGTAAGAGCATACCTCAGATTCAATGTTCGAATATGTGACAAGTTGATTAATTTCAAATAAATATAACCCAAGCTCAGCTTGTGACCAATCTCTCAATAGGGTTCCTTTAGAGTTACGCGGCTGCAGCGTGCGCCAACAGATGCATAACTTTTGGAACAAATTTTGTGTTATTTTAAGAGATTTTTACAGTATGACACTCCCGTTTGCAAAATTTTAAACACACGTGAAAAATGAAGAACGGGCGATAAGATTTGAGATTTTTAGTGACTAGTACTGGGCGGTGTTTTCGCACTATAACAGGAAAATTCATTTATGGATCTACTGAAGGAGCTAACAAAGTCCGTTAGAGGTTTATACACAAATCGAGGATCCAATTAGTCGATTGTACGATTAATACTTTGACTGCAGATTTATATACCTGAAGCTGTGCGATATTACATAGGTTTCAATGCAATTGTACACCTTGTCAAGTTTCAGTTATCAAGTAATTCCTGAATAACGGTTCCTACATATAAAGCGTAATGTACGTCTAAATAATGTGCTTGGCAATAAAAATTTATAAGAATATTTTATATCTGTGAACAAAGCATTTTGATGGTTCATTTACATACGTATTTTTTGGAGCAAAGGATTTTTGTAGGCGTAGATATTTTTTGCGGTAAACGAATTTTGTAGGTGTTTACAACTTTAGTCTGCTTGGTACAAGGTTTTTCCACCCGGGGTGCTTTTGAGCGATATGTATTACGCGTATGCTTTATAGGGGTGCAGTTGTGGCATAACAGTGGTAGTGTCAGAACAGCGCATCCTCCTGCTGATTCTTTTCGCCAAAGATGATCTCCGAGTGCAGTGTGACATCCTAGTTAACCAGGCGCCTGCGCTCGTCCTTCATACAGTCAAAGGCGCGGCCAGGACTCTCGATGTTCAGTTGGGCTTCGTGCGTTACCTAGCTCTGTCGGCGGTTTCTGTGTCGCGTAGGGTTAACTTTAAAAGATTTGCAAAAGCCCAGTGGTGGATTTAACCATGTTGTTAAAAAAAAAGTCATCCAGTATACTCATTTACTAAAAACGTGTTGCAGTGTCAGTTGTTTTGCTACAGACGTAACATTTTTGTGTTGTCATTTTGCTTATAATTACATGATCATTATTATTATGGTTGTTATTAACCTTGTTGAGAGTGTTATGAACGGTAATATTAGTATTTCCAAATATGAGAAACTAATTGAATGACTGTAGTTTACGGAAATACTGAATACGTTTATATTGATTTTGTCTCGGGTTGGTATCAGAACGTGAGTATAGTGATTATAACGTGCAGTGAAAAGTTTTAAATACTGTCAACAGTCGAGTTAAAGATATTCAAGCACGTAAAGATGCGTACATCCGGTAGTTAAACTGCACGTCAGTATTTGTGGCAAGCAATGACCAGCAAGTGAGGGTAATATAAGTTTTTCATGTCCTACTTTACTGTTGATCAAGATTGAATATCTAGTACTTGCTTGAGTATAAGAGTCTCTTGAGAAAGCTTTATAAATTCATTTAAATCATCAATGCCCTCTGGTAATCGAGTACTCCCAACCTCAAACAAAAGTCTATGTGAAAAATTATAGTCTAAGGTAAGGTTGTATAATTTACCCGGCTCAACCAGCCAAGACATTTGATTGAATTGATTAGCTAATTCGTTGACTGGTCAAGATCGGTTAACTGTCTATGATGCTTGCAAGTTACCTGGTTTCAACAGTATGGTCGATTCTCATGGAATTCAGTCATCGACCGATTTAACCATGAATCGGTTGAACCGTTCAACCAATTTGGTTAAACTTCTTGGAACCCAGCTAGATCTTCTTACAATGTAATATCACTTAGGATGTAATATTCGTCGATAAGACCACGCTGAAAAATAATCATTCATTTTCATGCTGGTTAGTTGCACTTTCCTACACAGCCCATTCATAAGACAAAGGCTTTATGGGTGGGGTACAAAAATGCGAAAGACCAAGAAGTCAATGGGACGAAATCTTGAAACTTGAATTATCGAGAGTTAAAAACGTAGAAAGACTAGAAATACGAAAAGTTATGTTGTAGAAAAATAAAAATTTAGAACGCAAAAGTGTATCAATAAATTTATACCGGATTTTTCTTTTTCGACAATTGGCAAGATTACGAAGGGAAAAATATTGAATGCGAAAATACCGAACAGTCGAAAATTGACTTTCAAAATATCAGAATCGTGCCTTTTTCAAAAAATTACGAATCCGAATTTATCAATAATAATGGACCAAATCCTGAAAACTGCTAACAATAAGACAGAATAGAAAGAATACCAAAAAAGGTTACAAGACGGCGGAAGCACATAAATTCATTTTTTCCAACGTCACCAGTTGCAGATGGTGTTAAGCTTCTCAAGAGACGCAAGGGCGCGTACGTGAATGTGGAATGTGAATGTCTTGAATAAACTAAATGTACAGTGAAAAAGTACTGTTCAAATGTTATTGAAAATATTTTGCCTGTTCCTTCACGTTCTTTTTGTCTTTGATGACACAGACGATTGTCTAATACAATGATTTAATCATAATAAAACTGACATCGAGTTAACGAATTTCACAAAATCCGATTTCTCAGAAGATTCGGTATTACGTACTCTCGAGATCTTTCTGGTTCTTCTGCATTTTGCGGATCGAGATTTTGCTCCATCTGAAATTTGATTTTCGTTTTGTGGCTGTTCAAAGTATTCGCTGCTCTCAAGTTTTAATTACGGAAGTTTCATTTTTCGATATCTCCAAATTCTGTGCTTGTTTATTCGGAATGCTGACTATTCTGAAAATACTTTTTCGGATAATAGAGCTTTAGATTGAATGAAGTTTCTGGAAAACAGTTATTCTACGGGGTGATTTTTCTAAAATTCCAATTTCGGTAAATTGATCATTCGGTATTTTAAAATTCGTATACGAAAATTCAGGGTCTTCGACCAGTGAACTTTTTGTTCGTTCGAGATTTTGACTCCCACCCAACTTTATCGGAATATTACAACTATACGTGTAATGTTTCATGCTTCTGTGGGTGTACTAATCAGGTGCTGTGGCATACCTAATAGAAACATCATTACTTCCGCATAGAAGATTAACATTTGTGATAGTTTTGTAATATTATTATTAAACTTCGTTGTAATACGTTTATAATATTACTTTACTGTTTTGTGGGTGAAATTAACGAATATCCATGAAAATTTTAGAGGACTTAAACCTCTTATACTGTGGTCCCTTTGTTTTGGAGTACAACACGCTATCCACTCAACTGATTGTGAGAAGCTACTATCTAAAAAAAGTAAACCTGAAAAGCTGTGGCTAGTGACTTGGTATTGCGATAAAGTATCAAAATTGGGATTGAGTAGAATTTTCATGAATCTTTCATGATTCATACATAAATATTTAAGGGGTTCTTCCACTTAGAAAGCTGTTTTTTTTTTTAAGGGTTTTTGGGTATTTTTTTAAGACAAGCCATTGCGATAAAATTTCTCATCATTTTCACATAATATTTATTGACATTTAAACAAACTTTATAAATTTTTCGGGGAGGAGATAGCCAATGTAATCTAATGTATACCGCCCGATAGGAACCTATGTAAAAAAAGTGTAGAAATAGATTCATCTTGTTAAAATTTTTACATTGTTTTTTATTTGTATACCTATCGCATGTACTAGGATAATCGTCATCGCTTTGGTAGTTTTTGTTTTACGTGCTTAACAAATGGAAAAAGATGAAAATTCAATTTTTTTTTTATCATGAACAAAAACTAATCGAGCAATCATGATTATTATAGTTCACGCGATAGGAATAGGTATAATAAAGAAGCTGTGAAAATTTAAGGTACTGTTAAAGAAGCGCTGTACATCTCGAAAACGCGGAGAGCCAAAACTCCTACACCGCTAAAGCGATCGCAACGAAAGTTGGGCAACTGATGCATTATTTTGGCAAAAAGTGAAGCGGCTTTTTATTTTTTGTGTTCTTCATATTTCTCTCAGATCAATATTTATTTATTTGGCATCAACTTTGTTCAGTTATAATTCATGAAACAATTCATACTTCATTATCATTTCGATAGTTACATTCATTCATTCATCCATTCACACAATACATATATCAACCAATACTTGCAAACTATCAAGGGGAGACTTTGGTGAAATTTTCGTCAAAAATGACCGAAAAATCGATTTCTGGTTTCTTACGGAAAAACGTTGCTGAAATATTTTTTTTGATGTGTTTTTTGGCCCGATAAAAAAAAATGTTGACAAAACTTCTTTTTCATTTGTTCAGAACTTTTTTATTAGTTAGCGAGATATGTATGTATACATACTCACAACACCGTAATTGAGTTTTTTTTAATTTCATTTTATCTTCAAATTCACAAATATTATATATCTAAAGTTATTTATAGCAATATGTCCTAAGAATATGACTAAAATCCAAAAGAAAAAAAAATATTATAAATATTAAAAAACTAATTACAGATTCGAATTGTTGAGAAAAAAATAGCATAGTTCAGAAAAAAAAAATGTTGTACGATAATTATTAACGAAGTTATTGAGTTGTTAATTAAGCGGTGAAAACAGCCGGGCGCGCGAAGCCTCGAGCCCCCCACCACGCCGCCCGGCTTCATACCTCCGACTAACGCCGCTCGACGAACGTTGAGCAGTTTTTTTTTACTAGATACAACGCACCTAGAGATCTGAAAAAATTCACGGTGATGTCTTGGGGTGTTGAGAGATAGCTGAAATTTTTTTTCCCCCTCAATATTAATTACAACAACAATAAACAAAATAACACTTAAACACCGTTATCTCCAGTTCTAATCAAGATATTCATGTTTTTTTTTTTTTTTTTTTAACTACTCGTAAAATAAAGGGCAAGTACAATCCAACATAATATTTACAATAATATGAATATTCTCGAAGATATCTCTATTTGTTTAAAAGCAAAAAATTTCAAGTCACGCAAAAGTTAAGATTTTCGAGTATAAATATTGAATTTTTTTTTCATTTATGGAAAGTACTAGTAACGAACTGACTCCATGATTTTTTGGCATCCCGTGGGCCAATCACATAAGAAAGGGCACACGATATACGGATTTTGGCTTGTCGCGGATTGTTGCTCAACTATATAACACAGCCAAAAAAGCCTTGCACGATAATTTTGAAGACACTTCATATTACCTGTACCATGAATTTCAAAGCCACACGTTGTTTATTCATCAATTTATAACAAGAAATGTAAATTTTTTTTTTTCACGACATTTTGCATTTTGCAAATAAACAAATAGAGGAAATTGATCTCACGACAGCTTGTTTTATCGAGAATGATGAGACGAATAACTTTTGTTTCAACAGTTTTCGTGTATGACTCATAACAAAGACGTTATTTAACAAAATGTGCGGTCTCAAAAGTTTAAACAATCGTTACGGACAAACCCGGACCTAATTTTTGGGGGCATAGGTGAAAATATGTTCGTCCGTCTTTAATGAACCTATAAAAAAATCGGCTAACCTACGTTATTCCAGAATAGAAGTTAGTCGATTTTATAGCTTATTCGTCTGGACTATTAGAGTCCATCCTCGACGACACTCCGCGCACGCTTACGATTGGCGGGATGCGTCCACCGCCAACCTTAGAAACGTAAGCGTGAACAGGAAAAAGAGTTTCACAAAGCCAAAAAATTAATGAATACTGACAAATACATTTCAACAAAATCGCAAAAAGAGCATGCGTCAGTTTCAGAAAAATTCTATCCTTCTACATCTTTCGGAACGAAAGAAGACAAGTACGATGAAGATAAGACCACGACTGAATCCGAGCTTTCTGACAATAATCACAGTACTAGCGACGTGAATTCTGATAGTTCATTATTTATAAATGACTCAGAAAGCACAATTTTACAAACAGTGGATTTATCCGAAGTAGGCAACTGGCCGGATAATCGAAATAATAAATTGGTTGACCATTTAATAACTGTCGGTCCATCACAGGTTCAGCGACCCAACTTTCCGAAAGATGAATCCGGTCGTCATCTTACAAGTTCTAAGTATTTTAGAAAACTTCCAAATAATGGAACAATCTTGCGTCGTTGGCTGGTGTACTCACCTTCGAAAAATCGAGTTTACTGTTTTTGCTGTCGACTTTTCAACAGTCAATCGATATCGAATTTAACATCCCAAGGATTTGATAACTGGAAACATTTGTCCGAATTACTCAAAACGCATGAAAATAGCCCACTGTATAAAAAGTACTACCATCAGTGGTTTCAAAGAGAAATAAGGTTGAAAAGAGGAAATACAGTTGATTGCGAAGAACAAAAATTGATAAGTCGTGAAACTTTGCGACGGAATAATGTTTTGACTCGTTTAATGAACATTGTTCTTTATCTGGCCGAAAATAACATGGCATTTAGAGGAAGCTAAGACAAACTGTACACGCCAAACAATGGCAAGTTCTTCAGATTGGTACAACTATTGGGTAAATTCGATCCGATTATGGAGGAGCATTTGAAGCTGGCATCAACAGGCGACATTTCTGATCACTATTGTGGTACGGATATCCAAGACGAGTTAATTGATCTGATGGGCGAGAAGGTTACTTTTGAGATTATTACACGAGCTAAAAACGTTGAATATTATTCAATCATAGCGGACTGTACTCCAGACATAGGTCACGTCGAATAATTGTCCTTGACAATTCGATTTGCAGATTTGACAGATGCTAATGTCGCTATTGAGGAGCATTTTGTAGAGTTCATCCCGGTCAATGACTCTACAGATGCAGGACTTACCGAAAGAATTTTGAGTATTCTCAAGAAACACGGACTTGAGATAGCGAATTGTAGAGGTCAGGAGTACGACAATGGAGCTAACATAAAGGGAAAAAATATTGGTGTACAAAACAGAATTTTGGATTTAAGTCCCCTGGCTTTTTATGTGCCCTGTGGCTGGCACAGATATAATCTCGCACTGTGTGATGCTGCTAAATTGTCAGTCAAGTCTGTAACGTTGTTCGGAATTTTGCAAAGAATATTTACGCTATTTTCTGCTTCGGTGAATCGGTGGAAAATACTCACTGATCATGTAGAACTCTACAGTTTGAAAAAGCTAAGCGATACGTGTTGGGAAGCCAAAATAAATAGCGTAAAACCTGTTTGCTATCAAATTTGTGAAATTCATGATGCTTGAGTTACATTGGGTAACGTAACGGAAAAAACTGATCACACCGCATCACACGAGGCAAGCACATTAGCAGAGCAACTGAAAGCTTTCGGTTTCATTCTTTCTTTGGTGGTTTGGTACGAAATTCTGTTTCAAATTAATGTTGTCAGCAAATCACTGCAATCCAAAGACATCGATCTCGGTAAATCCGCAGAAATGCTCGAAAATTGTTGTGATTTCTTCGAAGAATACCGAAAAACCGGATTCAAAAAAGCTTATTGCACTGCAAGTGACCTGGTATAAACGCTTCAAATCACCCCCGAATTCAAACCTGCGAAACGTTTACAACGTATTAAATGTCAGGCTGGTGAAATGGCTACGGATGAGCCAATAGAATCTGCTGAGAAAAAATTGGAAGTTGAATTTTTTAACAAATTGCTGGACGTCGCTTTAATGTCAATAAAAGAGAGATTCCAACAGTTAAAAGACTATTCGGAAACGTGGTCTTTTTTACACATTAGAAAAATTCCGGACTAAAATGAACTCGCAGTGTTTTGTGCAAATCTCCAGCAAAAGCTCATAAGTCTGAAGCATTTTCTCCTGGATGATAATATTTCATGTATAACCGTCCTCAATTTTATACGATAGCGAAATATTCAAGAACGGTATCCAAATATATGGATTGCGTTCCGGATTTTTGAAACTATTCCGGTTACAGTTGCAAGTGGAGAACGCAGTTTTTCAAAATTAAAATTAATAAAACCGTTTCTTCGATCAACAATCTCTCAAACAAGACTCTCTAATCTGGCTATTCTTTCGATTGAAAATGAAATCGCTGGACAATTAGATTTTTCTAATTTAATTCGTGTATTTGCTGACAAAAAGACCCGAAAAGTGAAATTTTACTGAAGAAAATCATAAAAAAGAGCACAATCTAAGAAAATTATTAAAAAATCAACAAAAGGTTCTGTTACGTCCTCCAGACTTCATATTCCTTTCCCACGCTCTTAGTTACCTTACGCTCTGTAGTCTACCCTTATCGTTCGCGAGTCAGCAGGTTCTCCTGTAACTCGCGGCTAGCTTGCCTGCTACATCCGGCAAAAGCAGGCAGATCCATCCCAGCACTCAAGCAAGACACCTATCCCTCTAAACCAAGACCATACCCTTTTTCCCTTGACCGACTCCGTTGCATTGACCACTAATAAACAATCATATACTTTAAATCGTTTACCTTCCCTTAATACCGATCCCTTTCTATTCCATTTCCTTCCTGCATTGGGAGTAGTAGCACGCGAGTGCATAGTCGACGTGAACGGACCCTACAATAGCCAAATAACACCTTGGCTGGGCGTGGAGTAAGCTCCGATTACCGCTCATCGGAGCCTACGCAATCTACCCCGTAACATTCCAAAGAAATCAAAAAATTAAGAATTAAAAAATTAAAAAATATGAAATATATTAAAAATTTTAAAATTAAAAACATTAAAAAAAATTTTAAAAAAAAGCAGCTACAAAACCTTCTACGTCCATGTCGTTAGCTCTGGGTAAAGCTAAAGCAAGAATTGGTTCAGCCAACATGAACACTGTAAGGATGTTGCCTACCCATCTCGCGCGGGAACTTTGTCATCACGCGCGACTCAAGCCAGGCGGCCAAGGGGAAAAGTGGGCTGGATTTGAGTCTATGCCCCTCGCGTGCTATGGCCCCCCCACTCTGCACTCCTTTGGGACCAGGCCGCTTGTATTTGAACGTTCTAAAGTTCTGTGGTGTGAGGAATATAACTGGAAGCCCTATATGAGTTTCGCATGGTTGATGAGATTAGGATACGTTTATCCAAGGTGAGGTTGGCACGTATACATATATATTATTTCAAATATTTATTGATTATGCAAATAATAATAAGTTACAGAAATCATTGAATAACCTTCGAGTTTTCAAGAGATCTATTGCATAACTCGTTGCGGTGAAGTGAAAAATATTACAAGAGAAATTACCTGAAACAGCAGTTAGCTAATTCATGACTAAATACTAGGGATGGGCGATATCAAGCAAAAGATCGATTCTCAGAATCGATTTGAATTGATTTTGGAAAAATCGATTCATCCAAAAAATCAGATACAAAAGATTGATCTTTAGAAGATCGATCGTTATTTTTACTTTTTAGTTTAAATGGAAACTGGTAGCTGTATTGGAGATTAAGAATCGTGTCACACAAATGTAGTACTTACTCAACAGATTTGATATGTATCTAACAATAGTTTGCTTTGGGTTGTTTATCACAGCAATAGTTCTCATATACATATTACACAAACACAGCCGACTAGGTGGGAAGCTTTTTTTATTAGTTGTGATGTTAGATTTATTCAGCGCTAGAAATTGGTCGATTCTTTTGTATTCTCAAATCTATATTATCCATAAAATATAGAGCGCCAAAATAGACTTTCAACACTTTTTTTAATTGAAGATTTAAGAACCAAATCCGATCCTTGCAGACTTGGAATCAATTCTAGAAAAAATCGATTAGTAAAGTATCAATACAAAAGATCTATTTTCTCGACCCAACAGATCGATTCTTGAGTGGATCGATTTAGAATTGCGCATCCCTACTAAATACATTGCCATCAATTACCCAGGTCTCACCACCTGGAGGTCCCTGCGATGAAGAGACCCACCCTATCCCGTCCCAACCTCCCAATCATGCTAGGAAAAATTACAAGTGTTACATACATCGATAGATATTAAAAGAAAATTAGTAAATCAAAAAAAAAAAAATTGAGTTCGACATGCAGGAGTATATTATAAATTATTAGATAAGGCATATTGAAAAATTAGCAAAATCTATAGTACAAAACATAACCAAAAGTAATGGCGCGTCAATAAATGAAATATATACATTCGATCGCATGGAATACCATACTTTTCGCTCTCCGTTATGACGTTTCTTTGGTATAATAAGTAATTATTATAGAAATAAAACAAATCTTCAAAATAAACTGTTTCATTGAATATTATGGAATGAAAGATGCAAACATTCAGCCAACGAATATGAAAGATCATTATTCAGAATTTCATGCATTTCTGAACTTGCAAACATACTGTGAAAACACGTTGTATCTGTGCAAAATTTCGAATGGACTGTAACTGAAAAATGAAAATTTAACAAGCAAGATATACATGCGAGGATTGATAAGTAATACAAAAAATTAAAAAATGGCCTACACACAAAGAAAACAATCCTTGAAGCAAGAATTAAAATATTCTTGAATCAAGTGCTGAGTATTCTTCATTCAAGAATATGTGATATTTTTATTCAAAAAATAGCATATTTTTCAATCAAGAATAGTTTTCTGTGTATGAAATTACTGTGAAATAGGTATAAATGAAAGGAAAAATATAGAAATATGTACAAACGTCTGTATAGTTACTTGTTAGTACTGTCGGTTGTCGTTTTCTTTTTCTTACGGGTGGAAACATCAGTCATTGAGTTTTTTGATTTCACTGCAGAATTTCTAGCTTCAATTATTTAAGGAGGGTCGCGAATCGGAAGTTGTCGAGCACGTCTGGAGTCTACTATTTTTGGCAAAAGGCAGAAATGAAAAAAGTCAGCTAATTTATTTTCCATTTTCAATTTGCAAAAATTGACGTCGCGAATAATTTTGTCTAAGATCAGTCCTTTCGGCATCCAAACTACGAAATAGCACCACTTCCTTTTTGCAATGTGGAGAAGATCCAGAACCTGATGAAAATATTTATGTTATGTGATCGATTTGGCTCCACTATTCATAATGGACATGAATTTTATTTTTTTTTTTGACTCTGTGCCCTCCATTGGAGTGAGCTCTTTGGCAGAAGCGGAACATTTCACCTACTAATCCATCACGTGACGCCGCGTGGAACGGTAGCTCCTTGTCTACCACTAGACCACTGGATTCCACCCTAACTCCATATTCCGAAGCAAACTGACTGATCGCCAAAGGCTCCATTTCGATACCCCACCTTGTACTCGCGTTACCATGGAAATCGGTATATTGAATTCGTTCAACTAATTTGGCGCAAGATGTTTGTGGCCGTCGTTTGCAAATTTTACCAAATATCGAGGCAGTTAACCGCTTTCTACGCTCATCGTACCATTCGTCAGACGTGCTTTGTCCTCTAGTTTGCCGATCGATTACCAGTGTATCCACCGAATACAAGGCTTGCACGAAATCCTTCTTAGCGACAGCCAATTTCTCTTCGGACATGTCTGGTTGCGACGGACCACAGTATTACATACAGGTCTGGTAACTCCGGCACTTTTGAGTGGTAGGGGGTGTCACCGTTAGTGAGGCACACGGTCTTGTTTCCTATCTATCCGCTAGGGGCGCCATTGGCCTGGGGTATGATAGATATAGATATTGTAACGTGGCATTTTTACTGCGCGTTCCACACGGCTCCCCGAACTCTAGACGGACCATAAACTTAGGGAGCACGCGGAGCAGACCGCGGCTCATTGCGAAAAAGAGCGCCAGGACAACAGTCACGCATCCGAGACTCTAAGAGGGGACCATCGCCGGTCTAGCGAATAAGACTTTTCAGGATTTTTGTTTATTTTTTTTTTGGGTGGCGAGTAAATGCGGCTTCAGACAGGGGATCGGCAGCAAATTCGAACGACGTTACTGGATGGCAATCGCGGCGGATCGCGACGAAAGGAGGGCCTCACACGAGGCTACGGAGAGAGCGTCAACGGAGAGCTCTGCCGCGAGGGAATCCAAGGCGGACGAGATTCCCGTTGGTGGCCGGCGAGCCGTAGCCCCCCCCCCCCCCCCCCCCTCCGTCGCCCAACTGACGACAGGTACCCTCGCGAAGTCGTCACCACGCCACTGCCAAGCTACGGGGTACCAGAGACTGGCCAGCCAATCAACACCCCGCGACAGCGGAATTCAACGATAGCGATACGCTAGATTGTAAGAATTGCGTAACGAGAACCCCAATTAGATCGGGGAAATTTTGACTATGGATAGCGCCTATGTTCGGGGCATGTTCGAATTACGGCTCCGATTTGCAGGACTCGTCACTTGAGTCCTGGCGACGTCGCGTGGTGGGTGAATAGAACTTAGTGAGCCAGAACAAAGAAAAGCGAGAAATCGCGTGCCATGGCTGCAACGGGAGTCGGGGAATTCCTCGGGTGGTTACGAAGTGGTAAGCACTTGTAATTCTTTGCGGGCATATTTCGAGCGCAATTTAGATTGGCACACTGATACACGGTCGGCCCACTTAATCTTGGAGTTAGAGTAGCGCTCGAAATCTGTTTGCCGATCTCCTTGATGATGACCGTAGCCTGAGAGTTCGCGATAACGCGTAGAGTCAAGTGGATCCCTGTAAAGTCCCGCGTAGAGTCACGGTTTCGAGTGGGGAACAATTTCGGTTCGAGATTGAATGCGGCCAAATTCCGCTGCACGGGGTCTCGTCGAGTCTGCGCACGTAAAAAAGGGGTCACCTCTCGGGGGGAGTCGCGTGTTACTGTGCGTAGATGCTCGGTTTAGCGGGAAGGGTTGCGAACTTTGTGGAATTGGGGACTACGACTGGAGCTCGGATGCGTCATAATACGCTACACACCCGCACGATCAGAAAAGCTTCTTAGAGTTATTAATTCGGTCGCGATTAGCGCGTCGAGTCACGTCTTTTTGGTTTAGTTTACGAGTTTTTGTGCATCAGTAAGGTGGCGGCCAGGGGGAGTTCACTCAATGCTTTTAGATGGGACCGAATTTTGGCAGGCTGCAGGAGTACACTGTACCAACAAAATATTGAAAAATTCGCAGTTACTATATTTCTATAGTTATTTCTTGCTAGAGTATAGTAACATGTCAGCATTACTTAGGATGTTAAGAGCGCCCTCTACCGAGTAATGTGATTCGAGAAAATTTAAGCGCAGAAGTTTAAATGAAAGAGAATATGATTTTAAAAATTGCAGTTGTAAATAGTTAAATAGCAATAAAAGTCAGCTCCAAAAATAAATAATTTTAAATAAAAATAACAAATCAATAATAAATAGTAAATGACAAATAATGCTCGAAATCACAAAAAAATTCAAGATAACCAATGTTTACACATGTAATCGCAGTAACATAGGATACAAGAATGGCGGAATATTATTTTCCGGCTGCACATGTGCACATTATTATTATTAGCAGTTCTACCACTCTAAAATATTCACTTCTAGTAGAATTTTGTTTTCGTAACTTGTCGCGCCTTACTCCTGCAGCCTGCCAAAATTGCTTGGAGTGGGGGTAAAGAGTGAACTCCCCCTGGTGGCGGCTAGCGCCCGTAGAAATAAGACATCACCTAGAGTTAATCACGATGGCGATTAGCGCGTCGATTATGATCTAGATCACGTTTTTGTTTAGCGGTTTATAATTAAGTGACGATTAGCGTCGTAGTCGAGGACGATCGCGGGCAGCGCATCGAGTCCAAATCTGGTTTTTGGTTTTTGTGAGGTAGGGTATTATTAAGTTGGCGACTGGCGCCCGTAGGCATAAGAAATTTCATCTCTCTCTCGTTTGATTAATTTATTGCCGATCGCGGACCGCGTCGGCCAGTCGCGGGTAACGCGACGAGCCTCGTTTCCGTTTAGTTCTTTTTTTTTTTTTTGCATAATCCATTAGTATTAAGTTGGCGATTAGCGCCATTCTGTAGAGGACGATCGCGAGCGGAGCGTCGGGTCCTATTTTGCTTTTGGTCTCTTTTTGTGTGTAAATTAGCGGTCACGATTAGTATAGCGACTAGCGCACGTAGGCCGTAGAGGTCTTCGGGATCCCTCCATTTTTTTTTATTGATTATTTTGTTTGCTCGTTCCTTTTTTTTTTTAAGCTAAGCGTTTGCGTTTGGGATCGCGAGGACAAACTTTCGCAGTATTGTTATTATTTTTTTTTTTATTTTTTTTGTATTATCGCTATTTTGAAATATATTGTTTAATGTTATTGCTGCTTTGTGAAGTAACTTGTCGACGTACGTGTGGCGTATCTCTCTCTACCCAAAAATTACCCCTCCCCTCTCCGCGGTACTGAGCTACCGAGCATATGGTCGCGGTATATCGTATTACCGATTTCGAGGCGTGTTGATCACGCCAGGCGCCCAACAAATTTCGCGGTATTATTTCAGATTCAGGGGACATCGTGGTCGCCGAATTATTGTGCATGTGGTAAGTTCTCGGTCGTCTTCTCCGAGTGACCGAGGAGCGGAAAAATCCACGTCACAATATATACCGATAAGATAACCTGCTCATCGAAGTTTTTGACAGTTCATAACTCAGTGTAAAGTGTGTAAACGATGGATCATCTCCACAAGATCTCAAACTGTCTCAAAAGTTGTAAGCCCTCGCTTGATGTTTATGGATTATATTGACTTAAACATTTGAGGATTCCGTTAAAATAAAACAATTATCACGCCCGCCATGGAATGCTAGTAAGCATCTCAATTATTTTTTATTCGCATCTTTCTTCATTTTTGAGTGTTATTCAGGATTGTTGATTCCGAAAATCAGCTATTCGGATCTGATTTATGATTGGCTCACCCCGAAGGGGCAGCGCTGCAGACGGCGAAGACGAGAACCACGGTTTTGCCTCATTATCTGAGTCATTCCCCACCCTACTAGTTACCAGACCTGTATGTAAGACCGTGCGACGGACATGCAGCGTCCGGGCCGTAGTCGGTGTCAGCGGACTGGGCGACGAAAAATTTTGATTTCGATTTGCAAGTCGCCTTTCGAGAGTGAAGAGATTGCGATTTATTTGTACAGTACTTGACGGTGAATTTCCCCGGCCCACCCATTCCTAATTTCTGACTGACTAACGCATGGAACTGTCCACCGGCATTCATCCTCACTACGGCAGATTCGCATCTTGCTTGATATGATCCGCGAAGGGTAAAATTGACACGCTCGCCCCCTATAGCCTTAGCAACATGTGCGTTGCACAACTCGGCCACGTTGTTGTCGACGTCCCATATCAGGCTAGAGACATGTATCAATAAGTCGATTCATTGCCGAAAAGATCTCTTGGAAGATACCAGCCGCTTCCATATCCTGCACATGGTTTATTTCATCCAGCTTCGGATTACCGTCGCAGAAATAACCACGGTCTTTACACAATCGATGGTCCCCGAAAACATGATTCGGACCGTTTTTATATCTTTACGCAATTCCTCGACCCGAACGTATCGCGACTTATTAATTTCTGCTTTTCGGTGACGAATAGCAGAAGTTACTGCATAACGTCGGCGTTTCAAGTTTTTGCGCAAAGCATTTCGCAGAATCACTGTACCGACCTTACGGTTCACACAGACATCTCGCAGTCGAGTACCATAGTTTAGGAGCACATGGTTGCGGCATTCAATTTTTAGGACTAGTGCCTCCGGTCCATACGGCATTGCATCGATAAGCTTCCGGTGGACGCTACTATCTCCATCTCGTATCAATTTGTTATATTTTAGGCCGTGCATTTCTAAGCTACATTTTAATCCCTGTACTATTACGTCAGATTCCATCGCGGTACTGGAACCCCCCCAGTTTTTGGCGCATTTATGATCCACGACTGATGTTGACTCCCCTTGTTTCGACCTATTACAAATAGAACAATACTTGTTTCGAACCCCGATGAACAAAACTTTCTACGTCCTTCACCCTACTATTGCTGCTACACCCGAAAGAGAATCATAATTTGTACGGTAAGATCGTTTGGCCCAAAACCCATCCGCAACAACCGCTACGCAAGGGTACCCGACTTCGTCAACGTCACCTGCCTCACGGGCCAATCTCGCCTTTTCTTTCCCAGCCTTGATCATCTCTTCCCGAGCAATATCATGATAGGCATCGCTGACAATGTAGTGAAATTAAGTACATGTTGTCTTAGCCATGCAAGGCATATCTATAGCAGCGCTAATTTCTTTCAGTTGAGAAAAACCACCACCTGTGGACACAATTCCTGAAACTATAGCTGAGTTTAAAGATGGGGAATCTGGTTTACGGTCTTCTGAGTCTATTGATTCGATCTTATTACAAAATTTACATTTGAAGGTGATGGTTGAAGTGAATCCTGTCCGGCCTTCGGATATAGGTTCCATGTTAACAAACGTACAATCATCAGGTCGATGAAAAGCTAATTTTTTGATACTGCTCAGGAAGTGATTTACATCCACTATTCTTCTGCCGGCCAACTTGAATGGAGGACTTGATTCGATCTTGGATTGATCCACTATCCTTTCCAATTGCAACTCATGATCTTTTACCACATGACTGTCGGTTGTGGGCGAAACACTTACGGATGTGCTTATACCTAGCACTGTCGTGTCCTTGTTGGCTGCCGTTATATAAATCGGAGAGTTGGGTATTACCTCCGAGCAAAACAGATCGACTTCGATGAATTGTGTTGGAGATCTGACCTCGTCAAACTCGATAACATTATCTGTTATTGTGTCTTCGGTCGGCATGTCTTCCGCGACCAATTCTTCGTCGGTCATTTGGCTCGTAGCAATTCTACATTGACCATATATTATGTCACCCGTTGACAAGTATGTAGAAATATTGGAGCCGGTCTGATTTGAGTCCTGACCCCCAGGTGGGTGTGGTTTCAGAAAAATTTGTAAATAGAATTAAAACTTCTATTTACAAATTTTTCTTCAGAATGGTCGAAAAACGTAGGTTACTTCAGCTTCGTAAAACCTATTTTTTAGGTAATCGCGAGGCATATGATAGTAATATTTCTCAATAGAAAATCTTTTATGTTTTCAACTAATTGTAGTATACATAGGAATAATTAATTTTTTCCATCCGTCACTTGCGAGTCAAATTTACGATATTTTAGACGGAAATATATTGCTATTGGAGAATAAAACAGTATCACGCCTGTTCGAAAAGGACAGCGATAGCTGATTGAATTTTTTTTTCCAATTCACAAAACTGATGAAGCTGAATCAGTGCCGTAGTCAAGTCTCAGGTTTCATGGAGCTGGGTAATTGGCTCATTTCGAAACGTTAATGTAGCGTACCGGACATAGCTGGCATTGAAACTTTACGCTGCAACAATGTCTTCGATAACACGTCATGTCTCAATTCATTAATGTATTATGCGTTGACCTTGGCAAGTAGATGTCAAACATCACAATCAAATAGTCAGTTAGGTAGATCAGTGTACGTTAAAAGTGAACGGTAAATTTGTAATCGTGAGTGGACGAAAGATGGAAAATTATTTTCGGAAGAATAGGTTGACAAAACACACATTGAGAAAGAGCCGGTACATAATAATTCGAAGAGATTGTTAAGAAAATACGGTGTTCTGGATTAATAAAACGTGCATGCTAGTTAGTCGGTCTGAAAATGAAAACAATCAAGTCTATGTACGCAAACTTGATGCCATTCTATTTACCTCAACCTCTCCCGCTGATAAGCCGCCAAATTTTTCCAACCCTGGCCCTTTTTGTTACTTTTCCGTAAGATTTTCCTTATCTTAGTCATAGCGAATGACTGATGAACACTTATCAAGGAGTTTTAGATACTTTACTAATATTTATTTACGAAGAACACACTGAAGAACGCTCACGGCTCGCGGTTTGAATTACGGATTTGCACGTGTTAAATGCATGCTGTCTGCTACGGCCGTTAGTTCGTACGACGGGCGGCCTGAGCCAAAAGTGGCGCTAGCAAGCAATCGCTTTTCGTGGCAAAAATCCGCTGTTTCATGCTTCAGCTCGTGCAAGTTTTCTCGCAACTCTTAAGTACGATTTTATTGCTCTTAGTCCCAAATTAAAGGTGAAGGATGTATCTATGTCGTGTATTTCGTAGAATTGTGAAAAAAAAATTCATTCTTGTTTTATTACAACGGGAACTTTGCTTACTTTCAGCGCTGTTTTTTACGGCTCTAAGAAAAAAAATTGAAATTCGAAAAAATACATGACACAGATTGCTCCTTCGATTTCAAAATGCTTCTAATAGAAGTTTGATATCTTTATAAATGACGGAGAAAACTTGCATCGCGTCAACGTCTGCAAGCGGCAGTTCCGCCGGGAAGAGGCAACGTCCTTATTAAGTGGGGACCACAATATTCTTGCCCGGGGTGTCAGTGGCCCTAACGGCGGTACTGGATACTTCAACGGAGAGTGGGGTAGTACTTGATGTCACAGTGGGTGCTTTCCATTTACATGACATTTGTGTCGACTCTCGAAAATGAATAAATGGAACATCACAATGGAGTTGATGCGCAAAAAACAGTAAGGTTCGAATGTGTAAAGAGTGGTGTCAACAAATTTAAGCTTTACGGTGAGTGAATAAAAATGTAAAAGTAAGATTGATTATATATTTAAAATTCTGTGTATTATATTTAAATGGAGCAAACATGATATATACTACATAAATAATTACAATATGAATGAATCCATCGAATAACGTATTCATATTAATCGTGTTCATTTCTTAAGAGCTAAAATATGTTTTTGCAATTTATAATTGTATGTTATTTCAAAATTAAATATGACTGATTTTATTAGATATGTGACAGGAGATTCGTTTCCTTGACGTCACGCGCGCTACGTATAAGCAGGTAAAACAGACACAGAGGCATACGGTAAGCTAGGTCACCCAGTAGCGGGATTCCGTAACTCTTTAGCGACGATTATCGCTATCGTTAACGCTTCCTATCGACAATTGTCGCTAGTGGTGATTCTGTACGACGCAGTTAACGATATTTGTCGCTAGTTCCAATCGTTAGGTTACAAGAATTGTCGTTCGGCTAGCGATGGATATGGAAGTCTCGCTAAGGCGTAACGATAATCAGTCACACAGTGGACGATAGTATTGGTGCAACAACGTGTCAATGTGTTGGGCGTGAATTTTTCTCTAAACTTCAAAATAGTATTTAGATTTAAAAAGGATTGAAAACTTCATCATGCAAGTGAATATGAAGATTCACTTTAAAAAGCAATTATTTTTTTCAGTACAATAATATAATTATTTTAACGTTCTCTATAAAACGGTGTTCATTATCCAAGTAATTGTATAAAATTCGAAAACATACTTTTAAGGTTACGTTGATTCAATCCTCAATATCTATCCAAATATACAAGTCCATTTATAAGATATCGTAAGGGTTGATTAAATAATAGTATTTAATCAAATCTCTCGATGGCTTTGTAATATAAAAAATAATAAGTTCATTTTTTATTCGCCGAAAGAATGCATTAAATAATAATATTTAATCAACTCTTTCGATGTTGAGAAATAGACTTATTAAGAGTGCTTAGTCAAAGTAACGTAAAAAAATATTTCTGAATTTTATACAATTACTTGGATAGAGTGATTGTAGTCATTAATAGATGACAAACAGAGGACATAAGGCCTTTTCTCAAAATCAGTTTAGTTGAGCATTGCAACATTTATGTAGTTAATAGTACTCAAAGTAGCTAAAACCATCGGAACTGTTTGGGCTCAGTATACTTACACTGTTCCATTTTTTTCCATTTTTGATTAATCGGAAAACGTTTTTTTATACAGCGCAGCGCGAGGAAAGATTACGGCAAAGATACAGAACAATAGACGGTTTTGTTTGCGTTCACAAATAATCTATCCGAAGTTACTAGATTTTTAGTGATAATATCTGCGACGTTGTCAAATTTGCTGAAAATCTATCGACATTTATCGATGCGCCTGTGACTAGTTTTGCATCGATGAATATCGTTACGTCTAAGTTACAGAATCACCCTACGTCGCTAGCATCGTCGATGCAAGCGACAACTGTCGCTAGCTAGCGACAGCGATAATTGTCGGTAGAGAGTTACAGAATCCTGCTGCAGGAATCGATCGTCTTATTGATTATCGACAAAAGTAGTTGATAGAGCTCTACGACGCTCATGAATATCAATCGTTTCCCCACCCCTTTCGTCGCGCGAGCGACATAGGTTCACGGGACCAGAGTCGAGACTCTGTGTCTGCCAGCCCTACCGTACAGGAGTCTTGCCTGATTAAGAATTATATTTGCGCCTATATAAAATTGCTATCGACGTTATAACGTCCATAAAATTATTAAATAATTGTAAGATTATACGTGTGTGAGGGTGGAAGATACCCCGCCAACCCGTCGATTGTAATCTGTCGAGTGAGAGCCCATCAAGGGGAATATATATCTATATCGCTATCGACCAAGTAAGTCTCAAATAAATAACCTTTGTTAATGCAGTGCTATCTCTATCTTTCTTTCTCAGCCTGTAGATATTCTCGTTAAATTTATAAAAGTATATTGGGTCATCCAGCGTCCCCGACCTTGAGCGGGGTCCGAATAGTCGGCCAATAATTATTAAAAAAAAGGTCATTTACAAGAAATATCATTTACTGGTTTTGGAGAAATCAGTTGGCGCCCAGTTTAATTATTTATTCAATTAAAATAAGACTGAGTTTCGTCTCATGAGCCCCGACAGCTCTGACCCAGCCGCTTTGGGTGGAACTTTTCGGATAAAAGAAAATTGTTCTGTCTCAGATGGAAGAGGCTTTATTAGCTATCCTGATGAATGAATCCAGTAGTAGTAGCAGCACCAGCAATAATAACAGCAGCAGCAGTTCAAATTCTTCAAGCGATGTTGGTTTCAACCCGCTATTAGAAGAAGATGACTACGAAAATGATCTTTTATTCCCCCTTCACAACTTTCCAATGGACGGACGTGAACGACAGCGTGTGCAAAATTTTCTCGAAACAGTTCATGCTAAAAGCAACGAGAAGTTTAGGGAAGATTTCAGATTGGAGCGGTCAATTGTTAACATATTATTAGGTAATTATGTACACATATTTCACCATGGTAGTTGCATACTGATATTTTTAAAAGAAAACCTAGTACATATACGTCAATATATTTGCACAAAGTTTGGAAAATAGTGGATTCATTCCAACCCATACCTTTGGAAAGGAAAAGAAACCTGCTGAATTGTGTTTATTAATGACACTTTGGTTTCTCGGCAACAAGGAGTCATATAGTTTATTGTCAAATCTCCTTGATATTTCATTTTCATCTGTATTTCGCATAGTGCGAAGAGTCATTGATTGGCTCATTACACTTGTTCCTCAGTTCATTAAATGGTTAGAAGGAAATAACCTTGTGAGAATATCTGAGAGATTTGAAAATGTAGCAGGTATTCGTGGTTGTATTGACGCAACAGATGGTTCTCATATTCATATTAATAAGCCAGAAGGAAATGGTAGGGTATATTTCAACAGGAAACAACATTATTCTATTCTACTGCAAGCTGTGGTTGACTGCGACCTAAAATTCACGAATGTAAATTGCGGGGACTCGGGCTCTTTTCACGATGCCAAAATGTTAAGAAGATCCGATCTATTTGTAGTAGCCAAACAGAATCGCGAAAGAATTTTTCCTAACAATAGCTTTTTATTAGGCGATAAAGGATATAATGATGTAGCACAAACGTGGCTGGTTTGTCCTTTTCGGAACAACGGAAATTTAACAGTTGAAGAAGATGAGTTCGACACGAAAATTTCTCAAACGCGTGTAGTAGTCGAACTAGCCTTCGGCATTCACAAGGGTCGTTTTCGTTTACTGCAAATGATGTCTCTTCGAGATATTTAATTCATGATACGAGTTGTTGTCGCATGTTGCGTATTGCTCAATATTTGTTTTATAAACGGAGATAATGGGGAAGGTTTATTCAATGACGAACTTGATCAACAATGGAATGACATGTCGGATAATGGAGATGTAAATGAGTTCGAATTCAATGATATTCCGATGACTTGATTTACTAATATATAAATGTAAGCAGTAGATGTATAATTCAAAATTTATTTGCTACATATTTTACGGAACTTATTTTTCCAAAATTTTATCGATAAACTCCATTTCATCTTTATGAAATTGTATATTATATAAATGTACGCAATAAATGGACAATTCAAAATGTAAATGCTAAAGATTTGATGCTGCATAACTGTAAGCGTTAAATAAATTGAGTAGATTTTGTATCAAAAGTTTTTTTTTACTTTGTCTTTGGGGAGAAATAATGATACCATCTTAGAGTTTAAGTACATAAAAACTTTGGTTTGATAAAACTATAAGTATTAAGTATAGTATGTTCGCAAATAATTACTCAGAGATTTATACGAACTAGTTTACTTTAATTTCAGTTCAATATACATTGTTGTTCAACACGGGTGACGCGGTAGCCGAGAGCTCGAGAGCTGAACTGCCCAATCCTCTGTCGCTTGGTCGGGCTTTTGTCTCGAGCTCCTCTCCCAGTGCGGTACACAACATCCCTCGACCCTAGTTTAGTCGTAAGCCTATGTAGACTTTCTTGGACGTTCTCAAAGATTGTAGGCACGCTCCTCGCGTGGTTGTTTTTCTTTTTCTCTTTCTGACTGAGTACCTCCTAGTTTTGTTTTAATTTCTCCTCCCGTTTTTGGCATTTTCCGAAGGTGATCGATGTGACGTTGATGTTTTATTCCAATGCCGTTTTCACGAACGGTGTAGGATAATGGATCTGTTTTGTTTTCGACGATCGCTCGAGCCCATTTCGCGCCTCTTTGTCTATGCGTTCGCATTTGTACTTCATCGTGGAGCTCTAACTCCCGAGCGCCGTCCGGAGTTTTTTTTTTTGTTTTATCCTTCTCTGCTTTTTCTTTAATATCCGTTGTCTTTATTGCGTCAAGTGGAATACGCAATTTCCTGTTTATCATCAACTCTGCCGGTGTAATTCCTGTGTCTGCATTTTGCGTCGAATGTTGTTTTAGTAGAAATCTACTAATTGTTACCTCCCAGTCTCCTTCTTGCAGTATTTTGAGAGATTTTTTTGTCGTTTGTACGGCTCTTTCTGCCTGTTCGTTTGATGACCGATGATACGCAGCAATGAAAACGAACTCTATACCATTTCTTCGATAGAACGTTTCCATTTCACTAGAACGGAATGCTGTGCCACTGTCTGATACAATCGTGCGCGGAAGTGCAAAAGTTGCGAAAAGTTTACGAAATTCGCGGATCACGTTGTCCGATGAGGTGAATTGGAAGGCGTCTGACCTCGATCCATTTCAAGTAGGCATCCACAATAATTAAAAATATTTGTCCCTGGAAAGGCCCGGCCAAATCCACATGGAGTCGAATCCATGGTTGGCTTGGTGATTCTCAAGTTTTTATTGGCGCTCTAGGCGGGTTATTTCGTACCTCTTGGCATTTACCACAATTTTTTATCTTCAGTTCGATGTCATTGTTTATTCCTAGCCACCAAACGTACGATCGGGCGTACGCTTTCGTAGCAACTATTCCCGGATGATTCGCGTGTAAATGGTTTATTATTTCAGGTTGTAATTTCTTCGATACAATTACTCGTGCTCCCCAAGTCAGACATTCGTTTATTATCGACAGTTCTTCCCTTTTTTGCCAAAACACTCGAAAGTCCGGCTCGATTTTTTCAGGCCATTTTGTTTGGAGCCATTTTTTTATCTTTCGCAATTTATTGTCGTTCCGTGTTTCCTCCGCCAGCTCTTCTGGTGTGATAGCATTTCTGGTGATCCCCTCAAGCATTAGTACCGCTCCGACTTTTTCATCTTCAACGGCCTCCTCCGCCATGGGGAAACGAGACGGTAAATCGGCGTTCCCATGCTTTTTGGCTGGTAGATAGATCAAGTCATAGTCGTACGCCGATAGTATTATCTCGTATCGATTCAATTTGGCGAGATCATGTCTGGATTTTTTTTCTTATTATCAAATATTCCCAGTAGTGGTTTATGATCTGTTATTAATTTGAAACTTCGCCCGGCTGTATATTGGTGAAAATGTTTCACCGCTTGAACGAGAGCTAAGACCTCTCGATCAAACTGTGCATAATGCCGCTGCGTCTTGTTTAGTGTTTTAGACGAAAATGCAATAGCTTTTTCTCGCTGATCTGGTAGCTCATGAGCCAGTACGGCTCTCGTACCGTGAGGCGATGCATCAGCAGAGAGTACGATAGGAAGCTTATCGTCAAAATGTATCAATACTTGCGATCCTGTGAGTTGTTTTTTTTATTTGTCAAATATATTTTGCTCTTTTTCCGTCCATATCTATTTCGCATTTTTGTCCAATAGCCGGTGAAGCGGTTCAGCGTCCCGTGTGCGGTTTTTTAGGAACCTGGCGTAGAAATTTATATCACCCACGAATACTTGAAGTGCTCGTTTGTTCTTCGGTGCGGGAATTTTCTTTATATCCTCCACTTTGTCGTTTAGAGTTTCAGTACCCTCTTTCGAAATTTTTTGGCTTAAAAACTCCATTGATTTCACCCGAAATATAGATTTCTCCACGTTTAAGCGGAGGTTTGCTTGTTGCAGACGCTGTAATACGACCAGTAGTCTTTGATCGTGTTCCTCGATTGTTTTGCATTGTATCTTTACATTATCCAAATATATCTTTATCCCAGGGATACCGGACATGATCATAACCATGTAGTTTTGAAAAATTCGTGGCGCCGCCGCTATACCATCTCACAGACGTAGAATGTTTAACAGACACATTGGTGTATTTATTGTCAATATTTTCTAGGTTTCTTCGTCTACTTGCAATTGTTTATAGGCATCCTTGAGGTTGACTTGCGAAAAAAATTCCCCTCCGTTTAGGGTTGACAATGCTTCTTCGATTGTTGGTAATGGATACTCCGAATTCATTATTTTCGGGTTCACGGTCGTTTTGTAATCACCCACTACCCGTATCTTTCCATTTAGCTTCCGTACGAATATCACTGGTGTTGCCCATATGGATTGATCTACTGGTTTCAACATGCCTTGCTGTACCATTGAGTTCAAAGCATCTGTAGCCGCCTCTTGTAGCCCGTAAGGTATGCGTCTGGCTTTTATGAAATGAGGCCTGGCGTTTTCTTTAAGTTGTATATTAATCAGTGGTCCGTTATGCCCCGTGAGTGTCGGCTGTGTGAGCGAAGGAAATTTTTCTAGCACAAGGTTTTTAGTAACGTGTTGTTCGGGTTCGGTGATGTTGTTTATACCGGTAACCTCTATTCCTAATGCTTCGAACCAATTTCTCTCTAGCAAATTTTGCCCTTGCTCATCAACTACCACTAGTGGTAATGTTGTTTCAATTTCCTTGTATTTAACCGAAACGTCTGTCGTTCCGAGGACGTTCAACTGTTTTTTTCCATATCCGAATAATGTTGTTTTTCGTTTCGCCCAACATGTTTCTTCTACAGGCCATAACCGATCATATGTTTTGTGACATTACAAGCATTCGAATATGGGCGGCAATATTTCGGATTTGACCGGACGGAAGGAGAGTGAGCGTTTGACCAGTCTGGTGGAACCGGCAATAAATCCGGAGGATAGAAGCGAAGGAGACTCTGCGGAAAGACGCCAACCTGTAAGACCGAAACTTATAATACTCCGCAGAAGTTCAAAATCTAGTCTATTTTTACATTACAAAACTCAATATACACAGTACGAAGTTCACCGAATATTCGATGTCGTTGCGATCCTTGCTGATTTCATCTCCACTCTGAACGTGTGCAAGCGACGAAGCCTGAAGGTGAACATCCAAATTCAAACTATCTATTGAACGAGAGCAATGGAGAAAATACGATCAGGATCGGCAAGTGACTCACATGGTGCAACCACATTCGAAGATTAAGACAAGCAAGCAGCATATTTCAACGTATTGTGTATCCAAGGCGTATCTATTGAATTGTGTGAATGTTCGAATGAATGTATAGCTTTTGATTTTTTATATGTACACTTTTATTTCTACCCTTTATTGCAATCTGTCTATTTGAATTATTTTATTTATACTATTTTATCTTTACAATTTTGGCGACTCTTTTATCTATAATTTATTTATTAATGTTCTTTAATTGTTCAGGTAGAATAAAGTGTTACAGTTTTTTTATTTATTAGCGGAAGGTGTGCCCCGTTATCGACTTCAAATTTGACTAATTTTGAGTTGATTTTAATCTCTACTATGTAATCATTTGTCTTTCCTTTTCCGCTCTTCGTTCGGATTACCGGACACGCGTATAAGTAAGTCATCGTCGCTCTCGTCAGTTCCCGTGCCTTTTCCTAAGTTAATTTGTTCTGTCTTTGATGATTTTTTTTTTCGTTACTCTTTGATGATTGAGGCTTTGAGTTTTTTTTTTTACTTATATTTGCTTATGCTCGACTAATATGTCCCGTTTTTTCGCTATATGTACGTGTTTCATTTTTGTAGAAACATTTATTCGCGGTATGATTTGTGTACCCGCATCTAAAACATGCATTTTTATTTGCATTCTCAATTGAATTTTTGTTATTGTTGTTTTTTTCAAACCTTTTTTTTGTAACTATTTTTTGAATAGCCAACGCTTCGGTTTCTTTAATTATTTTTTGTTGCATTTCTGCCGCATCTGCGTTGCAGGAAATTTCTAACGCTTTCTCTAAACTCAGACCATCTGGTTTTTATCGCTCATATACTCTTCGTGTCGTTGACATGAATATCGTTGCAGCTCTTCGTTTGCTATTCCTGCGACAAACCGATCGCGCAACATCGTTTCCAATGGTAATTTCCCCGTCGGTCCGGTAAATTTACAGTCTAACGCCAACTTCCGAATTTCGCCTACAAACTCTTTTAGCGTTTCTCTATTCCCTTGATTTCTTTTGTAAAACTTTACTCGGCCTAACAGCTCGTTCACTCGTTTCCCAAAGTGTTGTTGACATTTTTTCAATATGCCTTGCCACGATACACTCTTCGGTGCGTCCGGCAAACACAGCGACTTTATCACGGTATAATTTGCCCCACCAACGGCCGTCAAGAGCTTTGAACGTTTTTTTGTCTCATCGATTATATTATTTGCATCCAAATAAAATTTTACCTGCTCAATATAATCTTCCCACGTCTGTGTTTCCCTATCAAATTCGGTTATTTTACCGATTGATGGCATAATGGTAACTATTTGCACGTTTTCCTCGCTCCGGCTGATAGCCGACTTTACTATCGTATCTTTACCTACCGATTCCTCCTTCTCCTTGTTTTCAGAGTATATCTTTTTTGTAAAATCCGACAGCAGTTTTCTTACCTCATCCACCGTCGTCTCTTCCGTTATCGATAATCCAAAATGTTCCGAGATTGTCTGTAACTCCAATTTATTTAGCCCGTATATCCACGAGGTTTTACCAGCCAATACACTGCTTTCGATTTCTTTCAATCGATTATCATCCATTTTTTTTCACTTCTCAATCGCGAAAGTTCTTTGGTTCTCATCGCCATTTATTATGTTCGAAAATAATTACTCGGAGATTTATACGAACTAGTTTACTTTAATTTCAGTCAAGAGTCGCTGTAGCGACTCGAGACAAGTACATTTTCTCGACAGCCCGCGACACTCTTACTCCGCACAACTTGCTTATACACAGGACTATATCCATGTACAAAAATTTATTTTCCTCATAACCAACGAATTATAGAGTCTCGGAGAAAATCCACCAGTGTATATTTTTTCTTATTTTTTTTTTTTTCTTTCGATTGAGACTATAACGAAGGCTGTAGCTATAAGAATATCGCCGATATCGCTTTATAACATGATCGACTTCGTTTCATTCATTATTATAGAATTTCACGTCGTCATCGCACACTTTTTATTATTATGATTATTTACGCATGGAAGTCGCCATGACACCGATCCCATGACACCCGGCAACGAGACTGAAGTATGGAGCGTAGAGGTAAGGAGAACCGTCTCTGTGTATTAAAAGTATCCGTAAAAATGTGCTACGGAGGGGTGGCGCTACAGTAGCCACCGGGTGATATTTAAGAAGAGCGCTAAAAGTTATTAGAAAAGGAAAGGGAAATAGACAAGGACGGAAGAACTTCCGCTCAATTATGGCGCACTTTTGAAAATAAGAATACAATAAAAACACATAATCAATCGTTTGCTTATGATTTTTTAACGCCTGATTTATTTTTAAAACATTAAAAAAATTAATAAAATGAGTGAATAGCATGTACAAAATTTAAGAACAACAATTATTCGAAAGAAAAATAATTAAAATCAATTTCACAAATGTCAGTTTTTTGATTAAACAATTAATTTGGATAAATTAAAAGAAATATCAAATAATTAATGCTTCAAAACAGTTTTATTCGTATGTTACGGCCTCCAGACTTCTTATTCCTTTCCCACACTCTTAGTTACCTCATGCTCTGTAGTCTACTCTTATCGTCTGTAACTCGCGGCTAGCTTGCCTTCTACATCCCGCTAAACTAGGCAGATCCATCCTAGCGCTCAAGCAAGACACCTATCCCTCTAAACCAAGACCATACCTTTTTCGTTCGACCGACTCCGTTGCATTGACTATTAATAAACAATCATATACTTTAAATCGTTTACCTTCCCTTAATACCGATTCCTTTCTATTCCATTCACTTCCTGCACTGGGAGTAGTAGCACGCGAGTGCATAGTCGACGTGAACGGACCCTATAATAGCCAAATAACACCTTGGCTGGGCGTGGAGTAAGCTCCGATTACCGCTCATCGGAGCCTACGCAATCTACCTCGTAACACGTATAAAAAATATAAATTACTTTCTAATTTAAATGTAACTACAAAAACAATCTTAAGGCGGGTTTTACAGATAAAAAACTTATATTAATTTATAACAATAAAATATATTATTTAACATTGAATATTTGAGTCTTTGATATAAGTCTTTTATTTAAGAAAGTAATTTGGCATTTTTTCTGTTTGTCTTTGTCTTAATTTTTGCTTCGTCATAGCGCCTATTTGCAGATTTCACCAGAAAATGAGCGCGCATAACAATATAAATATCAATTATTTTCTTAGTTAATTTATATTCATGCTCAAAGCATCCAACTTTCAATAAAACTTCTTTCTTAAGCTCTATTGATATGTCAGAAATTGTTTCCAAATTGGTGAGATTTTTACTAATAGCTCTGAGAACACACTTTTCTAATTGCTTAGTTAGACTAAATAATTCATTACTGGCAAAAAGTAATCCTCCATATAAATCCATTTTACAAATAACATCGTTTCTCTGTAATTTTTTACCAGCTTCCGCACTCATTTGTATACATTGTAAACAATTCACACATTTCACAATTTTTTTCAACTTGCGAACAATATAACCAGCAATATATGATTGGACGGCATCACTGGTTACAGCCTCGTTGTAATCATGGTCTGTGTCGATGGAAGAGCCTTTAAGTATTAGCTCAGTGCTTTCCAACATATCATCGATGCTTTGAAGCCATAAACCCTTGCTATCTTTATTTGAAGAAGTTAAAACTTCCTTAGCGTCTACTAGACTTTTTAGAAGATCCGTGCCCGAAACATTACACTCTCTTGGTGGACGTATGAGGGAAAAAGAAGATGCTAAGCGATATACTTGGGCAAACATTTTTGGATCGGGATGATCATTTCCTCCACAAGAATATCTCATGACAGAAAAAAATCTCTGAAATTGAAAGTAGATAAATATCCATTAGGAAATAATAGTAGTAATAATAATAATAATAATAATAATAATAATAATAATAATAATAACAATAATAATAATAATAAGTAATGGTAAAACAATGTTGATTTGTATAACTACCTCCAAAGGGTCTTGGGATAAAGTTGCTGTCATCAAATATTTAAAATCACATACGTCTTTGAGCATGTCCAAAATTTCTAGTGTTGCCCGTAAGGTAACTTTTAACCCTACTGAAGTACTCCTCGAAACAGGTATTTTCTTCTCAAACTTTTCCCAATCTTCAAAAAATTGCAGGAATTTCAGTATTGCCTGAAATACGTTAATACAAAATAAGTATAGAAGCATTATGACCATGTAAAAAATCATTGATAAAACAATAACAAAAAAATTATGAAACAATAGAAAAATTTGCAGATTTACAATTTCTTGAGTTCATGAATGCATACAGACACAGTATTTTAAATTTCTTTTGAAACGTTCTTCACCTACAAAAATTTTGATCAGATAAATTTTTGCAAACTACTTGTAATATAACAAGTTTATGTTTTGCATTGAATACCTGAGAGTCTTTGTATGGCACCAATTATCGTAATATGAGCCAAAGCTTTCTCAATTGGTAATTTTCCAATTGTATTTCGCGCCTCTTCCTCTAGATCATCTTGTAGTACCCCCACTCCACGCCAGTGTTACCACATGTTTACAGTAAAACTAGAAACTTTTGGTCTCCTCCGTTGGTCTATCTGTCTGGACTATCATTCTTCATCTTTGTGCCGGTGAAACCACATGTGCTTTTTATAAGTTTTTTACAAATTGTATAATGATGGACAAGAAAAGATACCGAGGTTATTCAGACGAGGAAGAAGAAAAGGAGAATCGAATGGAGAAGCGACTGAGGCGACTGGAGGATGCGATTTTGGAAATACGAGACAATAAGCGTCACAAGAAGAGACGTCGTAAGTTTATGTTTCCTTTATGTTCCAGAATATTCGATAGGATGCATCGGCATGCCTCTGGCCTATATGGCAGAGATTGGCGTTCGATGGTCACTCGTTTAGGCACTAACCTATATCGAGGAGTTATTACTCAGACCGGGCAAATGTTTCGAGGCCACCCGTGTAGGCTCTAACCTACACGGAGGAGAGTTTCTCAAGGCGCATTACTCGAGGCACCCTATAGGCCCTAACCTATAAAGGGGAGTTGAACTCGGCCAAAACATGCCCGACGTCATTGCTAAACGTTCTAACCAGGAGGCAGAAAACAATGAATGAAAACCTATAGGTTTCAGACGCATACCTGACGACCACGGAATAACGTCGTCATTTTTGTTTTTACTTTCGTTGATAGGACGTCACCGAAGCTCAAGGTCCTCATCGTCAGAGGCCAATCGGCGACGGCGTAGCAGAGGAAAAAGCAGAGGAAGAAGCCAATTTCGAAGAAGCTCTTCGAAAGGATCCAGCGTGTATGACGAATCGATACAGCGAGAACTCTCTTACAGCCCTTCAGAGCAATTTGTCGATCAGACCGCTGCGCAGGTTGGGAGCTTGTCAAGCTCATCCGCAGAGGAACAAGTGGTCCATCATACTGCTACGCAGGCAGTTTTGGGACAAGATCCTCCTGCGATAAACAAAATAACCCAACAGACTGTCACGGTTACACAGTCAGGGGCTCCGCAGGGGTCCAGCGCAGCTGACTTGCTGGTCCGGCAGACTGCGCAGAGTTCTGTTGTGACAGAACCAGTGATCCAGGCTAGCGCTCTACACCTGAATCCTTCTCAGAGTCACAGCGTAGCTGGCGAGGAAACACAGTCAACCCAGGCAGCGATCTGTGAGGGTTCACTCGACCCCGCGATCCTAGAGATCTTAGGGAGACGTTTGTTGGAGGATCGAGTTCTGGCAGAAGCAATTCCTAAGGACTTAGTTGTTCGTTTGGAAGAAATCCTAAAGACGGGTTTGCCCACAGAGGACAGAGTCTCTCTCATAAAAAAGCACCCTCCGCCGTCCAATTGCGTCACCATCGATCCACCGAGAGTCAATCCCGAGGTTCAGGCGTCTTTACATGGGTCGGTTGTAAAGAGAGACGAGAGGATTCACGCAAAGCAGTCGAAGATCACGGCGTGTCTCGCCGCAATCGTAAAGGTTTTCTCGAAAGTTCTAGAGGGCGAAGCTGAAAAATTACTCATTCTCGAGCTATTGGGCGACGCTTCGAGACTGTTAGCTGACCTCCTCCACGACGAGTCGATCATAAGGAAAAGCCTGATCCTCGCGAACTTAAACGTGTCGTGTAAGGAGACCTTGAACGCTACTGTCCCAGATGAATGGCTGTTCGGACAACAATTGGAGGAGAAATTAAAGGCGGCGAAGGCACTTGAGAGCTCGCGCAAGGAGCTGAAAGCTCCTCAAAAGCCACAGGGACAGAAGAATTCAAAAAACTCGACAGCCCCGCCGCGTCGTCCTCAGAACAACCAGAGATTTGCTACGACGTCAGGCGGGAGAAAGGAGCCGAGGAATCAAGGATATTCGTCATTCCGCCGAGACAACCACAAGAACGGGACCAACTGGAAGAACAATCAGAAGTCGGAGCGGAGCAACAACCGGAAGCGTTATTAGAACCAGTAAGTTCGACTGTCGGAAGACTTAGATTCTTTAGACAAGAATGGGAACAGCTAACGCGTAACCCGTTAATATTATCGTGGATAGAGGGCTACAAGATACCCTTCGAGTCTCAGCCATGTCAGTCTACCTTTCCGAGGGGAATCTTCGATTCCAAAAAAGAGAGGGGGGCGATGGCCGATATAGTAGCGAAGCTGCAACGGAAGGGTGCTATCCGCCAGTGCGACAGCACTCACGGCGAATTTCTTTCTGGCATTTTCCGGGTACCGAAGCCGGATGGTGGTTCTCGATTTATTCTGAATCTAAAGCAGTTGAATGAGTTCATTCAGACGGAACACTTCAAATTGGAAGATCGAAGGACCGTTATAAATCTCTTGAGCAGGGGTTGTTTTATGGCAAAAATTGACTTGAAAGATGCCTATTACTCGATTTCGATTGCTGAATCTAACCGAAAATTTTTAAGATTTCAATTCGAGGGTCAGCTTTATGAGTTTACGTGTATGCCCTTCGGGCTCGCCACAGCGCCATATGTTTTTACTAAACTGCTAAAGCCTGTAATGACCGATCTGAGGCGACAAGGGTATTTTTCGGTCATCTACATCGACGACCTTTTGCTCGTCGGTAGGTCTTTTGAGGAATGTCAAGCGAACGTTCGAGTCACGTGCTCGCGTTTGCAGAAATTGGGATTTACAATTAATGACGAAAAATGTCAGCTAATTCCGACAAACAAATGTAAATATATCGGGTTTTGGTTTGATTCGCTAAGTATGACTATCGAGCTTCCAAGGGAGAAAAGATTAAGAGTCAAACAATTGGTTTTAAAATATAGCCGTATTCAACGTTGTAAAATTCGCGAGTTTTCAGAATTTGTCGGTAGCGTTGTCTCGTGTTGTCCAGCGGTTAGATATGGCCTGGGTCACACAAAGGCATTCGAGAGAGCACGATACCTTGCCTTGGAGCAAAATAAGGGAAATTACGACGGTTATATGACCCTGTCTCAGGATCTTCATTCGGATCTGAAATGGTGGGACAGAGTTATCCTCTCCGCAAAAAATTCAATTAAAGCTCCTCAATATTGTCGGGAAATCTTTACCGACGCGTCGTTATCAGGTTGGGACGTTGCTTGTGGAAGCGAGAGATCTCACGGATTCTGGAGTAAAGAAGAAAGGAAAAATCATATTAATATACTAGAACTCAAGACGGCTCTTTTCGGGTTGAAATGTTTCGCCGATAACTTGAGAAACTGCGATATCCTCTTGCGGGTGGATGACACCACAGCTGTGGCGTATATTAATAGAATGGGTGGCGTCCGTTTTAAAGAATTAAACCGTCTAGCTCATTCGTTATGGGACTGGTGCGAGACAAGGGGAATTTGGGTCTTCGCGTCCTTTATTAGTACGAAGGAGAATACGGAGGCGGATTTCGAATCACGTCGGCTTGAACTTGAAACCGAATTCGAGCTGTCAAACGCAGCGTTTCATTCGATAGTCCAGAAATTCGGGAGACCCGAGATCGATCTTTTTGCGAGTCGAATAAATTCGAAATGTAAAAAATATGTCTCTTGGCTACGCGACCCGAACTGTACAGCCGTAGATGCTTTTACTATGTCGTGGGAAACGATTTTTTTCTACGCATTTCCACCATTTATAGTCATTCCGCGAGTCCTGAGAAAAATTAGAGACGAAAACGCAACGGGTATTCTTGTAGTCCCTGACTGGCCAGGACAAGCTTGGTATCCACTCTTTCGGGCCCTCTGTGTTAGTGAGCCGCTGATTTTTAAGCCTAACTCGAAATTATTACTTTCCGCGAACAGGGAACCTCATCCGTTATGGCAGCAAACTACCCTGGTGGCCGCAATGTTATCAGGAAAGCCTTCGAGATAAGGAACGTCCCCGAGGAATCCTTCGAGTTAATGCTGGCTTCGCTCCGCAATTCATCGATGAAGCAATACGACGGCGCGTTGAGGAAATGGTGGTCTTTTTGCTCAGACAGGAACGTCAGCCCTTTCGATAATTCGATTGAAAACGTGTTACTATTACTAACCAACGAATATAACAAGGGAGCATCTTACGGATCCCTAAATTGTCTAAGATCGGCGTTAGCCTTAGTTTTGGGACCTCACGTGGGGCAAGACCCTAGAGTAAAAAGACTGTTTAAGGGAGTGTCTGAGTTGCGTCCTCCGAAACCCAAGTACGACGAAACGTGGGACCCTAAGATTGTCCTGGATTATGCGGCCAGTCTAATGCCTAACGAAGAGATTTCGCTCAATAACCTCTCGCTAAAAGTTGTCACCCTACTCGCACTAGTCACGGGTCAACGAATGCAGACTCTTTCATTAATTAAGATACCGAATATTCAGAACCTGGGTGAGAAGATGCAGATTAAAGTTCCGGATAAAGTAAAGACTTCGGGGCCCAACAGAAGACAACCTTTGCTAAATGTACCATTCTACGAGAAAGATAATAGTATATGCGCTGCAACAGCTTTGGTGGTATATCTTAAGCGGACACAGGATCTCAGGGGCGCCGAACAAGCATTATTTGTTGCAATCAAGAAACCATACGGGGCGGTTTCAGCCCAGACTTTGAGTCGGTGGGTGAAAAGTATGTTAGAACAGAGTGGCGTGGACACAAATATTTTTTCGGCGCATAGCACTCGACATGCTTCGACGTCGGCGGCGGATAAGAAAGGAGTAAATATAGACTGCATAAGGAAAGCGGCAGGTTGGACCTCAGCCTCTCAGACCTTTGCGAGATTCTATAACTTACCTGTGTGTAACGATAAGGACGCTTTTGCCAAAGCAGTTTTAGATAAATAAGAAGTTTTCATTTGTTCGAGTAGCTATTTTTTGTTTTGGTTGTAGTTGTACTACACTTTTGGGTTGTTTGTTACTTGAGAATATATTCATTTTCAACAATTCACCGTGTTTTGGTGCCGTAATGATCTTTAAACATCTACAAGATGATCTAGAGGAAGAGGCGCGAAATACAATTGAATGATTAAACGAACTTACCTGTAAGTGAAGTTCTATCATAATTGTATGTAGCGCCTCTTCCGAATAGATCAGTCCCACCCATAGGTAACCCAACTCTGTGTACTGTGACGTGGATTTTTCCTGCTCCTCGGTCACTCGGAGAAAATGACTGAGAACTTACCGCGTGCACAATAATTTGGCGTCCACGATGTACCCTGGATCTAAAACAATATCGCAAAGTTTTTGTTGGGCGCCTGGCGTGATTAACACGCCTCGAAATCATTAATACGCTATTCCTCGGGCATATGCCCGATAGCTCAGTACCGCGGAGAGGGGAGGGGTAATTTTTGGAGAGAGAGAGACACCCGAAATACACACGCTATTTAACAAAAGTAAAAGAAAATCTTATATTTCATCATAGCGGTGATACAAACAAAAGAAAAATATAATTCAAAAATCGCTCATCGCGAGTCTAAAACTAAATAGAAAATTACACGTAACCTACTCTATTTCTTACTCTAATGAGCTCGCGGCTCCCTAACTAAAACGTCACTCGACGATCACAAACATCCTCATACGCAATTCTCAAAACGTCACTCGACGATCGCAGCATCCTCATGTGCAATTCTCAAAACGTCACTCGACGATCGCAACATCCTCATGCGCAATTCTCAAAACGTCACTCGACGATCGCAACATCCTCATACGCAATTCTCAATTCGCAAATTCGCCATTTGTTCTCCATGGCGATGATTGCTCGAAACGAAACTAAAACTAATTATTCAACGGTGCGCCGTCAGGTCTCGCAAACTAAAACACCATGCTCAAACTTCTCGTCTCAACTGCTGCGCAACGCAACGGCAATTTCGACTATACATCGCCTAACCTCGACTAAACACTATCTTAACTAAACGTAAACTTAACTAAGCGCAAGCACCACTACATTTAACTTCAACTATACACAAGCTCAAAGTAACTCAACTCAACCTACATTATCTTAACTAACGGGTACGGAACTCAATGCAGGCGCAACTAAACGTAACCTAAACTATACGCAATCGCAACGCATCCGAACTTAATTCTTTTCAAAATTCCCCAAAACGTTACTCGCTAATCCGAGCACTCTAATTTGGTGCTTCCCGACCTACTCGAGAGGTGACACAAAAAGAAAACGATAACGCGGCTCGACCCGGTACGGCGAAATTCGGCTATACTTGGTTTCACTAACGAGAAAGATTCAACTAAAACCCGTGACTCTACTCAACTTTTTCAGAAACTCAAAATTTACTTTACTCTAACCCGCGTACTCAGGCTACGGTCATCAAGCAAGAGAATCGGCAAAAGAATTTCGAGTACTTTTCTACAACGCAAATCCAAAACGGCTATCCGTTACTCGGCAAGCCTCTTCACAATTATGCTCGAAATTCAATCGCGGGGATAGAAGCAGCGCTTACCTTCTACATCCTTGCAACCCCCTTTCCATTCCCTTCGCAATTTTTGGGCGACTCCATGGCTTCGCGAAACTCCCCCAAAACGCGACTACTAATCACGACCGCCAGAACTAGAGTGGTTTCAAAAACCTACCACCTGCCGCAACACGGATCTCGATACGCCATCCCACCCGTGACGTCATACCCCCAAGAATACGCAATAATCGATCCGTCATCGATTTCGTCGATCGCGCAACTCGACGCGCACCTTCGATCGCATCGCTGCGCAGAACTTAAAGCTAGCTCGCAATCTCGTCCTCCGCGCAGCTCCATGACGTCTTGGCGGTGAGCGTGGTGCTCCCTCGTCGCTAGTCGGTCCGTCGCGAGTCCGCTGGTCAATTGTTGGCGGGGCGAAGGGGAAGAGGCTGCGGCGCGCCGGCCGCCAGCGGGAATCGCGTCCACCTTGGATTCCCGCGATGCGGGGATCTGCGTCGGCTCCCCCTCCGCAGCCTCGACATCCTTCCTTCGCAATTGTTGCTAGTCCGCCATTTCGCAATTTCCTCGAATTCGGTGTCGACTTCTTGCCTGATGCCGTTGTAGCTCGAAAAATAAAAAAAAAACAAAAAAAACTGAAATATCTTACGCTGGTCGCTAAAGTGTCCCCTCTCGTAGTTTCGGATGCGTGACTCTAGTCCTGGCGCTCTTTTCCAAAAACTTCGCGACTCAATTTCGGCAATTCCTCAATTTTTGGTTTCGCCCAGGGTTCAAGGAGCCCCTTGTAACGGGCATCAAAAATGCCACGTTACAGTACACAGAGGTAAACCCAAAATATTACGGCAAATACTTTGAAGAAATGATAGTCCAGACAGATAGACCAACGGAGGAGACCAAAAGTTTCTAGTTTTACTGTAAACATGTGGTAACACTGGCGTGGAGTGGGGGTACTACAAGATGATCTATTCGGAAGAGGCGCTACATACAATTATGATAGAACTTCACTTACATGTAAGTTCGTTTAATCATTCAATTAAACCTACAAACTTATAATATTTTGTTATTTTGTTTCATTTTATAATGATTCTTACCTGTTTGTTACGACAATCATCTTTAACGTACAGAGCATCTCTTGGTATACGCGATGACATAGCTTGGACTAAGTTGAAAATGAGATCAATAAACTTTTGCGTTGGAGTCGAATCTTTCAATTTATTGCACATTGGTTGGTAGTGTGCCATCGCAACAGATACCTCATGACCAAACACCTGTAAGATAATTTATAATAAAGTAATCAAAGAAAAGAGGATCATTTCAGCAGCAGATATTAGTAAAGATTTTGAAATATACATACTTCAGTTGCTAGAGGAACATTCATCGCTTGAAAGCCTTTCGGATTCAAGTGCGCTGGTGTTAGCTTGTAAGCAATTTTCATGTTTGGTTGACGATAATTTTCCTCTTCTAAGAGAGCTTCCCAATGCCGTTTTTTAACAGTTCCGTAAGGTGTCTGAAAAATTTATTATAGTAATAATAACAGCAACTAAACAAAAATATTATTTATCAATTATACCTTGAACTCTTGAAGTCTATCATCTAACGTAGAAGTTCGAAAGCATTTGAGTAAATGATTGAAATCTGATATCATCCATAATCGCCTCAAGCTATCGCAAGGATGTTCACAGCTGATGTTGTTTTCGTCTACACCAAAAATTTTCCAAACGCCTCGATTCCATGATGCACCATCCATAACAACAGCATCAATACATATAGCACTATTTTCCATAAGCACGACCCAGTGAACACAATTATGTCAAACTGATGTCAGAATGACGTCATGTCACGTCATGATTTACTTAAGATGTGAGTCATATATGAGTCACATATGACTCATAATTTCCCACTTCCTGACGTAAGAATCTTACGTAAGATAAATGACGTAAATATGACCTCCAATTGACATCATTATGACTTGACTGGCGTCAAAATGACATAACTCTGATGTCATAGAGAAGTAAAGTCGGTACCGGAAGCTTACAAAAATATGACGTCCAGCTGACGTACTTGTTATTTAGCTGACGTCAAGATGACTTAAATTTGAGGTAAAATAGTGATATAAAGTTGCGTCCAATGCTTACAAAATTGTAACGTCTGGCTGACATGATTATAACTTACCTGACGTCTCGGTGACATAACTCTGATGTCATAGTGATAAAAAGTATTTAAGAATGCTTATAATAATATAACTGTTACAACAGACCTTGTAAAGTCAAAATGTTTATATTTTTCATTTATAAATAGTGATTATTTTGTTACTGTACCTCTATTACAATATAATAATTGATTTTGAAATGAGTTTATATATTTTATTTGTGACAATATCCTAATATTTTCAATGTTAAAAAAATATTTAATGTTTGCATTTAAAGAAAATTTGCGGTAAGTTAAATTTGGACACTAAATATAAAAGTAAAAATTAAGAAATGTCATATGAAATTCCACTTATGAATTATTAAATCAATATATGATACAACATAGAACATAAATAGAAAAGTATCGTTGATCGTTTTTTTTCATACCGTCGTGACATTAGTATTATGTCACTCGTATGTAAAAGAAAGACCGGAAGCTGATCAATTTTACGTAAAAATATGAGTTGTTTCTTACGTAAGCATATGATGGTATTATGATATTCTTTTGACATCAGAATATGACTTGTAATTTATGTAAATGTATGATTTATTTCTTACGTAAATAATATATAAATTTATGACTTTGATGTGACGTCACACATATGACAGGGATAAGACATAATATTCACCTAATATTTAAGTCACAATCATGACGTCATATCAGAGTCATCAATAAAGTTATTTTTATGTCATATCTATGTAAAAATTCGATGATCTCTATGTGACCTATCTATGACGTCATATGGAGGTCATGTGTTCACTGGGGATACATTCTAAAATGAGCTTATGTAGTGGTTCGCTTTTACACGCATTCTTTGAAAGGAAGCAACCCAAGGATTGAACCCATCTACCTCTGAAAGGTACAAATTTAAAAACTAAGGCATGATCTGCCGTTTTATTTTTTAAATCATCGGGGGTATGTCTTCCCAAGTCCACAAAGCCACAAAATTTCATAGATTGTTGGTCGAAAAATACTCCTTCGCTCAATTTCATTTCGTCAACCAAAATCACCCCTCGTTTGTCTCCTTCCTGCATTGTCTCACATCTTTCTTTAAAGCTGTGAAAAGTAGCAACTTGGAAGCCATAAGCAGACGAACTAATTTTTCTGATAAATTTATTTAATGTATCAATTGACGGGAGAGGTAAAATGTTGCGTTTGCGTAAAAATTGATACATGGTTCTATTTTTTAAACGAATCAATGTACACTCGTATATCCATTGTAACGTATATCGTCGACCTTTCACACTTTTTTTTTTTGCAGCTGCAAAACATGAATTTACGGCATTTTGAAAGTCTGTAGGTAACTTCTGAATGGCATCTTGTACTACAGCCTCTGACTTTTTGGCACACTCGGACTTGGCCATAAATATTTGTTCTTTCAGTTGAATTTGCTGCAAAGAAGTTATAAATTGTAAACGTCACTAATTTAATAACAATATTAAAAAATTTGCAATATTACTAAATTCATGACATAGTTGATACTTTGCAACTGATTAACCTTCATGGTAGTGCTAAGGTTATCATTCTACGAAGTTTCAGTATAAGTAATATTAATGTCCTATTATAACTAATTAAGATACTAATATTTTTATTCAATATCGCATGAAAGGTGCCGCAAGTGCTAAAGATATAAATAATGATGTATTACAAACTTACAGTTATCCATCGGCAGCTTTTTACAACAAAAAATAATAATAAATTCATCGTAAGTTTGGTAACAAATATTTTGAAGATATCGAGTTAATATTTAACATTAATTAACAATCCATTCAAAAATGTCCAATACTATTTTCTTCGATATCTGTCTAAAGTGAAAAACGCTAATACCGCAGAATAATATTGTACTACAAATATTCGTTAATATTAGTTTAATGTCCTATTAACATTGAAAATTATGAAACAATTATTACTTATTATTATATCAACTTCTAATGTTTGACTACTACATCTATGCAAGCACAATAAATTAATTTTATAATTATTTTATTAACGTAATGATTACAATGTACAAAATTATAATCCTACTTTACTTTGTTGTAATTAGAATGAGAAAACTTGCTTTATTTAATAATAAAATCTTTTCTTCCAGAATTACAAAAAATATACAAATTTTATAGACAAATCTTCAATACACTGGAATAAGTGTAAAAATAATAACTATTTCAGCAAAAATATATATGTACAATTTTTATATACAAATCGAAACTATTTTAGCCGAAATATTATTGAGATTTCATTGCTCACGTTCGCTGAAGAATTTTTTGAAAATATTTCAGTTAGTATTCACATATGCTAAATGAATACTTAATGTTTATTTCTTTCGAATTTTTGTTACAATTATTCATGTCTCTGAATCCCTCGTAAGAATCTATTTTTGATTCACTACGCAGCCGTTGAAAGAGCACAAATATGAACATGAGTATTCTGTTAAAAAAACAAATAATGTGATAATATTGTAACACCATAATTACAAACCATAACCACAATGCCATAACCACAATACAAAAATTGTTAAAAATCTTGGATCCAGATTTTCAATATTTAATCGAACCAGCTTGATTAATAGTATAAATTCATGTTCATAGTTATTTAAAAAACTTACCGTTCTTTTTAAACGTTTGCATATTTTAAGTAGATTTGAAGCACGTCGTTTTATAGCTGTTACTCTCTCTAAATTAATGGAAGTTGAATCACGTTTCTGTAAGCGATTTCTTAAAATTCGACAAGATTTACATCTTGGATTGGGTTGATTTCTTTTGTAAGTATTTTCACTAATAATGACACCTTTGCAAATTCTCGAATATCTGAAAATTTACGTGATTGTTAAAATTTAAATCGTATTCAACCCTTCTTAGTAGTTCATTAATTTATGCATGTAAAAAATAAATCATTCTTACCTATAACTGTCGACTTGAGTGCCCACGCACAATGGCCATCTCTCTACAGATTTTAAGTAATCGTAAATATCACGAAACGAATCGATTTTCTCGTTCAATAACAATTCTTCATTATTAGGGAGAATCACCTGCAATGTTATATAAATCAATTATTGTTACTAAAAAAAAATAAACGGGATAAATTTACTCGGGCATTGATTAATACTTACTGTAATTGACGTATCCTCGTTTAATCGTAGATGGTTTACGATTTGCCTAGTAGTTTCGTCTATCCGCATGAATATCAGTCCATCTGGTTTATCTAAATATAACCAAGACGGCGGTAATGAAATTTTTTTGATCTCAGCTCTGAAATCTTCCAATTGTGCCCTTGCTTCGGTTTCCTGCTGATTTTCGATAATATCATGTACATGTTGACTTAACGGTGGTTCGTCTAAGTCTTGTTCTATTGGAATAATAGCGTCCATCAAATTATTAGAAAGTTCTTTATTTGTTAATATTTTTTGTTGCTCAATTTGATATTCTTCAATTTGACAATGCTGTTCATGTTCAGAGTGATTGAAATATATCGGGACAAACTGATGCTCGAGTCTTGGCAAAGCTTCATCTTTGAGTTGCTTTTTCCCTTTAGGAAAAATCTTGAGCTCCCCTTTTATAACAACCCTATCGTACATTCTTATGTCTTCCTCTTTAAAATGAAGATGGCAAATATAATCTGATGCTTTCAAATTAATTCCCAAGGACTTTTTCCAATTTTCCGATCTCACCGGTGTCTGAAAATTTAATTAAACAAATTATGTTGACATGTTGATTGACTATAAAAATTAAAAAAATAACATAATTATTCATGAAGTTAATATTTAATAAAACATTTATATACATATTGCTGGCTGGAAATAAGACGGAGGCTGAGACGAATCATCTTATTTATTTTTCAATTTACGCCCACTTGTACAACTTTTCGCCACGCAAATTTTGCCCATTGTTGTTAAAATGTTTTAAAAAGTTTTATAACATTCAACACTAAAAAATTTCTGAATATTTGATTCAAAGTTCACGAAAATTCTATTACTCTTAAAGTTTTCTCACAGCAATAATTTTCGGTTATGTTCACAAATAAATTTTGGACTACGTAAACTGTTGAAGTATAGTATACTTGACTTTTACTAACTACTCTACTCAGTGAAAATATTAAATTTTCTAACTCAGCATACTTCAATCCATTTACAATTGCTACATTCATGCCACATCCTTTGCATATGCTGGCGCCATTTTGGAGGGTTTTTGAACTATTATTTAGTGTTTGTAGCTGGACATTTTTTCAGCTTTCCCCCCATTTGAGACGGTTTTCCTTACCTCTAGCCTCCATAGACTGAAGTCAGCCGCACACTATGTCTGTTTTCGTGATATTTACGTGTTGGATTGCTTGCTTGATGTGTTTTGTCCACGGTTTTGTCAATAGCATGCAAGCAATTACGTGCACAATCAAATTCGATTAATCAACTTCTTTGCGCTATCGATCTGCCGTTTATCATGGTTTATGCCTGTTAGTCATAGGCCAATAGTACATGGGCTATAAAAGAATTGCATACAAAAACAGAAGGCGTTAGGTGATGTCGCTTGTCGATATCGAATTCGGTTTTTGCACGTAATCCGCCTCCTGCACGTAAAAAATTAGTACTGTGTGCTGCGGGTTTAACCTAAGTAGTATAGCAATGGGGGTTCTGAGTACAAACACCTTCTTTACCGACCGAGCCGCTCCGCGCACCCCAGACGCAAATCCTTGAAGGTTACCCCCACTCTCGTCAGATAAAACGTGCTCTGCCGTACCGACTAGAGGTTAAAAACGTGCAACCTTACCGACAGTTGTATCGGTCGATGGTGAAAAATCGCACTGCCTTACGGACAATTCTTATGGGTCAAGGGTCAAAATCATGCTGTTGTACCGACCGCAGGTCGGAGTCTCTATGTGGTGCTCGCCTGCCAACGGTAGAGGGCGCAGCGGAGGGCGTGAACTTTTTTACCGACCTGGATGACGGTTTCCCGTCCCGCATTCTTTTCCCACGACAGGACTGCTGATGTGTAACATTAATCACTTCAAATTCCGTTCCCACGGTAGGACTGCTGATGTGTAACATCAACCACCTCACATTCCTTTCCCACGTTATCAACCACGCGACATTCGAAAATTGATGGTTCCGAAAATTGTTTTTTAACCACTTGGATATCGCTGATGTGTAACATCGACCACCTCACATTTCTTTCCCACATTATCAACCACGCGACATTCCAAAATTAATGGTTCTGAGAATTTTTTTTCACTTACTCGGATGCCGGTTTGATATCAACCACGTGACATTCTTTTTGGCTTGTAACTGTCATGTGAACTCAACGATGAATTTTGAACGGGTTCAGTCAAGACCAGAGTGCAAGGTCGACCGATAGCCGCGGTACATTCAGAGCCATGGATCTGCGGTGTTGGGTTACTATCGCTCTGGGAATGCTAAAAGGTGCGCGCGCATACACAAACATACGTACAGCTGCCCTATAAAAAGAAAGCTCATCACTGCAAACGATCATTAAGTCTCAACTTGTCAAGTATACGTGAGGAAAAAGCTCAAGATGGAATCCGCGAAGTGTTTGAGATTGATCGATATTATGGAATCGGCGTACAAAATCTTGGACAAATCATCATCAACAGCAGAGATTCGGATATGGATAAAATTTGGAAGTTAAAATATTCGGCTTCTGAACAATATTTTGCGAGAGGCTTCATCGATTGGAGAAAAGATGAGAATTATTACAACGATTGGACTCTTGAAAGCGCTCGCGGAAAAATTCAAACGTCTTCAGAAAACGGGTGGAGGTACGCGAAAAGTAAGAAGAAGCGATCGAGTTCACTGGGAAGATTTGGAATCAGCTTTCGAGGGGAGAATTCGAACTGGATCCATCGTCAATTTGAAGCATAAAGATGTGGAGAGATTTCTAGAAGATGCAAAGGTACTAGCTGTGACGAGACTAAGAAACGCTCTGAAGAAAGACAGGAGCTTGAAAGCCAACGTTATCCTGGCTTGTAAATTTGCAGTTAGAAAAGATGATCACACGGTGGAAGAGATCAAATTTTTTAATACGAGAAATGAAATCATCCTCCAGACAACAGATATCAACGAATGGTTCATCGAAAACGCGACGGAGCGTTTATTGAAAAAGGTGGAAGATTCCCAGGAAAAGGATTCAGGCTGGTCGTTACTTGAAATTATAAATCTTACCGTCAACATTAACAAGTACGTGCCACTACCAGGCGGTGTCTTCACATACACACCACTACCCAAAGATATTCAAGATAAGAAGGCTGTCGTCAACATCCGTAACAGCAACTCGTATTGCTTTCTTTGGTCGGTCACCGCAGCTCTGGTCCCAGCCGACAACAACAATCCCAGTGAAATTACTTCATATCCGTATTTCAGCTCAGTGCTACAATACGAAGGTTTGCATTTTCCAACATCTTTAAAACAGGTTCCAAAATTTGAGAAACTCAACAAACTTTCAATCAACGTTTATGGTATAGATAGTACGGAAAAACTGAAGCGCAATGAAATCGCACCCATTTATTTGAGCCGAATACAAGTCTGACAAACCTGTAATTCATCTTTTAGCGATAGAAACTGAAATCACTGACGATGACGATGATGATGTTGATATGGAAAATTATGAAAAAAATAGAATCTTTCATTTCACTTGTGTTCGAAATCTGTCTCGATTAACAAGATCTCAAATTTCTAAGCATAAATGTCGTACTTGGTTATGTGATAGTTGTTTGACAAAGCACAATGTATTAATGCATGAATTTAAACAAAACCAACGTTATTCTACCTACAGATGAAGAAAAAATACTGAAATTTAAAAATTTCAAGTACAAAGAAACCGTTCCATTCTGCATTTACGCAGATCTCGAATGTTTACTGGAACCTACGCTTAAAAAGGTGGGTACAAGAACAATTTATCAGAAGCATCTTCCGTAAAGTATAGCTTACTATCTACATTGTGCGTTTGACGATTCGCTTTCAAAATTCAAAATTAATCGTCGAGAGACTTGCATTCAATGGTTTGTGAAGGAGTTAGCGGAATTGGCACATTCGTTAGAAGTTCATTTCAAAACTGTTGTACCGATGGAACCGCTCAATTTCAATCAAATCAACGAATTTCATTCAACAACAGTGTACCACATTTGTGAAAAACCGTTTACACTCACAGACGTGAAACATCGTGATCACTACCATTTCACGGGAAAGTACCGTGGTGCTGCTCATCGAGGTTGCAATCTAAATTACCAAAATCCGCACACTATCCCAGTGATATTCCACAATCTGTCGGGTTACGATTCACATTGTAATGATTCAAATATAACCGCGCAATGAACACGGCACGAGTGGATTAGGTTAGACCCAGGGAGTGGGGAACCTGGTCACAAATTTGAAATTAAGAGGCTTGGTCTATGTCTCTCCAGGAGGAAGGAGGTGCGGAGGTGTTCCTCTCTGAAATAGTCGACTAACTGAGAATAAAGGAAATCTAAACTACGAGGACATACCTATTAAATTAAAAATTAAACACTCCAAACCCAAGCCCAAATTTGAAAAGAGACGATAAAACAAAGAATATTAAAAGTGATATCAGAAAATATAGTGCCTCGACGAAAAACGGTTATTGACAACAATTTATAATTTCAACAATATCCGCCGATTTTAACAATATACACTGTTTTTAACCATATACACCTGGAATGAATGAATTGTGGAATGGATGAATGAATGAATTTTAAACATAATGACGGCTCATGTGTGGTTATATTTATAAATAAATTGAAATTTTCACTCTACTACTCATAGTTTGTAAAAGATTTTTAATATTGATTAAGCCTAATTTTTAATTTTCAAATAATCTTATAACATTTTCTGATCAAAGCCCTGGCTACATCGTTCGAGGGCACAATTGAGCTTCTACCCGTAAACAAAGAACAGTACATTTCTTTTACAAAATATGTCGAGGGGACAGATATAAAGTTTAGATTCGCAGATTCGTACCGTTTCATGCCCAGTAGTCTTGAGAAATTAGCAACGTATCTCGGTGATGATCAGAAATCAATCACACGAAAATTTTATCGTAGCTCAGATAAATTTCAGTTATTGACCAGAAAAGGAGTGTTCCCGTACGAATACATAGACAGTTGGGAGAAGCTCGAGGACACACGGCTGCCATCCAAACAACAATTTTACTCAAAATTAAATGATCGGGATATATCAGACGACGACTATGCACATGCATGTAAAGTTTGGCAAACTTTTAACGTTCAAACTTTGGGAGAGTATTCGGACTTGTATTTACAGACGGACGTGTTTTTACTGGCTGACATTTTTCAAAATTTTCGACATAATTGTTGGACGACGTACAAACTGGACCCGTTACATTACTACACAGCGCCCGGTCTGTCGTTTGATGCGATGTTAAAATGTACAGGCATCGAACTCGAGCTTCTCACCGACATAAACATGGTTATGTTTATCGAAAAGGGTATTCGTGATGGTGTATCACAGTGTTCGAACAGATACGCAAAGGCCAACAATAGATATATGGGAGAGGAATTCGATCCTGAGGTCGAAGAATCTTATCTCATGTACTTTGACGTTAATAATTTGTACGGTGCTGTTATGAGCTTTGCTCTGCCATACAGTTCCTTCGAATGGTTATCAGACTTCGGACAATGCGACGTTCTTACCATCTCGGACGATGCGGAGTTTGGTTACATACTGGAGGTGGATTTGGAATATCCTGAGGAACTGCATGAAATTCATAAGGATTTACCACTGTGTCCGGAGCACTATATACCTCCGATCTCGAATAGTAAGCAATCGAAATTGACGCCCACGCTACTTTCCAAGAAAAACTACGTTGTTCACTATAGGGTTTTGAAACAATGCTTACAATTAGGCTTAAAATTACTCAAAATTCACAGAGTTCTCAAATTCAGACAAACCCCGTGGCTCAAAAAATACATAGATTTGAATACCGATTTGCGCAAAAAATCTCAGAACGAATTCGAGAAAAATTTTTACAAACTGATGAACAACGCAGTTTTTGGCAAAACAATGGAAAATGTTAGGAAGTATAGAGATGCCAGACTGATCACGAAATGGGATGGAAGATACGGTGCTAGAGCTACTATAGCCAAACCCAATTTTCACAGCTGCACCGTTTTCGGCAAAGATATAATTATCGTTGAAATGAGTAAGACGAAAGTCAAATTGAATAAACCATTGTATGCAGGTTTCTTCATCATGGATCTGGCTAAAACATATATCTACGATTTTCATTACAATTACATTAAGCAGAAATTCGGCAACCGAGCAAAATTAATGTACACGGATACCGACAGTTTGATTTACAATTTTACCGTCCCCGACATATACGAACACATGAAGGAGGACTTGCACAAATTCGATACGTCTGATTATCCGCTTGACAACGTTTACGGAATACCTCGAGCAAACAAAAAAGTTCTCGGCTTGATGAAAGATGAGAATAATGGAAAAATTATGCTGGAATTTGTAGGATTAAGAGCTAAACTGTACGCATTCCGAGTCTTGGGAGATAAGAAAGACAATAAACGTGCCAAAGGTGTCAAAGGATCAGCGTTGAGAAAAATAACTTTCGACGATTATTTGGAATGTGTTTCGAACCGTGAAAATTTGTCTACAAATCAGCATTTGATATTAAGTCGAAAGCATGAGGTATACACCGTAGAACAGCAGAAAGTGGCACTGAGCTCGAATGACGACAAGCGGATCGTGTTTCAAAACACAACCGACACGCTTCCGTGGAACTATAAGCCTGCACCTTAGCTTTGTAATTTATAACTGTACCATGACGTATAAAATATTATTATGTAGGATAGTGAATGAGAACGCTTCGAAATATAAAAAATTGTACAACGATGCATATGTCTGTCGATTGTCTAGAAAAAAAAGATGCACACTTGTTATGTGTCGGGTATAAAATAAAGACACACACACGTTTTCACAAAGAATTCATTTATTCAAATGTTACAGGTCCGATTCGTTTACCCAACTGTTGTGTGTATTGTCAAAACCTAACACGTAAACGTATATTTTTCTTCCACGCTTCTTGAGCACCTTCTCCACCAGATAGATCTCCGGATGTTCAACCTTGAGGAGCTCTTGTTCGTAGAAACCACCAGCGATGGGTTGATCTCGGTAGTCTTTGAGCTTGTACGTCACAGGATGAGTATTTTCCACTTGAGTTATCGTGAATATTTCAGTCGTCCAATTGGGAGTGTAACCTTCCTCGAAGACATTTTTGAATTTGCTCATTCAAACTTTGTCGCCAGATTTGAATTTTGCCGATATGGTAGGTATCGCTCGAAGCCCTCCGTACGCCTGACGTAATAACAGCCTCTCGTTTGCAACGGTGACATCCGACGGTTTCATTCTTATGGTTCGGTGTTTGGCGTTGTTGTAAGCCGAAACCAAATCAGATAAGATATCGAGCTACTCGTAGCTTCCTTGCATGCTGAACCGTTTTCACATTTTACCTTTCAGCGTGCGAATGAAACGTTGACAGATCGAAGCCTTCAAATTACTGTACGTGGAGTAAAGTTTGATTCCGTAGTGTGTCATAAGCGATTCAAATTTCGAGTTGTAAAATTCCGTTCCTCTGTCAACGTGTAAATTTTTCGGCACCCGTCCTTGAACAAGCACAGACTCCATTGCCTTCGTAACATCATCTCCAGACTTGCTTTTTATCGGTACAGCCCACGCATACTTTGGAAAAATATCAATGACTGTGAGCATGTACTTGTAGCCTTTGTTTTGTCCAGCGTAAGACGTCATATCATCAAGATCCGCCTGCAAAGTCTCGTCGATGCCGCGCACGTCTACACGTCGATGCGGATAATTCCGGCGTGCAGGCTTATGCAGTTCCGTCACCAGAGCTTGCTTTTCCTCGTTCATATTCCAACGCTCTTAGTCGGATGTCCAATTGAGAAATGATTTCAGCGTTTCGAATCGACAGGTCTCTGCCTGTTTTAAAGTCTGTGTAAAAGGTATCCAAAGCTTTCTCCGTGGTGAGCTCTAAAGCTTTGATCATTTGATCAAGGTTGTCGATTTGTCTTTGCAGCACGTTGAATTTTCGTCTCAAGATTTTCAAAGTTACAGCATTGTTCGGCTCTGCGGGATCTGCGACGTTGCACAGTCTCTTGTTCCGTATATCGTAATGTCCGTCCGCTGTTATTTGAAATCCGACACCCGGAGGACCGCGAGTGCTCGCGGCCGTGTTTTTATCCAGATGCCGTCCAAACACGTCAACGCTCATCTCGGTAATGAATGCAGAAACGATGGGAGCTGCTTAATAAATGATTCCTGCTTCGCGTAGCTCTTCAATAATGGAGATTATTTCGTTATTGTGACTCGGATTTCCCGCTGCCTGAGATGCCAGGAGTAAACGAAGACGCTCCACTAACTCGTTTGGATCATCCCAGAAAACGCATTCCGTTTCAACACGTTGTCGAGTGATCATAGCTTTCGGAAGTAGACCTTTACCCTGTCGGCGAGGTGATGAGGAATAATCCATCAATCCGGCAATGATATTTCCAAATTTGTAACTGTTATCGTTTCGAACAGCTCCATCGGATGAGTAATACTTTTTATGCGCGTTTGTTGCGAGGATTATGTTTTTAAAATTTTCCTGATCTCCGGCGCTCACAGGAGAACCGTCAGGCTTCTTTGTGAACAAAAGTTCCAGCAAACACTTTGTTTTCAGGTGAAGCGTATCGCCAATACGAATGTAGTCACTCTCAAAAGATATCAACGAATCATCAATCATGAGTCCGTTTGAGAGATTGCGTACACCGTACACGTTGTCCAATTCACCTTTTGTCTTCGCATCTCTCATCAGTGCAAAATACTCATCCTCGATTTTCTCGACCGGTGTTTCTACGATTGTTTCATCTACTGCCGAAGCAAAGGAATCGTCCAAGTCCGAGACAGTTTCATTTTTCGTTCCGTTTTTTATCTGCATTATTTCTTCTTTAATTTCTTCCACCTCTTGTTTCACAGGTTTAGTATCTTTTGCGACATTTACCAGTTCTTGTAACGGAGTCACTACTGGTTTGAAAACGTCACTCAATTTCTGAGTCGTAGATTCCTTGCCCAACTTGAGCAATCTGTGTTTTCGACGGATCGCAGCACTTGCTTGAGCGATCTGATGTAGGGCATCTTTTTGCTTGGAAATTTCAGAGCTCTGCATGTTGACGCAACTGAGTCTGCAACGCTACTGCGTCTCTCGCTCGAACACGTTAGATTTTATTTCCTTTCCAGGCTGACAAAAGAATCGGATCCCCTTCTGTATCGTCCTTCGTTGAGCTCACTGTTTTTGTCGATCACCAAAAACCCGTACTCCCTACCGTTCCAGCATGCAGAGCACACACTTTTAAACTCTGTGCAAAACATGTTGGTGTTGACATGGTCGTCGTATACGTGTCTCAGGTTCATATTGTCTTGTTTGAATAACACGAGTAAGTTTACGTTGTCGCGCACGAGATGTTTGGGAATACGCGCGTGCGTCTGACAGAGATAGAAACAGTCAACGTCGTGATGTCTATCCATGCAAAAGTAGGCTCTTATATTATCTTGCTTCTCGCACGCTACATCGTCAAATATGATTATCAAGTTGGGCCGTGCTTCTTCCGGTGTAATCACTTGCTCAACGCAAAATACTCCGTATTCTCAACATGGTCCAACAATTGCTTCAACAATTGGTATTTAGGTTGGTTGGGAGGTTTCGAGTAGATGTAGATATTTTCAAATCTGAGTCCGTTGGGATGGGTTATAAGTGTGAGGAACGCATTAGTTTTACCACAATTCGACGGTCTACAGAATATTGCACGTACACTACTCGGGAGTGTTCACCGTGCCGTTTGTGCCTTTTGACATTTTGCTCCGAAAGTTTGTCAAAATTCAACACGGGAAGCTTGGTAGGTTGTTTCTCAAACCGCATCTCGGTCATGACTGATCGGATTTGCTGTATATACCATGTTTTAAAGCACTTTTCTTCAGTCAACGCACGAACATGATCTCGTACAGAGGTAAACGAAGCAGCAGCAGGCAGCAACATCGTAGCAAGGGTCTGGTGAATAAAATCATCAACAGCCTTCCAGTCGAATTGCATGTACCTGGTTATCAGTATTGTGGGCCTGGTACAAAACTAACAAAGAGACTCGCGCGGGGTGATCCGGGAATCAATCTTCTCGATGCAGCTTGCAAGGACCACGACATTGCTTACTCGCAGAATCGTGAAAATCTTGAACTTAGAAACGAGGCTGATAGGGTGTTAGCTGAGAAAACTTGGAAACGGGTTCTCGCAAAGGACGCAAATTCGGGTGAGAAGGCCGCCGCTTGGGCAATAGCTAATACAATGAAAGTAAAATCTAAACTCGGAATGGGAATTCGAAAGTCAAAAAATGTGACCTTGAGAAAAATTATAAATGCTGCAAAACGTTCTATGGATCCAAGCAACGATGCAAAAGTAGCTATCGAATCTGCGCTGAAGGGAGCTGAGAACGCCGTTAAAAAAGCGGGTGGTAAATGTGAAGTGCGAACACCTCGCGTCCTACCATTGCCTTCAAAAGTCGGTGGTTTTCTACCGTTTCTGATTCCTTTTTTCGCTGGACTTAGTACTACAGGCGCGTTAGCCGGTGGTGCGGCAAATATGGCAAAAGCTGTGAACGATACAAGTCCTGCTGAACGAGAACTGGGAGAGAGCAAACGACACAACAAAACTATGGAAGCTATCGCGTTGGGCAAAGGGCTTTATATAAAACCGTACAAAACAGGTCTTGGTCTCCATCCTCCAAAAAACTAGATGCGATGCTACCACGTCGAGCGTTGACTGATTGGGACTTGTTGAAATATGCAAAAATCTTTAAGGTTCTGCATTTCCGCGGTGTTTTCGTGCGAAACGAAATGCCCGAAAACGGTCCACGAAAGAACGAGTCAGCTATAATCAACCTTGACGACAAAGACGGTCCGGGAACACACTGGGTTGCATACAAGAAACGGGACAATAATATCGAATACTTTGACAGTTTCGGCAACCTTCAACACCCTCAGACCTCATAAAATACCTCGGCGTTGGTAGTGTTAAATACAATCATGAAAGGTACCAGGATTATGATACATTTGAATGCGGACACTTGTGGCTGAAATTTCTGAGTGGTGAGCTATATGAACATGGTGCGGGATTTATCAAAGTCAGTCTACCACTCGCAGTCATGGATGATTCGTTAACGTTAGCGATTTCGGGAACCTCTTCGATTCTCGAGGCACAATATTTTCCACCGATCGAACTTGCTCGTGATAAAAGTTATGTTGTTGGCTTGGTAGAATTGTTAACCTTTAATTCGATTCCCTACGTTGATGTTGGTCACAATAAAATTCACGCAGCTGATTGAGTGATCACCATACCTACCGGCAGCCACGAGACCCAGGACATAGAGAACTATCTTCAAAACGAGCTAAGAAATACAAATATCAGGCTCGCCATCAAACTCAACAATAATACATTACGCAGCAAAATCACATGCAACAACACGATTAACTTTGAGCCGAATGATTCCATTGCTCAACTTTTGGGATTCACACCACGTGTATTGAAAGTTGATAAAACTCACGAATCAGACGTGGCTGTAACTATATTCAAGGTCAACGCGTTGCGAGTCGAGTGCAGCATTACAACGGGCGCCTACGTCAATGGACACAAAGTACACACTATTCGCGAGTTTTTCCCGACTGTCCCGAAAGTATGTCAGATCGTGTAAGTACCGTCGCACATCATTTACCTTCCGATCACCGTAAGGCCCATAGATCACGTTCAGCTCCGGTTAGTGGATCAAGACGGAGACCTGGTTGATTTTAGTGGGGAAGTTATTACCGTGAGACTACACATCAAATCGCAATAAACGATGGGAATTGTATATAACAGACTGTCAAAGAGTAGGTATATCTGTGAGTCGGCATGCCCCGATCAAGTCAGTCATCGATCGATTCTTGAACCGTTAACACCTCGAAACGTGGAGTTCCTGATAGCTCTGGGTCTGAAACTGACCACTTATGGAAGAGGAATTTCCGACAATTAAAAATCCGATTTTGCTGTTTTATCATCTGCTACGTATCATGGAGGAAGAAATCTTAAACATTCAAACACCAGTCGTCTTTGACGAATCCGTTGCGCATTACGAGATTCACGCTCACAAACCTTACGCCTCGTCAACTTTCAACAACAGCGATGAAATTCGAATCACCGTTCAGCATCAGGATTTATGCATATTACCCAGCAAAATTTTGGTACATTTCCATGGACGACTCCTCAAACCTGATGGTACAGCTACTGTGAACACACAGCTCGTAAACAACGCGATGTGTCATCTGTTTGAAGAAATTCGCTACGAAATTAATGCAGTTGAGATTGATAGAAGCAAGAACGTTGGCTTGACAAGTCTCATGAAGGGTTACGCTTCTCTGCACCCTGGTCAGACTTGGCTGATGGAGAACGCTGGATGGCTTGATGTGGAAGAGAAGAAAGAATTAACCGATGCCTAGGGTAATTTTGACGTACTGATACCGCTCAGCATGATATTGGGTTTCGCGGAAAACTACTGCAAGATCGTTGTCAACGCTAAACATGAGTGAATTTTGACGGGACCAAAAACTGACGTCAACGCAATCATGCGGACTCAAGAGGAGGAATTCAAAATCACGATCAATGCAGTGAAACGGCTAATACCGTATTTGAAACTCGCGGATCAGAAAAAAGTTGACCTACTAAATTTCATTCAGAGAGATCCGCCTATTTCGATGAGCTTCCGCAGTTGGGAATTGTACGAATATCTCTTACTTCCTACAACATCGAAACACGTTTGGACTGTGGAAACTTCCACTCAGCTTGAAAAACCTCGGTACGTCATTTTGAGTTTCCAAACAAGTAGAAAGAACAAGAACGGCAAGAACGCAAGTCATTTCGATCATTGCAATATCACGGACGTCAAGCTATTTTTGAACTCTCAACCTTATCCGTACGGTTACCTGAACCTCAACATGAGTCGTAATTTGTACGCGCTCCTGTACGAGATGTACGCAAACTTCCAAGCTACCTACTACGACAAGAACCCCGAGCCGTTGCTGACAAAGAGTGAATTCTTCCGAGACGTCCCCTTATTCGTTATTGACTGTTTAAAACAAAAAGGATCTTTGAAGTACGGATCTGTCGACATCCGTTTTGAATATGAAGCTAAAGCCAACTTTCTCGCTGAAACAACGGCGTACTGCTCAATTGTTTACGATCGTATTGTCGAATACAACTCGCTCAGTGGTGGGGTGAAAAAGTTGGTATAAAAGCTGACCCGTTTCCACGATCGCGCACAGTTCAAAGATGGAGCTTATCGTTTACATACAAGGCTTTCGTAGACCTTACAACAATACCTTCACATTGAAAGAATTGGCCATAATTTCAAAATACTCGGAAGCATCTCCATCAATGTTTCTCTTCAAGCCACCTTACGAATGGAATTTACTGGACGTCAAATACAAAAGCCGAAATTCTTGGTTAGAACGCATTTTCACGGTTTACCTTGGAGCTGTGGAACCATACCGTTCGAGGAAGTTGAGTGGACCATTGAAGACAGGCTGTGCAAAGCTGAAACCGTGTACGTGAAAGGAGAAGAAAAAGGAGATTGGTCGCTTAAAATTACCCCTAAAGTTCAAATCCTCGGTATGCTGGACTTTGACTGTCCGTCGCTTCAAACCTTGCAAAAAACTTCAGCTGTGTCTCTAAGATGTGACGTGCATACAACACCCATTGCAATCTGTGCAGCACAAAACGTTTTGATACTTCAAAATTGGCTACAAAATCATCATACTGTTCAGATGGCGAGGTTGTACAATTTGTGTTACTGCGCAGAAGCGTCTACAAGAACGGTCCCGCATTCCTGGCGAATATATCATCCTGGTTATGATACTGTTGAATAGAATTATTGTACTATCGTTGTGAAGTAATTGTCAACTGTACCCTAAAAATTGTACTCAATAAAACTGTTTTTTCAAGAATATTCATGAAATGATTTTACACCTTCACCTTAACTTTTAAGAGACAATTTTTTTCAATACAAAGCTTATGTAAGATTTAACCTTGCTCTCCATACTTGACCGAGCTGTACTCAAGCCGAGTTATGTTTTGCATTCCTAGAGCGATGATAACCCAACACCGCAGGCTCTGAATGTACCGCAGCTATCGGTCGACCTTGCACTCTGGTCTTGACTGAACCGGTTAAAAATTCATCGTTGAGTTCACATGACAGTTACAAGCCAAAAAGAATGTCACGTGGTTGATATCAAACCGGCATCCGAGTAAGTGAAAAACAATTCTCAGAACCATTAATGTCGCGTGGTTGATTACGTGGGAAAGGAATGTGGGGTGGTTGATGTTACACATCAGCAGTCCTACCGTGGCAAAGGAATGGGGGGTGGTTGATGTTACGAATCAGCAGTCCTATCGTGGGAAAAGAATGCGGGACAGGTAACCGACATCCTGGTCGGTAAAAAAGTTCACGCCCCCGCTGCACCCTCTACCGTTGGCTGGCGAGCACTACACACAGACTCTGACCTTCGGTTGGTAAAACAGCACGATTTTGACCTTCTACCGATAAGAATTGTCGGTAAGGCAGTGCGATTTTTATCGTCGACCGATACAACTGCGTGTAGAACTCTCATAGCTATGCTACTATGGGTTGAAGCAATGGTGTTTCAAGGGTTTTAACGCTGCTATTACGAGCTGTCACGATGGATAAATACAAAATATTTTGTTAATGATGTTCACTCGTTGGGAGGGAAAAGAAATAGTCGCTAGAGAGAGAGGTGTTGGAGGAAGAGAAAACGAGAAAAACGTAAAGGAAAAGGAAAAAGAGAGAAAAGTGTTGAAATAATCACGGGAGAAGAAAAGGAAGGAAAGAGAGGAAGTGAGATATATAAAACAAAGGATAAGACAAGCAGGAAGTGAGGGCAACGGAAAATCAAAAGTGTGGCGACAAAGGGTGACGGATGAAAGGATGAGGGTAGGGGGTGACACCGAGCTCAATGAGCGGTACGCGACCGTTCGGATTTTTAGTTCGACAATCAACCAACTAGCGGCGCCAGTAATCGCGCATGCTGTTCACACGTGAGCAGCCCCCTGACACACGCTGCTAAAAGTGGTTCGCAAAATGTCCCTCGATTCTGCCGCCAATCTCTACCACTAGCGGCGCTAGTAGTTGTCTGACAAGCTTGCGCGCGGACAGCGAGGGCAGCGAGCGTACCAGAAGTCTACCAACGCCACGTAGAGGCACTAAAAAACGGGGACAAAACGCGTACAATTTTTTAGTATACGAGCATTGGTGAGTGTCAGGGGGCTGCACGTGAGCACACAAAACTAGCGGCGCTGCGCATAGGCCAGCAAAATAACTAAAAATACGAACTGTTCGAAGCAACGTTTTACCATATTGGAAAGGTATCAGTCTGTCACTCCCCTGAATGAGAGGAAAGGCGGATATAAAAGGATTGAGAGAAGATGGAAAGGGGCGAGACCAGGTGAGAAATTAAGGAAAGAGGTCCGAAAATTGTCGAAGAAGCTCTACTTTTTATTAAGTTACTATTTTATATCTACTTTTAATCTAAGAAAAAAAAAATTTCCACGAGAAAAAACTATTTTTCTTTGTTTTTCGTCCGCAAAATGAAATAAAGTATTCTTGAAAACAAAAAAAATTAACATGCTAGTTCTCGACCCACTTTCGGACCAGGACGAAAAATCATGTTTTGGGTCCTAGTTTCTGTGGAAAAAAATCGTCAATTTAAGAACGATCCCTCTTCATGTTTTCTCGCGATTGTATGATTTTTGAGCTCGTGCAACCCCTTAAAAATGAAATAAAAATTGACAAAAATTTAAGGTCGTATTTTGGGCCAAACAGAACCCAAAATAAATTGGACATCAAAATCGGAAGGGGTCAGGCCAATGGCCTGGCGAATTGACATCGAATGCCACATATATATATGTCGCATCGCCGTGGAAATCAAGGTTTTGAAACAGCGTTCTCGATTTCTCACTCGCCGATGTTTACTAAGCTTATCAGGTGCCGTGTGATGGAGTCGCGCAGCGCGCGCTGTTTATATGATCGCCGGCTAGGAATCGATAAGGGTTCTTAGAAGAACCTACCATGGTGGTAATGCGTGGTGCATGGACCACAAGTGGGTTGTGTCACGGGGGGCCAAGATGTGTGGAGTGGGAGACAGCTCTCCGGGTCATACTTTCTTGGTCATTGGTTACGACAAGACGTTTTTAATTAGAACAGGCTCTCCGTGATACACTCTACTAGCAGTGCTACTGAGTGGTTCGATTTTATATTTAGAATCAATATTATCCTTGTATCGAAGCTTAATGAAAGGCATGTAAGCTGTGTCACTGCGGCAGTCAGTGAAGTACATTGTTTTTCTATTATTTGTCATTTTTTTATATTTGTCATTTTTTTATATAAAAAAAATGACAAATAATAGAAAATATATATATATGCCAGATACGATGATACAGGATCTAATCACCTGAATGTATCATCGTATCTGGCATATATATATTGTAACGCTAAATTCTGTTACCCTCGGATGAGGACTTACCGCTGACACTTTGGCGCGATTCTCTACTTATCCGCAATACCAAACTATAACAAAATAATTACGTTGGGCGCCAGACGCGTTAGCGTCGATTTTCAAACAATAATGCAAATCAATAAAATCAATACAAAACCGTACAAAAGAGATAAATCGAGAACCCGTTGTATGGCTGGCTAGGCACAGGTACGATCGCGTACATCCCGGTAGAGTGGCGGAATTCAAGGCAGCTAACAGTAATTCCAGAATTAAAGAAAATAACAAAAGAAAGAATAAACTCCAGGCAAAAGGGAAAATGAACAGGTCAATCGATCATATATTGTCGAGAAGGTTACATGAGTGAGACAGGCAAATAAGATGGTATCGATAGCGGTAGTTAATAAAATAAATAATCGTTGTTCACGAAAAGTTCGGTAGAATAGCAATGAACGGTAGCTTTAGAACGAGAGACGGTAGTTAACAGAGAAAAATGCACGTAGGTCGAGAGATGCGATATAATGCAAGAGTTGACTTAAAACTACACGTCACTGGGCGACGCGATCTTACCCAATTTGCAAATGACGCTACGAAAATTATTATTCTGTCAATTAGAACAAGAGAACTTTACTGCGATCGGTAGAAAACAACGAGACGATAGTTCGGTAGATGATACGACAAATTTACCATAAATGATAACCAGTATGAGAGATTGACATTCAGTAACAATTTACCAAGTCGGCAAACGATCGACTAGGTAGCCTTCGGTAGAATTATTCATAAACGGTAGATTCGATAATTTATAATTATTACATACTTGAGGAATTAAATAGTGAATTCCTAAACATAACTTTTGAGAGAATTCCAAAATACAAAGTTATGAGAGAGTGAGAATTTCGGAGAGTTTACAAAATAGAGAAATATACTAAAATACACCGCAATACAAAAGAATAATTCACAGAACTTAATTTAACAAAATACGGAAAAATAAATAACAGGCAAAAATAATATAAAATGGTCAATAGTAACAAAGAAAAATGCGGTAATATCTAGGGGTGATTCCACGCTCGGTTGTACTCCAAGGAACTCGATATACGATACAATAGGCACAAAAATAAATAAAAATATAATAAGCGATAACAGAAATAAAATATAAAGCACACTACTATTACAAAAAGAGTATGGAATAAAATATGAAGCCAATAGGGCTCAGAATACGATAGAAAATACAGAAGCAGGATAATAGAGATTCACAAATAATCAGAAAAATCATAAATACAAGAGGAGTAATTATTTGGCAGTTACGAGGTCGCTCAGATACGAAAATAATAAATTACTGAAATCATGCAGTCACACGGCGGCTTACTGCAACTCTAGGCCGTGGACCATGATTCACACAAAACTGGCATCACACGATGCAACCAAGAAACAATAAATATAATATTAATGACCGAAATCATGCAGCCACACGGCGCGGCGGCTTACTGCAACTTTAAGCCGTGGACCACGATTCACGCAAAGTCGATAAATACCATAAGAAAGAATAGAAATTATGAGCAACTTCGTAACGGTACAATTCAAAGGCAGAAGCCTTACCTTAACGGTTGACCTCAGGCACACAAACTGGCTCTATTTTAAATTAAACTTAGAATAATGAAACGAAAGTAGAAAGGAAGGAAAGGACTTGAATTTACAGGAAGAAGTTAACGGTAGTGCAATGATCGAGAGTATGGAAAAACAGTAGATACGATAATGGTAGAATGAAAGGAAGAAGGATCGGTAGATGAAATCGAGAGAATAATCGGAAAAACGAAGCTGTCCCTCAGCAGGTCAAGCGTAGGATAGCAGGTCGTAGTTCAGCTCGCCGATCTCGCGGTTGTCGTGAGGTGATTCTTCTTCTTCTTTGATTGGTCGGTTGACCCCCACCGCAAATAGGCCATCCCCCTGTGGCGAATATTGGTTACTGCGTGGTCATACGTTTTCCAAAATTACCGCTAGATGTGGTGTAATGTGCTGCTCGCGATTTCGTCGTTGACACCAACTCGTACGATGTGTAGCTGCTTCGGTTACAGTCCAGGCTGCCTATCATCGGGGACTTCTTTGGCAGAGGCATACATAGGGTGCCTCTCGGCCAAAGTTACCGGGTGGAGAGTGACGCCTCATTGTTCACCTCCACCGGCTTTTGTACAGGCAGTAGCTAGCTGCCTGTACCTGAGGTCGTGCAGTCAGACGGTTGGCCAAACCGTGGACCACGACCCACACAATTGGTCCCTGCCGATAGGAAGGCAGCGTCGATCCTCGGAACGATGGCTTTATCACCCTGAACGTAGTGGTTTGGGGTCGGTCCGGCACCAGGCCGGTAAGTCGGAAGATGGCAGGCTACGATCTGCCCTTCACGCCATCTTCACGGCATCCGATAGAGCTGGCGGCTGGTTCCTCTTCGAGAAACGGTGCCCTCGGCCGCCGGGAGGATTTTTATCTCCCTGTTCACCGGCAGTCGAGGCGATACGGAAGGTTCGGGTGGATGCTACCCCAGGTGTATATAAAGGTGCACCAAGGTAGCCAGTATAGTCTGATGAGACCGTCAGTAGGCGAAGTCGTCGAGAGCTGCAAACGGTAGATAGTGGTCCCTTGTTGATCGGGATCGTTGTCGTCCAAGTACCTTGTTAGCTTGCGCCGAAGCGCGAAATAAAGAATTTACAAGAAAAGAATTAGTTAAAAAGTAGTTATTGCCTATTTTGTATCGAGTTCGGTTGGAGTACCCTGCTGAGGACGCGTAAACTAAAAATAATAACGGTTGTGTGCCCTTGTGACGGGCGATTCTGAAACGCCACGTTACAATATCTATATATGTATATATATATAAATATTTATATATATATATTTATTTATATATATATTTATATATATATTTATAATAGAAGAAAAGAAATATATATATATATATATATATATATATATATATATATATATTGTAACGGACAGCTGCTCAAAATCGCAGCAATGTCAACCGTGCCCGTGACATACGCAAAACATGTCAGCAACTGACACAGACAGCTGATCAAGACGACCATCGATAGCGACCATGACTTGCTAGCATCCAAAATAATAAACAAAGACGACGGACGCTGACCAACGCATACCAGGACGACGACCCACAACAGGACACACAAATAGGGAAATGACGTCGATAGGATCAACCAACAACAGTTCCGGAAGAGTATAAAACTGGAGCACCACGAAGAGCGGTTACCAGTTGCCGGGCAAAGCGCCGAACTGCGTCACAGTGTAGAAGGGTAGTCACAGTTAGGGGACCAGTTATCCGGCAAAGCGCCGAACTGCGTCACATAGTAGAAGGATAATCAAAGTTATTAGACCAGTTGACCGGCAAAGCGCCGAGCTGCATTATATTGAAACGAAATGTTCCTCGCCTAGAGAACATTATCGAATTAAGCTTCAAGTTTAGGGAGAGGAACCTCAAGCAAAGCGCTTAGTTCCAACATTAGGGAAGATATTGTTTATTAGAGTCCACGATAGCCCGGGACTGCTAAAGAGTTAGAAAAGATATAAAAGTTAGTTTTATTATTTCTTTGAGTTTATTTTTCTATTTTTATTCTCTACGGTTATATTTTGTAAAACCTTATTTGGTCTTTAGACAAAGACCATTGTATCTGGATTGATCGCTATTAAACTTATGTTATAGTCAAGCATGCACTCGTCTGTCTCGCTGTCGACGCATTCCTCGAATACATAACGTTATCTTGAAAAGGGGAGGGAAATAAAACCAACAGTCAGCCAAGGATTTCCCTGGTCTGAAAGGTTGGCGAGGTTTTGGGTCAATAACTCACAACAAAATATAGGCAGGTGACTCTGTTTACTCCGAGTTCGCGATTAGAAGGGAGTACTGGGAAACCCGTATCTCCGACCAGGTGACATACGCTTTCCTTCACTTGTCTCCAGTTGAAGCAACGGCCTACAAGCCCTTGTCTTTCCAAAGAGAGCAACTGCAGAGGTGCTTGTTCACATTCCTAGGTGGCTTTGGTGATTCCTAAGTCCGTATAGTTTGATTATCAGGGGTTTTTGGGTCTGATAAGCTGATCCAGCTTTTACCCATCGGAGGGGGTTCCTTATAAATCTATTAAAATTGACAAAGAACACTCGAATAACGGGTTTATCACATAGGCTGTGGCCCTGGATAAACCGCACCCGTTACAATATATACACACACACACATATATACATATATATATATATATATATATTGTGACGTGGATTTTTCCCGCTCCTCGGTCACTCGGAGCAAATGACCGAGAACTTACCGCGTGCACAATAAAACGGCGTCCGCGAGGTATCCTGGACCTGAAACAATATCGCGAAATTTGTTGGGCGCCTGGCGTGATCAACACGCCTCGAAATCGGTAATGCGCTATACCGCGACCATATACTCGGCAGCTCAGTACCGCGGAGAGGGGAGGGGTAACTTTCGGGTAGAGAGAGATACGACACACGTACGCCAACACGTTATTTTACAAAGCAATAATGAAATTAAACAATATATTTTTAGCTAGCGATAATACAAATAATACAATGAAATAAAATAGTAATACTGCGAACGTCGTCGTCGCGATTGCAGATACAGAGGCTTAGATATAACCAAAAAAAAAGAAAGAACGAACACCAACAAAAAAATCAATAGATCTAGAAGACCTTTCCGGCCTACGTGCGCTAGTCGCCGTCTTAATGATAACCGCTAACTTCCAAACTAACAACAAAATAGGACCCGACACGCTGCCCGCGATCGTCCTCTATAGAATGGCGCTAATCGACAACTTAATACTAAACCCCTCGACGGAAATGGAACCAAATTATCGGCCGACGCTGTCCGCGGTCGGCAATAAATCAAACAAAAAAAAAAAAGAAATAAAATCGCTTATGCCTGCGGGCGCTGATCGCCAACTTATTACTAACTGATTATACCAAAGGCCAAACGGAAACGAGGCTCGTCGCGTCACCCGCGACTATCCTCTACAAAAGAATATTCTTGTTAACACACACCCGAGCTCAACCTTCACGCGACGGCGGGACGCGGTCGCGAATTCGAACGCTCCCCGTTAGACTGCTCGCGACCCACACGAGAAATGAGGCTGTATCGGACTAAGTTGACGTGACCCCGTGTAACGGAATCCGGTTACACTCAAATTCGAGACAATAGTGTCTCGGCTCAACCCGTGACTCGACTCGACCTCCTCGATCACTCGAAATTAACGCTACTTCATTACGAGCAACTCAGGCTACGGTCACCAAGCAGATGTATCGGCCAAAGAATCTCGAGTACTGTCGTTAACGCTAATCCTCAATGGCTATCCGTTCCTCGGCAAGCCTTTATTAATTATCTCTCGAAATTCTCTCGCAAGAAGGTTAGCAGCGCTTACCGCTCCACATCCAGGACACGAATTCGCCAACTCCCTCGTGATCCTGGGCGGCCATTCTCCCTCGCAATTACTAACTTCTGCCCGAAACACTCGCAACCCGAATCTATATCGCAACACTACTACTCTGATTAGTCGCCAGAACTCGAGTGATCTCCGATGGCCGATCGGCCGCAACGCCGATCTCGTCACCCTAATCCTCCGTGACGTCATCACCCTAAGAATGCGCAACAATCGATCTGTCATCGATTTTGGGGATTGCGCAACTTGCCGCGCACCTGTCGTCGCTACGCGGCGCAGAACTTAAGGCTCGATCGCGATGTCGTCTCCCGCGCAGCTCTACGGGGTCCTGGGGTTGGGCGGGGTGGTGCTCCCTCGTCGCTAGCTGGTCTCTCGCGGTTGTCTCGGTTGGGCGTAGGCGGGGTGAGCGGGGAGGCTGCGGCGCGCCGGCCGCCAGCGGGAATCGCGTCCGCCTTGGATTCCTGCGTTGCAGGGAGCTGCGTTGTCTCCCCCTCCGCAGCCTCGGTGTCCTTCCCGCGAGATCTCCGCGATTTCGCCTTGCCTCGAAATATCCTTGGCGTCAGAGTTGGTCGCGGGCTGGTAGCCGGTGTACTCGAAAAAAAAGTAAAAAAAAACAAAAGCCTGTAATATCTTGTTCGTAATGCGCTATTTCGTCCCTGTCGAAGCCCGGGTGCGTGACTCCAGTTCTGGCGCTCTCTAGGATTATTTCGCGACTCGATTTTCGAAACCCTGATTCCTGGATTCCGCCCAGGGTTCAGGGAGTCTCTTGTAACGGGCAGGCCTAACCGAAATTCCACGTTACAATATATATATATATGTCGGAGTATCACGAATCTCGTTAAATAATTCCATTTTATAATGTATGAAGTGGATAAAAGGATATTTCTTTTGAATATGAAACTAAACAAAACGAGCGTCAAGCGTTATTAGCAAGCTAAGAGTATAGCTGAATGACGGAATCTTAGCAACAAACAAGTGGTTTGTTTATAACAACGCTTGGACGAAATCGACAGTTGCGGGTTAGCTAGAGAGCATACCAGACGTGTCGGGATTGTCACGCTAAATATGAATAATCAACGCCCAAATGAACGCTTTACATTCTCTCCGCCTTTCCGAGGCTTTTCGCCGACATATATATTGTATATTAGTCTTATAGTCGACTGTGTTATGAGTTCGTCGTCCCATTCTTCCTCGTCTAAGCGGAAACACAATGTTCTCATAGAGGAAAAAAAATTGGATATTTTATCGAAGCTCGATAAGGGTGAGACCGGTGCATCGTCAGCTCGTTCCTATAATGTTGGCAAACAACGATCACCGACATTAAGAAAAATCGTGAAGGACTTACGTTGTTTGCTGCGAAGATGGATTGTGGAGATGGGGTAAAGAAAAGAAAAACTATGAAAAGTGCGACGAATGAAAATCTCGATGATGCCGTTTCAAAGTGGTTCATACAAAAACGAAGCACGGGACAACCAATATCGGGTCCACTGTTATGCGAGAAAGCTCTCGATTTCAACGAGAAACTCGAAGGACCGGCGGACTTTAAAGCCAGTTTCGGTTGGCTTCAGATGTTTAAAAATCGTCATGGGATACGTGAATTGTAGATCCACGGTGAAGCACTATCAGTAGATTCCAGTGCTGCCGAGAATTTCAAAGCATCATTTCAGACGATTTTGAACGAAGGATTCTCGAGAGAAGACGTTTATAATGCAGACGAAACGGGCATTCACTGGATATCTCTACCACGAAAATCGCTTGCATCTCAAGAAGAAACGGCAGCGCGAGGTTTTAAAGTATCGAAAGACCGGGTGACAGCGATGACTTGTGCTAATGCTGCAGGGACTCACAAATTACCGTTGTTAATAATCGGGAAATCTATGAAGCCGCGCTGTTTCAAGAACATTGTGACGTTACCGGTCACCTACAATGCCCAGAAAAGTGCTTGGATGGACGCTAAGTTATTCTGCGATTGGTACGTGAACGATTTCATAGAAGGCGTGAGAAAATGGCGTCAAGCGAACGATAAGACTGGAGGAGTGTTACTGCTGTTAGATAACGCACCGTACCACCCATCCGCTGAGGTATTGAACGCCCTTGACTCGGACTTCGTAGTCAAGTTTTTCCCGCCAAATGTAACATCATTGATCCAACCGACGGATCAGGGCGTTATCGAAAAATTAAAGCGGTTGTACCGCAAACAAATTCTCAGGCGACTGTTGCATGAAGATGATATTACCGAAGAATGCGGGATTTCATTTTCCAAGTCATTGAATTTGAAGCATGCCTGCTACATGCTAGCAGACAGTTGGGAATCGCTAACGGGGAACAATTTGAGTAACACCTGGAAGAAAGTGTGGCCTCTTTCGGAAGACCCAAGACGAGAGGGCGAAGAAGGAAATTCCGGTTCTGATGAGAATGAACACTCTGACTTCGTCGCATTATTCGAGAGTATCCCGTGATTCACGAACTGCAACGAAGACGATGCTTTAGAGTGGTTGAAGGACGACGTAAACGATCCTGGATATCAGAACCTAGAGGATGATGGAATCGTATCTTCATTGACAAATACGAACGAAGAGGATAATAACGACCACAGCAGTAGCGGCGAACCTGCAGGTTCGAGCACGAAAATTTCGCATGCCGAGGCATTTTCGGCCTTCGAGACGGATCTCGAGTGGTACGAAAAACAGGAAGAGTGCTGCCCTATGCAGCTTCTTTTGCTCAAGCGACTGCGGGATTTGGCCGCAAAAAAACGCGTTGCTTCCATACAGACGCCAAAGATTCAGCAATTCATGATAAAAAAAACCTAAAATTGAACACTAAATTTTTATGAAGGTATATATTACTGTTTTGTTTTAAATATATAATTGAAATACACAAGCATCACGTTAAATCGCTCAAAATAACTGCCCGTTTTTCTTATTTTTTCCGTATGCAATATGTGAGACCGCTATCTACGACAACGCATTACTATTATCCGAACTTTCGATAATCCGAACTAGGCCCGGTCCCGACGGGTTCGGATAATCGAGGCTTTACTATACGACGATACGATAAGATATATATGGTTATTTAACTCTATGGGTATAAGGGTATATATTTAGAGTAAGGGGTTGCATCTGCGTATATAAAAGGGTATATTTAGGGTGAAGGGTTCAATCATTGATCCTCAGATGGATGTATGTTGTATATATGTGGGGTAAAGAGTTCAATCTGTAAGGGTACGAGGGCATATATGTAAGGTAAAGGGCTAAATCTGTGAAGGAATTCGAGCATGAATTGTGACGTGGATTTTTCCTGTACTTCGGTCACTCGGAGAAAATGACCGAGAACTGACGGTGTACACAATAATTCGGCGGCCCGAGATGTAAGCTGAAACTTGGATCTTACAAAAGATATCGCGAGATTCTGTTGGGCGCCTGGCGTGATTAACACACCTCGAAACCGTTAAGTCGCTAGACCTCGGCAATTAACTCGGTAGCTCAGTACCGCGGAGAGGGGAGGGGTAATTTTCGGGGAGAGAGTGAGACACTCGACAACAATACGTTATTTAACAGAAATAAAATAAAATCATATATTTTACGACAGCAATCATACAAAAACAAAAAGAAAGAATAATTCAAAATTCACTCTTCGCGATTTAAAATCAAATAAACAGACCTGAGAAAAATTAACTCTATAAGAAAACTTAAGCCTACGTGCGCTAGTCGCTTCCTTTAATAATAAACAATAAAACAGAAACCAAAAACAAAATCTGACCCGACGCGCTAACCGCGATCGTCCTCTACTAACTACAGCGCTAATCACCAAACTTAACAATAAACCATTAGACAAACACTAAAACAAGACCTCACTTGATGCGCTAACAGCGATCGTCCTCTATTTTATAGCGCTAATCGCAACATTGACTAATGCGCTCAAGAGCAGAGCATTTACAGGAAAAAAAAAACAAACAAACTATAACTTGCCGTGCTTGCCGCGCTAGTCGCAACCCTAGTTACTACCTCAAATCATATTTTCTTAATTCTACCTTGTTACGGCTTATCGCAACGCATCCGAGCTCACCTTCCCTGGGGTGCCCCAACTCGATTCGCGAATTCGAACACCTCCCCTTCGACGATTCGCGACCTACACGAGAGGTGACACTGAAACCGGATAACGTGGCTCGACCTGGTACAGCGGAATTCAGCTCAAAGTTCAAAAACGAAAAAGACGCAAATAAAACCCGTGACTCTATTCAACATTCCCGATCACTCAAAATTGGCTCTACTTTATCACGCGCAATTCAGGCTACGGTCACCAAGAAAAAGATTCGGCAAAAGAATTTCGGATTCTTTTCTACAACGCCAATCCTAAAATGGCTATCCGTTCCTTGGCAAGACGAAACTTAATGCCACTCGAAATTCTTTCGCGAAAAGATTAACAGCGCTTACCGTTCCACATACATGCCAGGAACTCTCCTACCCCCTCGTTTTTAGCTGCCATCGTCCTCGCAACCACAATACCCGAACAACCAACCACGAACTTAATGGCCTCGGCCTCGAAAATATCGTCTGTTTCGTGCAATCACTAGAACTAGAGTAATCTCGGAATTGACGATCGGCCACAACGCGGATATGGCGACGCTACACCCTTCGTGACGTCATACCCGCAAGAATACGTAACAATCGATCCGTCATCGGTTTGGGGATTGCGCATCTTGGCGCGCACCTGTCGCCGCGTCGCGGCGCAGAACTTAAAGCCAAATCGCGATGTCGTCCTCCGCGCAGCTCCATGGTGTTCCGGGGTCGAGCGGGGTGGTGCTCCCTCGTCGCTAGGCGGTCTCTCGCAGATTCGTTGGTCCGGTGTCGGCTGGGAGAGCGGGGGAGGCGGCGGCGCGCCAGCCACCAGTGGGAATCGCGTCCGCCTTGGATTCCCGCGTTGCAGGGATCTTCGTTGACTCCCCCTCCGCAACCTCGACATCTTTCGCTCGAAATCATCGCTATTCCGTCACTCCGAACTACTTCCAACTTCGTGGTTGACCGCTGGCTTGATGCCGTTGTACTCGATAATAAAAAAAACAAAAGCCTGCAATATCTTAATCGTTATTCGCTACAGTGTCCCCTCTCGGAAGCCTGGATGCATGACTCTAGTTCTGGCACTCTTTTCTCCATCCAGTTCGCTACTGTGTATCCCCCGGAGTTTGGTTCCGCCGAGGATTCGGGGAGCCCCTTGTAACGGGCAACAAAAATTCCACGTTACAGTATGTAGGTTTGAGGTTAAATCTGTCCAGGTATAAGGGCATATATGTGGGTTTGAGGTTAAGTCTGTCAAGATCTGAGGGCATATACGTAAGTTTAAGGTTCAATTTTTCAAGGTATAGAAGGGTGGACGGAAGGGCGAGGATCCTGGTTCCTGGAAGGGCCTGGCAGCAGAAAAAACGGCCGAGGCCCAAAAGGGAGGGGAGCAAGGTAGTGATGGGAAAGGCAGGTGGTGCAAGGAAGGTCTGAATTCTTGACACGGTGGCGGCGGCGGCGGCTAGATAACTTTATAATATAGACAGATACAGTCAACCTCCCAATAAGAAACCAAAAGCCCCCAAAGGGAAGCGTTTTTCGTATATATCGCATACCCCCACCTGGCGCGCGCTCCACGCTCAGTGACACTGTCCGTCTCTCTCACTCTTTTCCGCATGCGATCCTCTCAATAGGAAACACACTCGAACAAGTTCCTACTTGTTATTCCCATCGCTCATGCAAAAATTTTTTTGACTGCGCGTGGACATTTATCTAGCGAATCTTTGTTTCACGTCTGAATTTCGATCATATAACTGTCTTAAAATGACCGAAACGTTGAAAAAGCGTAAGAGATCAGACTGCAGTGTACAAGTCGAAGAGAATGTTACGGAATCTCCGCCACAAAGCGATATTAATTTAAACAAAGAGGTTGCTGTGACCAAACGTAATCGATATACGTTTGAAGAAAAGAAGAAAATTTTGGAAGAGTGTAAAACCCTGAACTCTCGAGAACTCTGTGCGAAATACGGCTTGAATAAAAGTGTTCTCAGCAAATGTAGATCCAATGAGGAGATAATAAAGAATGCCGCCAAAACGAGCCATTCGAAAACATTGAAAAAAGTTTCAGAAACAAATGAACGTGACGCCGAATTATTCATGTGGCTTCTTGATTGTCGTTGCAAAGGCATTGCAGTTTCTGGACCAATGCTTTGCCGACAAGCTCTCGTGATAAACTCTCGAATCGGCGGACCAGAAAATTTCAAAGCAAGCCACGGGTGGCTAGAGAAATGGAAGAGACGAACCCACATTAAAAATTTAAAAATCACCGGTAAGTATTATCACAGGTCACAGGTGATTGGAAATATAGGGGAGGAAAAAGATCGGAGCACCTAACAAAATATGTATAGTTTTGTGTTAGTAAAAACACTCTTTTACCTTATTTCCTCCTTTTTCCTCGTAATTAAGGAATATCTTTGTGTTTTACTCGAAATGTATTGCGAAAAATTGCGACTCTTGTATTTAGATTAGAAACCTGGCCTTTGTGAGGTTTATATGTTTCATTTTATGATTGTTTTTCGGGTTATTCAAAATGGAATTTTCATTATTCTACTTTTTACTTAATTTAGCTTTTTACTTGATTCTGAACTTTCTTTTACTCTCTTTGCTCCGGTTTCCGTTGTAAACAAAAATAGAATTATTTTTTAAATAAATGATCAAAAAAACTAGTAAATAGTTAAATAAAATTGTCCAATAAATGATGATATTTGTCTTATGGACTTTTAAGGGGAGAAACTATCAGCCGATGTGGAAGCAGCTAATGTGTATAAAGCAGAATTTGCTGAAATGGTGGCTACAAAAAAACTTGAAAGGTCCCAAGTTTTCAATATGGACGAGAGTGGGCTAGTGTATAAAAGTACCCCCAAGAGGACATTTGTTGCAGCTGATCAGGCACAAGCTGCTGGTGGGAAAAAACAGTTGGAACGGGTTACTATAGCCACGTGTTCTAATGCCGATGGCTCTTTCATGTTGCCTCTAATCTTGATTGGAAAATCAAAAAATCCACGCTGTCTGAGGAACGTGAATAAGGATGAATTGCCAGTTTGGTACCGCAGTCAGACAAACGCGTGGATAAATAAAGAGATTTTTGAGGAATGGTTCACAGATGTTTTTGTTCCAAAAGTTGAAAGTTTTCTCAACTCCAAGAACTTACCAAAGACGGCAGTAGTTCTCGTCGACAATTGTCGATCTCATCGATACGTAAAAATTAACGACATCGAAGTAAATTTTTTTCCGCCAAATGTCACCTCTCTGATTCAGCCTATGGACCAAGGCATTATCCAAACCGTCAAATTACATTACGAGATTAACCTCGTAAATGCAATCGTTGAGGCTCAAAATGAAAACGTGACGCTGATCGAGTTTTTGAAGACAATTGACGTGCACAAAGTGATTTTCTGGATTACTGATGCATGGAAAAAGGTAAAACCCACAACGATCCAGAAATGCTGGAAAAACTTATGGCCCAAAGAAATCAGAGATGCGTCGACTCAAACGGACGAGGACTCTTTTATTATCGATAATCTCGATATGTCTGTGGGCACTGACGTCACCTTTAAATCGATAACTGCAGACAATCGAGACGTAACCAAGCTATTGAATCTCATGAAAAAAGTCGACGGATATGAAGAGGTAGGCGCAACAACGGTATTAAATTGGATTCAAAAAACCGAAAAACGTAACGTATTATTTTTTTTTGTTTCTTCTTTAAAATTGGCCATGAGCTATGCTTGTCATGCCATCGTCTAGTGAGAATAAACGTTTAATTTTATGTCCATATTATTTTATCCCATTAATCTAAAAGAAGAAACAGTCGATATTTCTGAGGATTAATCTTCGATGGCAGAGTTCGACTGCCTCGAAAATATTCGACCGTCAGCTGAGTGCGTTGTGGAACAAAATGATACTCAACAAGACGAAAACGATTTTCATTACGTCTCGGAATCTTTTGCTGTTTTATATGAAAATCTTTAAATGCCCTACTCTCTGTTTTTATGTTCCATGAAATATTGTCAACGCCCACATATATCTGTCAAATAAATACAAAAAGATTCAAATAAACTTTCAAATTTTGTGTTACATTCACACACGCACACACACATACTCACGTACGCATCCACACATTAATTGACACCACAGCGTTCACTCTATTTCGCCAAAATATTCCCTTTCGGGCTGGTTTCTTAACCAGAGGTTTCGCGCACAAAAATCTCGAGCTCGGAGTTTAAGTCGGAGTGGGGGAAGCGCTCGAGTGAGGAACTGGGGAAAGTTTCTTATTGCCGGGTTTCTTATTTGGAGGTCGGACTGTATATTAGTCTGGTCGAGAAGTGAGTTCACTGAGAAAAATCGTTAGAATGGTCTTAAAAATATGGCGATTGGTGCATTGGATTCAGAATTTAAAATGATGAAACCGGTATTTTTCAATTAATCCGCCATTAAAAATTTCAATAGTTATAAACAAAAAACGAAAAGAAAAAAAGGGAGTCTCAGTTTTATAGCTATAATTTCAAAAATAGAAAAGATAAATGAATTTTGAAAAAAGATCCTAAAAGAAGAGGAAATTTCCGATGGAAAAGTCCGTGATCACGGAATTCTAGCTTTATTATTTATAATTTTAATTTAACGTTGAAAATAGGGCTCCGCGCGGCCGTTTCGGTGCCTAGGCGTCACCGCGTAGCGAAGCATGCAACACGAAACAATTTTTTTATAACATTCAATATTAATTTAAAAATTTGAATAAATTATAGTGTTATCTAGACACTTGAAGGAATGTAGTCTTACCAAAAAAAATTTTTAACTCGATTTTCGTTTAAGTTATTTCATTGTTAATTAACTCTGACTTTTCATAAAATCACTTGTAAAAGTTTAAAAAATGGGTCTATAAATTTTTTTTCTTTTGTGAGCTCTTCTTATATAAATAATAAACAAGATTCAGTGTTAAAAGTTTATAAAAGTTTTTTCATTTGTTTATAATGATTTTTCAAAGTTATCAAAAATGGAAAAATCCGGCTAATGTTATGAAAAAAATTTTTTTCATAAATCTTGAATTTTGGTTGTTTTTAAATTAATATGTTGCGTTTATTAGCTTGGCTGAAAATTTTTTAACGTGTATTGTTTAAAAATTTATCATAAACAAATAGACAAGTTGAATATTTTTGAAAAATTTTTTTTGGTCATTTTATTGTCTTAGTGAAATAATGATTTTAAAAAAAAAATTTTTTCTTCAAAAAATTATTTAATTATTTATAACTGTTTTTTTCATTTATCCACCATTTAAATTATTTATTAAGAAATGATTTTTTTTCTAAAAATCATCATTTACAATTGTTAATATAATTATGAAAAAAATTTTTTTTCTGTTTGAATTTTCATTGTTTATTTTATAAACAATTTGTTATAAACAAATTTATATTTTCATTCTATTTTTTTTTCGTTGCTTTAAAAAATTACAAATACAGCCATGTGCATCAGAGTTGTAAAAAAAATTTTTCTCTATTTATTATTGAATTTTAAAATACTTTACCCCAAAAAATTTTTTTTACAACTCTGATGCACATGGCTGTATTTGTAATTTTTTAAAGCAACGAAAAAAAAATAGAATGAAAATATAAATTTGTTTATAACAAATTGTTTATAAAATAAACAATGAAAATTCAAACAGAAAAAAAATTTTTTTCATAATTATATTAACAATTGTAAATGATGATTTTTAGAAAAAAAATCATTTCTTAATAAATAATTTAAATGGTGGATAAATGAAAAAAACAGTTATAAATAATTAAATAATTTTTTGAAGAAAAAATTTTTTTTTTAAAATCATTATTTCACTAAGACAATAAAATGACCAAAAAAAATTTTTCAAAAATATTCAACTTGTCTATTTGTTTATGATAAATTTTTAAACAATACACGTTAAAAAATTTTCAGCCAAGCTAATAAACGCAACATATTAATTTAAAAACAACCAAAATTCAAGATTTATGAAAAAAATTTTTTTCATAACATTAGCCGGATTTTTCCATTTTTGATAACTTTGAAAAATCATTATAAACAAATGAAAAAACTTTTATAAACTTTTAACACTGAATCTTGTTTATTATTTATATAAGAAGAGCTCACAAAAGAAAAAAAATTTATAGACCCATTTTTTAAACTTTTACAAGTGATTTTATGAAAAGTCAGAGTTAATTAACAATGAAATAACTTAAACGAAAATCGAGTTAAAAATTTTTTTTGGTAAGACTACATTCCTTCAAGTGTCTAGATAACACTATAATTTATTCAAATTTTTAAATTAATATTGAATGTTATAAAAAAATTGTTTCGTGTTGCATGCTTCGCTACGCGGTGACGCCTAGGCACCGAAACGGCCGCGCGGAGCCCTATTTTCAACGTTAAATTAAAATTATAAATAATAAAGCTAGAATTCCGTGATCACGGACTTTTCCATCGGAAATTTCCTCTTCTTTTAGGATCTTTTTTCAAAATTCATTTATCTTTTCTATTTTTGAAATTATAGCTATAAAACTGAGACTCCCTTTTTTTCTTTTCGTTTTTTGTTTATAACTATTGAAATTTTTAATGGCGGATTAATTGAAAAATACCGGTTTCATCATTTTAAATTCTGAATCCAATGCACCAATCGCCATATTTTTAAGACCATTCTAACGATTTTTCTCAGTGAACTCACTTCTCGACCAGACTATACACATATATTATAATCTGTAAAATCTCATCTTTGCGAAAGTGTCTTTCACATTCAACTTTAGGTGGCTTCATAAAACAATTTTGCCTCGGAATCGATTTCTGCCAAAACCGCATCGAATTTTACAGAACAGCAAAACAGTGGCACGGTTCTTTATTGGAATTATAGCCCGATGCCGCGATGCAGCGATGTACAATTCGGAGCCATGCTTCGGCGGTCACCTATTTTTGCTTTTATACCTCTATTACGTGGGGGTGAGGGTGTACTGAGCGGTGGTAGTTAATGATTAATTGAATAATCAAGCTCCCACGTAACGACAATGAATAATTATTAAAACTAAGAGAAGACCTACCTTTCGATAAGCCGGTAATTTGTAGGATCGTGTTGCTATAGTCCTGTACAGGTCTGTGAGGTTTGTTTAAATTGTTGAGGCAATTTTATAATAAAGAAAGTGGGAAGAAGGTCGTTCAAAATAAATGTTTAATATGATTCAACTGGTAAAAGATGAAGTATATTCTGTTTCTGTATATGAGCCGAAAATAACAATTTATAAAGTGTTCAAGTTCATACAAATCGTGTGTTATAATATTCTAAAGGATATTAATATTTGGTACCAGGAACATCTACTCTGAACGATGGTTAACTAGTTGGTCGTGATTATTGGATTGTATCTCTCTTTTTAGATTATCTTGAATCAATTATATATATATATTGGTTAAGTCTTATTCGTTAATTCTTGGAAACAATAAGTACGATTTAATTGGGGGTAGTGAAGCTAGCCACCAATTCTAGACTTGATTTTGAATGAAAATTACTGAAGTAGATTTTGATTATAGAGGTGAAACAAGAATTCGTTTAATTTCGAAGATTAACACTCGGATTGACTTAGCTTTAGGTGAATCGGTCGACGAGATTGAGAGCCGTCGGATCGTGTCGGTCTGCGTCGGTAGAATGCTGGACCAGGAGCCTCACCTCAAGTTTGGAAGAGTTGATCAATCGAACGGTGTTGAACGTCGGTCACTTAGTCTTTTAGATTTGGAATTATATTTAAGATTACCTGATTCGATTGAATCAGGGCCGAACTCAATTTAATTATGGAAAATGGAATATCATAAAAATGTCTATTCACAGAAGAGATGAGATTTAGTAAAGAACAGAAGAGATGGAAATGTAGAAGAAAGTGAGTCTCTTGCAGCTAATAGAATAACTGAATGCTCGAATTTAACGAATTAGCGCGAGACTTTAGGCCGGTCACAACTAAGATCTTCCGAACGCTACTATTGCTCGAGAGGGCTAATCCGGGTTTACGTCCACGCACTTCGCGACTTGACAGACGTAAGACATGGCTGCTTGGGCCAGAGGGTATTAATAGGGAAAAATCTGCAGTTGCAACAAGTTGCAACAGTAATTAGCCAATTAAGTGCGGGGGCGACCTCCCGGTGTCCAAATCTACACGGTCAGCGTTAGTTCGCGTCATTCGATGGTATTCCGACGATTCTCAATCTCGTCACTTATACGTACAAGATGTTAACAGAAGGTATCTTAAGATAATTCTCACGCATTCATCCACACATCTTAACAAATAATCTATTTTAATTTGGTGGTTCCAAAGGTAGTGGTTTATCCTAATTATTGATGATAATTTTGACTTAAAAAGAGAGATATTCCCGGGCTGAGCGCCGCTGTTACTAGGTCAGTAATTTTATAGCGCGATTCCTGGTGTCAGCAAATAAGATACAATGTCAGCGGATGCCGAGGACTGTACGTGACCTTATTAGAATATGAGATTGTTATGAAATAACTAAAGAAATGAAATGAAATGGAATTTTGAAAAAGGTACGCCAAGGCGGTACGTCGGGGCGTAACACCTCTACTTCATTTTGATTGTTCAATATGTTATCGTGTTTGTAACCAACTTTCTTGAAATTGGAACTTGAATAATCACACTGTTGATCATATTTGACAACACCAACGTATATTGAAATCTGTGTAGTTTCGTGTATACACATATACATATACATATCCATACGAAGTGACTGTCAGCGCGCCACGGTTGAAAAGATGGTACAACCCGGAATTAACCGACAATAAGAGGGACCGATTGTAATACATCTAGCCTAGAGCAGTTGCAAATCCTCCAATATACGCCCGTCCTTCTTAAACTGCCAGCTCTTCATAAACCTTTTATTCTTTTCTGTTTTAGATTTTTCCAAGCCAATTGCGATAAGTACGGAAATTTGACCAACACATCGAAGAAGAGGACATCTTATCAACCCAGTCATACCAATCATGCTTAGTGGATTCAATCACAGTTTGAAGATAGGTACAGCTTGAATTGGATATTACGAAAAAAATATTCAAGTTCAGTCATTCTGACCGCGAAAAAATGAGGGTTACTTCCGGTATTCTTTTGTTCTCATTCGGGTTTGTTGCCTTCGCATCAACACGAGACAATAGTATAATGCGAGTTGGAAGTGGCATCAAGATTGGGACCAGTGAGAAAGGATCTGTGAGAGGTGGTAGCTTTGGTACTAGTAGGGTACGTACGGGTATTCGAATTGGTGACGCTAGGATTCATAATGGATCCGCGCGGCAACGAATAGTTCAGCCGATTGAATCGACGGAAGTCCCTCAACTTATTACTACATTTTCATCAGCAACTAATCAGGATGTAATGAATAATTTGACGGTAAGTCGAAAAATAGTTTGCAGCAGTCATTTGTCCGATATTTATAAAGCTGACGTTTACTAGTCGCTGAATCCCCGAATTCAATTTATCTGATTTTGTTATCACTATCAATTATTAAGCAGAGATAGTTTGTTGTAAGGCATCAAGAAATCCACTATGATTAGTCATGGTTAAAAGTACGGCACACGTGTGATTTATAAAGAATCCTAAATCAGTCGACACCTCCAGTTCTCATCTAGTTGATACACATTGTAGAGCACCAAAACCAAAGAAACACGTTTTTTAAAAGGGTGAAAGCGACCCTCAAAGATTGACGCCCAAGGAGATGGTTTCTCAGTTTCAAACAGTTGTGCTTAATGTATTTGGATAAAGCCAACGCTGAAATATTCCCATGATTGATTGAAACCCCTCGAAACCGTTTTTAGTGAATAAAAAAGTACGTGACTCTTAGTTTTCGGCGCAGCGTAACATATTTGCGTAATATATGGAGGGGTGGAATAGCCTCAGGTTCGTTGTTAATCAATGTGAGTTTCCGTCAGTGAAGTGAAATAGGGGTTCGAGAGTACATAGTGTAATACCTTGACTATAGCGCACAAACTATATTAATGTCTTACTTCATATTTTTTTCGGGGTCGTAGCTAGTTAGTCGCTAACAATAATAATAGAAAAAAGGAGATTTCAGGACTGCGGAAGGCTGGGAAGAATTCTTTTTCGTGGACTTGAAAAATAATCTTTTTTCTGACCTAACCCTAGTCACCTATTTGGGGTCCAGATCACCCCAAACTCCACTTAACAATCATTTTTACTAAATTCAAGCAGTTCTGGATGAATAAAGATTGATTAAAAGACTCATATCACCGTAGAACGTGCATTTCGAGAATCAAGAAAACTCTCACTTACGATCTTCAAAATAACTATATTTTCGAAAGGACCCCATGACCTGCAGTATTTTTTTTCTTCAAGTACTGTGTTTTAAAAATGCCTAAATAAAATTTTAGCCAAAAATATTGCAAAATTGTAGGAGTTATGATTTTTTCAGTAAAACAACTGACTTTTTCTTTTTGAGAATGATTTACAAGGCTCGAATTTAATTTTTCCCAAATAACTAATTAGATCCCATTCTTGACATACTAAAGTACTCTAAGGAATTTTTTCATCACAAAATTCTGCACAAAATGAGTATGTCAACGTTTCAAATTTGGCTCAGGTCAGGGTGACTCCGTGTAATGAGGAAGCTTCCGTAGGTGTAAATGACTTTTATTTCCATATGTTAAGCTCGATTCACAGACCTTGTGGTGTCCAAATGTACGAACTTCGATAATCTGTTCATTTAGATATCTCGTTCAGCTTGTCTCAATCTGAAATTATGTTGCTGTGGGTCGCACCAGCTATCACCGTGTGTGATTAAAATAATTTTTCGTACACAGCACTTCCATTTGAACACACATTTATTAACAATAAGAGACTCTTTCAACCGATTCTCGACGTTTGGTTTTATAATGGTGTTATTCACTTATTAAATCATGTTAGTTATACTTAGGTTCGAAGTTTCTGAATATGAGAGTTTTATGATTTAGAACGATCTGCATTGTTCGTAATTTCGAAGTGTTCTGAATTGTCTGACGTCTTAATTAGTACTGCGTTCAAATTATCTCTGTTTTCTCTGTTGTCTAAAATGATCCTCTGTTGCATCAGTCTGGTTTAGAAAAGATCTTCAATAGTGGGAGTTTTGAAAAGGCTCCTGATTGGACTTTAGCTACGTTAGTGCAAGGAGATTGGTCGTGAAGATGCTAATTGGCGCAGTGCTAACAAGATACTTAGTTTCAACAATGCATTTTTGAGTTCTGAGAATGACACTTACAAGGAACATTTGCGAAGTATCCGCCTCCGATTTTGACGAAACTTGGTAAGAATGTTGAGTACTCTAAAATAAGAGATACGTATTTTTTTATATCGGCTGAAATTGATGGCCAACGTCATCAACGAAAAATCGATCGATTTTCATCGAAAGGCAATGGAAGCCGTTTTCGTAAACGTAAAGGATTCAGAACGTGAGTAAACTAACTCATTACGTCGATAAGGGTCATTCTTCAATATCGTAAGATCTTGAAAATCAACCATATAAACAATGAGCGTTAGGCTCCTCTGGCTCTAAACTCTTCGTATGACCATTCAATCAAACTATCATTTATTGCTTGCATACATGACATGCGAGATCAAGGATATCCTCTCATGTTTTGCATGTCAGTATGTGTAGGCGATAACTTGCCCATACTGTATAAAATGACCAGGACGTTGGGAGTAGGTATCATTGTCGTTCGTCAGTTCAGTGTTTGGTTGACCAATGGCAGTCAGTAATGTCATCAACGTATTAAGCTTGCTGTTAGTAGAATTTGGTGGTCCAGGCAACGACATTATAAGACTCGTACCAACGGAATTGCACCTCAAAGAATTAGTGCATACAATCATCACCAATTCTCTGGATGATTTATCTTTCCTCGTTGTGCATGAGACAAGATTAGAACTAGAGGACTCTGTAGCAGCAAGTAAAACAGCATCTACGGATACTGATTGGCTAACGGAAGGTATAACAAGCATACCAGTACCAGAAAGCTGTACATCCGTTGAAAAACCGCAGTGCGTACCCGAAGATGAATTAATAGATTTCGAGTGTAAACAAAGAACTGTCGATTACTGGCGAAGCGAAAAAAAACATCGAACTTTTGTAGTAGTTCAAAACAGGTTCAAGCGACTCAAATCTGAACGACAATTACGAAGATGGGCGGCACAAGTCGGAGCTGGTGGAACACGTAAGGATAAGTTGATTCGGATTGCAAAAATACGTTTGATATGTTCGTGGCAGCAATGGAATCGAGATTAACAGTTCATGATGTGGATCTCCGACGTTGGGCATTACAAGCAAGGATCAAAAAAAAATTTCCATCATTTTTAGCCGGACACACGTGGTTATGGACATTCAAACCGAATCGTTTCCCGTAAAATCACAAAAATCATCTAACAAGGGCGAGCATTGCCCAAGAACAGAACTTGAATGAGCACTGCGAAAGTTTCGTTAATGAAGTAAAGCCACTTATCCAACAATATGGATCACAAAATGTATCCAACTTGGAAAGTCACTTCAATTCGGAGATACATTCCGGGCGAATGTTAGCTCCTGTCGGCCAGAAAAAGATTGAAACTGTGATACAATCCGTATCTTCGACGACTCACAGTTATACTATACAGCCTACTATATCTGCTGATGGAACGCTGCTATCTCCTCTTCTTGAAGTACTGAAGGAAACGAGTGGAGTATTGGGACCCAGAGTGAGAGAAACTATGTTTAGACCACCTAATATTCACATTATGGCTTCCAAGTGTGGAAAGCTTACTAAAGATCATATGCAAATGTAGCTTCGGGAAGTGTACCTTCCCAATACAGGTAATGCAAGCATCCTGTTACTCGATTCATGGAGTGGACAATGCGAGCGCAGTGTTCAGGAAGCAGTACCGGATGATCGATACTTGAAGCTGATGACCATTCCAAAAGGAACTACAGGACACATTCAACCGTTAAACGTATATGGGTTTCGTGCGTGGAAAAATTTCGTAAGATGTTTTTCCGACATGGTGATCTTTCTTGGCTATGATATCAATCTTCACCTACGAGATAATATTCTCAAGCTACAATCTCTGACGCACAACCAATTTTCGTCTCCACGATTTTGAAACTTATTTAAATATTCATGGCACAAAAGTGGATACGTGGATACTAGACCACCGCGTTTTTAAAGTCCATCAGAATTTTGTTACGAAACAGATTTGACATTACAGTGTCATATATGTGGCGAGGTCGCAATAATCACTTGGTGTAGAATACCACTTTGTTTGAAACACTTTTTTACAGAATTTCATTATTGCCATGACTTTATTCCGTAGAGGAGCCATTCATATAAGCAAGGATTGTTACGATAAAACCAACAAAATATAACTATCATTGTATATATGGGAATTCACTATGGTTGTACCGTTCAAATAAAATTATATACAATTAACATTTTGGCAAAATGTTACAGGTGGTACAAATAAAGAAATTCTGAATTATGATACTCCTGCTATCGTTTTATCCCGTCATTGAACCAGAAATGGATGGGTTCTGAAGTACTCCAGAAACAGATATAGATATCAATTTTCGTAGAGATGGCGGATATTGTGATGATTTTCTACCGCCGTTTTGAATTCGTCGCTTCGAATTTCGAATTTTCGTGGTCAGATCCATGATCAGCGACCTCGAAAAGAGCTTCCACCGACTTTCGGTGAAAATAAATCAACTTTTGGTTATTGACGTCGGCCATGTTGGATCCGCCATTTTGAACATTCAAATTTGGCCTTCAGATCTGGAAATAGCGACGTCGAAAACCCTTAGGAATCAAGTTTTCCTGCAATCTGTACATTGAGCCCTAATATGCAATATATTGTGAATTGTCAAAAATAGCATTTCAGGGGGATAGTTCACCCCCTTAAAATCAGTTTCAGCCGATATAAAAAAATACATATCTCTTACTTTAGCGTACTCAACATTCCTACCAAGTTTCATCAAAATCGGAGGCGGACACTCCGCGGATGTTCCTTGTTAGTGAACTGATCATATTTTCTTTTCTCACCTTCCTTATGTTCAGTCATCGAGGTTTATGAATCTGCGTTTTGCAAATTTCGATTGTAAGACCAGGTGGTCTATATGCGGTTGAAGATATGAATCTATGATTGAAAATTATATATACTGCATAGTGTAATGTTCACGACTTTATAATATGTCTCTATATCATTATTATGATATGTACCTATGTAATATACAGCGACACACGAGCGACATTCAGTTGTTGGTTAGAGAGCGTCGAGCGTTTTACACATGTACACATCATTTCCTCATTTATATTAAATATATTTTTACTCTATTAGTATTAACATTAATCCCGGGTATTATTAATTAATGCGTTATTTTTCTAATACATCACAACTGGCGACGAGGTTTTACGAACTACTGTGCAGAGTTGGCTTAATTAGTGCAAATTTAGTGGTCATTTTGCGTTCGACGCCGTATTCGATTTTCACGTAATCGTAAAAGCACTATACACGGGAAATTTGAGCAGTGAAACGGGTGTAGTGATTGTGTTACGTCCAGCATACCACCTCTCCCTATTTATCCTATTCGCTAACTCTCCCACAGTTCTTATATGAATATCACGGTCTCTCTCCTGTCCTCTTATCTCTACCTAGTCTCACGCTATTCACTGTTGCGCTTACTCATCTAATTCTATTCCCTTCCTCTAGAAGCTTCACATCTTTTCTGCACCCGTACGTTTCTCGTCTCTGGAGTCATTCGTATCCTAACTCTCAAGAACCTCAGAGCTATAGCTCTTAAATAACTCCGTACAACACACTTCAATCTTACCTCTATCTCGACTTCTTGGAATAAATATATACTTGATATCACCAACAAATTCAACGTTACTTAATCCTCAATCTAAATTCCGGTTGTCTTAGTACGTAAAAGCGAAGCCAAATCAGGTTATTCCTACCGCTCGGGAGTAAACCACATTCACGGACGTAACATTGGTGGCAGCGGTGACCTTCGCTTTCCGGAAATCCAGTGATACAATTTTACGTGCGTACTCCGCATGGAGTGCCATCTGATAGACCGGTTCCAAATTGTACAAGCTCAGTGATGTTAATACAAAAGTAATACCACTGTATAATAGTATTGAAGACACTCTGAAAATCATATTCTACGATTGACGTAATCAACGGTCTGTGATTCACACAAACGTCACAAACAAAACCGTATCTCCAAATCGATATTGCTGCAAAACTATTTCCTGCTGCTACTACGAGGAAATCTTCATTCTTCACGACTTCTAGTACAACACAACGCACACCGACGTCATCACTGCCTACAGACACGAAATCGCTATACCAACATCCTCACGGAAGAATGCAACATTTTCTTCCATTCCTTCTCTTCATCTCCACTTTGTAAGTCAGCAAATCCTAGGTTGAAATTTACAACATGGCTACCGAAAGCATTTTTCCGCATCTGCCTCTTAGAGATGCATTGACTCTGATTCCCACGTTGAATCGCACTAATATGCCTGTATCCGAATTCATAACTAAAGTAGAATGCGCAAAACAAGCTGTCTTAGTCAGAGAACTGAATTTATTCTCCACACTCATTCGCACGAAAATCGAAAGCGACGCGCGTAAATATGTTAAGTCAGATAACCCGGATTCTCTTCGAGATTTGCTAGACTGCCTAAGACAGGCCTACGCATCTAGACAACACTTCCCAGATATCCAGCTGGACCTCGCACAACCGGCACAGAGGCGAGACGAGAGTGTTCTAGATTACGGTGCTAGAATAAAACATCTGTTAAGACAAGCGTGCGAATCAATAGATGCCTCAGAATCTATCAGTGATGCTCAAGTGCTGAAGAAAAATATCGAAGAAACTGCAAGACTAAGATTTATGAAAGGTTTACTAGACGAATTAGAAATAAGAGTGGCTCATGAGAATCCACAAACCCTACAAACGGCTATAAACACGGCCACCAAGACCAAAAAACTATTATCGGATAGAATTTAACTAGCCTCGTACCGTGATACTAATTACAAAACACAAAACCATATGAAATGTAGTATATGGATATGAACCGATCGCATCGAAAAATATTGTCCTGAACGATCTTCCGTATTAGTAGTGTGTGGATACTGCAAGAAGGCAGGTCATATTATAGAAGAGTGCAGAACAAGGCAGCGGAACAATACAACTTGCACGCAGTGTGGTCGCAAAGGCCACTCAAGCGATAAGTGCCGCTCAAACCGGTTCCAATATCCCCAGAATCCGAACATCCACCAAGATTCAAGAGTTTTCCAAAATAACACGAATCGTCAACAACAGAACAATCCCAACACCCAATATCGAGCAAGAGACCCGACAAACCAACCTTTAGACCAGACGCGAAATGACAGTCAACGCTCACAACGGTATAACACACCAAATCCTTCACAATCGAATTTCAGGGTTAATTATGTAACACAAGATCACTCAAACGATAGTTGCGATGCAGGCGTCGACCCGGAAGTTTAATTTGAAGCAGAGCAACACGGCGAATATTCAGGCAACGCGAGCCATTTAAACGAGTTCAGGGACGGCCGCGCGGACGCATCGACCTCCCTCAAATCGGAGCAGCGTCCAAACCAAACGTCAACTCCGTAAAACTCCGCGAACTAATAGAATCTGGACCTCCACAGATTCGAACACAATGCCCGCAGTCTTTAAATGGGTACATGACACTATTAATAGATACTGGCGCTAATATTAATTTGTTAAAAATCGATAAAATCGACTCAAGAGTCCATGTCACAAAACAGACGTTAGGCAGATTTCAGGGATAGCGGAAAAATCCATCAGAACAATAGGAAGTCTTTACCTCAAGTTAGCTAATACACGCCACGAATTCCATCCTGTTGATAACTTCTTTATCATCGAAGACGGTATACTGAGTTCAGACTTTTTACGTTCGGAAGAGGCGATTATCTGTTTCAAAAACAACTACCTTATCTCTTGCGAAACCGGCGTTATTCCCTTTAACAGACATAGAACCAACACAAAAACACCACCGCGTATCCTCATAACATCTGTCACACAAACACCGAAGGTTCGACTAACCATCGGTGAACTCACACGACAACCTAGCACATGTATAGTTGACACCGATGCTGATGTAAACATAATTAAACTCGGAGCAATACATCCGCATGTTCCATGTAAATTACTCCAAGGTCAGATCCACGTTACCAGTGCTATACATTAGCCAATAAAAGTATTAGGAACAAATAGCATTCGAATCGGTGACAACCTTCATATATTTCATATAGTCGACGATCTGTTCCCGATACAAGAAGACGGAATCTTAGGATCGATGTTTTTACGGAACGAAAATACAACGATATCTTTGGATACAGAAAAAATAATACCGAACAATACTAGCAAACCATTCAAACTCCTATACGAAGACTACATATTGATACCACCACGAACGGCTCAGGTGACTGCACTGAAAATATCGAATCCCTCGGTAAAAACGGGATTCATAGAACAGTTGGAAGTAGGCGGTAACATATTCCTGGGACAGGCCCTGGTTACCAACCAACAAGAGTTTGCTTACGTTTATGCAATAAACTCCAACGAATCAGCTGTGGAAATAAGAAGACCAGTCGTAACACTAGAAGAAGTCGATAAACTCATGAGCACCGCCACGCTCAGCGCGAAAACACACCTAACGCATTCAAGTACTGCAAGCAGCGGACAGGTTTTACTACCACAGGTCTTACATGAAAAAAAGGGATCGAGAATCTCGTTCTTCTCACATCCCTAAAAGATTCTAGACGCCTTGACATTTTGAAAGAAAAATTGCGATTGGATCATTTGAATGACGAAGAAAAACAATTGATAGTTAATCTCTTTATCGAATTCAACTATTTATTTTTCCTCTCAGGGTTCCCCTGAGACATACAAACTTAGTCAGCCATACGATCCCTACTACTAATGACGCACCAATTCATATCAAACAATACAGACACCCAAGAGTACACAAAGATGAAATACAAAAACAAGTGACAGTAGTTATATAAGGGGTGTTCTGGCTCAAACTGACTTACCGACCTCATATAGTGCTGCAGGACGCGCCTCGCCTGTAGTCGGTTTGTTACCGGTCCAAGCTAACATGCATGACTGACATGGCTGACTGACATGTAAGATGGCTGACTAGCATGCAAGATGGCGGACGAGATGACGGGACATGTAGTCGGTGCGTTACCGACCTAACCTAACCTAACTTAACCAATATAAACAACAAGATGGCGGGGGGGAGAGGGCAAAATGGCTGACATGATATCGAAACAGGCTGCTAACCTAACCTTACCTAACCTTTTTTTTTTTTTTTTCTTGTTCCAGCGGCGAAGGGGAAATCTTCAAAAAACATCCGGATGTTCTTGGATATCTTCGAATAGTGCCGGATTCTTACCGGGTAAAACCCCTCCGCCGCTCGTCACCCAGGACGAAGCAGGACCGCTTTCGCATTACTTTACTCCGTTTCTGTGTCCGGCCTGGTATTCTAGGCCTCTCTCCTGCGCCCTACTGTGTGTCAGTGTATTTGTCTGTCTGTCTGCCTGTCAGTCAGTGTGTGTGACGTGGACCATCTTAGTCCGACTATTACCCCTTCGTCAGTTCTCCCGCGTCCCTCGACGTAGTGTGAGCGATCTAAACCCGACATTCGCGCCTCGAGTCTTGTCCTGTGTCCGTTCTGCGTCCGTACAGAAAGTGCTCGCTCCTTACCACTTTCTGCACAGTATGTTCCTGGCCATTTTAGTGTGGCCCCCTTCTTCTTCCGCCACGCTATTGTGGCCCGTCTTTTCCTGCGCAAACCACCAGTCGGAGCGAGTTTCCCCCTCTTCCACCGTGGAACGGCCGTGGGAAAACATTCCCTCGTGTTCAGCAGTGCTTCCGCACTGGCAGTTGGCGATGAACACCACCCCGTCCAGCACGACGATGTCGAACCCCGACGGCTGCATGCTGAGCGGGCTCACAGAGTTCACCAATTTCTGTGTCCCGACATGACGCCTCTTAAAGTAGAGGGTAGCCCGGTTGTTTCCAACGTAATTGACATCGCCGTATGTCATGCGTACCGTAGCACTCTCTCTGCTTCTCGTCCCTTCCTCGGTACCAGTTGGTTGACCTCTTCTTAGCAGCTCTGCCGCGTGGTGCTCCGCCAGCCTCTGGATCCTGTCCATCTCCTCTCCGATGTTTCCTTCCCGCCGCCGCGTCGGATCGGTTTCGTGGAGGTATCCGGCGCCTTTGAAGCACACAGTGTGCCTGTACTTCAGGTCGCATCCGCATCCGGCCCCGCCCGCATCTCGCCTAGGTGCTATCGTGCGCGGTCCCTCTCCTGGCCTCCTGTCCCTCTCCGCTGCTTCTTTGGTGCGTAGGACTTTTCACGCGTACCTGGCGACCGCCTCCCACTACTCTCGACCCTCTAGCATCGACGTTACCACGTCATGAATGCTGTTCTTTCGGCCCGTGACCCTCATCAGCTCTTCCCTACTCTCCGCCCACGCCGGGCAGTGAACCAGGTGTGCGTGGCGTCGTCCCTTTCTGCGTTGCAGTGGTGGCATCCCGGGGTCTTCTCCTTCCCTATTCGGTGCAGATATGCCTCGAAGCATCCGTGCCCCGTGAGGTTCTGTGTCAGGTGGTAGTCCAGATGGCCGTGCCTCCTGTCCAGCCACGGTCCCACTGTTGGGGTGGCTTGCCTGGTTCAGCCACCTTCCTTCCCGCCACTCACCGTCCCACTTCTCTATCGTTGTCCACCTTCCTTCCCGTCTTATCGCGGCTCCAGCTGCTCCGTCTCGACCGGTTCCCCCAGCCCCCGCGGCTGCGATCCTCCCTCTTTCTTTCGCCATGAGCCGGAGCGGTACCATTCCGGCCAGGACCATCGCTGCCTGGGTGGACACTGTGCGGTAGGCTGATATCACCCTCAGCGTGCAGGTCCTTGCGACCGCCTCCAATCCGGCCTCGTTTCTTTTGACTCCGAGCGCCCCCTCCTATACCGGTGTCGCGTACAGCGCTACTGAGTACGCCACGCCCGCCAGAAGCTTTTTTCTGCCCGCAGACGGGTCCTCCAGATTGGGCATTAGCCTGGATATGACCGCCGTTACCGCTGCCGCTTTATCTGCAGCCCTCCTGATGTGCTCCGCGAAGTTGATCTTCGCGTCGATCGTTACTCCGAGGTACTTTACACTGCTAGTTGGTTTGACCTCGTGTCCCTTCACATTTATGGGGTTCACTCTGAGGGTGTGCCTCCTAGTTAGCACTACTATCTCGGTCTTCCTCTCGGCCAGATCCAGACCCCTCGTTCGGAGCCAATCCCACACACCAACCACCGTTTCGCTCGTTTTCGCCTCCAGAAGTTCGGCGTTCCGCGCAGTGACCACCAGGGTGATGTCGTCGGCAAAGCCGATGGTGGTTACCCCCGCGGGCAGATCCATGCGGAGTAGGCCGTCGTAGGCAATGTTCCACAGGAGCGGACCCAGGACCGCACCCTGTGGAACCCCCGCCGTGAGCCGGCGCGTTCGCGGTCCCTCCCTAGTGCGCCACATGAGTAGCCTGTTCTCCAGGTAACTCGCGACCATATCTAGGAGGTACGCCGGTATGCTCTCCCTGGCCTCGAGCCCTTTGAGGATAGTGCCGTGCCCCACCGCGTGAAAGGCGTTTTTGACATCCAAAAGCGCCAGTAAGCAGGGGGCCGCAAGTCGTCCCTTACGCTCATTCGCCTCCCCGGCGATCTTTACGACTTCGCCGATCGCTTGGGTGATGGACCTGCCCCGTCTGAAACCATACTGCCTCTCGGCTAGTCCCCCTGCCTCGTGCAACGCTGAATCCAGCCTGGCATGGATCAGTCTCTCCATCAGCTTCCCGGTCGTGTCCAGTAGGCTGATCGGCTGATATTTCTGGAGCCCGCCCTCTTCCGCTGGTCCCTTGGATAGTAGTACCAGCTTCTGCGTCTTCCAATTGCCATGGAATTCCCACGTGTTCAGGCACTCGTTGTAGGCTTCCAGCAGCAGCTCTGGGCTGTGCTCGGTTACCACAGTCGGGGCTTCGTTTGGGATGCCATCTGGCCCGGGAGCTTTCCCCCTACCAAGCTTCCTAGCGGCCGCCATCAGTTCCGCCACCGTAAATGGTTCTGGCCGTTGTCCATCTGGTGTCCGCTGGCTTTGCCACCCTGGCTCCGTGCGCTCTGGGAAGAGCTCCTCGAGCACGCGTTCAACCGTCCGAGGGTCGTCCGGTTGGTGCAACCCCCCCAGCCTTTTGGTCACGAGCCTGTATGGGAGTCCCCACGGGTCGTCGTCCACCAGCCTGATCAGCTCCTCCCAGCATTTCGCCTTGCTGGCCTTGATTTCGCTTCTCAGTCGCTTCTTTGTTGCCTTGTACTACGCTAGGCTATCCACTGGCTCCTCTCCCCTCGCTCTTTCCCTTTGGACTCTCCTTCTTGCCTGGATACAGGTCTTCCGTAGCTGGGCGATCTGATCGGCCCACCAGTGCGCTGCCGGTCTCCCCCGAGGGGGCCTTCTCCTAGGCATCCCTGCATCACACGCTCCGACGATGGTGTTCATTGTCGCCTCCACCGCCGATCTACCCGTCCTTTTCCTCGCGATCTGCAGGAATGCCACCATGGCTTCCTTGTTCATTTTTTTAACCCATCCCTGGTCGGCCTCCTCCCTCGTCTTCCTCCTCCCTGCTGCTGGTGACCACCTCATGGTGATGTATCAGTAGTCGCTGAGGCTCTCCTCCTCCGGTACTGTCCAGTCCCCCATCTCCGCTACTACGCACTGGCTGGCCATTGTAATGTCCACGACCGAACGAGACCCAGTGCCAGGCTTGTGCCAGGTGTAGGCCCTCCCCATGTTGAGAGGGGTCAGATCAAGGCTAGCCATAAGGTCTGCCACCTCTCTACCCCTCTTGTCCCTTCTGTCGGAACCCCACTCGGGCGACTTCGGGTTGAAGTCCCCGGCTATGAGGATCCTACTGCCAGCTCCTCTGGTCGCCTCCGCTAGTCCGTCCGGATCTCTCTCGAGCTCCTCCAGTCGGGCCTTAGGCGAGAAGTAACAGCTAAAAAAGGCCGTTCCTCCCGCTCCGGCCCAGACGTAGCCCTCGCCCCTTCCACCACGTTCCAGGTTGCCTTTGTAGCGACGCGTAGTAGTGATGGCCGCGTCTCCTCTGGTATCGACTACCCACTCGCCCTCTTTTACCGCGACGCTGGGCTCAGACACCAGTAGTATCCCAGCGCCCACCTTTTCGTCGTGTGGTCCAGGAGGTCCTGGGCGGCCCGGCAGCGGTTCAGGTTCACCTGGATGATGGCGGTACCATGTCCCCCCCTGTCCCAGATGGGTCGAGCTACGCTTGGCATTGCGACCACATTAGCCCCAGTTTCCTCCTAAACTGTACCTCGGTTCTCGTGGGGGAGAGGAATACTTGGTCTACCCTCCCCTGGCTTTCGCTTGGTGTCGTACCTACCACCCGTCCCATTCTGTTTCGGCCCAGTCTCACCCTGGTTTTCTCTAGCTCCTTTCAAAACATTAGGCATCGCGCGCTGCCCGCAAAGTGGTTGGCTCGCCAGTTCTCATTCGTGCAGGGGAGGCACTTCGAGCTCGACTAGCACTATTTTTCCTGGTGTCCCCGCCTCCCGCATTTTCTGCACGCGTTGGCGTTGTCACTCCCGGCGCACTCGGTGCTCCTGTGCCCGAATCCTTGGCAGCGGAAGCACTTATCAACCGCTATCCTTTCCCGTATGTTGCACTGAGTCCAGCCTATTCTTACTTTTCCCAGTGCTATGACACTCCTTCCTACGCTCTCGGGTAGTCTGATGGTCGCGGCCTAGGTCCCGCTGTACGCCTGTCTCAACCTGATCTCGCCCTTCAGCTCGACCTCCCCCTTCAGCGCTGCGCCCAGCGCCTGGCTCACCTCGGCTGCTTCGGTGATCTCATCGATGTCCCGAATTTCGACCACTAGTGTGGGCTCCAGTGCTGAGACCTTGCTCTACTGTCCCATTACTCCTATCACCGCTTCCTTAAGGGCCTGGTCCCCCTTGCTGCCCCTCTTCAGTTCTAGGAGGACGTCACCCCCTAGTCATTTTGACCGTAGCGATCTGGGCCTTCCCAGGGTCAACTTGATCCTTGATCCTGCGCAGCACCTCCGCGTAGCTGCCGGCGCCATTACCCGTTTTAATGAGTACCGCATCGGGTCTCATGGGTTTCCTGGGCTCCCTCTTTGTTCGCCCCGGGTTTACCGCCGGCGGTCCGGGGTCCGCGGGCTTCGGGTCCGCCCTCTTTTACTTTGGTCCAGTCTTTTTACCTCTTCCGACCATCGCTCCGCTTAATCGTCTGTCCCCGTTGGCCCAACCGCCTCCCCCTCGCTTTCACTGTCCTTCGCACAGTGTCTCTTCTCCACCGTCCCCTCGCACGGGAAGACCTGATTTTTGTTGCTGATTGACGCCTCCCCGTTCTTCTGCGTCTGTCTTTGCGGCTCCTCGTTTGGCCTTGCTGTAGCCGGTTCCTTCTCGCTGCTGAGCTTCACTGTTATCTGTTTTGGCTGGCCTCGCCCTCCTCCGTCGGATGTCGCGTCCAGCTTTTTTGTAGCCCAGCTCCACCCCCGCTCCACCTGCCGGATGAGGATCGCGGCCTTGCCTGACGCTTCCTTGAGGGCGGCGTGGGCGTTCCTGTGCTCCCTCGTAAATTTCTCCATGCCGTTGATCAGTTTCTTTAGGGCTGCGATTGTGTCCCCTCCCTTCCTCGCCTCGTCTTTCGTTCCGTCCTGCGCCGAGCGCTTTTCAGCCCCCCCCCCCCCCCCCCCCCCCAGGTCGAGGCTCATTGCCAGGCCCGAGAAGGGTCCGCTCACGTTCCTCCGAGCTCCTGCTTTTTCTTGGGAATCGCTTCCCCCGGCCTCATCCTTGCGGTCTCCAGCGTCCCGAAGTCCAGGTCGATGATCAGCGGTTCCTTCCGGGACCCTACTGATTCCGACCTTCTTGCCTTCAGTTCGATATCCCCCGCTGGTGTTGTCGGTGGTGATCTCCTGATGCTATCCCTCCTAGCGAAGGGATTAGCCTTAAACTCCTCCACTCCTATTTCCATGTTTGTTTTTTGGTTCGATTTTTGTTGATCCATATTACTTGATTTTTCTATTTACGACGGTTCGGCCATCATGGCAGCTGTACCTCGGTGCAGCATCTATCCCCGCCGGAAAAAGCCCTACCCCCCTTTCGCATAGAAGCTGCTGTCAGCTTCTCGGGTGGTCGGCCCTATCCATGCGATCCTTCCTACCCCCCTACCTCTTCCAAGTCTTTCGTTCGGGGATTCCCATGTCAATTCGAGTTAGGGTAGGCCGCCATTCGGGTAAGACCTTCCCGGATTCACCCTACCGGACTTCGTGTATGAGAAAATACTGACCAGGCAATCCTCCATGCAAGCGCCCGAGACCCCACGATTCAACCCCCTGATTGGCTCCAGCCAGCTGCGGAGAGCGGTTTTCCCACTTTGAGCATATGGTTTCCTAGGAGTCGACAGCGGCCCGGTCAAGGTACTGACATTTTCCGCAGCCCCGGTCGGTCGGCAACTACTCCTTCCTTGTCTAGTCTCAGGGGAATATCCCCAGGGGCCCCGACCACATCTCATGCACTCATCACCCACTCGTACCACCATTCATACACCCAGCCCCAGGAAACTGAGCTGGCTGTTCTTAGTAGACGCTCATCTAGAATCACTTCCGCCCTGGGATTTTGGAGTCCCGTGACGTTGGATCCTCAAGATTCATCGCGGCCATCAAGCCCCTACACCACGACAAGGTGACAGCCAACGTAGGGAAACCTTACCTAATCCAACCTAACCCAAACTCACCTAACCCGACCAATGTAAACAACAAGATGGCGGGGCAAGATGGCTGACATTATATCGTAGCAGGTTGCTAACCTCATCTAACCCAGCCCAGCCTGACGTATGTAAACAAAAACATGGCGGACAAGATTGCAAAGCAAGACGACGATGCAGGATGACGGGGCGGTATTGCAAAATGGCCGGCGGAATATACCGTTTCAAAAATAATATTTTCGGTATACTTCGAATACATTCTTTTGTGCTAATTGACCGGATGGCGACACCGCAATTAGATAGGCTGGGAATGTTGATGATGACCCGTAAACTTTCACGCGCGAGAATTTATCATGGGGGGAGCGTGTGGTTGGCTGGTATATAAATTGCGAGCTTATTCAACACGTTATATTGGTCTCATAGTTTTCCTACTGTGAACTTCAGTATCCATAGTACGTGAAATTCATAAAATCTACCTCGAACGTGATGGATCTAAATAAAATCAACCTCATCTGTCGCCTGGAAACGCTGCCCACTAAGAGAATGTCGGATCTGGAGGTTGGGGAGGAGTACAACGTGACAGGGGTAAGACGTGTCAATACTAAGTACGGCACGAGTATTCTGCTCGCGCTAAATGATCAATTCGAAATATTTTCACCCCCTCGAATCGTAAGTCTCATGGAAAATGATGTGGTGCAATTCAACGGAATGCAGAAGACGTTAATCGAGGGCATTCTACGAATGAAATGTCATGGGAGAGAATACAACAAATTTGAATTTTTGTGTGACAGATGAGCAATTTGAGCATAACAAAAAGCACTTTTCCAACTTGCAATATGGAGATGATCATGGACATTCAAAGTTTCGTTGGCCCCGACGATAAATTTATACCCAAGAAACTTTGCATCATAAACATAAACTCATCGGGTTTGAGACGCATTCTCTTCAAACCACCGTACGCTTGGGCAGATCTACCAGCTGAACACAAAGCTACTAACGCTTGGCTAACACACAATTTTCACAGAATACCATGGAATGCGGGAATCGAACCTTATGCCGAGGCGCAGAAAATTGAAACAAAGGCTGATAAATATGCATGCTATGTATATGTCAAAGATGAGGAGAAGAAACGGTGGCTGACAAAGATCCTTGACGGTGCAAAACAAGTAATAAAAATGGAAGATTTACACATTTCACCACTATCACTGGAAAAACTGAAACATATGGAAGAGGCAGGTTGGTGCGATGATTATTATGGAAAAGTTTCAACGAGATACAACTGTGCCTCCGAAAATGTTCAGCGGTTGAAGAAGTGGTATGTCAAGGAGTGCACGGGGTCTCTTGCGAAATCGTTCTGTCTTTTCAACGAAACAAAAAAAAATGTAAATATTGTGCATAGAAAAAAAATATTCATAGAATTTATTGTAGTTATACATATATATATATATATATATATATTGTGACGTGGTATTTCGTACTCCGTCACTTTGTTCAATTATCGCATTCCCCTAGGTGCAGATATCGCTAAAAATAACGAAAGCACGTCTGAGGCCAATACTCCAAAAATGAACGACTAATTATCTTTAAGCTGAATTCTCTTTACTAAGCTTATTGTATGCTATTTTGTAATTCTGTAACGCTCTACGAGAACCATCTGCGAGACCTTCGCGTCAAGATACCAGGACACTGCCTGACAGGGGTCACGTACCAGCTCAACATCGACCACCACCGACTACAGACGAACGAATACCGCTGAAACCACTCCCGATGGATGCCTATCTAGTTGTCGAACAGGGTCGTGCGTGATGCACAAACAGTACCTCCGACTATTTAAGACTTATCGGCCAGGAGCCGAACCACGAACGAATGCTTCTACCGCTCGGATGCATCGTCAGGCGGCGTACAGGGCTGTGCGTCAAAAACACAACAAAGCCTCCCGTCGACGATACTTATCAGCCTGGAGCTGAACCGACCCTAACATCTACCAAGTCGTTGACTATCCAATAAAGGACTGTTTTCTCTTCACGAACCGTCCTATCGAAGGACTGCGGCGTGGAATAGGCTAATGATATGCTGACCACGTGGATCTGGTGGATCTAGTGTGGGGATCCGGGTTGAGGGCCATCACCACCAGATCGTTCCGGCATGAGGGCTTCAATGAGCGAGGGCCGGGATGCAGCGCCGACGAAATAGCTACAACGGGGAGTACCAGTAAAGCAAGGAGTGAGTTACAGTCGGTCGCAAGTCCAAAGGACCGGTGACGTAATATTGCCGCACACCTCAATATCGCAACACATGAGCAGTACGACCTCCCCTCTCACCAACGATACCGCACAGCTGAGGGAAAACATCTCTGACCACCTTCCGACGTCCCGATACCTCGATACCTGTCGTCGAGGGAGAAGAAAAACAAGCGGCGAGGGATTATCGCCGCCTACCCGTAGACCAGACCTAGGCGACCTGCTGGTCCAATTAGAATACCGCAAATTTGAGGAAGAATCACGTGACAGCAGCTTGACGAAAATCAGGATCATCGCTCATCTCGTCACTCTACGTTCAGTTCTTGTATCATACCGACGTGCTATCGTAGTCTTCAGTGCCTTATCGCTACTTATCGCTTTAATTCTCGCTATCATACCGCATTCGCTAGTACCTGCTATATCTTCTTTTACGTAAGTGAGGTTCCTTTTCTATTTTGTGAAGCCACGAGATTACTTGCAATATATCGTACCTTTACCTTTATCTCTTTCTCTCTTTATCTTGCAGTTGGTCTGCTTGAGCCAATTGGGCTCGTATCTTTTCTCTTTATCTTGCAGTTGGTCTGCTTGAGCCACCTGGGCTCGACCTTATTCTCTCTTATCTCTTATCTTGTCCCTTTCTCTGTCTTATTGCAAGTAACTTCGCGACTGGTTGACTATTACTTACGCATTGTAGTGACTATTGCTTTATTTTTTATCTTTCTCTTCTGGAATATTTGAATGTCTAATATCGCTGTCTAGCAGCGCGTTCCGTTAAAGGATCAATTTTTATCTTAGCTATTGAGCATTGCTATTTCGCTATATTTTCTCTGATTAGTTTATATCTGTCTCTTTACCTATTATCGTTGATTATCGTATCTTAGTGAGTGTACCGCGGGAGCGATCTTATATCGCTGCGCGGTCCCGCTAGTCGTTCATTTGACATTGGAGTATTGTGCCGTATCGCATAACATCTTTTTCATTATTTTCTTCGCTAATATCGCTGATCGTAGTTGTCCGTAGTCTATTTGGTTTGCCGTACGTTGCATATTAATTATCTTGAATATTGTTTGCCTTATCGTGAATTACCTTTCATCGTACCGAATATTATCTCTCTTTCTCTCGCACTTACCGCAAACTAGAGACTACGTATTATCTGTTAGTACCTATATTTTATGATAATTTTCTACTTGACCTGTTGCTTGAATTTACCTTGTAATTCATAATTCCCTGTCTGCGTATTTCTGATTATTCTGGTAATGTGATAACTATTACAATTGTTGTATTTCGCATGTGTTTATAATCGCTTCTCATATTTTATGGTTTATTTGCTTACTGCTTAATTTAAGTACCACATATCTTTTTCTGTTTTGCCTATCTATCATAAAACCGTGGTAATCATTACCTGTAGTATCGCGAGCTTGCGCATATTTCCCGCTTATTCGGAAAACGTTCCGTTATTTGTTAACTCTCTCGCTTAACCTTTCTCTGGCTGTAAATATTGTTAATTATTGCATTTATCGTAATTGTATCTCAATCTCTTCAGCTACTTGCTTGTCATTAAACCTATCGCTTCCTACTTAATATATTTGATATTATTCCTGCTTCACCTGTTTCTTATTTTATCTATTGGATTCGACCCCGCTTCTCTATGATTATCTTGTCTATCTGAGCAAACTGTGCAAAACCGCCGTAGAACCTGACCTTACCTTTATCTATTACCTCTACCTTCAGCTTTATCTTTTTCTCTAATTATCTATTTTTGACGCATGTGCGTCTGGCGCCCAACAATCGTATCTTTCTCTCCTAGTACCTCTCTCTCTATCTAATTATTCAGGTTAGTGACTGCGCCGTAGGGTAACCAATTATCTCGTTTCTATCTTTTTACCCTCAACTCATAAAAATTGGTTACAATATATATATATATATATAATATATATATATATATATGAAAGACATTTCCTTTATCTTCGTAGTTAGGGCGACTTTGTTGCCGATAAGGTACTGTGGTTGATGCTGGTAATAACTGTAAAGGCTGACGCCCACTACACCGCGGCGGACCGCGGCGCAGTTACTGTGAGATGCGCCCACTATAGTCGCGTGACCACCCGCCGATACTGTTTCTACGAAAAAAAGATATTTATCGATTATCTGATGACCACCATTTGTCTCAGTCGTCATGGGCACACAATAAATAATCATGCATATTTGCCACTACTTCTTGATTACTTATTATGGATAGTTCAGATGAAGAAGTGTTTAACACGAAAAAAAAATTACTAACAATTGTCCATCATAAATTCGATAAAAAGGAAAAAAGGATTGAAAATCAAATGTGCCCGATCTTCCACTCAACCGACAATGCTCATCTTTCGCCAGAATTTTCGTTTCTACCTAAACTAACTATTTCGGGTGTGGCCCGTTGGAAAATCGAAAATTTTTTTATTTTGAAACACCCTATTATACATACAATATATGTATAGTAAAAATGAAATAAATTTTAGCTCAAAATATACTCTCTCATTTCTTATGCATGAAAATTAATACGCAAAATAAAAAACAGTCTTCACGAAATCAGCATCATACCCGAACAATAAGAAAAAAACAAAATTTTTCACATAAGAGAATCCGTTGATCATAACTTGTTGTTCTAAAACTCACGTTTACTTAAATTTCCTTAAAAATAAAGTAGTTACTTACGTAACATTTATTTAATATCCGTAGGATTTATTTAAGATGTAAAAATGAATACATTTATTATTCGCAAGAACAGCGGAGAGAATGAAAAGAATCCTTGTAAACCATAACCATTTACATCAAAGTAACGCAGGTTTCCCTATTTTTATACTTGGGATGAATTTCGGCATCGGTCGGGTGTTCACACTAGACGACGGCGATGCGCGGCGATGCGCGGCGCACCGCCGAAATATTCCCAACCTGGAACTCGCGAAAAATTGCCGCGGTCCGCCGCCGTCTAGTGTGAACACCTATATGGATAACTGTATGAGCGAAAATTTCGCCGCCGTCCGCCGCCGTCCACCGCGGTCTAGTCGGCGTCAGCCTTAATATATTCACACTATTTACACGTATTTAAGCGATTCAATAATTACGATAGAGGGTTGTGCCCAGGTTCACCTGAATCAACCACAAGTACTTATTATAATCATTAATTTTGCTTAATTATACACTTTAGCGTCAAGCGCTACGAGCCTTTTACGTTATCAGCGTGTTTCTGTCTGTATCACGCAGTTTCGACTCATGAGCGCGACGACCGCGTGTCTCGGGCTTGGTAGGTGTGCCGAGCGGACGACCTTTCATATGTCGCGCTGTAGTTTGGGCTAGTCTCAAACTTACATATATATATATTGTAACGTGGCATTTCGATTAGGTCTGCCCGTTACAAGGTACTCCCTGAACCCTGGGCGGAATCCCGGGATAAGCGTTTCGGAAATCGAGTCGCGAAATAATCATAGAGAGCGCAAGAACTGGAGTCACGCACCCGGGCTTCGACAGGAACGAAATAGCGAATTACGAACAAGATATTGCAGGCTTTTGTTTTTATTTTTTTTTGAGTACACCGGCTTCCATCCAGCGACCAACTCCAACGCCGAAGATATTTCGAGGCAAGGCGAAACCGCGGAGATCTCGCGGGAAGGACACCGAGGCTGCGGAGGGGGAGACAACGCAGATCCGTGCAGCGCGGGAATCCAAGGCTGACGCGATTCCCGCTGGCAGCCGGCGCGCCGCAGCCTCCCCGCTCACCCCGCCTACGCTCAACCAAGGCAACCGCGAGATACCAGCTAGCGACGAGGGAGCACCACCCGCCCAACCCCAGGACTCCGTAGAGCTGCGCGGGAGACGACATCGCGATCTAGCCTTAAGTTCTGCGCCGCGTAGCGGCGACAGGTGCGCGTCGAGTTGCGCAATCCCCAAAATCGATGATAGATCGATTGTTGCGCATTCTTAGGGTGTTGACGTCACGAAGGAAAAGCGTGACGAGATCGGCGTTGCGGCCGATCGGCCATCTGATATCACTCGAGTTCGGGCGGGCAATCAAGTCTAACGTGCGTTGCGAGAGAGTTCCGTGTTCGAGTTTTTTTTTTTTGTTCAAGCAGTAAAAGTTGCGAGGAACAATGGCGAGTAGGAATCACGAGGGAGTTGGCGAATTTGTAGCCTGAATGTGGAGCGGTAAGCGCTGCTAATATTCTTGCGAGAGAATTTCGAGAAATAATAAATAAAGGCGTGCCGAGGAACGGATAGCCATTGAGGATTTGCGTTCACCAAATTACTCGAAATTCTTTAGCCGATACATCTGCTTGGTGACCGTAGCCTGAGTTGCGCGTACTAACGTAGAGCCACAGTTGAGCGACCGAGAAGGTCAAATAGAGTCCCGGGTTTGAGTCGCGGCAAGACTACTGTAATTTGGGTGCAACCAAATTCCGTTGCACGGGGTAACGTCAAACCAGTACGATACGTTCTCAATTCCCGTGTAGGTCGCGAGCCGTCGAAAGGGGAGCGTCGAACTCGCGAACCGCGTCCCGACGTCGCGGAGAAAGTTGAGCTCGGGTGCGTGTTAGTAAGAGTATTCTTTTGTAGAGGATAGTCGCGGGTGACGCGACGAGCCTCTCTTCCGTTTGGGCTTTGGTATTATCAGTTGGTGTTAAGGTGGCGATCAGCGCCATTCCGTAGAGGACGATCGCGGGCAGCGCGTCGGGTCCTATTTTGTTTTTGGTTTTTTTTTTGTGAATTAGCGGTTATGATTAGGGCAGCAACTAGCGCCCGTAGGCCGTAGAGGTTTTCTAGAGCTATTCATTTTCTTTTATTATTATTTTGTTAGTTCTTTCTTTTTTTTAGGTTAAAGCTAAGCGTTTGTATTTGGAATCGCGAAGAACGACTTTCGCAGTATTGTTATTATTTTTTTTTTTGTATTATCGCTATCTGGAAATATATTGTCTAATTTCATTATTGCTTTGTGAAATAACGTGTTGGCGTACGTGTGACGTATCTCTCTCTACCCAAAAATTACCCCTCCCCTCTCCGCGGTACTGAGCTACCAAGTATATGGTCGCGGTATATCGTATTACCGATTTCGAGGCGTGTTGATCACGCCAGGCGCCCAACAAATTTCGCGATATTGTTTCAGGTCCAGGGTACATCGTGGACGCCGATTTATTGTGCACGCGGTAAGTTCTCAGTCATTTTTTCCGAGTGACCGAGGAGCGCGAAAAATCCACGTCACAACATATATATATATATATATATATATATATATTTATGTAAAGAGAATATATTCTCTTTATATTTAGCGCGCTTAATGGTCTCCACCCACGTTTATATGACACCTTCTAGATGCCTCGTCGAGTACGAAATGGATCGACAGGTAAACAGAGTCGAAATAGAGAGAGGGAGAGATAGGAAGAGACAGATAGAGAGAAGAGACAAAAGACAGAGTACGTGCCAGGACAAAGACCATAAACAACATACAGAGCAGTGAAAGAGAGACGAATAAGTGGCCTTAATTGTCGTTTCTCTTATTTACAGGTAACTGGCCACGTGCGTAAATATTGTAAATATTAACATCGGTTATAACATAAAAAAACTCTTATTTACAGAGAAACAAATTTGGTTTACTTATCTGACAACCCCAACCCTCCTGTACAACAAACATTACAAAACGACAATTTCTGTCACAAAATGAAGTTGAAATTTGAGTTCAAGGCGGTGGCTTCCCCAAAGGACAGTAGAAGTACAGTGATAGCCATAACTTCAATTACAACCGAACAAGGAGAAAAATATGCCATACCAGATGAAGTCGTTTATGCAGAGTTTCACGAGGAGCTAAAAAAAACGGAGGCTTTCAAAAAGGTAAGAGAGTCATCAGGAAAAAGGCATGATGAATTAAAAATATGGATAACGATGACGAAGGAATTGCAAAAAATATATTTGGATGATGAAGAAAATTTCCAGTTCGGAGGGAAATATTTAAGACAAACACCTCAAGAAAACATTAAAGAACACTCAGACTTGACAAAGATATTGGAAAAATCAGTTGAAAAATCAGAGAAAAAAGAAGAAGAGCAAAACTTGAAATAAATTGCAGAAAAATTTGTATTGGAAAAATTCAATTATAAAACATCGAATGTCAAGCAATGGTTAAACACATTTGAGAGAGAATGTGGAAGATTTAAAATAGAAAAAGATGAAACCAAAATCGAACTACTGCGAATATTCTTAGATGCAACTTGCCAGGACTGGTACACTTCTACAGCGATAAAAAGAGAGCATGAAAACGATTGGGAAGGATGGAAACAGACGTTAACGGAAACCTTTTCAAGTAAAGGATGGAGTAGCAGAACATATGCTCATTACTTTAAGTACAAAGAAGGCTCACTAGTACAATATGCAATAAAGATGAAACGACTATTATTAGAAATAAATAAGAACATGGACGCTGATACAATGATAGATAGAATTGCATTTGGTTTGCCGGAATTTATCAGAGAGAAAATGGACAGAGACGAAATAGAGAATACAAAAAATTTAATCAATGAATTACAAAAGCTCGAAGGGATGATAGATAAAAAGAAAATATTTAAAAAAGAAGGTAAACCAGAATATAAAGTAAGAAATGAAGAGAAAAAACCATGCAAGACATTTGAGAATATGGGTAAAGGTGTAAGATACCACCCAGAAGAGAAATGCTGGTTTAAACAAGAAAAAAAAAGAAAAACCTAAAACTATCGGAAGCAACTCAGTAATAGAGGTAGAACTGAATACAGAAAAAAAAAAACGAATAGTCACACCATTGATCAGATTCAAGATGCTAATTGAAAATAAAATAGAGATAATGGGAACGTACGACCCAGGCTCTCAAGTCTCCTTAATAAACTCAAAGTGGATAAGGATAAAAGATAATAAAGAAGATGTGAACAAAATATTCTTAAAGTCAGTCAATGGTGTGAATCATACAAATGGATTGGTAAGAATAAAAATAAAAATATTTAATATAGAAAAAGAAGTAGACATATACATAGTCGAAAGAGAGGATTCCGAAGATTGCATTATAGGATTGGATTTAATCCCCATGTTCAAGTTGAGACTGAGTGAAAACTTAGATGTCTCACAGGGAATCGAAAAAGAGATAGAAAAACCAGGGGTAATATTAAGTGAAATAAAGAGTGTAACTTTAAATTGTTCGGTTAATTTCAATGAACACATCGAAACAGGGGAATTCCAAACAAAAATAGAAGATTTAAATAAAGATGAAAAGATTAAAATAGAAAGATTAATAGATAACAACAAATCAGTGTTTGCAAAGGACAAATATGACATTGGAACGGTTAACGAGTATGAAGCTAGAATCGATTTAATAGTGGACAAATACTGCAGTAAAAGACCATACAGATGTAATATAGATGACAAAAAAGAAATTGAAAAACAAATAGCCAAATTACTAGAGAAGAAATTAATCGAAGAATCCTATAGTCCCTTTGCTGCACCTGTCACACTAGCATATAAGAAAAATGAAGGAAAGACTCGTATGTGCATAGACTTCAGAGATTTTAACAAAAACATTGTCCCTCAAGCACAACCATTTCCCTTAATAGACGATATAATAATAAGAGCCAGAAACTGTAAATACTTTACGGCACTGGATATAAACTCAGGGTTCTGGGCAATACCACTCAGAATCGAAGATAGAAGAAAAACAGGATTCGTGACGCAAGATGGTCACTTTCAATGGACATGTCTACCGTTTGGCCTGAAAACGTCACCAGCTATATTCCAACGAATACTGAGCAACATATTGAGAAAACATGGACTAATTGAATTCTCGGTAAACTATATAGACGATATCCTAATACACTCACCGACGTTCGGAGAACATCTAGACCACATCGAAAAAGTACTAGAAGCAATAAAAGCAGAAGGGTTTAGGTTAAAATTTAAAAAATGCACATTCGCTGCTAGTTCGGTTAGATATTTAGGACATGTAATAGGAGAAAATACAGTGACACCGTTGAAAGATAATATAACATCAATAAAAAATTTTCCGACTCCTGCCACACAAAAACAAATCAGACAATTTTTGGGAAAAATAAACTTTTACCATGAATATATAGAAAAGAGCTCAATATTATTAGATCCACTACATCAATTATTGAAGAAAAACACAAAATTCACATGGACAAAAGATTGCGAAAAAGCCTTCAGAAACATAAAGGAAATGCTATGCTCCCAACCAGTACTGCAGTATATTCGACAAAGACCTTCCAATCAAAATATGTACAGATGCATCACTTAAAGGCATAGGCGCAATATTAAAACAAACACAAGATGATAGAAAAGAAAAACCTGTGGCCTACTTCTCAAAGAAACTCAATGATACACAAAAAAAGAAAAAAGCAATATATCTTGAATGTTTAGCTATAAAAGAGGCAATAAAGTACTGGCAACACTGGCTGATAGGGAGATACTTCGAAATACACTCTGATCACAAACCACTAGAAAACATGAATATTAGAGCACGAACAGATGAAGAACTAGGCGATCTAACGCACTACCTATCCCAATACGATTTTAAAATTATATAAATCCCAGGGAAAGATAATACAGAAGCGGACTGCTTAAAATAAAATTAGATCAGATGAATAACACATTACTACAAAATAAAAAAGAAAAATCAGTAAAAAAAAATGGAATATATTATAAAAGAGTAAAAAAAAAGAGAGAAAATCATATTATCGGGAAAATTCTGTATCGATTTAATAAAAAAAAATACACAAAGAATGGTGTCACACAGGAATAACACAGACAAGAATGAAAATAAGCCCGTATTATACTGCTAAAAACTTAGTGAAGAATATCAAAAAAATATGTAAAGAATGCGATATATGTATTAGGAATAAATCAAGAGGACAACATAAATTGGGCTCAATATCACAATTAGGACCAGCGACTGAAGCTTTCGAAATTATATCCTGTAACGTGGCGTTTCAGAGTCGCCCGTCACAAGGGCACACAACCGCTATTATTCCTAGTTTACGCGTCCTCAGCAGGGTACTCCAACCGAACTCGATACAAAATAGGCAATAACTACTTTTAACTAATTCTTTTTTGTAAATTCTTTATTTCGCGCTTCGGCGCAAGCTAATAAGGTACTTGGACGACAACGATCCCGACCAACGAGGGACCACTAGCTACCGTTTCCAGCTCTCGACGACTTCGCCTACCGACGGTCTAATCAGACTATACTGGCTACCTTGGTGCACCTTTATATACACCTGGGGTAGCATCCACCCGAACCTTCCGTATCGCCTCGACTGCCGGTGAACAGGGAGATAAAAATCCTCCCGGCGGCCGAGGGCACCGTTTCTCGAAGAGGAACCAGCCGCCAGCTCTATCGGATGCCGTGAAGATGGCGTGAAGGGCAGATCGTAGCCTGCCATCTTCCGACTTACCGGCATGGTGCCGGACCAACCCCAAACCACTACGTTCAGGTTGATAAAGCCATCGTTCCGAGGATCGACGCTGCCTTCCTATCGGCAAGGACTAATTGTGTGGGTCGTGGTCCACGGTTTGGCCAACCGTCTGACTGCACGACCTCAGGTACAGGCAGCTAGCTACTGCCTGTACAAAAGCCGGTGGAGGTGAACAATGAGGCGTCACTCTCCACCCGGTAACTTTGGCCGAGAGGCACCCTATGTATGCCTCTGCCAAAGATGTCCCCGATGATAGGCAGCCTGGACCGTAAACCGAAGCAGCTACAAAATCGTACGAGTTGGTGTCAACGACGAAATCGCGAGCAGCACATTACGCCACATCTAGCGGTAATTTTGGAAAACGTATGACCACGCCGTAACCAATATTTGCCACAGGGGGATGGCCTATTTGCGGTGGGGGTCAACCAACCAATCAAACAAGAAGAATCACCTCACGACAACCGCGAGATCGGCGAGCCGAACTACGACCTCCTTCTATTCTACGCTTGACCTGCTGAGCGACAGCTTTGTTTTCCGCATCCTCCCGATTATTCTCTCGATTTAAGCTACCGATCCTTCTTCCTCTCATTCTACCGTTATTGTATCTACCGTTTTTCCATACCCTCTATCGTTGCACTATCGTTAACTTCTTCCTGTAAATTCAAGTCCTTTCCTTCCTCTCTACTTTCGTTTGATTATTCTAAGTTTGGTTTAAATTAGAGTCAGTTTGTGTGCCTGAAGTCACCAGCCAAGGTAAGGCTTCTGCCTTTGACTTGTATCGTTACGAAGTTGCTCATAATTTCTATTCTTTCTTATGGTATTTATCGACTTTGTGTGAATCATGGTCCACGGCTTAAAGTTGCAATAAGCCGCCGTGTGGCTGCATGATTTCGGTCATTAATATCATATTTATTGTTTCTTGGTTGCATCGTGTGATGCCAGTTTTGTGTGAATCATGGTCCACGGCCTAGAGTTGCAGTAAGCCGCCGTGTGACTGCATGATTTCAGTAATTTATTATTTTCGTATCTGAAAGACCTCGTAACTGCCGAATAATTATTTCTTCTGTATTTATGATTTTTCTGATTATTTGTGAATTACTATTAGCCTGCTTCTGTACTTTCTATCGTATTTTGAGCCCTATTGGCTTCATATTTTATTCCATACTCTTTTTGTAATAGGAGTGTGCTTCATATTTTATTTCTGTTATTGCTTATTATATTTTTTATTTATTTTTGTGCCTATTGTATCATTTATCGAGTTCCTTGGAGTACAACCGAGCGTGGAATCAGCCCCTAGATATTACCGCACCTTTTCTTATTTCTATTGGCAATTTTATATTATTTTTTCCTGTTATTCATTTCTCTGTATTTTGTTAAATTAAGTTCTGCGAATTATTCTTTTGTACCGCGGTGTATTTAGTGTATTTCTTTATTTTGTAAACTCTCCGAAATTCTCACTCTCTCGTAATTTTGTATTTTGTATTCTCTCAAAAGTCATATTTAGGAATTCATTATTTAATTCCTCAAGTCCGTAATAATTATTAATTATCGAATCTACCGTTTATGAATAAATCTACCGAAGGCTATCTAGTCGATCGTTTGCCGACTTTGTAAATTGTTAATGAATGTCAATCTCTGGTACTGGTTATAATTTATGGTAAATTCGTCGTATTATCTACCGAACTATCGTTACGTTGTTTTCTACCGATTGCAGTAAAGTTCTCTCGTTTCTAATTGACACCCAGTGAACACATGACCTCCATATGACGTCATAGATAGGTCACATAGAGATCATCGACTTTTTACATAGATATGACATAAAAATGACTTTATTGATGACTCTGATATGATGTCATGTAGTATGACATCATTATGACATAGTGCTGACATAAAATTTGACTTTTATATGACGTCATGATTGTGACTTAAATATCACGTGAATATTATGTCTTATCCCTATCACATGTGTGACGTCACATCAAAGTCATAAATTTATATATTATTTACGTAAGAAATAAATCATACAATTACATAAATTACAAGTCATATTCTGACGTCAAAAGGATATCATAATACCGTCATATTCTTACGTAAGAAACAACTCATACTTTTACGTAAAATTGATGTACGATGAACGTCATACTTAAGCATCAGCTTCCGGTCATTCTTTTACATACGAGTGACATAATACTAATGTCACGACGGTATAAAAAAAAACGATCAACGATACTCTTCTATTTATGTTCTATGTTGTATCATGTATTGATTTAATAATTCATAAGTGGAATTTCATATGACATTTCTTAATTTTTACTTTTATATTTAGTGTCCAAATTTAACTTACGGCAAATTCTCTTTAAATGCAAACAGTAAATATATTTTTAACATTGAAAATATTAGGATATTGTCATAAATAAAATATATAAACTAATTTCAAAATTAATTATTATATTGTAATAGAGGTACAGTAACAAAATAATCACTATTTATAAATGAAAAATATAAACATTTTGACTTTACAAGGTCTGTTGTAACAGTTATATTATTATAAGCATTCTTAAATACTTTTTATCACTATGACATCAGAGTTATGTCACCGAGACGTCAGGTAAGTTATAATCATGTCAGCCAGACGTCACAATTTTATAAGCAACTTTACATCACTATTTTACCTCAAATTTAAGTCATCTTGACGTCAGCTAAATAACAAGTACGTCAGCTGGACGTCATATTTTTGTAAGCTTCCGGTACCGACTTTACTTCTCTATGACATCAGAGTTATGTCATTTTGACGTCAGTTAAGTCATAATGATGTCAATTGGAGGTCATATTTACGTCATTTATCTTACGTAAGAATCTTACGTCAGGAAGTGGGAAATTATGAGTCATATGTGACTCATATATGACTCACATCTTACGTAAATCATGACGTGACATGACGTCATTCTGACATCAGTTTTACATAATTGTGTTCACTGGGTGTTGATTCGCCAATTGCTCAGTCAACCCTCTTGGGCTGGATTGTCTACGGCTCAGTCAATCCAACTGCTACGAAATATTCGGCCAATTCTCTGCACGTGGCAGCCGACGAACAACTACCGGATCTGATCACCAGATTCTGGGACCAGGAAGAACCGCATGATGAGCACATTCGCTATAGTGAGCAGGAGGACGAATGTGAAGCTCACTTTAGATCCACACATTATCGTCACCCAAATGGGCGTTACGTGGTGCACTTGCCACTTAAGGACAAAGTAGAAGCACTTGGGAATTCACTGAGATCCGCACAATTTTCACTGCGTCGGGTTTTGAAACGGATGAGCACGGACACTACTTTCAGTGACCTCTACCACAACTTCATGTCTGAGTACGAGAACATGGGTCACATGAAACACATTTCTATGGGAGATTTACCGGAACAACATTGCTTCCTACCTCATCACGGTGTCCTCAAGGAACAGAGCACTACTACAAAGTTCAGAGTAGTGTTCAATGGATCATGCAACACCTCATCAGGAGTTTCGCTGAATGGGATCTTACACGTTGGGCCAAAAATACAAGTAGAAATCTGCGATGTACTACTCCGCATTCCTCGGTTTCCAATACTTTTTGGATCCGACATCACAAAGATGTTTCGGCAAATTGACATTGATCCAAAGGACTGGCCGTTACAGTCCATCCTCTGGAAGACCAAGGACAATTCTCAGCAAGCGTACACCCTCACTACGGTCACATACGGCACAACTTGTGCTCCTTATCTTGCTATAAGGACTCTACTGCAACTGGTACAGGACGAAGGATCCAAATACCCGCTGGCAGTCGCTCCAATGACTGAAACCCGCTACGTAGATGACATCTACGGGGGAGCTGACACAGAGACGGAAGCGATTGCAATCGCTAAACAAACCAGGGAACTCTGTGCAGCTGGATGCTTCCCATTAACAAAATGGTCAAGCAACAGCGCTCGGTTACTCGCTACAATGTCACCAAACGATCAACCAGTGAATTCGCTACGGGAAATCGGAGATACTACGGTGAAGGTCCTCGGAGTTGGCTGGAATCCTCACCACGATGTATTCCAGTTCAACTATAACTTGCCTGAAGATCCTCCGGCAACAAAACGGGCACTCTTGTCTGAAATTGCTCGTCTGTATGATCCTCTGGGATTCCTCGCTCCGATCATCATCAAAGCCAAGGTGTTCATGCAGGAACTCTGGCTTGAAAAACTGGGCTGGGATGATCAATTGGCTCCGACACAATTCCACAAGTGGACGTTATTTCGAGCGGACCTCACCAACCTTGCTAACCTCCGGGTGAACAGATGGATTAATCTCAAGGAGAGTGTGTCTGCAGAGCTCCACGGGTTCTCAGACGCATCCCAACTCGCTATGGCTGCGGTGGTCTACCTGAAGGTGACGGACCTTCAGGGGAATTCGTCAGTTGCGCTTTTATGCTCCAAAACTCAAGTAGCCCCTCTGAAAACACTCACAATTCCTCGGTTGGAGTTGAACGCTGCCGTACTTCTCACCAGACTTACTCTCTACGTGCGAAAAACACTTAACTTGGAGCAAATACCAATCTATTTGTGGACTGACTCTGCAGTAACCCTCGCTTGGATACAAAGTCAACCCTCTCGCTGGAAAACTTACGTACGCAACAGGGTTGCGAAAATACAGGACTCTCTTCCTGGAAGCCGCTGGACCTTTATCGCTGGGAAAAGTAATCCAGCTGACTGTGCTTCGCGAGGACTGTCAGTTGGCAAACTGCTGAAACATCCGCTTTGGTGGTCGGGTCCGAAATAGCTCAGCTTATCCCAAGAAAACTGGTTAACTATTGAACCATCTGCTACAACCGCAACTCATCAGGAAGAGAGACCAGGTCTAACCTTCATGACATTCGCTAAAACAGATTCACATCCTCTGCAAATTCTCTTAGAACGCTTTTCTCGCTGGGTTTCGCTGGTTCGAACGCTTGGAATCTGTCTACGTGCCATCAGCCGAATGAAAAAGGTGCCACAGTCCTCACTAGCCACCCCGCTATCCGCTGGAGACCTGGAACCCACAAAATGGCTACTGGTCAAATATACACAAGGCCAGTACTTCTCATCGGAACTCAAGCTGCTTTCTGACGGGGGATTCCTACCAAAAAATCACCCACTCGCCAAGCTGACCCCCTTTATTGACTATCACGGAATTTTGAGAGTCGGTGGCCGCTTGAAAAATTTGCTATTGGACAATCAGCAGAAGAATCCAGCGATTTTGCCTAGATACTCACTGCTGACGTCACTCCTCATCGATCATGCACACAAACGGAACTTTCACGGCGGAACGCAATTGACTCTGGCTGCGTTACGCCAATCCTACTGGATTATTGGTGGCCGCGTACCAGTCAGATCTCACATCTTACGCTGCGTAGTCTGTGCTAGACACCGAGGTGTTCGAGCACAGCAATTGATGGGACAACTGCCCCCCTCTAGAGTGACTCCCGCCCGGGCGTTTCTACATACTGGATTAGACTACGCTGGGCCAGTCACTCTGAAAACTTTCCAGGGTCGTGGAGCGAAAACTTACAAGGGGTGGATTGCAGTTTTCGTGTGCTTCACGACTTCCGCTATACATCTGGAACTTGTCACGGACTACTCTACAGGCGCATTTATCGCAGCGTATCGGAGGTTCGCAAGTCGCCGGGGCATCTGCCACACCATAGATTCGGACTGTGGTACAAACTTTGTGGGTGCAGATGCAACTCTAAGGGCTGAATTCGCATCAGGATCAAGATCACTGGGAGAACTTTCACATTTACTGGCTACAGATGGCACAACCTGGAAGTTCAATCCGCCTGGAGCTCCGCACTTTGGAGGTAAATGGGAAGCTGCCGTCAAGTCTATCAAATTCCATCTCACTAGAACTATCGGAGAGCATCTGATGACTTACGAGCAGCTCACTACGGTTTTGACACAGATCGAAGCCGTGGTAAATTCTCGGCCTCTCGCCCCACTCTCGGAGGATCCTGCCGACCTGGAACCACTAACTCCAGGTCACTTCCTCATTGGAGAACCACTCACCGCTGTATCGGAACCCTCGCTACCTTCAACAACGGAATCGACGCTAACTGGGTACAAATTGCTACAGCAACTGTTGCAACAGTTTTGGAGACGTTGGAGCAACGAAGTGCTTCAACGTCATCAGGGCATCTCCAAATGGCATCGGGCGTCCAACGACGTCAAAGTTGGCTCTCTGGTGCTCCTCACAGACGAGCGGTTCCCACCGACAAAATGGCCACTTGCTAGGGTAATCGCTATCCACCCAGGGAAGGACGGACATACCCGCGTAGTAACACTGAAGACAGCTACCACGGAACTGATCCGACCAATTGCAAAACTGTGTGTTCTGCCCATTGAAGATCTTGACGTCTCAGCCGTCAACCCGGGGGAGAATGTTCAGTCAACACCCAAATTGCCCGGGCGAAGCGAGGTTCGGCTTACTCGCAGCAAGAAGGCAGCACTAAGCAGAGCAGAGATCACCCGCCAATCGATAGCCAATCAATGAATTTTTAGTTCAAATTCATTGACGCTTGCGCATTTCGCTATTCTCTGACGTCACTCGCTATGAATTTTCTTATTGGCTCTTAGCTATGGAACATGCTTAGTCTTCCTCACGGGGAAGAAGACGCGATTTCTAACGGTTTCTCCGCCATTATTGTACTTACGGCTACCTCTAGTTCACCTCGTGTTCTTTTTTTGTCGCTAATTCTTCTGATTATTTGGCTATTGATAACAATAATTAATGTGTGAGAATTCGCTTTAAAGCAATTATTAAACTAATTGTGAATTTGGGTGCATTCGCTACCACGTGTTGCTCTTGGCATTGTATATATCGGGTAATTCGCTAACTGTGTATAGTGTGTCCAATAAATCACGTTATAATTTTTTTGCTAAATTTAGTGCGCGCAGTTTTTTATTGTGACGACCTGTACCAAACCAGATCCCGAGTCTCCTCTCCTGTTACTCGCTAAAACACTCTTATTTACAAGTAACTGGCCACGTGTGTAAATATTGTAAATATTAACATCGGTTATAACATAAAAAAAACTCTTATTTACAGAGAAACAAATTTGGTTTACTTATCCGACAACCCTACCCTCCTGTACAACAAACATTACATATATATATATATATTGTGACGTGGATTTTTCTCGCTCCTGGGTCACTCGGAGAAGATGACCGAGAACTTACCGCGTGCACAATAAATCGGCGTCCACGATGTAGCCTGAACCTGAAATAATACCGCGAGATTTGTTGGGCGCCTGGCGTGATCAACACGCCTCGAAATCGGTAATACGATATACCGCGACCATATACTCGGTAGCTCAGTACCGAGGAGAGGGGAGGGGTAATTTTTGGGTAGAGAGAGATACGTCACACGTACGCCAACAAGTTATTTCCACAAAGCAATAATAAAATTTGACAATATATTTCCAAATAGCGATAATACAGAAAAAAAATAAAAATAATAACAATACAGCGAAAGTTTTTCCTCGCGATTCCAAACGCAAACGTTTAGCTTTAGAAAGGAAAAAAAAAGGAAAGAGCAAACAAAATAATCAATAAAAAAAAAATAAGAAAAAATGAAGGGATCCAGAAGACCTCTACGGCCTACGTGCGCTAGTCGCTGTACTAATCGTGACCGCTAATTTACACACAACAAAAAAAAACCAAAAACCAAAATAGGACCCGACGCGCTGCCCGCGATCGTCCTCTACAGAATGGCGCTAATCGCCAACTTAATACTGAACCCCTTGATGGAAACGGAACCGAATTCTCGGCCGACGCGGTCCGCGATCGGCAATAAATTAATCAAACGAAAAAGAAATGAAATTTCTTATGCCTACGGGCGCTAGTCGCCAACTTATTTATAACTAACGGATTACACTAAAAATCAAACGGAAATGAGGCTCGTCGCGTCACCCGCGACCCTCCTCTATGAAAGAATGTTTTTACAAGCGCGCACCCGAGCTCCACTTTCTCTGCTACGGCGGGACGCGGTCGCTAATTTGAATGCTCCCCGTGAGACTGTTCGCGACCTATACGAGAACTGAGGCTGTATCGGATGAAGTTGAAGTGACCCCGTGTAACGGAATTCAGTTACACTCAAACTCGAGGCAATAAGGTCTCGGCTCAACCCGTGACTCGACTCGATCTCCTCGATCACCCGAAATTAACGCTACTTCCTTACGCGCAACTCAGGCTACGGTCACCAAGCAGATGTATCGGCTAAAGAATCTCGAGTACTGTCGCTAATACCAATCCTCACTGGCTATCCGTCCTCGGCAAGCCTTTATTAATTATCTCTCGAGATTCTCTCGCGAGAAGGTTAACAGCGCTTACCGCTCCACATCCATTCCACAAAAGGGCCAATTCCCTCGTGAACCTGCTCGTCCATCCTCAAAACTAGTATCTTTCACCGCGAGACAAACAACAAAACTACACCGGCTTACCCGCTACACACGTTATGTCTCTTTGTTCGCCAGAACTCGAGTGATCTCGGATGGTCGCAACGCCGATCTCGTTACGCTAATCGTTTGTGACGTCATCACCCTAAGAATGCGCAACGATCGATCTGTCATCGAGTTTGGGGATTGCGCAACTTGCCGCTCACCTGTCGTCGCTACGCGGCGCAGAACTTAAGGCTAGATCGCGATGTCGTCTCCCGCGCAGCTCTACGGAGTCCTGGGGTCGGGCGGGGTGGTGCTCCCTCGTCGCTAGCTGGTCTCTCGCGGTTGCCTCGGTTGGGCGTAGGCGGGGTGAGCGGGGAGGCTGCGGCGCGCCGGCTGCCAGCGGGAATCGTGTCCGCCTTGGATTCCCGCGCTGCACGGATCTGCGTTGTCTCCCTCTCCGCAGCCTCGGTGTCCTTCCCGCGAGATCTCCGCGGTTTCGCCTTGCCTTGAAAGATCTTCGGCGTCGGAGTTGGTCGCTGGAGGGTAGCCGGTGCACTCAAAAAAAAATAAAAAAAAACAAAAGCCTGCAATATCTTGTTCGTAATTCGCTATTTCGTTCCTGTCGAAGCTCGGGTGCGTGACTCCAGTTCTGGCGCTCTCTAGGACTATTTCGCCACACGATTTTCGAAACCCTGATTCCGGGATCCCGCCCAGGGTTCAGGGAGTCTCTTGTAACGGGCAGGCCTAACCGAACTGCCACGTTACAATATATATATATATATATATAGACTTGACCGTAAATTCGAATTTCAGTTTTTCCATTCTCTTTTTTTTTTTTTTTTTTTTTTTTTTTCTAAGCAAAAATGTCGTTTTATAATGTTCCTTTTTTTCAACCTTGTCGAAGCTGCGATGGGTTTCTCTGTAAATGGAGTTTATTGTTTCGTATACTATTACATTACATTACTTTTTTTTACATTACTTACTTATATTCAACGTTAAATAAAAATAATATTACCTGTAAATGGAGAAACGACATTTACAGCTTATTTTCTCCTCGTTCTGCCGTTTCTACGTGTGATTCCGCTGATAATAGCTTATGTACTCATCTATCATATGCCTTCGGCATTCTATCGTCTCCATTCGCTCATATTTACACGCATGTACTATTGACCGTGAAGCTGCCAAGGGCGCTCATTGTTGTGCGGTGAAATTTCAAATTTGGGAGTGAGGAAGAAGTATGATGAGGTGAATATAGGCCTCGTCATATTTGTTTACATATATATATATATATATATATATATATATATGTAAGGATGGATAATAATCAGTAGAAGCCGCACGATTAGATTCGTCTAGAAATAAGAGATTTATTCATTTAATTACCTAATTATCATATTTACCAAGTGAGCGCGTGTCGTACTAACCTAGAAATAAAAGAATCAACAGTCAAAGCTATTGCTTCACAGATCTCTTTTACTCCTTCAAAGATTTAACACTCTTAATTATTCATGTATTGCGACTTAGTTTCTATGCCCGTAGTTTACTTTACTAGCTTTTATCGCTTACCAATTTATTAGATTATTTTATGTCTCGAGTCACAGATCGTGAAGGATTTCTATTTCTCCCCCTCTCTCTACCCTCCGTGTAGCCAGAGTGTCCCGGGTCATGCGCATAAAGCTTACATCTCCGCCCTTCAAACATTAATTTACCTGTAAATTAATATCATAGTGATTAGTCCACAGGGATGAGCTTTGTGATATGATATAAACCCATTGAATTTTTTTTGTTATCTATTTTTATCTGAAAGATCGAGTTCGAGATTTTTTTCTCTATTTTGAAGGGCCCGACACTAATCTCGTCCATTTTCTTCCTGTTTAGCTTATTTTTATTTTCCACGTACACCTCGTCGCCCTCGTTGAATTTATACTCTATTCTATTTTTATCGTACAGCGATTTGTTGTATTCGTGTGATTTACGGGTTCGGAGTAGTGCAAGGTTTCTGTCTTCTTCCAAATTTCTTCTGTTGTTTTTTGTTAATTCTGCTGTAAGTAGATCTGTGGATTTTCCATTTAGCAGGTATTCGGGTGAAAAACCTGTGACTGAGTGGTCTGTTTCGTTATATTTTCCTCTGCACTCTTCTGCTATTGTGGCCCATGATTTTTTTCTTTCGTTTCCATTTAGTGTACATCTTATTTTGTTGGTTAACGTTTGGTTCAGTCTTTCGTTTAGCCCGTTTGAGAACGGTGCGTCCACGGCTGTGAAAATCAATTGTATGTTTCTTGTTTTAACATAGTCTTTGAACTCCTTGGAATTTATTCCAGGGTATTGATCTGAGAGTATTATTTCTATTTTTTCTTCCTCCGGTATTTTTTTAATTATCTTTATAAAGTCAGATGCGTTTTGATTTTTTTAGCATAAAATATAAGCATATCTAGTAAAGTGGTCCTCTAATAGATGTCAGTACCTCTTTGTCGACCTTTGTCCACCAAATCCACCTATGGTATCTAGTGACATTATTTGAAAAGGCCTCTCTGCTGGTCCTAGGTACGACATAAGTCCGTATTTACTGTTTAGCCTTGCTTTGTTTTTAATACAAATTTCGCAATTTTCACATATATGTTGTATGTTTTTAGCTAAATTTTGTGCGGTATAGAATGGTTTTATTTTAAGTGTAGTTTGGTTAATTCCTGTGTGGCAGTATTCTTCATGGACGCGTTTTATCACGGTTCTACTGTATTCTTCACTTGGCACGATTTTTTTCTTGTTTTTTAATTTTTTTGTAATGAATTTCATCTTCTACTGTGAACTTGGGTATATTCTCTGTTATTTGTTTGTTTACTTTTTGATCGTCTATTATTTCTTGTATGGTTATATTATTTAGTCTTTCTAAGACGTCTTCTGAATTTTCATCTGGTTCTAAGATCGGGTTTCGACTAAGGAAGTCTGCTTCTGCATTATTTTTTCCCGGATTGTATTTAATCGTACAGTTATATTGAGATATATAGTGTATCATATCTCCTAACTCATCATCTGTTCTATTTTTCACATTTAAGTTCTCCAAAGGTCTATGGTCGGAACATATTGTAAAGAAATTTCCGATTAGCCAGTACTGCCAGAACTTTATACTTTCTTTAATTGCTAGGCATTCTAGGAGGATTGCTTTTTTTTCTCTGAGTTTCATTTAACTTTTTTGAAAAGTATGCGACCGTTTTTATTGTGCCATCCGCTTGAGGCTGTTTTAGCTCTGCTTCAACACCCTTCGTGCTTGCGTCCGTGTATATAAAGATATCTGATTTCAGATTAAATATGTCTAGGATTGGTCCTGAACACAATATTTCTTTAATATTTTGGAACGCAGTTGTGCAATCCTTTGACCAGTGGAATTTTACATCCTTTCTGAGCAAGTTGTGTAAGGGCTCAAGAATTTGTGTGATTTTCGGTACGTATTTCCTTTCAAAATTTATCTTTCCTAGAAATTGCCTTATCTGTTTTCTGTTTTTTGGTGCCTCGAAATCCTTTATTGCTTTTAAGTTATCTTTAAGTTGTGTAATTGTGTTATTTTTCATTGAGTGGCCTAGATATTTTACTTCATTTTTTGCAAATTTGCATTTCGTAAACTTTAGTTTTAATCCTTCTTTTTTTATCGCGTCCAGCAGTAGTCTAATCTGGTTTAGGTGTTCTTCAAATGTATTTGAAAATATCATTATATCGTCCATGTAATTTACACAGAATTTAGACAAATTATATTTTTTTATCATATTTAACAAAATCTTCTGAAAGATCGCCGGTGAGGTTTTTAAACCAAAAGGGAGACATGTCCAAAGATAGTGGCCTTCTTGGGTTACAAACCCCGTTTTTTGTCTGTCTCCCACTCTCAATGGAATGGACCAAAAAGCTGAGTTCACGTCTACTGTTGTGAAGTATTTGCAACCTACTGTTTTCATCATTAGGTCTTCTATTAACGGGAATGGCTGCGATTGTGGAACAATTATCTTATTTAATTCCCTAAAATCCACACATAGCCTGTTCCTTTTATTTTCTTCTTTTTTGAAGGCTAGTGTGACTGGTGCCGCGAAGGGGCTATATGAGTCTTCAATCAGACCATGTTTTAAGAGTTGTGTTATTTGTTCCTCTATTTCTTTTCTGTCATTCTTTGAACATCTATATGGTCTTTTGGCGCAATATTTATCAATTTGAAGATCGATAAAGGCTTCATAATTTTTTACCTGACCCACGTCATATTTATTCATAGCAAAAATATGTTTATAATTATTTATTAGAATTTCTATTTTCTCTTTTCTATCTTCGCTTAAGTGATTTAAATCCATTTTGAATTCATTCGTTTTCATAAATTCATTAGAGTTTATCTCATATTCATTATCAATCTTTAGGTCTTCTGTAGTATCGTATTTACATTCTATATCTGAGCTTTTGTTATTTTTTGAATTTATCGTTTCCCCATTCTTTTTATTTTTATTTTGGAATGTGATGTTTAACTTTTCATCATGAGTTAACCCAAATCTCTGTACGCTATCTAAACCTAATATCAGCTCAAAGTTGAAGTTTTCATTCTCATATACAAAGGCATTTAAAATCCCTGCTATACCATGTATTTCTGCATTTAATTTTATCATACCGTAGCTACTGCCCCATCCACTAATCGTTTTTATTTGATAGTCTCTCTTTTTTTTATAAATTTTTTATTCAGTAGTTTTGCATTTATTACTGTTATTCTTGAACCCGGGTCATAAAGTCCGTTCACCTCCAAGGACTTTTCTAGATTTACTTTTATTTCAATTAGTGGGGGGATTTTTAGTTTTTTGGGTCCTCTTCTGATAGTTCTATGTTTAACAGTGTGTTTACTAGTTCGTTGTGTTCTTTTTTCTCGTTTTTATACCAACACGTACTTTCAGGATGGAATCTATTTTTTCCCTTTTGATTCGCATATTTTACATGGAGTTTTTTCTTTGGTGCCTCCTGGCTTTTGTAATCTTGATTTATCATCTACTGATATATTTTTACTAATATTGTTTTCTTTTATTATGTGTTCTAGTCCTCTTATTTTGTTAAAAAGATCATCTATCTCCTTCAATTCTTCTTTATCTATCTTATCTGTAACAAAGTTTGGTAGACCGACGGCAATCATGTCTATAAGTAGTGAGTTTTTAATTGAGCTGTTTACTTCTAGCAGTAATCTCTCCTTTTTTAGTGCGTTGTCTAATATTGATCCCTTTATATATTTGAAATTCATTGCGTACTTGATAGGCGACCAACTTTTATCCGCATATGTTTCTTTCAAACTTTGTACCCATATGGACCAATCTAATTCCACTGTGTTTTTTATCATCATTGATAGATACCAGTCTTTGCATGAGTCGTTTAGCAGTAGCCTCAACATCTCAATCTTCTCTATATCTGTATCTAATTCCAACCGTTCACATTCCTTTTGGAAAATGTCTAGCCATTGCATAACGTTCGATGTTGATTTTGAAACTATTTCTATGGAGAATTTTTCCACTAGTCTTAGTTTATTTTGTTTCTTCTTTATATGATCGGTGTTTGTTGTTGGGCCTTCTTTTTCTTTTTCTAACTTTTCTAGAAGGAAACCATTGGAATTGTATATTTCCATCGTCACAATAAATTTTTGTTAATTCAGAGGTTAGGTTTACCCATACTTCCCTCCTTTCATGTCTTTTTTTTATCGAATTTTTTATCAGCTCAAACACTTCAAGTTTTATTACTTCTCCATGTAGATGTACTGGTTGATATTCTTTCGGCATGGTGTAAGAATTGTTTTCTGTATCTGTAATCGATACTAAGCCGTAGACATTTGATTTGTTATCCTCTGGCTTAGGTATTACAGCGAATCCGAATTTTAATTTTTCCATTTTCCACAAAAGATTGATTGTTGATTTGTAAGGATGGATAACACCGGCTCACAAAAAAAAAAAATTCTCTGTACTTTTGACCGGACCCATCCATCTCTATGTATTTTGACCCGCTGAATCCGAATCCGACGTCCGTTTTACCCCTACACCCTCAGATTTCGAGAAAACTTTGAAAAACCGAAAAAATAACGAAAATTGGCAGTTTTCGTGATATAAAAAATTCTGCGGAGCTGAACTAAGCATGATTTTCATGTTTTTTGATCCGTTGAATACGAATACAAAGTTTACATAGACCATCAACTGTTTTAAATGCAAGAAAATTGCAAAAAATTCTTGAAAATCTCGAAAAATTGCAACTATTTTCAAAAAATTCAAGGTTGTATGATGAAAATCGATTTTCAAATTTATACAAAGTATATTTTACATATTACTTGATTTGTGAAGTATGAATTTAAAATTTATTTCGCTTGAAACCTCGAAAAAGTTGAAGTGACTCACAAAAGATCTGCAGAAATCACAAAAAGTGGGGTGAATCGCCTTTATTTCAATCCGGTTTTTGCTGATATCGAACCGTTTTGTCTTAAAATGCTTTATGTACAGCGTTTTCTTTTCGCTTTCGGTTTTCATCGGGTACATCTCTCTTCGTCGTCCAGCAAAGTCAGTTATACAAGAGTAGCTTTAAAGCATTTTTGATTTCTTATTTGGATGCTTGTGTCTGTAACCAGGGCACCTCCACGTGGTGACGGTGGGCAACAGATCCGTCTGGCAGAGTCCCTGGGTTAACGGCGTGTATGCCGTCATGGCAGGCACAAGCGGAAAGTGTTTTACGATGCAGGGATTAGGAACCCCAGTATCGGCGTCTGGTCAGAGTGAGAAAGCAGGCTCGCAGGCGTCGTCATCAAGCGACTGCAGCTCTTCATTAGTGGTTGACTTGGCTTCTGGAGAGTTTAATATGACAAGAAGTGTCTCTCACATATGTAACAAAAGCTCCAATTGCTTTTGTTACATATGTGGAGAGTTTGAAGTAGCAAAGTACCGTAGATCTTTTTTAGACAAAATGAGAAAGGTATATGAAGATTGCTTCGGTATCCAAATTACGAACTAGGATGCAACTTGGGTACCACATATCATTTGTAATCAGTGTTACACCATGCTAATTCGTTGGGAGCAGACGAGAAATCGACAATGCTTGAAATTTTCAAAACCCATGATATGGGCTGCACCGACGAATCAAAAGAACTGCTACTTTTGCATGACTGACGTCACAGGTTTTAGTTCGATGTACAAACGTAAAATCCAATATGCTAACGTAACATCAATTGTACAACCAGAAAAAAATTTGGTTGTTGAAGAAACTGCAGCTTCTGAATCGATGAATTGGCATCAAGATTCGGTTGTAGAAGAAACTGCAGCTCCTGAATCGATGAATGAGGTTTTTTGGAGTATTTAAGAATTTTTTGCAATTTTCTTGCATTTAAAACAGTTTATGGTCTATGTAAACTTTGTATTCGTATTCAACGGATTAAAAAACATGAAAATCATGCTTAGTTCAGCTCCGCAGAATTTTTTATATCACGAAAACTGCCAATTTTCGTTATTTTTTCGGTTTTTCAAAGTTTTCTCGAAATCTGAGGGTAAAGGGGTAAAACAGACCTCGGATTCGGATTCAGCGGGTCAAAATACATAGAGATGGATGGGTCCGGTCAAAAGTACGGAGAATTTTTTTTTTTGTGTACCGGTGTAATAATCAGTAGAAGCCGCACGATTAGATTCGTCTAGAAATAAGAGATTTATTTATTTGATTACCTAATTATCATATTTACCAAGTAAGCGCGTGTCGTACTAACCTAGAAATAAGAGAATCAACAATCAGAGCTATTGCTTCACAGATCTCTTTTACTCCTTCGAAGATTCAACACTCTCAATTATTCATATATTGTGACTTAGTTTCTATGCCCGTAGTTTACTTTACTAACTTTTATCAGTTACCAATTTATTAGATTATTTTATGTCTCGAGTCAAAGCTCGTGAAGGATTTCTATTTCTCCCCCTCTCTCTACCCTCCGTGTAGCCAGAGTGTCCCGGGTCATGCGCACAAAGCTTACATATATATATATATATATATATTGTGACGTGGAATTTTCCCGCTCCTCGGTCACTCGGAGCAAATAACCGAGAACTTACCGCGTGCACAATAAATCGGCGTCCGCGAGGTATCCTGGACCTGAAACAATATCGCGAAATTTGTTGGGCGCCTGGCGTGATCAACACGCCTCGAAATCGGTAATGCGCTATACCGCGACCATATACTCGGCAGCTCAGTACCGCGGAGAGGGGAGGGGTAACTCTCGGGTAAAGAGAGATACGACACACGTACGCCAACACGTTATTTTACAAAGCAATAATGAAATGAAACCATATATTTTCAGCCAGCGATACTACAAAAATAAAATAATATAATAATACTGCGAATGTCGTCGCCGCGATTCCAGATACTGGCTTAAATATAATCACAACAAAGCAAAAACAAAAAAAAATCAATAGATCTAGGAGACCGTTCCGGCCTACGTGCGCTAGTCACCGTCTTAACGATAACCGCTAACTTCCAAATTAATAACAAAACAGGACCCGACACGCTGCCTGCGATCGTCCTCTACCGAATGGCGCTAATCGCCAACTTAATAATAAACTCCTCGCCGGAAACGGGACCGAATTTTCGGCCGACGCTGCCCGAGATCGGTAATAAATCAAACAAAAGAAAAGGAAAGAAAATTACTTATGCCTACGGGCGCTGATCGCCACCTTATTTCTAATCACTAATACAAAAGTCCAAAAGAAAAAGAGAAGGTTCGTCGCGTCACCCGCGACGGTCCTCTACAAAAGAAAATTCGTTTACACGCACCCGAGCTCAACGGTTTCCACGACGGCGGGACGCGGTCGCGAATTCGAACGCTCCCCGTTAGACTGTTCGCGACCTACACGAGAAATGAGGTGGTATCGTAATAAATTGACGTGACCCCGTGTAACAGAATTTGATTACACGCAAATTCGAGACGACCGCGTCTCGGCTCAACCCGTGACTCGACTCGAACTTCTCAATCACCCGAAATTGGCGCTACTTTATTACGCGTAACTCAGGCTACGGTCACCAAGCAGATTTATCGGCTAAAGAATCTCGAGTACTGTCGTTAATGCAAATCCTCTATGGCTATCCGTTCCTCGGCAAGCCTTTATTTAATATCTCTCGAAATTCTCTCGCAAGAATATTAGCAGCGCTTACCGCTCCACATCCAAGCCACAAAGCAGCCTACTCCCTCGTGACGGTGTTCCTCCATTCTGCTTCGCAAATACCCACGCTACTCGTCACACTCAACCAAAAGAAATTCTACGCGAGAACAAACTCTCCCTACTCCCGATCGTCGCCAGAACTAGAGTGATCTCGGATGGTCGCAACGCCGATCTCGTCGCGCTAATTTTTCGTGACGTCATCACCCTAAGAATGCGCAACAATCGATCGGTCATCGATTTTGGGGATTGCGCAACTTGCCGCGCACCTGTCCTCTCTACGCGGCGCAGAACTTAAGGCTAGATCGCGATGTCGTCTTCCGCGCAGCTCTACGTAGTCCTGGGGTTGGGCGGGTGGTGCTCCCTCGTCGCTAGCTGGTCTCTCGCGGTTGCCTCGGTTGGGTGTAGGCGGGGTGAGAGGGGAGGCTGCGGCGCGCTGGCCGCCAGCGAGAATCGCTTCCGCCTTTGATTCCCGCGCTGCAGGGATCTGCGTTGTCTCCCCCTCCGCAGCCTCGGTATCCTTCCCGCGTGATCTCCGCGGTTTCGCCTTGCGACGAAATATCTTCGGCGTCGGAGTTGGTCGCTGGCTTGTGGCCGGTGTACTCGAAAAAAAAAAATAAAAACAAAAGCCTGCAATATCTTATTCGTAATTCACTATTTCTCCCCTGTCGAAGCCCGGATGCGTGACTCCAGTTCTGGCGCTCTCTCGCGACTCGATCTCCGAAACCCTTATTCCTGGATTCTGCCCAAGGTTCAGGGAGTATCTTGTAACGGGCATGTCTGTCCAAAATTCCACGTTACAATATATCTACATATACCATTCCATATGTACATAGGAATCAGTTGAATTACGATATTCAGTGTCATTGACTACCGATATAAACTGATTATAGGTGAAAATGAAGAATAAAATTCATTTTGTATGATTTATGTATATATTTTATTGTTAATAAATGCAATTGTTTTACGAATCAACCCTATCTATCCAACTATTGTGCGAACTGTCAAATCCCAACCACTTCACGTAGAGTTGATTTGCCCGTTGGCGTCATACTTTCTCCACCAGATAACCATCGGGGTATTTCACTTCACTTGGTTCCTCCTTGTAAAAGCCTCCTTGGATGGGGTGATCTTAATAATCGGTAAGTTTGTATGTGAGTGGATTGGTATTTTTTAGCTCAGTCACGGTAAATATTTCAGTCGTCTAATAGGGTGTATAGCCTTTTTCGAATACATTCTTGTATTTGCTGATTCGAACTCGATCGCACACATTGAATTTTCGTGTCCGATCACTTCGTTTGATTTGCCGAGGCTTGTACCGGGACAATCTCTTGAAACTATACATATAACGCGCATGCGCCAAATAATTTAATCTCATTGGTCGGTGAAATCGCGCCACGGTGATGTTTTCATCTGCTGAGCAAGGCGCCAACGTACCCAAAATGAAACAAAAGCTGTAATTCTCTCGCGCGTAAAGCCGTGGATTGAGGTTATGCTGCTGTTTATTTTTACGTAGCGTGAATTGTCTAAGAAGAATAGTATCGTTCAGCAATCCCGTGGTTGATTTCGGAAGATATTCAACCGACGCAATAAAGAATTTAACGAAAAAGCAAATATCAAATGATACAGAAATTGGGTGTTATTTATTGAAAGAAGAAATCTGAAATTCAACGTGAAATGTCATTAACAAGTGGGAGCCTGGACAAACAAAGGTAGGTAAGTAAAAGCAATGTTTATTGTGAACAGATTCTTTATTTACATAAAATTAAAAATAAATGAATGGTTGAGACCCAGTAGAAGGTATTTCCAGAGTAGATTCGTTACGGTGCAGTGCTCCAGAAGTCAGTAATTAGTGCCAATGAACATGAAATTAATAAAAGGAATGAGTAACAAGGAATAAAGAAATTATTCATCTTAAACACGAAGCTTAGGAGGACAAAGAGTAGCAATTAACAGAAAACGTACCCGACACAATACTCACAAAAACCCTCGCCGACATCATTGATTAGTTGACAAAGTTTTTGCAGCTCCATTGTACAACAATCAGTGTTCCGTTAACATAGAGGGTTCACCAGATATCCAAGAATAAAAAGAGAAAAAGAACAACAGTTAATATTACAGTGTAAATCATGCTATTAATGAAAAATTAGGAAACAAAACAATAACTTACAAGACAATCGTCCGATAACACTGGGAGACCAATCTCCACTCTTCTGATCACCCCTCGTCTGGCCATTGGTTGCCTTTCAAAAAGTGCTGCCTTTTTTTTGCCTTCAAAAATACCGAAAGATCCTGTTTGATAATAATAGCTTCTAATATTTTCAGGTACGAAATAATTCATTGTCAAAGCGGGACTAAATTTGTCAGGCATGGAAGCATGTAAGTAAATTTCCAATTACGTGATCTTTGACAATGACAATATTTTAACATGGATTCAATGATAAAATTCGTTTTTTTTTCAGCAGGCTCGAAGTTTAAACTCTAATTAACACGAGGAAAATTATGCCTTACCTGATGGTCAAAACGTTTAGGTGACAAGAATCCTGGTTTCTCGAGCGGTGCAATCATTAGAACCATCGAACCTGGTTGTTTCGTCAGACATCAGGTGCCAGAATGAATTTTATCAGGCCATCGCCACCTTCTTAACATCAGTTGAGGCAAAATTGAAGAGCGGGATATACTACAGATCATAATGGCTGAATATCCCATCATTTTACTTTGATCGAGCCAATAGCGATAAGTTTGTTACTTAACCGTTGCTGCCAATTCATTCTACCGAGGAATTATTCTGTGCACCATTGTAATTTAAGCATTATTATTGACCAGCATTGTTTTTCAAACTTTATACCATTTGATTTGGTATCTTATTTTGAAGCTTACTTTTACTCTCTTTGGCATTGAATTCAGATAAATAGTTTTTCAAGTCCTCAATTAGATTGTAGGGTTGAATTTTGCTAGGCAAACTGAATCAATCTAAATCTAGAACTGTTGAATAAGTTTAGTTAAAAATGTCTTTAAATTTAATCTTAGTTGACGGTGTCATCTGGCTAGCTAGTTGCACGATAACTTGAAACCAAATTCAATTTTACACTCTTTATAGGGTCCTACGCTAAGACTGAAAGCTTGTGAATCTCCATGTACCGCAATTATTTCTGCATTTCATGTTAGCATTATCTGGAGCAAAAAAAATCCCATTTTGAGATTGAAAATGGAACCTGAAACACAGAGTTATTCAATAGCACGAATTGAAAACCAAGAATTTTATAATGGTTTCTGCAACAAAGGGACTCTTTCCAAATATCCTTGTTAGAAGGTGATGTTCGGAGGACTATGAACAAGATATTGTATCGGATTACATTATTTGGAAAAAAATCTTCATAAACTTCGTTAAAAATTAGATATTCATTTATTTTGATGGAACAAGGGACACAATCTTTACATTACTTTAAAATTGACATTACTCTAGAACATGATTGTCCTTGAAGCTAATTGTGACATCGAGGCGCATTTTGAGAAACCTGATTTGCAACTTGTGTCACAGGATGTGATTTACGTTCCTGAGTTCTACGCTTTCGATTAGATTTTCTTTGTTTCGAACCGCACTAACATGAAATACAGAAATCATTTTAATAAATCTAATATCACTTGAATTTTCAATTTGAGTATTAGGTTCCCTTCATTTATTTAATCGAACATCATTGAAAATTTGCGAAATAAATTCTGATAATCATTCGGAAATTTTAAATAGTAGTAGCAATAATTTGTTAATCAGAAAAAATACATTGACTATCGACTATTCGTAAATTTTGTTGAACTATTTTCAAGAAAAAAAAGATTCACAGTTCCGTTACAGATAGTGAGATATTTAAATTTCTTGAATGCTCGGTTTAATGTCTCATTTTCGAAAGTAATAAAATTCAATATTACCGCCTGAAATCACAAAAGAGTGAGAAAGTTGCTTAGTTGCTTGAAAGTGGCGATGATCTTTGTACGTCTGACAAATTGAATGGGCAGATAACAGTGAATGTCAGAGATGTAATTATTTTAGCCGTATCACCTGTTGATAGATAAAAATTCCATTGTTATTTCTAATGTACGAAATGATAAAAATGATTAAATAAAGTGTTCGCACCTACCTGCTGCGTTTCTTCCAAGCACCCAACATTTGAACAGATTTCTCATTTTAGTCGAATAAAGCCAATTTTCAAAGAGCATTAGCATCAACTTTCCGAGTCACTACCTCGACTGTTTGAGATTCTAACCTCAAAAATTCGTATGAACTACAACGCCGCCAGAAACAGAGTTTGACAGCTGAAACTCGGAGTGGCTAACCTGCCCGAGCAGCCGATAAAACTCGCGCATGCGCATTATATGTATAGTTTCAAGAGATTGTCCCGGTATACGCTACGATACAGCTGTTTTTCATTCTCCCTGCTAACATCCACCGGTTTCATCCGAATCGTACAATGCTTGGTGTTGTTGTAAGACTTCATTAAATCATCTAAAATATTAATTCACTTGTGCGATCCTTGGAGAGTAAACTGCTTTCACATTTTATTTTTTAATGTTCTATTGAAACGTTCGCATATCGACGCCTTTAAGTTGCTAAATGTCGAATACATGTTGATGTTGTGCTGCTTCACGAGGCCTTTGAAATCGCTGTTGTAAAATTCTTTGCCTTGATCAACGTGTAGATGTGCAGGCATACGGCTCTGAGCCAGTACAGATTTCATGGCAGCAGTCACATCTGTCCCACTCTTGGACTTTATTGCCACCGCCCACGCATACTTGGAAAATATATCGATGATTGTTAGTGGGTATTTGTACCCCTTGTTGTGCGAACTGTATGCGGTCATATTGACGAGATCAGCTTGCCAGGTCTCATCCAGTCCACGTACATCTACGAACCGACGCGGATAATTGCGTCGAGCCGGTGTGTGAAGCTCAGCAGCTATTACCGCCTTCATTGTTCCCAACTCTTCACCTTCCAATTTTTCGAATTGTCGTCCAGCCGCTTTTGATCCTCAATCGATACTAATTCCCTGCTCGCTTGTTCCAGCGTCGGTGTAGCGTGAATTCCAATATGTTCGATGCGACTCAGCGCGTTATCTATGATTTTGCTATTTATGCGTAGTTGTTTCAACTCCTCGTTGTGATTATGTATGAATCTCTCAAAATTTGATTAAAAAGTATCCACAATAGTCTCAGCCATAAACTGTAAAGCAGTATTGAGAACTTTTAAGGAAACAGCATTGGTGGGGTGCTGCAAATCAGCTATGTTACACAATCGTTTACCATCCAGATCGTACTGATTGTCAGGGGTGATTTTGAATCCAACACCAGGTGGACCACGAACGAATTTTTCACCACCACGCTCCGAATGACGCTCGAATATGTCTATACTCATTGTGAGACAGTCACTGAACGAATGATGATTTTATGCTGATCTGCTGCTAATAAACGATTCCTGCCTCGCGCAACTCCTTAATAATGGAGACTATTTCGTTGGAATGGTTGGTATTGCCGGCCACCTGTGATGCCATAAGCAGTCGGAGATGATCCACAATTTCATTTGGATTATCCCAGTAGACGTAATCGACCTCTTGCCCATCTTTTCGCGCAATCTTATAGTTGGGTAAACCTTTGCCAGATTTTCGTGACGAGCCGACAAATTGCGCACTTAAACTTTCATAGTTTGCGCTCTTTGCATCAACACGAATGCTTTCATCGGCCTTGTAATGTTTTCGGTATATATTTGAGCAGGTATCTAATCAGCTGGTTGTCAGCGGTCTGCCTGAAGCTGAAGGAGAAGATGTTAAGTTGCTTTTCGGATCTGTCATCGGAGTCCTTGGTGTCACGCTGAATGAGGATGAGCTTGTGGATGCTTTCAGGATCGGTATGAGGCGTCGTGCTGCAGGATCTCGTCGTAGTGGTCTAGCTGGGTCGCGCACAATTACTGTCACTATGAAAAGTAAGGATGCCTGCAGGAAGGTTATTGATGCCAAGAAGAGAAAGCGTGACTTGAAGGCTAAACAGGTGGATCAATCTTTGCCTGAGGGCAAGGTTTATGTTAACTTTCGTCAACCTGTCCAACTTCACCAGCTTAAGGACTGTGTCATAAAAGCATTTCCGCGTGTAGACCGCAAGCATATTTGGATCTCTGATGGTGCTGTTTTTTGTAGGAAGTCGCAAGCTGATCGGCCGGTTAGAATTCTGCCGTCCACGGACTTGCAGCAACTAGCTATTTAGCTATTTGGGTCTCCTACAACGTCATTTGCTGTTAATAATACTGAATTTGCTGTTCCAAACGTCTGCTCGCTTAATGCTCAGTCTCTAATGGCGTATTTCTGCGAATTTAAAGAATTTTTTAGAGCCAACCCGTACCACGTAATTGGAGTCGACGAGACTTGGCTTTGCGATGCGATTCCTGATCACCAAGTTGTTTTACCGGGATATGTGCTGCTGCGTGTTGACCGGCATAGCAAGCGTGGAGGCGGAGTCGCAGTCTTTGTTCGAAAGGAGCTCAGTCCTCGTCTTCTCAGTTCGTCAACTGGAGCTGGAGATGCTATACTGCCAGAGTACCTCATCGCAGAAGTTTGGGGCCCATCTCAACATAAAATCTTAATCGCCATTGTTTATCGGCCGCCTAAGGCAGGTTTTATGTGTACGTTTGAGGATGACTATATGGCTAAGATGGTCAACAATAAGTTTGCTTGCGTACTTGGCGACTTCAATGCTGATCTCTTAGTCAATAATGATAAAGCAGTGAGATTACGAGACTTTTTTGTTAGAGCTGGTATGAGTATTGTGCCTTTGCAGCCAACTAATCACTCTATTGATGCAAGTACTTGGATTGATGTTTGTGCCGTTAGTAATCTTGCTACTTTTGATTCCTGGGGTCAGTCGGGTCAGCCTTTTCTGGCCTTGCATGACCTGATTTACTTCTGTCTCAAGTATAGATATCCAAAGCCTGTCAAACGGCTTGTGAAGTGTTTATCGTGGAAGGAGGCTGATTTTGTTGTCGCGACGGAGATGATTAATTCAAGACTCCACGAGCTGGATGAGGATGATGGTGGTACACTGCGGTCTTTAAACTCTCGTCCCAATAAGCTGAACGACTTGTTCAAAAATGTTGTGGATCAGTGCGTTCCTGTGCGCGAGTTTGTTGCTAAGCGTCACCCGGCTCCATAGATTACGCAGGAGCTAAGAGACATTTGTCGAGATCGTGATAGGTGCTATCGGCGGTTTAAGAGAAGTGGCTATCAGCAGGCTTGGGGAGACTACGTTATGTTGCGGCGTCAGGCTCAGTCACTCTGGAAGAAGAGTCAAGCCAGTTGTCTTCAATCCGTGTTCAATCGTGCTGGGCATACGAAGCAGTTTTGGGCTGAAATGGACATGCTTGGGCTGACAGTAGTGTCTGCTAAGTCACGTGATGTTTTGCATTTTAGTATTGAGGACTTGAATGACTATTATGCTACAATAATTGAAGGCCGTAAGCTTCCGTCGCTAGATGAAGTGATAGCAGGCTTGGTGAGGCCAAGGGCTGGTGCTCTGTTCTCATTCGCTCGTGTTGATTTGCCTGAGGTTGTTAAGTGCATTTCGCTTGGGGCTTCGCGAGCTGAAGGTGTCGATGGCATCTCAGTTCATGTGCTGAAGACATTCAAGGATCTGTTTGGGTCGCTGATCACAAATTTATTTAATTAATATCGTTGGACATTGAGTGCTACCCGACGCTTTGGCGGTCGTCGCTCATCACGCCGATACCCAAGGTTCGTAGCCCGCAATCTGTAGCTGATATGCGCCCGATATCGATACTATGTGCAATGTCTGAGGTTTGTGAGCGTGTAGTGCTGAACCAGATTATTCGGTTTCTTACTGACTACGATGTGCTGGATCGGTGCCAAACGGGCTTTCGGCCTGGTATGGGTACGCAGACAGCTGTGATTAAGTTTGTGAATGACGTGCGATGTGGCATAGATGAACAGTTAGTGACTTTGGCTGTGTTTATTGACTTGACGAAAGCTTTTGATTCTGTTGATCATCTGCTTTTGCTACGTAAGCTTTACGGACTTGGTTTCGCGTATGAAGTTATTCGCTGGACGTATTTTTATTTATCAGGAAGAAGGCATGCGGTGAGAGATGGTGACAATGTATCTGCTTAGCGTGAGTGCTCCGCTGGTGTGCCTCAAGGTAGTCTGCTTGGCCCGCTGCTTTTCTCATTGTACATAAATGATCTTCCCAAGTGCTTACGGTTCTGCAGTCATCTTTTCTATGCTGATGATGGTGCTATTTACCTCACGTGTAAGCTCTCTGAGCTGTGTTCAAGACGAGTTGTCATCATTATTTGTTGGCTATTGAGCGTGCTGAAGTAGTGAGTGCGTCAGCCTAGCTGCTAGATGGCTGTTTGAGAAGATGTTTCAAAAAAAAAATTACGTTGAGAGACCATTTAATAACTTTAATAACATTATTATAAATACTATTCTCAGTGTTAAAGATTACTATTTGCATACTATTTGTAATGTTAATAATATGCTAGTTTTAAGTTTTTTTCTTTTTTATGTACACTCTGTATACTTTTTCTTGCTTTTGGCCGTTAGAGCACTTTGTCCTACGGCCTTGTAATAAATTACAATTTTTCATGTTTACAATTTTTTTATAATTATTTTTGTCTGTATCGTTCACAAGGGCGGGGTCAGGTGATTTTTTAAACAATAATACGAGTAATCCCGGTGTTCTCTCATAGGTTTTATCCCCCACATATATCTGATCCTCAACGGAATGGATTTGCGAAACGCCAATCATCATGCGTTTCGTCAACTTTCGAACGCCATATGTGTTGTCTAGATCATTTTGTTTCTTTGTACCAAACATTTTTGAATACTGCACCGCAGACTTATCGATCTTCTTCATTGGTGTGCTTGTGGTGGGAATATTATCTCCTGTGAATTTTTTGTCTGTCACATCCATGAAATCCGCGTCATCCATATCGCCATCATCATCATCATCATCATCATCATCATCATCGTTTTCATCAAGTTTTTCTTCTTTCATAGTAATATCTGGTTGTTCTGTTTTGATTTCTAGCTTAATCTGCCGCTTCGAAGTATCGACCAATTCTTGCAGCGGTGTTACTAGAGGCTTGAAAATTTCCCCCATAGCCTGCTCCGTGGTGTCTTTGTCTGATTTAATCATTTTATCCTTCCGGCGTACCGCATTGCCAGCTTTTAATATTTCATTCAACACATCGCTATGTTTACGGATGTTGGCGCTCTCCATGTTGGCGTCTTGATTGTTGCAATGTAACTGTGTAAATTTATGCACTAATTCATGCTTATAAAGCAATCAAAACCCTTCCTGTACATCCCCCCATCGATTTCCCTGTCTTTTTTAATGACGACAAAACTGTATTTGCCATCATTCCAGCATGCTGAGCATAAGTCTTTGAATTGCTGATAGGTCATGACGGTGTTGACGTGATCGTTGTAAATATGTTTCATATTCATTTCATCTCGGCGAAACAATACCAAAAAGTTTGCATTGTCACGCACGAGGTGTTTTGAAATACGCGCATACGTCTGGCTGAGATAAAAGGTATCGACATCCCGATGTCTTCCCATACTGAAGTATGCTCTGATATTCTTTTGCTTCTCGCATGTGATATCATCGAAAATCATAATGGAATTTGGATGTGCATCTTCGGGTTTCACGACTTCCTCGTTTTCGGCGAACGGATAGTAACCCACACCCTGCACCGGTTGTAATAACTTTTACAGAAATTGATACTTTGGCTGTGTCAGTAATTTTGAGTAGACGTAGACATTTTCGAATCTCAATCCATTGTCGTGGGTGATAAGCGAAAGGAGGGCGTTAGTCTTACCACAATTCGATGGACCACAAAAAACTGCTCTTACTGTATTTGGTAGTAATTTTCCGTGGCGTTTCGTTTTCTTTTTTGCACGTTGAACCATTTTATCGAAATTCGCGACAGGTAATTTATTTATTTGATCTTCAAATTCATGGTGCTCGATTAACATGATAATGAAGTCTAAGATGTTCACATATAAATGATTTCCTTTTATAGAAATGTGATTAGTTGGTGTTTGACCATGGCGATATGCACATGCATGAAGCGTGGTCAAGGTCAATTGAATAAAATCATCAATCATCTTCCCGTTGAATTACATGTGCCGGGGTATCAGTACTGCAGACCCGGTACGAATTTGTCGAAGAGGTTAGCTTGCGGTGATCCTGGTATCAATCCGTTGGATGCCGCATGTAAAGAGCACTATATTGGGTACTCAAAGAATTGGAATAACTTTACTGTGAGAAATCAAGCTGATGAAGTGCTCGCCGAGAAGGCGTGGAGTCGTGTCTTAGCTAAAGGCGCTAGTATGAGTAAAAAAGCCGTAGTCTGGGGGGTTACCAACACAATGAAGACTAAATCTAAACTTGGTATGGGTTTAATGGGAAAGTGATCGGAAATTGACGCCAAAAGTACGAATGGGAAAGTGCAAACAGATGCTAAGCGCCGTTTGACGAGTTTGAGGACTAAGCGGAGGAAGAGGGCAATTAACTTCAAATCCATTATTAAGGCCGCGAAAGAAACAATGCAACCTGGTCATAAGGCTGTTGCAATGGCGCTGTCAGGTGCTCGTTTAACGGTAAAGCTCGCTCGAAGCAAAATATGTATACCTCGCATTATACCGCTACCCGATAAAATCGGAGGTATCCTCCCTTTCCTTATTCAAATTCTGGCCGGTCTTAGTGCTACGGGGGCTCTAGCTGGCGGTGCTGCAGGCGTAGCTAAAGCTGTCAATGATGCCAATGCAAGCAAACGGCAGTTAAATGAGGTCAAACGGCATAACACAACTATGGAGGCGATTGCGTTGGGTAAAGGACTATACATGAAACACTACCGAAAAGGTATGGGGCTGTACTTACGACCAACAAAAAACTAATAATGCTACCACACCGAGCTCTCACTGATGTCAATCTACGCAAATACGCTGAAACCGTGAAAATTTCATATTTTCGCAGCGTTTATATGCGAAATGATCTACCGAAATCGGGGCCGAAACAACATGAATCTGCAATTATTAATCTTGATTATAAGACTGGCCCAGGAACACATTGGGTTGCATATAAGCAAAATGGCGATCAGGTCATTTATTTCAATAGTTTTGGCGATTTACAACTGCCCACAGATCTAATGAAATATCTCGGTGTTAGCGTAAAATAGAATCATAAGAGATATCAGGAATATAATATTGTGATTTGCCGCCACTTGTGCCTCGAATTCCTCAGCGGGCGACTATAAAAAGTGTTATGTTTTGCATTATCTTGTTAGGTTCTTCGGTGTGATGAGAAGATTTGTGAGTTTATTATTAATCAGTGAAATAACAGCTTTATTGTCTATATAATAATTACACTCTTAATACCATTATCTAGCGATGCTTCACGTCTACGAGTCTTACATATGCTCGGATCACTATCGGCGTTACACATTCGACTTACTCTGTCGAGGTTACACTCTGTACTCTCACTATCCGTCGCATGTACCCGTCTACACTCACACGCTGTTGCCATGTAGGCTGTGCTGCCATCTATATCATATTACATATAAATGTGTACTACATATGTACTCAACAAAAAGGGTGACGAGGCATGAGCAAAGCGTTAGTCATGGCTGATTCGTTTACGTTAACGGTGTTGGGTACATTATCCGTGCTGGAGGCGCGATATTTCCTCGAATCGAGTTGTCATCAACGAAAAACTATGTTCTCGGACTCGTCCAACTGCTCACATTCAATTCGATGCCAAATATTGAAGAGGGCTGCAATAAATTTAACATAATACGATCAAATGCTGATCGGGAAGTCGTCACAATACCCACGGGAAGCTATGAAATTGAAGACATCGAAACTTTTGTATCTAAGGCGCTGCCCCAAGACAGCATCCTCAGTCTGTGAGCCAACAACAACGAGTTGAACGCTGAAGTTACATGAAATCAAGCGGTGGACTTTGGACCGAGGGATTGCATTGAGCGGTTATTTGGATTTAAAGCAACACAGCTACCAAGTACCGTCACTCATAAATCTGAATTCCCGGTGGCTATACTGAAAGTAAACTCTCTGCACGTTGAGTGCAATATAACCACAGGGGCACACATGAACGATCGTCTAGTTCACACGATTCATGAATTTTTTCCAGCAGTTACATCCGGATATAAGATCATCGAAGTGCCCACCAATGTCATTTACCTTCCAATCGCTGTACAGTCGATACATCACTTGCAGCTGAGAATAGTTGATCAAGACGGCGAATTAATTGATTTTCGCGGTGAAACCATAAGCGTTCGATTATATGTGAAATCTCAGAAATAATGGGGATTGTGTTTGGGACAAAAAATTCTGGTGGCAGCTATGAAAGCAAGACATTAGGGCCAAACGTCATCAGTTGCCAACCGCCTCCAACGAGGCTGAGATCTCTGACGAAGCTGACACCTCTAAACATTCGGTTTCTTCGAAGTCTAGGACTGCGAGTACGTGAAATTTGGGAAAATAGGAATTCGCATTCGCTGCATTCTGTGTGTATTACCATAGAGGAAACGATAAGAATACAGAAACCTATAACATTCGACGATTCGATCGCGCACTCTGAGATTCATGCTCATCAGCCGTTTGCATCATCAACCTTCCAGAAGAACGATGAGATCCATATTATTGTTCAACATCAAGACTTGTGTCTACTGCCTAGTAAAAGCTCTCTACACATTCATGGAAAAATCACAAAGGATGATGGCGTGGCTGCGGTGACAGAAAATTGATCAATATGGCCGTTTGCCATTTGTTTGAGGAAGTTCGCTATGAGTTGAACGGTGTGGAGATTGATCGGAATAAAAATGTTGGTATCACCAGCGCTATGAAGGGTTACGTATCCTTGAGTCCAGGCCAGCAATATAGCCTGGAGAATACCGGTTGGTTGAGTAGGGATAACGAACTAACCAATGCCGCTGGAAATTTCGATGTTGTTTTACCGTTAAATTATGTGCTAGGCTACGCTGAGGATTATTGTCGAGTTGTTGTCAATGCTAAACATGAGTTAATTCTTACACGTTCCAACACTGATTTGAATGCCGTGATTCAGACCTCGCCCACGGAAAACTTTAAAATCGCCATCAAACTGGCCGGTAAACCGAAAATCCAGCTACTCAACTACATCTCCAAGGATCCAGCCATATCCATGAGTTTTCGTTCTTAGGAAACGTACGTGTATCCGATGCTCCCGTCAAAAACGCGGCATATATGGTCAGTCAAGATATCGACACAGCTTGAGAAGCCGATATATGTCATTCTAGGATTTCAAACTGCAAGGAGAAACGAACCGCTGAAATATCTGAGCCTGGGCTATCAAAGCGTGAATTTATAAACCAAGCTCCCCTTATCGTCATCGATTGCTCCAAGCGAAATGAAACATTGAGAACTGGACCTGTGGACGTTCGATTAGAATTTGACTCTAGCATTGCATTCCCACCAAACACTTCTTCCTACTGCATGATCTTGCATGATCGCATTGTTGAATATAATCCGATTAGTGGTACTGTGAAAAAATTGGTGTAATGTAAATTATAATAATAATCTGTAGCCATTAGTAAATAAAAATGTGTACTTCAAATATCATGCAGTTATTTCAGCTGTATTCTTCCCTCATCATGGCTATGAATATTCATTTTTAAAGCACTTTCTTAGAATGGAAAATAAGCCCGATGGTCAACTATTCGCGTGAAAGTTTACGGGTCATCGTCAACATTTCCAGCCTATGTAATTGCGGTGTCGCCATCCGGTCACGTAGCACAAAAGAATGTATTCGAAGTATGCTGAAAATATTATTTTTGAAAGGATGTATTCCGCCGGCCAATTTGCAATACCGCCCCGTCATCCTACATCGTCATTTTGCTTTGCAATCTTGTCCGCCATGTTGCTGTTCACATGCGTTAGGCTGGGCTGGGTTAGGTTAGGTTATCAACCTGCTCCGGTATCATGTCAGTCATCTTGCCCCGCCATCTTTTTGTTTACATTGGTCGGGTGAGGTGAGGTTGGGTTAGGTTAGGTTAGGTAAGGTTAGGTTAGCTGCTTGTTTCGACATCATGTCAGCCATCTTGCCCCCCCCCCCCCCCGCCATCTTGTTGTTTATATTGGTTAAGTTAGGTTAGGTTAGGTCGGTAACGCACCGACTACATGCCCCGTCATCTCGTCCGCCATCTTGCATGCTAGTCAGCCATCTTGCATGTCAGTCAGCCATGTCAGTCATGCATGTTAGCTTGGACCGGAAACGAACCGACTACAGGCGAGGCGCGTCCTGCAGCACCATATGAGGTCGGTAAATCAGTTTGAGCTAGAACCCCCCTTATATAACTACTAGTGACCAAACTCCTTGATCAAAACATTATCACACATTCTTCATCTCCTTACAAATCTCCGGTCTAGATCATCCGGAAGAAATCAGATGCTAGCGGCGAAAAGAAATGGCTAATGGTCATTGACTTTCGGAAACTCAACGAAAAAACCATCAGCGACGGTTTCCCGCTACCAAATATCGTCGATATCCTAGACCAGCTACGATTCGCAAAATATTTGTCAACGTTCGACCTGGCTTCCGGGTTCCACCAAAATCCAATGCATCCCGATCACAGCCCAAAGACCGCTTTTTCGACTCCTCACGCCCATTTTGAGTATACTAGAATGCCATTCGGCTTAAAAAATGCGACCCACCTTTCAACGTCTAATAGATCAGGTTCTATCGGGATCACAGGGTACTGATATGTTTGTCTATTTGGATGACATAGTCATTTACTCCCGATCCTTCGAGGAGTACGAAACCAAACTTAGAAAACTTATGAAGAGATTGTCTGATGCGGGACTAACCCTCCAGCCAAATAAGTGTGAATTTCTGTTCAAAGAAGTAGCATACCTAGGTCACATCATCACTCAAAATGGATTGAAACCTCATCCGGAGAAGATATCAGCAATAAAAAACTACCTAGTTCCGAAGAATCCTAAACAGATTGAACAGTTTTTAGGCTTGATAGGCTACTACCAAAGATTCATTCGTACCGTTTTAAAACTTGCTTGACCTATTAATAATTTGCTAAGAAAGAATAGCCCATTTCTATGGACAGCAGAACATCAATTTGCATTCGAAACTCTACGCGATAATCTGTGTCGGGAACCGATACTGCAGTATCCTGACTTCAAAAAACCCTTCGTCCTAACGACCGACGCTTTGAAGTATGCAATAGGAGCAATACTTAGTCAAGACAAAGGTGACGAAGATTTGCCAATCGCGTATGCATCGAGGGTGTTACAAAAGGCTGAAATCAATTACTCAGTGTCTGTGAAAGAAATCTTAGCGGTCGTTTATACCGTCAAACATTTTCGCCCTTACCTTCACGGTAGAACCTTAACCCTGGTAACGGACGACGAACCACTAAAGTAGATCAAAAACGTTCGAGACCCTGCTGTATGCTCATGTGTGGTTGCTTTTGCGAATAATGTGGATGGCTGGCGTGGAGGTTAAGTCAGGTCAGGATAAAAAGCAAAGGAGAGGGGGGTGGAGGGAAAGGGAAAGGGGGGGGGGGGGGTTAAGATACCCTGCTAGGCGCGGGGCTTTGGAGGAGCTGGGAGAAAGATAGCGCGACGGGGCGGAGGGACGGGAGGTGAGGTGCGGGGGAGGCGAGGAAGGGACTGGGGGAGAGGTAGGGGTGGTTGAAGCCGCTGGTGAGGTCCTATGATGCGAGACGGTGGCCGCGCGGGCCCGGCGTAGAGGCTACGGGAGATGGGCCGCGTAGGTCTCCGGATGCAGGCCTCCGCGGGACTTGCTTCTGGCGGCGCCTTGGAGGCCGGTTTTGGTCCGGGATCGTCCGGACTTCGGGCGTGTGGGCCCGAGAAAGGGGAGGCGAGAAGGGGTGGGATGGTGGCGGTGGAGAAGGACGAAAAAAAAAGTGGGGCGGGGGGGGGGGGGGGGGTAAGGGGATCGACAGAGGAAGAGAAAGAGAAGGGTTTAGGGGGGGGTCAGGAAGAGAGAGAAAGGTGAATAGTGAGAGGAGGATACAAGAAGAAAGAAAAGAATCCTGAAAAGGACTGTTGGTTTATTTTGCGATTCTCTTTATTTTTCTTTGGCTGGAGCTGAAGGTGTTGCATAGTCGATGTTTTTGGCTTGTTGGAGTGTCTGCCGGAGAGTTGGGAGTTGTGTGTCTGCCGCAGAATGAAGAGTAGCGTGTCTCCCCCGGCCGGCAACCGTAAGCTTATAGACCGGCGCGGACCATGGAGAGAGGCTGGCCGGCCGAGTGGCTGCGCGGAGCGGCGGCGCGGGCATTTACGCTGTGCTTAAGGTTGTGCGTATTTTCCATGAGGTTACGTGTGAATTTGCCCGCGCCGGGTCCGTTCGCGCTTTTCGGGCCGACTCTGGCACGTGAGCGTCGGGCCGAGGGTTGCGGGTAACAACCCGACTTCTCGTTTAATGCACCGGAGACTGTAGTTGGAAAAATATTCGCACGTCACAAAACATAAAAAAGGAATAGCGAACTCCAACGCAGACGCACTGTCCAGAAATCCACCCGTCGACTCTTTCCGAATTCTACCTATTACCTCAAAACAGCCACGATCCGATACAGAATACTGATCTACTGACGCCCACAAGCGCGCCAAAGTAGCTCACTAACACCCAACACGTGCTCGCGAACCACATACCCTATATTCGTATACCAGTGCTGACAAACGCACCAAAATAGCTCATCAACACCTAACACGTGCTCGCGAACTGGATACGCTATCTTCATTTACCTGCGCTCACAAGCGAATGAAACATGTAGAACAGCACCCAATACTCGCGCGTGGATTTGCACACGAATTCACCAGCCCTTAGCCACAAAGACCAACCAAAGCATTACAAGACACCTCGACTTCTGCTGTTACCTCTGACTCAAGTGCCTGTATGACTGACAATAGCAGCGCAACGGAGCCACTGATCGTAGGCAATAAAACTATCAAGCAAAGTACGGAACGAGTTCAACCACTAACTTCATCTAAATTAAACCAAAACTCCGGTAAGCCCGAGGGTCGTACTATTGAAACACGTAAAAACAGTCCGACACACTGAATTAGCCGATATCCGAAGCCACTACCAGCAAAGGACGAGATTACGCCCCTCGATTCATGGAATTCGTAACAGACCTGAACCACCTATCACTAACGCATAGTAAATTTATTCAAGAAATACGTGCCAATCTACTCGACAGGCAAGATCACCTAGCCCACTGTATCTTGGCAGACTGCAAGACATCACGAGGAGTCGCGGGACAACTAATCAATAGGAAAATAATCACCCGAGATCAACTACAATAGCTAGACCCTAAAGTAACGAACGTATTGACACTGCCACATGGTAACCGCCTCATTTATAATCTACTTATAAAAAAGTACCACTACCAAAAACCAACTGAAGAAATACTGTTCAACGCCCCAGTAAACCTAAAGAATTGCTTAGAAAAAGATAAAGTGAAATTGCTCTCGATTCCAAGACTAGGCTGCGGCTTAGGTAAGTTGGACTGGAACCTTGTTAATCGGATGATCCATTACATATTCAAAGACTCTGACATAACGATCGCCATTTGTAATTATCAAAACCCGACTTATGACTCGACATATTCTGACTCTGAAGCAGAGGCATCAATACCCAGAATCCCTGCTCCCCCTCTAACTCGTCGGCCGAAGCGTCGGACCGGCACTAGGTCAGCTACAAGACATGCTCCCGTTTCTGCTTCCTCGCGCTACCCAACTGATATCTCGGAGAGTGACTCCGCGAGACATGATCCGGAGTCAGCTGTTGCAGACATGGATAGCGATGCCTCCGTTGTACCTATGGCAACGCTACCACCTTCACGCTCACAACGTCGCGACACTCCCGAAGAGCGAAATCCGGACCGCCCCCATATTTTCAATGATAACTTTTGTTGCTTAGATTATTTCGTACAAAATCAAAATAACATATTACCAACGCCTAACGTAACCGAAACTAAAGACGGACTTCTCATGGTGTGCGACAATTACGCTCATTTCATATGAGCTGATTGTCGTTGGGCAGAAGGACTAGAAAAACCGTTGACAGACGAAAATCTGATAAACATGGAATCCTTCAAAACCTTCAAAACCAGAATCCAGCAAAATCTGATGTAATTCAAACTCGGTTGAAAAACAACAAATACATTTTTACCCTTGCAGTGAAATCATGCCAATCAGACCCGGGCAGACTTGACGACATTTTCTACACGTTAGTTAACTTGAGGATTATCTTGTCCGGACTAGACATTCGATCCATATCTTCCCCCATGTCAGGACCAGGAGTAGATGATATTCTACGATCTATCTTCAAAAAACTCATTTATCACATTTTTGCGGATTCAGACATTCGATTAACGCTTTGTAGAAATACTACAATTACACAAGACGAACGATTACGCGAAGACATGATCAAGGAGTACCACGAGTCACTGATTGGAGGACACCAAGGCGTTACAAAAATTTTCAATAAAATGAGAGAAAAATATTTTTGGCTAAATATGAAAAAGCAAATTCAAAATTTCCTCATATCTTGCGGCAGTTGCCAAAGAAAAAAATTAGTCAGGATCAAAACAAAATTACTCATGGCAATCACTGACACGCCCGCAGAGGCCTTTAACAAAGTAGCCCTAGATTTAGTCGGTCCACTCCCTGTTACAGAATCGAATAACAACTACCTTATGACGATTCAGTGTAATCTGACCAAGTTCTTAGACGCCATTCCAATTCCCGATGCTACTGGAAAGACGATAGGGACAATATTTGCTAAAGAATGCATCACGCGCTATGGATCTCCGCGAACTATACTCACTGACCAGGGACGAAACTTCACGAGCACCGCTTCTAAAAAAATATGCAGGCTGTTCAAGATTAAACTACTACGATCAACCGCCTATAGACCGCAATCAAACGGCTCATTAGAAAGAAGTCACCTTGTAATTACCGAATACATTAAACATTACACCAACGCAGGTAAAGATTGGGACGAATTCATACGTTTCGCCATTTGCTGCTATAATACAGCGAAACACGAGAGTACGCATTATTCACCTCACCAGCTAATCTTCGGCTCGGAAGATAAACTACCGACAGATACGATACTAGGCAACACATTCACGCATACATACGATACATTCCTCCTCGATCTAATAGCGAATCTCACAGACATCCATAAGCGCGCCGCGTTGAACCTGAAATAAGCTAAACAGAAAAGTAAAGAACACTATGATCGAACGATTGTTAGCAATTGCACTGTTAAATGCACAATTACTCAGGTGTTAGGGTGGACAAAAATGAACACTACGGTGGTTTAATTAAACTAATATATTTAACAATGGTGTGACAACAGTTTAGGGGGTTAACAAGTTGGCTATGTGTCATGTATGGTTGTGATTGGGGTCGCGTCTAGCGAACTACAGACCAAGAAAACTTTGAATGCTATAGGCGCAAGTAAATAAGCAAGTATGTATGTATGTTTACAGAGTGTGTGTGTAGTGAGTATACTGTCGGTTAGCCAGTTTCCTGTACATCACGCCCGCCTTCGCCAGGCATTGGCAAATAATCTTCGATTTCCCAGGGCAGAATGCTGATCTTCGAAATTAGCCTTGAAAGGGTGGATGTTGCGGTTTTCATTTGAACCACTCGTATGAGGCCATTCGGTCCTGGCATCACTTTGATTACTCGAGCTAACGGCCACTTGCACGGGGGTTGTAAATCCGAGTGCACGAGGCACAAGTCACGGACCTTGACCTGCGGTTTCTCTCTGTACCACTTTGATCTCTGTTGGAGTTCGTGCAAGTATTCTGAGGACCAACGACTCCAAAAGTGTTCGTACATTTGTCTTAACATCTGCCAGCGATCCAGGCGTGGCGTAGATATGTCGAGTAGCGAAGGTTCAGGCGTCGTGAGTGTAGACATTCCAATGAGGAAGTGAGCTGGAGTCAAGGCGTCAAGATCAGAGGGGTTATCAGAAAGTGGTGTGAGTGGTCGTGAGTTTAGACACGCCTTAATCTGACTGAGCGGAGTTGGAATCTCTTCGAAGGTGAGTGAGGCGTCACCAATTATTCTTTTAAGATGAAATTTGATGGATTTTACGGCTGCCTCCCACACACCACCAAAATTTGGGGCACCGGGAGGGTTAAATCTCCATTCAGTCCCGTCGTTCGCCAAGAGACGGGCAACCTCAGCGTGTTGAGCACTTGCATGCTCGAAGAGATGACGCATTTCCTTTTCAGCGCCAACAAAGTTGGTTCCACAATCACTTGTAAGACTCGAGCAAATTCCTCGTCAGGAAGTGATTCGCTCATAGGCACTGAGAAAATCTGCTGTTGAGTAGCCCGATGCTACTTCCAGGTGTACTGTACGAGTAGCGAGGCAAACAAAAACGCAGATATAGCCTTTGTAGGACTTAGTTCCTCGTCCTTTTGAGAGGCGCAGGCTGATGGGACCAAGATAATTCACGCCGGTGCCGCGGTGTGCAGAAAGGGTCTGTGTTGCCCAACTCGCCTTAAGGGCAGGTCTCTCATGAGTTGCGTGGTTGGTTTTGCCTTCTGCCTCCAGCAACGAAGACACTTGAATATGACAGAGTGTGTGTTCTAATGAGTATAGTGTCGGTTAGGCAGTTTCCTGTACAACGATTAACCCACAACGGTTTGAAGTAGGACAAACTGTCTACGTATTGAACGAAACAAGGTCAAAATTCCAAGATCATTATAAAGGCCCGTATGTAATCAAGCGCAAAATAGATGACGTTAACGCCGAAATATACCTCACGCTAAACAAAACTAAAATAGTCCATCTCAATGAACTGAAAATCGCACATACATAGTAAAATCCCACATTAACCCCTTCAATAGCAAACACAGTACAACCGATAATAACAAGAAGCGATTTGCTCAATAATCAAGCTTCTGCAAACTCAGTAGAATATGTATATCATCACAAGGCCAGTGCGGAAAAGACCGACCACAATGGAACCACAAATTTATCCTTAATTGCAATTCCTCCACTTTACAAAAACTCGCACATCAATGTACATGCCTTAGCCAATACCGGACTATCGCTGCATGATATCGTAAAATAAGCTACTGATATCAGCACACACCACCGCACACAGCGCTATATGTTTCACATCAAGGACGGTCTTACTTACAGCGGTGTAGGTTTAATATCTCTCGCAACCCTATACTTGTTCTACCGTCACTCATGCCTCGGTAAAATCATTACTCTGTGCACGCACTGTAAAGCTAAGAAAACGAACTAGACATGTAGAGCCAGACAAACAGGGTATGACAATCCAATCGAGCTAGACATTATTCATCCACCTACTTCTTCTGTCCTACCCATTCCCAACGAGGTAAAAACCCGTGATGCAGTTCCTTACACACCACCTCCACTTCCTTTAAACCCACCAGTACTTAAAACCTCACGAAAACCTTATTACAAATAGGCAACTACCATATTGCTACCAAGATCTGCTGTTGCGCTACCAAATGGACATAAGTAAAATATATGATGAAGATATAAATTTGATAAACTGGTGAATTCAAAAAATTAACGACGGAGCCAGGAATCGAACCTGGTATCTAGAGATGCTTGACCGGAGTCTTACTCCACTAGACCACCTAGCCGCCCTGACTCTGTTGTCGTTAATTCCTCTCATCACCAGTTTAGTTCAAATTTATTTTCTTGTGCTTTGTATGTGTTAATAGAAAGTTTTCGTCTCTTAAGCACCCGATGTAAGAATGTATGTAAGGAAGGTCTACATGTTGGAATCTTACGCTTCTGATGGGAAGCACGTAAGACGGTCAGAGACCGTCTAATAAATGAAATGCGGATATGCATTATCATGAGTTACGAGACAATTCATTGTTGAAGATATAAATCTGATAAACTGGTGAATTCGAAAAATTAATGACGGAGCCAGGAATCGAACCTGGTATCTAGAGATGCTTGACCGGAGCCTTACTTCACTAGACCACCTAGCCGCCCTGACTCTGTTGTCGTTAATTCCTCTCATAAGTCCTCTTAAGAGACGAAAACTTTCTATTCACACATACACCACGACCACGCAAGTCTAAAATGGTTGCGGGAATTGCGGGATCCAACGGGTCGGTTAGCTAGGTGGGCGCTCGATTTGCTCGAGCACGATTGCGAAATTAAACATCGAAAAGGAGCAATGCACCATGTGCCTGATGCCTTATCGCGGATGTACGAAGGCGAAGACGAGGGGCCGGAAACGCTGGCCGCCCTCGACGTAGCTGGGAACGACAGACCAGGGACGGAGCGTAAGACCGCCTGGGAAGCCGTCGTCGATCCCTGGTACCAACACCGCGTCCAGGACGTCCTGGACTAACCGCACAAGTTCCGGACTTGGTCGGTGGTCGAGGGGCTGCTATATCATCTGCGGGCGGACCCCTTAGTCGAACCAATACTAGCGGACTTGGCGCCGTGGAGATTAGTGCTCCCGAGGGAGCAGCGGTCGCGGATTTTCACAGAAGTCCACGAAGACCCCCAGGCAGGGCATTTTGGCGTCGAAAAGACCTACGCGCGAGCGAAAGCTGATTACTACTGGCCCGGAATGTATCGCGATATTGTTTTGATGGTCCGGGCTTGCGAGCGCTGCCAAGAGTGCAAGGTGCAACAGGCGCCACCGGCGGGCCTTATGAGTCGACGGGCCGTCGACACGCCCTGGACCGTAGTTGCGGCTGACGTCATGGGTCCATTTCCCAGAAGTTGTGCCGGTTTCGAATACCTTTTAGTTTTCGAAGATCTGTTTACCCGATGGGTGGAGATAGCGCCCTTGCGAAAATCAAACGCGAAGAATATTCTTGCCGCACTGGAAAATCTCGTGCTGTCCCGATGGGGTACCCCGGAGGTGCTCCTGACGGATAACGGCACGGAATTCGCGAATAAGGCCGTCGACGAGCTATGCGTCGCGTACAATATTACCCACGCCAAGGTACCACCGTATCACGCGCGAGCCAATCCCGTGGGAAGAGTGAATCGCGTAATAAAGACGATGATCGTAGCGTACATCGAGGCCGATCATCGGAACTGGGATGCACACCTTCACGAGTTCCGTTTTGCGTACAATACCGCCGTGCACAGCTCACTGAGAGTTAGTCCCGCGTTTTTAAATTTGGGTCGCGATCCCAAACCACGGACGCAGTTGCGTCGGCTCGTGGAAGGTCCCGCGGAAATCCCCGTTCCCCATCCCGAAGTATGGGGGGACCGAATGGCGAAGTTAGGTGAATTGCGTGACCTAGTGACCAAACACCTCGAAGACGCCCACGAGCGACAGGCACGGTATTATAACCAAGGGCACCGGGATATACGTTTCGCAGTTGGGGATAGGGTGTGAAAGCGGAACCGAGTACTGTCGTCCGCCGCTCAACAGGTAGCTGCAAAGTTAGGCCCCAAATTCGCCGATCCGATTCGCGTGGCGAGGGTAATCTCGCCCATCGTGTACGAATTAGAGAATAGCGAAGGACGGGGTCTCGGTCGGCACCACATCAAGGATTTAAAGCGGTACGTGGAGTCTGAGGCACTTGCGCATAGAAACGGGGAGGAACAGTGAGGGGGGAAAAGTCTTCTCGGGAAGAGAAAAGGAGTGACGGGTGATAGCCACGATCCTGACTGACTCTTCCCCACAGTTGGCGGCGGAGTAGCGAGGACGGACGACGACGTCCGTGCGGTCCGGGACCTGCTGCGGTGGGCAAGGATCCCGCGCCCGCCAGTAAGAGCCAGCTATGGTTGGGACCGTCCCGCCCCCTTGAACTGGCGGCAGTGGCTGCCCCAGGCGGGATGCTGGAACTGCTGGTGGCGGGCGCACGACTACCGGGATTGCGAGGAGGAATTAGGGCTTTTTTGCTGCCGGTGCGGGTGGCCGGGCTGTGCCAAGCCCTCCTGCCCGAGCTGCCATGATCAGCCGAGCTGACCGGGCAGGGGCTCCCTTCCCCCGCCACCAGCCGTCCATGCAATACCCCCCCTGATGACGCTGGTGGTCCCGCCAGTCCCCATCGCGAGGAGGACGCCTGTCCCACCAGCCTCAGTTGCGAGGGAGACGCCTGTCCCGCCATCCCCTATAGCGAGGGAAGACGCCCCGCCGAACCCCCGCCCCGCTCGCGAGGGACGACGAGTTCGTCGGGGAAGCGGAGACCCTACGAAGGCACATTATAGCGTCCGCGACCGGCCGGGGCCGGGATCGAGGCCGGCCGGGAAGACGCGGCTAGGCCACACAAAACTTTTTTTTTACTTTTTAAGATTAGAATAAAGATTGATCCATCGAATATAACTGGCGTCCGCTTTCTTTCCTAGACCCCAGGTGGCGGGCTTTGAGAAAAATTTCAGGTCCGGTGGCGAAGTAGAGGGCTCCCCTAGACAACCTTGGCGTAAGGAAGGGGATCAGTTGAGCTCGCGAAGAATCCCGGAGGGCATGCGAGTGGGCGTTTGGCCATACGGAAGAAAAGAGTTTTTTTTTTGTTTTTTCTTGTTGTTTGATCGTTCTCTTGGGATGGGGTTCTCGGTGAGTACCGCGCAATAGCTTGCGGTCACCTCGCGAAGTTCGGCTCGCGGGATGCAGCGCTGGCGCTCTGGCACCCCACGTTCCGTCTAGGGGGGGGGGAGTTGTAACGTGGCATTTCGGTTAGGCCTGCCCGTTACAAGAGACTCCCTGAACTCTGGGCGGAATCCAGGAATCAGGGTTTCGAAAATCGAGTCGCGGAATAATCCTAGAGAGCGCCAGAACTGGAGTCACGCACCCGAGCTTCGACAGGGACGAAATAGCGCATTACGAACAAGATATTACAGGCTTTTGTTTTTTTTATTTTTTGTTGAGTGCACCGGCTACCCTCCAGCGACCAACTCCGACGCCGAAGATCTTTCGAGGCAAGGCGAAACCGCGGAGATCTCGCGGGAAGGACACCGAGGCTGCGGAGGGGGAGGCAACGCAGATCCCTGCAGCGCGGGAATCCAAGGCGGACGCGATTCCCGCTGGCGGCCGGCGCGCTGCAGCCTTCCCGCTCACCCCGCCTACGCCCAACCGAGGCAACCGCGAGAGACCAGCTAGCGACGAGGGAGCACCACCCCGCCCAACTCCAGGACCCCGTAGAGCTGCGCGGGAGACGACATCGCGATCTAGCTTCAAGTTCTGCGCCGCGTAGCGACGACAGGTGCGCGGCAAGTTGCGCAATCCCCAAAATCGATGACAGATCGATTGTTGCGCATTCTTAGGGTGATGACGTCACGGAGGATTAGCGTGACGAGATCGGCGTTGCGGCCATCCGAGATCACTCGAGTTCTGGCGAACGATTAAGTATCACGTGCCTAGCGAGAAAGTCCGTGAAGTTTTGTTTTTTTTTGGTCGCGCTGTGAAGCTAGATTTTGCGAGGAAGGATGGACGGTCATGGTTACGAGGGAGTTGGTGGATTCGTGGCATGGATGTGGAGCGATAAGCGCTGCTAACCTTCTCGCGAGAGAATCTCGAGAGATAACTAATAAAGGCTTGCCGAGGAACGGATAGCCAGTGACGATTGGCGTTAACGACAGTACTCGAGATTCTTCAGCCGATACTTCTGCTTGGTGACCGTAGCCTGAGTTGCGCGTAAGGAAGTAGCGTTAATTTCGGGTGATCGAGGAGGTCGCTCGAGTCACGGGTTGAGCCGAGACATTATTGTCTCGAGTTTGAGTGTAACCGAATTCCGTTACACGGGGTCACTTCAACTTAGTCCAATACAGCCTTATTTCTCGTATAGGTCGCGATCAGTCTAACGGGGAGCATTCGAATTCGCGACCGCGTCCCGCCGTCGCGGAGAAAGTTGAGCTCGGGTGCATGCTAACAAGAATATTCTTTTGTAGAGGATAGTCGCGGGTGACGCGACGAGCCTCGTTTCCGTTTGGCTTTTGGTATAATCTGTTAGCAATAAGTTGGCGATCAGCGCCCGTGGGCAAAAGCAATTTTATTTCTTTTTCTTTCGTTTGATTTATTGCCGATCGCGGACAGCGTCGGTCGAGAATTTGGTTCCGTTTCCGTCAAGGGGTTTAGTATTAAGTTGGCGATTAGCGCCATTCTGTAGAGGACGATTGCGGGCAGCGCGTTGGGTCCCATTTTGTTGTTGGTTTTTTTTTGTGTATAAATTAGCGGTTATGATTAGTACAGCGACTAGCGCACGTAGGCCGTAGAAGTCTTGTGGATCCATTCATTTTTTTCATTTATTATTCTGTTTGCTCTTTCCTTTTTTTTTTTTTTCTCTGAAGCTAAGCGTTTGCGTTTGGAATCGCGAGGACAAACTTTCGCAGTATTGTTATTATTTTTATTTTTTTTTTCTCTGTATTATCGCTATTTTCAAATTTATTGTCTAATTTTATTCTTGCTTTGTGAAATAACTTGTTGGCGTACGTGTGACGTATCTCCCTCCACCCAAAAATTACCCCTCCCCTCTCCGCGGTACTGAGCTACCGAGTATATGGTCGCGGTATATCGTATTACCGATTTCGAGGCGTGTTGATCACGCCAGGCGCCCAACAAATTTCGCGGTATTGTTTTAGGTTCAGGGTACATCGCGGACGCCGATTTATTGTGCACGCGGTAAGTTCTCGGAGATCTTCTCCGAGTGACCGAGGAGCGGGAAAAATCCACGTCACAGTATGTAATATACAGCGACACACAAGCGAAGTTCAGTTGTTGGCCAGGGAGCGTCAAACGTGTTACACATGTACACATCATTTCCTAAATTATATTAAATGTATTCTTACTCTATTAGTATTACCATTAATCCAGAGTATTAATGATTAATGTGTTATTTTCCCAATACATCACACATAGCATTACTCGATAAGCTCATTAGCGAAATAACGGTAGTAGTATAACAAGGAGAGTTCTGCGTAGAAACACCTTCTTTACCGACCAAGCAGACCAATCCGCCTATACCTGCATCCCAGACGCAAACCCTTGAAAGTTACCCCCACTCTCGTAAGATGAAACGTGCTCTGCCGACCATTCGTCGGTACGAAAATCTCCCAAATGACCATGATCGTTGGTAAAAAATCCTCCAAATGACCATGATTGTCGGTAAAAAAAACCCTTCAACTTACCATGATCGTCGGTAAAAAATGCCTGAAATTGCCGTGGTGTTACCCCTTGTGGGATAAATTGTGCTCTTCGTCGGTAAAGAAAATCATGCTTATCGAGCGGGATCGATAACTGCATTACCGAGCGCACTCTGTGGCGATGGAAATCCTCAAGCGTTCGAGCGGACCCCGTGGATCCTTGAACGTTCCACCGAGAATCCTGGCATGTGTCAGGTTTTGAGAGCTTCCAGAAGGTTCGAGAAGATTCTCACGGCCTTGAACGATTCTAGACTGACAAACAATTTGTCCGACGTGTTTCGAGTCGACGGTGAGCGGCATGCGGTCAAAGGATTTCGGCGCAACGTTGAATTCTGAAAGAACCGCTCTGGCCTTGAACGAATTTTAGACAAACAATTATCGGAATCGTCCGACGGAAAACAATACTCGGAATCGTCCGACGTGTTTCGACTCGTCGGTGAGCGGCATGCGGTCAAAGGATTTCGGTGCGACGTTGAATTCTGAAAGACCCGCTCTGGCCTTGAACGAATTTTAGACAAACAATTCTCGGAATCGTCCGACGAAAACAATACACGGAATCGTCCGACGAGTTCCGACTTGACGGTGAGCGGCCTTCCGACAACGGATTGCGGTGCGACGTCGAATTCTGGAAGGTTCTGAAATTTGTATGCGGCTGCTTCGACCCTGAACGAATGTAGGCAGACAAACAATGCGTTAGACAAGTTTCGATTTGACGGCGAGCCGTCCGGGACCGTGAGAAAGAGCTTCTTTGACCCTGAAAGATTCTCGGAATCGTCCGATGGAAACAATACTCGGAATCGTCTGACGAGTTTCGACTTGACGGTGAGCGGCCTGCGGACAATGGATCGCGGTGCGACGTTGAATTCTGGAAGGTTCTGAAATAACATCTTAACCAGCAGGACAGAGGTTCTAAATGAACGTTCGATATTGACGATGCACAATATTTTATTGAAAAAAACAACTCAAGATTACAGTTTTAAATGAAATTCATAATGCTGATGTATGGGTGTTCTTACTCAACGGTATCGTACTCATGCTTTGGGCAATGAGAATGAATAACTGTTCGAGTAGATACCGATTGTCTTTTGTGTTTGAGTAAAAAATTCCGCAGTCACAAAACGTTTTGAGCTGCGCAGTTTGGACGTAATATAGCGTGATGCGTACAGTTTGAATTCGTATACGACATTTTACTCAATTTCTGCAACAACGGACAACCCAAATCCATCAAATCAACGACTTAAACTTTTGACCCAGAATTTTTTGCAGCCAACTTTTCTTCTCCAAACCTTTCACGTAAACTGTTGAAGCATCGCGCAGAGACATACATTCGATGGTGAAGTCGAGGTTCTCGAAAGGTAAATCGCCACCTTTCCAGGATAGTTCATGATAATTCCGTGACAACCACAAATTTTCGCTTTTGAATGGAGCGAGTAAATATTTCCAATCGTACGGAGGTTCGAAGAGAAAAATTGACGGGTTGGTATCTTCGTCGAGTGACGCAATTGCCAACTCTTTTGGTGTAAAACCGGGACCCGGTCTTCTGAATCCTTGTACGTCGACTATGAACTCCATCGTGACAAACACTGAATCGATTGTCACAACGTTCAAGGTTTTCATACTAATTTCCTCACCCCACCACTCAGCGGGTTATATTTAATTATACGATCATGTAGAATCAAGCGGTAGGCAGATCTACCAGTAGAAAAGTTATTTTTAGCCTCAAATTCGATACGAATATCCACTGGTCCAGATTTGAGAGCCTCGTTTTGTTCCGAACAGTCGATGAAAATAAAATGTTCGTAGTGTAGAAATTCGCTCTTCGTCAACAGAGGCTCAGGTTTTTTGCCGTAATAGGTGGCTTGAAAGTTTGCGTACATCTCGTACAGTAATGCAAAACGATTGTGACGCATGTCCAAGTTCAGGTTACCGTACGGATAATACTTGGAATTCAAGAAGAGCTTGACGTCAGTAATGTTACAGTGATCAAGATGACTGGCATTTTTGCCGGCTTTGTTTCTTCGATTCGTTTGAAAACCGAATATGACAAATCGTGGTTTTTCCAAATGGGTGGACGCTTTCACAGTCCAAACGTGTTTCGTGGTTGCCGGTAGCAAAGGAAATTCGTACAACTCCCAACTGCGGAAGCTCATGGAGGCTGGTGTATCTTTTTCAATGAAATTCAACAGTGCGATTTTTCGTTGATCCGAGAGCTTCACATAGGGTGCTAACCATTCCACCTGATCGATCACGATTCTAAAGTCTTCGTCTTGATTTTGAACGATGGCATTTGAATCAATTTTTGATCTTGTAAGAATCAGCTCGTGTTTCGCGTTAACGATGATCGTGCGATAGTCTTCAGCGAAGCCCAATATCATGCTCAAGGGAATAACTACGTCAAAGTTGCCATCGGCATCAGTTAATTTTTTCGTTTCCTGAACATCGAGCCATCCAGCATTTTCCATAAGCCACCTTTGACCAGGGTTGAGCGAAGCGAAACCTTCCAGCAGGCTGGTCAGACCAACGTTTTTACATTTATCAATCTCTACAGCGTGTAGTTCGTACCGTACATCTTTGAATAAATGACAGTTGGCGTTATTGACTGAAGTTGTGATCGCTGCAGCAGTGCCGTCCGATTTGAGCAATTTTACAGAGATATGCAGCGAACTCTTGTTCGGTAATACGCATAAATCCTGATGCTGAACGGTGATTCGAATCTCATCGCTGTTGTTGTAAGTTGACGATGCGTACGGTTTGTGTGCGTGTATTTCTTGGTGGGTGATTGATTCGTCAAAGACGACAGGTGTTTGGATGCTCAAGATTTCCTCCTCCAAGGTACGTAGCATACAACGAAACAGCAGAATCGCAGTTTTATTTGTCGGAAATTCCTTTTCCACATGGCGTCAGCTTTAGACCCAAAGCTATCAGGAACTCCACGTTTCGATGAGTTAGCGGTTCGGGAATCGATCGATGATGGACTTAATCGGGACATGCTGACTGACTAACATAACTCTTTTTGGACAATCTGTTATATACTATACCCATCTTTTATTGCAATTTAATGTGCAGTCTTACAGTTATAACTTCTCTGCGAAGATTAACCAGATCTCCGTCTTGATCGACTAATTGAAGCTGTACGTGATCTATGGTCTTGACGGTGATCGAAAGGTAAATCACGTGCGACGGCACTTCCACGATCTTATATCCCGGTGGAACGATAGGGAAAAATTCGTGAATAGTATGCACTTTATGTCCACTGACGTAGGCGCCCGTTGTATTGCTGCATTCGACTTACAACGCGTTGACCTTGAGAATAGTTACAGGCATATCCGAATGGTGAGTTTGGTTAGCTGCCAATACGCGCGGTGTAAATCCGAGAAGCTGACCAATAGAATCGTCAGGTTCTAAATTTACGATATGGTTACATTTGATTTCGCTGCATAACGTATTATTGTTAGGCTTTATGCTGATTTCAATGTTCGTATTTTTTAACGCGTCTTGAACATACTTTTCAATATCCTCAATTTCGTAGCTGTCAGTGGATATAGTGACTACCTTATCGGCTACGTAAATTTTATTGTGACCGACATCAACGTTGGGAATGGAATTGAAGGTTAACAGTTCAACGAGACCGAGAACATGATTTTTGTTCAGAGCAAGTTGGATCGGAGAAAAATATTGCGCTTCGAGAATCGACGACGTTCCCGATATCGTTAATGTAAACGAATCATCCATGACTGCGAGTGCTCGACTGACGTTATTAAATTACGTGTCATGTTTATATAGCTTATCGCTTAGAAATTTCAGACACAAGTGTCCGCAATCGAATGTACCGTAATCTTGATACCTTTCGTCGTTGTACTTAACGCTACCAACACCGAGATATTTCACGAGGTCTAACGGCGGTTGAAGATGACCGAAACTGTCGAAGTAAACTACATCGCTGCCGCGTTTCTTATACGCAACCCAGTGTGTCCCAGGACCATCTTTATTGTCGAGATTGACTACAGCTGTTTCGTTTTTACGCGGCCCGGTTTTGGGCATTTCGTTGCGCATAAAGACACCTCGGAAGTATGGAATTTTCATGATTTTTGCATACTTCAGCAAATCCCAGTTGGTCAACGCTCGGCGTGGTAGCTTGACATTTAGTTTTTTGAAAGATGAAGACTGAAACCCTTTTTGTAAGGTTTGAGATGGAGACCTTTACCTAAGGCGATCGCTTCCATCGTTTTGTTATGCCGTTTGCTTTCCTCCAATTCTCGTTTAGCCGCGCTCGCATCGTTTACAGCCTTTGCTATACCCGCAGCACCTCCCGCTAACGCACGCGTAGCGCTGAGACTGGCAAAAATAGGTATGAGAAAAGGTAGAAATCCTCCAACTTTTGAGGGTACCGGTAGAACGCGCGGTGATCGAACTTTATGTTTACCACCTTCTTTTTTCACAGCTTCTCGAGCACCTTTGAGTGCAGACTTGATGCCCGTTTTCGCGTCATAGCTTGGAATCATAGACTGTTTTGCCGCTCGTATGATTTTGTTCAAGAAAACGTTCTTAGGTTTTCGACACCCCATGCCTAACTTTGTTTTCACCTTCATCATGTTAGCTACAGCCCAAGCGGCTGCCTTCTCACCCAAATTTGCGTCCGTTGCGAGAATCCGTTTCCAGGCTTTTTCGGCTAATATTTTATCCGCAACGCTTCTAGCTTCAAGGTTCTCACGATTTTTCGAATACGCTATATCGTGTTCCTTACACGCTGCATCGAGAGGATTGATACCGGAATCGCCTCTCGCGAGTCTTTTCGACAACTTGGTGCCAGGACCGCAGTACTGGTAACCGGGAACATGCAACTCATTCGGAAATTTGTTGGTAATGCTATTTACCAAACCTTTCCCACTTGATCGCTTTTTTGACGATCGCTTACGATCACGTGTGTGCACAATCATGTCTGCTCTGCGACTGAGAGAAAGTTGTTATGAACGATGCATTTATAGAAGATCCAGCCAGTAACGTTCGAGATGAGGTTCGAGACAAAATCGACCAAGCTGCCCGTGATGAATTTTGACAAATTTACGCAGCAGAGTACAAAACGGAAAGAACGTCATGGTGAATTGTGGCCGAGTAGTGTACGTGCGGTATTCCGCGGACCATCTAACTGTGGCAAAACCAATGCATTATTTGCGTTTGTAACGCATCCATACGGTTTGAGGTTCGAAAACCTGGACGTTTACTCAAAATCTCTCAATCAACCGAAATACAAGTTTCTGAGTCAAGTGCTCGAAAATGTCGACGGTGTTGTGTATTACCCCTTTAACGAGTATGAGCACGTCATTGCACGGAACGAGACGCAACCTAACTCGATCATGATATTCGAGGACGTAGCGTGCGAGAACATACGCGCGTACTTTTGTATGGGTAGACATCACGATGTGGACTGTTTCTATCTTTGTCAGACGTACGCTTGAATCCCTAAGCATCTTGTGCGCGACAACACCAACCTGCTTGTCTTATTCAAACAAGACGAGATGAATCTGAGACATGTGTACAACGATCATGTAAACACCGATATGTCGTACGTAGAGTTTGAAGACTTGTGTGCGGCATGCTGGAACGGTGACAAATATGGGTTCGTATTGATCGACGAGGATAAAAAGCTCGGTAATGGTCGGTATAAGAGGGGATTTGACAATTTTATAAACATGACAAAAAAATAAAATACACGATCTCCGAAGGCGACGAAACAGTAGCTTTCCAGAATTAGTTGTGTCAACATGCAGGAAATTCGTAAGGAAAAAGAAGTCTTGCATCGTATCGCTCAAGCCAGTAATGCGATACGACGTCAGCACAGAATCCTCAAGACGGGAAAAGAGTCGTTGCTGGGAACAATAAAGGATGTCTCCAAACCTGGGGTAACCCCGCTGCAGGGATTCGTCAACGTTTCTCGAAGCACGAAACTTGTCAAGAAAGAGGTGAAGGAAGAACTCAAAACTAAAACGAAGGATGAGCCGAAGAACGAAATGGAAGCAGAAGATCTTTCGCAACTGCAGAGGAAGGGGATCAAACTGTCACAGAATCGTCGGTGAGATCAGAAAATGAATATCTGGAGATACTCCACGATAAACAAAGTCAGCACGAGTTGGATACCGTGTACAGGGTACGGAGTCTTTCTACTGCCGGGCTCATGGTTGGTGACTCACCAATAAGCTTTGAGCGCGATTCCGTTCGCATAGGCAGCACGGTCTATCCGAAAACTCAGGGACTGCTGGAGCTACTGTTCAAAAATATGCCCAACAGCTCTCACGTTACCCGCAACGACGAGGAGAATTATAGAAATATCCCTCCCGCAACAAATGCTCACAGAAAGTACTATAGCGCCACCGAGCCTATCCGAAACGCTCAGAGCACCAAATTCAAGCATTTAATTGCTGAGCTGCTCAATATTTCTACGTCAAGCAAGGGCGTATCACCATCGGCACAGATGTCGAAGCATACGGGCAAAGGTGTTCTGCTACCTCAGGCTTAGGTTACTCGACAAGGTGTTAAAACAGATTATATTTTCTGGGACGACGCTAACGAGCTGGTGGAACGTCTTCGTTTGCTTATTGCATCTCAAGCGGCTGGGAATACAAGTCACAACAATGAAATTATGTCGATTCTGGAAGAATTACGGAAAGCCGTACTCATTTATTAGCCAATTCTCGTCGACTCTGCAATCATTTACGAGATGTGCGTAGACGTGTCTGGACGTCAGCTGAATAAAAACACAGCTGCGAGCACTCGCGGTCCTCCGGGTGTCGGGTTTCAAATAACAGCGAACGGGCATTACGATATACGAAACAAGAGACTGTGCAATGTCGCAGATCCCGCAGAGCCGAACAATGCTGTAACTTTAGAAATCTTGAGACGAAAATTCAACGTGCTGCAAAAACAAATCGACAACCTCGATCAAATGTTCAAATCGTTGGAGCTTACCATGGAGAAAGCCTTGGATACCTTTTACACAGACTTTAAAACAGGCAGAGACCTGTTAATTCAAAATGCAGAAATCATTTCCAAATTGGACAGCAGACTCAGAGCGTTGGAATACGAACGAGAAAAAGCAAGCACTGGTGACGAAACTGCATGAGCCTGGACGCCGGAATTACCCGCGTCGACGTGTAGACGTGCGCGGCATCGACGAGACCTGGCAGGCGGATCTTGTTGATATGACGTCGTACGCTGGACGAAACAAAGGCTACAAGTAAATGCTCACAGTCATTGATATCTTTTCAAAGTATGGGTGTGCTGTACCGATGAAGAGCAAGTCTCAAGATAATGTTACGAAGGCAATGGAATCTGTGCTTGTCCAAGGACGGGTAGCGAAAAACTCACACCTTGACAGAGGAACGGAATTTTACAACTCGAAATTCCAATCGCTTATGACACGCTACGGAATCAAACTTTACTCCACGTACAGTAATTTAAAGGGTTTGATCTGTGAACGTTTCAATCGGACGCTGAAAGGTAAAATGTGGACACGGTTCAGCATGCAAGGAAGCTACAAGTGGCTCGATATCTTATCTGATTTGGTTTCGGCTTACAACAACGCCAAACACCGAACCATAAGAATGAAACCGTCGGATGTCACCGTTCAAACAAAAGGCTGTTATTACGTCAGGCGTACGGAGGGCTTCGAGCGATAACCACCATATCGGCAAAGTTCAAATCCGGCGACAAAGTTTGAATGAGCAAATTCAAAAATGTCTTCGAGAAAGGTTACACTCCCAATGGGACGACTGAAATATTCACGATAAGTCGAGTGGAAAATACTCATCCTGTGACGTACAAGCTCAAAGACTACCGAGATCAACCCATCGCTGGTGGTTTCTACGAACAAGAGCTCCTCAAGGTTAAACATCCGGATATCTATCTGGTGGTGAAGGTGCTCAAGAAGCGTGGAAGAAGAATATATGTTAAATACTTAAGTTTTGACAATACACAAAACAGTTGGATAAACGAATCGGACATGTAACATTTGAATAAATGAATTTTTATTGTAAAAAACGTATGTGTCTCTTTATTTTATACCCGAGACATAACAAGTACGCATCTTTGTTTTTCAGACAATTGACAGACATATGCATCGTTGTACAATTTTTTATATTCCGGAGCGTTCTTATTCACCATCCTGCATAATAATATTTTATACATCATGGTACAGTTATGAAAATAAAGGCCTACATAGATTACGATACGGTAATTACAAAGCTAAGGTGCAGGCTTGTAACCCCATGGAAGCGTGTCGGTTGTGTTTTGAAACACGATCCGCTTGTCGTCATTACAGCTCAGTGCCACTTTCTGCTGTTCTACGGTGTATACCTCGTGCTTTCGACTTAATATCAAATGCTGATCAGTAGACAAATTCTCACGGTTCAAAACACATTCCAAATAATCGTTGAAAGTTATTTTTCTCAACGCTGATCCTTTGACACCTTTGGCACGTTTATTGTCTTTCTCATCTCCCAAGACTCGGAATGCGTACAATTTTGCTCTTAATCCTACAAATTCCAACATTATTATCCCGTTATTCTCGTCTTCTATCAAGCCGAGGACTTTTTTGTTCGCTCGAGGCATTCCATAAGCGTTGTCAAGCGGATAATCAGACGTATCGAATTTATGCAAGTCCTTCTTCATTTGTTCGTATATGTCGTGTACGGTAAAGTTGTAAATCAAACTGTCGGTATCCTTATACATTAATTTTGCTCGGTTGCCGAATTTCTACTCAATATAATTATAATGAAAATCATAGATATATGTTCCAGACAGATCCAGGATGGAGAAACCTGCATACAATGGTTCATTTAACTTGACTTTTGTATTACTCATTACGACGATAATCATCTCCTTGTAGAAAACGGTGCAGCTGTGAAAATTAGGCTTGGCTATTGTAGCTTTTAGCACCGTACCGTCCATCCCATTCGGTGATCAATCGAACATCTCTGTACTTTCGCACGTTTTCCATTGTTCTGCCAAAAACTGCGTTGTTCATCAGTTTGTAAAAATTTTTCTCGAATTCGTTATGAGATTTCTTCCGCAAATCGGTATTCAAATCTATATATTTTTCGAGACACGGGGTTTGCCTGAATTTGAGAACTCTGTGAATTTTGAGTAATTTTAAGCCTAATTGTAAGCACTGTTCCAAAACGCTATAGTGAACAACGTAGTTTCTCTTGGAAAATAGCGTGGGCGTCAATTTTGGCTGTTTATTGTTCGAAATCGGAGGTACAGAGTGCTCCGGACACAATGGTCAATCTTTATGAGTTTCATGCAGTTCCGCAGGATATTCCAAATCTATCTCCAGCATGTAACCAAACTCCGCATTGTCCGAGATGGTAAGAACGTCGCATTGTCTAAAGTCTGATACTCATTCGAAGGAACTGTATGGCAGAGCAAAGCTCATAGCAGCACCGTACAAATTATCAACGTCAAAGTACATGAGATAAGATTCTTCGACCTCAGGATCGGATTCCTCTCCCATATATCTATTATTGGCCTTTGCGTATCTGTTCGAACACTGTGACACACCACCTCGAATACCTTTTTCGATAAACATAACCATGTCTATGTCGGTAAGAAGCTCGAGTTCGATGCCTGTACATTTTAACATTGCATCAAACGACAGACCAGGCGCTGTATAGTAATGTAATGGGTCCAGTTTGTACGTCGTCCAACAATTCTGTCGGAAATTTTGAGAAACGTCAGCCAGTAAAAACACGTCCGTCTGTAAATACAAGTCCGAATACTTTCCCAAAGTTCGAACGTTAAAAGTTTGCCATACGTCGCACGCGTGTGCGTAATCGTCGTCTCATATATTCCGGTCATTCAATTCTGAATGAAACTGTTCTTTGGCTGGTAAATGTCACTCCCCGAGCTTCTCCCAACCGTCTATGTATTCGTACGGGAACACACCTTTCCTAGTCAGTAACCGAAATTTGATCAAGCTACTGCAGAATTTACGTGTTATTGGTTTTTTGACAATCGTCCAGATACGATGATAATTTATCGAGGCTGCTAGACATGAAACGGTACAAATCCATGAAACGGAACATTACATCCGTTCCCTTAATGAGTTTAGTGAAGGAAATGTAATTTTCTTTATCAACAGGTAATAGTTTAACAGTATCTTCGAATGACGTTGCCAGGGCTTTGATCAGAAAATGCGAATTGTAACCCGACAGATTGTGGAATATCACTGGGATGGTGTGCGAATTTTGCTAATTTAGATTACAGCTGCGGTGAGCAGCACCACGGTACTTTCCCGTGAAGTGACAGTGTTCCCGATGTTTAACGTCTGTGGGTGTAAACGGTTTTTCACAAATATGACAGACCGCCGATAGATCAAATTCGTTGATTTGATTGAAATTTAGTGGTTCCATCGGTACAACAGTCTTGTAATATCCCTCTAACGAATGTGCCAATTCCTTTAACTCATTCACAAACCATTAGATGCAAGTTTCTCCGCGATTAATTTTGAATTTTGAAAGAGAATCGTCAAACGCACAATGCAGATAGTAAGCTATACTATACGGAAGATGCTTCTGATAAATTGTTCTATTTTTCCCAGAACTTTCATGTGTGGGCTGCAGTAAACATTCTAGATCTGCGTAAACGCAGAACGGAACGGTTTCTTTGTGTTGAAAATTTTTAAATTTGAGAATCTTGTCCTCTTCTGCTGGTAAGATAACTTTGGTTTTATTCAAATTCATGCAATCTACATTGTGCTTGAACAAACACCTTTCAGATTGAAAGTGTGATAGACACCTATCGCACAACAGTACGACCATGACGTTTAGAAATTTGGGAACTTATCAACCGCGATGAATTCTGAATCCATGCAAAATGATGTGTCACATTCTTTTCAATATTTTCCATACCATCATCGTCATCGTTGTTTTCAGACTCTATCACTAAACGATGGATTGTAGATTTATCAGACTTGTTTCGACTTAAATAAGTGGGTACAATTTCACTGCGCTTTTGTTTTTCTGTACTATTTATACCATAAACGTGAATTGGAAGTTTGTTAAGTTTCTCAAATTTTGGAATCTGGTCTAACGACATTGGAAAATGCAAACCGTCGTATTGTAGCACTGAGCGGAAATGTGGATATGAAGTTATTTCATTGGGATTTTTGTTGTTGGTCGGAAAGAGGGCTGCGGTGACCGACCAGAGGAAGCAATACGCGTCTCTGTTGCGGATGTTGACGACAGTCTTCTCATCTTGAATATTTTTGGGTAGTGGTGTGTCTGTGAACACACCGCCTCGCAGTGGCACGTACTTGTTGATATTCACAGTCAAATTGATTATTTCAGTCAGCGACCAACCAGAGTCTCTCTCTTGGAAATCTTCCACCTTGGCCAACACTTTTTGCTTTACGTTCTCTTCGAACCACCCGTGTGTGTCAGCTGGCTGGAGGATGATCTGGTTTCTGGTGTTAAAATATTTCATTTCTTCAACAAGTTCAGCGTTTTTCGTTATATTGAATTTACAACACAAGACACAGTTTGCTTTTAAACTTCCCACTTTTCGTAGGATTTTCTTCGGTCTTGCAACGACGAGGTGTTTCGCATCTTTCAAAAATCTGTTCAAATCTTTATGTCGCAGATTGATAATGGCTCCCGTTTGAATTCGGCTCTCGAAAGCTGTCTCCAAATCTTCCCACCGTACTCGATCGCTTTTTCGTCGGCTTCGTAATCCGTCACCCACTTTTTGAAATTGTTGAAATTTGACTGTCAACGATTTCAGAATTCCAATTGTAGTCAAAATTCTTGTCTTCTCCCCGATCGTTGAGGCGTTGTTGCGTAAGATTTTATTCAAAAGCCTGGTATTTTGGGTTCCGAATTGAATCCATTTTGCAATCTCTGCCGGTGACGATTTTTCAGATAAAATCTTGAACGCCATTTCCATGATGTGTATCAATTTCAAACACTTTTCGGAATCCATGTTTCTTCTTCTGTCGATCACGCACTTGACAGAGATAGAGTTGCAAAGTTTGCTCTAGAATGACCGCTCTACGCTGACACGGTCCCTTTTATGGGTAAACAACGACGTGATTTACACATTGCCGAAAATTCGTGAACTACCGTATGCAATATTCTTCAGCGACAAAAATTTCAAGATATTACTCGAACGAACCTGCAGCGCGTGGAAGATGGCAAGGCAGTTCTTGGAACTTGGCAAAGAAGTTTCGCACACCTCATGTACGAGAGAGAGCTGTGAGAGTGAACTAATCGCTAGAGTTATACATGGAACTGTGATAGGCTTAGTAGATATCGTTCACCGAGAGCGTTACGGGGATGTTTTACTTTGCCCACGGTATCAGTTTCACGATTTTGAGGCCTACGCACTAGTGCAATAGGACAGAGTGAGAAGAATATATCCTGCAAACGTAACCAACAAGTGTCAACCACTTTATGATTTGGTACTAGTTTAATCGTGAACCTAAAACATATGAAGAAGCTGTATGAAGAGTGGGGTGCTCCGTCCGTCTGATGAATTCATTAGCAGTTGAGCTTGCAAACGGTCAAGGTGGGTGATTGAAATCAGTGCACTTATACAGTTTTTTTACCTTGAGTGCACAACAATTTTTCGATCTTACTTGAGTGAATAGAAATAATTTAACGTGTGTGCGTTTTTTTTTTCAGCTTCCTTCAACAAATTGTTCAAATAATTTCATTGCCATCTCAATCGGTGAGTTGTACCAGAATATTACAATTTTTTCAAGCTTCTGTAACAGGCAATCAAGACTTTGGATGTCTGACAGACTTATTTTCTCAAATTTCAATAATAGACAATCATAACTTCAAACGTGTGTGTTCATTTTTTTATGTCTTCTCAGACATGGAATACGTACGTATTACGGCCACCATCAGAGTGCCACGAGAATGGACATGTCGATTATCGGTTAACTTACTTATGAACGGGATCGGAATCGCAATCGCTGCTTTCGAAAACAACGAGAGTGACATTTACGTGCACCAGGCAGGGGTATTGACGGTGCTGGAACGGGAATCTGAGGGCACCTGGTGGTTTTGAAAAGTGTAAGCTGATATTACATCTTGACAAAAAAAACAACAATTTTTTTTTCATTTTTAATAATTTTTTGCGGTAAAAAAATTTACATGCTGTAGGAAAGAAATATTCATTTGCTGGTTAATTTATTCTTTAGTTTTCAAAGTATCGGGTGATACAATAGTTTCATGATATTGACAAAATTTATTTGCTTTCTTTATTTTTTTACCATAACAATCATAAAACTTACATGATCTTAGGTTTCTTCAATTTTCTAAAATTACATTATTCGTTTTTTCTCTGTTTCAGATCACTATTGGACTAAAACGTTGTCGAAGATAACAAAAAAAATGTATGTGCATTCTTTCATTCAATAAAACATGTTTTTCTGGTAGAAATTCGTATCATCATCATCATCGTTCACATAATTTTCTTGAATGTTATTTATTATCATGAGATTGATTCTTCTTCTACACGTATACATATAATTGGAATGCAGATAACGATTCGGTTTTTTTATTTGATGAAACTTATTCAGGAGTCGGAGACGCTGCACACGTTGTCCAGGTACGGTGTACAAATTAGGCGAGAGTCGACGCATCTTTGAATTCAATTTGACCATACTGGCCGCCGAGATACTGCAAGAGCAACCGCTCCTCCTCCATCGTCTGCAACAATTTCTGGTATTGGGTCTCGTCCTCGTTCAGCAGTCGCACAATCCGCGCCGGTAAGAATACGCTGAATTCGTCGTTCAGATCTGTGACGACACACTATTTAAACCTCGTTTGGACTCGTCGAATGTTGGTGACTTTATAGATTTCGAAAATTTCTAGCTCCGTCAGTTTCTTCGTCGGTAGAAATTCGTTCATGTTTGCAACTTTATTCAGTTTTGTGAAATCCATTTTTTTTAATGTTTAGCAGTTACGTGTTTCTTGATAAATTTAGATTTGCGAACTTTTTTGTCACTTTGTTGAGTTCTGACTTCTGGTGAATAACGGTTTTCAAGTCGTGAATATTTTTTAAGAACAGATCGATTCGCTGTTTTAGTTCTGCTTTATTTGGAGTTCTCCTCATTACAGCTGAAGATGCAAGACTGTCTTTCTGACCTGAAATTCAGCCTTTTATAGCCGTATTCCTCCCACCAGGCACACAGAATCCTTGAAAAACTTCTAGAAGTTGCGGAAATGATGTGTCTTCGATTGTACGTTAGAACCTTCCAGAATTCAACGTCGCACCGCAATCCGTTGTCCGCAGGCCACTCACCGTAAAGTCGAAACTCGTCGGAGGATTCAGAGTATTGTTTTCGTCGGACGATTCCGAGAATCTTTCAGGGTCAAAGAAGCTCTTTCTCACGGTCCCGGACGGCTCGCCGTCAAATCGAAACTTGTCTAACGCATAGTTTGTCAGCCTACATTCGTTCAGGGTCGAAGCAGCCGCATACAAATTTCAGAACCTTCCAGAATTCGACGTCGCACCGCAATCCGTTGTCGGCAGGCCGCTCGCCGTCAAGTCGGAACTCGTTGGACGATTCCGTGTATTGTTTTCGTCAGACGATTCCGAGAATTGTTTGTCTAAAATTCGTTCAAGGCCAGAGCGGGTCTTTCAGAATTCAACGTCGCACCGAAATCCTTTGACCGCATGCCGCTCACCGACGAGTCGAAACACGTCGGACGATTCCGTGTATTGTTTTCCGTCGGACGATTCCGAGAATTGTTTGTCTAAAATTCGTTCAAGGCCAGAGCGGTTCTTTCAGAATTCAACGTTGCGCCGAAATCCTTTGACCGCATGCCGCTCACCGTCGACTCGAAACACGTCGGACAAATTGTTTGTCAGTCTAGAATCGTTCAAGGCCGTGAGAATCTTCTCGAACCTTCTGGAAGCTCTCAAAACCTGACACATGCCAGGATTCTCGGTGGAACGTTCGAGGATCCACGGGGTCCGCTCGAACGCCTGAGGATTTCCATCGCCACAGAGTGCGCTCGGTAATGCAGTTATCGATCCCGCTCGATGAGCATGATTTTCTTTACTGACAAAGAGCACAATTTATCGCACAAGGGGTAACACCACGGCAATTTCAGGCATTTTGCACCGACCATCATGATCATTTAGAGGATTTTTCACCGACAATCATGGTCATTTGGAGGATTTTTTACCGACGATCATGGTCATTTGGGAGATTTTCTTACCGACGAACGGTCGGCAAAGCACGTTTTATCTTACGAGAGTGGGGGTAACTTTCAAGGGTTTGCGTCTGGGATGCAGGTATAGGCGGATTGGTCGGCTTGGTCGGTGAAGAAGGTGTTTCTACGCAGAACTCTCCTTGTTACACTACTTCGCCCCCTTGATATTACATTCGTAGAATGCCCTCGATTATCGCCTTCTGCATCCCGTTGGATTGCACTACATCATTTTCCAGTAGACTTACGATTCGGGGGGGTAAAAACATTTCGAAATGCTCATTTAGCGCGAGAAGAATACTCGCTCCGTATTTAGTATTTACACGTCTTAACCCCCTTCACGGTGTACTCCTCCTCAACCTCCAGATCTGACATTCTTTTAGTGGGTAGGGTTTCCAGGCGACAGACAAGGTTGATTTCATTTAGATCCATAACGTTCGATGTAGATTTTATAAATTTGACGTACTATGGATACTAGGGTGGTCCTTATTTGGGGTGTTGATGAATTTCGACAAGTGCGCCCCCTAGACACGTTCGAAATAAATGAACAAAAAATGTGTGCGAAAACGGAGCGCTGTAGTCCAATTAGAAGACGTGCCTCTAAGCTGGTTTTGTTTTTCATTTGAATAACATGGGATTTTCAGACTACTTCAATCATGTTTTAAAAAATTCTTTTTTCACATAAATCTGTTGTTCATGGGTACAACTACGCGTATATTTTTCCACAAGTCGTTATCACAACCTTTACGCCCCCCATCCCCCTGATATTATACACGACGGCAAATTGATCAACGTGAGAATACCTCTTTTTAGCCGCTTGGTGCTTGACAGTATTTCACCAATTAAAAGGTAGTCTTATTTACGTCATAAGTTTGTAAAAAAAAATAGTTGTACATGTGGGAAAAAATATGTATTTCAATTAGTGTATTTAAAAACACATCGTTTATACTTTATACTTTTTTAAAAAGTAATAATTAAAATTAAAATGTTTTGATCGCCGTCTGTTTTCCTGGATCGGGAAAGATTTTACGATATTCCGAGATCCATGAACAACAGATTTATGTGAAAAAAGAATTTTTTGCGTTCATGGGGACAACTCAAAAACATAATGACTGAAGTAGTCTGAAAATCCCGTGTTATTCAAATGAAAAACAAAACGAGCTTATAGGCACGTCTTCTAATTGGACTACAGCGCTCCGTTTTCGCACACATTTTTTTAAATTTATTTCAAACGTGTCTAGGGGGCGCACTTATCGGAATTCGTCAACACCCCAAATAAGGACCACCCTAATGGATACTGAAGTTCACAATAGGAAAACTATGAGAACAATATAACGTGTTGAATGAGCTCGCGATTTATATACCAACCAACCACACTCTCTCCCCATAATAAATTCTAGAAAGTGAAAGTTTACGAATCATCATCAACATTCCTGGTCCATCTAATTGTGGTGTCGCCATTTGGTCGGTTAACATAAAAGAATATATTCGAAGTATGTCGAAAATATTATTTTTCGCCCTGGGGGCAAACTATTAGCTTGAGAGTTTACGGGTGACGGTGAAAAAATCAAAATGGCTACTCATCCGGCCAAGCAAAAAATCACATTATCAAACAGTATGACGATAAAAAATCAAAACGGCTGCTCATCCGACTAAGCAAAAATCGAAATGGCTGCTATCAAAATGGTCGCTCGTCACACGGCAAAATCGGGTGATTTTACTGGTGACGTCATGTATGTTAACCTCCGGGAGCAATATCATGGGTATTTTTTGGGTTAGAACTCTCATATCCTATCTACTCTCACCAACCGCCACCAAAAGACGGCGAAGAAATTGATCTGATTACTATTATTTGTAACTCATATGTAAAAACCTCAAAAATTAAGGTATCTCAATAAACTAGAGACAAATACATTTACGTACGTTTTGTCCTATATCCCCACAAAAAAGAAATGTATAAAATTGACTAATTCTCTTGATTTTGGTGTCTCACGCTTCTCGCGAACACTTCTCGCCTCACGAGTCCTCTGTTCATTGCGATAATTCTGTGCGTCGCTTCACGACCACAGAATAAGTTTGACCCAAAACCGTTCATACGTCCTGTGATGAATGGGTTTATTCCACTTGAGCTACGGCTTATGAGAGTAATGAAACACCAGCTGAGGTTACCTCTGAATATACCACTCAGGGTCAAACCACTATAATCGCCTCTTTCAAGAACTCATTAAATATTCAATAAATAAATTTTCCACCTTCCTTCCGAGTACAGAGACTAAATCCTGTTTCTCTCCTCACGAGAAAAGAATTTCATAAAGTAACCCAATAACCGAGCTGAGACACAATCACTGAATTATTTCATATCACGTGCAGACATCGTGATATTCGGCGCTTGAGAACACTCGGTAAATGTACATCTACGTAACTTTATCTATACCCCCTACAAAAATAATGTATAATGTTATTAGATAATACATTCATTTATAAACTTCACTTCATATTAAGGCAGTATTAATTTCTTTTCTTTTAATTAATTTTAGTTTTACAATTTTTACTTCTATTTCATTTTATTTTCTATTATACACTGTATGTACGCCGAAATCAATTAGATCTTTCGATGGAGGCCAACGCTCTGATCGGAGGCTCAACTGCCACTAAAAGACGGCGCCGGCGGAGAAATTGATTCGCCTTCTTGCGACTACGGACTTGTTCACTATATTGTACCTCATATGTAATAAACCCCAAAAATGAATGGTGTCAAAAATTGTAGACTAGTACATTTACGTACGTGGTAGCTTTATCTACATACCCACAAAAAAAATGTATAATGAAACTAAAAATACATGTACTTTTTCTTTGGGGTTTATTACATGTGAGGTATATTATGGTGAACAAGTCCGTAGTCGCAAAGAGGCGAATCAATTTCTCCGCCGTCTTTTAGTGGCAGTTGAACCTCCGATTAGAGCGTTAGCCTTCATCAAAAGATCAAATTGATTTCGGCGGTGAAGGTTCAGGAGCTGGAACCTCTGCCGGGATGATTCGGAGGTTCGACGACCGGAGCCTATGCTGGAGGATTCGGTAGTTCAACGACCGGAGCCTCTGCCCGAGGTATGAATGTAATAATCAATGTGATTTCTTAATAAATAAGTATTTGTATTCAAATTCGTATTCACATTCACATATTTTCCCAATCTACTATATCCTACGCATGTACGTAATAATAAATTTTTTCTATCCAAAACCCCTTGGTACCTAATTCCATAGAGATCGATTCGAGGTCAAATAAAATCAGCTGCCATTTTTATGCCGCCATTTTGTTTTTTAGAAAATTGACTTCAGATTCGTGTTCAGCGACCTCAAAAACCCCCGGGTAACAAATCTGATAGCGATTCGATAATACCTTCTAAATTTGGCCAGCAATTCGGGATTTGGAACCACTGTCGCGTCTCCTGCTGCTAAACCGTTCATCCTGCTGTTGTGGTAAATTCTTGGCGAACGATATTTTTCGCCACATCAGAATTGTATGAAACTTGTTGTAGCAGTTTGTTCCTCATTCCGTTACCATCTTATAATTCAATTTCAGACCTGTTCGCGCCCTGATATTATTTCATTATAGCGTCGCCCAGTCTGCAAAACAATTTTCAGGGCGCGAACAGGTCTGAAGCTAAATTAAAATGGTAACTCATAATACAGTCAGCTGCGTCAGTAAATTTCATCCGATTCTGCTCTGGCGAAAAATATTCCGCGCCAAGAATCTACCACAAAAGCACGATGAACGGTCCGGCAGCGGGAGACGGTTCGTAGTTTCAACAGCCCAGCCTTAAATATTTTTTCCCAACATAAAATCATACGTTACTTGTTGGGCCAGATTTATTTATTATCAGTATTATTCAAAATGGTAACTGATATTGAATAAAATTGTCCCATCAAGTTTCAGATGATTCAACAATGAGAACAAATATTTGCATTTGAACTGTCGTAACTACAAACCGTCTCCGGCTGCCTAAGCCGTTCATCGTGCTTTCATGGTAGATTCTTGGCGCGGAATATTGTTCGCCGGATGAGAATCAAATAAAACTCACTGACGTAGCTTCTTGTGTCATGAGTTACCATTTTGATTCTCCTTCAGACCTGTTCGCGCCCTGAAAATTGTTTTGCAAAACTCAGAGACGCTGTAATGAAATATTTCTAGGGCGAGAACATGTCTGAAATTGAATCAAGATGTTAACTGATAAGAAACTGAATTGCGTCAGTAAGTCTTATTCGCTTCTGATGTGGCGAAAAATATTCCGCAAAAATATAGACAATATTTAAATAATCCTCAATCTCGCGCCTCAGTTACCATATGATGAACCAGGTCACCGCTGGCGCCCCTTACAACCGTTAAAGTGCACTGCTAGGTAATTTTGTCAGAGTTTTTGAAATTGTACTTGCTGTTATAATAGTGTAATTTGATCAAATTAAAAATAATGTTATTCATATGAGTTATCATTCATTTCCAAAAATCAATTTAATGATGTTTGTGTTTTAGTGACAATTAGTCGAAGGTAGTGACAAGAGGTTTGTGTTGATAAGTGGGTTTGGATGACATGTCAGCTGTGTGATAAGTGAAGAAAATTTGTACATTTTGATGATAAAACGTGGATTGTGATAAAAAGTGACTAATAAATATTTATATACATCCTAATATTTGCGACAATGGATAAGTCTGGGATAAGTGATGATGACAATGTCGAAGAAAGTTCAGACATGTTTGAGGGTTGTGAGGAGTTGAGTCGTCAGGCATCACGGTTGAGTTTACGTGAACTTGGTGAGCAGGAAAAACATTCGTCATTAATCTCTAATCCTGATTTTCTGTGTATGAAAAGTTGATATTTTCTATAAATTTCTTTATTTTTTAGGTGAAAAAATACAAGATGAAGAGAGAGAAGGTGCAGGAATCGTACCCTCATAAGCTATCCGAATTTGTTTTTATTTTATTTTTTAATATCAAATATTTATTAAATATTTTGCATTTTCCGGTAGAAAACTTATAGATTTAAAATTATTATATATCAATGGTGTAACGTAAGGGTATAAATGATCACTCACAACACAGCGGGATGATATTTAACGTATGGATTTATTATGTATAAAGATACGGCTATGCAACGAGCATGCCGGAGTACATATGTGCTTGTCGGAGCCATGCACACAACTGACTCGCTCTCTGAACGTGAGAGTAGAGGCGCTACGGTATCACACATACATATGCAACTAGGAATGTATATCAATACATTACAACTTTCCCTCTTGTTTAATAAGAAGCCTCGGAGAGCGTCGTGGCATTGGTTTTATTAATTGATCTGAGTGTCGTTTATGCATCTCACCCGAGTCTGCTTGTACAGTATAGGTTTGCGGCGCAGTTTGCTTAACTATTTTACCATGAACTCTCTTCTCGTCTCTTACCCCGTGCGCATCCATATAAACATTATCGCCAACCTCGAGTATAACATTGCGATTACCGGCTCTCGCTAATATTTGACGCCTTTGTTGGCATTCCACATAATCAGATGCACTTGGCTTTAAGGTATCGAATTTGTTTCTTATCTCGCGGTTGTACATTATACTCGCCGGGCTTCTACCTGTAGTTATGTGTGGGTAATTTCTGTAATCAAATAAGAATAGATTTGTGGCATATTCTACACTCTTACCCCCTTTTACTATTTTTTTTACCTTATCTTTGAAGGTTTGTATAAAGTTTTCTGCCGCACCGTTTGTGGCTGGGTGGTACGGAGGCGAAAAGGAGTGTCGAATATTATTTAGTTTTAAAAATGTTAAGAATTCTAGACTTCTGAATGGAGGCCCTCCGTCTGTTACAACGTGCATAGGCAATCCAAATCTAACAAAAAGATTTTTGAATTCTTTTATGACTCTTTTCGCATCCGTATTGTTTTTACAATTTATTATTTCTGGCCATTTGCTACTCGCATCTATTACAATCAAATACGTATCATTTCCAAATTTGGCAAAATCACAATGTATTCGTCCCCACACTTTGGTAGGCCACGGCCAAGGTGTGAGTGGCATTTTATTTGGTGCTTTACGTTCGATTAAACACGTTTTACAATTATTTGCAATATTCTCTATTTCGGCGTCTATACCTGGCCAGTACACATACGAGCGGGCAAACATTTTCATTTTCACCATTCCAAAATGTGTGGCGTGAAGCTCGTTTAAGATAGTAGAACGCATTGACTCAGGAATGCACGCGCGTATTCCCCAAAACAGACAACCCTTTTCTACTGTAAGTTCAAATCTAATTTTATAATATTGTTTTTCTCTATCCGATAAGTCATCAAAATAAGGCCATTCTCTTGTTACATATCGTATTACATTTTTTAGAACCTCATCTTTTTTGCTTTCAGATTCTAGCATCTTGCTATCAAAAGCTGTTGCTGAATCTTCAAAAAAGTTTATATACAGTGGATCTTGATTACACATAATTGAAATATCTATAGGGTCCTCAATCGGTAGACGCGATAGCGCATCTGCATTTGCATTATTTTCAGACTTTACGTGCTCAATTCGATACTTAAATCCGGAAAGGAAATACGCGTACCTTTGTAATCTATTGTCTGCCGTTTGAGGTAATCCCTTCCTAGGCCCTAATATTAGCTCTAACGGTTTATTATCAGTGCGGAGAGTTATCACTCTGCCAAATATAAATTGGTAGAATTTTTTAAAACCGAAGACAATAGCCATCGCTTCTTTGTCAATTATGTTACGTTTTAGTTCCTTGATTGCAATTCTTTTAGAAGCGTAAGCTATTGGCCTTTCTGACTTATCTTTATAACGGTGCGATAAAATCGCGGATAACCCATAGTCTGACGCGTCGCATGCTAATATTATCTCTTCAGATGGGTCATAGTGTGCTAAAAAACTTTGTGCACTTAATTCAGTTTTTAGCCATATGAATGCATTTTCACATGCATCATCCCATTCTAGCTTTTTCTTACTCAGTAAGTCATACAAGGGAGCTAATTTTGTCGATCTATTCTCTAAGAATCGAGCGTAAAAATTTACAAGACCTAAAAAGGAAGCTAGTTGCTTATCATTTTTAGGGCGCGGGGCTTCAACCATTGCTTTTACTTTTGAATCGGATTTGTGTAATCCATCTTTGTCTATTGTAAAACCCAAAACCTCTATTTTATTTTTTAAAATGTTACATTTGAATTTATTTAATCGTAAGTTACAATCGTCTAATCTTTCACATGTTTTTAAAAGACTATCATCATGCTCTTCTCTATTTTTACCTGATATGTAAATATTATCTAGGTAAGCGATAACGCCTTTTATACCGCGTAGAATTTCGTCCATTTTGCGTTGCACATCTGCTGGTGCTTGTGAGACCCCCTCTGGTATTTTTGTATATCTAAATAACCCTTTATGTGTTGTAATAGTTAATAATTCCGCGGAGCTAGCATCTACAGGAAATTGCATGTACTGATGTTTCATGTCAAGTTCCGAGTAAAATTTGCCACCTTGCAATTCTGCAAAAATTTCATCTATGGTATGCAGCGGATATTTATCAATTACTATGTGAGGGTTTAGTGTAAATTTAAAGTCACCGCATATACGGATAACATCTCTCGATTTTGGTACCGGAACAATTGGTGTAGCCCACTCTGAAAATTCTACTGGAACAATATGTCCTAACCTTTCTAGTCTTTTCAATTCAATTTCAATAAGATGTTTTAAGGCATATGCTACGTGCCTACATTTTAGCGCAATAGGTTTTGTGTTTTCTTTTATGTGAATCTTTATAAAACTTTTGTTATATACACCCGGCGTGTCGCTAAATAATCTTTCAAATTTTGTTGTTATATAATCATACAAGTTATCTATTTTATATAATTGACATTTGTCTGAAGTTGGTAAATTAAGAGGCCACACTCCAAATTCTTTTAGCCACAATCGACCTATTAATGCCGGTCCCGGCCCAGGTAAAACAAAACAATTTAAAGTTTTCTCTACGTTATTAAATACTATTTTTACATCGATTAATTCGCCTAGTGGCTTTTGTGGTTGACCGCAATACGCTTTCAATTCACTTGTTGTATTATGTAATTTCAAGTTTGAAAAATATTGATCATAAATTCTTTTTGAAATAACAGTAGCGTAAGTGCCCGAATCAACTTCAAAATAAACATTGATGCCGTTTACATTTAATAATATAAACATAGGGGTTGCTTCAACATTTTGTTTACTTGTATGTTTATATAATGCATTACTCTCATTACTCTTAACCTTAGCACAATTGTAAGCGTCATTTTCTAATTTTGGATTTGCATTTACATTAACATGCGGTACATCGTCATTTACAATATTTGTTTTACAATCTACTATAGTTTCATATTCGTTATATTCAGTAAGATTCAATTTGAAAAAATCATATTCGCTTGACTCTTCGACTCGTTCATCATTTTCCGATTGCAGTAAGTTAACATTTGTATTTGTCGGAAATTTATTTCCCGTAAAACTACATACTTGGGCTAAATGCCCTTTTACATTACACTGATGGCACACCAAATCACGATATCTGCACTCCTCACGCGTGTGATTTCCCTTGCCGCAACAAGAGCACTTCACTACACTTGTTTTCTGCGTTGATCGTTGACCTTGCCATGCTTCGCTTGATGATCGTTGATTTCTGTGTTGTTGCTGCTGTCTTCCGTTGTAGTTATTTTTATATCCTTGGTTTCTTCCTTGATAACTGCTGCCTCGATGCTGCTGCCATGGTTGTCTAGCACCGCGTAATGCAAATACATCTGCTTTTGCATTTCTTGTATCTAATGCATTTTCTGAAGATGCGGCGTCTTTTTCTGCTGACTCTCGAGTGGTAGCAATTTCACATGCTATTTTAAATGTCAGAGATTTTTCTTCAAACAGTTTCACTCGGGTATTTCTATCTTTTATTCCGCAAACAAACTGGTCCTTCAGTGCATCATCCAGGTTACTAAAATTGCAATATAGCGATAGTTTTTTTAGGCGCGCTACGAAATCAGCAATAGTTTCGTTTTCTTTTTGACTGGCTTTGTGAAAAGTGCAGCGCTCCATTGTCTCTGATGGTTTTGGTTTAAGGTGGTCAGACATGAGTTTTATATTTTCGGCGAACGAAGTATCTTTTATTTTCTTTGGAGCCGCGAGCTGTTTCAATAGTGCGTGTGCGTCGTCGCTTAAATGCGTAACCAAGTTTGCTATTTTAATCGACTCGTCCGTGATCTTTTTTGCGGTGAAAAAGAAATCTAATTTATCTTCAAACAGCTCCCAATCGTCGTCTAAGTTAAATTGAAAATGTGGATCGCCCATATCGCTATCTTTGTCTGAATCGACGTTGCTAGTGTCGTCGCTGCTGGACTTATCGTTTGCTACCTTTTCTTGTGTAGGTAACGTAGTTTTCTTAAGGGCGTTGCCTATGCCTCGACGAGCGCGCGCGAACAGAGACTCACGATTTTCCTTCTCATTTCCTCATTTTTGAAGATAATTAGGTTCTTAGGGGGTCATTTTGAAGATAAAGAATAGATCTGTGTCGCCGTTTTTGCCGAATTTTCGATTTCGCTCTCAGATTTGCGAAAAACGTACTTGAAAGTACGTTATCTTTGAAGTGAGACACAGCGGACAGTGAATTTTTTTTCGAAATTCGGCGAAAACGGCGACACAGATCCATTCTTTATCTTCAAAATGACTCCCTAAGAACCTAATTATCTTCAAAAATGAAGAAATGAGAAGGAAAATCACGAAGCATAAAACAGCAAATTTTTCGCGCCAAAGGCGGGCGGCTGCTAGCGCCACGACCGCGTTGGCCGGCGACCATGCGAATTACAGGCGAAGAGAGTAGACTCAAACCCCCCCACTACAATTCCCCTCGTTCGAATCCTCATCGCTCGGCACGTGGATAGTGTTCCGCGCTTTTATTTTTGCTTGTGTTTTTCTACCGTGTTTTTTATTATTTCGAGTCAGTATTTATTCCCGCGATGGCTAAGAAGAGAAGGAATCTGTCTGTGAAGAAGAAGAAAGTACCCGGCATAAAGAGTTTGGCTAAATTTCGGGAAAAAATGAGGTAAATTGAATTATTTATATGATTGATGTCGCACCCTCTCTGACTTCGAGATTCAATCACATGAGTACGAACAATCGCAGGGCTTTGATCTAAGAAAGTACTTTCAAGAGCCGATATTGCTGTTCATAATAGCAGTACAAATTCATTCTCAAGTTTTTTTATACGTATGAAAACATAAACTAGAATGCGTTGTGACGTGTGGTACTAGCCCGGTTTGCATTAGTCGCTAAAATGTGTCATCAATTTGTTACGTGTTCAGGTTAAATGATCGAAATCACTATTCGGCTATTTGCATTAGTGTTTACACTTTGTCGATCATAAGGAATATTCTGATCACTTATTGTGACTACCCAAGTATCCAAGGTAAAATTACAATAAATAGAAAGTTTTCGTTTCTTGAGCACCCGATCTAAGAATGTATGAAGATGAATGTTTACTAGACTGGGCCAAAAAAATTAACTATTTTTTTTTTTTTGAAAAATATATTGAGAATATCATTCAGTATGGCAAAAAAAAAATTTGATGAAATTTTAAGCCCTTAATATTAACTTTAATTGAGAATAACTTTTGAAAAATTAAATTGAGGCAAAAATATTAAGAGATCTTTTTTGTAGAACAATCAATTTCCTTTAAGAATCTGTCATGATCTTTTTTATACATTCATTGATTCGTTAGTCACGAAATTCCAAATTAAAAAAGTCAAATCGAGAAATTATATCAATTTATTAAGCTTAATTACTCGGAAACGGCTTGTCTGACAAAAATCTATAATCAGACCTTTTTTGTAGGGAATTTAATTTTATAAAGGGATAAGTAAACATAAATTTTTTCACTTCAATATTTCGACAGTTCTGACGTAAAACATCAAATTATTACTAAAAATCAAAAATAGCGATGATAGACCTCTTAAAGTTAATATTAAGGGCTTAAAATTTCATGAAATTTTTTTTTTGCCATACTGAATGATATTCTCAATATATTTTTCAAAAAAAAAAATAGTCAATTTTTTTGGCCCCGTCTAATGTTTACATGTTGGAATCTTACGCTTCCGATGGGAAGCACACGCAAGACGGTCAAAGCGGTTAAATAAATGATATGCGGATGTGCAGTATCATTAGTTACGAGAAAATTCATTGTTGGGAGATATGAATTTGAAAAACTGGTGATTTCGAAAAATTAACGACAGAGCCAGGAATCGAACCTGGTATCTAGAGATGTAAAATTACAATGTATCTGGCAGAATTTTCCATACAAAGTAAATACGGCGCGTACGTATTAGGCCACTAAAATACGCGCGTTTTGTTTTTAGAAATAAACTTGACGTACTTCTGGGGTAATTATACATGCATACATTACCTACAAAACAGCCACCCCACAAAACTGTTATCAAATCAGATACTACTGCCAAGTATAATTTATTTAGACACCAATGATGATTTTGATATACTATAACTGATGATGACAAAAAAAAAAAATTGAAACCAAAATTGAAATTGAGAAGAAAAAAAAAATTGCAGTGCGTGATACTTGGCGGGCCCATTTCGATATTGCCATTACAACATTGATATGGCTCGACTTGTATTTTCTTGTGCTTGTTTTAAAAAGACCCGACAAGTGCCACTAAATGAAAAAAAAAAAAAAATGACAAGACGATAAGATTTACTATATATATATTATATAACAGTGATACTGTGAAAGTATTCCTGATCTGCTATTCCCTAATTATCGTTGCGCGGCAAATTTGGGCATTCTTCGATCCACCGTCTCCTGGGACCTGGTCATTTTGGTTACTGATTATATTTGTGGTCATTATAATTTATTGCTAAAATTTTTTTCTCGCGTCCATGCATTGCCAAATTTTTTTACGTGTAGAATTGCTGCGAGCCAACAAAACGACGGAGAAATGGTTCGCGAAGTAATGACTTCAGCGGAAGAGGTAACAGAAGATGTTGCTCCGTTTAATGAGGTCGTACTTGCCGACGAATTTCAGGATACCGATTTGTTTTGCTCGGAGACAATGCCTGAATCTCCGATACAGTACGCGAGAAACGACGACGAGACGACTGAGTACAACACCGCGGAGGATTTCGTGAGTATCCAGCCTGCGACCGAAAGTAATGTTGTCGAAGACATGAATTCAAATTTGCTTGTAGTCGGTAATGCCAAGGCCGAACCAAGTCCCCCATTGGAGTTGACTGGGAGAAGAATAGTAGACATTAGGCATTTTTTAGATAGCATTACAAAAATTGGTCGTCACTCCCCTTTTGATTGTACTTTTGCAGACATGTGTCCAATATCCGAAAGCCGGACAGGATTCATTACCACCATCACCTTCAAATGTAGTATGTGTAATTTAGTCAAATCAATAACGTCAGAGAATTCTAGTTCAGGTTCCTCAAGCGTCAATGCAGCTATAGTATCCGGTGTAGTGTCCACAGGTGGTGGTTTTTCTCAACTCGCAGAGATTAGTGCATCGGTAGATATGCCATGTATGGCTAAAGAGACTTGGAAAAAATTTCATAGGATAGTTAGCGATACGTATCACGACATTTCACGGGAGCAAATGCTAGAGGCAGGTAGGGAAGAAGCTAGGTTGGCCCGTGAGGCGGGTGACGTTGACGAGGACGGGTACCCTTGCATAGCGGTTGTCGCCGATGGGTCTTGGGCAAAAAGATCGTATAGGACAAAATATGACTCTCTATCAGGTGTAGCAGTAATAGTGGGATTCAAAACCAGAAAAGTTTTATTCATTGGGGTAAGAAATAAATATTGTTCAACGTGTGATAGGAAGCGGGGTGATACCGAGGCATCTGTAGGCGAACATAAATGTGTGAAAAATTGGACGGGTTCTAGTACCGCGATGGAGTCAGACATTATCGTCGAGGGTTTTAAGTGTAGCGTAGAAATGCACGGTATTAAATACGATAAATTAATTGGGGATGGGGATAGTAGTGTTCACCGAAAACTTATCGATGCGCTTCCGTATGGACCGGAAGCACTTGTCAAAAAAATTGAATGCCGCAACCATGTTCTCCGCGTCTATGGAACTCGACTTCGGGATCTCTGTACCAACCGTAAGGTTGGTACTGTGATCCTACGTAATAATTTGCGCAAAAACTTGAGGCGACTACGATATGCCGTAACTTCCGCAATTCGCTACAGGAAAGGGCAAGTTGATCAGCCACTTTACGTTCGAGTCGAGGATTTGCGCAAAGATATTAAAAACAGTCCGAACCATGTTTTCGGGGAACATGGATCATGTGCGGAGAGAGGTTACTTCTGTGACGGTAACCCCAAACCAGGGGAAGTTAACCTGGTCGAGGATATGAAATTGACTGGTGTCTTCCAAGAGATTCAATCGGCAATGTATCGACTCATTGAGCATGCATCGAGCCTCATATGGGACGTGGATAACAACGTAGCTGAGTTATACAACTCACACGTTGCCAAGGCTATAGGTGGCAAAAGAGTCAACTTTGCCCTGCGCGATTCATATGGAGCTCGGTGCGATTCTGCCGTAATGAGAATGAATGCCGGTGGACAATTTCATGTATTAGTGCAGGAAAAATTGACAGGAAGGGTGGGTAAATTCACGAAAAAATATTGCGAAAATAAGACGGGGTCAATAAAAATTAGAAAAAAGGGTTTTAAGGGTAGCAAAAAAACTTTCGTGACCCAGATCGCTGACGCCGACTATGGCCCAGATGCTGCTTGTCCACGGCAATCAGACATGTCGGTGGATGAATTGGCGTCTGCTCAAAGGACATTCGTGCAGAGCTTGTATTCGGAGGACCTATTGGAAATCGAGCGACAAACAATGGGGCAGAGTTCGTCAATCGCATGGTACGAACAGAGAAGAAAGCGTTTGACTGCCTCAATTTTCGGTGAAATTTGTAAGCGAAGGCCACGAACATCTTGTGCTAAATTAGTAGAACGCATCCGCTACGGCGATTTCCATGGAAATTCAAATACAAGGTGGGGCACAGAAAAAGAGCCCATAGCAATAGGTCAGTCCGCTGCCGAACATTCTGTTACTGTTGATAGCAGTGGTCTAGTGGTGGACAAGGCGTTACCCTTCCTTGCGGCATCGCCGGATGGGCTTATAGGTAAAGACGCGGTCGTAGAAGTCAAGTGTCCAGCATCGGCAAAAGAGTTGACTCCAATGGAGGGCATAGAGTCAAAGAAAATTAAATTCATGAAAATAATCGATGGAAAACCAAAGTTAGATCTTTCTCATAATTACATGTATCAGGTCCAAGGTCTTCTACACATTACAAATAGGAAGTGGTGCTATTTTATAGTTTGGACGCCAAAGGGATTGATTTTTGATAAAATAAAACGTGACGATAAATTCTGGACCGAAAAAATGGAGAATAAATTAGCAGATTTCTTTCACTTTTGTTTATTACCCGAGATCGTAGATTCTAGACGCGCCCGACAACTCTCAATCCGCGAACCCCCTCAAATCATCGAAGCCCAGAAGGCCGCGCGTAAGAAAAAGTAAATTCCCGAGCGACAGACGATAAAAAACTGTGATATAAATATATGTACATATGTTCATAAATATAATAGCTTTGTATATACCTTACGTGCAATATTTCTGTGATTTATGTTTAGTTAGTTATGTGTATTACTGTGCCAAAAATTTGCTAGTCATATCGTTATAATTATATATCTGATTATTCATTCTAGGAATACTTTTTGCAGTCTGACCAAACTGCGTATATACCTATATATTATGTAAATATTCTGTAGCTTATTTTTTCATTACTATCTGTGACCTGCACTCGTGACGTACTACTTTCCATAGGTTGCGCTTTCTATAGAATTTATTTAGCCATATAATGTATACAATGCTCGATGCCTTGTTATGATATCAATTTTCTCGATCGAGATTACTGTCATGTTTCACTTATACTGTTTCAATTTAATTTCTATGAGATACTTTTCATAAAGATTTCGTGATTATGTTCATTAAGTTTAAACGAGTTTAATTTCACTTTCATCATTTTATATTATTTTTTATCATTTTTTATTTGTTTGGTGCAAACCCGATCATGGTTGGGAGGTAGGGACGGGTTAGGTGGGTCTCTGTTTGATAGCGACCTCCACCTGGGAGATTGATGATATATTCGTTGTTATATCATGAATTTGCTAACAGCTATTCGTTGCAATTTTCAATTTAAAATTACCTGTGACGACGTCTGGTCGGTATTCATAAATAGTTCCGTATTATTTTCGAAACTGTATTAGGAACAGCTCTCAGCCGATCAAGCTTATGCTTTGAGCTGACTCAAGACAGTCCGACAAATCGAACCTGACTATGAATACCGGCTATTAGATTATTACCAGTCCCGTGATCGCATTGCGTAGAAATACGGATGCCGGTGAATATAATTTTTGTTGAAATATTAAGAATGTATATCTATATCATCATACGTACGGGGAATTCTACGTCACGTCAATCAAAAAATGACCTCGTATTTTTTCAATCTATTCATACTTCTTTTCACATGAAATAAAGATAAAAAGAATCGATACGCATTTTGGTGTTCGTCCGAATTATGTTTGTTTTCGAAAGTTACCAGACAATCATTCAATTTTGATGCAAAAGGAGCGCGCATATATCCGGTTCTATTCGACGTAAAGACATCATTTACAGTGCATTCGGAAGGTGAACGAATAAGCTTTCATAAAAAAAATGTTATGTTGAACATTATTGCAAATCCCAATTTTTATAAACAATTCAAATGTTCGACGATTTTTACCTCATTAATGATAAGTTTTTGAATTATAAAAAAAATGGTTTTGGGTTCCTTATTAAATTCTGTATTACTAGTAAATTTTTCAAGTGTAATCTGAAAGGAGTCTCTTTTTTTTCTATTATTCATCAGGTACTGCGTCGTGCCGAGCGCGGCACACTGGGCTGTTTAAAAGTATTTGAATCCGAATGCCCGTGAGGGGTGGAAGAGGCTAGCCGCGTCACCCGCCCCACTCCGGCGACAGCTCGGTTGCTCCGTCTCACTTGTTTCTTACTCTCTCTCTCGCCACGGTTAACGCGGGAAGCGGAGTAGCCCGCGCTTTCTAGCTAGGCAACGCCCTTAATTGGTTTTTTTGATTCCGACCCGTCTACTTGCGTTTGTGAGCTCGCTGCTTGCTCTGATGTTTCTTTCTTTTCACTTTTTTTTATTTCTGATCTAAGTAATTCACGCAACGTGTTATAATTTTCACCCTCTTCAAATGCTACACCTCTGTTTTGTAATTCTTGTATTATCTCTCCTTTGTTTAGATTTTGTATCCAGCCTGTTTTATTCGACATTAATTTGCAACGTTGCTCCTTTGAATTTAATGAATGTAATTTTATGAACTATTAGCCCCTTCCGACTAAATATAGTGACCGATTTATTTTCTTTTTTTAGAACAATTTTCACTGCGTAATACGCCTTTCCGTATTACGCTTAACTGCAAATCTTCAATTGCTTCCCGAACACGTGTTTGCCACTAACCTCAAAATAGTTTTTGAGCGCGTGGTAAAGGTTTATCTGTAATAGTACGCAGGATTCTTTTTCTCGTCGCCAGTTATTATATATCAATGGTGTAACGTAAGGGTATAAATGATCACTCACAACACAGCGGGATGATATTTAACGTATGGATTTATTATGTATAAAGATACGGCTATGCAACGAGCATGCCGGAGTACATATGTGCTTGTCGGAGCCATGCACACAACTGACTCGCTCTCTGAACGTGAGAGTAGAGGCGCTACGGTATCACACATACATATGCAACTAGGAATGTATATCAATACATTACTATTGTATTGTGAAAACTTAGGTTTTTTTTTTTTTATAGCAAAATCAGACAGAATTTGTTGTTGTAAATTTTATACGCCCTTTTGGCATTTGGCGAGCGAAATGATGGATTTATTCCAAAGTGATCCTAAATAGTCAAATATTTTACTTACGAGTCTAAAACTCTAGATTTCGTTTCATTGCCATCGGCTACCAACGTGAGAAAGATATCTGCAACAGACTGAAACATTCCAAACAAAATAACATTTCATATTAGAGCAATAAATACTTTCCATTATTTAATTAACGGATCTCAAGCTACCTCATTCTGTATTGCACTTGTCTCTAAAAAGAGGACATGCCATGTCTCTGCTAAACGCTTCCCCTGCTCGGTCGATATCGTTCGGTGCATGTGTAAATCAGTTTTATTACCAACCAGAACGATCGGTGCGCTGCAACATCATTCTTCAATTATATTTTACAAAGATAGTAGTGTCGAGTGATGAGGATGTTGCATAAAGACGATATCCATAATTCTCGCTCGTCTACTATTAAATGATGAAATCGATCGAAGAATGAAAATATTGCATTTCACAAAAGATGGCAGTTTCAGGTTTTCAGGTGTCAAAAGAAGAATAAAGATCGGTATAAAGTTACATACTGTGTGTTGCCTGTAATGTTTAACAGCTTGTCGTGGATTATTTGTACAACTTCGAAACTTTTTGCACTTGTTATGCTATAGACCAATACATATCCATGTATGTTCATACAATAATGGGGAGGTAATATGCTATATTCATCTTGACCGGCTGTATCCACCAATTTCAGTTTATATTGTTGACCATTCTTACAGATGCTCTTGGTAAATGCTGAAATATTCGTATTTTGTTGTAAAAGTTTCCAAGTGATTTCAACGAAATTTTTAATGTTAAAAAGTGGTAATGAGTTCGGCATTAATAATAAAACTCATAACACGCTGGCAAAATTTGGGATTATAAAAGATTAAGCTATATAATGATTGATTTGAGAATTCTTACTGTTTTCAATTGTTGGGTTGTAGGAACCGCTGATTTCTCCTTCGACAAATCGTATGTTGAGCGACGATTTTCCTGGAAAATTGACGAAATACAGTTAGTGCAGGGAAGTTGAATGAGAGTAAACGAGGGTGAATACTCGCGCAATATTCTTGCATGGAAATGGAAATAAATGGAATATTTATTTAGTTAAGAAGAATGAATATCAAATACGCTTTTTTGCTGCTTTGCAATGAAAATTCCTCATGGCTTGATATCTATAACTCCACGCTACATTTTGTTACACGCCAATCGCGGAGACTACTTAGATTTAACTAATAATTTTCTCGTGCTAATCTATAGTGCTTATTATTAGTTGTTTTTTTTTTACAGTCTTCAACTACTTATATTTCCAGTTGTGCCCTTATATATATATATATATATTGTAACGTACTTTGACGTTACGGAAAATAAATATGGATCCGCGAGTTTAATTATCAAGTCAAAAGAAATCAAGAGCGTGAATAAAATATTGTGAAAATGCTTTAATGCAAGATATGTGTTTCTCGTTGAAAGTCTGAAACAAGACTGTTTTTGCAATAATGTTGGTTGACGCAGCAACCTTATTCTTTTGAAAGACATAAGAGGTTTATGAACGTCTTTTATCTAAGCTGACTACTAGATCATTAAAGAGGGGCAAAACGGGTGATTTCACCCTTTGTAACACTACTCCCCCCCGGGGAAAAGAGTCGTCCCGACTCGGGAAAGATAAAACAATTATAAAAGTGATCTAGCAGTTAGTGCTCAAAGGTGAGTTGGAGCTGTGGCTCTAAAACTTTAAGGACTCCCTTTTTTACTATCTGGCATTTGCCCACAGTCTCAAGGTAAACCACAGAAAACCTTGAGCAGATAGTTGAGCGTTAAATAATTTCAAAAATTTATGTGCCTTGTTTTTACAAAGGTAAGTGTTATCTAGTGTTGTGTATCTTCATGAATTTGAAGACATCAAAATCATCCGAATCGTTGTCGAAAAGAAAATTCATTCCTCTTCGGGAAAATAGCCCGGTGAATCGAACACAGATGAGTACGACGAGACGGGAAACCATAACTGGAAAAACTCTGGGTCCTAGGCAACGTAAAGGCTAATTTCCTCTGAGAACCGGCACAGGAAACAGGGAAAAGGAATGGGTGACTGAATCCAAGGCTTCTTCAGAGACAGCACACCCTAGAGTTTGGAGGGCAAATGTGAGTGGTGGTATAACAATTCAAATTCACTAAGTGAATTTGGGAGAATACACGAATACAATAAATTAAATATGTATTTAAAAGAAAAGAAACGATCTTATCTGAATCATTTCTGCGTCCTTCTTCAAAATAAGACCACCAGTCATCTTCAGGAATCGGGGAAAGATTGGATGGGAAAAGGCTGTGTCAAGTAACCTGAAAAAGTACTCACAAAACCTGACACTTAAGGTTAATAAAATGTGAAAATCAAGCAATCGCTCATCGACCTCGAAAAATAATCGTGGCTCTATTCACATTTCAAAAGAAACCAAAGCCTGTCCGACACAAAACTCGATTCCAGAGAAGAAGTTTCTAGAAAGAAACAACCGAAGAAAACAAATTTCAAATTGATTAGCAACGCAGGAATAACAAATCATTATAAGAAAAGTCCTCATCGAAGACAGTCTTAGTCAGTTGAACAAAATGTCAATCATAAAGACTCCCCCCGTTTCTGCTTTCATCAATGCGGGTGTAATCACTTCAAGCTATTCGTGGGAGAACGTCAAAAATATGACGCAGCAAGAATTTAAAATTTATTTTGAAAACCAATGGAGGACTCTAAAATGTGGTCGAGGTGAGACCATCAGAGAGAAACACAAAATGGGGCTAGTGTGCTTAAACTGTTGGGTTACTCGGTAAGTTCTCACGTAAATTTTCAGTTAAAAATATATAAATTCCCCGTGTCTGATTTATTTCAGCGCGGACATGAAGAACTTCCATGAACTCAAAAAAACGCATTTGACCTTCGCGGGAGAAAGCAAAGCTTGCCGCGAATGCAGGAAGAAATTATTTGTAACAAGTTCTACCGAAGGTTGCAACGATTGCGCAGAAGTTAAATCTGCTCTAAAGATTATAGCAGAACAAATTTTTGAAAATTAATTTTTTTTTATATGTAACCTCCCGTTTTCACCATTCGTTCCTTTTTTTTTTATCTTGTTCTAATAAAGAAAATTAAACTTTGTTTTTCGTCTTTCTCTTCATTAAGAATACTTCTTCATTATTCAAGTCTGAATTAACCCCCACACATCATAGAAGTACAAAAATCTTTAAAAACTTGATCGGCTGTAGCTTCTGCATTTATAACCAAGACAGGAGCCGATAAATAAGGAAAGGTTTGTTTTACTAGCCAATCTTCATGAACCTCATGAATAGTTCTGAGTAGCTCTAAAGAAATACTCGATTCCTCCTCACGGGAACGGGAATTTACTCGAGCAAAAGAAGTTTCTGGGGAAACTCGCAAATAAACAATCAAATCTACTCTAAGCTCAGACGAGCGAATGAGAAGATCGAAATTTTTCAACAATAAATGAGATTCGAAGTCGCGAAAATTACCTAACCTTCGGCGAGCTTCCACAAAACAATTGCTACTGAATATCGATCTTTCCATCACCTTTACAGGTAATGAAGTCGTCTGCAGATGTCTATCTAACATAACCATTTGAGCAAAATGCTGAAAATAATAGCAATAACGATCTGGGTCCTGATACATCAAATCTAGAAGATTAATTCCAGCTACATCTCGATATTCCTCAAGAGGTTCCAAAAGTGTACAGACCTGGCGATCTGCTAAAAACCTCTTGGTGAAAGTTGTTTTTCCGCATCCGATATTTCCTTCAATAATAATCGTAAGCGGTCGAGTTTTACTCAAATGAATTCCAAAAGGCAAATTCTTCTCCCAATCGATGACCGACTGTAAAGAAGGCCAAATCGATCACAGTCGTCAAGGGTGTTCGTTTGAAGATCTAACCTCTAAGGATGTTCCTGGTCTTGGAGAGACTGTTCCAGGTTGATCCTCTTCAAAAGGAGCAAGACGATCCAAGTGAACCACTTTCTGACGCGAATGAGGAGATCTTCGGATTCTATAAACAACATCATTTATCCGGTTAACCACTAAGTAAGGGTCTTCCCAATTTCTTTGTAGCTTTAGACATCGTCCTTTCTGTCTTCGAGGTTGAAAGAGCCAGACAGAATCTCCAGGATTAAATTTTAAATCTCTGGCTCGAATATCATAACGAGTTTTTAATTTATCTGAAGCCATAGAAATTCTATTCCTAGCAAAGTGATGAATTTCTTCTAAACGTTGTTGTAATAAAAAGGCATAATCTGTTTGATGCTGTCTTTGCACAGGAACAGGGCCTTTCTCTAAATCTGACGGAAGTCGAAGATTTCTTCCAGTAAGCATGAGGGCTGGCGTCTGCTTTGTCGTCTCATGAATCGCAGATCTGTAAGATAAGAGGAAGAAAGGGATCCAGGAGTCCCAGTCTCTCTGATTCTGCTCTACGAAGGACGACAAATACTGTAGCAAGGTTCGATTCAGACGCTCTATCATGCCGTCAGATAGCGGATGCAAAGGAGTTGTACGAGTTTTTCTAACCCCTAAAATCTGAGTAACCTCTTTCATTAAGGTTGCCTCAAAATTTCGGCCTTGATCAGTATGAAGTTCTAGAGGAACTCCGTGTCTACAAATAAACTCTTTAACGAATGCCTGTGCTACAGTGGAGGCTTCTTGATCAGCGAGAGGAACCACTTCAGGCCACTTAGTAAAATAATCAGCAATAACCAAAGCATATTTATTTCCCGAATGGGTTATCGGGAGAGGTCCGAGAATATCCATTGCTATCCTTTCAAATGGAGCTCCCACGTTGTAAATTTGAAGAGAGCTTTGACCCTTCGCTCGAGGTCCTTTCTTTGCTGTTCAGATTCGACATTTTCGACACCAATCTTCAACGTCCATCCGGCAACGGGGCCAAAAGTTGAAGTTGCGAATTCTGCCCAGAGTTTTATTAGAAGCGAAGTGTCCGCCTGCAGGAGAATCATGATAAAGAGCAAGAATCTCTGGAACTCGTGACCTGGGAACCAAAAGTTGCCACCTGATTTCTTTCGAGTCGGCAGATTCCCATTTTCGGTATAAAATTCCATCAATTAAAAGGATGGAGTCCCATTGAGCCCAATAAATTTTCAAATCTGGCTCGGCTAAAGATGTATCCTGCCAGTCCGGGCGAGTTTGTGCTTCTTTCCAAGACTTCACTTGATTCAAAGTGTCGTCCTCTTGTTGCGATTTTCTCCATTCCTCCTGGTTATTTTCGAAAGAAATCTTCCGTATTATAAGAGAGGGGTCACGATTTTTCTCTAATCGTGCACACTGTTTACACTCTGGCATTTCCTCGCAGGGTCTTCGAGAAAGAGCATCGGCGTTTCCATGATGAATTCCTACTCGATGACGAATGTCAAAATCGTACTGACCGAGCCTTTCTAACCATCTAGCTACCTGACCTTCAGGAGATTTGAACGAAAGTAGCCACCTGAGAGAAGCATGATCTGTACGTATCAAAAATCTCCTACCGTACAAATGATGGTGAAAATGTACTACGGTCTTAACAACAGCTAAAAGTTCTCTACGAGTGACACAATAATTCCTCTCGGTTTTACTCAAAACTCTGCTGAAATAGCTTATCACTCTCTCTTGGCCTCCCTGAATTTGTGACAGAACCCCACCTATTCCTGAAAGAGAGGCATCCGTATCTAAAATAAAAGGAAGTTCGACCTCTGGATAAGCTAAAATCGGCGAAGAAATAAGATTTTCTTTTAATTTCTTGAAAGCCTCTTCGCATTCCGGGGTCCAGTCAAAAGGAATCTTGATTCCGGTCAAGTGATGGAGAGGTTTAGCTATACTAGCTAAACCTTTTACAAATCTTCTGTAATACGTACAAAGGCCTAAAAAGCTTTCAATTTGTTCTTTATTCTTAGGTGTCGGCCAAGAAGAAACCTTCTCTATTTTGGATGGGTCGGTCTTCACACCTTGTGCTGAAACGATATGTCCGAGGAAGCCTACTTCGTTCTGGAACAGATGGCATTTTTTCGGGCTCATTTTCAGACCTGCTTGCTTCAGCCTAGCGAAAACTTGTCTGAGATTTTGAACTTCTTCTTCAAAGTTCTTGCCAAAAACGATTATATCGTCTAAATAAACGAGGCATATTTTGCCAGGGAGCCCATGGAGAACAGCCTCCATCATTCGTTCAAAGGTAGCCTGGGCATTACTCAAACTAAACGGCATAACGTTGAACTGCCATAATCCTCCGAAACCCGTAACAAAAGCTGTTTTTTGCTTTATCTAGAGGATCCATTTCGACCTGCCAGTATTCGCTCTGAAGATCTATGGTGCTGAACCAAGTTGCACCAGCTATCAGGTCGAGTGTCTTGTCGATTCTGGGTAGAAGGTAAGAATCTTTCTTCGTTATATCGTTCAGCTTCCTGTAATCGATACTAAATCGTTTGGATCCGTCCTTTTTGTTAACAAGGACGATTGGTGAGGCCCAGGGACTAGACGATGGTTCAATCACATCGTTCATTAACATGTCTTCTACAAGCTTCTTCACCTCTTCTCGGGCGTTGAGAGCGAGTCTTCGAGGAGCTTGTTTTATTGGCGAACTCTCTCCGACGTCGATCTTGTGCTTGACAGAAGTACATCGGCCCTTATCATCACTATCTTTGGCGAAAGAATCTATAAATTCTAGCAAAAGAGATTTAAACGATTCTACCTGAGCTGAATTTAACGAAATCGAAGATTTCTCAACAAGGCTCTGTAAATGCGAAGGGAAATGTTGTTGCAAATCATCCTCTGAAAGCTCTATTTCCCGAATTCTAGGAGGAGTCCAATAAATTCCATTTCTATTTGTACAAAGAGTGATTTCGTGATTGTTCGAAGCTAGTGAATTTCTCTTAGTCGAGATAACACAGTTATGAGCCGTAAGAAAGTCTATTCCCAAAATACCTTCATCCTCTATATCTGCTATAAAAACCTTATGCGGAGAGTCGATACACCCAAAAAGGTTAATTTGGACAGTAACCTGTCTCAAAACCGGGGTCGTCTCTCCAGTGGCTGTTCGCAGAGAAAAAGAGGGAACAATCTGGTCATCGGATTTAAAGAGATCCGATCGAACTACGGTTACTTCCGCGCCCGTGTCTATTACCCATAGACAATCGACGCCATTTACAGTACCGCGCGCGTAAAGACCAGACTGTCGTAGACTTTCAATTGAAAACTGTTCTCTAAGAGGGCTTTCACTCCTAACAATCTGCGATGATTTTCGCCCCGAAAAATCATCTGGAATTAGTTTTTTGGGTGAATTCCTGTTGAAGAACTCGACTGAGGATTTGCTTCCCCTATTTCTATATTTTTCTTACGCCAGTTATAAGAGTTTGGATTCGAGCCTTGCATCGGTTCTCTACTAATTTTTTTAATTAGAAAACAATGATTGGCGTCGTGGCCTGTTTTTTTTACAAAATATACAAGTCAAGCCGGTTTGACTTGTCATGACCGCGTTCTTATTTACACGCTTGTTTTGCTGGTTTTGAAAAGAACCTCGATTTCTTGGTTTAAAATTACTATTGTTATTTTTATTTCTATAATTTTGAGGTTTTGGCTCCTCCGAGTGTTCAAAACTTCGTCTTTCTGAGGTGCTTTCGGACACCTCAATCCGACGAAGCTTGTTCAACCCAAAATATTGTTTCCTCATTGCCTCCACCTCGAGGGCTTTGGCCGTTGCCTCCCGCAGAGAAGTGAGACCCGATGTCCCAACGGCCATTTTAATTTCTGGATCATTAATTGCATTTAAGAAATCTTGTGTTGCTAATAAATTACGAGACGGCTCGTGATCTGGCAAAGCTATACGAGAAAGCCGTTCAATATCTTGACTAAGAGACGCGAGGTCTTCGTCTCGTCCTTGTCTTCTAGTCTGTAATTGAGCCGTGGACAGTTTCGTCAAGTGGTCATTTCCGTATTTCAATTTGAGTGCAGAGCTAAGTTTCTCATAGTCGGAAATTTCTTCCTCAGACAATGCCGTTAACACATTCAAAGCTGGCGTTCGAAGACAAGAGGCAAGACTGTGGGCCCTCATGGCGGAGTCCCAGTGGTTATGTTTTGCAATCGTATTAAACTGGCGTTCATAATCTGCCCATGGAATCTTTCCATCAAAAATTGGCGGTTTTAAAGGATAGAAAGGTTTCTCGTTAATTTGAGAAGCAACCCCAGGAAATCTTGTATTATTTAATTGGCTTAAATGGGAATAACGAGGCTGAACGTGAGGCAAAGACTCGGAAAAGTCAACCTCATTATTAACTGTTACTCTACCAATTGGGGATTCATCTATTCCCCTAATAAAAGGCACAGACCTTGAGTCTCGTACATCCTGGAACTGTCCTGGATGTTGGATCTGTCGAACAGCGGGAACGGGAACAGGAGAGGGAACAGGAGAGGGAAGCGGAGTAACGACTCTGGAACCTCGTGGGGTGACAGCCGGTTCTCCTGAGCCATTCACCTGATGAACAGCCTGAAGAGCTGCCACAGTCGTCCGGAGTAGTTCATGTAGACTAGTCTCGGAACGCTCTTGAGCTTCTTTATCTAGCCTACGCTGCTCCAGCTGAGAGGCAATTTCCCTTTCTCGTTGTTCTTGTTCTCTTCTTCGCTGTTCCAACTGAGAGGCAAGTTCTCTTTCTCGTTGTTCTCGTTGATCAAGGAGCAGCTGAAGAAGTTGCTGTTGTTGGCGTTCAGCAGCCTCTTGCTGTTGAGACATGATCTTCAGCAGATCAATTTGAGAGATTGTCGAAGGAATTGGATGAGGGTCCACGGAAGGTGATGGAATCGTTTCAGGGACCCGCGGATTCTCCATGATGAAAGGTTCTTCTCCGCTACTTTCCCTTCGACGTGAGCGCGTCAAACGACTGTTGCTCATAGTTTATTTCACGCACTGAATTGACTTAATTGAAAAGAAACTCAAGATCCCACTTCTGACACCAATGTAACGTACTTTGACGTTACGGAAAATAAATATGGATCCGCGAGTTTAATTATCAAGTCAAAAGAAATCAAGAGCGTGAATAAAATATTGTGAAAATGCTTTAATGCAAGATATGTGTTTCTCGTTTAAAGTCTGAAACAAGACTGTTTTTGCAATAATGTTGGTTGACGCAGCAACCTTATTCTTTTGAAAGACATAAGAGGTTTATAAACGTCTTTCATCTATGCTGACTACTAGATCATTAAAGAGGGGCAAAACGGGTGATTTCACCCTTTGTAACAATATATATATATATTATAGAACCATCTCATATTTTCCTCCAAATCTGGGAGCCTATAAATATGTTTGCGTAAACAAAGAAACGTAAAGCAAGCATCGTACATACACATTTCTCCTATGAATGTGATGTGAATTTAGTATACGGCAAAATTAATGAAATAAATGGCAACAAATCAAACAAATTGTATCGTAATTATATATTTAGATAGTTAATCTTCAGTACGTAGCATCAAAAAAAGTACTTATATTTAAAAAACGTAAACAATGATGTCAAATCTTAATAAAAATCTATATCGGTACATAATACTGTATCGTAAATTACGGTTACATAAAATGTGTCTCTTGTATAAAGATCTGTAGAAGATCTTTTAACTGGTGTACTTATATCGACCCAGACAATTTGAGAATATAAATGAATATGCTAACATATGACAAAAGGCTTATACAAAGAACTGTGTTCGCTATTTGTTGATAGCTTTTTCGATCGAGCCGCGTGGAAGGAGTTGATCGCTGTGGTGTCAAAGATGAGAATTTGATGTTGTTGTATATACACCTTATTTATTCATTTTCTATTTACATATATATATATACAAGGTAGTCAATTATTTGGTTGCCAAGCGAGGGAAGGGATTGTCGTGGTCTTATTGCACCGTGATGGAGGCTGCAGCGAAGATGAGCGGCGACGAATAGGTGCGGTGCTCGGTGGCGGCGTGTAATGGCTCTCTGGTGAGCTAGGCGGCGTTGGAGGACGGCGATTCTCTGGTCCGGTCATTGGTAGTGACGGTTCCCACTCGCTGTCAGATGGTGTTGTCTGAGTGGCCGTAGACACGTAGGTGGGTGGTGATTCCACAAATGGAGAAACCGCTGCCGGGATGCCGCGATTAGAGCTCGGAGAGGTGACCCTGGCTCGTCGGACGTCCCACAGCGACAGCAGGATGCTGGGTGGCCTTGTCAGAGGCCTTGATGAGAGATCCACCGGTTGTAGCACCCAAGGAGCTGGGGGATTGAGGGAGCTTGCCCTTTTGGTTGGACTGGCTGGTGCCAGGATGAAAGACTCAGTCATGCAGTGGTCCAAAAAAACCTGCTTGCTGTTCTGTACCTGTCGCGTACTGGTGACGTAGCGTAACAGTGGATGTCGTATTGTCTGGTTCAATTCCGGCGAGACCGAAGATGTCCTACCGTTTGGTGAGATCGGTGGTCTCTTATCTCAGCCTCGGTTCCACTTCAGCAGCGGGAGACCACGCGAGCTGATTGCGGGACGCGCTCGGCTGCATGGGTGGCGTGAGCGGCGCGTGTGACGTAGTGAGTGCTTTCTTCTGTGGCGCGCGACTGGAAAGCGTGAAACGCTTGTTGCGGTGCGTGAATTGTGCGGCGCGCGACCGACAAGTTGGTTTCACAAGGTTGTTGTGAACAAACTGAAAGGGTCAATTCGTTGCCTTAATCATATAGAACCATAAGTGTTGGTGATTTTGTATATTTTATTTCAATACATTTTCAAGTTTTGTACAAAACTTAGTGATTGTATATCTCGGAAGTTCTGATTTGGTTATTTATATGTATGGTAAACGTTCATTTTGTATATCAATTGTTTATAGGTTGTAAATAGTATATAAATATAAATAGAAAGTAAATGTCAATTTTAACTAACTGTACAATTTGCAGAAAATGCCTGCTCTTGAATTCTGAGTGAATTTCCAGTTAATTAAATTAAATGTATGTACAAATTTATTCGCTGATATTCCTATCAATACTTTTTTACAGTCTTACCACGAATATCTGGGTTCTTGTTTTCCTTATACAGCGTAGTCAAAGGTCCATCTTTTGAGGTTATGACATCATCCAATGGGATTCCACTGACGTGTGGTTGTTCTGGAATTTGATTTTTCAATATAAGTAAAATTTTAATGTAAATGCAAAAACAATTGCTTACATTTGTTTGCAAGAGCCAATGATACTGATTTGTTTTACCTGTTATCGCAAAACAGCTTGTTTGAGCCGAAATTTGCAGATCCTTAGACTCTGTATGCAGCTGTTCTTGGCGATGATTACCGTCAATGTTGGAACTGCATCACGCGTTGGTAAACATCGTGGATATTTCTTCCAGATATACTTTGGCTCAAAGTGTTTGTTATATACACGAAAATCTCGCCGGTTCGGATTCTTGGCTTAGATGAACTCAAGCCATTTTTTGCGCCTGTATTATGAAAAATCACGATGTACATTTGTTTTCATATTATACGAAGATACGTGGGGACCCACAACATTCCCGTGAAAGTGAGGTTATATATTCATATTTACTTACAGTTGCTCTTTTTTTGGTAACGCAAAAAACGTCACTTGTCCTTCGTTATTTATACTTTGATTTTTGACATATTCGTTATTGTAACATAATTTGACGTCACAATAAATTGGCATCTTTGGAAAAATGTTCATTTGTTACCCACTGTTTCCCCAAAGATTATAGCAACGCGTCATCACACCGACAATACTAACACAATCACATCTTCACTAACGCCACACATACGCGTTGTATTTTTCCTTTGAGCCGCTAGAGGCCGTTGGCTACAGTCTGTTGCTCGACCAACCAGACGCGGCACGGAAGGTATATAACTCCCGCACGCTCGGAGTCACAGTTACTTAAGCGGCCTAACCGGCTTATGGCGCTCAGTGAGACATGTCACAGTGTCTATAAACCAATTTTTTGGATCCCTAGTCCTTACCTAAAAAGGGGTGTATATGTATATCTATTGTATTCGTCAATCTGTATCACTGAATGTAAATATTTACTAGCTGCCTCAGCAGGCTTCGGAGCAACGGTCTTATTCATCCGCGCTGATCGCGTTGCCTCAGTTTTTCGTTCCCTACGTTTCGCATAGCTTGGTTTCTTAGTTTTTGGCATGTTTTCGGTTAAAAACCTGATATAAATCTATTGACCACAACTAATGTTTGTCAATCTATGCTTATTGTGCTATGGTATTATTGAAGTTATAAAAAAATCGTTAAAAGTCTACTTGCAGTCTACGTCTTCGTATATTGCGCAATAGTTATTTATGCTACATGTGGGATAAGTAGCAAATAATCGGACAGTCGTGTTGTTGCGACATAAACCTTACAGCGAATGTCGTAATCACGACTGTCATATTTGCTACTTATCCCACACGTAGAATACAATATTTTTCACAAAAACTGATCTGGAAGTCAATTTTGTGTGGAATATAATAATTTTAAAACTTAAATTACTATAGCGGCATCAGATGGCGTTTGAGTAGTTACATGAACGATAACACTTAAATTACTATAGTGGCATCAGATGGCGTTTGAGTAGTTTTTAGTAAAGTGAAAAAGATAGAGTGAGTTTAATACAGACTGTACTCGTGTGGTTATATTTCTATAGTAGTATAGTTTAGGTGGAATCTGTGCAGTTATCTGATACTTAACCGAACATGTGCGTTTATGAAACACATATCGTCAAGTATGCGATTATTGTGTATTTCGGAGATGACATAGAGCGCTCGAAAAGTCAACTTCCGCAGCAGGTGTTGTAAAAAATAATATTTTACATTCTTCCATTGTTAATTTACTAAGAGGTTACTTTACCAGCAGAATTTGTGATATTGATATTGTTGAAGACAATAGTTTAATAAAGGAAGTCGAATATTGATATTGTTGAAGACAATAACAATAGTTTACTAATGGAAGTTGAATATTGATATTGTTGAAGACGGTATCAATAGTTCACCAACATAAGTCAAATATCGATATTATTGAAGACAATATCAATAATCCCGCGTACTTGTGTCAATTGGAATCCGTCCCAATTAACAATAACACAGCTCACTTGTCGAATAATTGCAAATTATATCTGTACGGTATATGCACACAATGTATCTCCAAGTGGGACCGCGCTGTCAGATGTTTTCCGCAATCTCGCTAAATGCGGTGGGCACCGTCTTGATTTTTTGAACTCCCGTTCTCAAAGTCATCTATTTTATCTAATTGCGAATGTCAGGTGAATCATTGCGTAAAACCACGAACTTAGTAATACATGATTTCACTCAGTCGTGATTATATGAATAATTCATACAAGACTTTTCTAGAATAAATTTATCAGATAAGTATCTTCTGCACAATAAATAATTATTTGATACATTTGACGAAGAGTGTATAATATATATTATTAATCAGAATAAGGTTGTAATGTGTTGGCCGGTCATTGATGTCGGTTGCATACGATTGGTCAATTCACTTTATAGACGGATTTTGATTCGTTTCGAGGTGAACTGTTCAAATCCTGATTGGCTTATCAATGAATCAGGTAGTGGAAATAATTTCTGTCCGACTAGACGCAGGATATTCGTTCTTCCGCCCAACTCTGCACGACCAGGATGTGTAAGTACAAATTATTAGCATTTCTTCCAAATTAGCTCGATTATATCGTCATCTGTTTGATTAATTGTTCCAATTTTTATTCAGTGGTATTCGATGTGTGTAATTTAGTACATGTTTTAGTTTACTTTTTATCATGTCGAACGACTTATTAGTGTTGCCTATTGAGATAGATAGCCGGATCCGTGAATATAAGATAGCTTATTGTAGCGGCATCAAGATTTCATAGTTGGTTGTTTGCCATCTAATATTATTTATCTCATTAGTCCAATCTCATAACTATGTGGGCAATGATCTTGTATGGTCTGTCATTTTTCGACATTATAACTCTCATATTTTTGTGATGCAATCATAAGTGTTACACCAATCTATTATTCTAATCAATCGTTGTATATTCAATAATATCAATAATGGTTATATTAGATGTAGTACACTAGTAACGTGATCTATTCGATTGCAGCGGATATAGAAATTGATGACGAACGTGCGGATGGAGCAACTCCAGCACAGGGACCAGCACCTGCACCTGCACCTGCACCGGCTCCAGATCATCCAGTGGTACGTCGTGTGCATGGGCGGTCTGATGCAGAAGTACGTACAGTCTTGCATTGTTACTAAACCTTGTGTCTTATGAGCCAAATGGTGTGAGCTTGAATGGTTGTAAAGACAAATCGTATGCAAGTGGGCCATTTACTTCGAACATATTTCGTTATTTAGTGAGTTTGTAGAGATATTTCAATAGATTTTTCAGACTATGCATACAGCTCTATAGTTTTGTGTTTTGAAGTACGTCTGTTTGAAATTACCTTACCAAATACCTCTGTATTTCGTTTTTTCAATCTGATGATTTTAATGAACATACAACAAATTGGGTGCGTTATATTGTTCGTGTGCTCTGTACTAAGAACACATCATATCATGATCTAATACTTTTGGTACTTCCTAACTAAAATATTATTATATCCGTTATCAACAGTTCGTACTTTGATTTACAGATCCAACAAATTCTCGAATTGGTTGGACAGTTAGTCCAGAAGAGGGGAGAGTCGAGAACAAGTGGCACACAACGAGGACGGGAGAGAGGCGGAAGAGGATGGGAAAGGAGAGACAGCAGACGTGAGAGAGGTGGAAGAGGATGGGGGAGGAGTGACAGCGGACGCGGGAGAGGTGGAAGAGTAGGGGGGATGAGTGAAAGAGGACGATCGGTGTGCGAAAGAGGGCGAGGGAGATGACTAGGAAATTATGGGCAGAGAGGATGCGAAAGTGCTTTTGTGCGTTTTTATTTTAATTGGTAACTTGTGTACATATTCATTTCAATAAATTATACGTTAATATCTTTCTCTATGATGTTGTAAATAATTATTTTTATTTCTGTTTTTGCCGATTTTCGATTGATGTGGGAGGTCAAAAACATGTATGTAAAAATATGATATTGTTACGAAGCGGAAAATTAAGAGAGGAAAAGGATTTATTTTGTGACGAAGCTCTCCTTTTCAAGTCTCGAGATAGACTGTTTTTACAATAATGTCGGTTGACGCAGCAACCTTATTCTTTTGGAAGATATAAGAGGTTTATAAACGTCTTTAATCTATGATGACTACTAGATCATTAAAAAGGGGACAAAACCGGTGATTTCACCCTTTGTAACAATATAAATAATATAAATACGGGGACGGTGAAGAATTTGAGTCTATTGTAGAATATAAAAGAAAAAGATAAAATCACTGGACAGGCTTAGAAAGAAAAAATGATAAATACGATGATAAATATGACGTTGGCTATAACTGGGAAAAATTAAATACAAATAAAATATAAATGAAATATAAATAACATATAAATAAAAGGTGAATGAAAAATAAATAAAATATAAAGAAATATGAATAACATATAAATAAAACGTGAAGAAAAAATAAATAAAATGTAAAGGGAATATAAATAAAATATAAATAACTCTTTAAATCCTGTCCATAGTCAAAATAATTAAAATTACACATTTATTCAAACATTTACAAAAAAATTAAAATAAAATACGCCGGAATTAACACACGTCAGGTTATAAAATTGTCTGGGATGATGATAAAAAAGTTTGAATTTCATAAATAAATTAAAAATCACTGATCCCGTTGTTCATTATTTGGCCGCAGCTCCGTCGTGTAATCGTCTAGATGATTGTATTTTCCGATGAAGTTGAAGACTACGGTTTTTTGGAAGCTTCCTTCGTGCTGACTCAGCATTGCACGAAAGTTTTGAAATTGATAATTCTTTCGATTTCGTGTCTTCGTTTTATTGTTCAGTGTTGAATCATACGTTATTGTATTTACGGAGACTGACTGGTAATGACGATGTGTTAAAATTGATTAAAACTGGTATTAAAAATGAGTATAAAATTTCTGCGGGGAATTTAAGATCGGTCGGCTTGGCGTCTTCCCGTAGAATGTTCAAAATGTTCAGCCGTTTCTCCCGCCTGACGCCTGGATCGAGATGGCTGTGTCAAGCAAAACCTTGCGGGCACTTTCGAATCTAAAATATCGTTACAATGTGTACGATTCATTCCTACTTTGCCCGTTATGAACTAAGTACCGGTACAGTACAACATAAATGTGATACTTTTTTTTATTCAGATCTAATTCTTCTATACAATTATTCGTGTTTACTTAATATTTATAGTTGGGCCGCGTTTCCAAATCATAACTTTGGTATAATTTTGGAAAATCAAGGTTTGTACCTTGTTTGTTTTAAATTCTTTTTTTATTAGGTATTTCAAAATCTCCACCGGTTGGCATTTATTGCGATTGAATTCAAATTCGGTTTATAATGTCACTCTGTCATTCAATATAATAACATTAGAATTTGACTCAAATCTATGTAGTTTTGTTCCGAATTGATGGCCCGGTATATTCGCTTCGTATTACCAAAGACTTATGTGTGGACTATTCGTATGTATACCTGCAGTTAATATGTCACATAGTTATTCAATGCGAAATGTACACACATGATTTTAACGCATCTGTCCTTTATATTAAGTATTATACTTAATCTTTTCTTTCTTGAACCAGGCGTCATTATGTTCAACTTTATTTATCTTAAATAGTTCAATTTAACTTGTACAGTACATGTTGAAGATTCGTATAGAATAGGCAGTATCAAATTCGAAGCTCAAATTTAATTAGCATGGAATTCATATACAGGATTATCTGTGAATAGTAAACTTACATAACAGTACATTCAGTAGTCAATTACACACGTATTAGTTACAATAAATATGACATTGTATCGAATACATGAATATTATGTAAAACAAAATTCAGAAAATAATCTCATTACTGAGCATATTGAATTCAGATGTACTCATTAATTTATAGCTGTGACAAAGCAATAACGCCTGATAGTAAATATCATTATCGTTCTATTACAATACTACAGTGAATCGTCAAGATAGTGTATGCGTAACGTACAACAACAATGGGTACCATCCATATTAATGAGGCTGAAGTTAGTAACGTTAACGTAATGAAACATCAGTGAAAAAATCATTATTGAATAATTTCAGAATAACATTCTTGAAATAGGATTTGTAAAATAAGAAAATATTTTATCCTGATTTTACATCGTTACAGTAACAATACTAATTCTATGTTCATCTATTGTCACGAACTAAGTGAAAATAAAGTGACTAATTTCGATTAATGTGTTCAAGACGATGTCAGATAACTATGTTTACGTGAATGTTAATACAAATAAAAATCTTTAGTTGAAATGAGCAAAGAAAAATATTTCGTCACAGTATCTATAGGTAGAGATGCGGCTTGAACTGCGTGAGAGGCATGTAAGAGTAACGGATCTCGTATTATCCATCGATGTATAGTGTGGACTGCGCGATCCCAACATGAAGGCTCTCGAAATTGCCCGCTAGAGTTAAACAATGCGGGAATGAGGTGTCGGTCAATCGCCCAGCCTATTATATTCTACCGGTCTAAGCCGGGTCCATACTATGCGTCGATGGTGTTACGTGTTATCAGGCAAAAGCTTCTTGGATTGGCCACTGGAGTCGGGCGCTGCAATCGGGTGGGTATTGCGCGAGTAGGGGTAGCGCGCTGGCTTTCAGAATTCTCAATAGCTCGCCAGACATGGTGGAGACAAGAAGCGCTCAGAGCAGTTGAGTAGATATTTGGCTTCTAAGCAGTCACGGCGCCGCGGCGTGAGGGGACAAATCCGTCGATTTAAAGTAGGACGCAAATAGGCGTGGGTACACATAAAAAAGCGTCTGGTTCTCTTCGGCGTGGACACTGAAGTGTCCATGTGTTCCAGTCGAGATTCCGGCGTCTGATTTGAATGGATTGTACACGCAGAAAGCGTCTAGTTCCCTTCGGCCTGGACACTGAGGTATCCCATGTGTCCGAACCGGGGATCCGGCGTCTGAATTTGAGCAGATCACACACGCAAAAAGCGTCTGGTTCCCTTCGGCGTGGACACTGGGGTATCTATGTGTCCGAGTCGGGATCCTGGCGTCTGATTTTTGAATGGATTACATGGATCAAATTGATTATCACTTCGGGTCATCGGAATCTCAGAAAGAAATAATAGACAGTTTCAGTGGCTTAGAACCAAGTATTTTGAGGCATTGCGGTCTATTAGGACGACTGCATTCGACATGTGTGTACGCCAGATTGTAAAGCGTCATAAGTCGCAGAATAAATAGAATAGTATTTGAACAAGACCAAAGATATCCTTAATTGTAACCGCGGCTCTCTAACACTATAAAACGTGCTAAGTCGGCAACGAGAGAGGTCCTTAGTGACCTGACTCACTTAGTGACCGGTCAGAATCCGGGACATCTGTATTACGTGATCTTCTAGATAAGGAATGTCAGAAGTAACACAGTACCTAATACCTACTTCATGTTGAACTGTGATAAGGCAATACCAAATTAAAGTGAAGGTATCATATTATTTAGACATTGCAATTATTTGCGAAGATGATCTATGTGTAAATTACAATGAAAATAAGTAATGTCCATATTGTATGATTAACTGG